>NC_086447.1:55573622-56773622 GCF_028390025.1 Pseudophryne corroboree | reverse complement strand
CCAGAAGGCTGCATAGAGAGCGTCATCATTCCAGGAAAGTTTGGACGCTAGGATCTGGAATTGTACAAGATATTGACCGACTGTCCGTGTCCCCTGACGTAGCCGTAGGAGATCAGTGGAGGCAGATGTCACACGTCCCGGTTCGTCAAAGATGCGCCTGAAGGTTGCCACAAAATCTGCATATGAGGAGAGCAGGGCATCGGATTTCTCCCATGGAGGTGATGCCCAATCCAGGGGGCGGAGCCACTGAGGAGGGAGATGATGTAGGCAACCTTGGTGCGGTCAGTTGGGAAATTGCCAGGCTGTAACTCAAAGTGTATTTCCCACTGATTTAGAAAACCACGACAGGCTTTAGGGGAACCATCGAACTTGGCTCAGTGGCGCACGTAGGGGGGTTTCCGAGTACCTGGAAACCCCACCGATGAGACAATTCTTTTATTTTTGAGACGGAGACAGGAGTGTCTGTGTCTCAGTAAAAGCCGCGATCGCGACCGCGGCCACTTACTATAGCCGCTGCTGCAGCAGGAGCAGCAGAGAGCTATAAATGTCCGGGGGGAGCTGCTGGCAGTCCATGCTTAGCCACAGCAGCTCCCTCCGTCCTCGATCACAGTGCCGTCCATCTTCTCTCGCCTCCCAGTCCCAGCCCCTGGTATGTATAAAATATACAGTATGTACTGTATATGTAGTTTGTTTGTGTATGTATGTATGTATGTATGTATGTATGTAGTGTGTGTGTGTGTGTGTGTGTGTGTGTGTATGCATGTGTGTTTGTGTGTGTGTATAAATGAATGTGTGTGCTCTATGTAAGTATATATAATCAGTGTGTATGTATGTATGTGTGTGTGTATATATATATATTATATATTATGATTTAGTTTTGGTTTTATTAAAAACTGTCGTCAGGAATCTAAACATTAAAAAGGTCTTACCTTAAAACATTAACATATTTTCACATACATTCACATTTAAGGCAAGACCTTTTTAATGTTTGGATTCCTGACGACAGTTTTTTTATAAAACCAAAACGTAGAGAGGCATTTAATATCCCGTTTCCTTTATGACCGTGAGTGCCATTGTGTATGTGTGTGTGTGTATGTATGTGTGTGTATATATATATATATATATATATACACACACACACACACACACACACACACACACACACACACACACACTTCAGCAGTGACTTGGCACTCTGGATGACTGTACAATGTAAGGGAGCCTTCCAATACAAATAGATGGCTGCTTAGTTCTTATAAGTAAGAAAAGAGGTGGCACTCCAATGGTTAAGAAAATTTTTGACGTTTTTGTGATTCTTCATGCCCGTCATGAAGAATCACTAAAACTTCAATTTTTTTCTTAACCATTGGAGTGCCACCTCTTTTCTTACTTGTAAGAACTAAGCAGCTATATATATATATATATATATATATATATATATATTTATTTATTTGTCTATGCACACACATACACACGGAAACCCCGCTTACTAAATCCTGCGTTTGCCCCTGTGGCTTGTGTCGGCAAATGGAGACGAGGAGCAGAAACGGGAATGGCGGGTGGGGTTACCACCAGAGGTACTGTAGTCGGTACACTGGACGCCCCTGAACCACGGAGGGTTACCTGGATTCCATCCAGCCGGGTGGAAAGGTCCTGGAGACAGCGAATCACTTGACCCTGTGCAGCCTCCTGATGTTCTAAGCGGGCTGCAAGTTGTTGCATCGGGTTAATCACTTGGGCCTGGTCTCCGGCCAGATCCATTAGGTCAGTGCTTACTGTCACAACTGAGGGCTGAGGCTGACCTGGGGAAGCCTCAGATGTAGGGACTGACGTGCAGGTGAACCGGGGAGGTAGTATCGGGTTCCTAGACATACAGGAGATCTAGTACCATTTACCCGAAGGCGTGACCACGACAACGAAGTTGTAAAAGGTAAAGTCAGTTTTATTGAACACACAGCTAAGACACCTTGGATATGGAAAACATCACAGAAGATGTGCAATGGTAAATTACAGTACAGTTCCCAGAAGCGCAGGGTAATTAGTGCTGTGGCTTGCAGAACAGAATACCACAGAGTCCTTGCCAGAACTGGAGATGGTAAGTCCGTATGCCACAGCTAACCGCTGAGGAGAGTTATGAACTGGTACTGCCCAGCAGATGGTGTACAGAGGCTGGAGCAACACACATGCACAGAAGTAGATGGTATTTGGTAATTGCAGAGAATGCCGGATGGAACCGGTATGAATGAAAGGTGTGTGGACCTCACCACTGTAGACTTAGAGTCCGATGGTGAGCATTGATGGACGCTATGGTTCAATGGTAGAATGGTCACTGATGCAGGCGATATAGGAATACCGCTGATGACGTTGAAATAAACTGAAGACACTGTGGAGCACCGCTAGCAGATTACCAGCGACTCAGGAGCACTGTGGAAAGCTGGTAGGCCGTGGTAAGTATGCTGTGAAGTATGGAGAGCGGTACTGCAGAAAGGAGGAATTGAAGACGATACCAGGACACCGCTGGAGGCTGGAAGCGAAGCAGGACCAATGCTGGAAGCAGGAAGCCGGTGTCTGATCGTAGAGAGTAATCAGGAGCAATGCTGGAACACTGTAGAAGTCAGGCTGCATCGCAGGATGGAAACAGGTGCGGGTCTCTTAGTGGAGCTGAATCACAGGAGCTGGAATATCTGGAGAAACAAGCGGTAGAATCCACAAGCAGGAGAGCCATGTGTAAAGGTTAGACAACCAAAGCACTGATGATTATCCAGCCCAGGAGCAGGATATTTATACCAGCTGGGAAGCAGGCATTGGCTGGATAATTAGGCAGAGTCCAGAGTACAGCGGATAGGTTGTGAAATGACGTGATGAGGAAAAACATGGCTGCGCCCATGTTTGCATTTGGAAGGAAAGTCTGTTTGTAAATTCCATGTGGTAAACAGCAGTAATGGCGGCGGTGGCCGCGGAGGGCAGGAGACGCCATTCTTTAAAACAGTGCAACTAAACTATAAGGCTGCCACGACAGCGCTGCGGGATCACAGGGAAGAGACTTGAAGCAAAGACATACAGCACGCAGCACACAGACAGCGCAGATGGAATCCCGCCCTGGAATGCTGTGCCAGTATCAGGAGACACCCGGAAGGTAAATAATGATGTCCAATAACCCGGATCATGACACAGTGTTGCTGTGTTGTCCTGCATCAGACCAGTGGCAGTGTCCTGTGCATCAGCCATCAGTCATTCCTGTGCCACATATTGTGTTATATATCTCCAGAAAAATAATGGAGAACAAAAATTTGGAGGATAAAATAGGGAAAGATCAAGAACCACTATCTCCTAGTGCTGAAGCTGCTGCCACTAGTCATGACATAGACGATGAAATGCAATCAACGTCGTCTGCCAGGCCGATGCCCAATGTGGTAGTAGAGGGCATGTATAATTCAAAAAGCCAAAGTTCAGTAAAAAAGACCCAAAAAAATAAATTGAAATGGTCTGAGGAGAAACGTAAACTTGCCAATATGCCATTTACGACACAGAGTGGCTAGTGGTTCAGCTTCACATGACGATGGAAGCCCTCATCCTCCCGCTAGAAAAATTAAAAGAGTTAAGCTGGACCTAAGCTCCTGCAAGCCACACCACCAACTCCCTCAATGTCAACTTCCTCCTCAGTCAGGAACGTCAGTAGTCCTACATGCCATGTCACTGTCAAGACTGAGGAGTCGTCTCCTAACCGGGATTCCTCCGGAGGATCCTTGAGTGGTACGCCTGCTGTTTCTGCCGCTGCTGTTGTTGCTGATGGGAGTCGATCGTCATCCCAGAGGGGAAGTCGGAAGACCACTTGTACTACTTCCAGTAAGCAATTGACTGTCCAACAGTCCTTTGTGAGGAAGATGAAATATGACAGCAGTCATCCTTTTGCAAAGTGGATAACTGAGGCCTTGACAGCTATGTTGGTGTTAGACGTGCCTCCTGTATCCGCCATTAGTTCAGTGGGACTTAGAGCATTGTTTGAGGTACTGTGTCCCTGGTATCAAACCCATCTAGGTTCCACTTCTCTAGGCAGGTGATATTGAGAATGTACAGAGACATCAGAAAAAGTGTCCTACAAAATACAGTTGTACCCACTGTCCACTTAACCATGGACTTGTGGACAAGTGAAACAGGGCAGACTAAGGACTATATGACTGTGACAGCCCACTGGGAAGATGTATGGCCTCCCGCAGCAACAACAGCAGCGGCACCAGTAGCAGCATCTCGCAAATGCCAACTCGTTCCTAGGCAGGCTACGCTATGTATCACCACTTTCCCTAAGAGGCACACCGCTGACAACCTCTTATCATCGCAGAATGGCTTACCCGAATTAGACTCTCCTGGGGATTTGTGATATTGGACAACGCCACCAATATTGTGCGTGCATTACATTTGGGCAAATACCAGCACGTCCCATGTTTTGCACATACAAGTAATTTGGTGGTTCAGAATTTTTTGAAAAATGACAGGGGCGTGCAGGAGGTGCTGTCGGTGGCCCGAAAAATTGCGGGCCATTTTCGGCATTCAGCCACCACGTCCTGAAGACACGCCTGAACCTGCCCTGCCATCACCTGAATCAAGAGGTGGTAATGAGGTGGAATTCAACACTCTATATGCTTCAGAGGATGGAGTAGCAGCAAAAGGCTATTCAAGCCTATACATTCACCTACGATATAGGCAAAGGAAAGGGAATGCACCTGACTCAAGCACAGTGGAGAATGATTTCCGTCTTGTGCAAGGTTCTCCAAAACTTCGAACTTGCCACACGTGAAGTCAGTTCAGACACTGCCAGCTTGAGTCAGGTCATTCCGCTCATCAGGCTTTTGCAGAAGCAGCTGGAGAAATTGAAGGAGCTAAGACGGAGCGATTCCGCTAAGTATGTGGGACTTGTGGATGGAGCCCTTCATTTGCTTTGCCAGGATTCAAATCTGTTGAAATCAGAGCACTACATTTTGGCCACTGTGCTCGATCTTAGGTTTAAAGCCTACGTTGTATCTCTCTTTCTGGCAGACACACGTGTGCAGAGGTGCAAAGACCGGCTGGTGAGTAAATTGTCAACTCAAGCGGAACGTGACCCATCAACAGCTCCTCCTTCAATTTCTCCCGCCACTGGGGCTGCAAGGAAAAGGATAAGATTTCCTAGTCCACCCACTGGTGGTGATGCAGGGCAGTCAGGAGCGAAAGCTGACATCTGGTCCGGACTGAAGGACCTGCCAATGATTACTGACATGTCTACTGTCACTGCCAGGGGCGGAACTACTGGCGGGGCAGGCAGTGCATTGCACTGGGGCCCCGCCGCACTCAAGGGCCCACAGCCGCCGGCCGGCATTACATCAATGAGTCACAATGACTCATTGTATGTCATGCCGCAGCCGCACACCAGCGCTCCCGTGACCCGCCCGTCATAAGGAACGATTCTGGCCACCCGCACACGAAGGAGGAAGGAGGGTCCGTCCCTCCCTCCCTCATATACAAACAGGTCACAGTCTCTCAGTGAAGGAGAGAGCCGCAGCAGCGCTTTGTTACTGGTGGAGGCGCTGCTGCTGCTGCTCCTCTGCTTCACTATAGGCTGTCTCTGAGAACAGCCTATAGGGAAGCAGAGGGGCAGCAGCAGCAGCAGTGCCTCCACCAGTAACACAGCGCTGCTGCGGCTCCCTCCTCCACCTCCCTCCTCCTTCTTCTCTACTGCCCGGGAAGCTGCACCGAGGAGCCTGAGCCAACAGAGAGGGTAAGTATAATTCTTCTTTCTTTCTTTCTTTCTTTCTTTCTTTCTTTCTTTCTTTCTTTCTTTCTTTCTTTCTGTCTCTTTCTTTTTTTATTTGTTGGGACTGCCTGCCGCAATGTGTAAAAAGGGGGGACTGCCTGCCGCTATGTATAAAAATGGGGAATCTGCCTGCCGCAATGTAAAAAATGGGGAATCTGCCTGCCGCAATGTAAAAATGGGGAATCTGCCTGCCGCAATGTGTAAAAATGGGGAATCTGCCTGCCGCAATGTAAAAATGGGGAATCTGCCTGCCGCAATGTGTAAAAATGGGGAATCTGCCTGCCGCTATGTATAAAAATGGGGAATCTGCCTGCCGCTATGTATAAAAATGGGGAATCTGCCTGCCGCTATGTGTAAAAAGGTAGAATCTGCCTGCCGTAATGTGTAAAAAGGGCACGCTATCTGCCGTTATGTGTAAAAGTGTATGGTGTCTGCCGTAATGTGTAAAATGGGGACGCTGTCTGCCGTAATGTGTAAAATGGGGACGCTGTCTGCCGTAATGTGTAAAAAGTGCACGCTGTCTGCCGCTATGTGTAACGAGGGCACGCTGTCTGCCGCTATGTATAACGAGGGCACGCTGTCTGCCATTGTGTAAAAAGTGTATGCTGTCTGCCGCTATGTGTAACGAGGGCACGCTGTCTGCCGTTATGTGTAAAAAGTGCACACTGTCTGCCGTTATGTGTAAAAAGGGGAATCTGTTCGCTGTAAGGAGTAAAAGGGTCTCTACCTGGTGTAGTGGTGCTACTGTGCGGCGTAATTTGAAGAATGGAGACTACTGTGCACCGTTTTATGAATTGGTATTATTTTGTGGACACACCCCTTCCCCACGAAGCCACGCCACTATGTATTTTTGCGCGCGCCTACGGCGCGCACTGCCCATGGGGTGGACTTGGATGGGATGGGGGGGGGGGCCCAAAGCATTTTGTTGCACCTGGGCCCACCGCTTGCTTGTTCCGCCACTGGTCACTGCATATGATTCTGTCACCATTGAAAGAATGGTGGAGGATTATATGAGTGACAACATCCATGTAGGTATGTCAGACAGTCCGTACGTATACTGGCAGGATAAAGAGTCAATTTGGATGCCCTTGCACAAACTGGCTTTATTTTACCTAAGTTGCCCCCCCTCCAGTGTGTACTCCGAAAGAGTGTTTAGTGCAGCTGGTAACCATTTCAGTGATCGGCATAGGAGGTTACTTCCACAAAATGTGGAGAAGATGATGTTCATCAAAATTAATGATAAATTCCTCTGGGAAGACCTGTACCAGCAATTGCCTACAGAAAGTACACAGGGACCTGTGATGGTGGATTCCAGTGGGGACAAATTAATACTCTGTTAGGAGGAGGATGTACACAGTGAAAGGGGTGAGGAATCGGAGGATGATGATGAGGTGGACATCTTGCCTCTGTAGAGCCAATTTGTGCAAGGAGAGATTGATTGCTTTTTTTTTGGTGGGGGCCCAAATAAACCAGTCATTTCAACCACAGTCGTGTGGCAGACCCTGTCGCTGAAATGATTGGTTTGTTAAAGTGTGCATGTCCTGTTTACACAACATAAGGGTGCAAGGACAATTCCATCTTGCACCTCTTTTTCTTCTAATCATCATGTGCTGTTTGGGGACTATTTTTTTTAAAGTGCCATCCTGTCTGACACTTCTGTATATGTCCAGTGGTATTGCCATTTATTTCCAGTGATTTTGCCGTATAATTCCAGTGATTTTGCCGTTTAATTCTAGTGATATTGCCGTATAATTCCAGTGATTTGGACGTATAATTCCAGTGATTTGGACGTATAATTTCAGTGATTTTACCATTTAATTCCAGTGATTTGGACATATAATTCCAGTGGGAATTGTTTGTGTCGCTTGGCTTAGTCATACAGCTACCTCATTGCACCTCTTCTACATCTTTGCATGAGGTGCTGTTTGGGGCCTTTTTTTTATATCTGCCCTCCTGTCTGACACTGCAGATGGGCCAATTGTTTGTGTCACTTGGCTTAGTCATACAACTACCTCATTGCAAATCTTTTTCCTCTTTGCATCATGTGCTGTTTGGGGCCATTTTTTTTTATATCTGCCCTCCTGTCTGACACTGCAGTGCCACTCCTAGATGGGCCAGGTGTTTGTGTTGTCCACTTGTGTCGCTTAGCTTAGTCATCCAGCAACCTCGGTGCAACCTTTTGGCCTAAAAACAATATTGTGAGGTGTGAGGTGTTCAGAATAGACTGGAAATGAGTGGAAATGATTGTTACTGAGGTTAATAATACCGTATGAGCAAAATTACCCCCAAATTCTGTGATTTTAGCCTTTTTATGTTTTTTTTTCAAAAATCATCCAGATCCAAAACCAAAACACGAAAGTGGAATTAGAACCAAAACCAAAACACAAAACATGAAAAGTGCCCGCCGCACATCTCTACAGTATCATACAACTGTCTGTCACCGGGGAATGACTGATATACCTATATATCATACCACTGTCTGTCACCCGGGAATGACTGATATACCTATATATAATATTATTGCCAATCACCGGGGAATGACTGATATACCTATATATCATATCATTGCCTGTCACTGGGAATGACTGATATACAGTACCTATATATCATACCACTGTTTGTAACCGGGTAATGACTAATATACCTATCTCCTATATAATAGCCCTGTGATTCTGTGCCTGGGTTTCTAACGCTGGGTGTGGCTAGGAGCTCTCATTGGGTTAGTGGCAGGTCTATCACACCCAGCCCACAGCTGATTGGGTGAGAAACGCCCTCCCACACAGGTTACATCCAATGGGAGGCTCTGCCCTTTGCCTGCTGTGTTTTCACAGAGCAGGATTAGCAATGGGACTGATGGAGCTGCAGCTCCAGCCCCACACCCCAAAATAGTGCCACTGCATCTGCAGCAACATACCTCCAACAATTTACACATAAACATTGATGCAAATTCGAAAAGGGGGCGTGGCCACGAGTACGCCGTGTGGCCACGCCCCTTTTCCTATACTTTCAATGGAAGCTTGGAGAGTCAAAAATCAGTACAGACCATAAAAAAAGGGACTGTACCTGGCAAAAAGGTGCAGCTGGAGGGTATGCCACTACATCTGCAGCAAGTCTCTGCGCTGTAGATAGGGGGAAAAACAATCCTTTTACTGCAGCGTCCTATGGGGGTCATACCAAGTTGATCGCTAACTGCATTCGTTCGCTGTGCAGCAATCAGACAAAAACTCGCCACTTCTGCGCATGCGTATGCATTACGTGCGGCTTACTATTAGAGATGAGCGCCGGAAATTTTTCGGGTTTTGTGTTTTGGTTTTGGGTTCGGTTCCGCGGCCGTGTTTTGGGTTCGACCGCGTTTTGGCAAAACCTCACCGAATTTTTTTTGTCGGATTCGGGTGTGTTTTGGATTCGGGTGTTTTTTTCCAAAAAACCTAAAAAACAGCTTAAATCATAGAATTTGGCGGTCATTTTGATCCCAAAGTATTATTAACCTCAAAAACCATAATTTCCACTCATTTTCAGTCTATTCTGAATACCTCACACCTCACAATATTATTTTTAGTCCTAAAATTTGCACCGAGGTCGCTGTGTGAGTAAGATAAGCGACCCTAGTGGCCGACACAAACACCGGGCCCATCTAGGAGTGGCACTGCAGTGTCACGCAGGATGGCCCTTCCAAAAAACCCTCCCCAAACAGCACATGACGCAAAGAAAAAAAGAGGCGCAATGAGGTAGCTGTGTGAGTAAGATTAGCGACCCTAGTGGCCGACACAAACACCGGGCCCATCTAGGAGTGGCACTGCAGTGTCACGCAGGATGTCCCTTCCAAAAAACCCTCCCCAAACAGCACATGACGCAAAGAAAAAAAGAGGCGCAATGAGGTAGCTGTGTGAGTAAGATAAGCGACCCTAGTGGCCGACACAAACACCGGGCCCATCTAGGAGTGTCACTGCAGTGTCACGCAGGATGTCCCTTCCAAAAAACCCTCCCCAAACAGCACATGACGCAAAGAAAAAAAGAGGCGCAATGAGGTAGCTGTGTGAGTAAGATAAGCGACCCTAGTGGCCGACACAAACACCGGGCCCATCTAGGAGTGGCACTGCAGTGTCACGCAGGATGTCCCTTCCAAAAAACCCTCCCCAAACAGCACATGACGCAAAGAAAAAGAAAAGAAAAAAGAGGTGCAAGATGGAATTGTCCTTGGGCCCTCCCACCCACCCTTATGTTGTATAAACAGGACATGCACACTTTAACCAACCCATCATTTCAGTGACAGGGTCTGCCACACGACTGTGACTGATATGACGGGTTGGTTTGGACCCCCCCCAAAAAAGAAGCAATTAATCTCTCCTTGCACAAACTGGCTCTACAGAGGCAAGATGTCCACCTCATCATCATCCTCCGATATATCACCGTGTACATCCCCCTCCTCACAGATTATCAATTCGTCCCCACTGGAATCCACCATCTCAGCTCCCTGTGTACTTTGTGGAGGCAATTGCTGCTGGTCAATGTCTCCACGGAGGAATTGATTATAATTCATTTTAATGAACATCATCTTCTCCACATTTTCTGGATGTAACCTCGTACGCCGATTGCTGACAAGGTGAGCGGCGGCACTAAACACTCTTTCGGAGTACACACTTGTGGGAGGGCAACTTAGGTAGAATAAAGCCAGTTTGTGCAAGGGCCTCCAAATTGCCTCTTTTTCCTGCCAGTATAAGTACGGACTGTGTGACGTGCCTACTTGGATGCGGTCACTCATATAATCCTCCACCATTCTTTCAATGGGGAGAGAATCATATGCAGTGACAGTAGACGACATGTCCGTAAACCGTGAACTACCGCACTGTACTGCGTCTGCTGCTAATATAGACTGGTTGATAAAGAGATAGTATACTCGTAACTAGTATGTATGTATAAAGAAAGAAAAAAAAACCACGGTTAGGTGGTATATACAATTATGGACGGGCTGCCGAGTGCCGACACAGAGGTAGCCACAGCCGTGAACTACCGCACTGTACTGTGTCTGCTGCTAATATATAGACTGGTTGATAAAGAGATAGTATACTCGTAACTAGTATGTATGTATAAAGAAAGAAAAAAAAACCACGGTTAGGTGGTATATACAATTATGGACGGGCTGCCGAGTGCCGACACAGAGGTAGCCACAGCCGTGAACTACCGCACTGTACTGTGTCTGCTGCTAATATATAGACTGGTTGATAAAGAGATAGTATACTCGTAACTAGTATGTATGTATAAAGAAAGAAAAAAAAACCACGGTTAGGTGGTATATACAATTATGGACGGGCTGCCGAGTGCCGACACAGAGGTAGCCACAGCCGTGAACTACCGCACTGTACTGTGTCTGCTGCTAATATATAGACTGGTTGATAAAGAGATAGTATACTCGTAACTAGTATGTATGTATAAAGAAAGAAAAAAAAAACACGGTTAGGTGGTATATACAATTATGGACGGGCTGCCGAGTGCCGACACAGAGGTAGCCACAGCCGTGAACTACCGCACTGTACTGTGTCTGCTGCTAATATATAGACTGGTTGATAAAGAGATAGTATACTCGTAACTAGTATGTATGTATAAAGAAAGAAAAAAAAACCACGGTTAGGTGGTATATACAATTATGGACGGGCTGCCGAGTGCCGACACAGAGGTAGCCACAGCCGTGAACTACCGCACTGTACTGTGTCTGCTGCTAATATAGACTGGTTGATAAAGAGATAGTATACTCGTAACTAGTATGTATGTATAAAGAAAGAAAAAAAAACCACGGTTAGGTGGTATATACAATTATGGACGGGCTGCCGAGTGCCGACACAGAGGTAGCCACAGCCGTGAACTACCGCACTGTACTGTGTCTGCTGCTAATATATAGACTGGTTGATAAAGAGATAGTATACTCGTAACTAGTATGTATGTATAAAGAAAGAAAAAAAAACCACGGTTAGGTGATATATACAATTATGGACGGGCTGCCGAGTGCCGACACAGAGGTAGCCACAGCCGTGAACTACCGCACTGTACTGTGTCTGCTGCTAATATAGACTGGTTGATAAAGAGATAGTATACTCGTAACTAGTATGTATGTATAAAGAAAGAAAAAAAAACCACGGTTAGGTGGTATATACAATTATGGACGGGCTGCCGAGTGCCGACACAGAGGTAGCCACAGCCGTGAACTACCGCACTGTACTGTGTCTGCTGCTAATATAGACTGGTTGATAAAGAGATAGTATACTCGTAACTAGTATGACTATAAAGAAAGAAAAAAAAAACACGGTTAGGTGGTATATACAATTATGGACGGGCTGCCGAGTGCCGACACAGAGGTAGCCACAGCCGTGAACTACCGCACTGTACTGTGTCTGCTGCTAATATAGACTGGTTGATAAAGAGATAGTATACTACTAATATTATATATACTGGTGGTCAGGTCACTGGTCACTAGTCACACTGGCAGTGGCACTCCTGCAGCAAAAGTGTGCACTGTTTAATTTTAATATAATATTATGTACTCCTGGCTCCTGCTATAACCTATAACTGGCACTGCAGTGCTCCCCAGTCTCCCCCACAATTATAAGCTGTGTGAGCTGAGCACAGTCAGATATATATATACATTGATGCAGCACACTGGGCTGAGCAGTGCACACAGATATGGTATGTGACTGAGTCACTGTGTGTATCGTTTTTTTCAGGCAGAGAACGGATATATTAAATAAAACAAACAACTGCACTGTCTGGTGGTCACTGTGGTCGTCAGTCACTAAACTCTGCACTCTCTTCTACAGTATCACAGCCTCAGGTCAATCTCTCTCTCTCTCTCTCAACCCTAATCTAAATGGAGAGGACGCCAGCCACGTCCTCTCCCTATCAATCTCAATGCACGTGTGAAAATGGCGGCGACGCGCGGCTCCTTATATAGAATCCGAGTCTCGCGAGAATCCGACAGCGTCATGATGACGTTCGGGCGCGCTCGGGTTAACCGAGCAAGGCGGGAGGATCCGAGTCTGCTCGGACCCGTGAAAAAAACATGAAGTTCGTGCGGGTTCGGATTCAGAGAAACCGAACCCGCTCATCTCTACTTACTATTACAACGAACGATGTAGTTTTACACAGGGTCTAGCGATGCTTTTCACTCGCATAGGCAGCCGCAGAGTGATTGACAGAAAGAGGGCGTTTCTGGGTGTCAACTGACCGTTTTCAGGGAGTGTTCGGAAAAACGCAGGCGTGGCTGGCTGAACGCAGGGCGTGTTCATGACGTCAAATCAGGAACTGAATGGTCTGAAGTGATTGCAAGTGCCGAGTAGGTCTGAAGCTGCTCTGAAACTGCACAAAATTTTTTTGTACCCGCTCTCCGATCCCTTTGTTCGCACTTCTGCTAAGCTAAAATACATTCCCACTGGGCGGCGGTATAGCGTTTCCACGGCTGCTAAAAACTGCTAGCGAGCAATCAACTCGGAATGACCACCAATGTCTTGCTGCCAGTCCACCTGCCCCCTCCGGCATCAACAATCCCCACTCCCTAGCCGCGCCGCAGGTGGAACAAAAGCTGATGCGGCCACCGGCATAGATGTGTATGAAAGCGGCGCAGCAGAAGACTTTGATAGCCCTCCCCGCGCCGCATACTCTCTGAGCCCCGGAGCCTGCTCTGCGTGTGATGTCACAGAAGTGCCTCCCCACCACAGCCGCGCCCAGATCCCCAGAGGCCCTGACTCCGCAACACAGCACCTGGCCTGCCGGCCTGGAAGCCCCGAGATGGTTGATGTAGCGGATAGAGAGGGTGATATAATGGAGGGTAATGTATGGACGCTGAATCAATGTAAAAGGTGACAGTGCTGTGCAGTGCAGTGGGTGTGCAGTTTGGGCCGGTACTAGAGTGTTCGGCGCCTCCCTGCAAACTATAAATTTGCACCCTTGCATACTTTACAAAGGCACAGCGCACATAATGACCCCTGTAGTAGAGACACTTACACATGTAATGCCCCCTGTACCAGAGACGCTTACACATGTAATGCCCCCTGAACCAGTGACGCTTACACATGTCACGCCCCCCCCTGTACCAGTGACGCTTACACAAGTAACGCCCCCTGTAGCAGTGACAATTACACATGTAATGCCCCCTGAACCAGTGACGCTTACACAAGTAACACCCCCTGTAGCAGTGATGCTTACACACGTAACGCCCTCTGTACCAGTGACGCTTACACACGTAACGCCCCCTGTACCAGTGACGCTTACACACGTAACGCCCCCTGTACCAGTGATGCTTACACACGTAACGCCCCCTGTACCAGTGATGCTTACACACGTAACGCCCCCTGTACCAGTGACGCTTATACACGTAACGCCCCCTGTACCAGTGACGCTTACACACGTAACAACCCCTATACCAGTGACGCTTACACACGTAATGCCCCCTCTCCCAGTACCGTTTACACACATACATTACACACATACACAGTCACACATATATACAGTATACACAGACACTGTATATATACACACACACTCACTCTCTTTCCAGACACTTATCTAATGAAGTCTGGCTGGCCGAAGCTGTAGCAGATCATCCTCCTGCTGCAGCATGGTCCCGTGTAGCTCTGCCCCTAACTCCCATCTAGCTCCGCCCACTCTCCCCCCTCCCGGCCACTGAATGTCACACAGGGGAGGGGGAGAGGAGGCTTTGTGCTGTCGGCGCCGAGGGGGGAGAAAAGGTTTTGTGCTTCCGGCGCCGCTGCATGTGTGTAGTGTCACTGACACTGCACAGCACTCTCACCTTTTACATTGATTCAGCCAGTCACACAGTTCTGCCAGCCAGTCACTATTGTTAGCACCAGTGTCCCAACGCGCCACATTACAGGGATGTAGACGCATTACATAAACTACAGCTCCCAGCAGCTCTTAGCGCCGAAGCATTCCGCCCCTTAGGGCTGCTGGGAGCTGTATTTTATTGCGTACATCTTCTTCCCTGTAATGCGGCACATTGGGACACCGGCACGAACAATAGTGACTGGCTGCTGTGCGAGTCTTTGGGAGAGCCGCTGCCAAAAGGAGGACAGCAGCTTAGATGCTGACAGGAGGAGAAGCAGGAGAAGCATTACCCGCCTCTCCCCCACTCGCAGTACCTCCGGCTCCCATCCGCGGCACCCCCACACACCCCCTCCAGCGCCCGCGATAGCTCCGGACCCCCTCCCCCACCCTCAGCGACCCCGCACCTCCCACCACATACACCGCTCTCCCACCCGGGGCAACCCCGCAACTGCTCCTCCCCCACCCGCAGCGCCTCCGGACCACCACCCGCGGCACCCATGCACCCTCCCCCACCTGCGGCACCACCGCAACCGCCCCTCCCGTGGCACCCCAGGATCCCATCCGCCTCTTCCCCGCACCCCCTACTCCCCCAACCAAAGTACCTACTAGGTGATTCACCAGGCCCTGTGTGCGCTGTTCACGCCTTTGCAAGGGGCTTCCACCCCTTAACCATTGCACGCCCTTTGTCCGTGCAATATTTAACCACTCACACAATTATGATTGGAGGTAATACTCCATATAATAAAAATATTGCACGCCACAAGGGTGTGCAAGGGTTAACGGGGCGTAGCCCCTTACAACGGTGTGAAGAGCGCCCGTAGGGCGCGATGAATCACCTAGTATATAATATTATTGCCAATCACCAGGGAATGACTGATATACCTATATATCATATCATTGCCTGTCACTGGGAGTGACTGATAT
The DNA here is from genome assembly GCF_028390025.1 of Pseudophryne corroboree. NCBI lineage: Eukaryota > Metazoa > Chordata > Amphibia > Anura > Myobatrachidae > Pseudophryne > Pseudophryne corroboree. Next base: position 56,758,078 of record NC_086447.1, on the reverse strand, counting down.
ACATTACCTATATATCATACCACTGTCTGTCACCGGGGAATGACTGATATACCTATTGTAACACTGTAGGGGTGCAAGGTGCCTTTTCCTGGGGAATATGGCAGCCCGCAGCAGCTGAGGAACAACACAAGTCCTGTTTCTGGTACAACTGACCCCGGCCAGTTTTATTGAAACAGAAAATAAATCAAAACCCAAAAATAAAAATACCTTGCCTGTCCGGCACTAACTAAACATAAGATGTTCCTAACTGTCACTAAACAAAACACAGAGTTCTTCAGTACATACTGTATAGCTTACTTGCATCAGAAAGCGTGTCTCTCACACACAGATCCTGCAGCCTTCCCAGGCAGTCTGCCCATACTAATCAGGTTAGAAGCACTATATCACTCTTACACAGCTGAAACCCTGATTAGCCCTCTGTGAGGCCAAAGACCCGAACTGGGCCCAATGTCTAGAACTCGCCTTATCTCTCTCTCAGAGCCTTTTCCCAGCTTTTACAGCAAACTGAAAAGGTTCAGACAAAACAAAAAGCATTTTTCCTAGAAGTTAACATTTTCTAAAACATGTAAGACAAGAACCTGGGACAAATATACCTGCCCTCAAACACTATCCCAGTGTTCTTGTCACATATCCCCCTCCCCTGTTTCGACCTAGGGGCCGGAACACTTGTAGCCCCCAAACAGAAGATGCGAGACAATGCATCTGCGTTGGCCAATTGTGTTCCCGGTCTATGTTCGACAGTAAACTTAAAGTCCTGCAACGCTAGAAACCATCTAGTTACACGAGCATTCTTGCCTCTATTTACATACATCCATTTTAAAGGGGCATGGTCTGTCACTAGTCTGAATTGTCTACCCAAGAGGTAATATCTCAAGGTATCTAGTGCCCACTTAATGGCCAAAGCCTCCTTTTCCACAATGGCATACCTTTTTTCATGCTCATTGAGTTTCCTACTCAAATAAATGATAGGGTGTTCGTCCCCATCTCTGGTTTGGGACAGCACAGCACCTATCCCTACCTCTGAGGCATCTGTCTGTACCACAAATTCTTTTGAAAAATCTGGTGTTATCAACACCGGTTGTGAACACAAAGCCACTTTTAATGCTTGGAACGCCTTTTCTGCATCAGGGTTCCATTTCACCACATTTGACTGCTTCCCTTTGGTAAGGTCTGACAACGGCACCGCTGTGGTCGCAAAATTAGGAATAAACCGTCTATAGTACCCAGTAATTCCCAAAAAAGCCCTTACCTGTTTTTTATTCACTGGACGAGGCCAGTTTTGAATAGCATCAACTTTATTCAATTGGGGCCTAATCAGACCTCTGCCTATGGTGAAGCCCAAGTATTTGACCTCCTCCATTGCGAGGCAGCACTTCTTTGGGTTAGCAGTTAACCCTGCCTCTGATTGAGTCCAGTACTGCTTGTACTTTAACCAAATGGGACCCCCAGTCTGTACTGTGAATTACCACATCATCCAAATAGGCAGCTGCATATTTTCTATGGGGCCTCAAAATTTTATCCATCGCCCGTTGAAAGGTTGCTGGAGCCCCATGCAACCCAAAGGGTAACATCTTATACTGGTACAGCCCCTCCGGAACCGAAAAGGCTGTTTTTTCTTTGGCGCTATCAGATAAAGGTATTTGCCAGTAACCTTTGGTCAGGTCCAATGTGGTGAGAAACCTGGCTGTTCCCAGCCTTTCTACAAGCTCATCCACACGGGGCATGGGGTATGCGTCAAACTTGGACACCTCATTTAACTTACGAAAGTCATTACAGAAGCGTATGCTACCGTCGGGCTTCGGGATGAGCACTATGGGACTGGACCACACACTGTTAGACTCCTCTATGACTCCAAGTTCTAACATGGTTTTAACTTCCTTAGAAATAGCTTCTCGCTGAGCTTCAGGAATCCTATATGGCTTTAAATGAACCCTGACCCCTGGTTCTGTGACAATGTCATGTTTTATTATGGTCGTTCGGCCAGGCAGCTCTGAAAATACCTCCCTATTTTGGATGAGAAATTCTTTAACCTGATTGTTCTGATCAGCTGATAATGTCTCTGACACCTTCACTGCGGGAAGCAACCGGGGTGAAGACACCGAAGGGCAAGGCTCCGCTGACAGAGTCAACCTATCTTTCCAGGGTTTGATTAAGTTAACATGGTAGATCTGTTCGGGTTTTCTCTTTCCCGGCTGGTATACTTTGTAATTAACCTCATTCACTTTTTCCCTAATCTCAAATGGACCCTGCCATTTAGCTAGGAATTTGCTTTCCACAGTGGGTACCAAAACAAGAACTCTATCTCCAGGAGCAAATTCCCGTATCTTGGCACTCCGGTTATAGACCCTCTGTTGAGCACTTTGGGCCTGTTCCATGTGCTCTCTGACAACAGGTACCACGGCTGCAATCCTATCCTGCATTTGTGTTACATGCTCAATAACGCTTCTATAAGGAGTGGGCTGTCCTTCCCACGTCTCTTTGGCAATATCCAACAGCCCTCTGGGGTGTCTACCATACAACAAATCAAATGGAGAAAACCCCGTAGAGGACTGAGGGACTTCTCTGATGGCCATTAACAAGTAGGGCAACAAACAATCCCAGTTTTTCCCATCTCTCTCAACAACCTTTTTTAACATACTTTTTAATGTTTTATTAAACCTTTCCACCAACCCGTCAGTTTGGGGATGGTAGATGGACGTCCTGAGGTGAGTGACCTTAAATAACTTGCACAATTCTTTCATGATCCTTGACATAAATGGAGTACCTTGGTCAGTCAAAATTTCTTTTGGTATTCCCACTCTACTAAATACCTGCACCAGCTCCCTAGCTATCGCCTTGGTTGTGATAGTGCGTAAAGGGACAGCCTCAGGATATCGAGTGGCATAGTCCATAATTACCAGGATATACTGATGGCCCCGAGCAGACTTTAACAAGGGCCCCACGAGATCCATGGCTATTCTGTCAAACGGGACCTCTATAATAGGCATGGGAACTAGTGGGCTCCTGAAATGGGGTCTAGGGGCATGATACTGGCATTCAGGACAGGAAGAACAATATTCAGACACTTCTTTATAAACCCCTGGCCAAAAGAACCTTTGTAAAACTCTTTCAGTGGTTTTTTCTGCCCCTAAATGTCCTGCGGTAACGTGACTATGAGCTAAATCTAGTACCGTTCTCCGATAAGGCTGGGGAACTACCAGCTGTTCCACCACATCCTCACCCCTTTTGACAATGTGGTACAAGAGCTCATTACAGATGGCCATGTGGGGATACGTAACCCTGTCACCTGGTACCACAGGTTCCCCATTAACAATCTTAACATTCTCTCTAGCCTTTATTAAGGTAGGATCCTTTAACTGTTCAGACGCAAACAGATCCTTCTTTACCTCCAGGTCAGGCACGCTTTCAGTTCTAACTACTATGTCTCTGTTCCCGGCAAGAGGGTCCTCACTGGACTCCCCATCTGTCACTTCCCCAGCCAAACTAGCAAAAGGCAAAGGGACAGAAAGTTCCGAAGACCCACGTACATCCATAAAATCACCGGTATTATCAACTGGTTTTTTACTTCTCACATCTGTTGATAACCGTGATTCCCACAGTTTCCAAAAATGAGGAAAATCCCTCCCTATTATGGCCTCATGCACCAAGGTAGGGACCAGTCCCACTTTAACCCTTGCTGACCCACAACAAGTTTCTATATTCACCTCAGCAGTGGCATAATATTGGGTATCCCCGTGTATGCAAGTTACCCCAATAGGTATTTGCTGGACCTTTAAGGGGTTCACTAACCCAGCTTTCACGAGGGTAACTAAACTTCCTGAATCTAGCAAGGCCTCTACCCGGTTACCTTCTAAGAACACATCACACATTTGTTTTTCCAGCTCAGGTGAAGGTACCACAGTACAGGCTAACCTAGCAAAGAAAGACATTCTGCGACATTCAAAGGCAGCATCACATTGCATGGGTTCTTGCGTGACTGGGCAATTGGCAATAACATGACCTGGCATACCACACCTAAAACATTTAACCACACGATTATCAACCCATTTGGGCAGCATAGACCGTTCTAGCCCCATTGGCCTGTTTCCAGGGCCAGTGTTTACAGTCTCTCCAGCCTTGCGTTCTCTTAACCGCCCAGCAACGTTTTCCCACGGAACAGTCTTACCAGTCTTTACTGAAGGGCGCTGTCGAGGACCTATGGGTTGCTGGGTGGTCATCAGTAGTTCCTCTGCTGCCAAATACCTCTCTACCATGTCCACTAATTGGTCAGCAGTACCCGGGTTTCCATGGCTCACCCACTTGCGCAGGACCATGGGCAAAGATCTCAAGTAGCGGTCCATGACGACTCTTTCCACCATCTGGGGACCAGTTAATGTCTCTGGCTGCAGCCATTTTTTTGTTAGCTGAATAAGGTCGTGCATCTGGGAGCGCGGAGGCTTCTCCATGGCGTACAGCCAACGGTGCACCCGTTGTGCTCGTACTGACAGCGTGACTCCCAGGCGGGTCAGGATCTCAGTCTTTAGTTTATCATAGTCCCGAGCCTCAGCAGGGCTTAAATCAAAGTAAGCTTTTTGGGGCTCACCTGACAGGAAAGGTGCCAGCAGACTGGCCCACTGTGCTTTCGGCCAGTTCTCACGCTCGGCAGTCCTTTCAAACGTGGTCAGATAGGCCTCCACATCATCAGCCTCTGTCATTTTCTGCAGGAAGTGACTGGCTCGTATAGAACTAGAGCTGGTTGGAGCACTGACGGCCACATCTCCAACCCGAGCTGCAAGTCTCTGCACCACTTCTGTTAAGGCCTCTCTATCCTGACGCTGTTGCCTGTAAAGTTCATCAACAACTGCCTGCTGTTGTCTCTTATTTTCCTCCATTGCCACCTGCTGTAGTCTCCAATTTTCCTCCATTGCCACCTGCTGCTGTCGGTTGGCCTCCTGCTGAGCCGCTGTAGCTTGCAGCAAGGCTTTAAGCAGATCCTCCATGTCAACAGATTTTTCAGGCGGCTTTGCAGCTGCTTTCACCCAGGACATATATCAAACCCTCAGGGGTGAGTCTCAGTAACTTCACACTGGGCTGTATCTGCATAAACCACCGTTTTCTGCAGGCCTCACAAAGCTGCTGCTTTCACTTATGCGCAGAACGGCCTGCTCGCATTCTCCACCAAGTTGTAACACTGTAGGGGTGCAAGGTGCCTTTTCCTGGGGAATATGGCAGCCCGCAGCAGCTGAGGAACAACACAAGTCCAGTTTCTGGTACAACTGACCCCGGCCAGTTTTATTGAAACAGAAAATAAAACAAAACCCAAAAATAAAAATACCTTGCCTGTCCGGCACTAACTAAACATAAGATGTTCCTAACTGTCACTAAACAAAACACAGAGTTCTTCAGTACATACTGTATAGCTTACTTGCATCAGAAAGCGTGTCTCTCACACACAGATCCTGCAGCCTTCCCAGGCAGTCTGCCCATACTAATCAGGTTAGAAGCACTATATCACTCTTACACAGCTGAAACCCTGATTAGCCCTCTGTGAGGCCAAAGACCCGAACTGGGCCCAATGTCTAGAACTCGCCTTATCTCTCTCTCAGAGCCTTTTCCCAGCTTTTACAGCAAACTGAAAAGGTTCAGACAAAACAAAAAGCATTTTTCCTAGAAGTTAACATTTTCTAAAACATGTAAGACAAGAACCTGGGACAAATATACCTGCCCTCAAACACTATCCCAGTGTTCTTGTCACATAATATATCATACCACTGTCTGTCACCGGGGAATGACTGATATACCTATATATCATACCACTGTCTGTCACCAGGGAATGACTGATATACCTATATATCATACCACTGTCTGTCACCAGGGAATGACTGATATACCTATATATAATATTATTGCCAATCACCGGGGAATGACTGATATACCTATATATCACATCATTGCCTGTCACTGGGAATGACTGATATACAGTACCTATATATCATACCACTGTCTGTAACCGGGTAATGACTAATATACCTATATATAATATTATTGCCAATCACCGGGGAATGACTGATATACCTATATATCATATCATTGCCTGTCACTGGGAATGACTGACACAAACACCTGGCCCATCTAGGAGTGGCACTGCAGTGTCAGACAGGATGGCACTTCAAAAAATAGTCCCCAAACAGCACATGATGCAGAGATAAATATATATACTGTATATATATTACTGATGAGCGGGTTCGGTTCCTCGGGATCCGAACCCCCCCGAATTTCACCCATTTTACACGGTTCCGAGGCAGCCTCGGATCTTCCCGCCTTGCTCGGTTAACCCGAGCGTGCCTGAACGTCATCCCGCTGTCGTATTCTCGCGAGATTCGTATTCTATATAAGGAGCCGACGTTGCCGCCATTTTCACTCGTGCTTTGGAGATGATAGCGAGAGGACGTGGCTGCGTTCTCTCAGTTTCTGTGTTCAGTGTGATGCAAATATCTGTGCTCAGTGTGCTGCAAATATCTGTGCTCAGTGTGCTTGCAAATATCTGTGCTCAGTGTGCTTGCAAATATCTGTGCTCAGTGTGCTGAAAATATCTACGTTCTCTGCCTGAAAAACGCTCCATATCTGTGCTGCATTGTAGTATATAGTAGGAGGACAGTGCAGAATTTTGCTGACCACCAGTATATATATAGCAGTACGGTACAGTAGCCCACTGCTCTACCTCTGTGTCGTCAAGTATACTATGCATCCATACCTGTGCTGCATTTTAGTTGTGCGCAGTATATAGTAGGACAGTGCAGAATTTTGCTGACCACCAGTATATATATAGCAGTACGGTACAGTAGTCCACTGCTTTTTTTCTTTGCATCATGTGCTGTTTGGGGACTATTTTTTGAAGTGCCATCCTGTCTGACACTGCAGTGCCACTCCTAGATGGGCAGGTGTTTGTGTCGGCCACTAGACCCCTACCTATCCCCTATTGATTATAGGCATATTGCCCCAGGGACAGGTTGGAGTGACGTGGGCCTTGCACCCAGATCACCCTTAATCACCTGAGTGGGGGCACTTATTAACTGGGCCTAGCGCCCCCTAACTGAGCACAGGCCAGAGGCCTGACTTCACCCACGAGCCTAGCACCCGCCTAACATGGGGCCAGTTGGGTGACCTGGGCCTAATGTCCTGGGTCACCTTATTTACCTAAAGGGCCACTCTGAACTAGGGCCTTATGCCCTCTAGATGGAGACAGGCCTAATGCCTGAATTAACCCTACGGGCCTAGTGCCCGCCTACTGCGCCACAGGCCTATAGCCTGATTGTGCCCACGGGCCTAGTGCTTGAACCCTAATGGTCTGGGGGGGGGGGGGTGACAGGTGCCCTCACCGAGGGCTTACCTGCCCTGGTGGGAGAGGCACCAGGGGGGAGCTTCGTTAGCTCTTTTCCTTTCCACCCCTGGTGGCCTCTCTGGTCCTCAGCTTCTGTCTTCTGGCGCTGGCCCATCGGCGCTGCCTCTTCTGTCTTCTGCCGCTGGCCTGTCCTGGTCACCGGCGCCGACTTTTCTTCCTCCTGGAGCGCGTCTTCTGGCCTCTTCCGCGGTCACCAGACCTCTTCGCCGCTCTTCCGCGTGGCCTCCTCTCTTCTCCTTGTCCCAGCGGCATCTGATATCAGATGACGGGGGCGAGGCCTATGACGCGTGAGCGCTGATTGGCCCGCCGCGGCCGCCTGTGATTGGCCGTCGACCCGTGAGCCGCAGTTGGCTCACAGATGGCGCCAATCTTTAAATGGCTTCGCCGCTGCAGCCTCATCAGCGCTGGGATCAGACACTTGGTACAATTTGGAATACTACACTATGGTTCCTTTTTTGTTGTTTGTATTTCTCTTCTGAGGCATTGCGGGAGCGAATCTCCACCGACAAAGAGAGTCTGAACATCTGTATAGGAATCTTTATGAAAACAAAAGGACTCATATATGGACTTATCACATGCTAAGTACTTTATTTATTCCTACTTTGAAACGGGATCGAGCGCCCATTCTGTAAATGTTTTTCTTTAAACAGGGGTAGATGCTACCTATTGCATAATTGTCCACCAGATTGCAAAGGTTATTGTGGGCTGCATGATATGGTCAGACAGTGATGTTGGCCTGGTGTCAGGAGCATGGGAAAGTGAAGAAAGAGAAAATATGTGAGGACCTGTGTGGACTGTACAGAGGGGATGTACCTGGATATGAAAGCTTATGAAAATTAAGTGAGCGGTTCTGCAATTTGATAAGCTTGTCTGAAGAGGTGAGTTTTCAGGGTGGGTGCTGCCTCAGGAAAGTTCTGGAATTGTGAATGGGAGCAAATAATTAGTGTGGATGAAAGACGTAGATCTTGTGAAGAGCGGAGAGGTCGGGTTGGGAGATATTTTGAGATGAGCAAAGAGATGTACATTGGTGTAGTTTGGATAATGGCCTTATGTGTGAGTAACAGTATTTTATATTGAATACGGTAGAACACAGGTAACCAATGGAAGGACTGATAGAGCGAATCTGCAGTCGATGAAAGTCTAGCGAGGAAGATTAGCCTCGCCGCTGCATTCAGAATGGATTGTAGTGGTGAGAGTCTCTTCTTAGTAAGACCAGTAAGAAGACTATTGCAATAATCAATGCGGGAGATAATTAGAGCATGGATTAGGGTTTTAGCAGTGTCTTGTGTAAGGTATGATCGTATTTTGGATATGTTTTTTAGATGTATGTTACATGACTTTGAGTCAGATTGAATGTGGGGAACAAAGGACAGATCAGAGTCAAGTATGAGACCCAGGCAGCGAGCTTGTGGGGTAGGATATATTGTTCAGTTCTCAACAGTGATAGACATATCAGGTTGGTAACTACTATTGGCCGGTGGAAATATAATTAACTCTGTTTTGGAAATATTTAGTTTGAGGTGGCGAGATGACATCCAAGATGAAATGGCAGAAAGGCATTCAGTGACACGGCCCAATACAGATGGTGACAAATCAGGGTAGGATAGGTAGATTTCAGTATCATCTGCATATAGAAAGTAGGATAGGAACCAAGAGAGGACTGCATACAGAAAGTAGGAGAGGAACCAAGAGAGGACTGTGTCTTGAAGACCTAGGGATTCTAGTGTAATGTATGAGAAGAGAGTGGTCAACAGTGTCAAAAGCCGCAGAGAGATCTAGGAGAATAAGTAGTGAGTAATGGCCTTTGGACTTCGCAGTGACCAGATCATTCACTACTTTAGTCAGTGCTGTCTCTGTGGAGTGTTGGGAACGAAAGCCGGACTGAGGTGGGTCCAATAAGTTGAGTGAGTTAAGAAAGTGTGTGAGGCGAGTGCAGGCAAGTCTCTCAAGGCAAGTCTGCCTTGGAGAGAGAAAGAGAGAGAGAGAGAGAGAGAGCAGGCAAGTCTATCTTGGAGAGGCACAGGAGCTGAGAGATGGGACGGGAGTTTGAGAAAGAGTCAAGGTGAGATTTGTTTTTTCAGACTGGGAGTAATCAATGCATGCTTGTACAGAGAAGGAAAAATACCAGTAGAGAGAGAGATTACAGATGTTAGTTAAGGTTGGGATGAGCACGGGAGACAGAGATTTACTTACTTGTGAGGGTACAGGCTCAAGAGGAGAGGTAGTAGAGTAGCAGCATGTTGACACTTCATCTTCCTTTGTGGAATCAAATGAGGAGAGAGTGCTGAGGAAGTGCATACCATTTCATCTCGGATCTTATCAATCTTCTCCTTGATAGTGGCTGGTGGGTTGGATGAGGGAGGGTTCAGAAGTGAGTTAAATGTATTAAAAAGTCTGGTTCAGGCTTCAGGTTCAGGCGCAGCGGCAGATGGCAGCTTGGTGAGGAGCTCCGTGGCTGCCCCGCCAATATCACCGCTACAATGCCACAATAATGGCTCCCTGAGCAGTGCACACTACTCTCCCTGTCAGAGGAAGGTCTCGGGGACCTGATGGAGAAGGTTTTTCTCCCCGCAGTGGCAGCCCAAGGTACATAGATCCCGCTCTGAAAAACGGCGCGTCCCTGCCAATATGGCCACCGCGGATGAAAGCTGCACACAAGGGAGGGAGACGCCCGAGCTGCTGCATTGACTGACACACAGGCAAGTTCTCTGCCACACTCTCCCAACCCAGACCTCTCAGACTGTCCTGTTACTTACATTGAGGTTGTAAAAGCCATTCAGCAGACCATGGGTCCTGTTATGGATGCACATTCTGCAAAATTGCCCCAGGTGATGTTCCAGGATGTTGAGGAGCTGAAAGACGCTACTACCTCTCTGCAGAAATCTTACAATCATGTTCTTAATAAACTTGACGATCTGGAAAATCGTTTGAGGATAAACTACCTCAGAATAGTGGACTTAAGTGAGTCCTTGAAGGGTGCTGAACTCGCTTTTTAACAGTCTCTCTCCCAGAGATTTTGGGATTACAAGAGGAATGCACTGACATGGTTGTGGAAAGAGCAAACAGGATTGGTCCGCCGCCACCGTCTGATGATAAAAGACCACGAGTGACTATTTACCGTTGCTTGTACTATCAACATAAGGATGGTATCTGGTCTGCATCCAGACGTCAGCGCGATATTAAATGGGATGGTGTCAAAATTAATTTATTTCAGGACTATTTAGCTAAGGTCACCCGTACCCGCAAGGAATTCTCCCTTATATGTTCCCGTTTGTTCAAAGCTAACCGAAAGTTTGCCTTGATTTATCCAGCCCGACTCAGGATCTTTGAAGGTGACTCCTTTAAAGACTTTATCAGCAGCTGACGCTGACCGCTTCCTCTCTGCTAGCTCACCAAACACTACCTGAGGTTTACTGTGGCGGTTCACGTGAGATGTTTCACCAGCTTCAGCTCAGTTCTATCTTATACCCGCTGTTTCTGTTAATGCCCTGCTGTATTACCTACTATATACGTGCCCTCTTCCTGGGACCCTGTAGTTTGTTTGGACTCCCCTCTAATGTCCATTTTGAGAAGCCACTTACTGTAGTATGACTTTCACAATGTTCAAAATTGTTATAACTTTTTGCTACATATTACTCTTGTGACCTACCTGTTCGTTTTACTGTTACGTCGTATTTGTTTCAATTTCCGATATGTTTGGGGACCACTTATATTTACTATTGTACTTTCTGTAATATCTTATCACATCATATATTATGTCCCTCTGCCCACACTTATGCTAGTTCCTGCTGTTTCTGAGACATTGTTTATTGAATTATCTGCTCATCCTCCTGGGGCCCTGGCCCTCTGCATATACTTCTGTTATATTCATCTGCTATTTACTATTTTATTATTCCCTACGTTTTGGTGTCTATCGCCGGTTTGCTTTAGGAGCTTCATCATGAGTATCTTGAGAATGATTTTTTTTTGCAATCATTACTGGAAGTCAATTTTGTACTATGTGTGGGGTACTTTCGTGGTCCTTTTGTTTTTCTGTTTTATGTTCTTGCTCTCCTTTTCTTCCTCTCTTTTTACCTGCTTTCCTTTGATCCTTCTCCTCACGTTTCTTGTTGTGTCTTTATGTCTCCCTTGCCTGTCTTTGTTTTGGCCGCAGATGTGATGGCTGGTCCGTCTTTACACTGGGTAATGGTTGCAATTATTTTTTGGTTGACCACTTATGGCTAGTTTGAAACTGGGTACTTGGAATGTCGGAGGTATCAACTCTCCGATTAAAAGGAAGAAAATTCTTCTTTATTTAAATAAATTAAATATTGATATAGGTTTCATACAGGAAGCCCACTTGTTATGTTTTGATCTCAATTGTGAATGTAATGCTAGCTGCGGCAAAGAAACTAATTTTAAAATATTGGATAAATGGTACCTCCCCTTCTTTGACAGAAGTCAAAAATATGATTCTATGCCTTCTTTACTTAGAAAGGAGGACTACCCTCCCTGATATTGAAAAGGGTGTTCTCCATTTTGATAGAAAATGGGGTTGCTACAGTACATCTCTTCTCTGAGTTATGACACACAAACATAATTACTGTATATAAACTATTTGAATCTACTACTTGGTTAGGTATTTATACGGACAACTTGATTCCACTCTTTTTTTTGTTTTTGATTTCCCAAGCGTTCCTAAAAGTAACCCATTGTATGATCTACAATGACACATTACAGTTCAGATATACCCCTGGATTGTCTCTATTCCCCCGTCTGTGTCCATTGTTTGTCCCTCTTGTGTCGCCCCTCTTTTGTAGCGTTTCTATTTGGGTCCATGATGTAGCTCATTATTCTTAATTACTGTTTACTGTAACATCAAATACCACTGATGTCTTGTTGTAGGATGTTTTTGAGGGATATTCGATTATTTAAGTTTTATCTGATTCCACATTTTACAGTCTTAATATGCGTCTTTGTATATTAGCCGCTCTTATGGACCATTTCTTTGTCGCTGTATGTGTTTTTCTGCACCTAATGTTTTCATGGCAATGTACCTTACAGCAGTGGCGTCACAAGGGGAGATCAAGGGATGCGGTCCGCAACCGCGTGTCACCTGCCGAGGGGTGACACCAAAATGCCGGCTTCTGCTCAGTTGCAGGAGCCGAGTGCTGCGCTGTTTCATTATGGGCCTAATTCAAACCTGATTGCAAGGGTGCATTTTTTGCATCTCTGCGATCAGGTAGTCGCCGCCTACAGGGGGAGGGAGAAATCGCTGTGCAGGGGTGCGATCGCATGTGCAGAGAGCTGCACAAACAAAAGTTTGTGCAGTCTCTGCACAGCCCAGGACTTACTCTTCCAGATCGGGGCCGGAGCTGACGTCAGACACCCTCCCTTCTGGTCCCTCCTGCGTTTTTCCAGACACTCCCTGAAAACGGTCAGTTGCCACCCACAAACGGTCTCTTCCTGTCAGTCAACTTGCGATCCCCCGTGCGATCGCTTTTCTCGCACCATCCCGTCGCTGTCCATCGCTCCCCGGCGCTGCACAGTTCAGACCTGATCGCAAGGTGTATGAAAACGCAGCCTAGCGATCAGGTCTGAATTAGGCCCTATGTGTAGCACTCGGCTCCTGTCACTGATCAGACAGGAGCCTGCACTGCAGAAACAGCACTCCGCGGGAGGCAGCCCGCACCTCCCGAACCTTGCAAGTGACGGAAAACGGAGATCGGGACACACAGCCCCGCCCCTCCCACAAAGCCACACCAACTTTCCAGCAAATCATGCCTCCTTTCTGCCGGCGCCACACCTGGTGCACACAAAGTAAGTGAGAGGAGAGAGATAGAGAGTAGTTTGGAGGCATGAGCAGCAGATTTTGGACTATCAATAGCATTATTGAAATCACCCATAATGATGGTGGAGATGTCAGAGGATAGAAGTGAGTGAGCCAGGCAGAAAAATCTTCCAGAAATTGTTTGGGTTGCCCAGGTTGGCGATAGAAAGCTGAAACACTCTGAGAGAAAGGAATATAAATCCTGATAGGATGTACTTCAAATGATGTAAATGTGAGTGACGGAACCTGCGGTAGAACAGTGTATGCGAAAGATTGGGAAAGTAATAATCCAACCCCACCTCCTTTACTGTTACAAGGCCTGGAGGTGTGTGTGAAGTGGAGACCACCATGTGACAGTGCTGCAGGGGAGGCCGTGTCTGATTGTGTGAACCATGTTTGTTATAGCAAACAGATTGAAGTTGTTAGCTATGAAGAGGTTATGTGTGGATGTTCATTTGTTACAAACAGAGTGTGCATTCCATAATGCACATTTTAGTGATTTGGAGGGTGCAGGGAGATGTGATGTTTATGAGGTTGGCTGGATTTCTATATTGCTGCTAATCAGGTGGATGTGAGTGGAGCAAGTGATTGGGTCCTGAATTTGGGGAAGTGTCACCAGCTAATAGAAGCAGGAGAGAGAGAGATAAATATAGTTGTAGGAGGTTTGAGAATTTTTTTTATGGTGACCGGTTGTGGATGTTATTGTCAATGTAGAAAGATAAGTAAAAATCTCATACCAGTGCCAGTCACAGGGGATTGACTGATATACCTATATATCATACCATTGCCTGTCACCGGAGAACTGGTAACCCAACTTTGAGAGAAGTCAGTTTTACACACTTACTGGTCCCTCATGGCCACTTTTTTGGCTGTCAGATGGCAATTGTGATCTATATTGTTAGTATACCTGTCTGGTTAGGTATATTTTCTTATGTCAGCAATCACTGGTTGTGTTGAAAGCTCTGATAGGATGGGATAACCCAGCATGGAAGCTGGTCCATCACGGGTGTAGGTCACAGTTAGTGGCGGCTCCAGAGGTGGGGCTGCAGCGCAGTCCAAAATTCAAAAAGGGGAGACACACCAACTGCCAGTCAGTTTGAAATGGCAGTTGGTATGGCTCCCCTATTTGAATTTTGGACTGCGCTGCAGCTCCATCGCTGGAGCTGTCACTGGTCACAGCCAATCGAAAGGGAAGGTGTTCCCAAATTGACCAGTCTCTGAGTTTGCAGGTGTAGAGGGTCTGACCAGTATGCAGACCATGGCTGGGAGCTTCCTGGGCCCCTACTGTACTAGTCCACATGAGAGAAGATAATATTCTTATTGACTGCAGTGAGAGTATTGTATATAATGGTAATATTGCTAAAGGCTTGATAAGAGATAGTATCCAAGGTCCCTTATTACCATTTCTGAAGCAGTGTATGGTAGAGAGAAATCAAAAAGATCTCAAAAGCCTGACATGAGTTCTAGTACATGAATCCACTCAAAGTTTACATTCACAGTCCAAGGTCCCTGAGATGTGCCCCTAAACTTTCTGTCCTGACTTCTGGCCTGAGAACAACATTCTTTGATGACTTGAGAATCGGACCTCATTCATCCTTGTAGTGTCAGACCAGTCACTACCAAGCAAATGAAAAGGAGAGCCAATGACAGTGCAATAATCACCATCACATGACCAGATTCTATAAAAGTAGCATGTAAGCCATTCTCATGTTCATTCTTACTGGTAGCCTAAAAGGTGACATCTCTCAGTGGGAGGGATGCATCGCATTTTGAAGCATCCCGCCACTCATCGCAAGCATAAAAGCGTTCATTAATGCCGTAGGCTTGAAGAAATTCTCAAAGGACATATCTTTCAGTAAGAGCTGACCTTTGCCATACAAGGACTACCGGGTTTTGGAGAAATAGAAGCCCACAGGCTTCTATAGGGTAACCGCATTCTGGAGCTTGGTGAATATGCGGTAAGCGGCTAAATCTCTGAGAACTGGAGTTACAGACTGACCTTATTGTTATTATTCGTATTATTATATTATTATTTATATAGTTGCAGCACACATATAGCTCTTTGCAATTGGTAACAAACACAATAATAAAACTAGACTGGGTAATAACAGAGAGAGAGGTAAGAGGGTCCTGATCACAAGCATACACTTTATAGCTTAATAACAGTTTGATACATGAGGTTAAGTGCCACATATTGCACACTGATGATGCCAGATTGCAAGGGTATAAAGTACTTGGTTGACTATATGATCCGGTCACTCAGCAATGTATGTCTGGGAGTTAGAGGGATGTTCGAATATACACGTAAGTTTTCTGTGATTTGTGTTGAAAGGTGTAAAATAGGTAGAATATCTTTGGGAAGCTAAGTGGGTGATTCCTGTATTTTTCTACAGAGAAGAAACACAGACCTAAGGTCCTCTGGGAGCTGAGCAGCACAGACTGGCAGTACTATGGAATCTGGGCAGCATGGGCTGGGGGTCATCTGGAAGCTCGGTAGCACAGCCTGGAGGTCCTTTGGGAGCTAAGCAGCACAGGCTGGAGGTCCTTTGGGAGCTGGGCAATGCAAACTGGAGGTTCTCTGGGAGCTGGGTAGTGCAGAGTGGAGGGCCTCTGGGAGCTGGGCAGTGCAGACTGGAGTCCCATGGGAGCTGGGCAGCACAGACTGGAGGTCCTATGGGAGCTAAGCAGCACAGGCTGTAGGTCCTCTGGGAGCTGGACAATGCAAACTGGAGGTTCTCTGGGAGCTGGGTAGCGCAGAGTGGAGGGCCTCTGGGATTTGGGCAGTGCAGGCTGGAGTCCCATGGGAGCTAGGCAGCACAGGCTGGAGGTCCTCTGGGAGCTGGGCAGCACAGCCTGGGGGTCCTATGGAAACTGGCAGCACAGGCTGGGGATCATCTGGGAGCTGGGCAGCACAGACTGGAGGTCCATTGGGAGCTGGGCAGCACAGAGTGGAGGTCCTTTGGGAGCTGGGCAGTACAAACTGGAGGTCTTCTGGAAGCTGGACAGCACAGAGTGGAGAGTTTCTGGAAGCCGAACAGCACAGATTGGCAGTCCTATGGAGTCTGGGCAGCATGGGATGGGGGTTATCTGGGAGCTTGATAGCACAGGCTGGAAGTCCTCGGGGGTTTGGAAGCACAGACTGGAGGTTCTCTGGGAGCTAGGCAGCACAGGCTGGAGGTCATCTGGGAGCTGGGCAATGCAAACTGGAGGTTCTCTGGGAGCTGGGCAGTGCAGACTGGAGGTTCTCTGGGAGCTGGGCAGTGCAGACTGGAGGTTCTCTGGGAGCTGGGCAGTGCAGAGTGGAGGGCCTCTGGGAGCTGGGCAGTGCAGAGTGGAGGGCCTCTGGGAGCTGGGCAGTGCAGACTGGAGTCCTATGGGAGCTGGGAGCTGGGCAGCACAGACTGGAGGTCCTATGAGAGCTAGGCAGCACAGGCTGATGGTCCTCTGGGAGCTGAGCAGCACAGGCTGGAGTTCCTCTCGGAGCTGGGCAGCACAGATTGGAGGTCTTCTGGAAGCTGGACAGCACAGAGTGGAGAGTTTCTGGAAGCCGAACAGCACAGATTGGCAGTCCTATGGAATCTGGGCAGCATGGGATGGGGGTTATCTGGGAGCTTGATAGCACAGGCTGGAAGTCCTCGGGAGTTTGGAAGCACAGACTGGAGGTTCTCTGGGAGCTAGGCAGCACAGGCTGGAGGTCATCTGGGAGCTGGGCAATGCAAACTGGAGGTTCTCTGGGAGCTGGGCAGTGCAGACTGGAGGTTCTCTGGGAGCTGGGCAGTGCAGACTGGAGGTTCTCTGGGAGCTGGGCAGTGCAGAGTGGAGGGCCTCTGGGAGCTGGGCAGTGCAGAGTGGAGGGCCTCTGGGAGCTGGGCAGTGCAGACTGGAGTCCTATGGGAGCTGGGCAGCACAGACTGGAGGTCCTATGAGAGCTAGGCAGCACAGGCTGATGGTCCTCTGGGAGCTGAGCAGCACAGGCTGGAGTTCCTCTCGGAGCTGGGCAGCACAGATTGGCGGTCCTATGGAAACTGGCAGCACAGGCTGGGGGTCATCTGAGAGCTCGGTAGCACAGACTGATTATCCTCTGGGAGTTTAGCAGCACAGAATGGAGGTCCTCTGGGAGCTGGGTAGCACAAACTGGAGGTCCTCTGGAAGATGGACAGCACAGAGTGGAGGGTTTCTGGGAGCTGGGCAACATAGACTGGAGGTCTTCTTGGAGCTGAGGAGCACAGATTGGCAGTCCCATGGAATCTGGACAGCATGGGCTGGGGGTCATCTGGGAGCTTAGTAGCACAGGTTGGAAGTTCTCTGGGAGCTAGGCAGCACAGGCTGGAGGTCCTCCGGGAGCTGGGCAGCACAGACTGGAGGTCCTCTGGGAGCTGGGCAGCACAGACTGGAGGGCCTCTAGGAGCTGGGTAGTACAGACTGGAGGTCCTCTGGGAGCTGGGCAGCACAGACTGGAGGGCCTCTGGGAGCTGGGTAGTACAGACTGGAGGTCCTCTGGGAGCTGGGCAGCACAGACTGGAGATCCTCTGGGAGCTGGGCAGCACAGACTGGAGGGCCTCTGGGAGCTGGGCAGCACAGACTGAAGGTCCTCTGGGAGCTGGGCAGTGCACAGTGGAGGTCCTCTGGGAGCTGGGTAGCGCAGAATGGAGGGCCTCTGTGAGCTAGCAGTGCAGGGTGGAGATCCTCTAGGAGCTGGGTAGTGCAGAGTCAATAATAGTTAATGGATACTCAGAGCTAGAACATACCAACTGAAGTAGATTTTTACAGTCTCTGAGCCTACAATTACTCTGATACAGTCCATAGTTTCTGAGGAACAGATAACGCAATTTGGGTATTTATCCAATTAAACTAACTTGTGCTTATTTCTGAGGAAATACTGCATGAAACCTATTTATCCCTGTCCTGCCAAGCAGCATAATTTTAAGAAAAATTATAATTCCATTGGTGTCAAGTCATCGCCCATCCTCAAACCCAATTAGAAGGATATTTCTCCAAAATACGTCAAGCATAGTGTCAAAGGGTTTCAAGAAGCATCGATTTTATAAGAGCATCTATATTATGGATGACACGCAACATTATTACAATCATTGGGCCTAATTCAGACCTGATTGCTAGCAGGCGATTTTTGCACTGCTGCGATCAGGTAGTCGCCGCCTAGAGGAGGAGGGGGGATTCGCTGTGCAGGGGTGCGATTGTATGTGCAGAGAGCTGCACCAACAGAAGTTTGTGCAGTCTCTGCACAGCCCATGGCTGACTCTTCCCGTGCGATGATCGGGGCCGGAGCTGACGTCAGACACCTTCCCTCCAAACGCTTGGTCCCGCCTGTGTTTTTCCAGACACTCCTCTAAAACGGTCAGTTGCCACTCACAAACGGCCTCTTCCTGTCAATCACCCTCGCGATCACCCGTGCGATTGCTTTCTTTGCACCTTTTCGTTGCTGCCCAGCGCTCCACGGCGCTGCGGACCGACGCGCCTGCGCATTGCAGTGCATATGCATGCGCAGTTCAGACCCGAACATCCGCTGTGCAAAAACGCACAGCAGCGATCGGGTCTGGATTAGGCCCATAGGATCTTGGGGATAGACGAAAACTTCTGCGGTGATTAAGCCTAAACAATTAAGATGTAGAACATGTTGACAAATCTTCCACAGCTTCTGCAAAAATACATACTGTAGATGCCGTATCGCCGCTGTAGCTCAGCTGCGTCCATAACCAGAATTTAGCGCCCTTTATTTTCTAT
Organism: Pseudophryne corroboree; assembly: GCF_028390025.1. Classification (NCBI taxonomy): domain Eukaryota; kingdom Metazoa; phylum Chordata; class Amphibia; order Anura; family Myobatrachidae; genus Pseudophryne; species Pseudophryne corroboree. Next base: position 56,739,146 of record NC_086447.1, on the reverse strand, counting down.
CTATACACTCAGCCATCTGACGGAGATCCTGACATTCTGCACTCATCCAAAATGGAGGCAACACGCCTCCATTTTGGAAAACAAAGACCATTGCTGTCCCCTCCCCGCCCCAAATGGCTGCAGACTGTCAGTCTCTTGACGTCTGCAGCTGTAATGCGTCCAACAATGCAAGACCTATATTACCATTGCGCAATATGGGTCCTGCACATGGGTAAAGTACCAGCCATCTGTACTTTGTACATATGCAGCCGATCCTTCGGGATCTGAATCAGTGCTCCAATGGGGTGTAAACTGCTCACTGGGGCAGTGCAATACAAAAACACCCAGGCAACGCCGGGCGCAGCTACTAGCATACAATAGGAACAACTAGTTAGAGAGTCATCAGCAGTACAAGGTCAAAGGTTGCATACTGTATATATGTATTACAAGGCAAAGCAATAGTCGCATACATAATATAACAATAATCACAGACAAAAGATTTTGCAACAAAATATTAGTTTTAAAACATTTTTTTACCACAATGAAGTAAATAATAAACGGTTCCAACTGAAAGCGTACGCTGGGTAATGTACCTTTTGCAATTTAAATGAGATGTCCTCTATGCTAATTTCCGTATCCGTATTTAGCATATGCACAGACATGAAGCTCATCTCGTGTCTTCTTTAAGTGTATTGTCATTGTTTCCTTCCCCTCAGATTTAGTCACAATATTCGACAATTTCGCAGTATTGACCGGTGGAGATTAACAGAGCAAACAGCCGGGCAAGGCCATCAATATAACAGATATCTCTGATTAGCTTTTTGTAAAGGTCAAGAAAAAATAGGATTTTAATACCTACCGGTAAATCCTTTTCTCTTAGTCCGTAGAGGATGCTGGGGATGTTTCAAGAACCATGGGGGTATAGACGGGATCCGCAGGAGACATGGGCACACTATAAGACTTTGAATGGGTGTGAACTGGCTCCTCCCTCTATGCCCCTCCTCCAGACTCCAGTTATAGGAACTGTGCCCAGGGAGACGGACATTTAGAGGAAAAGGATTTATTTAATTATTTTAAAACTAAGGTGAGATACATAACAGCTCACACCTCAAACACGCCGTACAACATGGCATTCAACAACGCCGCATGCAACGGCATGACCAACATCAGTCACAGACTGTCTGAACTCAACTCAACATGAGCGTAACTATACCCAAACTGCAGATACAGCCCGCACTGGGACGGGCGCCCAGCATCCTCTACGGACTAAGAGAAAAGGATTTACCGGTAGGTATTAAAATCCTATTTTCGCATACGTCCTAGAGGATGCTGTGGATGCTTCAAGAACCATGGGGTTTATACCAAAGCTCTAGAATGGGCGGGAGAGTGCAGATGACTCTGCAGCACCGATTGACCAAACAAGAGGTCCTCCTCAGCCAAGGTATCAAACTTGTAAAACTTCACAAAGGTGTTTGATCCCAACCAAGTAGCGGCTCGGCAGAGCTGTAATGCCGAGACCCCTCGGGCAGCCGCCCAGGATGAGCCCACCTTTCTGGTAGAATGGGCCTTCACCAATTTCGGTAACGGCAATCTTGCCGTAGAATGAGCCTGCTGAATCGTATTACAGATCCAGCGCGCAATAGTCTGCTTAGAAGCAGGAGTCCCAATCTTTTTGGGAGCCCACAGGACAAACAGAGCCTCTGTTTTCCTAATCTGAGCCGTTCTGGCGACATAGATTTTCAAAGCTCTGACCACATCGAGAGACTTCGATTCCGACAAGGCGTCAGTAGCCACTGGCACCACAATAGGCTGGTTCACGTGAAATGATGAAACCACTTTTGGCAGAAATTGCTGACGAGTTCTCAACTCCGCTCTATCAGCATGGAAGATTAAATAGGGGCTTTTGTGAGACAAAGCCGCCAAGTGAGGAATTTGAACTCAACCTTACGCAAAGGTTCAAACCAATGCGATTGCAGGAACTGCAATACCACATTAAGATCCCACAGTGCCACAGGAGGCACAAATGGAGGTTGGATGTGCAGCACGCCCTTCACAAAGGTCTGAACTTCTGGAAGGGAGGCCAATTCTTTCTGAACAAAGATCGACAAGGCCGAAATCTGTACTTTAATGGAGCCTAACTTTAGGCCCGCATCCACACCTGCTTGCAAAAAATGGAGCAAACGCCCCAGTTGAAATTCTTCCGTAGGAGCCTTCTTGGATTCACACCAAGACACGTATTTCCTCCAAATACGGTGGTAATGCTTTCCCGTTACTTCTTTTCTAGCCTGAAGAAGAGTGGGAATGACTTCACTGGGAATACCCTTCCGGGCTAGGATTTGGCGTTCAACCGCCATGCCGTCAAACGCAGCCGCGGTAAGTCTTGATACACGCACGGCCCCTGTTGTAACAGGTCCTCCCGAAGAGGAAGAGGCCAGGGATCTTCTATGAGCAACTCCTGAAGATCTGGATACCAGGCCCTTTTTGGCCAATCCGGAACAATTAGTATCGCCTTAACCCTTGTTCTTCTTATAATCTTTATCACCTTTGGAATGAGTGGAAGTGGAGGGAACACATATACCGACGGAAACACCCACGGTGTCACTAGGGCGCCCACCGCTATCGCTTGAGGGTCCCTTGACCTGGAACAATATCTCTGAAGTTTCTTGTTGAGGCAGGACGCCATCATGTCTACTTGAGGAATTCCCCAACGACTTGTCACTTCTGCAAAGACCTCTCGATGAAGACCCCACTCTCCTGGATGGAAATCGTGTCTGCTGAGGAAGTCTGCTTCCCAGTTGTCCACTCCTGGAATGAAGACTGCTGACAGAGCGCTGGCATGTCTTTCCGCCCAGCGAAGAATCTTCGTGGCCTCGGCCATCGCCACTCTGCTCCTTGTTCCGCCCTGGCGGTTTATGTATGCCACTGCTGTTACGTTGTCTGACTGAATCAAGACAAGCAGACAGCGAAGAAGATGTTCTGCTTGCAGAATGCCGTTGTAAATGGCCCTTAATTCCAGAATGTTTATGTGCAGACAAGCTTCATGGCTTGACCACTTTCCCTGAAAATTTCTCCCCTGTGTGACTGCTCCCCAGCCTCGGAGTCTTGCATCTGTGGTCACCAGGATCCAATCCTGAATCCCGAACCTGCGTCCCTCCAGAAGGTGAGAACTGTGCAGCCACCACAGAAGGGAGATCCTGGTCCTGGAAGATAGGATTATTTTCCAGTGCATGTCCAGGTGAGACCCGGACCACTTGTCCGACAGGTCCCACTGAAACACCCTGGCATGGAACCTGCCATACGGAATGGCCTCGTAGGCCGCCACCATCTTCCCCAGCAACCGAGTGCATTGAAGAACTGACACCTTTGCTGGTTTCAGAATCTGTTTTACCATGTTCTGTATTTCCAGAGCCTTTTCCACTGGAAGAAAAACTCTCTGCAATTCTGTATCCAGAATCATACCCAGGAACGACAGCCGTGTCGTCGGAACCAACTGTGATTTTGGCAAGTTTAGGAGCCAACCATGTTGTTGCAGAATCGTCAGTGAAAGGGCAACATTTTTCAGCAATTGCTCCTTGGATCTCGCCTTTATGAATTTGTTTAGAAAGAAATTGAGGGATTTTAGGTTCAGAATCTGTCTGACTGAGCCATCCGGCTTTGGGACCACAAACAGGCCCGAATAAAACCCTCCCCCTGTTGTTACGGGGGTATCGTGACAATTACTTGATTTTGACACAACTTTAGTATCGCAGCGCATACTACCTCCCTTTCTAGAAGAGAAGCTGGCAAGGCCGATTTGAAAAATCGGTGAGGAGGCACGTCTTGAAACTCTAATCTGTACCCTTGGGTTACTATTTCTAATATCCAAGGATCCAGGTCCGAGTGCACACAGACCTGACTGAAAAGTTTGAGACGTGCCCCCACCGGTGCGGACTCCCGCAGAGGAGCCCCAGCGTCATGCGGTGGATTTGGTAGAAGCCGGAGAGGACTTCTGCTCTTGGGAACTTGCCACAGCCTGTGACCTTTTTCCCCTTCCCCTTCCTCTCGCAGCAAGGAAGGAGGACCCTCGTCCTTTTTTTTATTTATTGGGCCGAAAGGACTGCATCTGATAGTGGGGTGTTTTCATTGTTGTGCAGGAACATAAGGTAAAAATGACGACTTACCCGCGGTAGCCGTAGACACCAGGTCAGTGAGGCCGTCACCAAACAGGACACTACTGTTAAACGGTATCGACTCCATCGCCTTCTTAGAGTCAGCATCAGCATTCCATTGATGAATCCACAATGCTCTCCTTGCTGAGACCGCCATGGCATTGGCCCTTGATCCCAAAAGGCCAATATCCCTTATAGCTTCTTTTAAATATGCTGCAGCGTCCTTGATATGACCCAGAGTCAAAAGCACGCTATCCCTGTCTAGGGTATCTATCTCAGATGACAAGTTATCTGCCCACTTTTCAATAGCGCTACTCACCCATGCCGAAGCAACGGCAGGCCTGAGTAGCGAACCCGTAGTGACATAAATGGATTTTAGTGTATTTTCCTGCTTACGATCCGCAGGATCCTTTAGGGCTGCCGTGTCAGGAGACGGAAGCGCCACCTTTTTGGATAGACGCGATAAAGCTTTGTCTACCCTGGGGGTTGACTCCCACTTTTCCCTGTCCCCAAATGGAAACGGATATGCCACTGGAATTCTTTTGGGAACCGGTATCTTCTTCAGTAGCGGATCTTACCACGGGCAAGCAGGACTTTTGCCCGGGGCGCCGCCTTCCGGAGTGCACTGGCACCATCCGGAGGGCGCCGCACCATGGCAAGATCCGCTACTGCAGTGCTGTGCCCCCCGCTGTGTCCCACTGCCGCTGCGTCCCGCTATGAAGGGCGTCAGGGAACTAGACGCGTAGCGGCTAGTTTCCCTTCGTGGAGAGGACTTTTACTGTGCAGTGCGCAATGACGTCATCGCGCACCGCACAGCAAAGGTCCTCTCCGCGAAGGGAACTAGACGCTACGCGTCTAGTTTCCCTTCGTGGAGAGGACCTTTGCTGTGCGGTGCGCGATGACGTCATCGCGCACCGCACCGCACAGCATTTCAGCGGCGCTACTACTGTACAGGGGGCGTAACTGACCACGCCCCCTGTGTGAAGCCACGCCCATACTACCCGCCCGGGGCGCAAAAAGGCCTAGAACCGGCCCTGATCTTCTTGTCAGGATTTTCCCAAGCCTTTTCAAAAAGAGCGTTCAGTTCATGAGAGGGAGGAAACGTTACCTCAGGTTTCTTTCCTTTATACATACAGACCCTTATATCAGGAACAGCAGGGTCCTCAGTGATATGCAATACTTCTTTTATCGGCACAATCATGTACTGAATGCTCTTAACCAGTTTTGGACTTAATCTGGCATCACTATAGTCGACACTGGAATCAGAGTCTGTGTCGGTATCTGTATCTGCTCCCTGGGTAAATGCACGTTTCTGTGACCCCGAAGGGGTCTGAGCTTGTGACAATGCTTCCTCCATGGATTTTCTCCATGCCTGGTTCTTAGACTGAGATTTATCAAATCTCTTAGTCAACCGAGTCACATTTGCATTCAAAACACTCAACATATTTACCTAATCATCCGTCGGCGGTGCCGACATGGTCACTCTCACAGTATTTTCTGCCCCCACTCCAGCCTCCTCCTGGGAAGAGCAATCAGCCTCAGACATGTCGACACACACGTACCGACAACCACACTGGGGCTATAGGAGACAGACCCACAACAAAGCCTGTAAGAGGGAGACAGAGGGAGTTCTGCCAGCTCACAAGCCAGCGCCTACCCCGGTACTGAGAACGATTAAAATAATGCCTCAGACCTGTTAGCGCTTTATATTTAAATAATTAGCACCAAATCACTTCTGCCCCCCCCCCCACCACCGTTTTGCACCCCGTTACTTGTACAGTAGTGTGGGAGGCCAGGCTCAGCGTCTCTGCAGCTTCTGTGGAGAGAAAATGGCACTGGTCAGAACTGTGAGGGTTAAGCCACGCCCCCTTCATGGCGCGCTTCAGTACCGCTTAAATTACATATTTATACTGGCGGGGGTCCGTAATTAGTGCCTAGGCACTGTTTACACATCTGCCAGTGCTATTTGAGGGTCCTATGCTGCCCAGGACGTCCCCCCTGCGCCCTGCTCCCTGCAGTGCCGTTCTTATATGGGAGCATGGCGCGCAGCGCGGCCGCTGCGCGGTACCTCAAAAGCCGTCTTCTGCCATCACTGAAGTCTTCTGATCTTCCTTTACTCACCCGGCTTCTGTCTTCTGGCTCTGCGAGGGTGTGACGGCGCGGCTCCGGGAACAATCAGCTAGGCGCACCAAGTGATCGAACCCTCTGGAGCTAATGGTGTCCAGTAGCCTAAGAAGCAGAGCCTTTGAACTCAGAGAAGTAGGTCTGCTTCTCTTCCCTCAGTCCCACGATGCAGGGAGACTGTTGCCAGCAGGTCTCCCTGAAAATAATAAAGCTAACTAAGTATTTTTTCTGAGAAACTCTGGAGAGCTCCTCAGTGTGCATCCAGTCTCACTGGGCACAGAATCTTACTGGAGTCTGGAGGAGGGGCATAGAGGGAGGAGCCAGTTCACACCCATTCAAAGTCTTGTAGTGTGCCCATGTCTCCTGCGGATCCCGTCTATACCCCCATGGTTCTTGAAGCATCCCCAGCATCCTCTAGGACGTATGAGAAAAAAGAATTTGTGCAAATGAAAGTGAAGACGTGAGGGATCATTTGGGAGAAGTCATGTGATGCAACACAACAATGATCTGCGGGGGAATTAGTTACTTTACATGTAATAAAGATTTGGCGCAGGGAAGAATCTCTGGGCTGGAAGGAAAGGATAATGGGGCTAATTCAGACCCAGGGCCGTCTTTTCATATGGGCTCAATGGGCTCTTGCCCAAGGGCCCCAGGAGTAAAAGGGCCCTAGGCTGATAGCTCAGGTTCCCCTCTTTCCAGGGGTACCAGATTTTTGAAAATCGGCCCTGGGGAACCGGAGATATCCGACTTCATAGCAGTGGTCCCCATCCAAGCCTGTTAAGCCTGTTAATTGCTATTCCCAGCCAGATATCTCGGGTTCTGTCTGACTTAGACAACAATATTAGCGGGAGAAAATGCTCGTATAAGCGCTTAGTGATATACAGATGGGTAATACATTCCTTATATGTCCACAATGATGTTCCTTATTCCTCTGTCTTCAGTGTGGTAGTGGAAGATGCTTCCGATCCAGTCCCAATGTATAAAACAAAGGAAAAACAAACAATGTGTAGAAATGCTTCAAGTCTGTTCTTAATGCATATAGCCCACTGGACCCACAAGACAGGGGAATTTCTTTAAGAAACTTATAGTCCATACCCCAACTCACAATCGAGTATTATATATTGTGCATGTAGCAGTTTCTTTATCCTAGGCCTCGTATACCCTTTACCACCAGGTCCCAGACTTGTAATAATATCTCCCAGAGTGTCTATCGAATAATAGTATCACATGGGACCTCAACCCAGCATTTTGTGAGAAAATGCGTACCCAACTCACTTCCAAGAAGGGAGAGGACAAGCTTCAAAAGGTTTCTTTACTTGGGCCCAAATGATGGCTCCACCAATGCTTCCTGTTCTTCAATCCCTTCAATCCCTTCTTTTATTCCTCACAAAATTCTCAATATCACGTGGGTATATAAAAAGAGAACAACATACAATGTGTGGAGACGTTTTGTAACCATATGTTGGTCAACCCCTACTACCCCAAACGAAAATGTAGGAAGTGTGTGGGGCGTACCCTAGTTCACAGCACAAAACCCCTCCAATAGTGTGAAAAGGTTTTTATAGCAGAACCCGGTGTATCCTCCACAAGAAATAGATGAGGAAGGGGAGTGCGTACCCAACTCACTTCTAAATCATGGATTATCACTCTCAATAAAGGTTTCTTTACTCTTGTTTAAGATGATGCGTACCCTTACTCACACATAGACGGAGATATCCCTCTTATCTGGGTTTCTTTCGTCTGTAAGTTCCGCTGCTATAGTCCCCAGGGGTATAATATCCAATCTCTACCAGTGTGAAAATGTTCTATAAATAAACACTGCCAGAGCAGATGCCTCAAGTCTGTCTGACTTAGAGTTTTTCTGTATACTCCAAAAGCTGGGACTCTCCCCTTTCAGTGGACACTGGCAGCTTGTCTTTGCTATGCCCAGAACCAGAGATATCAGCCTTCCAGCAGCTGGTCTCTGCTCCAGCTCCACACGCTTAATATGCAGTTTTATATTTTTGTTGGTGGATTGCTCTGTCTCCTGAACTCTGATCCCCAAGTCCCCAGCACCTCCTGAAAGGTGGAACTCTAGTTTTTTTTTTATCCCATTAAAGCTAAGAAATCTATTTCCAGGAACTGGAGATATCTGCAGTAAAGAAAGCTGCCCTGACCCCCGGAAAATGATGAATATTAAGCCCACTCCATTATCCACCCCTCCCATACGTATTAAATACCCCCTACCACCCTGGAAGTCATGTACCAGGGCCTCTTCATTCAGCACAATGTCCCCTTCTACAGTTTAGTGTTCTCCTTCCCGTCCCATTTGTGCAGTAATGGAGTAATTAGCAGAAATGCTCCAGGTCCTACATGCTGAGTGAAAGATAGAACCCCCCCTACCCCTCGCAGGACCTCAAAGCTGCCGCTGATAGCACCCCCTACCCCTACCGCTGATGGGTGGGTAGGGGCCCTAGTGCATTGCTGTGCCCAGGGGCCTACACTGCTGTTAAGACGGCTCTGTTTAGACCTGATCGATGCTGTGTGTTTTCACACAGCGAGCGACCAGGTCTGAACTGCGCATGTGCAGTCACCGCAGTCAGTGGCGGATCCAGGGGGGGGGGGGCACTCGGGCCCGTGCCCCCCCTGTCCGTTCTCCCTCCGTCGTCCGTCCCCGCTGCCGCCGCCGCACAGGGAAATGACGGGCGCCCGCTGAGATTGTGTTACCAGCGGGCGCCCGTCTCCCTGCACAGCGGCAGCCGGAGGCAGGAGCTCAGTACTGAGCTCCAGCCTCCGGCGCTGTCACTGTGTGCGGCGTGCGCTATGGTAGAGACGTCAGTCATGACGTCTCTCTCATAGTGCTGAGGAGAGGACGCCAGGAGGATGTCTGGAAGCGGGAACGGGGATCGGTAAGTATGTCGTTTTTTATCTTTCTTAGTGCAGCGGGGGCACCTACTGGGGGCAATTTACGGGGGACATTACTACTGGGGAGGGGGCAGCAGCAAGGGGCATTACTGCTGGGGGCATTATTACTGGGGGGCATTACTACTGGGGGGGAGTCATCTATTGGGGCATTACTACTGGGGGCATTACTACTGGGGGGGAGTCATCTATAGGGGCATTACTACTGGGGGCAGCTACTGGGGGATATTTTTACTGGGGGGCATCTACTGGGGGCAAACTGCTGGGGAACATTATTACTGGGGGGCAAACTACTGGGGGACATTATTACTGGGGCCAACTACAAGGGGGCAAACTACTGGGGGTAAGCTACAAGGGGGCACACTACAAAGGGCTAACTACTGGGGGCATACTGCAGGAGGGCATTACTACTGGCGGCGTAACTACAGGGGCATTACTACTGGCGGCGTAACTACAGGGGCATTACTACTGGCGGCGTAACTACAGGGGCATTAGTACTGGCGGCGTAACTACAGGGGCATTACTACTAGCGGCGTAACTACAGGGGCATTACTACTGGTGGCGTAACTACAGGGGAATTACTACTTGGGGGCTAAACTACAGGGAGGCCAAACTACTGGGCGATAACTACAGGGGCCAAACTACTGGGGGCATTACTACTGGGGGCTAAACTACAAGGGGGGCATAACTACAATGGGGCAAACTACAGGGGGGCATTACTATTGGTGGCTAAACTACAAGCAGGCAAACTACTGGGGCATTACTACTGGGAGGCTAAACTAAAGGGGGGGTAAACTACTGGGGTCATAACTGCAGGGGCATTACCACTGGGGGCATAACTACTAGGGTGCTAAATGACTGGGGGTATTACTACAGACAACATTACTACTGGGGGCAATACGGGCATTGCATAAGGGGCACCACTACTATGGGGTCTATATAAGGGGCACTACCAGTACAATGGACATTGCATAATGAGCGCTACAACTGTGGGCATTGTATAAGAAGCGCTACTGTGGTGGGCATTATGTGTATTACGGGGTGCTACTACTGTGGGCATTATTACGCTGCCCCTCACACACTGCCCCCTGTACCCAGCACCACACACATTGCCCCCTGCACCTTGACCTTCACACGCTGCCCCCTGTCCCTCAAACGCTGCCCTCTGCACACTGCACCATGCACCGAAGCCGCACGCAAATGTACTTGCCGCTTCCATGGTGCCCCCCCTATCATTTTCTTCTGGATCCGCCCCTGACCGCAGTGCACCGGCGCATGCCAGAGATGCTATCAGCATCTCAGCCCAGCGATCGCCTCTGCCTGACTGACAGGTAGAGGCGTTCGCTGGCCGCTTTAGGGTCGCGGTCCAGACAACGCAGGCATGCCCAGACCGTGCAGGGGGCGGGCCACAGTGGCTGTGTGATGTCACACGCAGCCACTGCGATCCAGAGAGCGAGGGGTGGCTCCCTGCCAGCGCGCAGGAGCTGCACTGGTAGGGAGTAACTCCTCAGGTACAAAAGCGCGATGCTTTTATACCTGTGCTGCGGGGGGGGGGGGAGGCCAGACATGCGGGCAGGACTAGCCCTGTGCTGGGCGTCCTCCCGCATGTCAGGGTGGCTGATCGTAGCCATGCAAAATTTTGCATTTCTACAATCAGGTCTGTGTCACAACTGAGGGCCTGAGCTGACAGGAGGAAGCCTCAGTTGTAGGGGCTGGGGTGAAGCTAAACTTCGGAGGTTTTATCAGACCCCTGGACATACGAGTAGGATGTAGAAAGGTTGCCCGAAGGCGTGACCATGACAACCAGGATTAAAAGTCAATAATAAGATTTTACTTACCGGTAAATCTATTTCTCGTAGTCCGTAGTGGATGCTGGGGACTCCGTAAGGACCATGGGGAATAGACGGGCTCCGCAGGAGACATGGGCACCCCAAGAAAGAATTTAGGTTCTGGTGTGCTCTGGCTCCTCCCTCTATGCCCCTCCTCCAGACCCCAGCTAGAGAAACTGTGCCCGGAAGAGCTGACATTACAAGGAAAGGATTTTGGAATCCAGGGTAAGACTCATACCAGTCACACCAATCACACCGTATAACTTGTGAGAAACTTACCCAGTTAACAGTATGAACAACAACGGAGCATCAGATCAACCCTGATGCAACTATAACATAACCCTTATTTAAGCAATAACTATATACAAGCATTGCAGAAGAAGTCCGCACTTGGGACGGGCGCCCAGCATCCACTACGGACTACGAGAAATAGATTTACCGGTGAGTAAAATCTTATTTTCTCTAACGTCCTAGTGGATGCTGGGGACTCCGTAAGGACCATGGGGATTATACCAAAGCTCCCAAACGGGCGGGAGAGTGCGGATGACTCTGCAGCACCGATTGAGCAAACACAAGGTCCTCCTCAGTCAGGGTATCAAACTTGTAGAACTTTGCAAAAGTGTTTGAACCTGACCAAGTAGCCGCTCGGCAAAGCTGTAATGCCGAGACCCCTCGGGCAGCCGCCCAAGAAGAGCCCACCTTCCTAGTGGAATGGGCCTTAACTGATTTAGGCAGCGGCAATCCAGCCACAGAATGAGCCTGCTGAATCGTATTACAGATCCAGCAAGCAATAGTTTGCTTTGAAGCAGGTGCCCCAATCTTGTTGGAAGCATACAGGATAAACAAAGATTCTGTTTTCCTGACCCTAGCCGTTCTGGCTACATAAACCTTCAAAGCCCTGACCACATCCAGTAACTCGGAATCCTCCAAGTCAGTAGTAGCCACAGGCACCACAATAGGTTGGTTCATATGAAAGGATGAAACCACTTTCGACAGAAATGGTGGGCGGGTCCGCAATTCTGCTCTATCCGCATAGAAAACCACATAGGGGCTTTTATGTGACAAAGCCGCCAAGTCTGACACCCGCCTAGCCGAAGCCAAGGCTAGTAGCATGACCACCTTCCACGTGAGATATTTCAATTCCACCGACTTGAGTGGTTCAAACCAGTGTGATTTCAGGATACTCAACACCAAGTTAAGATCCCAAGGTGCCACTGGAGGCACAAAAGGGGGCTGAATATGCAGCACTCCCTTTACAAACGTCTGAACTTCAGGCAGAGAAGCCAGTTCTTTTTGAAAGAAAATGGATAGGGCCGAAATCTGGACCTTAATGGAACCCAATTTTAGGCCCAAAGTCACTCCCGACTGTAGGAAGTGAAGGAAACGGCCCAGCTGGAATTCCTCCGTAGGGGCATTCCTGGCCTCACACCAAGCAACATATTTTCGCCATATACAGTGATAATGTTGAGCCGTCACGTCCTTCCTAGCCTTTATCAGCGTAGGAATGACCTCATCCGGAATGCCTTTTTCTGCTACGATCCGGCGTTCAACCGCCATGCCGTCAAACGCAGCCGCAGTAAGTCTTGGAACAGACAGGGCCCCTGTTGCAACAAGTCCTGTCTTAGAGGCAGAGGCCACGGGTCCTCTGTGAGCATTTCTTGCAGATCTGGATACCAAGTCCTTCTTGGCCAATCCGGAACAATGAGTATTGTTCTCACTCCTCTTTTTCTTATGATTCTCAGCACCTTGGGTATGAGAGGAAGAGGAGGAAATACATAGACCGACTGGAACACCCACAGCGTCACCAGTGCGTCCACAGCTATCGCCTGAGGGTCTCTTGACCTGGCACAATACTTCTGTAGCTTTTTGTTGAGGCGGGATGCCATCATGTCCTCCTGTGGCAGTTCCCACCGACTCGCAACCTGCGTGAAGACTTCTTGATGAAGTACCCATTCTCCCAGGTGGAGGTCGTGCCTGCTGAGGAAGTCTGCTTCCCAGTTGTCCACTCCCGGAATGAACACTGCTGACAGTGCGCTTACGTGATTCTCCGCCCAGCGAAGAATTCTGGTGGCTTCAACCATGGCCACCCTGCTCCTTGTGCCGCCTTGGCGGTTTACATGAGCCACTGCGGTGATGTTGTCTGACTGAATCAGAACCGGTTGGTCGCGAAGTAGGGACTCCACTTGGCGTAGGGCGTTGTATATGGCCCTTAGTTTCAGGATGTTGATGTGGAGGCAAGTCTCCTGACTTGACCACAGACCTTGGAAATTTCTTCCCTGTGTGACTTCCCCCCACCCTCGGAGGCTTGCATCCGTGGTCACCAGGACCCAGTCCTGAATGCCGAATCTGCGACCCTCGAGGAGTTGAGCACTCTGCAGCCACCACAGGAGAGACACCCTGGCCCTGGGGGATAGGGTGATTAACCGATGCATCTGAAGATGTGATCCGGACCATTTGTCCAGTAGATCCCATTGAAAGGTCCTCGCATGGAACCTGCCGAAGGGAATGGCCTCGTATGATGCCACCATCTTTCCCAGGACTCGCGTGCAGTGATGCACCGACACCTGTTTTGGTTTCAATAGGTTTCTGACCAGTGTCATGAGTTCCTGAGCCTTCTCCATCGGGAGATAAACCCTCTTCTGGTCTGTGTCCAGAATCATGCCCAGGAAAGGCAGACGAGTCGTAGGAATCAACTGCGACTTTGGAATATTTAGAATCCAGCTGTGTTGTCGTAACACTTCCAGAGAGCGTGCTACGCTGATCAGCAACTGCTCTCTTGACCTCGCCTTTATGAGGAGATCGTCCAAGTATGGGATAATTGTGACCCCTTGCTTCCGCAGGAGTACCATCATCTCCGCCATTACCTTGCTAAATATTCTTGGTGCCGTGGAGAGACCAAACGGCAACGTCTGAAATTGGTAATGACAATCCTGTACCACAAATCTGAGGTACGCCTGATGAGGTGGATAAATGGGGACATGAAGGTATGCATCCTTTATGTCCAGAGACACCATAAAATCTCCCCCTTCCAGGCTTGCGATGACCGCTCTGAGCGATTCCATCTTGAACTTGAACCTTTTCAAGTATATGTTCAGGGATTTTAAATTCAATATGGGTCTGACCGAACCGTACGGTTTCGGTACCACAAACATTGTCGAATAATAACCCTTTCCTGGTTGAAGGAGGGGAACCTTGACCACCACCTGTTGAAGATACAATTTGTGAATTGCAGTTAACACTATTTCCCTCTCTAAGGGGGAAGCTGGCAGGGCCAATTTGAGATATCGGTGAGGGGGCATCTCTTCGAATTCCAGCTTGTATCCCTGTGACACAATCTCTATTGCCCAGGGATCCAACTGGGAGTGAACCCACTTGTGGCTGAAATTTCGGAGACGCGCCCCCACCGGGCCTGGCTCCGCCTGTGGAGCCCCAGCGTCAGAGCCGGCCTTAGGCATAGGCAAACTTGCCTAGGGGCACAGGCAGCTTCTGCTGATTAAAATGATATGTGGCATGCCTATATTCTGTGTGTAGCATTTCATATGCAGAAACAGCCACAGTTGCACACAGTATATAGGCATGCCACATATCATTTCAATCAGCAGAAGCTGCTTGTGCATCCTAGCCACATAGCAATGCAAATAAGATGTATTTTCATAAAAAATAGGCACCCGACGTTAGCAGAGCTGCCAGTTGACTCACGCCAGGAACTATATGTGTAACATATGTGTAAGGGGCACTATGTGTGTCATTAAGTGTATAAGGGCACTAATAATGTGCAGCATATGTGTAAGGGACATTATGGGCGTTAACAATGTGCAGCATATGTGTAAGGGAAATGATGTGCAAATGGGCATTAATAAGGGTTGGCATAATGTGTAAGGCGCATTATGTTTATAAGGACATTAATAATGTGTGTCATATGTGTAAGGGGCATTACTGTGTGGTATTATGTGTATAAATGCATTACTAATGTGTGGCATTATGTGTATAAGGTGCTCTACTGTGTGGTGTAATGTATAGAAAGGGCACTACTGTGTGGTCTAATGTGAATAAAGAGCAATATGGAGTGGTGTAATGTGAATAAGGAGCAATATGGTGCGGGGTAATGAGAATATAGAGCAATATGGTGTGGTGTAATGTGAATAAAGAGCAATATGGGGTGGTGTAATGTGAATAAGGAGCAATATGGTGCGGGGTAATGAGAATAAAGAGCAATATGGTGTGGTGTAATGTGAATAAGGAGCAATACCGTATGATGTTATGTGAATGAGGGGCACTACTGTGAGGAGTAACGTATATAAGGTAAAGTAGTACTACTGTGTGATGTAATGTAAATAAGGGACACTATTGCATGATAAATTGTGAATAAAGTTACACTACTGTGAGGCATAATTTGAATTGGGGGTACTATTGTGTGGCCATGCCCCTTGCCAGCAAAAACACATACTTTTTTGGGTTGTGCGCCGAATGTGCACACTGTTCTTATTTAAATTACAGGGGGTAGGAAAACAAAAAAAAGGACTGCTATGGGTGGGGGGTGATGGTTCTGGGAAAGGGGTGCAGGGTCAGAGGCGGAACTAGCGGTGGTGCTAGTGGGCACCAGCCAAAATTTGTCTAGGGCATCATATTGGTTAGGGCCGGCTCTGCCCAACGTCATGCGGTGGATTTAGTGGAAGCCGGGGAGGACTTCTGTTCCTGGGAACTAGCTGCGTTGTGCAGCTTCCTTCCTCTGCCCCTGCCTCTGGCAAGAAAGGACGCACCTCGGACTTTCTAGCCTTTTTGTGATCGAAAGGACTGCATTTGGTAATACGGTGCTTTCTTAGGTTGTGAGGAAACATATGGCAAAAAATTTGACTTTCCAGCAGTAGCTGTGGAGACCAGGTCCGAGAGACCCTCCCCAAACAATTCCTCACCCTTGTAAGGTAAAACCTCCATGTGCCTTTTTGAGTTGGCATCACCTGTCCATTGCCGAGTCCATAGGACCCTTCTGGCAGAAATCGACATAGCATTTATTCTAGAGCCCAGTAGGCTAATGTCTCTTTGAGCATCTCTCATATATAGGACAGCGTCTTTTATATGCCCCAGGGTCATTAATATAGTATCCTAGTCTAAGGTATCAAGTTCCTCAGATAAGGTATCCGTCCATGCTGCTACAGCACTACACACTAGTGATGTGCACCGGCAATTTTTCGGGTTTTGTGTTTTGGTTTTGGGTTCGGTTCCGCGGCCGTGTTTTGGGTTCGAACGCGTTTTGGCAAAACCTCACCGAAATTTTTTTGTCGGATTCGGGTGTGTTTTGGATTTGGGTGTTTTTTTCAAAAAACCCTAAAAAAACAGCTTAAATCATAGAATTTGGGGGTCATTTTGATCCCATAGTATTATTAACCTCAATAACCATAATTTACACTCATTTTCAGTCTATTCTGAACACCTCACACCTCACAATATTATTTTTAGTCCTAAAATTTGCACCGAGGTCGCTGGATGACTAAACTAAGCGACCCAAGTGGCCGACACAAACACCTGGCCCATCTAGGAGTGGCACTGCAGTGTCACGCAGGATGGCCCTTCAAAAAAATACTCCCCAAACAGCACATGACGCAAAGAAAAAAAGAGGCGCAATGAGGTAGCTGTGTGACTAAGATAAGCGACCCAAGTGGCCGACACAAACACCTGGCCCATCTAGGAGTGGCACTGCAGTGTCACGCAGGATGGCCCTTCAAAAAAATACTCCCCAAACAGCACATGACGCAAAGAAAAAAAGAGGCGCAATGAGGTAGCTGTGTGACTAAGCTAAGCGACCCTAGTGGCCGACACAAACACCGGGCCCATTTAGGAGTGGCACTGCAGTGTCACGCAGGATGGCCCTTCAAAAAAATACTCCCCAAACAGCACATGACGCAAAGAAAAATGAAAGAAAAAAGAGGTGCAAGATGGAATTGTCCTTGGGCCCTCCCACCCACCCTTATGTTGTATAAACAGGACATGCACACTTTAACGAACCCATCATTTCAGCGACAGGGTCTGCCACACGACTGTGACTGAAATGACTGGTTGGTTTGGGCCCCCACCAAAAAAGAAGCAATCAATCTCTCCTTGCACAAACTGGCTCTACGGAGGCAAGATGTCCACCTCATCATCATCGTCCAATTCATCACCCCTTTCACTGTGTACATCCCCCTCCTCACAGATTATTAATTCGTCCCCACTGGAATCCACCATCTCAGGTCCCCGTGTACTTTCTGGAGGCAATTGCTGCTGGTGAATGTCTCCACGGAGGAATTGATTATAATTCATTTTAATGAACATCATCTTCTCCACATTTTCTGGAAGTAACCTCGTACGCCGATTGCTGACAAGGTGAGCGGCGGCACTAAACACTCTTTCAGAGTACACACTGGAGGGAGGGCAACTTAGGTAGAATAAAGCCAGTTTCTGCAAGGGCCTCCAAATTGCCTCTTTTTCCTGCCAGTATACGTACGGACTGTCTGACGTGCCTACTTGGATGCGGTCACTCATATAATCCTCCACCATTCTTTCAATGGTGAGAGAATCATATGCAGTGACAGTAGACGACATGTCAGTAATCGTTGGCAGGTCCTTCAGTCCGGACCAGATGTCAGCACTCGCTCCAGACTGCCCTGCATCACCGCCAGCGGGTGGGCTCGAAATTCTTAGCCTTTTCCTCGCACCCCCAGTTGCAGGAGAATGTGAAGGAGGAGCTGTTGATGGGTCGCGTTCCGCTTGACTTGACAATTTTCTCACCAGCAGGTCTTTGAACCTCTGCAGACTTGTGTCTGCCGGAAAGAGAGATACAACGTAGGTTTTAAATCTAGGATCGAGCACGGTGGCCAAAATGTAGTGCTCTGATTTCAACAGATTGACCACCCGTGAATCCTGGTTAAGCGAATGAAGGGCTCCCTCCACAAGTCCCACATGCCTAGCGGAATCGCTCTGTTTTAGCTCCTCCTTCAATGCCTCCAGCTTCTTCTGCAAAAGCTTGATGAGGGGAATGACCTGACTCAGGCTGGCAGTGTCTGAACTGACTTCACGTGTGGCAAGTTCAAAAGGTTGCAGAACATTGCACAACGTTGAAATCATTCTCCACTGCGCTTGAGACAGGTGCCTTCCACCTCCTTTGCCTATATCGTGGGCAGATGTATAGGCTTGAATGGCCTTTTGCTGCTCCTCCATCCTCTGAAGCATATAGAGGGTTGAATTCCACCTCGTTACCCCCTCTTGCTTCAGGTGATGGCAGGGCAGGTTCAGGTGTTTTTGGTGTTGCTCCAGTCTTCTGTACGCGGTGCCTGTACGCCGAAAGTGGCCCGCAATTCTTCTGGCCACCGACAGCATCTCTTGCACGCCCCTGTCATTTTTTAAATAATTCTGCACCACCAAATTCAAGGTATGTGCAAAACATGGGACGTGCTGGAATTTGCCCAGATGTAATGCACGCACAATATTGCTGGCGTTGTCCGATGCCACAAATCCCCAGGAGAGTCCAATTGGGGTAAGCCATTCTGCAATGATCTTCCTCAGTTTCCGTAAGAGGTTTGCAGCTGTGTGCGTATTCTAGAAAGCGGTGATACAAAGCGTAGCCTGCCTAGGAACGAGTTGGCGTTTGCGAGATGCTGCTACTGGTGCCGCCGCTGCTGTTCTTGCAGCGGGAGGCAATACATCCACCCAGTGGGCTGTCACAGTCATGTAGTCCTGAGTCTGCCCTGCTCCACTTGTCCACATGTCCGTGGTTAAGTGGACATTGGGTACAACTGCATTTTTTAGGACACTGGTGACTCTTTTTCTGACATCTGTGTACATTCTCGGTATCGCCTGCCTAGAGAAATGGAACCTAGATGGTATTTGGTACTGGGGACACAGTACCTCAATCAAGTCTATAGTTGGCTCTGAAGTAACGATGGATACCGGAACCACGTTTCTCACCGCCCAGGCTGCCAAGGCCTCAGTTATCCGCTTTGCAGCAGGATGACTGCTGTGATATTTCATCTTCCTCGCAAAGGACTGTTGGACAGTCAATTGCTTACTGGAAGTAGTACAAGTGGTCTTCCGACTTCCCCTCTGGGATGACCATCGACTCCCAGCAGCAACAACAGCAGCGCCAGCAGCAGTAGGCGTTACACTCAAGGATGCATCGGAGGAATCCCAGGCAGGAGAGGACTCGTCAGACTTGCCAGTGACATGGCCTGCAGGACTATTGGCTTTCCTGTGTAAGGTGGAAATTGACACTGAGGCAGTTGGTGGTGTGGTTTGCAGGAGCTTGGTTACAAGAGGAAGGGATTTAGTGGTCAGTGGACTGCTTCCGCTGTCATCCAAAGTTTTTGAACTTGTCACTGACTTATGATGAATGCGCTGCAGGTGACGTATAAGGGAGGATGTTCCGAGGTGGTTAACGTCCTTACCCCTACTTATTACAGCTTGACAAAGGCAACACATGGCTTGACACCTGTTGTCCGCATTTCTGTTGAAATAATTCCACACCGAAGAGCTGATTTTTTTTGTATTTTGACCAGGCATGTCAATGGCCATATTCCTCCCACGGACAACAGGTGTCTCCCCGGGTGCCTGACTTAAACAAACCACCTCACCATCAGAATCCTCCTTGTCAATTTCCTCCCCAGCGCCAGCAACACCCATATCCTCATCCTGGTGTACTTCAACACTGACATCTTCAATTTGACTATCAGGAACTGGACTGCGGGTGCTCCTTCCAGCACTTGCAGGGGGCGTGCAAATGGTGGAAGGCGCAAGCTCTTCCCGTCCAGTGTTGGGAAGGTCAGGCATCGCAACCGACACAATTGGACTCTCCTTGGGGATTTGTGATTTCGAAGAACGCACAGTTCTTTGCTGTGCTTTTGCCAGCTTAAGTCTTTTCATTTTTCTAGCGAGAGGCTGAGTGCTTCCATCCTCATGTGAAGCTGAACCACTAGCCATGAACATAGGCCAGGGCCTCAGCCGTTCCTTGCCACTCCGTGTCGTAAATGGCATATTGGCAAGTTTACGCTTCTCCTCAGACGCTTTTAATTTTGATTTTTGGGTCATTTTACTGATCTTTTGTGTTTTGGATTTTACATGCTCTGTACTATGACATTGGGCATCGGCCTTGGCAGACGACGTTGATGGCATTTCATCGTCTCGGCCATGACTAGTGGCAGCAGCTTCAGCACGAGGTGGAAGTAGATCTTGATCTTTCCCTATTTTTTTAACCTCCACATTTTTGTTCTCCATATTTTGCGCACAACTAAAAGCCACCACATGTATACAATGTAGATGGATAGATAGTATAGTATTATTACTTATGGACGACGAGTGACGACACAGAGGTAGGTACAGCCGTGGCCTACCGTACTGCTATATATATAATATATACAGAATAATAATAACGGACCTGGTGGACACTGTCAGCAGACTGCTAAACTAGTATGAAGAAAAAAAATCCACCACAGGTATACAATGTAGATGGATGGATAGTATACTATTATTACTTATGGACGACGAGTGACGACACAGAGGTAGGTACAGCCGTGGCCTACCGTACTGCTATATATATAATATATACAGAATAATAATAACGGACTTGGTGGACACTGTCAGCAGACTGCTAAACTAGTATGAAGAAAAAAAAGCCACCACAGGTATACAATGTAGATGGATGGATAGTATAGTATTATTACTTATGGACGACGAGTGACGACACAGAGGTAGGTACAGCCGTGGCCTACCGTACTGCTATATATATAATATATACAGAATAATAATAACGGACCTGGTGTACACTGTCAGCAGACTGCTAAACTAGTATGAAGAAAAAAAAGCCACCACAGGTATACAATGTAGATGGATGGATAGTATACTATTATTACTTATGGACGACGAGTGACGACACAGAGGTAGGTACAGCCGTGGCCTACCTTACTGCTATATATATATGATATATACAGAATAATAATAACGGACCTGGTGGACACTGTCAGCAGACTGCTAAACTAGTATGAAGAAAAAAAAGCCACCACAGGTATACAATGTAGATGGATGAATAGTATACTATTATTACTTATGGACGACGAGTGACGACACAGAGGTAGGTACAGCCGTGGCCTACCGTACTGCTATATATATAATATATACAGAATAATAATAACGGACCTGGTGGACACTGTCAGCAGACTGCTAAACTAGTATGAAGAAAAAAAGCCACCACAGGTATACAATGTAGATGGATGGATAGTATACTATTATTACTTATGGACGACGAGTGACGACACAGAGGTAGGTACAGCCGTGGCCTACCGTACTGCTATATATATAATATATACAGAATAATAATAACGGACCTGGTGGACACTGTCAGCAGACTGCTAAACTAGTATGAAGAAAAAAAAGCCACCACAGGTATACAATGTAGATGGATGGATAGTATACTATTATTACTTATGGACGACGAGTGACGACACAGAGGTAGGTACAGCCGTGGCCTACCGTACTGCTATATATATAATATATACAGAATAATAATAACGGACCTGGTGGACACTGTCAGCAGACTGCTAAACTAGTATGAAGAAAAAAAAGCCACCACAGGTATACAATGTAGATGGATGGATAGTATACTATTATTACTTATGGACGACGAGTGACGACACAGAGGTAGGTACAGCCGTGGCCTACCGTACTGCTATATATATAATATATACAGAATAATAATAACGGACCTGGTGGACACTGTCAGCAGACTGCTAAATTAGTATGAAGAAAAAAAAGCCACCACAGGTATACAATGTAAATGGATGGATAGTATACTATTATTACTTATGGACGACGAGTGACGACACAGAGGTAGGTACAGCCGTGGCCTACCGTACTGCTATATATATAATATATACAGAATAATAATAATAACGGACCTGGTGGACACTGTCAGCAGACTGCTAAACTAGTATGAAGAAAAAAAAGCCACCACAGGTATACAATGTAGATGGATGGATAGTATACTATTATTACTTATGGACGACGAGTGACGACACAGAGGTAGGTACAGCCGTGGCCTACCGTACTGCTATATATATAATATACTGTATAATAAATGGACCTGGTGGACACTGTCAGCAGACTGCTAAACTACTAGTATAAAGAAAAAAAGCCACCACAGGAGTGTTTTTCAGGCAGACAAACGTATACTGGACTGGTGGTCACTGTCAGCAAAACTGTGCACTGTACTCCTGCTATAACTGCTCCCCAGTCCCCACAATTAGGCAGTGTGAGCAGTGCACTCAGCACAGATATATCATGCAGCACACTGAGCACAGATATGGTATGGAGCGTTTTTTTCAGGCAGAGAACGGATTAAACTGGTGGTCACACTCACTACTATCAGTAAAAACCCTGCACTGTACTCCTAACAGCTGCTCCCCGTCCCCAATCATCCTCACAATTATAACAATGTCACTCTTAGTCTTTTCTATTATGACTATAACGGAGAGGACGCCAGCCACGTCCTCTCCCTATCAATCTCAATGCACGTGTGAAAATGGCGGCGACGCGCGGCTGCTTATATAGAGTCCGAATCTCGCAAGAATCCGACAGCGGGATGATGACGTTCGGGCGCGCTCGGGTTAACCGAGCCATACGGGAGAATCCGAGTATGGCTCGGACCCGTGTAAAAAGGCTGAAGTTCGGGGGGGTTCGGTTTCCGAGAAACCGAACCCGCTCATCACTACTACACACCCAGGCCGACGCGATTGTCGGCCTTAGTAAGGTACCTGAATGTGTATAAATGGACTTCAGGGTACCCTCTTGCTTTCTATCCGCAGCATCTTTTAGGGTGGCCGTATCCTGTGACGGCAGGGCTACCCTCTTGGATAAGAGTGTTAAAGCTTTGTCCACCCTAGGGGAGGATTCCCAGCGTAACCTATCCGTTGGCAGGAAAGGATACGCCATAAGCATCCGTTTGGAAATCTGCAGTTTTTATCTGGAGATTCCCAAGCCTTCTCACATAACTCATTTAGCTCGTGTGAAGGGGGGAAGGTCACCACTTGCCTTTTTTCCCCGTACATATGGACCCTCTTGTCAGGGACTGGGGTTTCCTCTGTGATGTGCAACACATCCTTAATTGCTATAATCATATAACGGATGGATTTAGCCAATTTAGGCTGTAACTTTGCATCATCATAATCGACACTGGAGTCAGAATCCATGTCGGTATCTGTGTCAACAATTTGGGATAGTGGGCGCTTCTGAGACCCTGACGGCCTCTGCGACATGGGATCAGGCACGGGCTGAGACCCTGACTGTTCTAAGGTTTCAGCTTTATCCAACCTTTTATGCAAGGAATTAACATTATCATTTAAAACCTTCCACATATCCATCCAATCAGGTGACGGCGCCGTCGGCGGAGACATCACATTCATTTGCTCCCGCTCTGTTTCCACATAGCCTTCCTCGTCAAACATGTCGACACAACCGTACCGACACACCACACACACAGGGAATGCTCTTTTTGAAGACAGTATCTCCACAAGGCCCTTTGGAGAGACAGAGAGAGAGTATGCCAGCACACACCCCAGCGCTATATAACCCAGGAATAACACAGTAACTTAATGTTAACCCAGTAGCCGCTGTTATATTGATTTTTGCGCCAAATTATGTGCCCCCCTCTCTTTTTACCCTCTTCTACCGTGTATCTACAGGGGAGAGCCTGGGGAGCTTCCTCTTAGCGGAGCTGTGGAGAAAAAATGACGCTGGTGAGTGCTGAGGAAGAAGCTCCGCCCCCTCAGCGGCGGGCTTCTGTCCCGCTTTAATATACAATTTTTGGCGGGGGCTCATACATATATACAGTGCCCAACTGTATATATGTGTACTTTTGCCAAAGAGGTCCTAAATTGCTGCCCAGGGCGCCCCCCCCCTGCGCCCTGCAACCTTACAGTGACCGGAGTATGTGGGTGTGTGTGGGAGCAATGGCGCACAGCTGCAGTGCTGTGCGCTACCTCAGTGAAGACTGGAGTCTTCTGCCGCCGATTTCGAAGTCTTCTTGCTTCTTTCACCCGGCTTCTGTCTTCCGGCTCTGCGAGGGGGGCGGCGGCGCGGCTCTGGGATCGGACGACGAGGGTGAGATCCTGTGTACGATCCCTCTGGAGCTAATGGTGTCCAGTAGCCTAAGAAGCAGGACCTATCTGCAGAGAGTAGGGCTGCTTCTCTCCCCTCAGTCCCACGATGCAGGGAGTCTGTTGCCAGCAGAGCTCCCTGAAATTGAAAAACCTAACAAAATACTTTCTAACAGCAAGCTCAGGAGAGCTCACTGAACAGCACCCAGCTCGTCCGGGCACATATTCAAACTGGGGTCTGGAGGAGGGACATAGAGGGAGGAGCCAGAGCACACCAGAACCTAAATTCTTTCTTGGGGTGCCCATGTCTCCTGCAGAGCCCGTCTATTCCCCATGGTCCTTACGGAGTCCCCAGCATCCACTAGGACGTTAGAAAAAAGTGTTTATTAACAGAACTCCATGTAATCACAGCAGTAATAAGTAAATGAAGATATACAGCAAATTTGATAAAAACAGTTCCTGGAGAACTACGGGTTGGCAACGGCCACAGGGTACTGGTAGCAGTAGGTACAGTTCTTAATGTCCCAGAGATGGAATGTCCTTACCAGACCCATCCGTAGTATGAGGTATAGCCAAAGAACACACCAGCAGATGTTTCACTGGAAGCCGGTAGCACTGTATTTGAGGTAGCTGCTGAGGACGCTGGATGGAACCAGCCAGGTGTTAAGACATTGAGTAGATGCTGGATGGAACCAGCCAGATAGTAGAATGAAGCTAGGGAGCGAAGATGTAGAAACCGATGGTTTGCAGGTACCGATGGTATGCAGGTAACCGATGGTATGCAGGTAACCGCTGGAAAAGCACCGGCTCTTTAAGAAAGCTGATCACTGCTGGAAGCTGACCGCTGGAAGCAGATGAGACTGTAGCTGGAGACTGGAGCAAACACAGGAGACTATAGAGTCAGGCTGCACCGCAAGGTGGTAGGCTGGTGCGGGTCTCTTAGTGGAATCTGAAAACAGGAGCTGGAAACCTGGATTGGAAACAACCACAGCAGAGAGAGACTGGAAACAAGGTTTGACAACCAAAGCACTGACGATTTCCTGGTTCAAGCTCAATCCCTTTATACCCTTAGGTATGCATGGATTGGACGAGCAATTAAGCAGACTTCAGCGGAGCTATGGATTGGAGGACAGGATCATGTGACTAGAACTAAGATGGCTGCGCCTATACCGGCCAGTGGAGGGAAACCTTGTTTGTAACACCACATGGAGATTTCTCTGTAATGGCGGCGGTGAACACAGAGAACGCCGACTTGCATCTCAGACCTCCAGCGCGGACGGCCGCGGCCGCAGTAGATGAGGAGTGCCACATAACCTGTAATGCATTGAGAATACAAAGACGATGACCGAGGCCCTGCCGGCAGGTGACGCCATGCCAGTCGCCCGGGCACTGGAAGGACAACATCCACGGACCAGCAGAGATGAGACGTGACATATGACTGCTAGCAACACAGTTGGGAACCGGGCCTAGGACACTGAGCCAGCCTCAGGAGACACCTGAAAGGTAAATATTGGCGTCCAGATACCCGGATCGTGACAGCACCCCCCCCCCCCTTTAGGAGTGGCCCCAGGACACTTCTTAGGCTTCTGAGGAAATCTGGAGTGGAAATTCCGGACCAAGGTAGGAGCATGGACATCTGAAGCATTGGTCCAAGAGCGTTCCTCAGGGCCATAGCCCTTCCAATCAATAAGATATTGTAACTGACCATAACGGAAACGTGAATCCAGAATCTTGGCAACTTCATACTCAACTCCCCGTTGAGTCTGGACTTTAGGAGCCGAAGGTAGTGCAGAATGGAATCGATTCAGGATCAGCGGTTTCAGAAGGGAAACATGGAATGTCCTAGGAATTTTCAAGAATGGGGGTAACTGGAGTTTGTAAGCAACAGGATTGATAACTTGTTCAATTTGAAAAGTACCGATGTAACGAGGAGCAAACTTCATACTTTGAACTCTCAACCTCAAATTCTTTGTAGACAGCCAAACACGATCTCCCACTTTGAGGGCAGGAATTGCCCTACGCTTCTTATCTGCAAACTTCTTGTATCTAAACGATGCTTTGAGCAGAGCCGCTCGAACATTCTTCCAGTTGTTTGAAAACTGGCGCAAGGTGATAACAACTGCTGGTACAGAAGTCGCTGGAAGCGGTTGGAATTCTGGAACTTTAGGGTGGAATCCGTAGTTGGTGAAGAATGGTGTTGAAGAAGATGAGGAATGATATTGGTTGTTATGGCTGAACTTGGCCCAGGGAAGAAGTTGAACCCAGTCATCTTGAGAGGAAGACACATAAATGCGGAGGAAGGCCTCCAAGTCCTGATTCACCCTCTCAGTTTGACCATTGGTCTGAGGATGGTAAGCTGTAGAAAACTTTAATTTGACTTGGAGGGCCTGACACAAACTTCGCCAAAATTTGGCTACGAATTGTACTCCTCTGTCAGAGATGATCTCCTCGGGAAGACCGTGTAGTCGGAAGATCTCCTGAATGAATACTTGGGCCAACTTGGAAGCTGACGGAAGACCGGTGAGGGGAATGAAATGTGCCATCTTGGTGAACCGGTCAACCACTACCCAGATGGTATTAAACTTGTTGCACATAGGCAGGTCTGTAACGAAGTCCATCGACAAATGGGTCCACGGTCGACGGGGAACAGATAATGGAACCAGTTGCCCCGCAGGCGACTGGCGGGATACTTTGTGTTGGGCACACTTTGGGCAAGAAGCAATAAACTCCATGACGTCCTTTTTCAGAGTTGGCCACCAATAAGTCCTAGAGATGAACTCAAGGGTTTTCTGAATGCCTGTATGTCTGGCAAAACGGGAAGCATGTGCCCAATGCATGAGCTTCTTCCTTAGCACCGACTTCACAAAACTTTTCCCTGGTGGGGGCGTAGAGTCCATCCTTACCGTGGAGAATGCCATCGGATTGATAATAGGATGCTTGTCAGAAGACTCCGACTCATTTTCTTGCTCCCAAGAGCGGGAAAGGGCATCGGCCTTGCGATTCTGAGAGACCGGACAGAACTGGAGTTTAAAGTCGGACCTAGAAAAGAAAAGTGCCCATCTGGCCTGACGAGGATTGAGACATTGTGCGCCTTTCAAATACAAAAGATTCTTGTGATCGGTAAGTATGGTAACAGAATGAGAAGCTCCCTCCAGCAGGTATCTCCACTCCTCCAGAGCGAGTTTGATTGCCAGCAACTCCTGATCGCCAATAGCATAGTTGCGCTCAGCTGGGGAAAACTTCCGGGAGAAGAAACTGCAAGGATGCAGATGACCATCTTTTGCTCTCTGGGATAGCACCGCGACTACTCCAACGGAAGAGGCATCCACCTCAAGGATGAAAGGCGAGTTGATGTCGGGCTGTTTCAATACCGGAGCAGAGATGAAACGTTGCTTTAATAAATGAAAGGCTTGCATAGCTTCTTCAGACCACTTGGATGGATTAGCACCCTTCTTAGTTAACGCAGTGATAGGCGCCACAATGGTGGAAAAGTCTTGTATAAACTTTCTGTAATAATTGGCGAATCCTAAAAATCTCTGGACCCCTTTGAGGGTTAAAGGTATCGGCCAATTCTGAATAGCTTGTAGTTTCTCAGGATCCATCTCTGGTCCAGAACCAGACACAATGTAGCCTAGAAACGGAATGGATTTGACTTCAAAAACGCACTTCTCCAATTTGCAATAGAGATGATTGACATGGAGACGGGTCAGAACATCCTTTACCCAGAAACGATGTTCCTCCAGATTGTTGGCAAAGATGAGGATATCATCAAGATAAACCACATCATGACGATATAAGATGTCTCTGAAGATCTCATTCACGAAATGCTGGAAGACAGCTGGAGCATTACTTAATCCGAAAGGCATGACGAGGTACTCATAATGTCCATCACGGGTGTTAAATGCGGTCTTCCACTCGTCACCCTCTCGGATCCGGATGAGGTTGTAGGCACCCCTCAAATCTAATTTCGTGAAGATGGTTGCTCCGCTAACTCGATCAAAGAGTTCTCTAATCAGAGGTAAAGGATATCGGTTCTTGACAGTGATGTCGTTCAAACCTCTGTAGTCGATGCATGGCCGCAGGCCACCGTCTTTCTTCTTGACGAAGAAGAAACCTGCGCCAGCTGGGGAGGAAGAAGGTCGAATGAAGCCCTTCGCCAAATTCTCCTTAATATATTCTTCCATAGAATGCGTTTCTGGTAAAGACAGCGGATAGGTTCGGCCTCGAGGTGGAACCTTCCCCGGGATGAGATCAATTGGACAGTCCCATTCCCTATGAGGAGGAAGGATATCAGCAGAAGCTTTACTGAACACGTCCGTGTAATCTTGATACGGAGGAGGTGGAACATCAGACGACTTGGAGGAGGAAGAACATACGGGAAGCACTTTGGACAAACAGGTCTCAGTACAGGAAGGACCCCATGCCATGATTTGGGTAGTCGTCCAGTCAATCGAAGGGTTATGGAGACGAAGCCATGGAAGGCCCAAAACCACTGGATGTGTGGCTCTTGGAATTACTAGGAAGGAAATTAGTTCTGAATGAAGAACTCCTACTTTCAGACGAACTGGTAGAGTTCTTGAGGAAATAACTGCATCAAAAATCTTACTGCCATCCACAGCAGTCAAAGATATGGACGAGGAAAGTCTCCCAGTGGGTAGGGACCACCGTTTAACATATGCTTCAGTTATAAATTCCCAGCTGCTCCGGAATCTAGGAGGGCAATTACGTTCCTATAATGTTGAGCAATTTGAAGCGAGACTGGGAGATTACAATCATGAGGAGATGGAGAGGAGAGCATTACTCCTAGCCGGCCCTCTCCTTGGCGGGCTAGGACTTGAAGTTTCCCGGACGTTTGGGACAGGCATTGATTACATGAGACGGAGCTGCACAATAAAGACAGAGGTACTCAGAAAGACGTCTTCGACGCTCAGCTGGAGATAGACGGGAACGACCAATTTGCATGGGCTCATCTTTGGGTGGAGACGGTTGACGAAGAGGAGGAGTAGAAGATTTCGGGATAGATGACCTTCCCCGCTCGGTTGCCCTTTCTCTGAACCGTAGATCAACTTTTGTACACAGGGATATTAGCTCATCCAACTTAGCGGGCAAGTCTCTGGTAGCTAATTCGTCCTTGATGCGTTCAGATAAGCCATGCCAGAATGCAGCATACAGGGCTTCGTCGTTCCATGCCAGTTCAGATGCCAGGATCTTGAATTGTATTAAGTACTGTCCCACACTACGCGTTCCTTGGCGTAAACGAAGAACCTCAGAGGAAGCAGAAGTTACACGGCCTGGCTCATCGAAGATGCGCCTGAATGTCGTTACAAAGACTGTACAAAGTCAGTATATGAGGACAACAGGGTGTCGGATTTCTTCCATAAAGGTGATGCCCAATCAAGAGCGGAGCCACTGAGGAGGGAAATAATGTAAGCAATTTTAGTGCGATCACTAGGGAAACTGCCAGGGTGTAGCTCGAAATGAATTTCACATTGGTTGAGAAATCCCCTGCAAGATCTTGGAGATCCATCGAATTTTGCTGGCATTGGAAGATGAAGACGTGGAGTAGAAATGGGTAAAGTGGGTGGGGTTACAACTGGTGTCACTGTGGTGGACGCACCGGACGCCCCTGAACCACGGAGGGTCGTTTGGATCCCATCCAGCCGAGTAGAGAGATCCTGGAGACAGCGGATGATGTGGCCTTGTGCAGCCTCCTGATGTTCGAGTCTGGCTGCCAGTTCTTGCATTTGGCCTAGCCGCTTGATCCTGGTCTCCGGCTGGATTCATCTGGTCAGTGCTTACTGTCACAACTGAGGGCCTGAGCTGACAGGAGAAAGCCTCAGTTGTAGGGGCTGGGGTGAAGCTAAACTTCTGAGGTTTTATCAGACCCCTGGACATACGAGTAGGATGTAGAAAGGTTGCCCGAAGGCGTGACCACGACAACCAGGATTAAAAGTCAATAAGTATTTATTAACAGAACTCCATGTAATCACAGCAGTAATAAGTCAATGAAGATATACAGCAGATTTGGTAAAAACAGTTCCTGGAGAACTACGGGTTGGCAACGGCCACAGGGTACTGGTAGCAGTAGGTACAGTTCTTAATGTCCCAGAGATGGAATGTCCTTACCAGACCCGTCCGTAGTATGAAGTATAGCCAAGGAACACACCAGCAGATGTTTCACTGGAAGCCGGTAGCACTGTAGTTGAGGTAGCTGCTGAGGACGCTCGATGGAACCAGCCAGGTGTTAAGACATGGAGTAGATGCTGGATGGAACCAGCCAGATAGTAGAATGAAGCTAGGGAGCAAAGATGTAGAAACCGATGGTTTGCAGGTACCTACTACCGATGGTATGCAGGTAACCGATGGTATGCAGGTAACCGATGGTATGCAGGTAACCGCTGGAAAAGCACCGGCTCTTTAAGAAAGCTGATCACTGCTGGAAGCTGACCGCTGGAAGCAGATGAGACTGTAGCTGGAGACTGGAGCAAACATAGGAGACTATAGAGTCAGGCTGCACCGCAAGGTGGTAGGCTGGTGCGGGTCTCTTAGTGGAATCTGGAAACAGGAGCTGGAAACCTGGAATGGAAACAACCACAGGAGAGAGAGACTGGAAACAAGGTTTGACAACCAAAGCACTGACGATTTCCTGGTTCAAGCTCAATCCCTTTATACCCTTAGGTATGCAGGGATTGGATGAGCAATTAAGCAGACTTCAGCGGAGCTATGGATTGGAGGACAGGATCATGTGACTAGAACTAAGATGGCTGCGCCCATACCGGCCAGTGGAGGGAAACCTTGTTTGTAACACCACATGGAGATTCCTCTGTAATGGCGGCGGTGAACACAGAGAACGCTGACTTGCGTCTCAGACCTCCAGCGCGGACGGCAGCGGCCGCAGTAGATGAGGAGTGCCACATAACCTGTAATGCATTGAGAATACAAAGACAATGACCGAGGCCCCGCCGGCAGGTGACGCCATGCCAGTCGCCCGGGCACTGGAAGGACAACATCCACGGACCAGCAGAGATGAGACGTGACATATGACTGCTAGCAACACAGCTGGGAACCGGGCCTAGGACGCTGAGCCAGCCTCAGGAGACACCTAAAAGGTAAATAATGGCGTCCAGATACCCGGATCGTGACAGTCTGAATCAGGCCCAAAGTCCTTTGTCCTGTTTCAGCCATGGTTTTAATAGCTCCTCACTGATCCTCTGCACTAGTTACTGTGGCCTAGTCACCATTACAGTCCAGAAGGTTCACAACGGAGACCAGTCCATAGGCCCATGGAGTAAATTTTCCATACAAAAGATTAGGAAAAGTCAGCCCTGTTTGATACCCTGCATCTGATGGAACGCATGCACGGACTTCTGCTAGATTAGTGGTATAGATGGTGGCATTTAGGGGTAAATTTACTAAGGTTGGAGTTTTTTTAGAACTGGTGATGTTGCTCATGACAACCAATCAGATTCTACTTAACATTTATCTAGCTGCTTCTAGAAGATAATAGACTCTGATTGGTTGCTAATTGCTATGGGCAATGGTGGTCATTCCGAGTTGTTCGCTCGTTATTTTTTTGCCGCAACGGAGCGATTAGTCGCTAATGCGCATGCGCAATGTCCGCAGTGCGACTGCGCCAAGTAAATTTGCTATGCAGTTAGGTATTTTACTCACGGCATTACGAGGTTTTTTCTTCATTCTGGTGATCGTAATGTGATTGACAGGAAGTGGGTGTTTCTGGGCGGAAACTGGCCATTTTATGGGTGTGTGCGAAAAAACGCTGCCGTTTCTGGGAAAAACGCGGGAGTGGCTGGAGAAACGGGGGAGTGTCTGGCCGAATGCTGGGTGTGTTTGTGACGTCATACCAGGAACGAAACTGACTGAACTGATCGCAGATGCCGAGTAAGTCTGGAGCTACTCAGAAACTGCTAAGAAGTGTCTATTCGCAATTCTGCTAATCTTTCGTTAGCAATTTTGATAAGCTAAGATTCACTCCCAGTAGGCGGCGGCTTAGTGTGTGCAAAGCTGCTAAAAGCAACTTGCGAGCGAACAACTCGGAATGAGGGCCAATATCACCAGTTCATAAAAACTCCCATCTTAGGTGGTCATTCCGAGTTGATCGCTAGCTGCATTCGTTCGCTGTACAGTGATGAGGCAAAAAAAGGCACTTCTGCGCATGTGTATGCGGCGCAATGCGCACGCGCGACGTACTATTACAACGTACAATGTAGTTTCACACAAGGTCTAGCGAAGCTTTTCAGTCGCACTGCTGGCCGCAGAGTGATTGACAGGAAGAGGGCGTTTCTGGGTGTCAACTGACCTTTTCAGGGAGTGTTAGAAAATACGCAGGCGTGCCAGGAAAAATGCAGGCGTGGCTGGGTGAACGCAGGGCGTGTTTGTGACGTCAAAACAGGAACTAAACAGTCTGAAGTGATCGCAAGCGCTGAGTAGGTCTGGAGCTACTCTAAAACTGCACAAAAATACT
The DNA here is from genome assembly GCF_028390025.1 of Pseudophryne corroboree. Taxonomy (NCBI): domain Eukaryota; kingdom Metazoa; phylum Chordata; class Amphibia; order Anura; family Myobatrachidae; genus Pseudophryne; species Pseudophryne corroboree. Next base: position 56,706,568 of record NC_086447.1, on the reverse strand, counting down.
TTGTACCCGCTCTGCGATCCTTTCGTTCGCACTTCTGCTAAGCTAAAATACACTCCCAGTGGGAGGCGGCATAGCGTTTGCACGGCTGCTAAAAACTGCTAGCGAGCAATCAACTCGGAATGACCCCCTTAGTTAATTTACCCATACGGTACCTGCCACTTTAGAAAACGCATTTCAGGGAGATTGTGAAAGTACCACCTATCAGTGCGGACGTGTTCTGCTACATCTGAGAGGCGTGTCATAAACATGACTTACATCCACATGTAAATGAGCCCCAAAGTCAGTAAGTTCTACTTGTTGAAGCAAAGACAATGATATTTTTCAGGAATTGATTGTGTATTGTGTTTTATAAGAGGTTCCATATACTGTAAGTGGCCATAGGGATCATTGTGCCTTATAACCTATGCAAGGAAATGGCACTGATGATCCCATTTGAATGCATGTATCTCTTATTTATTTTTTTGTCCATGAATATAACAGCTACATAATGGGGGTAAGGTGCAATCAGGGAGATTGGTGGACTATTCAGGGACTGAGGGAGATTGCTGCTATTTCAGGGAGTCTCCTGCAGAATGTGGGAGGGTAGACAACTGTGAATTTACCCCTTAGTATTGTCATCATAATTCTTTTTTTCACTTTTGCTTTATCAATGAAATGTAACAGTCGTGTCATGGGGCTGTCACTTTACTTCTCTGTTACGATCGCATACAAGGATGCCTCTATGAAACACTTCTCATAATGTAGCCTATGGGCTACAAGAGCTAATGCCATCTAAATACTGTATGGCATCAGCTAACAATGTCACGTTCCAAAAAGCTCAAAATGACGGAGATTGGTGAATCGGGCATTATGGTAGTAGGGACTGCTATAGAAATAGGGACTGCTTCTGACTTGTTAAGTGGGGTAACCCAGTAGCCCTGATGTTTTTAATGACATCATTCCATCAAAAACAGTTATTTTCATAGAACGATTAATTATAGTTTGATAAATAGGCCTCATTGTGTGAGCATATATCCACTGAAGTGTTAAAAATTTAGAATGTTGGGAAGGAAGGAAGGAAGGAAGGAAGGAAGGAAGGAAGGAAGGAAGGAAGGAAGGAAGGAAGGGAGGGAGGGAGGGAGGGAGGAAGGGAGGGAGAAAGTAAGCGAGGGATAGGATGACGGAAGGAAGGAAGGAAGGAAGGAAGTGAGGAAAGGAGGAAGGAGGGAAGGAAAGAAGGAAGGAGGGAAGCAAAGAAGGATGGAAGGAGGGAGGGAGGGAAAGAAGGAAGGAAGGAAGGAAGGAAGGAAGGAAGGAAGGAAGGAAGGAAGGAAGGAAGGAAGGAAGGAAGGAAGGAAGGAAGGAAGCGAGGGATGGGAGGATGGAAGGAAGGGAGGAAGCGAGGGATGGCAGGATGGAAGGAATGAAGTGAGGGATGGGAGGTTGGGAGGAAGGGAGGAAGGAAGTGAGGGATGGGAGGAAGGAAGAGAGGAAGGAAGGAAGGAAGCAAGGGATGGGGGGAGGAAGGGAGGAAGCGAGGGATGGGAGGATGGAAGGAAGTAAGGGAGGAAGCGAGGGATGGGAGGAAGTAAGGGAGGAAGCGAGGGATTGGAGGATGGAAGGAAGTAAGGGAGGAAGCGAGGGATGGGAGGATGGAAGGAAGTAAGGGAGAAAGTGAGGGATGGGAGGATGGAAGGAAGTAAGGGAGGAAGGAAGGAAGCGAGGGATGGGAGGAAGGGAGGAAGGAAGTGAGGGATGGGAGGGAGGAAGGAAGGAAGCGAGGGATGGGAGGAAGGAAGTGAGGGATGGGAGGAAGGAAGGAAGCGAGGGATGGGAGGATGGGAGGAAGGAAGTGAGGGATGGGAGGAAGGAAGGACGCGAGGGATGGGAGGAAGGAAGTGAGGGATGGGAGGAAGGAAGGAAGCGAGGGATGGGAGGATGGGAGCAAGGAAGGAAGGAATTAGGGCATGCTATATATTTTCAGGTAAACAATGCGAATAGTTAATGGTCAGAGACTTCCACAGTGTAGAGGACTGTAAAGGTGCAGCAAGAGAGAGTTAGAAATGAATGCTAAATTAGCCTCTTTGTACAGAATATAATCAGGGAATACACTGTAGTGTTATATACACAAGAGAGAATAGTGTCTAGACAGTTATTAGTAGATGCTAAATTCCCATTTTTAATTTAAAACGTAATTAAATATAAACACAAATTAAATGAAGTACAAATATTTGTCATTTTCTACTTTAAAAATCAAATAGAAATGTCCGTTGAGCAATGCAAATAGACTGCAGCAACGTCAAATAACATAGTTGCAATGCTAATTGTGATAAGTACTATCCGATTGAGGGGGTCACTATGCAATCAGTACTTCTGATAGGCATCATCCTCATTGTGTATTGCTCCACAATCCCTCCAGCAACCGCAAGAGATAGAGGGGCAGATGTATTAACCTGGAGAAGGCATAAGGAAGTGATAAACCAGTGATATGTGCAAGGTGATAAAGGCACCAGCCCAGTGGCGGAACAAGCAAGCGGCGGGCCCAGGTGCGACAAAATGCTTTGGGCCCCCCCCCCCATCCCATCCAAGTCCACCCCATGGGCAGTGCGCGTCGTAGGCGCGCGCAAAAATACATAGTGGCGTGGCTTCGTGGGGAAGGGGTGTGTCCACAAAATAATACCAATTCATAAAACGGTGCACAGTAGTCTCCATTCTGCAAATTACGCCGCACAGTAGCACCACTACACCAGGTAGAGACCCTTTTACACCTTACAGCGGACAGATTCCCCTTTTTACACATAACGGCAGACAGCATGCCCTCGTTACACATAGCGGCAGACAGCATACACTTTTTACACATAATGGCAGACAGCGTCCCCATTTTACACATTACGGCAGACAGCATACACTTTTTACACATAACGGCAGACAGCATCCCCATTTTACACATTACGGCAGACAGCATACACTTTTTACACATAACGGCAGACAGCATCCCCATTTTACACATTACGGCAGACAGCATACACTTTTTACACATAACGGCAGACAGCGTGCCCTTTTTACACATTACGGCAGGCAGATTCTACCTTTTTACACATAGCGGCAGGCAGATTCCCCATTTTTATACATAGCGGCAGGCTGATTCCCCCTTTTTACACATTGCGGCAGGCAGATTCCCCCTTTTTACACATTGCGGCAGGCAGATTCCCCATTTTTATACATAGCGGCAGGCAGATTCCCCATTTTTATACATAGCGGCAGGCAGTCCCCCCTTTTTACACATTGCGGCAGGCTGATTCCCCCTTTTTACACATTGCGTCAGGCAGTCCCAACAAATAAAAAAAGAAAGAGACAGAAAGAAAGAAAGAAAGAAAGAAAGAAAGAAAGAAAGAAAGAAAGAAAGAAAGAAAGAAAGAAAGAAAGAAAGAAAGAAAGATTATACTTACCCTCTCTGTTGGCTCAGGCTCCTTGTGCAGCTTCCCGGGCAGTTGAGAAGAAGGAGGAGGGAGGTGGAGGAGGGAGCCGCAGCAGCGCTGTGTTATTGGTGGAGGCGCTGCTGCTGCTGCCCCTCTGCTTCACTATAGGCTGTTCTCAGAGACAGCCTATAGTGAAGCAGAGGAGCAGCAGCAGCAGCGCCTCCACCAGTAACAAAGCGCTGCTGCGGCTCCCTCCTTCACCTCCGTCCTCCACCTTACCCCGTACCGCTGCAGTGCGCGCCGCTCCTCTCCTCTCTCTCCGGGCGGCTGTGCGCTGCGGGCAGCGGTTGCCCGCAGCGCACAGCGGCATGTAATGATTCAGTTTGACTCATTACATGCTTGGGCCCCTGAACAGAGGCGGGCCCCAGTGCAACGCACTGCTTGCACTGCCGGTAGTTCCGCCTCTGCACCAGCCAAGCAGCTCCAATATGTAAATTAACAGTTAGGATCTGATTGGCTGCTGCCTTTATCACCTTGCACATATCACTGGTTTATCACTTCCTTATGCCTTCTCCAGGTTAATACATCTACCCCAATGCTCCTAAAAGGCCACCTGTGGATTTGTCTACGTTGTGTCATAACTACATGCATTTGCAGGGAGGTTAACAATTGCCTGGAACTCCCCCAAGTCAGTCGATTGCATAATGACCTCAAGAACTGTAGTAAATAATGAGAGTTATGGTAGACTTACCAATGTTAACTCTCTTTCTGCAAAGTACATTGGGTTCCACAGGGAAACATTGGGGTTTAGAGTGGATCTGGATCCAGAGGCACCAACAGGCTAAAGCTTTAGGCTGTCCCAAGATGCATTGGGGCCTCCTCTATAACCCCGTCTCCAGGCACTGTGAGCTCAGTTTTGTCAACCAGTCCAATGCAGGAGCAGGCAAGAGAGAAGGCAGATGTTAGTCACATGAGAGCACAATCTTACGACAGGAGAAGGTACCAGCGGCTAATGCCATACAAACCCATGGAAGCTAGGTGCATCAGGGTGGACACCCTGTGGAACCCAGTGTACCTCGCAGAAAGAGAGTTAACAATGGTAAGTCTACCATTACTCTCCTTTTCTGTAGCAGGGAAACATCGGGGATGTCCTAAAGCAGTTCTTCAAGGGAGGGGACGCGCCTTAGCGGATGTGAGAATCCGGGAGGCAAAGATATCATAGACATAGAACCTAAGAAACGTGTTCACAGAGGACCATGTAGCGGCCTTGCACAATTGTTCTGCAGATGCACCACGGCGGGCCAAAAAGGTCCAACAGATCAAGTAGAATGGGCCTTAATCGCAGCAGGAGCTAGAAGACCAGCCTGCGCAAAAGCATGTGCAATCACCATTCTAATTCATCTGGCCAAGATTTGCTTATTCATAGGACAGTCACGTTTGTGGAATCCATACAGGACAAATAGGGCATCAGACGGTCTAATAGAGGCAGTCCGGTCCACATAGACACAGAGAGCCCTAACCACATCTAAAGACCTTTCTTTAGCTGTCAAGTCCGAAGAGATAAAGGCTGGGACCACAATCTCTTGGTTCAGGTGAAAAGATGACACCACCTTAGGCAAGTAACCGGGCCTGGTTTGGAGAACTGCCCTGTCACAGTGGAAAATCAGAAAGGGTGGACGACAGGACAGAGCGCCTAAGTCCGAGACCCTTCTTGCAGAGGCAATAGCCAGCAAGAACAGAACCTTGGCCGTGAGCCATTTAAGGTCCACCGATTCAAGAGGTTCGAAGGGAGACTCTTGAAGGGCTTTCAATACAATAGACTAGTCCCATGGAACCACTGGAGAGACATAGGGAGGCTGAATATGTATAACACCCTGAGTGAATGTATGAACATCAAGTATAGAGGCAATCTTGCACTGAAACCATACCGACAAGGCAGACATATGAACCTTGAGGGAGGTCAGACGAAGACCTAAATAACACACCCACCCTTACTCTAAATAACCCACCCACCCTTACTCTCTCTGCACATGTTATATCTGCCTCCCCTGCAGTGCACATGTTTTTGCCCAATTGCTATGAAAAATCCTGCTGCGATCAACTTGGAATTATCATGTGCACTGCAGGGGGGGCAGATATAACGGCCCTCATTCCGAGTTGTTCGCTCGGTAATTTTCTTCGCATCGCAGCGATTTTCCGCTAATTGCGCATGCGCAATGTTCGCACTGCGACTGCACCAAGTAAATTTGCTATGCAGTTAGGTATTTTACTCATGGCATTACGAGGTTTTTTCTTCGTTCTGGTGATCGTAATGTGATTGACAGGAAGTGGGTGTTTCTGGGCGGAAACTGGCCGTTTTATGGGTGTGTGTGAAAAAACGCTGCTGTTTCTGGAAAAAATGCGGGAGTGTCTGAAGAAACGGGGGAGTGTCTGGGCGAACGCTGGGTGTGTTTGTGACGTCAAACCAGGAACGAAACTGACTGAACTGATCGCAGTTGCCGAGCTACTCAGAAACTGCTAAGAAGTGTCTATTCGCAATTCTGCTAATCTTTCGTTCGCAATTTTACTATGCTAAGACTCACTCCCAGAGGCGGCGGCTTAGCGTGTGCAAAGCTGCTAAAAGCAGCTTGCGAGCGAACAACTCGGAATGACCACCAACATGTGCAGAGAGAGTTAGATTTGGGTGGGTTATTTTGTTTCTGTGCAGGGTAAATACTGGCTGCTTTATTTTTACACTGCAATTTAGATTGCAGATTGAACACACCACACCCAAATCTAACTCTCTCTGCACATGTTACATCTGCCTCCCCTGCAGTGCACATGGTTTTGCCCAACTGCTAACAAAAATCCTGCTGCGATCAACTCAGAATTACCCGCAGGGTTCAGGAAAACATGTTAAAAACAAATTCAGAGTGCGCACAATAAACAATTAAAATTAACCAATTAAAATTCAATATTCAACCAGCAACCGAATTTGTTTTTAACACATCTATCTATCTATCTATCTATCTATCTATCTATCTATCTATCTATCTATCTATCTATCTATCTATCTATCTATATCTATCTATCACGCTGGGCGTGGCTAGGATATCTCATTGGGTTAGCAGCAGGTCTGTCACACCCAGTCCACAGCTGATTGGGCGAGAAACGCCCTCCCACACAGGTTACATCCAATGGGAGGCTCTGCAGTGTGTTCCCAGAGCAGAATTAATAATGGGGCTGATGGAGCTGCAGCTCCAGGTCCATACCCCAAAATAGGCCCACTGCATCTGCAGCAACATACCCTCCAACAATTTACACATAACAATCTCTACAAAATAAAAAAGGGTGCGTGACCACGGGTAAAGTTAAGTGACCACGCCCCTTTTCTTATACTTTCAATGGAAGTTTGGAGAGCCAGAAATCAGTACAGACCATAAAAAAAAGTTCTGTACCTGCCAAAAAGGTGCAGCTGGAGGGTATGCCACTGCATCTGCAGCAAGTCTCTGCGCTGTAGATAAGGGGGGGGACGGGGGGGGACGAGATTTATGGTAGGAACTTACCGTTGTTAAATCTCTTTCTGCGAGGTACACTGGGCTCCACAGGGAATGACATTGGGGTGTAGAGTAGGATCTTGATCCGAGGCACCAACAGGCTCAAAGCGTTGACTGTTCCCAGAATGCCTAGCGCCACCTCCTCTATAACCCCGCCTCCGTGCACAGGAGCTCAGTTTTTGTTAACCAGTCCAATGCAGTAGCAGGTAAAAGAGACGACAACGGTTAGTAGCCACAAACGCCACACATGACAGGAGAGGGTGTCAGCGGCTAATGCCATACCAACCCAAAGAAGCTAAGTGCATCAGGGTGGGCGCCCTGTGGAGCCCAGTGTACCTCGCAGAAAGAGATTTAACAACGGTAAGTTCTTACCATAAATCTGGTTTTCTGCTGCAGGGTACACTGGGCTCCACAGGGAATGACATTGGGGATGTCCTAAAGCAGTTCCTTATGGGAGAGGACGCACTGTAGCGGGCACAAGAACCCGGCATCCAAATGAAGCATCCTGGGAGGCGGAAGTATCAAAGGCATAGAACCTTATGAACGTGTTCACTGACGACCACGTACCTGCCTTGCACAATTGTTCAAGGGTCGCACCACGGCGGTCTGCCCAAGAAGGTCCAACCGACCGAGTAGAATGGGCCTTGATGGTAGAAGGAGCTGGAAGGCCAGCCTGTACATAAGCATGTGCAATCACCATTCTAATCCATCTGCCCAGGGTCTGCTTGTGAGCAGGCCAGCCACGTTTGTGAAAACCAAACAGAGCAAAGAGAGAATCCGACTTCCTGATGGAGGCAGTTCTCTTCACATAGATACGGAGAGCCCGTACCACATCCAAAGACCGTTCTTTGGAAGACAAATGAGGAGAGACAGAGGCCGGAACCACAATCATCCTGATTAAGGTGGAAAGAAGACACCACCTTAGGTAAATACCCGGGACGTGTTCTAAGAACCGCCCGATCATGGTGAAATATCAGATATGGTGACCTACAAGACAAGGCACCCAAATCCGACACCAGTCTAGCAGAGGCAATAGCCAGCAGAAACAATACCTTAAGAGAAAGCCACTTAAGGTCTGCAGATTCAAGAGGCTCAAATGGAGACCCTTGCAATGCCTCCAGAACCACCGACTAGTCCTAAGGAACCACCGGCGGGACATTAGAAGGTTGAATCCACAACACACCCTGAGTGAACGTATGCACATCAGGTAAGGTCGCAATTTTTCTCTGAAACCAAACTGACAAGGCAGAAATATGAACCTTGATGGAGGCCAGACGAAGGCCCAAGTCCAGGCCTTGTTGTAGAAAGGACAAAAGTTTGGCCGTACTAAACTTGTAAGCATCATGGTTGTTAGATGCGCACCAAGCAAAGTAAGAATTCCAGAACCTATGATAAATACGAGCAGAAGCCGGTTTCCGGGCCTTCAACATGGTTTGAATGACGCCTCAAAAAATCCTTTGGCCCTTAAGACGGAAGCTTCAAGAGCTTTGCCGTCAAAGCCAATCGGGCCAAATCCTGATATACACATGGGCCCTGAATGAGGAGATCTGGGCGCTGCGGAAGTAGAAATGGACGCTCTATCGAGAGACCCTGAAGGTCTGAGAACCAATGCCATCTGGGCCACGCTGGAGCGATCAGAAGTAGGATTCCTCCTTCTTGCTTGAACTTCCTTATTACTCTGGGCAGGAGTGACACCGGAGGGAACACATATGGCAGCCGAAAGTTCCATGGAATTGCCAGTGCGTCCACGAACGCTGCTTGAGGATCCATTGTCCTTGTTCCGAAGACCAAAACCTTGTGATTGTGTCGAGACGCCATCAGGTCCACATCTGGAAGGCCCCACCTGTCCACGAGGAGTTGAAACACTTCTGGATGGAGGCTCCACTCTCCGGCGTGTACGTCCTGACGACTGAGAATGTCCGCTTCCCAGTTTAGTACAGCCGGAATGAACACTACCGAGATGGCTGGCAGATGGCGTTCTGCCCACTGAAGAATCCGTGACACTTTCCTCATTGTCATGTGGCTTCGAGTGCCGCCTTGATGATTGATGTACGCCACCGTGGTGGCGTTGTCCGACTGTACTTGAACAGGTCTGTTCTGTATTAAACGCTGGGCCAAGTTCAATGAGTTGAACTTCGCCCGCAATTCCAGAATGTTTATCGGGAGGAGAGACTCCTCCTTGGTCTACCGACCCTGAAGGGAGTGTTGCTACAACACCGCGCCCCAACCCCTCAGACTGGCGTCCGTCGTCAGAAGGCCCCAGTTGGAGATCCAGAAGGGACGACCCCTGCTCAATCGTTGGTCCTGAAGCCACCAGCTCAGTGACAGACGGACCTCCGGAGACAATGAGATCATTTGAGACCTGATCCGATGAGGCAGGCCGTCCCACTTGGCAAGAATCAGCCTCTGGAGAGGGCGGGAATGGAATTGAGCGTACTCCACCATGTCGAAAGCCGACACCATGAGACCTAGCACTTGCATTGCCGAATGTATCGACACTTTTGGACGAGATAGGAAGCATCGAATCCTGTCCTGAAGCTTCAGGACTTTCTCCTGAGACAAGAACAGCCACTGGTTGTGAGTGTCCAACAACGCTCCCAGGTGCACCATGCTCTGAGCAGGGACCAGGGAGGATTTCTGCCAGTTGATGAGCCACCCATGGGCTTGCAGAAACTGGATAGTCAGATCCAGATGACGTAGGAGAATCTCTGGGGAATTTGCCAGGATCAACAAGTCGTCCAAGTACGGTAGGATCCTGACCACCTTGACGGCGAAGTACAGCCGTCATTACCGCCATGACCTCGGTGAAGACTCGTGGAGCCATGGTCAAACCAAAAGGTAACGCTCGAAACTGGTAATGGAGGTCGCCAACTGCAAACCTCAGGTACTGCTGATGCAACACTGCAATGGGAATAGCATCCTGTATGTCCAGTGAGACCATATAGTCCCCAGGCTCCAAGGCCAGAACAATAGAGCGAAGAGTTCCATACGAAACTTGGAGACCTTCACAAATTTGTTCAAGGACTTGAGATTGAGAATGGGCCGGGAAGACCCATTTGGTTTCGGGACTAGGAACAGCGGTGAATAGTACCCCTTGCCTCTCTGAGCCAGAGGCACCTGTACTACCACTCCTGTGTCCAGGAGGGACTGTTTCACTGAATGAAGAGTTTTTGCCTTCACCTGATCCAAAGAGACGTCTGTCAGGCAAAATCGATGAGGGGGATGATTCTTGAAGGATACAGCGTAACCTCGAGTGACGATTTCCCGTACCCAGGCATCGGAAATGGTCTTCAACCATTCCTGGGTAAACCCTAGAAGTCGGCCCCCCACTCTGGGATCTCCCAGAGGGAGGCCCACCCCGTCATGCAGCAGGCTTGTCAGTTTTGGAAGCAGGCTGACGGGGAGCCTAGGCCCGTTTGGGTTTGGGCTTATTGGGTTTGGAAGTGCGAACCTGTTTTGGGTACGCCTGACCTTTTGCTTTCCCTGAAGGACGAAAGGAGTGAAAGGAAGTACTCTTAGCCTTCGGCACCGAAGGAGCAGTACTAGGAAGACATGCTGTTTTAGCAGACGCTAAGTCAGCCACTAACTTGTTGAGGTCTTCTCCGAAAAGAATGTCTCCTTTGAAGGGGAGTACCTCAAGGGTTTTCTTAGAGTCCATGTCCACAGACCAGGACCGTAACCAGAGAATTCGGCGAGCCAAAATGGACGTAGTAGAAGCCTTGGCCGCCAGAATACTGGCATCAGAAGCCGCCTCTTTAATGTAATGAGACGCTGTAACAATATACGACAGGCATTGTCTCGCATGATCAGAAGCATTGGAAGGCAACTCCGCCTCCAGCTCCTGAGCCCACGCTTCCACAGCTTCTGCAGCCCATGTCGCTGAAATAGTTGGCCTATGCACCGCACCGTTTAGGGTGTAGATTGCCTTCAAACAACCCTCCACACACTTGTCCGTCGGCTCTCTCAAAGACGTGATGGTAGTTACAGGCAGAGCTGAGGATACTACCAGCCGCGCCACTTGCGAATCCACTGGCGGGGGTGTTTCCCAATTTTTACTAAGCTACGCAGCGAGGGGGTAGCGAGCCAGCATTTTCTTGTGAGGCGTGAACTTCTTTCCTGGATTTGCCCAGGACTCCTGACGTATGTCAACTAAATGTTCAGAGTGAGGTAAAACTTGTTTAACCACCTTCTGACGTTTAAACCTGTCCGGTTTCTTAGGGGCAGTGTCAGGTTCCGGTTCATCATCAACCTGAAGAATGAGCCTGATAGCCTCTAACAAGTCAGGAACATCCACCTGTGAAACAACTTCCCCATCAGAAGCATCAGGATCATAATCTGTGGGGTCCGTATAAGCGCCATCCTCATCAGGTGAGGTGTCTGGGACATTGGTGTATTGTGAGGATATAATTGCCCGCTTAGAGGAGCCCTTGGTCTTAGTAGGGATGAGCGGGTTCGGTTCCTCGGAATCCGAACCCGCCCGAACTTCATGTTTTTTTACACGGGGCCGAGCGACTCGGATCTTCCCGCCTTGCTCGGTTAACCCGAGCGCGCCCGAACGTCATCATCCCGCTGTCGGATTCTCGCGAGGCTCGGATTCTATCGCGAGACTCGGATTCTATATAAGGAGCCGCGCGTCGCCGCCATTTTCACACGTGCATTGAGATTCATAGGGAGAGGACGTGGCTGGTGTCCTCTCCGTTTATAGAGAAGAGAGTGAGACAGTAGAGAGAGACACAGTAGTAATTTTGGGGAGCATTAGGAGGAGTACTAGTTACTTGCTGAAGTGATAGATAGTGTGACTGTATATTATCTGACTTGTGGGGGAGACACTGACAGTGGGGAGCAGTTAGAGTCTGAGAGCAGGACTCAGGAGTACATATAACGTACAGTGCACACTTTTGCTGCCAGAGTGCCACTGTGACCACACTGACCACCAGTATAATATATATTGTGATTGTCTGCTTAGGAGTACTACTTGCAAGTTGCTGATAGTGTGACCAGTGACCTGACCACCAGTCACCACCAGTTTAATATATATATATATATATATATAATTGTATATAATATATATATAATATTGTATACCACCTACCCGTGGTTTTTTTTTTTCTTTCTTCTTTATACATACTACTATAGTAGCTTACTGTAGCAGTCTGCGGTGCTGCTGAGCTGACTGTGTCCAGCAGGTCCGTCATCAGTCATTACATAATAAATATATATACCTGTCCGGCTGCAGTACTAGTGATATTATATATATATATATTGATTTCATCTCATTATCATCCAGTCTATATTAGCAGCAGACACAGTACGGTAGTCCACGGCTGTAGCTACCTCTGTGTCGGCAGTCGCTGGTCCATCCATAATTGTATACCACCTACCCGTGGTTTTTTTCTTTTCTTTCTTCTTCTTTATACATACTACTATAGTAGCTTACTGTAGCAGTCTGCGGTGCTGCTGAGCTGACAGTGTCCAGCAGGTCCGTCATCAGTCAGACTCATTACATAATAAATATATATACCTGTCCGGCTGCAGTACTAGTGATATTATATATATATATATTGATTTCATCTCATTATCATCCAGTCTATATTAGCAGCAGACACAGTACGGTAGTCCACGGCTGTAGCTACCTCTGTGTCGGCAGTCGCTGGTCCATCCATAATTGTATACCACCAACCCGTGGTTTTTTTTTTCTTTCTTCTTTATACATACTACTATAGTAGCTTACTGTAGCAGTCTGCGGTGCTGCTGAGCTGACTGTGTCCAGCAGGTCCGTCATCAGTCATTACATAATAAATATATATACCTGTCCGGCTGCAGTACTAGTGATATTATATATATATATATTGATTTCATCTCATTATCATCCAGTCTATATTAGCAGCAGACACAGTACGGTAGTCCACGGCTGTAGCTACCTCTGTGTCGGCAGTCGCTGGTCCATCCATAATTGTATACCACCTACCCGTGTTTTTTTTTTTTCTTTCTTCTTTATACATACTACTATAGTAGCTTACTGTAGCAGTCTGCGGTGCTGCTGAGCTGACTGTGTCCAGCAGGTCCGTCATCAGTCATTACATAATAAATATATATACCTGTCCGGCTGCAGTACTAGTGATATTATATATATATATATATATATTGATTTCATCTCATTATCATCCAGTCTATATTAGCAGCAGACACAGTACGGTAGTCCACGGCTGTAGCTACCTCTGTGTCGGCAGTCGCTGGTCCATCCGTAATTGTATACCACCTACCCGTGGTTTTTTTTTTTCTTCTTCTTCTTTATACATACTACTATAGTAGCTTACTGTAGCAGTCTGCGGTGCTGCTGAGCTGACAGTGTCCAGCAGGTCCGTCATCAGTCATTACATAATAAATATATATACCTGTCCGGTTGCAGTACTAGTGATATTATATATATATATATATATTGATTTCATCTCATTATCATCCAGTCTAGATTAGCAGCAGACACAGTACGGTAGTCCACGGCTGTAGCTACCTCTGTGTCGGCAGTCGCTGGTCCATCCATAATTGTATACCACCTACCCGTGTTTTTTTTTTTTTTTCTTCTTCTTTATACATACTACTATAGTAGCTTACTGTAGCAGTCTGCGGTGCTGCTGAGCTGACAGTGTCCAGCAGGTCCGTCATCAGTCATTACATAATAAATATATATACCTGTCCGGCTGCAGTACTAGTGATATTATATATATATATATATATATATTGATTTCATCTCATTATCATCCAGTCTATATTAGCAGCAGACACAGTACGGTAGTCCACGGCTGTAGCTACCTCTGTGTCGGCAGTCGCTGGTCCATCCATAATTGTATACCACCTACCCGTGTTTTTTTTTTTTTTCTTCTTTATACATACTACTATAGTAGCTTACTGTAGCAGTCTGCGGTGCTGCTGAGCTGACTGTGTCCAGCAGGTCCGTCATCAGTCATTACATAATAAATATATATACCTGTCTGGCTGCAGTACTAGTGATATTATATATATATATATATTGATTTCATCTCATTATCATCCAGTCTATATTAGCAGCAGACACAGTACGGTAGTCCACGGCTGTAGCTACCTCTGTGTCGGCAGTCGCTCGTCCATCCATAAGTATACTAGTATCCATCCATCTCCATTGTTTACCTGAGGTGCCTTTTAGTTGTGCCTATTAAAATATGGAGAACAAAAATGTTGAGGTTCCAAAATTAGGGAAAGATCAAGATCCACTTCCACCTCGTGCTGAAGCTGCTGCCACTAGTCATGGCCGAGACGATGAAATGCCAGCAACGTCGTCTGCCAAGGCCGATGCCCAATGTCATAGTACAGAGCATGTAAAATCCAAAACACCAAATATCAGTATAAAAAGGACTCCAAAATCTAAAATAAAATTGTCGGAGGAGAAGCGTAAACTTGCCAATATGCCATTTACCACACGGAGTGGCAAGGAACGGCTGAGGCCCTGGCCTATGTTCATGGCTAGTGGTTCAGCTTCACATGAGGATGGAAGCACTCAGCCTCTCGCTAGAAAACTGAAAAGACTCAAGCTGGCAAAAGCACCGCAAAGAACTGTGCGTTCTTCGAAATCCCAAATCCACAAGGAGAGTCCAATTGTGTCGGTTGCGATGCCTGACCTTCCCAACACTGGACGTGAAGAGCATGCGCCTTCCACCATTTGCACGCCCCCTGCAAGTGCTGGAAGGAGCACCCGCAGTCCAGTTCCTCAAAGTCAGATTGAAGATGTCAGTGTTGAAGTACACCAGGATGAGGAGGATATGGGTGTTGCTGGCGCTGGGGAGGAAATTGACAAGGAGGATTCTGATGGTGAGGTGGTTTGTTTAAGTCAGTCACCCGGGGAGACACCTGTTGTCCGTGGGAGGAATAGGGCCGTTGACATGCCTGGTGAAAATACAAAAAAAAATCAGCTCTTCGGTGTGGAAGTATTTCACCAGAAATGCGGACAACATTTGTCAAGCCGTGTGTTGCCTTTGTCAAGCTGTAATAAGTAGGGGTAAGGACGTTAACCACCTCGGAACATCCTCCCTTATACGTCACCTGCAGCGCATTCATAATAAGTCAGTGACAAGTTCAAAAACTTTGGGCGACAGCGGAAGCAGTCCACTGACCAGTAAATCCCTTCCTCTTGTAACCAAGCTCACGCAAACCACCCCACCAACTCCCTCAGTGTCAATTTCCTCCTTCCCCAGGAATGCCAATAGTCCTGCATGCCATGTCACTGGCAATTCTGACGAGTCCTCTCCTGCCTGGGATTCCTCCGATGCATCCTTGCGTGTAACGCCTACTGCTGCTGGCGCTGCTGTTGTTGCTGCTGGGAGTCGATGGTCATCCCAGAGGGGAAGTCGTAAGCCCACTTTTACTACTTCCACCAAGCAATTGACTGTCCAACAGTCCTTTGCGAGGAAGATGAAATATCACAGCAGTCATCCTGTTGCAAAGCGGATAACTGAGGCCTTGACAACTATGTTGGTGTTAGACGTGCGTCCGGTATCCGCCGTTAGTTCACAGGGAACTAGACAATTTCTTGAGGCAGTGTGCCCCCATTACCAAATACCATCTAGGTTCCACTTCTCTAGGCAGGCGATACCGAGAATGTACACGGACGTCAGAAAAAGACTCACCAGTGTCCTAAAAAATGCAGTTGTACCCAATGTCCACTTAACCACGGACATGTGGACAAGTGGAGCAGGGCAGGGTCAGGACTATATGACTGTGACAGCCCACTGGGTAGATGTATGGACTCCCGCCGCAAGAACAGCAGCGGCGGCACCAGTAGCAGCATCTCGCAAACGCCAACTCTTTCCTAGGCAGGCTACGCTTTGTATCACCGGTTTCCAGAATACGCACACAGCTGAAAACCTCTTACGGCAACTGAGGAAGATCATCGCGGAATGGCTTACCCCAATTGGACTCTCCTGTGGGTTTGTGGCATCGGACAACGCCAGCAATATTGTGTGTGCATTAAATATGGGCAAATTCCAGCACGTCCCATGTTTTGCACATACCTTGAATTTGGTGGTGCAGAATTTGTTTAAAAACGACAGGGGCGTGCAAGAGATGCTGTCGGTGGCCAGAAGAATTGCGGGACACTTTCGGCGTACAGGCACCACGTACAGAAGACTGGAGCACCACCAAAAACGCCTGAACCTGCCCTGCCATCATCTGAAGCAAGAAGTGGTAACGAGGTGGAATTCAACCCTCTATATGCTTCAGAGGTTGGAGGAGCAGCAAAAGGCCATTCAAGCCTATACAATTGAGCACGATATAGGAGGTGGAATGTACCTGTCTCAAGCGCAGTGGAGAATGATTTCAACGTTGTGCAAGGTTCTGCAACCTTTTGAACTTGCCACACGTGAAGTCAGTTCAGACACTGCCAGCCTGAGTCAGGTCATTCCCCTCATCAGGCTTTTGCAGAAGAAGCTGGAGGCATTGAAGGAGGAGCTAAAAGGGAGCGATTCCGCTAGGCATGTGGGACTTGTGGATGGAGCCCTTAATTCGCTTAACAAGGATTCACGGGTGGTCAATCTGTTGAAATCAGAGCACTACATTTTGGCCACCGTGCTCGATCCTAGATTTAAAAACTTCCTTGGATCTCTCTTTCCGGCAGACACAAGTCTGCTGGGGTTCAAAGACCTGCTGGTGACAAAATTGGCAAGTCAAGCGGAACACGACCTGTCAACATCTCCTCCTTCACATTCTCCCGCAACTGGGGGTGCAAGGAAAAGGCTCAGAATTCCGAGCCCACCCGCTGGCGGTGATGCAGGGCAGTCTGGAGCGAGTGCTGATGCTGACATCTGGTCCGGACTGAAGGACCTGACAACGATTACGGACATGTCGTCTACTGTCACTGCATATGATTCTCTCACCATTGAAAGAATGGTGGAGGATTATATGAGTGACCGCATCCAAGTAGGCACGTCAGACAGTCCGTACTTATACTGGCAGGAAAAAGAGGCAATTTGGAGGCCCTTGCACAAACTGGCTTTATTCTACCTAAGTTGCCCTCCCACAAGTGTGTACTCCGAAAGAGTGTTTAGTGCCGCCGCTCACCTTGTCAGCAATCTGCGTACGAGGTTACTTCCAGAAAATGTGGAGAAGATGATGTTCATTAAAATGAATTATAATCAATTCCTCCGTGGAGACATTGACCAGCAGCAATTGCCTCCACAAAGTACACAGGGAGCTGAGATGGTGGATTCCAGTGGGGACGAATTGATAATCTGTGAGGAGCGGGATGTACACGGTGATATATCGGAGGATGATGATGAGGTGGACATCTTGCCTCTGTAGAGCCAGTTTGTGCAAGGAGAGATTAATTGCTTCTTTTTCGGTGGGGGTCCAAACCAACCCGTCATTTCAGTCACAGTCGTGTGGCAGACCCTGTCACTGAAATGATGGGTTGGTTAAAGTGTGCATGTCCTGTTTATACAACAAAAGGGTGGGTGGGAGGGCCCAAGGACAATTCCATCTTGCACCTCTTTTTTCTTTCATTTTTATTTGCGTCATGTGCTGTTTGGGGAGTGTTTTTTGGAAGGGCCATCCTGCGTGACACTGCAGTGCCACTCCTAGATGGGCCAGGTGTTTGTGTCGGCCACTAGGGTCGCTTATCTTACTCACACAGCTACCTCATTGCGCCTCTTTTTTTCTTCTTTGCGTCATGTGCTGTTTGGGGAGTGTTTTTTGGAAGGGCCATCCTGCGTGACACTGCAGTGCCACTCCTAGATGGGCCAGGTGTTTGTGTCGGCCACTAGGGTCGCTTAGCTTACTCACACAGCTACCTCATTGCGCCTCTTTTTTTCTTCTTTGCGTCATGTGCTGTTTGGGGAGTATTTTTTGGAAGGGCCATCCTGCGTGACACTGCAGTGACACTCCTAGATGGGCCAGGTGTTTGTGTCGGCCACTAGGGCGCTTAGCTTACTCACACAGCTACCTCATTGCGCCTCTTTTTTTCTTCTTTGCGTCATGTGCTGTTTGGGGAGTGTTTTTTGGAAGGGCCATCCTGCGTGACACTGCAGTGCCACTCCTAGATGGGCCAGGTGTTTGTGTCGGCCACTAGGGTCGCTTAGCTTACTCACACAGCTACCTCATTGCGCCTCTTTTTTTCTTCTTTGCGTCATGTGCTGTTTGGGGAGTGTTTTTTGGAAGGGCCATCCTGCGTGACACTGCAGTGACACTCCTAGATGGGCCAGGTGTTTGTGTCGGCCACTAGGGTCGCTTAGCTTAGTCATCCAGCGACCTTGGTGCAAATTTTAGGACTAAAAATAATATTGTGAGGTGTGAGGTATTCAGAATAGACTGAAAATGAGTGGAAATTATGGTTTTTGAGGTTAATAATACTTTGGGATCAAAATGACCCCCAAATTCTATGATTTAAGCTGTTTTTTAGGGTTTTTTGAAAAAAACACCCGAATCCAAAACACACCCGAATCCGACAAAAAAAATTCGGTGAGGTTTTGCCAAAACGCGGTCGAACCCAAAACACGGCCGCGGAACCGAACCCAAAACCAAAACACAAAACCCGAAAAATTGCAAGTGCACATCCCTAGGTCTTAGGCGGGCAAGGGTTAGACTTTTGAGCAGTCAGTGATTGGTTCAATTGCAGTAACTGATTGGACAGTTGTAAGAGGATGGTGGTGTACCTTGGGCGCCTCCCTTTCTGTGGTCTTATGAGAGGACCAAAACAATGGTCACCTTATAACATGGATAGATGTATAAGTGCAAATGTGATTTGAAAACTGATACCGTAAAGTGTTGCATAAAATTAACACATATTTAATACACAATTACATATAAAACAACTTATAAAAGCGTACCAATATGGTAAGCTAGGAGCCGCAGGTGTTAAATAGGGCAGGGTGGTCCAAGCTTCACCCTGCTCTGGCTCCTAAGCTTAACAATGGGTCAATGTCCCCGGATGGATGACAATACAGTTTTGTTCAAACAAAGCAGAAACGTACCAGTGAGGTAGCTGAGGAGCCGCAGGTGTTGTAATAAGCAGGGTGGTCCAGACTTCACCCTGTTCTGGCTCCCAAGTTTACCACAGGTCGGTGTCAGATGGATGAACAATCGGTATTCCTTCTTTGGTCCAGTAGCCGTAGATCCAATAGCCAACGCGTTTCGAGATATGCAATCTCTTCCACAGGGCTGGACCACCCTGCTTATTACAACACCTGCCATAGGGGGCGTTAGTCTAGTTACCAGCGTATTCAATAGCGTGGAGAAGGTAGCCCAAGGTGGGTCATTTTGCACCCCCGTTACTACAGTCCCACTGGGGGGTAAGGAACCCCCAGAACCTGAACCCTCTGCTGCTATGTTTTCCTCAAATGTGTCTGCAGCGTCACCACCACGCAATGTGGGATCAGCCCCAGCACCATTGCCCTTTGTAGCTGACATAATCAAAAGCTCAATGCAAGGCAACCCAGTACAATATCAGCAGCACAATACCTGACAAGAACTCCCTGTGCAGTGTATCAGCACAAACAGGGAATTCAAGAGGTATATGGTGACTAAAAATCTCTGAGAAAAATACACACTGAGTATAACCTGTGAACTACCTATATTAATGATAAACCTGACACACTTGGCCCCCTCAGGTTATAGAATATAGGGATAGCAATCTGAGTGAAATACACAAAATGGAGGTCACACAGCAGCTATATGCACACACACAGAGTCACAGTTTGTACAATGCAGAAATTATGACATGCAATAAAACTGCACTGGAATAGCAATACAGAGTAGTACTATGTATAGCTATACACTTAGTAGATATAACAATGCACAGTAAAGACTGGATGTATATTACAGGGTACTTGTACTAAATAACCCTGACTAAATGCACTTTTTCTTAACTAACACTGTCAGCAGACATGTAGAATATTTAAGTGTCCTGTAAAATGCACAGCGCTGACAGGCAGGCGGCTTTACAGGGGAGGATTTGCCCAAACAGTCCCAGGATCAGCTCTGCTTGCTATAATGGCGCCCAAACGCTGACAGGGAGTGAGGGAGAGAGAGATATGCAGCTTCACGGCGGGAACATTTACTCTAAATGGTGCCCTGGGGCTGGGGGAGGGGCTACAGGTCAAAGCCTTATCCTCCTGCTGGACTTCACCACCGGGTACTATGGGCTATATAATAATCGTTTAAGAGAGGAGAGGGCCCATGTGCTGTTCCAGGCGGCTGCACCACCTCCAGCAGCGACTTCCGGGTCATGTGATCGTCACTTCCGGGTTCCAGGAAGTAACTAACCCTCCCTCTAGTGCCTAGCCCTAACCCCTCTCCCCCACAGCCTAGCCCCCCCACCAGCAGCGTAACCCTAATATCGACATTCTGACACTGTCGACTCGCCATGTCACCTGTCAAAATTTTGAGAACGGCGTCACACTGCCGACATTATGAATACTGGCACTGTCATTGGATACTGGAATTGGAGGCTGGTCAAGGGCGTGGCTGCATGATCGCATCATCATGGCCTCCCCTTCGCTATACAATGCAGAGAATACCCGCCATTGTACAGTGTGGTGTGTGGCTATGATGCCACAATTCAGCGCAAATCACGTCATTGCAAGTCAGGGTCCGCCCAGTGAGCGGTTCAGTGGAGTATAGCAGGCCCGCTCTGGGAGACCTGCCTAATCTTAGAGGTGATCGGGGGCTCCACCCGATTTTCAGGAGCCTCTCAGCCACTTCGGGAGTGTAGACAAGTATGCATTTAGATTACCCCCCCGCGGAAAATACTGTTCCCAGACGTACGCATGAGCTGCTCAAGAAACGTGATAGCACAACCATTCCTGCATCCAACAGATGTATCACACCTTTAGAAGAGAGATAAAGTTGCTCAGCTGCCCAACGCAACCAGCTTCTAGCTATCACTTTAATGACAAATAGAAGTTGATTGATTGGTTGCTATGGGCAACTTCCACTTTCTCTCTCTCAAAGGTTTGATACATCTCCTCCTTACTGATAGTGAGTCCTTCAACGGCCATAAAAAATGAGAATAAAAGTGGGAATGTATGCAGTGTTTCCTGCTAACACTTAGCTCTTTGTCAAGATGACATACGTGTGAAAATAAAGTTTAGATGCCATTTGCAGCCTGGAAATGATTGCGCGTCTGTGTGCAGCGTGAGAGAGCCTGGACCGTGCCCAGCACAGAGAACTCAGTATTCATAAATAATGCATTATACGTGAGTCATACGCAGCAATTAGTACAATCCAAATAAAAGAGAAACAGTACTGAAGTGAACTGGATGACATTTGTCTATTGTCTTACACACAGGCATAGAGGAAATAAGGCATATCTTTTTTGTATTAAAAGACCACCAAACTCTTTCCCCGTGAGTCTCTCGCACTGAGCATGTGACCAGATAGCGTGCGCACACGGAATTGCGATTGAGGCGCACAGTCTCATAAATGGGCTGAATACGTATTGAGTTTCCCGTGTGGTGACAGGGAGGTGGCTTACGGTCCGTATCCTGGGCGTGTTATGGGAGTGTCGCATGTGTGCCGCTGATAGTGGCTGCGTATAGAGAAGCTCAACTGCTCACAAGGGCGGCCATTGCAGTGGTGCAAGTATTCATGGTGCCATGCACAGGCATCACATCTCTGGGGATGCTGGGCACGCCCCCCGGAGTGATGTAACTGGGGGAAGGGCTTCTGCTAGACCACGCCCCTTCTGTGATGGCAGGGGAAGGCTCCTATGAGTCCACGCTTCTTTATTTGAGGCCACACCCCTTTTTCAGACGCCGGTGCCGCCACTGGTGCCACCAATGGTATTTCAGAGTCTATGGACAGTGCTGACAGTGGGCGTATAAGTCCTTGCACATTCGGATGCATGGATGTACCCCAGGAAAGGGCTTTGTAGCAGCATCTGCATAAAGGTGCAGACTTACTTGCATAAAGCTCTTCCGGTAAGACCTATCCTTTGCAATAGAAGGATTTCCAGTTTTATGACCTGGGGGGTCCTTCTGTGCATGCACAAAATGACTCACATGTCACAGGGACACTGAGAGATATCCGATTGGATCGCTTTCAGAAGGAATACAAAAAGAAGCCCATAGGCTCTACTGGGCAACGCCTTCTAAAGACAGGATTGCTCACTGGGTCCAAGCTCCAGAATGTTCAGAGTTTTGCCCGCATTTTCACGTTTAGTACACCCCGCCCCATCTCAGGCCCGCGGTTCTGTACGCTCTAGGGATGTGCACTTGCAATTTTTCGGGTTTTGTGTTTTGGTTTTGGGTTCGGTTCCGCGGCCGTGTTTTGGGTTCGACCGCGTTTTGGCAAAACCTCACCGAATTTTTTTTGTCGGATTCGGGTGTGTTTTGGATTCGGGTGTTTTTTTCAAAAAACCCTAAAAAACAGCTTAAATCATAGAATTTGGGGGTCATTTTGATCCCAAAGTATTATTAACCTCAATAACCATAATTTCCACTCATTTTCAGTCTATTCTGAATACCTCACACCTCACAATATTATTTTTAGTCCTAAAATTTGCACCGAGGTCGCTGGATGACTAAGCTAAGCGACCCTAGTGGCCGACACAAACACCTGGCCCATCTAGGAGTGTCACTGCAGTGTCACGCAGGATGGCCCTTCCAAAAAACACTCCCCAAACAGCACATGACGCAAAGAAGAAAAAAAAGAGGCGCAATGAGGTAGCTGTGTGAGTAAGCTAAGCGACCCTAGTGGCCGACACAAACACCTGGCCCATCTAGGAGTGGCACTGCAGTGTCACGCAGGATGGCCCTTCCAAAAAACACTCCCCAAACAGCACATGACGCAAAGAAGAAAAAAAGAGGCGCAATGAGGTAGCTGTGTGAGTAAGATAAGCGACCCTAGTGGCCGACACAAACACCTGGCCCATCTAGGAGTGGCACTGCAGTGTCACGCAGGATGGCCCTTCCAAAAAACACTCCCCAAACAGCACATGACGAAAAGAAGAAAAAAAGAGGCGCAATGAGGTAGCTGTGTGAGTAAGATAAGCGATCCTAGTGGCCGACACAAACACCTGGCCCATCTAGGAGTGGCACTGCAGTGTCACGCAGGATGGCCCTTCCAAAAAACACTCCCCAAACAGCACATGGCGCAAAGAAGAAAATGACTGATGACGGACCTGCTGGACACTGTCAGCTCAGCAGCACCGCAGACTGCTACAGTAAGCTACTATAGCAGTATGTATAAAGAAGAAGAAAGAAAAAAAAAACCCACGGGTAGGTGGTATACAATTATGGATGGACCAGCGACTGCCGACACAGAGGTAGCTACAGCCGTGGACTACCGTACTGTGTCTGCTGCTAATATAGACTGGATGATAATGAGATGAAATCAATATATATATATATAATATCACTAGTACTGCAGCCGGACAGGTATATATATTTATTATGTAATGACTGATGACGGACCTGCTGGACACTGTCAGCTCAGCAGCACCGCAGACTGCTACAGTAAGCTACTATAGTAGTATGTATAAAGAAGAAAGAAAAAAAAAACCACGGGTAGGTGGTATACAATTATGGATGGACCAGCGACTGCCGACACAGAGGTAGCTACAGCCGTGGACTACCGTACTGTGTCTGCTGCTAATATAGACTGGATGATAATGAGATGAAATCAATATATATATATATAATATCACTAGTACTGCAGCCGGACAGGTATATATATTTATTATGTAATGACTGATGACGGACCTGCTGGACACTGTCAGCTCAGCAGCACCGCAGACTGCTACAGTAAGCTACTATAGTAGTATGTATAAAGAAGAAAGAAAAGAAAAAAAAAACACGGGTAGGTGGTATACAATTATGGATGGACCAGCGACTGCCGACACAGAGGTAGCTACAGCCGTGGACTACCGTACTGTGTCTGCTGCTAATATAGACTGGATGATAATGAGATGAAATCAATATATATATATATAATATCACTAGTACTGCAGCCGGACAGGTATATATATTTATTATGTAATGACTGATGACGGACCTGCTGGACACTGTCAGCTCAGCAGCACCGCAGACTGCTACAGTAAGCTACTATAGTAGTATGTATAAAGAAGAAAGAAAAAAAAAAACCACGGGTAGGTGGTATACAATTATGGATGGACCAGCGACTGCCGACACAGAGGTAGCTACAGCCGTGGACTACCGTACTGTGTCTGCTGCTAATATAGACTGGATGATAATGAGATGAAATCAATATATATATATATAATATCACTAGTACTGCAGCCGGACAGGTATATATATTTATTATGTAATGACTGATGACGGACCTGCTGGACACAGTCAGCTCAGCAGCACCGCAGACTGCTACAGTAAGCTACTATAGTAGTATGTATAAAGAAGAAAGGAAAAAAAAAAAACACGGGTAGGTGGTATACAATATTATATATATTATATACAATTATATATATATATATATATATATTAAACTGGTGGTGACTGGTGGTCAGGTCACTGGTCACACTATCAGCAACTTGCAAGTAGTACTCCTAAGCAGACAATCACAATATATATTATACTGGTGGTCAGTGTGGTCACAATGGCAGTGTGGCACTCTGGCAGCAAAAGTGTGCACTGTACGTTATATGTACTCCTGAGTCCTGCTCTCAGACTCTAACTGCTCCCCACTGTCAGTGTCTCCCCCACAAGTCAGATAATATACAGTCACACTATCTATCACTTCAGCAAGTAACTAGTACTCCTCCTAATGCTCCCCAAAATTACTACTGTGTCTCTCTCTACTGTCTCACTCTCTTCTCTATAAACGGAGAGGACGCCAGCCACGTCCTCTCCCTATGAATCTCAATGCACGTGTGAAAATGGCGGCGACGCGCGGCTCCTTATATAGAATCCGAGTCTCGCGATAGAATCCGAGCCTCGCGAGAATCCGACAGCGGGATGATGATGTTCGGGCGCGCTCGGGTTAACCGAGCAAGGCGGGAAGATCCGAGTCGCTCGGCCCCGTGTAAAAAAACATGAAGTTCGGGCGGGTTCGGATTCCGAGGAACCGAACCCGCTCATCCCTAGTACGCTCACAACATAAGGTTCACGAGCTGTGCGACATTTTGGTGACTTAGACGCTTGCGCAGTTGCACAATCTCACCCATTTGCGCTTATATCAGCATTGCATCCGACCTTGTGCGTTTAGCGATCCTTTCTGAAGCACTGCACCTACCAGGCCCTGGATTGCAAAAGCCCTGCGTACTGTGACTATCAGCTGGGGTTCTAAATACTAATCTGAGACATTACTGTGTTATTGGTCTAATGCAGAAACTGCCAGGTACCATTCATTAAAATGACGACAGTTATCCGGAAATTATAAACTAGGACACAATATTTGCAAGGCGCCCTCTCCCTGCTTTTTAGCAGTCGAGCTTTCCGGGTAATATATTAAAGGCTATTTGAGAAAGTTAGATGATTATCAAATAAATGGGAAATGTTCACTTGTAATGTGCGCAATATTAATTTACAACTGCAAACAAACTCCGCACACCGCAGGCTCGGAATTAATGTTGATATTGCTGATGAAACTAATTTTCTTTGTGTCGTATTTTTTTTTTAAAGCTTCTAAATAATTTTTGATTTGGACTTTTTTTGTCTATTTAATAAAAAAAAGCTTTAAACAAGGATTTTGGAGTAGCTTAGGCAATTAAGCCTTGTGTTTTTTTTGTACTGATTACCTGCTCATCGTCTAAGAACAGTGGGGCTGATTCTGCGTCAGTGCGGTTCCTTTCATGGCCGCAAATAGTGATGTAACCCCGCCTCTCCCCCACTCGCAGTACCTCCGGGTCCCATCCGCGGCACCCCCACACACCCCCTCCAGCGCCCGCGATAGCTCCGGACCCCCTCCCCCACCCTCAGCGAACCCGCACCTCCCACCACATCCACCCCTCTCCCACCTGGGGCAACCCCGCAACTGCTCCTCCCTCACCCGCAGCGCCTCCGGACCACCACCCGCGGCACCCATGCACCCTCCCCCACCTGCGGCACCACCGCAACCGCCCCTCCCGTGGCATCCCAAGATCCCATCCGCCTCTTCCCCGCACCCCCTACTCCCCCAACCAAAATACCTACTAGGTGATTCACCAGGCCCTGCGTGCGCTGTTCATGCCTTTGCAAGGGGCTTCCACCCCTTAACCATTGCACGCCCTTTGTCCGTGCAATATTTAACCACTCACACAATTGTGATTGGAGGTAATACTCCATATAATAAAAATATTGCACGCCACAAGGGTGTGCAAGGGTTAACGGGGCGTAGCCCCTTACGACGGTGTGAAGAGCGCCCGTAGGGCGCGATGAATCACCTAGTACAAGATATAACTGTAGCCTTTACCAACCTACAGACCTAAAACACTTACTGTATCCTGAATAAGTGGCGGCTCTTATCAATCGTTAGAAGCCACTTGTGTTATTTTGAAGGAAAAAAAAAGTAAATGAGTTCTTCTGACCACCTAATGTGCCCCCCTAGGATTATCCTTCACATTCATTTTGGATCTACAAGTGAGTGATGTTAACTTCTCTTTTATGTCATTGGCTCCAAATCCCTTATTCCCATTCTGCCGCCAGCACATAAAACACAACTTTAAAGTGTCCTCTAAAGTTCTCTCCTCTTACAATTTACAGATGTCTAACGAAACCGCCGCTTTCTTCTCCACCGCAGACAGAGATCTCATTTGTCATCAAGCACAATGCACCGGATTGACCGCCTGCGCCTTTTATATCTCTCTCTAGGCCAAGTAATTACATTTCTGCATTTAAAAAGGACCAATTAGTCATTTTTTTCCATTTAAAATTGAAAGGACACTATTGCTGGATGGGGGGAATATTTCCCAAATCAATATTTTAATCAAAGCTTTGTCGGTTCTTGTAACATCTCCCTCTGTTACAGATTTCTCATCCCGTCTGTTCTATAGATTAATTATCAGAATAGATTTTTTTTGAAGACGTAAGGGATCTTCCTAAATGCGGACTCATCTGGGACCATTAACAATATTTTTGCCAGCAATTGTTTGAAGTGCCTTCGGGTAATACACGTGTCGGAGGTAATTTCTGAAGTATAAAACAGGTGCTGCATAGTAAAAATGCAGATCTGGCTGTGTCATGTTTCTCAGGGGTTCACTACGATCTGCCGGCGGCCAGCCTCCCGGCGACCAGCATGCCGGCGCCGGGTGGCCGGCCGCCGGATAACCAACAGTGTGGCGAGCGCAAATGAGCCCCTTGCGGGCTCGCTGCGCTCGCCACGCTACGCGCGCCACACTATTTTATTCTCCCTCCAGGGGGGTCGTGGACCCCCACGAGGGAGAATAAGTGTCGGTATGCCGGCTGTCGGGAGCCCGACCGCCGGCATACTGAAGACCACCCGTTTCTCAGGGGCAGATGTATGAAGCCTGGAGAAGTGATAAAGCAGTGATAAGTGGACTGTGATAATACACCAGCCAATCAGCTACAATATGTAATTTACATGTTGGAGCTGATTGGCTGCTGCGTTATCACCTTCCACTTATCACTGCTTTATCACTTCTCCATGCTTCATACATCTGCCCCTCAGTGTCTGATCACTCTGATGATAGGGGTGTTTGCAGAAGTACAGCCGTTTGTATAAGCAAATAGAAGTTGGGTGGAGCCTCGATTTGCAGAGCAATGCAAAAATAAGAATTTTATTTACTGAGTGAGATGGTGTACATGCGATAAAAGTAGAGATGTGCAGCGGAAATTTTTCGGGTTTTGTGTAGTGATGAGCGGGTTCGGTTCCTCGGAATCCGAACCCCCCCGAACTTCAGCCTTTTTACACGGATCCGAGGCAGACTCGGATCTTCCCGCCTTGCTCGGCTAACCCGAGCGCGCCCGAACGTCATCATCCCGCTGTCGGATTCTCGCGAGGCTCGGATTCTATCGCAAGACTCGGATTCTATATATGGAGCCGCGCATCGCCGCCATTTTCACACGTGCATTGAGATTCATAGGGAGAGGACGTGGCTGGCGTCCTCTCCATTTAGATTAGAAGAGAGAGAGTGAGAGTGAGACACTTGATTTACTGGAGCTTAGGAGTACTCAGAGAGTGCAGAGTTTACTAGTGACTGACCAGTGACCACCAGTGCAGTTTTATTATATTATTATTTAATATAATCCGTTCTCTGCCTGAAAAAAAACGATACACAGTGACACAGTAACAGTATACCATATCTGTGCTCAGCCTCAGTGTGCTGCATCATCTATGTATATCTGACTGTGCTGAGTGCTCAGTGCTCACACAGCTTAATTGTGGGGGAGACTGGGGAGCAGTTATAGCAGGAGTACATATTATTTAACAGTGCACACTTTTGCTGCCAGAGTGCCACTGCCAGTGTGACTGACCAGTGACCACTATCTGACCACCAGTATATTGTGATTGTCTGCCTGAAAAAGTTAAACACTCGTTGTGTGGTGTTTTTATTCTATAAACGCATTCTGCTGACAGTGTCCAGCAGGTCCGTCATTAATTATATAATATATACCTGTCCGGCTGCAGTAGTGATATATATATATATTTTTTTTATATCATTATCATCCAGTCTATATTAGCAGCAGACGCAGTACGGTAGTCCACGGCTGTAGCTACCTCTGTGTCGGCAGTCGCTCGTCCATCCATAATTGTATACCACCTACCTGTGGTGTTTTTTTTCTTTCTATCTTCTTGATACTACTAGTAGCTTACTTTAGGAGTCTGCAGTACTGCTGACAGTGTCCAGCTGGTCCGTCATTACAGGTTGAGTATCCCATATCCAAATATTCCAAAATTCGGAATATTCCGAAATACGGACTTTTTTGAGTGAGAGTGAGATAGTGAAACCATTGTTTTTTGATGGCTCAATGTACACAAACTTTGTTTAATACTCAAAGTTATTAAAAAATATTGTATTAAATGACCTTCAGGCTGTGTGTATAAGGTGTATATGAAACATAAATGAATTGTGTGAATGTAGACACACTTTGTTTAATGCACAAAGTTATAAAAAATATTGGCAAAAATTACCTTCAGGCTGTGTGTATAAGGTGTATATGAAACATAAATACATTCTGTGCTTAGACTTAGGTCCCATCACCATGATATCTCATTATGGTATGCAATTATTCCAAAATACGGAAAAATCCCATATCCAAAATACCTCTGGTCCCAAGCATTTTGGATAAGGGATACTCAACCTGTATATAATATATACCTGTCCGGCTGCAGTAGTGATATATATATATTTTTTATATCATTATCATCCAGTCTATATTAGCAGCAGACGCAGTACGGTAGTCCACGGCTGTAGCTACCTCTGTGTCGGCAGTCGCTCGTCCATCCATAATTGTATACCACCTACCTGTGGTGTTTTTTTTCTTTCTATCTTCTTGATACTACTAGTAGCTTACTTTAGGAGTCTGCAGTGCTGCTGACAGTGTCCAGCAGGTCCGTCATTATATAATATATACCTGTCCGGCTGCAGTAGTGATATATATATATATTTTATATCATTATCATCCAGTCTATATTAGCAGCAGATGCAGTACGGTAGTCCACGGCTGTAGCTACCTCTGTGTCGGCAGTCGCTCGTCCATCCATAATTGTATACCACCTACCTGTTGTGTTTTTTTTTCTTCTATCTTCTTGATACTAGTAGCTTACTTTAGGAGTCTGCAGTGCTGACAGTGCCCAGCAGGTCCGTCATTATATAATATATACCTGTCCGGCTGCAGTAGTGATATATATATATTTTTTATATCATTATCATCCAGTCTATATTAGCAGCAGACGCAGTACGGTAGTCCACGGCTGTAGCTACCTCTGTGTCGGCAGTCGCTCGTCCATCCATAATTGTATACCACCTACCTGTGGTGTTTTTTTTTTTCTATCTTCTTGATACTACTAGTAGCTTACTTTAGGAGTCTGCAGTGCTGCTGACAGTGTCCAGCAGGTCCGTCATTATATAATATATACCTGTCCGGCTGCAGTAGTGATATATATATATTTTTTATATCATTATCATCCAGTCTATATTAGCAGCAGACGCAGTACGGTAGTCCACGGCTGTAGCTACCTCTGTGTCGGCAGTCGCTTGTCCATCCATAATTGTATACCACCTACCTGTGGTGTTTTTTTTTTCTTCTATCTTCTTGATACTACTAGTAGCTTACTTTAGGAGTCTGCAGTGCTGCTGACAGTGTCCAGCAGGTCCGTCATTATATAATATATACCTGTCCGGCTGCAGTAGTGATATATATATATTTTTTATATCATTATCATCCAGTCTATATTAGCAGCATACGCAGTACGGTAGTCCACGGCTGTAGCTACCTCTGTGTCGGCAGTCGCTCGTCCATCCATAATTGTATACCACCTACCTGTTGTGTTTTTTTTTCTATCTTCTTGATACTAGTAGCTTACTTTAGGAGTCTGCAGTGCTGACAGTGTCCAGCAGGTCCGTCATTATATAATATATACCTGTCCGGCTGCAGTAGTGATATATATATATTTTTTATATCATTATCATCCAGTCTATATTAGCAGCAGACGCAGTACGGTAGTCCACGGCTGTAGCTACCTCTGTGTCGGCAGTCGCTCGTCCATCCATAAGTATACTAGTATCCATCCATCTCCATTGTTTACCTGAGGTGCCTTTTAGTTGTGCCTATTAAAATATGGAGAACAAAAATGTTGAGGTTCCAAAAATAGGGAAAGATCAAGATAGCTGCTGCCACTAGTCATGGCCGAGACGATGAAATGCCAGCAACGTCGTCTGCCAAGGCCGATGCCCAATGTCATAGTACAGAGCATGTAAAATCCAAAACACCAAATATCAGTAAAAAAAGGACTCAAAAATCTAAAATAAAATTGTCGGAGGAGAAGCGTAAACTTGCCAATATGCCATTTACCACACGGAGGAACGGCTGAGGCCCTGGCCTATGTTCATGGCTAGTGGTTCAGCTTCACGTGAGGATGGAAGCACTCAGCCTCTCGCTAGAAAAATGAAAAGACTCAAGCTGGCAAAAGCACAGCAAAGAACTGTGCGTTCTTCGAATCACAAATCCACAAGGAGAGTCCAATTGTGTCGTTTGCGATGCCTGACCTTCCCAACACTGGACGTGAAGAGCATGCGCCTTCCACCATTTGCACGCCCCCTGCAAGTGCTGGAAGGAGCACCCGCAGTCCAGTTCCTGATAGTCAGATTGAAGATGTCAGTGTTGAAGTACACCAGGATGAGGAGGATATGGGTGTTGCTGGCGCTGGGGAGGAAATTGACAAGGAGGATTCTGATGGTGAGGTGGTTTGTTTAAGTCAGGCACCCGGGGAGACACCTGTTGTCCGTGGGAGGAATAGGGCCATTGACATGCCTGGTGAAAATACCAAAAAAATCAGCTCTTCGGTGTGGAAGTATTTCAACAGAAATGCGGACAACATTTGTCAAGCCGTGTGTTGCCTTTGTCAAGCTGTAATAAGTAGGGGTAAGGACGTTAACCACCTCGGAACATCCTCCCTTATACGTCACCTGCAGCGCATTCATCATAAGTCAGTGACAAGTTCAAAAACTTTGGGCGACAGCGGAAGCAGTCCACTGACCAGTAAATCCCTTCCTCTTGTAACCAAGCTCACGCAAACCACCCCACCAACTCCCTCAGTGTCAATTTCCTCCTTCCCCAGGAATGCCAATAGTCCTGCAGGCCATGTCACTGGCAATTCTGACGAGTCCTCTCCTGCCTGGGATTCCTCCGATGCATCCTTGCATGTAACGCCTACTGCTGCTGGCGCTGCTGTTGTTGTTGCTGGGAGTCGATGGTCATCCCAGAGGGGAAGTCGTACTCGTAAGACCACTTTTACTACTTCCACCAAGCAATTGACTGTCCAACAGTCCTTTGCGAGGAAGATGAAATATCACAGCAGTCATCCTGCTGCAAAGCGGATAACTGAGGCCTTGGCATCCTGGGCGGTGAGAAACGTGGTTCCGGTATCCATCATTACTGCAGAGCCAACTAGAGACTTGTTGGAGGTACTGTGTCCCCGGTACCAAATACCATCTAGGTTCCATTTCTCTAGGCAGGCGATACCGAAAATGTACACAGACCTCAGAAAAAGACTCACCAGTGTCCTAAAAAATGCAGTTGTACCCAATGTCCACTTAACCACGGACATGTGGACAAGTGGAGCAGGGCAGGCTCAGGACTATATGACTGTGACAGCCCACTGGGTAGATGTATGGACTCCCGCCGCAAGAACAGCAGCGGCGGCACCAGTAGCAGCATCTCGCAAACGCCAACTCTTTCCTAGGCAGGCTACGCTTTGTATCACCGCTTTCCAGAATACGCACACAGCTAAAAACCTCTTACGGCAACTGAGGAAGATCATTGCAGAATAGCTTACCCCAATTGGACTCTCCTGTGGATTTGTGGCATCGGAAAACGCCAGCAATATTGTGTGTGCATTAAATATGGGCAAATTCCAGCACGTCCCATGTTTTGCACATACCTTGAATTTGGTGGTGCAGAATTATTTCAAAAACGAGAGGGGCGTGCAAGAGATGCTGTCGGTGGCCAGAAGAATTGCGGGACACTTTCGGCGTACAGGCACCACGTACAGAAGACTGGAGCACCACCAAAAACGCCTGAACCTGCCCTGCCATCATCTGAAGCAAGAAGTGGTAACGAGGTGGAATTCAACCCTCTATATGCTTCAGAGGTTGGAGGAGCAGCAAAAGGCCATTCAAGCCTATACAACTGAGCACGATATAGGAGGTGGAATGCACCTGTCTCAAGCGCAGTGGAGAATGATTTCAACGTTGTGCAAAGTTCTGCAACCTTTTGAACTTGCCACACGTGAAGTCAGTTCAGACACTGCCAGCCTGAGTCAGGTCATTCCCCTCATCAGGCTTTTGCAGAAGAAGCTGGAGACATTGAAGGAGGAGCTAACACAGAGCGATTCCGCTAGGCATGTGGGACTTGTGGATGGAGCCCTTAATTCGCTTAACAAGGATTCACGGGTGGTCAATCTGTTGAAATCAGAGCACTACATTTTGGCCACCGTGCTCGATCCTAGATTTAAAACCTACCTAGGATCTCTCTTTCCGGCAGACACAAGTCTGCTGGGGTTCAAAGAACTGCTGGTGACAAAATTGTCAAGTCAAGCGGAACGCGACCTGTCAACATCTCCTCCTTCACATTCTCCCGCAACTGGGGGTGCGAGGAAAAGGCTCAGAATTCCGAGCCCACCCGCTGGCGGTGATGCAGGGCAGTCTGGAGCGACTGCTGATGCTGACATCTGGTCCGGACTGAAGGACCTGACAACGATTACGGACATGTCGTCTACTGTCACTGCATATGATTCTCTCCCCATTGAAAGAATGGTGGAGGATTATATGAGTGACCGCATCCAAGTAGGCACGTCAGACAGTCCGTACTTATACTGGCAGGAAAAAGAGGCAATTTGGAGGCCCTTGCACAAACTGGCTTTATTCTACCTAAGTTGCCCTCCCACAAGTGTGTACTCCGAAAGAGTGTTTAGTGCCGCCGCTCACCTTGTCAGCAATCGGCGTACGAGGTTACATCCAGAAAATGTGGAGAAGATGATGTTCATTAAAATGAATTATAATCAATTCCTCCGTGGAGACATTCACCAGCAGCAATTGCCTCCACAAAGTACACAGGGAGCTGAGATGGTGGATTCCAGTGGGGACGAATTGATAATCTGTGAGGAGGGGGATGTACACGGTGATATATCGGAGGATGATGATGAGGTGGACATCTTGCCTCTGTAGAGCCAGTTTGTGCAAGGAGAGATTAATTGCTTCTTTTTTGGTGGGGGTCCAAACCAACCCGTCATTTCAGTCACAGTCGTGTGGCAGACCCTGTCACTGAAATGATGGGTTGGTTAAAGTGTGCATGTCCTGTTTATACAACATAAGGGTGGGTGGGAGGGCCCAAGGACAATTCCATCTTGCACCTCTTTTTTCTTTCATTTTTCTTTGCGTCATGTGCTGTTTGGGGGGGGGGTTTTTGGAAGGGCCATCCTGCGTGACACTGCAGTGCCACTCCTAGATGGGCCAGGTGTTTGTGTCGGCCACTAGGGTCGCTTAGCTTAGTCACACAGCTACCTCATTGCGCCTCTTTTTTTTCTTCTTTGCGTCATGTGCTGTTTGGGGACTAGTTTTTTGAAGGGCCATCCTGCGTGACACTGCAGTGCCACTCCTAGATGGGCCAGGTGTTTGTGTCGGCCACTTGGGTCGCTTATCTTAGTCACACAGCTACCTCATTGCGCCTCTTTTTTTTCTTCTTTGCGTCATGTGCTGTTTGGGGAGTGTTTTTTGGAAGGGCCATCCTGCGTGACACTGCAGTGCCACTCCTAGATGGGTCAGGTGTTTGTGTCGGCCACTTGGGTCGCTTATCTTACTCACACAGCTACCTAATTGCACCTCTTTTTTTCTTTGCGTCATGTGCTGTTTGGGGAGTGTTTTTTGGAAGGGCCATCCTGCGTGACACTGCAGTGCCACTCCTAGATGGGCCAGGTGTTTGTGTCGGCCACTTGGGTCGCTTATCTTACTCACACAGCTACCTAATTGCGCCTCTTTTTTTCTTTGCGTCATGTGCTGTTTGGGGAGTGTTTTTTGGAAGGGCCATCCTGCGTGACACTGCAGTGACACTCCTAGATGGGCCAGGTGTTTGTGTCGGCCACTTGGATCGCTTATCTTACTCACACAGCTACCTCATTGCGCCTCTTTTTTTCTTTGCGTCATGTGCTGTTTGGGGAGTGTTTTTTGGAAGGGCCATCCTGCGTGACACTGCAGTGCCACTCCTAGATGGGCCAGGTGTTTGTGTCGGCCACTTGGGTCGCTGAGCTTAGTCATCCAGCGACCTCGGTGCAAATTTTAGGACTAAAAATAATATTGTGAGGTGTGAGGTGTTCAGAATAGACTGAAAATGAGTGGAAATAATGGTTATTGAGGTTAATAATACTTTGGGATCAAAATGACCCCCAAATTCTATGATTTAAGCTGTTTTTTAGGGTTTTTTGAAGAAAAAAAAACCGAATCCAAAACACACCCGAATCCGACAAAAAAAATTCGGTGAGGTTTTGCCAAAACGCGTTCGAACCCAAAACACGGCCGCGGAACCGAACCCAAAACCAAAACACAAAACCCGAAAAATTTCCGGTGCTCATCACTAGTTTTGTGTTTTGGTTTTGGATTCGGTTCCGCAAAAACTACCTTAAAATTTTTTGTCGGATTCGGGTGTGTTTTGGATTTGGGTGTTTTTTTTCCAAAACCCCCTCAAAAACAGCTTAAATCATAGAATTTTGATCCTATAGTATTATTAACCTCAATAACCATAATTTCCACTCATTTCCAGTCTATTCTAAACACCTCACAATATTATTTTTAGTCCTAAAATTTGCACCGAGGTCGCTGGATGACTAAGCTAAGCGACCCAAGAGGGTGGCACAAACACCTGGCCCATCTAGGAGTGGCACTGCAGTGTCAGACAGGATGGCACTTAAAAAATAGTCCCCAAACAGCACATGATGCAAAGAAAAGAGAAAAAGAGGTGCACTGTGGTCGCTGGACGGCTAAGCTAAGCGGCACAAACACCTCAATATCACAGGACTTATTAGTTCTAATCAATGGTATTATTGGTCCAAATCACTGGAAGAAAATGACAAAATCATAGGAATTATTTGTTCTAATCAATGGTATTATTGGTCCAAATCACTGGAAGAAAATTACAAAATCACAGGAATTATTCGTTCTAATCAATGGTATTATTGGTCCAAATCACTGGAAGAAAATGACAAAATCACTGGAATCATTTGGCAAGATCACTGTAATTAATAATTAATTATAAATCACTGATATTAATTGGTAAAATCTCGCTATCGCGTGCCTAGTGAAGCGGAATCTAGATGGGATTTTGTACTGGGGACACAATCACTTCATCAATTGTCTAAATCCCAATGCACTAATGGCGGAAAACGAGCGCACGTCTGACAGTGCACTGATTATACTGAGAACTGATTATACTGATCAATCACTGATTATACTGAGCACTGATTTTACTGAGCACTGATGATACTACGGAGAACTGACACTGAGCAGCGAGAACAGCACTGGACTATTGTACTGTAGTATACTGGTCACCACAATGCTGCACTGTACTACTATATACTGCTCACAACAATGCAGCACAGATATGGATACTTGAAGTGACACGGAGCTGCAAGATACAGCAATGGCCTACTGTACTGTACAACTATATACTGTTGGTCACCAAAATGCTGCACTGTACTAATATATATATATATATATGTATATATATACTGCTCACAACAATGCAGCACAGATATGGATACTTGAAGTGACACGGAGCTGCAAGATACAGCAATGGCCTACTGTACTGTACAACTATATACTGTTGGTCAACAAAATGCTGCACTGTACTACTATATATATATATATATATATATATATATACTGCTCACAACAATGCAGCACAGATATGGATACTTGAAGTGACACGGAGCTGCAAGATACAGCAATGGCCTACTGTACTGTACAACTATATACTGTTGGTCACCAAAATGCTGCACTGTAATAATAATAATAATAATAATAATAATTTTATTTATATAGCGCTCTTTCTCCAATAGGACTCAAGGCGCTTAACAGATACATTGCATAATATAGTACAGAAAATAATGAAGTACATTTTCATAAAATACAGAAGCATGAAGATACTAAAATGGACACTATGGAAATGCTTTAGTAAACAGAAAAGTCTTGAGTCTACTTTTGAAGGATTCTATAGTTGGGGCCTCTCGCACTGTGCGGGGAAGTGAGTTCCATAGAGTCGGAGCCGCATGACTAAAAGCTCGACCCCCAGATGAATTACGGTAGATTCTAGGTACTGCTAAAAGTCCTTCATCTACAGATCGCAGTAATCGAGTGGGGCAGTATGGGATCAGAAGCTGTTTCAGGTACCTTGGGCCTTGGTCATGTAATGCTTTGAAACTCAGTAAGCCAATCTTGAAGATGATTCGCCATCTTACAGGCAGCCAGTGAAGGGAGTAGAGGATGGGTGTTATGTGGCTAGAACAGGGCTGGTTGGTTAATAGCCTGGCAGCTGTGTTTTGCACCAGCTGTAAGCATTGCAATTCTTTTGCTGGTAGACCAAGGTAGAGGGCATTACAGTAGTCTAAACGAGATGATACAACTGCATGTATGACTTTTGGCATGTCATCTGAGGGAATTAAGTGCTTGATTCTGGCTATGTTCCTCAGGTGAAAGAATGAGGATTTGATTGTGGCTGATATCTGATGTTTAAGTGTCAAGCCACCATCCAGGACAACGCCAAGATTCCGCACACGATCACTGGTCTGTAATTCTGAATCCCCCAGTGTAAGTCCAGTTGGTTGGCTATGCTGCAGTCTTGTCCTTTGATGTTGCGGTCGTATCAAAAGGACCTCTGTTTTATCCGGGTTCAGTCGCAGCCAACTGGCGCTCATCCACTCCTGTAGTTCAGCTAGACAGCCATTTAGGGTTGCTATTGGGTTATCAGTGCCCGGAGCAAAGGACAAGTACAGTTGTGTATCATCTGCATAGCAGTGGTAGACCAGGCCATGGCGCCTGATTATTTCGCCCAATGGGAGCATGTATACTGCAAAAAGCATGGGGGATAGTATAGAACCTTGTGGGACACCACATGGCAATGGCACTGGTGGTGATGAGTATAATCCAGATGATACTCTCTGTGACCTGCCTGTGAGAAATGATTTGAACCAGCTTAGGACTGTGCCATCCAGACCACAGAAATGTATCAGTCGCTCAATCAGAAGCCCATGGTCCACGGTATCAAATGCTGCCGAGAGATCCAGAAGGATTAATATTGAACAGTCACCTCTGTCTTTTGCCATCAGAAGATCATTTAACACACACACCAGGGCTGTTTCAGTGCTATGTCTTCTCCTGAATCCTGATTGAAATGGATCATAAATATCATGGGTTGTCAGGCGGGTTTCCAGTTGATTTGCAACGACTTTCTCAATAACCTTTCCTAGGAAAGGAAGGTTCGATACCGGTCTGTAGTTGGTCATGCAGTCGGGATCTAAATTAGGTTTTTTAAGAAGCGGTCTAACAATTGCTTCCTTTAGGGGTCCAGGAAAAATGCCTGTCTGCAAAGAACATTGAACAATTTTTGTAAAGACAGGACCAATTATATCCATACAACCTATTAGAAGCTTGGTTGAGGCTGGGTCCAGATCACAGGTGGTGGGACGCAAAATTCGAGCAATTTCAGCAGTGTCCTTTACATCCACTGGGTCAAAGCTGGTCCATGAAGGCAGGTAGCTTATATTGGCAGGCTTTGTAGTTTGGCACTCCTTTGATGGCACCGTGGAGATTCCAGCCCGGATGGTGGATATTTTATCTGCAAAGAAGTTTGCAAACTCGTTGCATCTTGCCTGGGAGAGGGTCTCATCAGTCTGCAGGCATGCTGGCTTGCAAAGCATCTCCACTGTGCGGAAAAGCTGAGCTGGCCTATTGTTTGCTGCTGTGATCTCATTTGACAGGAACTGTGCCTTCTTACGAGTGATTGTCGATTGATATTCTTCGTTATGCTTTATTAGTTTTATTTTGTCATCCACTAGGTTAGTCTTCCTCCATCGTGTACTACTATATATATATATATATATATATATATACTGCTCACAACAATGCAGCACAGATATGGATACTTGAAGTGACACGGAGCTGCAAGATACAGCAATGGCCTACTGTACTGTACAACTATATTCTGGTGGTCACCAAAATGCTGCACTGTACTACTATATATATATATATATATATATATATATATATACTGCTCACAACAATGCAGCACAGATATGGATACTTGAAGTGACACAGAGCTGCAAGATACAGCAATGGCCCACTGTACTGTACAACTATATTCTGGTGGTCACCAAAATGCTGCACTGTACTACTATATATATATATATATACTGCTCACAACAAAGCAGCACAGATATGGATACTTGAAGTGGCACGGAGCTGCAAGATACAGAAATGGCCTACTGTACTGTACAACTATATACTGTTGGTCACCAAAATGCTGCACTGTACTACTATATATATATATATATATATATATATATATATATACTGCTCACAACAATGCAGCACAGATATGGATACTTGAAGTGACACGGAGCTGCAAGATACAGCAATGGCCTACTGTACTGTACAACTACATTCTGGTGGTCACCAAAATGCTGCACTGTACTACTATATATATATATATATATACAGAGCTGGCCCTAACCAATATGATGCCCTAGGCAAGATTTTGGCTGGTGCCCCCTAGCACCGCCACTAGTTCTGCAGGAGAGTCCGTTGGCAGCTCTGCTAACGTCGGGCGCCTTTTTCTTTATGAAAATGCATCATATTATTTGCATTACTATGTGACTAGGATGCACAAGCAGCTTCTGCTGATTAAAATGATATGCAGCATGCTTATATTCTGTGTGCGACTGCATCTGCATACGAAATGCTACATTACAGTTATTTCCAGGAATACACTGCAATGTAGCATTTCGTATGCAGATACAGCCGCAGTCACACACAGAATATAGGCATGCCTCATATCATTTTAATCAGCAGAATCTGCTGGTGCCCCTAAGCATACCAAATGCCCTAGGCATTTGCCTAGTTTGCCTATGCCTAAGGCCGGCTCTGTGTGTGTGTGTGTGTGTGTGTGTGTGTGTGTGTGTGTGTGTGTGTGTGTGTATATATATATATATATATATATATATACTGCTCACAACAAAGCAGCACAGATATGGATACTTGAAGTGACACGGAGCTGCAAGATACAGCAATGGCCTACTGTACTGTACAACTATATACTGTTGGTCACCAAAATGCTGCACTGTACTACTATATATATATATATATATATATATATATATACTGCTCACAACAATGCAGCACAGATATGGATACTTGAAGTGACACGGAGCTGCAAGATACAGCAATGGCCTACTGTACTGTACAACTATATACTGTTGGTCACCAAAATGCTGCACTGTACTACTATATATATATATATATATATATATATACTGCTCACAACAATGCAGCACAGATATGGATACTTGAAGTGACACGGAGCTGCAAGATACAGCAATGGCCTACTGTACTGTACAACTATATTCTGGTGGTCACCAAAATGCTGCACTGTACTACTATATATATATATATATATATATATATATATATAATGGATATATGCAATACAGAAAGAGGACTACTCCTGATTGGCGCTTGTCAGATAACACCCACATAAAACATTATGATTGAGCCATGATTGGTAGGAAATAAGGCATGTGTCTAGTGTTATGTAAAAACAATCTCTGATTTAATTTAAACAAACACTTAAAATCAAAACACATATAAAATGGAAGTAGATAACACAGAGAATCCTACCAAGATGGTGGCCGGAGCCGCAGGTGTTATATGCAAGGTATACCCGGGAAAGATACCCTGCATAAGGCTCCGGAAGGCGAGATTTTCCCTGTGGTATAAACTGAGTCCAAAAACGTCCTTGGAAGTCCAGAGCACTGGTAGGCAGACACACACAACAAAGCAGCACAGATATGGATACTTGAAGTGACACGGAGCTGCAAGATACAGAAATGGCCTACTCTACTGTACAACTATATACTGTTGGTCACCAAAATGCTGCACTGTACTACTATATATACTGCTCACAACAATGCAGCACAGATATGGATACTTGAAGTGACACGGAGCTGCAAGATACAGCAATTGCCTACTGTACTGTACAACTATATAATGTTGGTCACCAAAATGCTGCACTGTACTACTATATATATATTTATCTCCTATATAATAGCCCTGTGACTCTGTGCCTGGGTTTCTAACGCTGGGCGTGGCTAGGAGCTCTCATTGGGTTAGTGGCAGGTCTATCACAGCCAGCCCACAGCTGATTGGGCGAGAAACGCCCTCCCACACAGGTTACATCCAATGGGAGGCTCTGCCCTTTGCCTGCTGTGTTTTCACAGAGCAGGATTAGCAATGGGACTGATGGAGCTGCAGCTCC
Organism: Pseudophryne corroboree; assembly: GCF_028390025.1. Classification (NCBI taxonomy): domain Eukaryota; kingdom Metazoa; phylum Chordata; class Amphibia; order Anura; family Myobatrachidae; genus Pseudophryne; species Pseudophryne corroboree. Next base: position 56,665,483 of record NC_086447.1, on the reverse strand, counting down.
GGGTCCACTCCACACCCCAAAATAGTCCCACTGCATCTGCAGCAACATACCCTCCAACAATTTACACATAAACATTGATACAAATTCGAAAAGGGGGCGTGGCCACGAGTACGCCGGTGTGGCCACGCCCCTTTTCTTATACTTTTAATGGAAGCTTGGAGAGTCAAAAATCAGTATAGACCATAAAAAAAGGGACTGTACCTGCCAAAAAGGTGCAGCTGGAGGGTATGCCACTGCATCTGCAGCAAGTCTCTGCGCTGTAGATAGGGGGAAAAACAATTCTTTTACTGCAGCGTCCTATGGGGGTCATTCCAAGTTGATCGCTAACTGCATTCGTTCGCTGTGCAGCGATCAGACAAAAACTCGCCACTTCTGCGCATGCGTATGCAGCGCAATGCGCACGTGCGGCTTACTATTACAACGAACGATGTAGTTTTACACAGGGTCTAGCGATGCTTTTCAGTCGCATAGGCAGCCGCAGAGTGATTGACAGGAAGAGGGCGTTTCTGGGTGTCAACTGACCGTTTTCAGGGAGTGTTCGGAAAAACGCAGGCGTGGCTGGCCGAACGCAGGGCGTGTTCATGACGTCAAATCAGGAACTGAATGGTCTGAAGTGATTGCAAGCGCCGAGTAGGTCTGAAGCTGCTCTGAAACTGCACAAAATTTTTTTGTACCCGCTCTCCGATCCCTTTGTTCGCACTTCTGCTAAGCTAAAATACACTCCCACTGGGCGGCGGCATAGCGTTTGCACGGCTGCTAAAAACTGCTAGCGAGCAATCAACTCGGAATGACCACCAATGTCTTGCTGCCAGTCCACCTGCCCCCTCCAGCATCAACAATCCCCACTCCCTAGCCGCGCCGAAGGTGGAACAAAAGCTGCTGCGGCCACCGGCATAGATGTGTATGAAAGCGGCGCAGCGGAAGACTTTCATAGCCCTCCCGGCGACGCATACTCTCTGAGCCCCGGAGCCTGCTCTGCGTGTGATGTCACAGAAGTGTCTCCCCACCACAGCCGCGCCCAGATCCCCAGAGGCCCTGACTCCGCAACACAGCACCTGGCCTGCCGGCCTGGAAGCCCCCGAGATGGTTAACGTAGCGGATAGAGAGGGTGATATAATGGAGGGTAATGTATGGACGCTGAATCAATGTAAAAGGTGACAGTGCTGTGCAGTGCAGTGGGTGTGCAGTCTGGGCCGGTGCTAGAGTGTTCGGCGCCCCCCTACAAACTATAAATTTGCACCCTTGCATACTTTACAAACGCACAGCGCACATAATGACCCCTGTAGTAGAGACACTTACACATGTAATGCCCCCTGTATCAGTGACGCTTACACATGTAATGCCCCCTGAACCAGTGACGCTTACACATGTCACGCCCCCCCTGTACCAGTGACGCTTACACAAGTAACACCCCCTGTAGCAGTGACAATTACACACGTAATGCCCCCTGTAGCAGTGACAATTACACACGTAACGCCCTCTGTACCAGTGCCGCTTACACACGTAACGCCCCCTGTACCAGTGATGCTTACACACGTAACGCCCCCTGTACCAGTGCCGCTTACACACGTAACGCCCCCTGTACCAGTGATGCTTACACACATAACGCCCCCTGTACCAGTGATGCTTACACACATAACGCCCCCTGTACCAGTGCCGCTTACACACGTAACGCCCCCTGTACCAGTGATGCTTACACACATAACGCCCCCTGTACCAGTGATGCTTACACACGTAACGCCCCCTGTACCAGTGACGCTTATACACGTAACGCCCCCTGTACCAGTGACGCTTACACACGTAATGCCCCCTGTACCAGTGATGCTTACACACGTAACACCCCCTATACCAGTGACGCTTACACACGTAATGCCCCCTCTCCCAGTACCGTTTACACACATACACAGTCACACATATATACAGTATACACAGACACTGTATATATACACACACACTCACTCTCTTTCCAGACACTTATCTAATGAAGTCTGGCTGGCTGAAGCTGTAGCAGATCATCCTCCAGCTGCAGCATGGTCCCGTGTAGCTCTGCCCCTTACTCCCATCTAGCTCCGCCCACTTTGGCTCCCTCCCGGCCACTGAATGTCACACAGGGGAGGGGAGGGGGGAGAGGAGGATTTGTGCATGTCGGCGCCGAGGGGGAGAAAAGGTTTTGTGCTTCCGGCGCCGCTGCATGTGTGTAGTGTCACTGACACTGCACAGCACTCTCACCTTTTACCAGGGCCGGCCCGAGCTTAATTTTTTTGGTAAGCGAATTTAGAATTTAGCGCCCCTTGATGGGATAAAATTTTAAAAGAGGTGTGGTCTCACAAGGAAGGGGCGTGGCCACATAATAGTACCCCCAGGGGTCCAGGGAGATTGTCAGTGACAGAGAGAAAGTGCGTGACTGGGTGGCAGAGGTGATGGAGATAGTGGGTGACTGAGGAGGCTGGGGTCACAGGGAGATAGTGGGTGCCATGTGCCCACAGTGCTAGATATGCCCCCACAGTGCCAGATACAGATATGCCCCTACAGTGCCATGTGCCCACAGTGCCATATATGCCCCCACAGTGCCAGATATGACCCCACAGTGGCAGATACAGATATGCCCCCACAGTGCCATGTGCCCACAGTGCCAGATATGCCCCCACAATGCCAGATATGACCCCACAGTGCCAGATACAGATATGCCCTCAGTGCCATGTGCCCACAGTGCCAGATATGCCCACACAGTGCCAGATATGACCCCACAGTGCCACATATGACCCCACAGTGACATATACAGATATGCCCCCACAGTGCCATGTGCCCAAAGTGCTAGATATGCCCCACAGTGCCACATAGGACCCCACAGTGCCACACATGACCCCACAGTGCCAGATAGATATGCCCCCACAGTGCCATGTGCCCACAGTGCCACATATAACCTTACAGTGCCAGATACAGATATGCTCCCACAGTGCCACATAGGACCTCACAGTGCCACATACAGATATAGATATGCCCCCACATTCCCATGTGCACGCAGTGCTAGATATGCCCCCACAGCGCCAGATATGCCCCCATAGTGCCAGATATGCCCACACAGTGCCACATATGACCCCACAAAGCCAGATACAGATATGCCCCCACATTGCCATGTGCCCACAGTGCCACATATGAGCCCACAGTGCCACATACAGATATGCCCCCACAGTGCCACACATGACCCCACAGTGCCAGATACAGATATGCCCCCACAGTGCCACATATGACCCCACAGTGCCAGCCAGATACAGATATGCCCCCACATTGCCATGTGCTCAAAGTGCTAGATATGCCCTCACAGTACCACATAGCACCCCACAGTGCCACACATTACCCCACAGTGCCAGATAGATATGCCCCCACAGTGCCATGTGCCCACAGTGCCACATATGACCCCACAGTGCCACAGATATGACCCCACAGTGCCACATAGGACCCCACAGTGCCACATACAGATATAGATATGCCCCCACATTGCCATGTGCTCAAAGTGCTAGATCTGCCCCCACAGTGCCACACATGACCCCACAGTGCCAGATAGATATGCCCCCACAGTTATGCTCACCGCTGTGTAGAGATCACAGCGCGCGCTTCTCCTGCCTGCCGCTCTGCCCCTCAGTCTGGTCTCCGGCGGTGACGGCAGCTTGTATATCTCAAATCAGGCGCCGGTCCGCGAGCTCTGATTGGCTAACGAACCGGCGCCTGATTTGAGTTATACACTCCGCCGTCACTGCCGGAGACTAGACTGAGGGCAGGGCGGCAGGCAGGAGAAGCGTGCGCTGTGATCCAGGCTGCCGGCGCCTTCTCCCCTGTGGCGCCTTACCCGACCGCGTACCCCACGTAACGGGCGGGCCGGGCCTGCCTTTTACATTGATTCAGCCAGTCACACAGTTCTGCCAGCCAGTCACTATTGTTAGCACCAGTGTCCCAACGCGCCGCATTACAGGGAAGTAATGGCACTACATAAACTACAGCTCCCAGCAGCTCTTAGCGCCGAAGCATTCCGCCCCTTAGGGCTGCTGGGAGCTGTAGTTTATTGCGTACATCTTCTTCCCTGTAATGCGGCACATTGGGACACCGGCACGAACAATAGTGACTGGCTGCTGTGCGAGTCTTTGGGAGAGCCGCTGCCAAAAGGAGGACATCAGCTTAGATGCTGACAGGAGGAGAAGCAGGATAAGCATTACCCGCTCCTCCCCTACTCGCAGTACCTCCGGCTCCCATCCGCGGCACCCCCACACACCCCCTCCAGCGCCCGCGATAGCTCCGGACCCCCTCCCCTACCCTCAGCGACCCCGCACCTCCCACCACATCCACCCCTCTCCCACCCGGGGCAACCCCGCAACTGCTCCTCCCCCACCCGCAGCGCCTCCGGACCACCACCCGCAGCACCCATGCACCCTCCCCCACCTGCGGCACCACCGCAACCGCCCCCCCCCCCATGGCACCCGAGGATCCCATCCGCACCCCCTACTCCCCCAACCAAAGTACCTACTAGGTGATTCACCAGGCCCTGCGTGTGCTGTTCACGCCTTTGCAAGGGGCTTCCACCCCTTAACCATTGCACGCCCTTTGTCCGTGCAATATTTAACCACTCACACAATTATGATTGGAGGTAATACTCCATATAATAAAAATATTGCACGCCACAAGGGTGTGCAAGGGTTAACGGGGCGTAGCCCCTTACGCCGGTGTGAAGAGCGCCCGTAGGGCGCGATGAATCACCTAGTATATATATATACTGCTCACAACAATGCAGCACAGATATGGATACTTGAAGTGACAAAGAGCTGCAAGATACAGCAATGTCATACTGCACTGTACTACTATACTGGTGGTCACCAAAATGCTGCACTGTACTACTATATATATATATATATATATATATATAGTATATACTGGTCACACAACAATGCAGCAGATATTGAGCACTGATGATCAGGATACTGTCTAGAACTGAGTCTGACACGGAGATCCAAGATACAGCAATGGCCTACTGTACTGTACTACTATAATTATATACTGGTGGTCCCCCACAATGCAGCACACTGAGCACAGATATTTGCAGCACACTGAGCACAGATTAGAGATGAGCGGGTTCGGTTTCTCTGAATCCGAACCCGCCAGAACTTCATGTTTTTTTTCACGGGTCCGAGCGACTCGGATCTTCCCGCCTTGCTCGGTTAACCCGAGCGCGCCCGAACGTCATCATGACGCTGTCGGATTCTCGCGAGGCTCGGATTCTATCGCGAGACTCGGATTCTATATAAGGAGCCGCGCGTCGCCGCCATTTTCACACGTGCATTGAGATTGATAGGGAGAGGACGTGGCTGGCGTCCTCTCCATTTAGATTATAAGAGACTGAGAGAGATTTACTGGAGCTGACTAGGAGGAGTACTGTTACTGTAGAAGTGTAGAGACTGAGTGGAGAGAGTTTACTAGTGAGGACAGTGCAGTTTACTTTATAATCCGTTCTCTGCCTGAAAAAAGCGATACACAGCACACAGTGACTCAGTCACATACCATATCTGTGTGCACTGCTCAGGCTCAGGCCAGTGTGCTGCATCATCTATTATCTATATATAATATTATATATATCTGTCTGACTGCTCAGCTCACACAGCTTATAATTGTGGGGGAGACTGGGGAGCACTACTGCAGTGCCAGTTATAGGTTATAGCAGGAGCCAGGAGTACATAATATATTATATAGTGAGTGACCACCAGACACACAGTGCAGTTTATTTAATATATCCGTTCTCTGCCTGAAAAAAGCGATACACACAGTGACTCAGTCAGTCACATACCATATCTGTGTGCACTGCTCAGGCTCAGGCCAGTGTGCTGCATCATCTATTATCTATATATAATATTATATATATATCTGTCTGACTGCTCAGCTCACACAGCTTATAATTGTGGGGGAGACTGGGGAGCACTACTGCAGTGCCAGTTATAGGTTATAGCAGGAGCCAGGAGTACATAATATATTATATAGTGAGTGACCACCAGACACACAGTGCAGTTTATTTAATATATCCGTTCTCTGCCTGAAAAAAGCGATACACACAGTGACTCAGTCAGTCACATACCATATCTGTGTGCACTGCTCAGGCTCAGGCCAGTGTGCTGCATCATCTATTATCTATATATAATATTATATATATCTGTCTGACTGCTCAGCTCACACAGCTTATAATTGTGGGGGAGACTGGGGAGCACTACTGCAGTGCCAGTTATAGGTTATAGCAGGAGCCAGGAGTACATAATATATTATATAGTGAGTGACCACCAGACACACAGTGCAGTTTATTTAATATATCCGTTCTCTGCCTGAAAAAAGCGATACACACAGTGACTCAGTCAGTCACATACCATATCTGTGTGCACTGCTCAGGCTCAGGCCAGTGTGCTGCATCATCTATTATCTATATATAATATTATATATATCTGTCTGACTGCTCAGCTCACACAGCTTATAATTGTGGGGGAGACTGGGGAGCACTACTGCAGTGCCAGTTATAGGTTATAGCAGGAGCCAGGAATACATAATATATTATATAGTGAGTGACCACCAGACACACAGTGCAGTTTATTTAATATATCCGTTCTCTGCCTGAAAAAAGCGATACACACAGTGACTCAGTCAGTCACATACCATATCTGTGTGCACTGCTCAGGCTCAGGCCAGTGTGCTGCATCATCTATTATCTATATATAATATTATATATATCTGTCTGACTGCTCAGCTCACACAGCTTATAATTATGGGGGAGACTGGGGAGCACTACTGCAGTGCCAGTTATAGGTTATAGCAGGAGCCAGGAGTACATATTATATTAAAATTAAACAGTGCACACTTTTGCTGCAGGAGTGCCACTGCCAGTGTGACTGACCAGTGACCTGACCACACTGACCACCAGTATAGTTAGTAGTATACTTATATTGTGATTGCCTGAAAAAGTTAAACACTCGTCGTGTGACTTCACTTGTGTGTTTTTTTTTTTTTTATTCTATAAAAATAAAACTCATTCTGCTGACAGACAGTGTCCAGCAGGTCCGTCATTATATAATATATAATATATACCTGTCCGGCTGCAGTAGTGATATATATATATTTTTTATATCATTTATCATCCAGTCGCAGCAGACACAGTACGGTAGTTCACGGCTGTGGCTACCTCTGTGTCTCTGCACTCGGCAGGCAGTCCGTCCATAATTGTAATACCACCTAACCGTGGATTTTTTTCATTCTTCTTTATACATACATAGTTACATAGACATCTTCTCTTTATCAACCAGTCTATATTAGCTGCAGACACAGTACAGTACGGTAGTTCACGGCTGTGGCTACCTCTGTGTCTGCACTCGGCAGGCAGTCCGTCCATAATTGTATACCACCTAACCGTGGTTTTTTTTCATTCTTCTTTATACATACATAGTTACATAGACATCTTCTCTTTACCAACCAGTCTATATTAGCTGCAGACACAGTACAGTACGGTAGTTCACGGCTGTGGCTACCTCTGTGTCTGCACTCGGCAGGCAGTCCGTCCATAATTGTATACCACCTAACCGTGGATTTTTTTCAGTCTTCTTTATACATACATAGTTACATAGACATCTTCTCTTTATCAACCAGTCTATATTAGCTGCAGACACAGTACAGTACGGTAGTTCACGGCTGTGGCTACCTCTGTGTCTGCAGTCGGCAGGCAGTCCATAATTGTATACTAGTATCCATCTCCATTGTTTACCTGAGGTGCCTTTTAGTTGTGCCTATTAAAATATGGAGAACAAAAATGTTGAGGTTCCAAAATTAGGGAAAGATCAAGATCCACTTCCACCTCGTGCTGAAGCTGCTGCCACTAGTCATGGCCGAGACGATGAAATGCCAGCAACGTCGTCTGCCAAGGCCGATGCCCAATGTCATAGTACAGAGCATGTCAAATCCAAAACACCAAATATCAGAAAAAAAAGGACTCCAAAACCTAAAATAAAATTGTCGGAGGAGAAGCGTAAACTTGCCAATATGCCATTTACCACACGGAGTGGCAAGGAACGGCTGAGGCCCTGGCCTATGTTCATGGCTAGTGGTTCAGCTTCACATGAGGATGGAAGCACTCAGCCTCTCGCTAGAAAAATGAAAAGACTCAAGCTGGCAAAAGCAGCACAGCAAAGAACTGTGCATTCTTCGAAATCCCAAATCCACAAGGAGAGTCCAATTGTGTCGGTTGCGATGCCTGACCTTCCCAACACTGGACGTGAAGAGCATGCGCCTTCCACCATTTGCACGCCCCCTGCAAGTGCTGGAAGGAGCACCCGCAGTCCAGTTCCTGATAGTCAGATTGAAGATGTCAGTGTTGAAGTACACCAGGATGAGGAGGATATGGGTGTTGCTGGCGCTGGGGAGGAAATTGACCAGGAGGATTCTGATGGTGAGGTGGTTTGTTTAAGTCAGGCACCCGGGGAGACACCTGTTGTCCGTGGGAGGAATATGGCCGTTGACATGCCAGGTGAAAATACCAAAAAAATCAGCTCTTCGGTGTGGAGGTATTTCACCAGAAATGCGGACAACAGGTGTCAAGCCGTGTGTTCCCTTTGTCAAGCTGTAATAAGTAGGGGTAAGGACGTTAACCACCTCGGAACATCCTCCCTTATACGTCACCTGCAGCGCATTCATAATAAGTCAGTGACAAGTTCAAAAACTTTGGGTGACAGCGGAAGCAGTCCACTGACCAGTAAATCCCTTCCTCTTGTAACCAAGCTCACGCAAACCACCCCACCAACTCCCTCAGTGTCAATTTCCTCCTTCCCCAGGAATGCCAATAGTCCTGCAGGCCATGTCACTGGCAATTCTGACGAGTCCTCTCCTGCCTGGGATTCCTCCGATGCATCCTTGCGTGTAACGCCTACTGCTGCTGGCGCTGCTGTTGTTGCCGCTGGGAGTCGATGGTCATCCCAGAGGGGAAGTCGTAAGCCCACTTGTACTACTTCCAGTAAGCAATTGACTGTTCAACAGTCCTTTGCGAGGAAGATGAAATATCACAGCAGTCATCCTACTGCAAAGCGGATAACTGAGGCCTTGGCATCCTGGGTGGTGAGAAACGTGGTTCCGGTATCCATCATTACTGCAGAGCCAACTAGAGACTTGTTGGAGGTACTGTGTCCCCGGTACCAAATACCATCTAGGTTCCATTTCTCTAGGCAGGCGATACCGAAAATGTACACAGACCTCAGAAAAAGAGTCACCAGTGTCCTAAAAAATGCAGCTGTACCCAATGTCCACTTAACCACGGACATGTGGACAAGTGGAGCAGGGCAGGGTCAGGACTATATGACTGTGACAGCCCACTGGGTAGATGTATGGACTCCCGCCGCAAGAACAGCAGCGGCGGCACCAGTAGCAGCATCTCGCAAACGCCAACTCTTTCCTAGGCAGGCTACGCTTTGTATCACCGGTTTCCAGAATACGCACACAGCTGAAAACCTCTTACGGCAACTGAGGAAGATCATCGCGGAATGGCTTACCCCAATTGGACTCTCCTGTGGATTTGTGGCATCGGACAACGCCAGCAATATTGTGTGTGCATTAAATATGGGCAAATTCCAGCACGTCCCATGTTTTGCACATACCTTGAATTTGGTGGTGCAGAATTTTTAAAAAAACGACAGGGGCGTGCAAGAGATGCTGTCGGTGGCCAGAAAAATTGCGGGACACTTTCGGCGTACAGGCACCACGTACAGAAGACTGGAGCACCACCAAAAACTACTGAACCTGCCCTGCCATCATCTGAAGCAAGAAGTGGTAACGAGGTGGAATTCAACCCTCTATATGCTTCAGAGGTTGGAGGAGCAGCAAAAGGCCATTCAAGCCTATACAATTGAGCACGATATAGGAGGTGGAATGCACCTGTCTCAAGTGCAGTGGAGAATGATTTCAACGTTGTGCAAGGTTCTGATGCCCTTTGAACTTGCCACACGTGAAGTCAGTTCAGACACTGCCAGCCTGAGTCAGGTCATTCCCCTCATCAGGCTTTTGCAGAAGAAGCTGGAGGCATTGAAGAAGGAGCTAAAAGGGAGCGATTCCGCTAGGCATGTGGGACTTGTGGATGCAGCCCTTAATTCGCTTAACAAGGATTCACGGGTGGTCAATCTGTTGAAATCAGAGCACTACATTTTGGCCACCGTGCTCGATCCTAGATTTAAAGCCTACCTTGGATCTCTCTTTCCGGCAGACACAAGTCTGCTGGGGTGCAAAGACCTGCTGGTGACAAAATTGTCAAGTCAAGCGGAACGCGACCTGTCAACATCTCCTCCTTCACATTCTCCCGCAACTGGGGGTGCGAGGAAAAGGCTCAGAATTCCGAGCCCACCCGCTGGCGGTGATGCAGGGCAGTCTGGAGCGACTGCTGATGCTGACATCTGGTCCGGACTGAAGGACCTGACAACGATTACGGACATGTCGTCTACTGTCACTGCATATGATTCTCTCAACATTGATAGAATGGTGGAGGATTATATGAGTGACCGCATCCAAGTAGGCACGTCACACAGTCCGTACTTATACTGGCAGGAAAAAGAGGCAATTTGAAGGCCCTTGCACAAACTGGCTTTATTCTACCTAAGTTGCCCTCCCACAAGTGTGTACTCCGAAAGAGTGTTTAGTGCCGCCGCTCACCTTGTCAGCAATCGGCGTACGAGGTTACATCCAGAAAATGTGGAGAAGATGATGTTCATTAAAATGAATTATAATCAATTCCTCCGCGGAGACATTGACCAGCAGCAATTGCCTCCACAAAGTACACAGGGAGCTGAGATGGTGGATTCCAGTGGGGACGAATTGATAATCTGTGAGGAGGGGGATGTACACGGTGATATATCGGAGGGTGAAGATGAGGTGGACATCTTGCCTCTGTAGAGCCAGTTTGTGCAAGGAGAGATTAATTGCTTCTTTTTTGGGGGGGGTCCAAACCAACCCGTCATATCAGTCACAGTCGTGTGGCAGACCCTGTCACTGAAATGATGGGTTGGTTAAAGTGTGCATGTCCTGTTTTGTTTATACAACATAAGGGTGGGTGGGAGGGCCCAAGGACAATTCCATCTTGCACCTCTTTTTTCTTTTCTTTTTCTTTGCATCATGTGCTGATTGGGGAGGGTTTTTTGGAAGGGACATCCTGCGTGACACTGCAGTGCCACTCCTAGATGGGCCCGGTGTTTGTGTCGGCCACTAGGGTCGCTAATCTTACTCACACAGTCAGCTACCTCATTGCGCCTCTTTTTTTCTTTGCGTCATGTGCTGTTTGGGGAGGGTTTTTTGGAAGGGACATCCTGCGTGACACTGCAGTGCCACTCCTAGATGGGCCCGGTGTTTGTGTCGGCCACTAGGGTCGCTTATCTTACTCACACAGCGACCTCGGTGCAAATTTTAGGACTAAAAATAATATTGTGAGGTGTGAGGTATTCAGAATAGACTGAAAATGAGTGTAAATTATGGTTTTTGAGGTTAATAATACTTTGGGATCAAAATGACCCCCAAATTCTATGATTTAAGCTGTTTTTTAGTGTTTTTTGAAAAAAACACCCGAATCCAAAACACACCCGAATCCGACAAAAAAAATCCGGTGAGGTTTTGCCAAAACGCGTTCGAACCCAAAACACGGCCGCGGAACCGAACCCAAAACCAAAACACAAAACCCGAAAAATTTCAGGCGCTCATCTCTAGCACAGATATGGAGCTTTTCAGGCAGAGAACGTAGATATTTACAGCACACTGAGCACAGATATGGAGCTTTTCAGGCAGAGAACGTAGATATTTGCAGCACACTGAGCACAGATATTTGCAGCACACTGAGCACAGATATGGAGCTTTTTAGGCAGAGAACGTAGCCACGTCCTCTCTGTTCAATCTCCAATGCACGAGTGAAAATGGCGGTGACGCGCGGCTCTTTATATAGAATACGAATCTCGCGAGAATCCGACAGCGGGATGATGACGCTCGGCCTCGTTCGGGTTAACCGAGCAAGGCGGGAAGATCCGAGGCTGCCTCGGACCCGTGTAAAATAGGTGAAGTTCGGGGGGGTTCGGATCTCGACGAACCGAACCCGCTCATCTCTAGATAAAAGGGGTATTAACTTGAGGACGTAATCTCGGGGTGATACAGTGGTCGTGAGACTGCAAAAATATTTAGATTAATATGTTATTAAAGCATTGGGTCTGCTTACCCTGCCTGGGAAAGTTCAGAGCCCAGCCTGGTCTAATTTCACGGAACCCGCAGCACGCCACCTCCCCTAACAGAGCCAGAAGTTAGAAGAGTGGCGAGTAGGCGGCCGGCGGCCCAGTTAGCGGGTCGCCGGCTGTAATGGCGGCACAAGGGGTAGGAGCGCATCGCTGACAAGCAGGCTGTGGCTCCAGGCTTCAGAGGCATGCAGGGTGCTACAGGGTGCTGTGTGTTCCGCTGTGAGGGGCGAGCTGAAGCCACAACACATATACCCACACTGGCAGCTATTCTACAGGGGTTTTAACCCACTGTAGAACAAAAATTACCTCAGCATGTATAAAAAAAAAAACGGGAAGACCGCGCGCCATTAAGAAGGGCGAGGTTTCACTATGAGCGGATCCAGCAGCTCACCAGCGCCATTTTCCCTTAGCAGCTTTACACAGGCAGACTGGCAGGGAAGTGCAGCTCCTCCACAAGGACCCCAGAGCACCTCAGCGGTACCAGGGGGGTCATATCAAAGGGGGGGAAGCAATATTTGGTGTGCTAAACGCCTCTTTAGGGTAATTAGTTTGCGACCCAGCTAAACTTGTACATTAGCAGCTATAGGGGCGCTGTGCGGCTGGCTCCATCATTCTCTGTGTCTATCTAGAGGGCTTTGTGTGGGTTAACTGTGTTTTACCCTAATTTCCTGTGTATGTGTATATTCTTTCACATTTACTATGTCAAAGGAGTGTGTATCATGCACAGCAGAGTGTTTCTCTCAATCTGGAGGATCACAGGGGGTAATTCTGAGTTGATCGCAGCAGCAAATTTGTTAGCAGTTGGGCAAAACCATGGGGGTCATTCCGAGTTGTTTGCTCGGTAAAAATCTTCGCATCGCAGCGATTTTCCGCTTAATGCGCATGCGCAATGTCCGCACTGCAACTGCGCCAAGTAAATTTGCTATGCAGTTAGGAATTTTACTCACGGCTTTTTCATCGTTCTGGCGATCGTAATGTGATTGACAGGAAATGGGTGTTACTGGGCGGAAACAGGCCGTTTTATGGGCGTGTGGGAAAAAACGCTACCGTTTCCGGAAAAAACGCAGGAGTGGCCGGAGAAACGGGGGAGTGTCTGGGCGAACGCTGGGTGTGTTTGTGACGTCAAACCAGGAACGACAAGCACTGAACTGATCGCAGATGCCGAGTAAGTCTGGAGCTACTCAGAACTGCTACGAGGTGTGTAATCGCAATATTGCGATTACTTCGTTCGCAATTTTAAGATGCTAAGATTCACTCCCAGTAGGCGGCGGCTTTGCGTGAGCAACTCTGCTAAAATCGCCTTGCGAGCGAACAACTCGGAATGACCTCCCATGTGCACTGCAGGTGTGGCAGATATAACATGTGCAGAGAGAGTTAGATTTGGGTGGGGTGTGGTCAATCTGCAATCTAAATTGCAGTGTAAAAAGAAAGCAGCCAGTATTTACTAGGGATGTGCACTTGAAATTTTTTGGGTTTTGTGTTTTGGTTTTGGGTTCGGTTCCGCGGCCGTGTTTTGGGTTCGACCGCGTTTTGGCAAAACCTCACCGTATATTTTTTGTCGGATTCGGGTGTGTTTTGGATTCGGGTGTTTTTTTCAAAAAACCCTAAAAAACAGCTTAAATCATAGAATTTGGGGGTCATTTTGATCCCAAAGTATTATTAACCTCAAAAACCATAATTTCCACTCATTTTCAGTCTATTCTGAATACCTCACACCTCACAATATTATTTTTAGTCCTAAAATTTGCACCGAGGTCGCTGGATGACTAAGCAAAGCGACCCTAGTGGCCGACACAAACACCTGGCCCATCTAGGAGTGGCACTGCAGTGTCACGCAGGATGGCCCTTCCAAAAAACACTCCCCAAACAGCACATGACGCAAAGAAAAAAAGAGGCGCAATGAGGTAGCTGTGTGAGTAAGCTAAGCGACCCTAGTGGCCGACACAAACAAATGGCCCATCTAGGAGTGGCACTGCAGTGTCACGCAGGATGGCCCTTCCAAAAAACACTCCCCAAACAGCACATGACGCAAAGAAGAAAAAAAGAGGCGCAATGAGGTAGCTGTGTAAGATAAGCGACCCTAGTGGCCGACACAAACACCTGGCCCATCTAGGAGTGTCACTGCAGTGTCACGCAGGATGGCCCTTCCAAAAAACACTCCCCAAACAGCACATGACGCAAAGAAGAAAAAAAGAGGCGCAATGAGGTAGCTGTGTGAGTAAGCTAAGCGACCCTAGTGGCCGACACAAACACCTGGCCCATCTAGGAGTGTCACTGCAGTGTCACGCAGGATGGCCCTTCCAAAAAACACTCCCCAAACAGCACATGACGCAAAGAAGAAAAAAAGAGGCGCAATGAGGTAGCTGTGTGAGTAAGATAAGCGACCCTAGTGGCCGACACAAACACCTGGCCCATCTAGGAGTGGCACTGCAGTGTCACGCAGGATGGCCCTTCCAAAAAACACTCCCCAAACAGCACATGACGCAAAGAAAAATGAAAGAAAAAAGAGGTGCAAGATGGAATTGTCCTTGGGCCCTCCCACCCACCCTTATGTTGTATAAACAGGACATGCACACTTTAACCAACCCATCATTTCAGTGACAGGGTCTGCCACACGACTGTGACTGAAATGACGGGTTGGTTTGGACCCCCACCGAAAAAGAAGCAATTAATCTCTCCTTGCACAAACTGGCTCTACAGAGGCAAGATGTCCACCTCATCATCATCCTCCGATATATCACCGTGTACATCCCGCTCCTCACAGATTATCAATTCGTCCCCACTGGAATCCACCATCTCAGCTCCCTGTGTACTTTGTGGAGGCAATTGCTGCTGGTCAATGTCTCCACGGAGGAATTGATTATAATTCATTTTAATGAACATCATCTTCTCCACATTTTCTGGAAGTAACCTCGTACGCCGATTGCTGACAAGGTGAGCGGCGGCACAAACACTCTTTCGGAGTACACACTTGTGGGAGGGCAACTTAGGTAGAATAAAGCCAGTTTGTGCAAGGGCCTCCAAATTGCCTCTTTTTCCTGCCAGTATAAGTACGGACTGTCTGACGTGCCTACTTGGATGCGGTCACTCATATAATCCTCCACCATTCTTTCAATGGTGAGAGAATCATATGCAGTGACAGTAGACGACATGTCCGTAATCGTTGTCAGGTCCTTCAGTCCGGACCAGATGTCAGCATCAGCAGTCGCTCCAGACTGCCCTGCATCACCGCCAGCGGGTGGGCTCGGAATTCTGAGCCTTTTCCTCGCACCCCCAGTTGCGGGAGAATGTGAAGGAGGAGATGTTGACAGGTCGCGTTCCGCTTGACTTGACAATTTTGTCACCAGCAGGTCTTTGAACCCCAGCAGACTTGTGTCTGCCGGAAAGAGAGATCCAAGGTAGGTTTTAAATCTAGGATCGAGCACGGTGGCCAAAATGTAGTGCTCTGATTTCAACAGATTGACCACCCGTGAATCCTTGTTAAGCGAATTAAGGGCTCCATCCACAAGTCCCACATGCCTAGCGGAATCGCTCCCTTTTAGCTCCTCCTTCAATGCCTCCAGCTTCTTCTGCAAAAGCCTGATGAGGGGAATGACCTGACTCAGGCTGGCAGTGTCTGAACTGACTTCACGTGTGGCAAGTTCAAAAGGTTGCAGAACCTTGCACAGCGTTGAAATCATTCTCCACTGCGCTTGAGGCAGGTACATTCCACCTCCTATATCGTGCTCAATTGTATAGGCTTGAATGGCTTTTTGCTGCTCCTCCAACCTCTGAAGCATATAGAGGGTTGAATTCCACCTCGTTACCACTTCTTGCTTCAGATGATGGCAGGGCAGGTTCAGGCGTTTTTGGTGGTGCTCCAGTCTTCTGTACGTGGTGCCTGTACGCCGAAAGTGTCCCGCAATTCTTCTGGCCACCGACAGCATCTCTTGCACGCCCCTGTCGTTTTTTAAAAAATTCTGCACCACCAAATTCAAGGCATGTGCAAAACATGGGACGTGCTGCAATTTGCCCATATTTAATGCACACACAATATTGCTGGCGTTGTCCGATGCCACAAATCCACAGGAGAGTCCAATTGGGGTAAGCCATTCCGCGATGATCTTCCTCAGTTGCCGTAAGAGGTTTTCAGCTGTGTGCGTATTCTGGAAACCGGTGATACAAAGCGTAGCCTGCCTAGGAAAGAGTTGGCGTTTGCGAGATGCTGCTACTGGTGCCGCCGCTGCTGTTCTTGCGGCGGGAGTCCATACATCTACCCAGTGGGCTGTCACAGTCATATAGTCCTGACCCTGCCCTGCTCCACTTGTCCACATGTCCGTGGTTAAGTGGACATTGGGTACAACTGCATTTTTTTAGGACACTGGTGAGTCTTTTTCTGACGTCCGTGTACATTCTCAGTATCGCCTGCCTAGAGAAGTGGAACCTAGATGGTATTTGGTAACGGGGGCACACTACCTCAAGAAATTGTCTAGTTCCCTGTGAACTAACGGCGGATACCGGACGCACGTCTAACACCAACATAGTTGTCAAGGCCTCAGTTATCCGCTTTGCAACAGGATGACTGCTGTGATATTTCATCTTCCTCGCAAAGGACTGTTGGACAGTCAATTGCTTGGTGGAAGTAGTAAAAGTGGGCTTACGACTTCCCCTCTGGGATGACCATCGACTCCCAGCAGCAACAACAGCAGCGCCAGCAGCAGTAGGCGTTACACGCAAGGATGCATCGGAGGAATCCCAGGCAGGAGAGGACTCGTCAGACTTGCCAGTGACATGGCCTGCAGGACTATTGGCATTCCTGGGGAAGGAGGAAATTGACACTGAGGGAGTTGGTGGGGTGGTTTGCGTGAGCTTGGTTACAAGAGGAAGGGATTTACTGGTCAGTGGACTGCTTCCGCTGTCGCCCAAAGTTTTTGAACTTGTCACTGATTTATTATGAATGCGCTGCAGGTGACGTATAAGGGAGGATGTTCCGAGGTGGTTAACGTCCTTACCCCTACTTATTACAGCTTGACAAAGGCAACACACGGCTTGACAAATGTGTTCCGCATTTCTGGTGAAATACTTCCACACCGAAGAGCTGATTTTTTTGGTATTTTCACCAGGCATGTCAACGGCCCTATTCCTCCCACGGACAACAGGTGTCTCCAATCTCCTGTTTAGCCTCTTACGTGCACTTTCAAATCCCGAAATCTGGTAGGAGGCCACCCTCATAAGTTTGGATTGTGAAATGAATATATTCTTCTTATGATGAAGATTACAAATGTTGGATTGCTGTTTTAAACATTAAAAGAGAGACTTTTTATCTATCCGTGGGACTGAGATTTGTTATGCATGAAGTGAAAATCTCTGTTGCGGAATTTTAAATTAATGTGCTATGAACGTATTACACTAGATTGTGTTTTAATTTTTTTTGCATGTAACGTCACTGGAAATACATGTGTTTGCAATTGAGGTGCACAATATACCCGGGAGATAGCGGGATACGAAGAAATCTCTATGCTTTAAGATAAGTAGAGTTCTCTTATCTATATTACTCATTAATAGGGAGCGCAGAGGAAGGGATATCTGAGTAAAAATTTTTTGTGACAGTCTAGAGTGTTTATGTGGGTGAAGGTAACACCCTTCTCAGATTTCTATCCTTCTGCTGCTCATATGCGCATTTTCCTATAGGTGTAAAAACATTGTTTTTTGTCAAGCGCCATATGGTGTAGTATTTTAGATAAGTCGGATTATTATGTACACGTATATAAAATGTAAGTACCGGATGGATTCTTGAGATCAGGCCTGTCTGTCTCTCTCTATTCTTGGTGGCTGTTCCCCACCTATATGTTAGGAGACAAAGATCATCGCCATATAGTGTAGTAACCTCGTATTTCTCTTAGGGAACCCTCCCCTATATTTCATGCGTACCAAATGAAAAATTCAATTTAGCATATAAGATATACTTATATCCGACTCTAACTGCTCCCCACTGTCAGTGTCTCCCCCACAAGTCAGATAATACAGTCACACTATCTATCACTTCAGCAAGTAACTACTAGTACTCCTCCTAATGCTCCCCAAAATTACTACTGTGTCTCTCTCTACTGTCTCACTCTCTTCTCTATAAACGGAGAGGACGCCAGCCACGTCCTCTCCCTATGAATCTCAATGCACGTGTGAAAATGGCGGCGACGCGCGGCTCCTTATATAGAATCCGAGTCTCGCGATAGAATCCGAGCCTCGCGAGAATCCGACAGCGGGATGATGACGTTTGGGCGCGCTCGGGTTAACCGAGCAAGGCGGGAAGATCCGAGTCGCTCGGACCCGTGTAAAAAAACATGAAGTTCGGGCGGGTTCGGTTTCCGAGGAACCGAACCCGCTCATCTCTAGTATTTACCCTGCACAGAAACAAAATAACCCACCCAAATCTAACTCTCTCTGCAAATGTTATATCTGCCCCCCCCCCTGCAGTGCACATGGGGGGTCATTCCGAGTTGTTCGCTCGCAAGCTGCTTTTAGCAGATTTACTCACGCTAAGCCGCCGCCTACTGGGAGTGAATCTTAGCTTCTTAAAATTGCGAACGACGTATTCGCAATATTGCGATTACACCTCTCTTAGCAGTTTCTGAGTAGCTCCAGACTTACTCGGCATCTGCGATCAGTTCAGTGCTTGTCGTTCCTGGTTTGACGTCACAAACACACCCAGCGTTCGGCCAGACACTCCTCCGTTTCTCCAGCCACTCCCGCGTTTTTCCCAGAAACGGTAGCGTTTTTCCGCACACACCCATAAAACGGCCAGTTTCCGCCCAGTAACACCCACTTCCTGTCAATCACACTACGATCACCAGAACGATGAAAAAGCCGTGAGTAAAATTCCTAACTGCATAGCAAATTTACTTGGCGCAGTCGCACTGCGGACATTGCGCATGCGCACTAAGCGGAAAATCGCTGCGATGCGAAAAAAAATAACGAGCGAACAACTCGGAATGACCCCCATGGTTTTGCCCAACTGCTAACAAAGGGGGTGATTCCGAGTTGTTCGCTCGTTAGATTTTTTCGCAACGGAGCGATTAGTCGCAAACTGCGCATGCGCAATGTTTGCAGTGCGCCTGCGCCAAGTAAATTAGCACAAAAGTTTGGTATTTTACTCACGGCTCAACGAAGATTTTTCTTCTTTCTGTTGATCGTAGTGTGATTGACAGGAAGTGGGTGTTTCTGGGCGGAAACTGGCCGTTTTATGGGAGTGTGCGGAAAAACGCTGGCGTTTCTGGGAAAAACGCGGGAGTGTCTGAAGAAACGGGGGAGTGTCTGGGCGAACGCTGGGTGTGTTTGTGACGTCAAACCAGGAACGAAACTGACTGAACTGATTGCAGTGTAGGAGTAAGTCTGGAGCTACTCAGAAACTGCTAAGAAATTTCTATTCGCAATTCTGCTAATCTTTCGTTCGCAATTCTGCTAAGCTAAGATACACTCCCAGAGGGCGGCGGCCTAGCGTGTGCAATACTGCTAAAAGCAGCTAGCGAGCGAACAACTCGGAATGAGGGCCAAAGTTCCTGCTGCGATCAACTCTGAATTACCCCCACTGCCATGTACTCAGGATAGTACACATCAGTGCCGTAACTAGAAATTTTAGTGCAGTGTGCAAAAACAGCATTGACCCCCCCCCTTATTTAAGATAGGGCCAGTGCGCGCGCCAACAATATAGGGGTGTGGTTCATGGGGAAGGGGTGTGGCCACAAAATAATACCAATTCATATTACGCTGCACAGTAGTCTCCATTATTCAAATTATGCTGCACAGTAGTGCAAGTACACCAGGTATAGCCTATTTTACACATTACGCCTGGTAGAGTACCCTTTTTACACATTACGGAAGACAGAGTCCCCTTTTTACACAGCACGGCAGACAGAACCCTCTTTTTACACATTACGGCAGACAGAATCCTCTTTTTACACATTACGGCAGACAGAGTCACTTTTTACACATTACAGCAGAGTCCCCTTTCTACACATTACGGCAGACAGAGTCCCCCTTTTACACAGTACGGCAGGCAGAGTCCCCCTTTTACACATAACGACAGGCCAGATGCCTGGACATATATACATAGATACACACAACTACATATATACACAGTGCACACAGCCACATATATACATGTATATACACACACAGCCACATACACAAACACCCAGCCATATATACACACAAACAAACACCCAGCCACATATACACACACAGCCACATGTACACACACACACAGTCAATCACACAAATATATATATATATATATATATATATATATATAAAATACTTATCTGCCACGTATATATTCTGTCTATCCCCACCCCGGAACTCTCCCCTGTCAGTCCCATCTCTTCTCACCTCTCCTCATAGACCTGCCTCTGCGTGCGTGAGCCAAACAGTGATTGCAGAAGCCGGGCAGCGAGGGTCAGGAGGCGGGAGCCGGCAGCCGAAGTGTGGGTTTCGGAGACTCGGAGCCGGGCAGCTGGGGTCAGGAGGCGAGGGACGGCAACCGATGTGTGGATGCAGCAGCCGGGCAGCGGGGGTCTGGAAGCGGAAGCTGGGCAGCAGGGGTCTGGAAGCGGCAGTCGGCAGCCGAAGTGTGGGTGCGTCAACCGGGCAGCGGGGGTCTGGAAGCGGAAGCCGGGCAGCGGGGTTCTGGAAGCGGGAGCCGGCAACCTAAGCGTGGGGGCTGGAGCCAGGCAGGTAGCACAGAAGCGCCTTGTAATGAGTCAATCAGACTCATTACAATGCCGCAGACTTTGTGCCCTCAGGGCGACTGCGCTGTGTGCCAGGCACCGCTGGCACACACGTAGTTACGGCCCTGGTACATATTCTCAGGCTAGTGGATCTGAACCAGTATGGTTAGATTCATTAAAAGGGATGATTTCAAATATTTCAAATAAATTATCCCAAAATGAGAAGGAGACGCAATACTTAAGGCAATCTGTGGATGACCTGATGAATAGAGATTCAGTGGTCGTTACAGCATCTCAGACCCCTACCATTTGTCCACAGAAGCGTACTCTGGCCCAAATCACGCAGGCTGATACCGATGATGATGATGTATCAGACCCAGAGGAGGGTGAGGTGGACTCGGGAGGGGGGTTGCAGCTTTGTTACAGGATATACAGGCCCAGATAGAAGCTATTAGAGATGCCCTGCACAATCCTGATAAGGTGTCAGAAGACGAGGAGGAATCTTATTTTAATGTAAAAAAGAAATCCTCAGCTACTTTCCCTGCATCTACTGAATTAATTTCCCTATTTGAAGCTACTTGGGTAAATCCTGACAAGAAGTTTCAGGTCCCAAATAGTTGACTCATTGGTTTCTAGGCTGTCATGTAAGTTAGTTTTACCTGTCCCTGGGGCAGCTTCCTTGAAGAATGCTGCAGACAGCAAGATTGAGACCACTCTCAAATCTCTTTACACAGCTGCGGGGGTGGCCCAGAGACCCACTATAGCTTGTGCATGGATCTCTAAGGCCATTGCAAAATGGTCGGGCAATCTAATTGACGGGTTAGATTCCTTATCCAGGGGGGGGGAGATAATTTTACTCCTACAGCATATACAGGATTCTACTAACTTTATGGTGGAGGCCATAAAGGAAATTGGTTCACTCAATGCACGCACCACTGCTATGGCAGTGTCAGCACGCAGGGGCTTGTGGCTACGCCAGTGGACTGCGGATGCGGATTCCAGGAAAGGCGTGGAAAGCCTACCTTTCACAGGTGAAGCCCTCTTTGGAGAACTGGATACGTGGATATCCAAAGCTAAGGCGGGTAAGTCTACATACCTTCCGCAGCTCCCCCCAGCTAAAAAATCCTACACTGCTCCTACTCTGCAGTCCTTTCATACAGCAAAGTTTAAAAACAAAACCAAAGGTTCTTCTACGGCCTTCAAAGGCAAAAGAGGTAAACCCAGAAAACCAGCAACTGCTGTTTCACAGGAACAGAACCCCGGTTCTGCTTCCTCTAAGCCTTCGGCATGACGGTGGACCGCACTGCCTGGAAGATAGGCAGGTGGGAGCCCATTTGGGATTTTTTTGTCACATATGGGCAACATCATGCCAGGATCCCTGGTTCAAAGATCTTATAGCCCAGGGCTACAGACTGGAGTTTCAGGAACTCCCACCTCACAGATTCTTCAAATCAGGCTTACCAGCTTCTCAAGAAGCAAGTATGACTTTACAGGAAGCAATTCAGAAACTGGTACAGACTCAGCTCATTGTTCCAGTTCCACTTCAGCTGCAAAACCAGGGTTATTATTCCAACCTGTTTGTAGTTCCAAAACCGGACGGTTCGGTAAGGCCCATTTTAAATCTCAAGTCATTGAACCCATACTTACGGGAGTTCAAGTTCAAGATGCAGTCTCTGAGAGCGGTGATCTCAGGTCTGGAGGAGGGGTAATTTTTGGTGTCTCTGGATATCAAGGATGCGTACCTTCATATTCCAATTTGGCCGCCTCATCAGGCTTATCTAAGGTTTGCATTACAGGACCGTCACTACCAGTTCCAGGCCCTGCCATTTGGCCTATCTACGGCACCAAGGGTGTTCACCAAGATAATGGCAGAGATGATGTTTCTCCTCCGCAAACAGGGAGTGAACATAATACCATACCTGGACGATCTGCTGGTAAAAGCACCATCCAGGGAGAGGTTGTTAGTCAACATTGCCCTCTCAACCCGACTACTCAAGGATCACGGGTGGATTTTGAACCTACCAAAATCTCATCTGGAACCAACACAGAGGCTTCCTATCCTGGGGATGATATTGGATACGGAGGAGCAGAAGGTATTCCTTCCGTTGGAAAAAGCATTGGTGATCCAGTCAATGGTGCGGGATGCTCTAAGACAAACCCACACATCGGTACATCTATGCATTCACCTTCTGGGAAAGATGGTAGCAGCTTACGGGGTGCTACAGTATGGAAGGTTTCACGCAAGACCCTTCCAGCTGGATATGCTGGACAAATGGTTTGGATTGCATCTTCACATGCACCACAGGATACGTTTGTCGCCAAAAGCCAGGATTTATCTTCTGTGGTGGATTCAGACTTCTCACCTCATCGAGGGCCAAAGGTTCGGGATTCAAAATTGGATTCTGCTAACCACGGACGTAAGCCTCAGAGGTTGGGGAGCAGTCACCCAGGGGAAACAGTTCCAAGGAAAATGGTCTAGTCAGGAAGCCATTCTTCCAGTCAACATTCTGGAACTAAGGGCCATATACAATGCCCTACTACAGGCATCACATCTTCTTCAAGATCAAGCCAAACAGGTTCAGTCGGACAATGTGATGTCGGTAACGTACATAAACCGACAAGGCCTAACGAAGAGCAAGGCAGCAATGTCAGAGGTAACAAGGATTCTCCTCTGGGCAGAAAGACACGCTGTGGCGTTGTCCACATTCTTCATTCCGGGAGTAGACAACTGGGAAGCGGACTTCCTCAGCAGACATGACCTCCACCCAGGAGAGTGGGGCCTTCACCCAGAGGTGTTCGGGTGCTTGACACATCGGTGGGGAATGCCACAAATCGACATGATGGCCTCTCTTCTCAACAAGAAGCTCAAGCAGTATTGTTCAAGGTCGAGGGACCCGCAAGCAGTGGCGGTGGATGCTCTGGTGACTCCATGGTTCTACCAGATGGTGTACGTGTTTCCACCACTCCCATTGATCCCAAAGGTTCTCAAAAGAAAAAAAAGGGAAAAGGTTCAAGCAATTCTCATTGCTCTGGACTGACCAAGAAGGGCCTGGTATGTGTATCTACTGGAGATACTCCTGGAGGACCCGTGGCCTCTACCTCTTCGCGAGGACCTTCTCCAACAGGGGCCCTTCGTCTATCAAGACTTACCACGGCTACGTTTGACGGCATGGATGTTGAGCGTCAAATTCTAGCTTGGAAAGGGATCCTGGATAGGGTTATTCCTACCTCGATCCAAGCCAGAAACGGGGTAATGTCTAAACATTACCACCGTATTTGGAAAAAATACGTCTCTTGGTGTGAGAACAGGAAATTTCCTGCGGTGGAATTTCAACGAGGACGTTTTCTCCTTTTCCTGCAGTCCAGTGTGGATGTTGGCCTACGGTTGGGCTCCATAAAAGTCCAGTTTTCAGCCTTCTCCATTTTCTTCCAGAGGCAATTGGCTTCCCTCACTGAGGTTCAGACGTTCTTGAAGGGTGTCCTGCACATTCAACCGCCCTTTGTGCCTCCCACGGCACCTTGGGATCTCAACGAGGTGCTGCAGTTCCTCACATCGGAATGGTTTGAGCCCTTACAGGAGGTGGACGTAAAGGTTCTTACATGGAAGATCGTTACACTGTTGGCCCTGGCTTCAGCCATGCGGGTGTTGGAACTAGGGGCATTATCTCACACGAGCCCCTATTTGATTTTTCATGTGGCTAGAGCTGAACTCAGAACTCGTCAGCAATTTCTTCCAAAGATGGTGTCTGTATTTAATATCAACCAACCTATTGTGGTTCCAGTGATTACCGACACCTCTGTTGCTTCGAGGTCCTTGGATGTTGTGAGGGCTTTGAAGATCTATGTGAAGCGGACAGCTCGTCACAGTAAATCTGAATCGCTGTTTGTTCTCTATGATCCCAATAAAATTGGGTGTCCTGCTTCAAAGCAGACAATTGCACGCTGGATCAGGCTTACTATCCAGCATCACAAAACATACCAAGAAAGACTAAGAAATCTCAATATGTATAGTTTGGAGCAGAGAAGGGAAAGGGGGGACATGATAGAAACTTTCAAATATATGAAGGGTTTTAACAAAGTCCAGGAGGGAAACATTCTCCAAATGAAGAGAAGCAATAGGACACGAGGACATGCACTGAGACTGGAGGGGGGGAGGTTCAGGGGAAATTTACGGAAAAATTATTTCACAGAAAGGGTAGTGGACAAGTGGAATAGCCTCCCATCAGAGGTGGTAGAGGCTAAGACAGTAGAGCAATTTAAACATGCATGGGATAGACATAAGGATATCCTTACAAAGAAATAAGGATCAAATAAGGTTAGAGATAAAAATAATATATAAAAAAAAAAAAGGGGCAGACTAGATGGGCCAAGTGGTTCTTATCTGCCGACAAATTCTATGTTTCTATGCTTATTCCTCGGCAGGTTTGCCGTGTCCAAAATCTGTACAGGCCCACTCTACTAGGTCGGTGGGTTCTTCCTGTGTGGCTGCCTGGGGTGTCTCGGCTTTATAGCTCTGCTGAGCAGCTACTTGGTCAGGTTCGAACACATTTGCTAAGTTCTACAAGTTCGATACTTTGGCCTCTGAGGACCTTCAGTTTGGTAAGTCAGTTCTGCAGGAACCTCAGCACTCTCCCACCCGGTTTGGGAGCTTTGGTACATCCCCATGGTACTAATGTGGACCCCAGTATCCTCTAGGACGTAAGAGAAAATAGGATTTTAATTACCTACCGGTAAATCCTTTTCTCGTAGTCCGTAGAGGATACTGGGCGCCCACTCAGTGCTTAGTTTCTTCCTGCACTGTTACTTGGTTAAGTATTGTGGGTGCAGAGGTTGCTGTTCCTGGTTTAAAGTTTGGTTAGCTTGGCTTTCCTCTTGTTTGTGTGTGCTGGTTCATAATCTCACCACTATCCTTTTTCTATATCCTTCTCTCAAAGTATGTCCGTCTCCTCGGGCACAGTTTCCTAGACTGAGTCTGGTAGGAGGGGCATAGAGGGAGGAGCCAGCCCACACTATCAATTTCTTAAAGTGCCCATGGCTCCTAGTGGACCCGTCTATACCCCATGGTACTAATGTGGACCCCAGTATCCTCTACGGACTACGAGAAAAGGATTTACCGGTAGG
The DNA here is from genome assembly GCF_028390025.1 of Pseudophryne corroboree. Lineage (NCBI taxonomy): Eukaryota > Metazoa > Chordata > Amphibia > Anura > Myobatrachidae > Pseudophryne > Pseudophryne corroboree. The sequence goes on along the minus strand of NC_086447.1, from coordinate 56,639,397 downwards.
TAATTAAAATCCTATTTTCTTAGGTTTGTCCACTGTAATTGAAAAGGAAAATGTGACAGTAAAACACAGGACGTGATCGATAGGTTTTTTTTTTCTCCTCTGTAGTTATGACAATATGCCATATTCAAGATATATGTGTATTAATGTCTGAATAGAGGAGATACATTCGTCATCAGTTAATTTCTATAAAAGTAGATGAAAATGAACATTTTCAGCTACTTTTGTAAAAATGACGTTTTTGGGCCATTCATCATGAAGGTAACGCAGGAGATATCATAGATACAGTATATCCTGCTTACCTTTCCCTCCTGAGCTGACCCGGAGTCCCTATACACCAGTATGAGAACCTCATTCATCAAGTTCCGAAAATACTATATTTTCAGAGCTTGACTGCGGGAGCATTCATCATCTACAGATACGAATGCTCCATCACCCTCGCTGCTTCCCCAATGGAAAGCAGGTCCGGCTTGGGATCAGGAACCCTCCTGGATCCCTTCGCCGCTGTGTCCTTCTTCTTCAGCCGGATGCTGACGCACTAGTGCAGGCACTGACAATTTTTTTCACTGCTATGATAGTAGCAGTGAAAACAATTCATGGAGACGGCTGATTTTCGCATCAGCTGTCTCCACGCCGGAGCAATGATGAATTGCTCCGGCGCTCGCTGCGAGTCAGAATGTTAGTTATCGGGGGACGTTTGGCCCCCGATAATTAAAATAATGAATATGCCCAATTGTCTCCATAGAATATTATTATTCATAGACTGATGGATGACCCCTGTGCTGACCCTGCAGCCTCATTTGACGATTATAGGGCCGGATGGGAGAATAAACAGTAATCCAAATAAATCATTGTCATTAGTCCCTTGGTTGATCCCCAGGGGGTGGGTGGATGTGTCAAACCTGCTAAAGTAGACAAGTGGGACAGTTGCCATAGCAACCAGATTCTAGCTTTCATTTTATAGAGTGTACTAGATAAATGATAGCTAAACGCTGATTGGTTACTAAAGGCAACTTCTCTTAAGAAGGTTTGATAGCACATCTCCCCCTGCGGAACACTGGATAAAGTGGGACAAAACTAATATTGGGGTCTATTTACTAAGCCTTGGATGGAGATAAAGGCCCTCATTCCGAGTTGTTCGCTCGTTAATTTTCTTCGCATCGCAGCGATTTTCCGCAAACTGCGCATGCGCAATGTTCGCACCGCAGCTGCGCCAAGTAAATTTGCAAAGAAGTTTGGTATTTTACTCACGACTTAGCGAAGATTTTTCTTCGTTCTGCTGATCGTAATGTGATTGACACGAAGTGGGTGTTTCTGGGCGGAAACTGGCCGTTTTATGGGAGTGTGTGAAAAAACGCAGGCGTTTTCGGAAAAAACGCGGGAGTGGCTGGAGAAATGGGGGAGTGTCTGGGCGAACGCTGGGTGTGTTTGTGACATCAAACCAGGAACGAAAAGGACTGAACTGATCGCAGTTGCAGAGTAAGTCCCGAGCTACTCAGAAACTGCAAAGAAATTTCTGATCGCTATTCTATTCGCAATTCTGCGAATCTTTCGTTCGCTATTCTGCAAAGCTGAGATTCACTCCCAGTAGGCGGCGGCTTAGCGTGTGCAAAGCTGCTAAAAGCAGCTAGCGAGCGAACAACTCGGAATGAGGGCCCAAGTCGCTGGAGATAAAGTAACAGCCAATCGGCTTCTAACTGCTATGCCGCAGGCTGTGTTTGAAAAATGACAGGAGCCGATTGGCTGGAACTTTATCTCCAGCAATTTCATCTCCATCCAAGGCTTAGTAAATAGACCTCTAAAAGTTAGAAAACCTTTTACTTTCCCAGGATTGCAGCACCAGTAGTAATACGTGATGTTATAGCTGTCCCTACGTGGGGCCTGGGAGTGCGGTTAGTTGGAAAGTGTCAGTAATTAATGTGAGCTACGTCCTCCGGGTCACTCAGGTATACCCAGGGTGTCTGACAATAGGACACTAATAAGACAAGATCTATTACAGTAAATGAATCCTGGCATATTCTCTCCTAGTGTGTGCTCAGTGCCAAGTTTATGCCAGGGATATTACACACCGCTCCAGCGACGTGCCATGCACTCACAGGACAGACCGTCTCTGCAAGGTCAGGGTGACCTTGTTCCATGAGGCTGCTGCCGTCTCAGTAGCTGTGACTGCAAAGTGTTTACTGTATCATTAGCCATGACGGGGATTGTCCGTGCTGGAGTCACCTCCACCAGTGCAAAGGGAAGTCATGTAGTAAGATTCATTTTACACCCTGTGCTATTAAATAAGAAGTGACGATAGCATATAACATTTATATATATATATATATATATATATTGATAATGTCGATATTATCTTAAACCATAAAGCTATACCTCTAGATACACTTTTACCGTGGAGCCGCTATGGCCGCTAGACTGAATACACGCGCTACGCACTTTGTACGCTATTTGCGTACAGAGTCCCGTACGTGGTACGTACTTGGCGTACACACGCCGCGCTGAGTGTACAGAGTACGCACAGCGCGCGCACACACAATTGATAACCTTTAAACCTTATTCGTAATGTAATGCAATGGTATTCTTACACTCTAAACCATGTGCCGCAAAGCACTGTGATGATGTTATACTTTAAACCTTAAGTAGCACTGGCGGTATAAAGTACCCGCAGTGCGTACACCTTATCAATACTTATGAACCTTATACAGTTAAATACGCTTTAGACCCTTGCAGGAAAGTGAGGACACAACACCGATTTGTAGTTGAAACCACAGGGTTCTAAGGCCACAGTGGATTATTTCAAAAGGTAAAACAGTACAAATCATACACTACAGGCTAACAAGATAAATCTAAACAGAATAATGGCTACAGTCAATGTACATACGTGTGAATAATCGCGTGCGCTTTCTGGTCCCGGTCCTCCGCTAATCAGGTTGAAAGCTTTAAGAGTTTGTGATAGTGACCTGGCCTGCAGCTCGCTCTTTATTCAGTAGATCAAAACATAATACAATAGACACTGTGTGCTCTTCTTCCATTGGTTCGGGGGTGGGACATATCCTGTGCACCGGGGACCATTGGTCAGTTCAAGAAGTGGGCGATGGCTAGGACTTGAGATGTGGTTTCTGTTGTTTACATCTGAGTTCCCGCCCCATGATCAGTTAAACCCATCACATTAATCATAAATCTGGTATTATTAATAACTTAATGAGGTAATATTTAATAATGTTCTTATTCCCACCAGATTAATGTTTACGTGTCTCTGAACAATATGATCCCACACATGATATGATTATCTATTTCAATCTTCAAGATATACATATATCCACATATTCATATATATATATATATATATATATATATATACACACACGTACACACATACTCCTGCTATTACAATTTGTTAGGAATAATATATTTATTCATTCATATATATATATATATATATATATGTATATATATATGAACAGACAATCCCGGCACTCTTCTAACAGGGTATAGTTACTGCGGTGCCATCCCAGAGGGGTTACCTCATATAGATGCAGAAGAAATGAAGGTGGCACTCACGCAGGTTTTTGCAAAAGTAGAAGTGGTCAGTTTTAATATACCGACATGTTTCGGGGACTCGCCCCATCCTCAGAACACCTACATTTCCATGGGTTTTAGACTAGGAATGTTAATATCTTAAAATTTCTATCTGTCTGGTCTTGTTGTGGTTAGCTATTGTTTCTGATTTTCTAAACAGAATCGGTTCCTGGGTATTGTCACTTCGTTTGTTTTTACTTTCAGGTGAGACAATGACAATTCAGTACTCATTGTTTTAAATAGAAACTTGGCTATTTTAGTAAACGAAGGTGTATGCCTTCTTTATAGAATTTCAAAGCTTAGTGTAAATAAGGCCATTGTATTTAGTCTCTGGGAGTTTTAATTTATGTGTGACTGATTTTCATGCTATTTAAAGGTTAACGCAGACAGTGTGGGATTTATACAATATATATATTAGATTTATGATATGTCTTTGTGGCTTTTCCATGAGAGTACAAACTCCACTGTAATTACTCATACCACGCTCAACCCGCGCAGGACCGTGGGTGCGACCACACGCAATTTGCGAATATGTGCACGCATGGCGGAACAAGTGCATGCGCAGCGGGCATATGTGTGTGGTTTGTACGTGATGTGTGTACTGGAATATTTTTTCGACTTTGACAGTCTACCCTTTGGCAGTCAACAATAACTGCCACTATCTAATCACTAAACAGAAAAATATCAATACAATATCTACAGAAGATTGGGTAATCGGGAGAGAGGGGTAGGTAGGAAATGTATGACCTAGTGGGATAGTAAAAAGCATGTATGTATGAATCCATGTATGAGGGGCATGTATCATCGTGCCGTATATGTTCTAGATAATCTTCGAGGTATTGCGAAGTATACATTAAATCCTTCTTATCCCGTATTAAGGGTCTGTAAGTGGGCCAACAAACACTACCGAGCTCTTTTCGGCTTCTTGATCCATCAAATGGGGTGCACATTTAGTTGATGATACATGGAGGGGGAACATATGTGAATGCTAACATCATGCTATGTGTGTCACTACCTGAAGGTTGTAGAGATGAAGATAAGAAACATATCAAAAATACATTCACATAACATTTGCGTAATCATTCTTGGGTGTTGATTGAAGTCTTTTCCGGATGGGTGTATTTTTGCTGAGGGAAAACAAAGGAAAAACGGGTGAAAGAAACGGGCTGTGGAATTCATTTGCAATCCTTATCACAACATCGTTTCTATAGATGGGTCATAAATTAAATCTGCTGCTGTAGCAATGCCCCTGCTCCTTAAACTCATCACTTTTGTACTGCGCTTGCGCCGCGTTAAAATTCGAACACATCTAAATATCAAGCCAATAATTATGACGACTCCCAGGATACAAAGGAGAAACTTTCCTACACTCATAATAACATTTTGAGCCCATTCTCCTAAACCTGAGAACCAATTGCGTGGGTTCAACCATGAGACCCAGCCGGTCAGTTCATTACTCACAGCAGTCAGGGTAAGGTTGTGTCTCCGTCGGAACTCCCACTTCAACTGCAAGATATCGTCCATCTTTTGATCAATGATCTCAGTTGGGTCGTCAGTGCTGTTTGTAATATACGTGCAGCACTTCACACCATATTGAGTTGCCAATGTGACACAGTACCCTCCCGTCACGGCTGTGATATAATTGAGGACCATCCTGTGCTGGATCAGTTCCGTTTTGTAAGCTTGCAACTCCCTCCCTGTATACCTGAAGGTGTCATCATACATCTCGGTGATATTATCTATCAGGTTCGCTAGCGCATGGATATACCTATAATTTATAATTCCTCTGGCGGTACGGGTGATGTCTAACGCGAGAAGGAATCGAATCCCGGTGGATTCGTGGATCAAATCAAAGGCTGCGTGCTCTGTCCTATCTATAAGGTGTCTCTTAATGATGTGTTCATAGTGAGTATGAGTATAAGGAGCTTGAGCATTGCGGTGAACGTCTTTCACCTTATTATGGGTTATGGTCATAACTTCTGGCAACACTCTTCCAATGTAACACAATCCCTCTGAGTTTGGGGCAAGCCATTTATACGCCTTCCTCCCGCATATGAAATATGCATCATCGGGGAGAACATATGGGACAGAATATGACATTACCATATTGCAAACTTTCCACGTGAAAAACCCAATCCCTAGTTCTCTCATCTGTTCAGTACACGTATCAGGCTGTATGATATGCGCACAGTATCCTGGTGATACTTCTCCAACTCGCATGGCCTTACTTCCTAGAGTATACCTATACCGAAAATACCTTCCACCGTCGGCTATTTGGCGTATAAGTTCAGAGTCTACGGGCATTCTATCAGCTCTGTGTGAAAATGCCATGGTTTGGTTATTCCATGTCACTTCCCAATTTCCCGGCTTTCGGGAATTGGAAATGTTGAAACACACTTAGGATCTATCCACATGATACCGGTGGAGCTTCAAACTAGGGGGCCTAGAAATATTACATTTCTTGTCCACCGGTCTCCAACCCCGTAATTCGAGTACCTCATCTATCGTTAACGGGTACGGTACTAATCCTGACTTGCTCTGACCTTGAAGTACTTGTGAGCACACCCAGCATTCTGTCTGGTTTAAGACCTTGCCCACTAATGAGTGATAATCACTCAATGGGTGACGGTCCATGTTGATATTAAGGCTGGACTGACATCTCTGGATGCACCCATCCTCAACTATGTTTTCACAATTCCTACAAATGCAATTTTCCTCAGCCAATAATCCTTCACAGTGCCTCCTAGTTTCTAGACTACCAGATCGTTTTCTGATACTCGCCTTTGCTCGGTGACTGTGTTGCTCTTGGAATTCTACAAATCCGTCCTTGCCATCAGAACCCATTCCAGATCCTTTCTCGACCTCTCTGGTACTCTCACCGAAACAGACTGTTCTCGTCAACAACAGGATTAACAGGAAAACCCGGAACGCAGTCTCTTGGGGTAAGTCCATCTTGTTTAAGGGGAGAGAAAGGGAACAAGAAGGGGGAGGAAAAGAGGGTAGTGGGAGGTGGAGAAAATAATAAAAAGGAAAAAAAAAACTGGTGCGACAACCGCCTCTGGTCTTGTTGTTCTCCGCGCTCAGGTGCTGTGACAACAGTCCTGCCTCTCAACCTTCCTGGAACAGACACTCCAGTGATACGATGTTCTCTACACTCTGCTCTTTGTCACGGGCTCTCTCTGGGTCAGCGACCTTCTTACAGTGGGACGAGTGGACCCAAGTCTCTCTTTCGGCAACCTTTAATGCTGTCGTGCTGGTTAGTAAGACTTGGTACGGTCCTTCCCACCTGTCAATGAGGCAACCTGAGCGTAGAAAATTTTGAATCATTACATAATCCCCAGGTTCAATGTCATGACAATTACTGTTTGGTAGGTCAGGAATCACCAGCTTTAGATTTCTGTTTTGATTCCTCAGCTGCTGGCTCATCTTAACCATATATTTTACAGTCACCTCATTATTGCATTTCAAATCATCCTGGGGGTCAATCATTACATGGGGTTGTCGACCAAAAAGAATCTCAAAGGGTGATAGGTTAAGGGGGGACCTGGGAGTGGTTCTGATGCTGTACAATACAAGTGGCAAAGCTTCTGGCCACAACAATCCAGTTTCAGCCATCACTTTGCTCAGCTTGTTCTTAATAGTGCTGTTTACTCTTTCCACCTTCGCACTCGCCTGTGGGTGGTACGGAGTATGCAGATTGCTATTAATCCCCATCAGTTTGCACATAACCTGAAAGACTTCACCTGTTAAATGGGTACCCCTATCGCTTTCAATTATCCTAGGGATACCATATCTATTCTGCACACAAATTCCTGCACGATTTTCTTTGCAGTGAACTTAGCAGTATTTGTGGCAGCGGGGAACGCTTCTACACAATTTGAAAACACATCAATACAGACTAACACATATTTTAAATTTCTGCAGGGTGGTAACTGTATGAAATCAATTTGTATTACCTGAAAAGGGCCGTCTGTTGGCGGGATATGGGATGGTTCTGTTGGTATTGACTTTCCAATATTCTTCCTCAAGCAGATAAGACATGTCATTGCTCTCTTACCCGCATGAGAAGAGAATCCTGGCTCACACCAGTAGGCTCTCACCAGCTTACACATACCCTCTTTACCCAGGTGAGTCAGACCGTGTGCCGCCTCAGCTAAGCTTGGAAGATATGCTCTGGGGGCTACTGGCTTACCTTGTCCATCTGTCCAGAGTCCTGAGGACTCCTGGCCATACCCTTTTGACCTCCAGACTGCCTTTTCCTGTGGAGAACACAAATTTAGCATTTCACTTAATTTTTGAGTATTGACGGTGTTGAATACCATCAGTGGTGTTTTATCTGTTTTTATGGGGGTGCTGGCTGCTGATTTAGCAGCTTCGTCTGCCCGGTTGTTACCAAGTGACACTGGGTCTTGACTGTAAGTGTGGGCTTTGCACTTGATAACAGCCACTCTGTCTGGTTCCTGTATCGCTGTTAGAAGCCTTTTTATGTGAGATGCATGCGCTACTGGTGTACCAGCTGCCGTCATGAAATTTCTGAGGTGCCATAGGGCCCCGAAATCATGCACTACTCCAAAGGCATACCTAGAATCTGTATAAATATTGGCTGACTTACCCTTAGCCAATTCACACGCTCTGGTTAGGGCGACCAGCTCAGCAACTTGTGCTGAGTGCGGTGGGCCCAGGGTTTCAGCTTCTATGATACCTCTGTCATCTACGACTGCGTATCCAGTACACAAGTCTCCCGAGTCCGTCTGTCTGTGGCAACTACCGTCAGTGTAAAAAGTAAAATCTACGCCTTCCAGTGGGTTGTCACTAATGTTGGGTCTTGCAGTGAAAGTTTGTTTCAGATATTCCATACAATCATGTGTGTCAGTGTCTGTACTAAATCCTCCTTCACCATCATTCTCATCCTCCACCCTTTGTGCCTGTCCAGGCACACCCAGGAGATAAGTTGCAAGATTTAGTGCGCTGCATCTCTTTATGGTGATGTTTACAGGGGTCATTAGTGCGAATTCCCACCTTGTAAACCGTGCTGATGAGACATGTCTGGTTTGGGCAGCGTTCAGTAAGGCTGACACTGCATGAGGTGTATGGATGGTCAGGTTGTGTCCTAACACTACGTCTTCGCTTTTACTCACTAGCAAAGCTATCGCTGCAACACTTCGCAAGCATGTGGGGAGAGACCGTGCTACATTGTCCAACTGTGCACTGTAGTAAGCTACCGGCCTGCTGGCATCACCATGTCTCTGGGTTAGGACACCTGCCGCACACCCAGCACTTTCCGTACCATACAATTCAAAGGGTTTCCCATAATCTGGCATGCCTAATGCAGGTGCCTGTGATAGACATTGTTTAAGTCTCTCAAATGCCAGTTCGGACTCATCTGTGTGAGAGATTCGATCTGGTTTGTTCGAGGAGACCATTTCCTGCAAAGGTAAAGCCAGTATGAAGAACCCTGGGATCCAGTTGCGGCAGTACCCACACATTCCAAGGAAAGTGCGGATCTGCTGCTGGGTTTGTGGCAGAGTCATGTCGTGAATCGCCTGTATTCTATCAGCGGTGAGGTGTCTAAGTCCTTGTGTCAAGCAATGTCCCAAATATTTTACCTTGGTCTGGCACAACTGTAACTTATCCCTTGAAACCTTGTGTCCCATATTAGAAAGGTGAAACAGAAGCTGTTTCGTATCTTTCAAGGACGACTCGAGTGAATCTGAACACAGCAGTAAGTCATCTACATACTGTATTAATACTGATCCGCTCTCAGGTTGAAAGGATTGTAAACAGTCATGCAAAGCCTGGGAGAAAATACTTGGGCTGTCAATGAAACCTTGGGGTAGGCGAGTCCAGGTGTACTGTACTCCCCTGTATGTAAATGCAAACAAGTATTGGCTGTCAGGGTGCAGAGGGACCGAAAAGAAAGCAGAACAGAGGTCAATGACAGTGAAAAATTTCGCAGTAGGGGGAATTTGCATGAGGATGACAGCTGGATTTGGCACTACGGGGAATTGGCTCTCAACTATCTTATTTATCCCCCTAAGATCCTGCACTAGCCTGTAACCCCTCCCCCCACTCTTTTTCACAGGGAAGATGGGACTATTGGCAGTGCTGGACGTCCTGACTAGGATGCCCTGTTGTAGCAATGCTCTATGACTGGGTAAACTCCTAATTCCACCTCTGGCTTCAGAGGATATTGTAGGATTTTTGGAGCTATCCTACCATCTTTTACTTGCACTACTAGCGGCAAAACCGCTATCTATGATCTTTAAGGATTCAGTTATATCAGGTATGGTTCCCAAAGTCTGGCGTATAGCGGAAGTAGTGCCTATATTCAAAAAGGGAAGTAAAGCTGAACCAGGTAATTATAGACCAGTTAGTCTTACATCTATATTGGGGAAAGTATTGGAAGGTATTCTAAGAGATAGTATTCAGAAGTTCCTTGAAGTCAATAAGGTCATTAAAAGGAATCAACATGGGTTTATGAAGGACAGATCCTGTCAAACCAACTTACTTGGCTTTTATGAAACAGTAAGCGCAAACCTAGATCAGGGTAAAGACGTGGATGTAATCTTTTTAGACTTTGCCAAAGCGTTCGATACTGTACCACACATGAGACTTATCTACAAGCTACAAGAATCAGGGCTAGGCAGCATAATATGCACTTGGGTCAAAAACTGGTTGGATAATAGGGAGCAGCGCGTTGTGGTTAATGGATCTTTTTCAACTTGGACTGAAGTGCTAAGTGGTGTGCCGCAAGGCTCAGTATTAGGACCGCTATTGTTCAATATTTTCATTAACGACCTAACAGAAGGTCTAGAGAGCATGGTGTCAATTTTTGCAGATGATACCAAATTGTGTAAGGCTATAAATACTGATAATGTCGATATTATCTTAAACCATAAAGCTATACCTCTAGATACACTTTTACCGTGGAGCCGCTATGGCCGCTAGACTCAATACACGCGCTACGCACTTTGTACGCTAATTGCGTACAGAGTCCCGCACGTGGTACGTACTTGGCGTACACACGCCGCGCTGAGTGTACAGAGTACGCACAGCGTGCGCACACACAATTGATAACCTTTAAACCTTGTTAATGATACAATGCAATATTATGATTACACTTTAAACCCTTAGCAGCAAAGTACTGCAACAATGTTATACCTTAAACCTTAAGTAGCGCTGATGGTATAAAGTACCCGCAGTGCGTACACCTTATCAATACTTATAAACCTTATACAGTTAAAATACACTTTAAACCCTTGCAGGAAAGTGAAGACACAACACCGATTTGTAGTTGAAACCACAGGGTTCTAAGGCCACCGTGGATTATTTCAAAAGGTAAAACAGTACAAATCATACACTACAGGCTAACAAGATAAATCTAAAACAGAGTAATGGCTACAGAGAATGTACATACGTGAGAATGTTCGCAAGCGCAACCCGGCCGGTCCTCCGCTTGTCAGGTAGAAAGCGTTCAGAGTCTTCTGACCGGCCAGGCAACAATGGGCTTTTTATACACAACTTACATACACAATACAATGGTCACTGTAATCTCATTGTCCATTGGACACTGAGATGTGTCTTTTCATTACAGGAGAGGTCATAGGTTGATTTGAAAAGATGGGCGATGTCTTTCCCCAACGGCTCTGGTGGGTGGTATCTACTGGATTCCTGCCGCATACATAATATACAGTAAATACAGTTAATATCTATATTTTACTTTTGCACATAACTATACGCTGGAACATGCGATCTTTCTCTAACCAACACCGGAATGTTACCCTTAAAATACCCTACAGCTGGATACTAGACATCACCTTCTAACCTTTATCTGACCCTTCCTATCATGCAAAGGCAAATCCCTTAGTCCTGGAACTGTTTAAACTATTGATACTCGCTGATGTGGTGCAAGGGAGTTATATCTAAAATGTACTATATTTGGGTTAAATATGTAATGTTCTAATAACCCTCTACGCGCTCACAAACTCCGCCGTAAATACCAATACCACGCGCATGATCGCAGGAGCGATCCTACGCAAATTGCGGATATGTGCACGCACGGCGGACTGAGTGCACGCGCAGCGGGCATGTGCATGGGGTTAGTACAGGGTATATGCATTACAATATTTTTCGACTTTGACAATACAGAGGAGGATGCCGAGTCTCTTCGGAAGACTTAGTTAAATTAGAAGCATGGGCAGCCAAATGTAGAATGCGCTTCAACACAGACAAGTGTAAGGTAATGCACTGTGGTAACATGAACAAAAATAACACCTACCTACTAAATGGGGTAAAATTAGGGGATTCTGTACTGAAAAAGGACTTAGGTGTCCTCATAGATAGCAAACTAAGCAGTAGTACCCAAAGTAGGACTGCAGCAAAGAAGGCTAATAAGATATTAGCATGCATAAAACGGGGTATTGATTGCTAGGGACGAGAGTATTATACTCCCGTTATATAAATCACTAGTGAGGCCACACCTTGAATACTGTGTACAATTCTGGGCACCGTACTACAAAAAGGATATCCTGGAGCTAGAAAAGGTTCAGAGGAGGGCGACCAAACTAATTAAGGGCATGGAGACGATGGAATACAAGGAAAGGCTTGAAAGACTAGGCATGTTTACATTGGAAAAGCGGAGACTAAGAGGGGATATGATCAACATCTACAAATATATAAGGGGACAATACACAGAGCTTGCGCGGGACCTGTTTTTGGTTAGATCAACACAGAGGACTCGTGGACACTCGCTCAGGTTAGAGGAGAGGAGATTCCGCACAATATGGCGTAAAGGCTTTTTCACGGTAAGGACAATACGTGTTTGGAATTCCCTGCCTGAGGGAGTTGTAATGGCGGAATCTGTCAACACCTTTAAGAATGGGTTAGATAAATTCCTAATGGATAAGGATATCCAGGGGTATGGTGCATAGTCATGCATTATAGTTACTATAAATAGGGATAAAATGCAACGGCTGACAGCAGCATCAGTCAGAAATTTTAGTCAAATCATCATGCAGAGGAGACCACAAATACAGTAGGTTGAACTCGATGGACAATTGTCTTTTTTCAACCTCAGATACTATGTTACTATGTTACTACAGGAGCTACATTTGCCATCAATCCAGTGTCTTGTCCATCTTTGGTCCAGAGGAATTCCGGTATCTGGGAGATAATTTCCTCTACCTTGGATGGACACCTGTCTATAACAGCAGAGTGTGACATTAACCTTTTTGGGGTGTCTAACATATCCTGCACTTCCTGAACGTGATTCTCGGGTATATCTAAGAAGACACCCTAAGGAGTACAATATATGACACACCCCATCTTACACAATAAATCTCTCCCAAGTAGATTAGTCGGAGCCGATGCAGCTAGCAAAAAGGAGTGCTTGGTCTGCAAAGGCCCTATCGTAATCTCCGCTGGTCTACTTAAAGGGTAGTGTTGCACTATTCCTGTTACCCCATTGATGAAATTGTTTTACCCGTGGTTTTCATACCTACCGTTGAATTTAACACTGACCTGGCCGCCCCTGTATCTACAAGTAAAGGTAGTGATCTACCAGCTACATCAACCGTAACCTCGGGTTCATTTCCAAGGCTAGTAATCAACTTCACTGGCTGCAGACTACAGGTGTGGCCTAACCCCTATTATATGTTGTGACCCTCCCGCAGCGCGCTGGCAGCTACAATATGTGAGGGGGGTAGCTGAGAATTTCCAGAGGTCTGCCAGTCCCTCCTAGGTGGGTACCTCCTTGTTTCCCCTGCATGTGGCTCATAACTCCTCCTGTGCAATCCCTGATCCCAATTACGTGTGTTATACTGTGCGTCATGTTCTGGTCTAGGGGGTCGATATACGTTATGTGTGCCTTTAAAATTACAGTTCCGTGCGTAATATACTTCCCTCTGGCAATTATAACATTTTACTACATACGACTTACCATCAGGTGTCTGGGGTTTTGGCTGATGTGGCTTCGTTGTCAGGGCTTGTATACTTACTGTCATCAGCTTATCCCCCTGTGACTCCCTGTGCTTAATGATGTTCCGATCGTGCTCGATAGCGGACTCTCTTAATGCAGCCACCTAAATACCTCTCCAGTTAGGTTGAGTGGTTTGTACCCTTGTTCTCAACGTTTCTTTTAACCCGTCCATTAATACGGACACAGCTACCTCTCTATGATGTACATTTTCCTTAATGTCCTCGACCCCAGTGTATCTAGCCATTTCCTGCAGTGCTCGATGGAAATATTCAGAAGCCGTTTCACCTTCTTTTTGTCTTATGGAAAAGATTTTATTCCATTTGACAACAGTAGGGAAATATACTCCTAATTGTAGATTGATCTGTCGTACATTCTCCTGAGTGTATTCATCAGTGAGAGGTACTTCTATGTCTAATTTACAATCAGCAATGAATTTGGCAGGGTCAATATTGGAGGGTAAACATGCTCGTAGCACTGTTCGCCAATCTTTGTTTGTGGGTTCGGTGGCGTTACCTAATTCTCTAATAAACCTCTGACATGCGGCTAGATCCTTTCTGGGATCGGGAAATTCAGACATAATTGTCCTCAATTCTGTCCGGGACCAAGGACAATGCATAGCAATGTTCCTGATGGGAGTGATTCCCTGAGCGTCAGTTTTCCCATTGGGGACCGCGATCACCCTGACAGGATTTAGTTCAATTACATCGTTTTGTGTTGACTCTACAATGTGAGGTGCAATTGTCTCTGCATAATGTACAGTACCGTACTTACCTGTGGACACAACCTCACCTGTCCCTCCGCTAGGGGCCTTTGCTACTGCTCTTACTGGTTGGGCCGTGCCCACTTGTGTGTCTTGTATGGTGGCTGCTAGAGAGAGTGCCGATATCGTGCTGGGTTCATCTTCTTGGTCGCAGTCCTGAGGGAAGCCTAAAATGGGATACAACTTGCACAGGTTAGCATTAATACATTTATCAAGTTCACTCTTATCATATATTAGTATGCCATTGTCTGTAGCCACTGTCTCCCCTGTAATATACGGTGGTGGTGGTGCAGTTGCTATCAGTTTCCTGCTAGGGTTGGAACCAGCTGCGTGAGCTAGTTCCCTCTGCATATCACTCTCTTGTTGCCATAAATGTAAACAGTTTGCGTGTCTGACCCTTTGTCTTCGGGATTTTAACAGACATATCCTAATCCTTAAATTCTGCAACACCTCTGGACTAAAACTGCCTACCCTAGGGAATGTTTCCCTATCTTCCGCAGTCATACGTTCCCATTCATTGCATAAAACCTCTGCGTTTGATCCATATTTCTCACACATTATGTACCTCGCCGACCCCTTGGGCCGCGGAATATCAACCTGAACCCTGGTTGATCGTCCCTTACTTGAGCAACTGGCCCCCATCTTTTGCAGGTATTGCCTTCTCAGCTTCCTACAATAAAACCAAAATACTCAATATAAGGCAACGGTGAAAGTTCAACGAGTGCTCTCAGCCACTCACGCCCACATTGGCCAATACACCTAAACACTGTAGTCAGCGCCGGTACGTACCCAACCTATGGCCCCTGTGTAACCTCTATTCACTGGAAGTATATGGGAGTAACTTACCCTTCCCAGTAAATATTGGTCGTTGGAGATTTCCTGAGTGACCAGCGAAACTCCCTTAAAAATAAAAACTGTTACACAAATCACGTTGCGTGTGCTACACCTAGCGCTTATGATCCCGAGATTTTATGGAAAGGTCGTAAAAGGGTATCACGTTGAGCTAAATATTGCACCCACGAACGCTTGGTCCAATCGCACAGCGTATAGGTAACTGTTACTGTTATCCGCCGTACGACCAATGGAATCGTTTTTCAGGCTGCGAAACCTCAGCCGGAGCGTATCTGAACGGGCCTATATGGGTTCTACGCCAACCACCTGGGCTACGCTCTCTAAACAAAAACCTCGCTGACCTTTGGTCTGCGGTACTATATACCTTCGCTGACCTTTGGTCTGCGATATCTACTACTTTGCTCCTTTGTACTTTAATCAATGTTAACGTGAGCAAGCCACTCTCACGCCACCAAGTGTCCACTCACCTGATGTGGTCTCCTACGGGATCCCGAATTCCCTGGGTCCACAAAACCTTTATTGTTTGCACACTCACGCTCGTTAACTCATATACACTTTGGTTTTTCTGTACAGAAAATTAACTTTCATTCAGATAAAACAGCCTTAGTGCCAGAGGTAATACAGTAAAAAAGGTTTGTAAACTAAATATTGGAAACTGATCAATTTGTGCTATTATCGCGTGGCTACCGTCTCGCGCCTAAACTAAAACAATGCTATTGTGTGATTTGTACTTAGCGGTCGTACCTGTACGCACGCTGCGTAAACACGCCACGTGTATATGCCTTTACGTTGCGTACGCAGTCCCGTACTTTGTCAGAGACACGTGTACAAAGGCCATACGTCCGCAGTACTACAAATCCCACACTTCTATAAATGTAAGCGATATTTATCTATAATCGCTTACTTAACACAACACAGTTTCTTCTGTATAAACCTTTACAACTAGGCCAGGCTGCGTGTGCGTCTTACACTTACTTCCTTAAATATTAACTCTATATTTTAACTAAATAGCAACAAATTTTTCAGTACAGGTCAAAATGAATCTAATAATCAATACTTATGGCAATAATGCGAGCAGATATGCAAAGTACAAAATACAGGTGTATGCGTGTGATGTGTGCGCATTTATCGCCAAACAGAAATTCACAGACTTTAAAAATAGCTTTGCGTTCTTACCTTACAGATCCCACCAGCATCCCTACAAACCATGCAGAGCAGACGCTTATCTTATCAGCACTTGAGAAAGAGTTTACCAGAATATCCACCAACCAGGAGAAGGCTTACATGGATACCTGTCCGCCCTTTGATGATAGATAAAGTCTGCTGTACCCCGCTAGGCTGTGGGTATGAGGAAAAACAGGACGATGCCCCCAATTGATAATGTCGATATTATCTTAAACCATAAAGCTATACCTCTAGATACACTTTTACCGTGGAGCCGCTATGGCCGCTAGACTGAATACACGTGCTACGCACTTTGTACGCTATTTGCATACAGAGTCCCGTACGTGGTTCGTACTTGGCGTACACACGCCGCGCTTAGTGTACAGAGTACGCACAGCGCGCGCACACACAATTGATAACCTTTAAACCTTATTCGTAATGTAATCCAATGTTATTCTTACACTCTAAACCATGTGCCGCAAAGCACTGTGATGATGTTATACTTTAAACCTTAAGTAGCACTGGCGGTGTAAAGTACCCGCAGTACGTACACCTTATCAATACTTATGAACCTTATACAGTTAAATACGCTTTAGACCCTTGCAGGAAAGTGAGGGCACAACACCGATTTGTAGTTGAAACCACAGGGTTCTAAGGCCACCGTGGATTATTTCAAAAGGTAAAACAGTACAAATCATACACTACAGGCTAACAATATAAATCTAAGCAGAATAATGGCTACAGTCAATGTACATACGTGTGAATAATCGTGTGCGCTTCTCGGTCCCGCTCCTCAGCTAATCAGGTTGAAAGCGTTAAGAGTTTGTGATAGTGACCTGGCCTGCAGCTCGCTCTTTATTCAGTAGATCAAAACATAATACAATAGACACTGTGTGCTCTTCTTCCATTGGTTCGGGGGTGGGACATATCCTGTGCACCGGGGACCATTGGTCAGTTCAAGAAGTGGGCGATGGCTAGGACTTGAGATGTGGTTTCTGTTGTTTACATCTGAGTTCCCGCCCCATGATCAGTTAAACCCATCACATTAATCATAAATCTGGTATTATTAATAACTTAATGAGGTAATATTTAATAATGTTCTTATTCCCACCAGATTAATGTTTACGTGTCTCTGAACAATATGATCCCACATATGATATGATTATCTATTTCAATCTTCAAGATATACATATATCCACATATTCATATATATATATATATATATATATATATTGGAAAAGCGAATAAGAACAAAGCGACCATAGGTGGTAGATATTCTGAGTGACTATAAGAAGATTTTCTTAACAAATAAAATGGGGTATATTGCATAGAGCGTTTTAAGACAATTGCACATAAAAAGACAGCAAACAGACAAAAATGTTGCTTTTTAAAAAAAACGTTACACAATTTGTTAAAAAACCATTCCAAAGGGCACATAAAAGACAAGATTAAAATGGTGCTAAAAATTCATGCACTAAAAGATGAGAAAAATTAGAGATAACTGTGTGTCTAAAAATTATGTAAAAAGATAAATGTATACAAAAGTTTGTTATAAAGTAAAAACAGCTTAACTGAGGATTTCAGTAGTAGGCAGGAATCACCAAACGCGTTTCGTCTGGTCTGACTTCATCAAGAGGTAGTGAGCATAGTGGGACACATCATCTATATATACCCTTATGGGTCAGGAAGTGATTAGTTACCTCACTTCCTGTGGTTAATTGACATTAAGGAACAGGATTCAAGAAACATAGAATAGTTGTAGCTAGTATTGAGGGAGACACTAAATGTAGTCAGGCGCTATGTTTGCGCTTTAAAACTATAAAGGAGCACTTTAAAATCATTGAAAATGTTCAGGGGAATTCATTCCCGGTAAATGACGCTAATCGCGTCATTTCCGCCCCACTTCCGGTGTCCGGAGCTTTCTTCTGCGCATGCGCCGGCTGATATGAGGAAAGGTGCGGCGGCCATCTTATTGAAGTCCATAGCATGAGGCAGTTCTGTGTAATGGAAGCGGGTGCCGGCGGCCATATTTCCATGGATAATATCCATTAGTTTAGATAGGTGGTGAGTGTATTCTTGTCTCCAAAACCGGAAAAAAGAAAGATAAAAGCGTATTCAGTACTTGTAACCAATTTAAAAGTCATATATAGTCCATATTATATATACAGATCCCTCATATTAATGAGGACTATGTTGCATATGGTTAAGTTCCAGTATGGTCATATCAAATGAACACATATACAGCAAACCTTCTATTGTCCCTATGGGAATGACATTCTATGAAATAGTGCATTAAGCTAGCATCAAGGGATGCAGAATATAGTGCAGATGTGAGATTATTACACTGGAAAGTTGATGTGGTAATCAATATGGTGCTAGTAGTGCTTATATATGGATGGATACCATTATAAACAGAGAGGTGATTTTTATTAGTTTAAGTGTAAAAATATACAGACATAGAAATGACCCGTCCCTGATCCAGTTGTTGTTACAGCACCCGGTCTTCTTGGAAAGTTTCCTTATCCAGTACTGGCCGGGCCAACACTGCTTGGCTTCCAAGATCAGACGGATTTGGGCATATCCAGTGTGGTATGACTGTAATTTAGGATCTGGGTGGTACCGATCAGAAAGTATGCTCAGAAATTGGGGGTCACTGTGCCACGTTGCAGCATGGACCCAGCTGGGAGGAAAAAGGGGAAGTGTGCGGTATTAAGAAGGAAGTATCGAGACATGACTGGCTTACATTCATAAAAAAGGAGCTATTTCGTATCCTTCATTCAGTCCGTCTGGATGGAGTGATTTCATTTAGTGTATCCAGAACATGTCTCTCCTTGATAGGAGATTGGAGAGGTCACCTCCTCTTTCTCCAAGTGTCACTAGTTCTATACCCTTGAACGTAAGATCTTCTGGGTTAGAGCTGTGGTGTTGTAGGAAGTGTCTGGATACGGCATGTGTTTGGACCTTATTCTTGATGTTCCTTACGTGCTCTTGTATGCGGATTTTCAGTGGCCTCTTTGTCTTGCCAATGTACTTCATCTTGCAGGGACATTCCAGGAGATATATGACTAAAGATATGTTGCAGTTGATAAAGTGCTTGATCTTATACTCCTTAGTTTCACCAGTATTCTTGAATGTCTTTCTATTTGGATTCACGTATTTGCAGATGTTGCAATGACCACATTTAAAACATCCCACGCATTTCGGTAGTGTATCCTTGGGAGTTTTGTGGTTTCTTAGCATACTTGGCGCAAGGAGGTCCTTTAAGTTCTGCGATTTCCTAAAGACCACGTGAGGTTCGGTTGGTAGGTGGTCTTTAAGAATGGGATCCATTAACAATATATTCCAGTGCGATTTGAGTGCTTGTTTAATCAGGTTATCGTGTTTGCTGTAGGTGGTGATGAATCTGACGGTATCTTTCGCGTTCTCCTTTGGTTTATATTCCAGAAGTTCATTTCTCTCCAGGGTTTTTGCTTTAGTGTTGGCCGCTGTGACGATATGTTCAGGATAACCCTTTTCTTTGAATCTCTCTGTGTAGACGGACAATTGGGCATCACGATCCTCCACTCTCTTACAGTTTCGTGCGATCCTAGTGAACTGTGAGAGGGGGATGTTATTCTTCCATCGTTTAAGATGGTTGCTCTGATAGTGAACATAGCTGTTTGTATCCACGTTTTTTATAAAGTTCTTTGTAACAATCTCTTTTCCTTGGTGGGTCAGTATCAGATCCAGGAACTCTATTTGTTCCGTACTGTTGTTGGATGTAAACTTCAAGTTCATGGTATTGTCTGATATATATACAAGGAAGTCTTTAAAAGAGGATTCATCGCCATCCCATATGATTAAAATATCATCTAGATACCTTTTGTAAAATATGAAATTTAGATTAAAAGGATGGTTAGTAAAAATATATTCATTTTCCCAATGACCCATAAAAAGATTAGCGAAACTTGGCGCGAATATAGTGCCCATCGCTGTCTCACAGCAATTGTCTTAAAACGTTCTGTGCAATAAACCCCATTTTATTTGTTAAGAAAATCTTCTTATAGTCACTCAGAATATCTACCACCTATGGTCGCTTTGTTCTTATTCGCTTTTCCAATTTTTATTTATCCAGCACACGTACAAGTGCAGGTCGTACCTAAGATCTAGCAGACGCCCCATATACAGAAAAAGGGGAGTGGCATTGTAGTGACTAGCTGTTCTTTTGGGGTACATTTGTAATTGACATACTGTGAAAAAAAAAATTTACTGCATCTTTTGGCGCTGTTAGTTCACCCTATATACATATATATATATATATATATATATATATATATATATGCACACGTACACAAATTCTCCTGCTATTACAATTTGTTAGGAATTATATATTTATTCATTCATATATATATATATATATATATATGAACACCTACATTTCCATGGGTTTTAGACTAGGAATGTTAATATCTTAAAATTTCTATCTGTCTGGTCTTGTTGTGGTTAACTATTGTTTCTGATTTTCTAAACAGAATCGGTTCCTGGGTATTGTCACTTCGCTTGTTTTTACTTTCAGGTGAGACAATGACAATTCAGTACTCATTGTTTTAAATAGAAACTTGGCTATTTTAGTAAACGAAGGTGTATGCCTTCTTTATAGAATTTCAAAGCTTAGTGTAAATAAGGCCATTGTATTTTAGTCTCTGGGAGTTTTAATTTATGTGTGACTGATTTTCATTCTATTTAAAGGTTAACGCAGACAGTGTGGGATTTATACAATATATATATATTAGATTTATGATATGTCTTTGTGGCTTTTCCATGAGAGTACAAACTCCACTGTAATTACTTATACCACGCTCAACCCGCGCAGGACCGTGGGTGCGACCACACGCAATTTGCAAATATGTACACGCATGGCGGAACAAGTGCATGCGCAGCGGGCATGTGTGTGCGGTTTGTACGTGATGTGTGTACTGGAATATTTTTTCGACTTTGACAATATATATATATATATATATATAATGGTCACAGAAAATAGATCCGGGAAGCCGCACTGACACTCTCAGAAATATGTTCCAGGTGTCCGGTCAATGAAATTGATATAGCATCACATGTCCATCCCGCAACAAAGTCACTAGTATAGACAGGACCAGCACACTGTAGTTTAGTCAAAATGCAATATTTACTCCATATGTATGAATGAAGATACAAGGCTCAACATATACTCATCGTAAGCAAGCACAAAGAAACACAGTAGACCTCCCGAACAGCCGTTTTCGGACTTAATCCATCATCAGGGGAACAGTCATCAAAAGTGCCATAGTGCCTTGTGCAAAAAATGCCTGTATAAAGTGCCAAAACCAACCTCACTTGTGTTCTCTATTTAAGCACACCTAATGGCGCTTACCTGCCGCACCTGTGATCTCCACCGCCGCCCCTTGATGATCAGACCCACCACACTGCCTGTCCGGGTCCCCCGCCACTGGAACGCACGCCGGCGCACCACATGGCCGGAAGTCCGGGTTCGTGACACGCATGCGTCACCTAGCCGGAAGTTCGGACCCGTGGACCGCATCCTGCGCTCCACCAGCAGCGTAGTCACCCCTTATGCAGCGTAACGGTATTCTGAGCACCCAGGGCGCATGTGCGAAATCCGGTACCCGCAGGCTATGTCCATAACAGTATATCAATGTTATCCAACACAAACATAACAAAACAGCACACACCACATTAGTGTCTAAGTGAACACCTCTCAATGCTGTCGTGCATCTGGTTAAATAATCAATATAAGGTATCACCCCTCAATCTTAAAAACGGGGGAACCAAAATGATATACCATGATGCCAGGCAGCATTGATGAAGTTAACATTTAACATTATATACAATCTAAGAAATAGAGAATGATCTCAAAACAACCTATTAGGTAAGCCCAAAGTAAACACATGTATTCATTGTATATAGCGATCTATCATTTGCAGGGTCAACAATCTATCACCAGTGCCAGCCCTATAGAAAAGAAGCAAATGAACATTCCTCGTTTAGTCCATTAGGGACCATCGCATCCAGCATGTAAATCCATCGACATTCCTGTTGTAATAGAAGTCTATGTCTATCCCCTCCTCTTCTCAAAGGGGGTACATGATCTATGGGCATAAATTTAAACTCGCTTAACTTATGTCCAGTGGTTACATAATGTCTTGCTGCCGGTGGTGTGCTTCCATCCATTTCTTGGTACGCCTTCTTTATAGAAGATCTATGCATGGCGATCCTCTCCTTTAGCATGCGTATCATTTTCCCTATGTAGATTTTCCCACAGGGACAAAGAATCATGAATGTCACAAACTTAGTGTCACAAGACATCCGAAATCGTAACGGGTACACTGTCCCTTTAGTTGGATGACTACACGTTTTTCCTGTCATCATAAAGCTGCAATTCACACAGCCATGGCACTTAAAGGCACCCTTTTGTAGCTGCAGCCATCTGTTTCCCCTGCCCACTCTGGGGCTAATGTCAGAAAAAGTCACCTCCTCTTTCAGATTATGGCTACGCCGATAGCCAAATAAAGGTGGCTCTTCACAAAAGTGCTTCATCACTGGGTCAGATTGCAATATATGCCAGTGTTTCAAAATAGATTGACGAGCCTTGCCTGAAGAGATCGAATATGTGCTGGCATACACCAACCGGTTACTCTTAGATTTCTCTTGGGGTTTCAGTAATTCTTCCCGGGGTAGTTGCAAACAACGGTTCATGGCCTCTTTCACCTCCTTTGCATCATAACCCCTATCAATGAATTTGTCCCCCATCGATTCTAAGGCCTCAGGTAGTGCAGCCCTATCCGAAATAATTCTTGCAACACGAATCAACTGAGAGTACGGTAGTGGTGCCAGATATTAAACCAGTGCAGCTTTGATTTAATGGTGCTAATTGTACAACAAGTAAACTCTGACATTGATAATGTGAAAAGGGAAATAACCTTGTGTGAAGCCCAGGGTCTTTCTATTTTAAAAGCTGACAGTACAGTGGACTGGTTGGCACAACTTGATGAGAGTTTGGTCTCATTTAAAAACGACTTGTTAGCGTTTAAGAAGACCAAGTATAAAAAGGTCAAAGACGACTATAAAGAGCTTATGGTGTATCCCTGGGTTTTTTCACCATTGAATCGTAGACCATGGAGAATGGGACAGGGATACAGGAGGAGAAATGATATGCACTTTACTGATTTAGAATCTCAGACATCACATAGTGATTCAGATACTTCCACTCAGGGTAAGAGCTCGACGTCTTTTTTAGGCGAAAGGGCCAACACCAGGAGTTATGTGAGGGGAAACAGAAATGCAAAAAACCCTGCAGACGGGGAGGGCAGAGGCACAAAAGACACAGGAAAAGGTCAGAAGAGAGGCAGGAGGTAGCGGTGCTGAATTTGTCAACCTACTCCCCCACTGATTTAGAGATGTCTGTTTTATCTAAGGGATTAACTCATGTACAGACGCATCGTCAGAATAAATTTAGTTGTGAAATTAAGTCGTATAAATTTCAAAGACAGTTAAGATTGAAAAATTATTTCCTCAAGAAGGGGGAACAGGGGGGACATTTCACGCGGTTTAGGGGTAGGAGCACCTTTGATCCTCCTGCAACAAACGCCTCCATTGAAACATTTGAGGCTTGTACGGAGTGAAATTTTATCCTCCATACAAAATACCAGGCTACGGTTCTCTAATATGTCTAAGCAAGAAACAGAGGCGGTTAAGAACTTACGTGACAGTCCAGGAATTGTCATACGCCCCGCCGATAAAGGCGGGGCGATCGTCCTAATGGATAGACAGGATTACATTGATGAGATATCACGCCAACTTTCTGACACTGCATGCTATAAACGTCTGTCCAGTGATCCGACTGAGCGCTTTAAGAGAGGTTGATTCTATCATTCTCTTAGGTATGTCCAATAATTGGATTGATGAAACTATGGTTAATTTTTTGACACAAGAATTTCCTATAACTCCATTAATTTATGTTTTACCCAAAGTGCATAAAACATTAGTCAATCCTCCTGGTAGGCCATTATATCCTCGCGAGGATCTTTGGGTCAACCTATCTCTCAGTTCATTGACCACCATTTGCAACCGGTAGTTCAGTCTACACCTTATTATATCAAAGATACGACAGACTTTTTATGCAAGTTAAGAGCCACCGGTCCACTAGTACCTGGATGTATACTGGTGACACTGGATGTCACCAGTTTATACACGAACATTGGTCACAAGGAAGGTATTGCTGCTGTCAAAAACATTGTTGTCCACAGTCCACAGTATGAGGGTCCACCATTGGAATTTCTATTGTTATTAATTGAAGTGGTTCTTCACAAGAACTACTTCTTATTTAATAATTAATTTTTCTTGCAACTTAAGGGTACAGCGATGGGGTTCAATATGGCCCCATCTTATGCTAATATATTTATGTACCAGTATGAGCAACTGCATATCATGGGTGATCCTACGTACGTTTTATCGACAATTTATTCATGCTGTGGACTGGGGGCCAGTAATTATTAGATGAATTTATTGATAAGCTCAATAATTTACCGGGGTCTATCAGATTCACCAGTGCCAGCAGTGATGTTGAGATTCGTTTTTTTGCATGTTTTGGTGCGTATACAAAATGGGACATTGACTACTGGCATGTATAGGAAGCCCACTGACAAAAACTCTCTTTTGCTCGCTTCAAGCTTCCATCCGGTAGCATTAAAGAAGGGACTACCGTATTCTCAGTTGATTCGTGTTGCAAGAATTATTACGGATAGGGCTGCACTACCTGAGGCCTTAGAATCGATGGGGGACAAATTCATTGATAGGGGTTATGATGCAAGGGAGGTGAAAGAGGCCATGAACCGTTGTTTGCAACTACCCCGGGAAGAATTACTGAAACCCCAAGAGAAATCTAAGAGTAACCGGTTGGTGTATGCCAGCACATATTTGATCTCTTCAGGCAAGGCTCGTCAATCTATTTTGAAACACTGGCATATATTGCAATCTGACCCAGTGATGAAGCACTTTTGTGAAGAGCCACCTTTATTTGGCTATCGGCGTAGCCATAATCTGAAAGAGGAGGTGACTTTTTCTGACATTAGCCCCAGAGTGGGCAGGGGAAACAGATGGCTGCAGCTACAAAAGGGTGCCTTTAAGTGCCATGGCTGTGTGAATTGCAGCTTTATGATGACAGGAAAAACGTGTAGTCATCCAACTAAAGGGACAGTGTACCCGTTACGATTCCGGATGTCTTGTGACACTAAGTTTGTGACATACATGATTCTTTGTCCCTGTGGGAAAATCTACATAGGGAAAACGATACGCATGCTAAAGGAGACGATCGCCATGCATAGATCTTCTATAAAGAAGGCGTACCAAAAAATGGATGGAAGCACACCACCGGCAGCAAGACATTATGTAACCACTGGACATAAATTAAGCAAGTTTAAATTTATGCCCATAGATCATGTACCCCCTTTGAGAAGAGGAGGGATAGACACAGATTTCTATTACAACAGGAATGTCGATGGATTTACATGCTGGATGCGATGGTCCCTAATGGACTAAACGAGGAATGTTCATTTGCTTCTTTTCTATAGGGCTGGCACTGGTGATAGATTGTTGACCCTGCAAATGATAGATCGCTATATACAATGAATACATGTGTTTACTTTGGGCTTACCTAATAGGTTGTTTTGAGATCATTCTCTATTTCTTAGATTGTATATAATGTTAAATGTTAACTTCATCAATGCTGCTTGGCATCATGGTATATCATTTTGGTTCCCCCGTTTTTAAGATTGAGGGGTGATACCTTATATTGATTATTTAACCAGATGCACGACAGCATTGAGGGGTGTTCACTTAGACACTAATGTGGTGTGTGCTGTTTTGTTATGTTTGTGTTGGATAACATTGATATACTGTCATGGACATAGCCTGCGGGTACCGGATCTCGCACATGCGCCCTGGGTGCTCAGAATACCGTTACGCTGCATAAAAGGTGACTACGCTGCTGGTGGAGCGCAGGATGCGGTCCACGGGTCCGAACTTCCGGCTAGGTGACGCGTGCGTGTCACGAACCCGGACTTCCGGCCATGTGGTGCGCCGGCGTGCGTTCCAGCGGCGGGGGACCCGGACAGGCAGTGTGGTGGGTCTGATCATCAAGGGGCGGCGGTGGAGATCACAGGTGCGGCAGGTAAGCGCCATTAGGTGTGCTTAAATAGAGAACACAAGTGAGGTTGGTTTTGGCACTTTATACAGGCATTTTTTGCACAAGGCACTATGGCACTTTGGATGACTGTTCCCCTGATGATAAATTAAGTCCGAAAACGGCTGTTCGGGAGGTCTACTGTGTTTCTTTGTGCTTACTTACGATGAGTATACGTTGAGCCTTGTATCTTCATTCATACATATGGAGTAAATATTGCATTTTGACTAAACTACAGTGTGCTGGTCCTGTCTATACTAGTGACTTTGTTGAGGGATGGACATGTGATGCTATATATATATATATATATATATATATATATAAAATGTTGCGTATAATATTGCAATAAAGCACTGAAACGTTGCTAAACTTATTTTTGTCTGCTGACTACTTCTTGAACTGAGTGCCGCACCAACAAATGGGTATGGATATGCCGCGGTATATGTGAGGGCACCAGTGTATATCTATGGAAATTCAGAAGTGCGGTCCATGGTAAACGTTGCGTATTACTGAGCTGAATAGCACACAGGAAATAACTGGCGTTTTCACTGTTAGCTGTATATGTCCACTGTGATATGTGTCGTCCTGCAGCAGGCCATGTTGTTAAGCAGGAGATGCTGTGATAACAGAGCAGACACAGACTGACTGACAGCTAAGCAGCCTTGCTATGCTGATTTGCACTGCGTCCATGGGTTGGTATTTACAGAGGTGGAGCCAGTGATGTCACAGAAGCTAAAATAACTGCCAACTCAGCTGACTGACATCCCAATAGAGACACTGCCCTAAACATAGGGGTGTGGCCTTGTAATTGGGGGCGTGGCCTCACTGGAAATACCACCACGAGCCATGTCCCTGTTTTTGGTCACTCTTTGGCCATACCAACTTCCCCTTCCCTGCGGGTGGGATGACAGGACAGTGTCCCTAAAATGGCACAGTCAGAAGGTATGAAGTGCTCAATGGATTACCTCTGCTCTTCTCAATCTGTGCCACCTCTCTTTGGAAATTTACCAGCGCATTCTGTATGTGGATGATACTCAGGGGTCAATTTACTAAGGAGGGAGTTATTTAGAACTGATGATGTTGCTAGTAACAACCGATCAGATTCTACATTTATCTAGCTGCTTCTAGAAGATAAGATAGAATTTGATTGGTTGCTATGGTTAACATCACCAGTTCTAAAAAAAACTTCCACCTTAGTAAATTTACCCCTCAAACTTTCTGATCTCACCATCACCGTCACTGAATGCCTGCCATTTCCTCTTGGATGACATCTCACCACCTGAAACGCAATATTTCCGAAACAGAAGTAATTATATTCCACCGTCCAATAGTAGTTAGTTACCAACCTGATATCTCTATAACAGGACAATCATCCCTACCCCACAAGCTCGCTGCCTAGGTGTCATCCTTGACTCTGACCTGTCCTTTGTGCTCCACATTCAATATGTTTCCAAATCCTTTTACATATAGCAAAAAACTATGGCCCTCATTCCGAGTTGATCGCTCGCTAGCTGCTTTTAGCAGCAGTGCAAACGCTAGGCCGCCGCCCTCTGGGCGTGTATCTTAGCAGAAGTGCGAACGAAAGGTTAGCAGAACTGCGCGTAAAAATTTTCATGCAGTTTCTGAGCAGCTCGAAACTTACTCCTACCTTGCGATCACTGCAGACAGTTTAGTTCCTGCTTTGACGTCACAAACACGCCCTGCGTTCGGCCAGCCACTCCCCCATTTCTTCAGCCACTCCTGCGTTTTTATCAAGCACGCCTCCGTTTTTCAGCACACTCCCTGAAAACGGGCAGTTACCACCCAGAAACACCCACTTCCTGTCAATCACTCACCGATCAACACAGCGACTGAAAAGCGTCGCTCGACCTTGTGTAAAACTACATAGTTTTGTGTGAAAGTACTTTGCGCGTGCGTACTGCGGCCCGTACGCATGCGCAGAAGTGCCGCTTTTTCAACTAATCGCCGCGCTGTGAACGAAAGCAGCGAACGATCAACTTGGAATGAGGGCCCAGAATACGCCAATATCACACACAAGACACTGCATAACTCTAATCCATGCTCTCATTACAGGATCTCCCACATTGATTATTGCAATAGTCTACTTACTGGTCTTCTCAATACACTCACCTCTACAATCCATTCTGAATGTACCTGTGATCCGCTCTGTCAGTCCCTCCATTGGTTACCGGTATTCTACCAAATTTCATATAAAATACTTTTATTTACACATAAGTCTGTTAACCAAACCGCACCAACATACATCTCCTCCCTATCTCTAACTGTATCAATGCTCCCCCTCTCCGCCTTGTGTCTATCATCCACACGCATTACCTGCTCCCGGTCACAGTTACAGAACTATGTGGTCTATTCATGAAGCAGTGAAAAAAGTGGAGAGTGAGCTCATGGCAACCAATTAGCTGCTCTGTACAATTGTGTAGTATGCAAATTAAAATTGTTACCTCCATACTGATTGGTTGTCATGAGCAACTTTTCCACTGGCTCACTTCTCCATCCTTTTCACTGTTTCATGAATAGACCAATAAATTCGGGCTGCACCTACTCTGTGGAATGCCATCCCACGTACAATAAGACTCACCTCTAGTCTCCAAACCTTCTAGCGTTCCCTGAAATCTCACCTCTTCAGGCAGCGTCTCATATTCCAGACCCAACCACATACGTTCCATAAGCTTTCCTATCTAATTACCTGCCCTCTACACAATCCACACATGCAGTGCCGTAACTAGGCATTTTAGCGCTGTGTGCAAGAACTGACATTGGCGCCCCCCCCCCCCCCCCCGTACAAGATAGGCGCAGTACGCGCCGTAGGCGCGCAAAAAATATATAGGGGCGTGGCTTCACGGGAAGGGGCGTGGCAACAAAATAATAGCAATTCATACTACGGTGCACAGTAGTCTCCATTATTCAAATTACGCTGCACAGTAGCGCCACTACACCAGGTAGAGCCCCTTTTATACATTACAGCAGACAGCATCCCCCTTTTTACACATTGCGGCAGCCAGTCCCCCTTTTTACACATTGCGGCAGCCAGTCCCCCTTTTTACACATTGCGGCAGCCAGTCCCCCTTTTTACACATTGCGGCAGCCAGGACCCCTTTTT
This sequence comes from Pseudophryne corroboree, assembly GCF_028390025.1. NCBI lineage: Eukaryota > Metazoa > Chordata > Amphibia > Anura > Myobatrachidae > Pseudophryne > Pseudophryne corroboree. The sequence continues at coordinate 56,609,732 of NC_086447.1, read as the reverse complement.
ACACATTACGGCAGCCAGTCCCCCTTTTTACACATTGCGGCAGCCAGGACCCCTTTTTACACATTACGGCAGCCAGTCCCCCTTTTTACACATTGCGGCAGCCAGGACCACTTTTTACACATTGCGGCAGATGGGACCCCTTTTTACGCATTGCGGCAGATGGGACCCCTTTTTACGCATTGCGGCAGATGGGACCCCTTTTTACGCATTGCGGCAGATGGGACCCCTTTTTACACATTGCAGCAGATGGGACCCCTTTTTACACATTGCGGCAGATGGGACCCCTTTTTACACATTGCAGCAGATGGGACCCCTTTTTACACATTGCGGCAGATGGGACCCCTTTTTACACATTGCGGCAGATGGGACCCCTTTTTACACATTGCAGCAGATGGGACCCCTTTTTACACATTGCAGCAGATGGGACCCCTTTTTACACATTGCAGGAGAGAGAGAGAGAGAGAGAGAGAGAGAGAGAAAGAGAAAGAGAGAGAAATATACTTACCTTCTCCCCGCTGACAGGCTCCTCGTGCATCTCCCTCTCGGTGCAGTGTGAAGTCAGTTGAGAAGGAGGAGGAGGGAGGGGGAGCAGAGAGCTGCAGCAGCGCTATTTGATTGGTAGTAAGCGCTGCTGCAGCATCCCCCTCTCCTTCTGTATTGGCTGCCCGGCGCTGCTGTGGATGCTGGGATGCATCCACAGCAGCGCCAGGCAGCCAATACAGAAGGAGAGGGGGATGCTGCAGCAGCGCTTACTACCAATCAAATAGCGCTGCTGCGGCTCTATGCTCCCCCTCCCTCCTCCTCCGCTGCCCGGCGCTCCTGTCTTCTCTCCTCCAGCACGGCGCAGTTCAGAGGCGGCATGTAATGAGTCAATTTGACTCATTACATGCCGCTGGCCGTTGCGCCCCCAGGGCAACTGCGCTGTGTGCCAAGCCCCCTTGGCACACACGTAGTTACGGCCCTGCACACATGACCTTACATATGAACCTCTGCAATCTGTCTGGACCAATATGCAATACTGTAGCTAGCACTTATCCTTGTGTATCTATGCCTATATCCAGGGCCGGTTCCGGGGCTTCTTGCAACCCGGGCGGTATTAGGGGGCGTGGCTTCATACAGGGGGCGTGGTCAGTTACGCCCCCTGTACTGTAGTAGGATGTGCGGTGCACGATGACGTCATCGCGCACCGCACATCATTACAGTTAAGGTCCTCTCCAGGAAGGGAAACTAGACGCGTAGCGTCTAGTATCCCTTCACAGCAGGCAGCCCATGAAGGGAAACTAGATGCGTAGCGCCTAGTTTCCCTTCACAGGACAGCGGGACAGCGGGCAGCGGCAGCGGGGGGCACCACAGCAGCTGCGGATCTTGCCATGGTGCGGCGCCCTCCGGATGGCGCCGGCACCCTCCGGAAGGCGGCACCCAGGGCAAAAGTCCTGCTTGCCCGTGGCAAGATCCGCTACTGCCTATATCCATATAGAGTGTAAGCTTGTGAGCAGGGCCCTCCTACCTCTATGTTTGTCTGTTTTATCACTGGTATGTTTTTAATAGTAAAGTTCAACGGAATATGCTGAAACTATAGAAGTGACTGTTAATAAATAATAAGTTAGGCAGACAGTTCGGTATCTGCGTGTGTGAGGTGTGATAGTAGTGAGGTCTGTGTGTGGTACATGGTATACAGGACCAAACACCACCCCCAACTTCCTGCAAGCATGTAAGAGCAGCAGCTTGCAGAATCACGTCCGCGGCCGGCGCTCAGTGTGGGGATGTCATGGTGACAATCAAAGGACTGAGTGTTCTAGATGTCTCCTATACCCTAGCACCCTAGGCAACTGCCTAGGTTTGCATAGTGGAAGCTCTAGCCCTAAAGGTATAATACCTGGTTATCTTCCTACTTTACTTGGCGTAATATTATATCGGGTTCACTACGATATGCCGGCGGTCGGGCTCCCGGCGACCAGCATAGCGGCGCCGGGAGCCCGACCGCCGGCTTACCGACAGTGTGGCGAGCGCAAATGAGCCCCTTGCGGGCTCGCTACGCTCGCCGCGCTACGCGCGCCACACTAATTTTATTCTCCCTCCAGGGGGGTTGTGGACCCCCACGAGGGAGAATAAGTGTCGTTATGCCGGCTGTCGGGCTCCCGGCGCCGGTATGCTGGTCGCCGGGAGCCCGACCGCCGGCATACTGAAGACCACCCATTATATCTCCTGCCTCCGATTTTCCTGGTGGTTACGGAGGTCCAATCCAAACGTGTCCCTCCGCTATGGAGGCCTCCCCTGAAAGTCTGAATGCAGCTTCACTGTACATGCTTAGTGCGAGGAACCTTAATACCGGGCCCCCCACAGCTACGGGGCCTGGAGACCACGTTACCAGCTGAGGGAATATTGCATTGGAAAGTAAACCACCCAGAAGAGACACTCACCCATATTTCCTTTGATAATTGCTCTGTTTATTATAACACCTGAGAGGTTGTTTAATGACACAGAAATAATAATCACACGAAAGCTGAATATCACGCTGACACCAGTACAATAACAGGCTTTTACTGCCGGAGAGAGTGTAAGTGCTGCCATTAGGGGCCAGCCACCATCTGTCACTGTCAGGGCTGCAGCAGCCTCCACCAGCCTGAGCGTTGGAATGTTCTGTTCTACCAGTAACTCTGTACGGGATGTAGTTATGTGACCGGCAGCCAGGAGACCCTCATCTGTACCTGCACAGCTGGGGGCCCTTCCAAATGTTGCTATGAGGCCCACAAAGTTCTAGTTACTCCCTGCATTGCATTTGTTATGGTTTTACTGTCATTTTGCAGAGCAGGGAGTTCAGGCTGCCAGTTTCATGTATTCTTGTAGTGCACAAATATATCACAATCTGCAGGGGCAATATGAGTTAGGGGTCTATTCAGAGCCGGCCCTAATCAATATGATGCCCTAGGCAAGATTTTGGCTGGTGCCCCCTAGCACCACCGCTGTTTCCACCTCTGACCTTGTACCCCCTATATTTTAAATAGGAACAGTTTGCACATTTGGCGCACAGCCCAAAAAAGGGTGTGTTTTTGCTGGCAAGGGGCATGGCCACACAATAACCCTAATTCCAATTACGCCACACAGTACTGCAACTTTATTCACATATGATCATGCGATAGTGTCCATAATTCATATTATATCCCACAGTAGTATCACTTTACCTTATAAACGTTACTCCTCACAGTAGAGCCCCTTATTCACATTACATCACACTGAATTGCTCCTTATTCACATTACACCACACTCTATTGCTCTTTATTCACATTAGACGACACAGTAGTGCCCTTTCTATATGCAATGCCACATAGTAGAGCACCTTATACACATAATGCCACACATTAGTAATGCATTTATACACATAATTCCACACAGTAATGCCCCTTAGACATATGAAACACCTTATTAATGTCCTTATAAACATAATGTGCCTTACACATTATGACAACCTTTATTAATGCCCTTTTACACATAATGTCCCTTACACATATGCCGCACATTTTTAATGCCCTTATACACATAATGACACACATAGTGCCCCCTACACATTTGCTGCACATTATTAGTGCCCCTATACACATAATGACACATGTACAGTAGTACCCTGTTACACATATGCCGCACATTGTTAATGCCCTTATACACATGACACACATAGTGCCCCTTACACATATGCTGAACACTACTGCACAACCAACCCACTCACATGCATACAGCACTCACACTGCCACTAACACTGTGACCTCTGCCTCTACTTGAATACAGAGGTGTCCTCATAAATATTACCTCAATGCTAACGTCGGGCACCTTTTTTTATGAAAATGCATCTTATTTGCATTGCTATATGGCTAGGATGCACAAGCAGCTTCTGCTGATTAAAATTATATGCAGCATGCCTATATATGTGGCTGTATCTGCATATGAATTGCTACATACAGAATATAGGCATGCCGCATATCATTTTAATCAGCAGAAGCTGCTGATACCCCTAGGCATATCAAATGCCCTAGGCAATTGCCTATGCCTATGGCCGGCTCTGGGTCTATTCATGAAGCATTGAAAAGAGTGGAGAAGTGAGCCAGTGGAGAAGTTGCCCATGGCAACCAATCAGCATTGAAGTAACATTTATAATTTGCATACTATAAAATTGTACGGAGCAGCTGATTGGTTGCCATGGGCAACTTCTCCACAGCTTCACTTCTCCACTCTTTTCAATGCTTCATGAATAGACCCCTTAGGGAGGTACAGTAACTACTAAGGGGGAAATTTAGCACATCTACGATCACTTTTACAGACATCCGGGGGGACACCTAGCACAGGGCTACTCCGCCCCGCATGTCTGGCTCTGCCCCCCGCACAGGTACAAAATCATTGCATGGCGGCGATGCTTTTGTACCTGAAGATTAGCTCCCTACCAGCACAGCTCCTGCGTGCTGGCAGTGAGCTACACGTGTGACGTTATACAGCCGCCGCGGCCCGCCCCCGCGCGTTCCAGGCACGCCTGCGTTGCCCGGACCGCACCCCCAAAACGGCGGCCCAACACTTCCGGCCCGCCCACTGTCAATCAGGCAGAGGCGATCGCTGGGCTGAGATGCCGATCGCATCTCTGGCATGCGCTGGCGCACTGCAGCGCCTGCGCAGTTCAGACCTGATTGCCCCCTGTGCGAAAACGCACAGCAGCGATTAGGTCTGAAATAGCCCCTATATACCCAGAGGTACTGAAGTCATCTGTGGTAATTTCGTTAGGCCACACGCTGACACATTCTTCTACATTCCTAGCCTCTCTTGTGCTACATATAAGTGAAGGATTAATAGTGAAAATCTGATGTTTCGGCTGGAATTGATTTTCTTGGGAAATGTATATTTAGTTCCGTTTGATAATTGTCAGATCCTCAAAATCCTCTGTAATCCATCATTAGAATAAATGTACTTAAATGTTCCGTCTAGCTGTCATGTATACCGCCCAGCATTCTAACAAGCTCGTGCACAGAATGGGGCCTGACCCTGTGTCAACTAGGCCACGGCCCTGGTATATGCCGTTTTGGGATGTGACCGCGTCTCACCCCTCCATTTCTTGTCAACCTAGGAGGGGGGGGGGAGACCAGCACTCCGGCAGCTGCTGGACTGCCTCCAGCCTCTCCCAGCAATAAAAGGATATCATGGGCATTGTACCCCCAACCTTACCCACTGTGGGACACAACAGCCCGTGGGCAGGACTGGGGCACGCTGTCATGTATTATTGAAGGTCACCATAACAAATGCAATCACGGGAGTAACTAGAACTTTGTGGCCTCATAGCAATATTTGGAAGCACCCCCCAGTGCTTCTAGAGAGAAGCCTTTCTCAGCAGCATTTGTTAATTTTATACCTCGTTGTAGTGCCCCATTTTATATCATGCCACACATGTAATACATATTATGTCACACTGTAGTTCCCCAGGTCACATGATGCTCCACTGTAGCGCCCCAAGTCACATGATGCTCCACTGTAGCGCCCCAGATCACGGCATGTTACATTGTAGTGCCTGAGGTCTCATGATGTCACACTGTAGTGCCCCAGGTCACAGTGTAACGTCTCAGGCACGTTATGTTACACTGTTGCGCCTCAGGTCTAATGATGTCATACTGTAGTGCCCCAGGTCACATTATGTCACAGTGTAATGTCTCAGGCACGTTATGTTACACTGTTGCGCCTCAGGTCTAATGATGTCACACTGTAGTGCCCCAGGTCACATTATGTCATAGTGTAGCACCTCAGGCACATTATGTCACAGTGTAGCGCCCCAGGCGACATTATGTCACACTGTAGCACCTCAGGTCACATGACGACACAATGTGGCGTCTCAGGCACGTTATGTCACAATGTAGTGCCCCAGGTCACATTATGTCATACTGTAGTGTCCCAGGTCACATGATGTCCCATTGTAGTGCCCCAGGTCACAGTATGTTACATTGTAGTGCCTCAGGTCTCGTAAAGTCACACTGTAGTGCTTCAGGTCACAGTACTGTATGTAACACTGTAATGCCAGTAGATCACATGATGTCCCACTGTAATGTCCCAGGCCACATGATGTCCCACTGTAGTGCCCCAGGTCACAGTATGTCACAGTGTAACACCTCAGGCACATTATGTCACACTGTAGTGCCCCTGGTCACATTATGTCACAATGTAGTGCCCCAGGTCACAATATGTCATACTGTAGTGTCCCAGGTCACATGATGTCCCCCTGTAGTGCCCCAGGTCACAGCATGTTACATTGTAGTGCTTCAGGTCTCGTGAAATCACACTGTAGTGCCCCAGGTCACAGTATGTCATACTGTAATGCCAGCAGATCACATGATGTCCCACTGTAGTGCCCCAGGTCACATGATGTCACAGTGTAACGTCTCAGGCACGTTATGTTACACTGTTGCGCCTCAGGTCTAATGATGTCACACTGTAGTGCCCCAGGTCACATTATGTCACAGTGTAGCACCTCAGGCACATTATGTCACAGTGTAGCGCCCCAGACGATATTATGTCACACTGTAGCGCCTCAGGTCACATGACGGCACAATGTGGCGTCTCAGGCACGTTATGTCACAGTGTAGTGCCCCAGATCACATTATGTCATACTGTAGTGTCCCAGGTCACATGATGTCCCATTGTAGTGCCCCAGGTCACAGTATGTTACATTGTAGTGCCTCAGGTCTCGTGAAGTCACACTGTAGTGCCCCAGGTCACAGTATGTCACACTGTAATGCCAGAAGATCACATGATGTCCCACTGTAGTGCCCATGGTCACATGTGTAACACCCACAAACACAACATAACATTTACGGTGTCGAAAACTTAAACTAAATTGTGGGGTGCTGATGTGAATCAGGTTCGGGTGATCAGAGCGGCAGACCTGCTTTACCTCTCAGACACAATGACAACACACACATATACAGGATCCAACTCCATTTTATTATACTAACAAAATTAACAAGTGGCAAGAAAGCAGGAAACAGGTGCACAGTGAGACAGGCTGGTTATGGCTTCTTTACTAAAGTCACAGGTAACCAGCGGTAGCTTTAATGCGTGGTAGATAAGCAGGAAACAGGTGCACGGTTAAACAGGCTGGCTATGGCTTCTTTACTCTAGTCACAGGTAACCAGCGGTAACTTTAATGCATTGCAGGTAAGCAGGAAACAGGTGCACGGTTAAACAGGCTGGCTATGGCTTCTTTACTATAGTCACAGGTAACCAGCGGTAGCTTTAATGCGTTGCAGGTAAGCAGGAAACAGGTGCACGGTTAAATAGGCTGGCTGTGGCTTCTTTACTATAGTCACAGGTAACCAGCGGTAGCTTTAATGCATGGCAGGTAAGCAGTAAACAGGTGCACGGTTAAACAGGCTGGCTATGGCTTCTTTACTATAGTCACAGGTAACCAGCGGTAGCTTTAATGCGTGGCAGGTAAGCAGGAAACAGGTGCACGGTTAAACAGGCTGGCTATGGCTTCTTTACTGTAGTCACAGGTAACCAGCGGTAGCTTTAACAAGTGGCAGGAAAGCAGTAAACAGGTGCACGGTTAAACAGGCTGGCTATGGCTTCTTTACTATAGTCACAGGTAACCAGCGGTAGCTTTAATGCATGGCAGGTAAGCAGGAAACAGGTGCACGGTTAAACAGGCTGGCTATGGCTTCTTTACTATAGTCACAGGTAAGGTAACCAGCGGGAGCTTTTAATGCATGGCAGGTAAGCAGGAAGCAGGTGCACGGTTAAACAGGCTGGCTATGGCTTCTTTACTATAGTCACAGGTAACCAGCGGTAGCTTTAATGCATGGCAGGTAAGCAGGAAACAGGTGCACGGTTAAACAGGCTTACTATGGCTTCTTTACTATAGTCACAGGTAAGGTAACCAGCGGGAGCTTTTAATGCATGGCAGGTAAGCAGGAAGCAGGTGCACGGTTAAACAGGCTGGCTATGGCTTCTTTACTATAGTCACAGGTAACCAGCGGTAGCTTTCATGAGAGAACTATAAGTGCCAGCGTATCTCAATAGCAGAAAAGCACATTCACATTGACTTTAACACTGCTGGGCGGAGCTTGCATGAGAGAACTATAAGTACCAGCATATCTCAATAGCAGAAAAGTACATTCACATTAACTTTAACACTGCTGGGCGGAGCTTGCATGAGAGGACTATAAGTGCCAGCATATCTCAATAGCAGAAAAGTACATTCACATTAACTTCAACACTGCTGGGCGGAGCTTGCATGAGAGAACTATAAGTACCAGCATACCTCAATAGCAGAAAAGTTCATTCACATTGATTTTAACACTGCTGGGCGGAGCTTGCACGAGAGAACTATAGGTGCCAGCATAACTCAATAGCAGATAAGTACTTTCACATTCAAAATATCTCACTCCTGACGTGAGATTCAATCGGGGAAACCCACCTCCTTTTAAACAAACATAACTTGCGGGCACTGATTAATGAGGGGAGACTACCCCTCGTTACACTACATCCCCAATGCCGAGTTCAAGCAGCAGAAGGGCTAATTGGTGAGGGGCACTAACAAAGGGGGGCCTGCCCCCTATTTTTAAATATGTCCTGCGGGGCACTGCTGAAGGGGAACCTACCCCCTTATTAGAACTAACCCCTATGGCAGAGTCTTGCAGTGGAAGGGCATGGGCAGGGCAGAGTTATGCAGCGGAAGGGTTGTTTGCAAGTTCTCACCCCTCGCTGCGGCGCTTCTGCCACCTCCGATCCTCCGCATCTTTAGCGCTGCTGTCTGGAGTCTCCCTCCTCCTGCCGGCGATGTCTTCGTCAGCTCCGGTCCGCGGCGTCCTTTCCACGCTGGGGTCTGCGCTGTCCTCTCCACGCTGGTGTCTTCTCGCTGCAGCCTCCGGTCCGCGCCACTGGTCACGGGATCCCCTCCTCCATACCGCACTCCCGCCGTCCGTCTGCGCCGTCATCACTCCGCAGCCAGGGGTCCTCGCCGGGGGTCTTCTTTGCAGGGTCGTCCTCCGCGATGCCTGCTCTCTCACCCGCTGCCGCTCCTTGGAATCCAGGGGACGGATGTCATCACTGCTCTACTGGACGGGCTGCGGTTCCTCCGGCCCAGCGCTCCAGTCTCTCGGCAGCGGCGGCTCTTCTCCGCACTCCATCCCCGCTGGCACTGAAGCGGCCAGCTCTTCTCCTCAGGCAGGGTCTCCGGCATTCTCCTGGCACTGGTGCTCCGGTCGCTGGTTCTCCCCTCGGCTTCTTCTCTGCGCAGACGGCCCTCACACACTGGCAGGCGGCTCCTGGGGCTACATGGCGACACCTTCCCCAGGTAATCTTCCCATTCCTCCCGGGGGCTCCTCTGGCAGCGATCCTCCCAGCGCTGCATACTCCAGTCTTCAGGCTCTGGACACTACATGGCTCCACTTCCCCAGGTACATATTCCCATTCCTCCAGGGGCTCCTCTCCTGTGCTATGAGGCTTCTTTTAAGGGTCCTGGTGCTCCTCCACCTCCCCTCTCCTCTATGATGACTGGCTCCCGGGGCCCCAGCAACAGACCACCTCCTGGTCACTCTGCCCCACAACCCAGGGGACCCAATCAGCTGGGGACATGTTTCCCGGACTTTTTATGTTGCTAGGTAAGAGGTGACAGGACCAGAGAATTGGCGGCAAAATCCCTGTCCCAATCTGACAGGGAACATCACAGTTCAGCCCACGATCTACTCTGGGACTTGCAGTTCCACAATGTAAACATAATAAAAAAAAAACAAGGGGGTCCCCATTTTTTAAATAACTTCAGGGTATTACACATGTCCCACTGTAGTGCCTCAGGTCCCATTGTGTCACACTGTAGAGCCTCAGATCCCATTATGTCACAGTGTAGTGCCCCAGGTCACATGTCAGTGTAGCACCCCATGTCACACTGTAGGGACCTGGGTCACATTATGTCACAGTGTAGCGCCCCATGTCACTTTGTGGGGCCCCAGGTCACAGTGTAGCACCCCAGGTCACATTATTCAAACCATAATGCCCCAGGTCACAGTATGTCACAGTGTAGCACCCCAGGTCACATTATGTCACACAGGAGTGCCTCAGGTCACATTATGTCACAGGGCCCCGGTTCACATTATTCCACATTGCCCAGAGTTTACATTGGCGGTCTAATGCTTACCACGCTCCATGACATTTAGTAGACTGCCCCTTTCCTTATTAAATATGGTGTACTTTCCACACCGTTGTACACTGATGTCGATGTGAGCTGAGTGCTGGGGAGCAGGATCCAGAGTCGGTCCCATAAGCCTCTGGGTAACGTCCCTCCCTGCACCCAATATAGTTACACCCCTGCATGGAAGCAGCTTGTGATATTATTTTGAGTTGCCCATATTTTGCGGATCCAGGTGCTTACAGAGTCAGGTTAGGGGAATTCACATTTATGTGACTTAGGGGGTAATTCAGACTGCATCACTGCAGCGGCAGCGATCGCAGCCTGAATTACTATGCGCAGTGTGCAGTGTGTCATATCCCAGGCCACATGATGTCCCACCGTAGTGCCCCAGTTCACAGTATGTCACAGTGTAGTGCCCCAGGTCACATTATGTCATACTGTAGTGTCCCAGGTAGCACGATGTCCCACTGTAGTGCCCCAGGTCACAGTATGTCACAGTGTAACGCCTCAGGCACGTTATGTTACACTGTTGCGCCTCAGGTCTAATGATGTCACACTGTAGTGTCCCAGGTCACATTATGTCACAGTGTAGCGCCTCAGGCACATTTCACAGTGTAGCGCCCCATGTCACATTATGTCACACTGTAGTACCTCTGGTCACATGACGGCACAATGTGGCGCCTCAGGCACATTATGGCACAGTGTAGTGCCCCAGGTCACATTATGTCACAGTGTAGCCCGAGGTCACATGATGTCACACTGTACTACCTCAGGTCACATGACGGCACAATATGGCACCTCAGGCGCATTATGTCACAATGTAGTGCCCCAGGTCAGATAATTTCACAGTGTAGCGCCCGAGGTCACATTATGTCACACTTTAATTCCCCAGGTCCCATTATGTCACACTGTAGTGCCCCAGGTCCCATTACTGTATGTCACACTATAGTGCCCCAAGTCATAGTATGTCACACTGTAGTGCCCCAGGCCACATTATGTCACACTGTAGAGCCTCAGGTCCCATTATGTCACACTGTAGTGCCTCAGGTCCCATTATGTCACACTGTAGTGCCCCAGGTCACACTGTAGGGCCCTGGGTCACATTATGTCACAGTGTAGCACCCCATGTCACTTTGTAGGACCCCGGGTCACATTATGTCACACTGTAGTGCTCCCACGGCCGGATTAAGCCTTGGGGGTGCCCGAGGTACTGAAGACAGGGGGGCCCCAATGGAAGGTGAGGGGTGTATATTAGATTATGCATGCCTCCCAACATGTTTCATTTCAAGAGGGACAAAATGCTCTTTACCTGGACTACCCACTTAATGTATGATTGGTGTCACCTGTGTTGAACAATCTAATTGATAAGAAAGGTATTTCAACACAGGTGATTGCAATCATAAATTAAGAAGGAAGTCCAGGTAGAGAGCATTTTGTCCCTCCTGGAATGGGTCATGGTGGGAGGTACACATTGTGTATATTAAATTTAAACCAATGGTGTATATTAGTTTTAAACTGATAGTTTGATATTGCCTGGGTACTGTTTACAGCTCCACCTAATTGAAAGACATCTATTTTATTAACTTTTCTTGTAGTGTAACAAAGACAACCTTAAAATACACATAGAATTTTTTTTTTTATCTTGCCACATGCAAGAATAGCAACAGCCTCTGTACTCCTTACAGACTGGGACAGGACTCAGGAGGACTCTCTGTGTGTGTCTGTATCTCTAGACCAAAATTGTTTAGTTGCATAACAGGTTACACTGGACTCAGACACCCAAGCAAGGAGGAGGAGAAGCTGGGATCCCTGTGTCACTTACAGCTCTCTCCACCCTCCTATCTCTCCTCTGGTCAGGAAGCTCTGTCGGTAGCTCATGAAACCTGATACTCCTGTGTCTCTGCCTGCACTGCATACTGTCTGGCTCATATTCTGGCTGCTGGTTCTGCTGCTGCTTAAGGGGGAAAGCTAGTGATGTCAGTCTGCTCTGGCCGGGGGGGCCCCTGAGAAAGGGGGGCCCGGGGTACAGTATGCCCTGCATCCCCCCCTTATTCTGGCTATGTGTGCCCCAGGTCACAGTATGTCACAGTGTAGCACCCCAGGTCACATTATGTCACACAGGAGTGCCTCAGGTCACATTATGTCACAGGGCTCCCGGTTCACATTATTCCACATTGCCCAGAGTTTACATTGGCGGCCTAATGCTTACCACGCTCCATGACATTTAGTAGACTGTCCCTTTCCATATTCAATATGGTGTACTTTCCACACCGTTCCACACTGATGTCGATGTGAGCTGATTGCTGGGGAGCAGGATCCAGAGTCGGTCCCATAATCCTCTGGGTAACGTCCCTCCCTGCACCCAATATAGCTGCACCCCTGTATGGAAGCAGCTTGTGACATTATTTTGACTTGCCCATATTTTGCGGACCCTGGTCCTTAGAGAGTCAGGTTAGGGGTGTTCACATTTACGTGACTTTGGGGTAGAGTGACCATATTATCCCTTTTATCTGAGACGCACATGGATTACACAGGTTCTGGGGCTGATTAAAACCAGCTGATATGTAGGCTTCAAGTCAGCCAGCCACAGAACCTGTGTTATCCATGAGTGTCTCAAGTAAAAGGGATAATATGGTCAGCCTACTTAGGGGGTAATTCAGACTGCATTGCAGCGGCAGAAATCACAGTCTGAATTACTATGCGCAGTGTGCACACGCGATGTGCAGCCAGTGATATGTGAAAGCATCTGACTGGTGTGATTGCCCCTGCCTGATTGACAGGCAGAGGCAGTCGTGGGGCAGGAGGGGGCGTACCATCGACGTTAGAACGCCGTTGGCGTGGCGTGGTCCGGACAATGGAAGCATGTCCAGACCGTTGGGGGCAGGCTGCAGCGACTGCGTGACATCACACGCAGCCGCTGTGACCCAGGATGCGGCGGTTAGCTACTTGTCAGGTACAAATGCCGTGCAATGCTTTTGTGCCTGTCCGGGGGAAAGTTTGGGCCTGACATGCAGGGCAGACTAGCTGCCCGCATGTCAGAGAAACTGATCGTAGATGTGCTAAATTTAGCACATCTACGATCAGGTCTGAATTACCCCTTAGATGTATGTCATGATATGTGCACCCCAATATACAGCTGCAGAAGCATGACAGTATGGAAGCCTTTATTCTTCCACCTAATCCTCTCTCTCTGTCTCAGAGCTCAGCACCACCGGAATTCTAGATCTATAGCGCTGAGACCATAATCCTCCAGAACTCCCCAATGGGGGCACTAGTCTAACTAATGCCTTGCATACACTTATTACAGAACGGCATTTTATTAGTACTACAGCCCGACTCCCTGTTGTTCTACCCTCTACATCCCAATTTCCCGCTCCCTTGGGAACCACCTCTTTCCTTACTAGTCCTTGATCCTTATAATTATGGTAAGCTCCTATTTGTATTTATGTACTTTGTAATAGCATTTTATGTTGGCACTCTGTAAGGCAGCACTTTCCTCCTGTGGTGTTAAACACAACATGCCCACATGTGCCTAATCTCTGTATGCATAAGGCATTGCAGGACCGTTTCCTTACCGTCTGCGTTCACCTGCAGAGATTTCTAACGCAGGAGGAGTATAGTGTAGTGTAGTGGTCTCCATATGAAGTGTTCTACCTTGTGCAATACCCGTGAGCTGTGAATGTGTCAGAATATTCAATTTAATTGTATTTAAAAAAATGTAGATTGTTCCGTGTCAATAGCTGATTCAGGGATATATTATGGGACAAATTAATCATAAAAAAATTGTGCAATGAGAATTTTTAGTTTCCAATTCTCATTTTTTCATAATTCATCATGTCCCAATGAGAAAATTATCACTTTCAAAAAAGTGGTCTTTTTGTGAAGACAGTTTTTTGGAAAAGTGATAATATTCCCCTCTGGCCCCTCCGCACCCCCTACTGACACTGTGTCCCACTGCCCGGCTCACCCACAGCCGCCGGCACTACTCACCCCCGGCCGCCAGAACTAATCACCTGGCGTCCCCGGCTGCAGAGATTGCACTGCAGCTGCAGCTCCCGCTCACCCCATATCCCCTGCCGCCGCCCGGCACTTTTCCCGCTGCTGCCCCCGCGGCCCCTACCCCACTGGCACTGAGTGTGTCCCGCTGCTCCCGCTCACCCCCCGCTGCCGGCACTTGTCCCGCAGCCCCCACTCACCCCTAGCCATCGGCACTAATCGCCTGGTGTGCCTGGCAGCAGAGTTTGCGCTGCAGCCACGCCCCCCGCTGCCGGCACTTGTCCAACGGCCCCCGCCGCTGGCACTTTAACACCTGGGGTACAGAGATCTCACTGCAGCCACAGCCCCCCCCCCCCCCCCGCCTCCCCCCACCCCTCCTCTGCTGCACAAGCTGCCGTGCAAATGGCAGCTTGTGAAGAGATTCAGGGGCTTTTCACCATACCAGGATGGCGAACAGTTTCACTGTCAAACTCTGGAAAAAATGCTTTTGCAGAGTTTGATGAATGTCAGAATTTCTACATTCCCTGGGGAATGCAGAAATTGTGTCTTTCTGCAGCGGGTACACTGGTATTCCACAGGGAATAACATCGGGGAGTAGAGTTGGATCTTGATCCGAGGCACCAACAGGCTAAAGCTTTGACTGTTCCCAGGATGCACTGCACCGCCTCCTCTATATCCCCGCCTCCAGGCACTGGAGCTCAGTTTGTAAGTTGGTGCCTGCAGTGCAAGCAGCTAATAGTGAGGGATGCGCTAGGCAGCCCTGAAAAGAGCTTTTCTGACAAGAAATAAGACTTCAAGGGCCGAAGCATAGGCACTTGGTGCTGTCAAAGTCGGAAAAATATCATGCTACACGTTGCCATATATTCACCCCATGCGCTTGCCCGCTGCACGTGCACGTTCTCTCCCGTGCGTGCGCATATTCGCAGCTGCGTGACGGCGCCTCCACGGCCGTGCGCATTGGCGCGTGGTATGCGCACTTACGGTAGAGTTTGTGTGCGTCTAGCGGGCGACTCAATCGTTACATAATAAATCCAAATAGTGTGTTTTATAGATAATGTTCCCCTTAATAATAACTGTAAGTTTGTTTAATGTAACTGATCCCTGGACAGAGGAATCCCTCTTTACGTGATACAAAGGGTCTGACTAAGGTTGAACAGTGGTGTCTGGTACCTAACCGAAGAGTATTTTAATAGCAACAATCCGGTGCTGGTTAGGTAAAGATTAATCGCTCCTGCATATAGTTATGCCCATTAGTAGTTTCTGGACATTTCCTATGTTTGCAGTTCATTATCCATGCGGCGGGAATTCTGAGATTCCCTCCCACCTGAGCAGTTTGATATAGTCACAGCCCACCTGTTCAAACTAACCTATGACCTTTTGTTATGATGCGAGGAGACATTCCTGTGTCCAATGAACAATGAGATTATAGGTCCCTTTGTAGTGTACTGTATGTAGTGTATATAAGAACAAGCCAGCCTGAAGCAGCTCAGTCTTCTCTCCACAACGGTTTTCATCATTGACTAACCCAGAGCTGGTAACCAGGACTAGCGCAGCGATTCATTCCTATGTGTGTAAGTACTCTCTGTGACCATTCTTAATCTCTGACTGTATTTATGCCACGTTCTCTCTCTCTCTCTCTCTCTCTCTCATTGTATGTTATTATTTGCGATTGTGCCGCTATTGTGTATTTATGTGTAGTTATTCTGTTAGATTTGATGTTAGCATGTAGAGTATAAGCTGTAACTGTGTACCCCTTTTGATATATCTAAAAGCTCGTTAGTAAAGGTTTTGGAGCCTCAGCAGGGTGTCTGTGTCTCTCTAGCTAGTACAAAGGGTTTCTGAGTATCTCAATTGCTCAAACAGCTTGCATACTCACAAAGGTTCAGTGTTATACCATTATAGTACCACGGTATTAAGGTTTACAGTGTAAGCATATTCTGTGTTTAAAGTTTATAAAGATTACTGTCTGTGTGTATGCTCGCTGTGGGTATTCCGTATACCCAGCACAGTGTGTGTACTTAATTTGTGTACCACGTGCGAGGTCTTCATATGCAAATAGCGTACGGAGTGCGTAGCATGTGCACGTGGTTTAGCAGCCATTACGGCTACACGGTATTAGTATATAGCTAATGTTAAAAGGTAGATATCTGACTCTATCAATTGGGGGCAAGTCCGGTCCATCTCATATCCTCAGTCAGGCGAAAATGCGCAGACTATATCGATCAGCAAAGGGAGGAAAGGTAGTATCTTGTAGTGCTGATCAGATGAGAGTCTGCGTCTGATTCTTTTGGTCTGTAGGGATGCTGGTGGAATCCGAAGAAGGTAGGAACATTAAGCTATTGTCTTTGTAAATCTGTTTTTTTATTTCTATTTGGTGCCAACTGCACACGCAGATTGCATGGCTTGTCTGTTTAAATAGGTTTAAAAGTATTTTTAATCGCTCTGCATAGCGTGATAGTTTTTACCCAGGCTTAAAAATAACTACAGGGGCTGGCATGATGATTTTCTTTGTGACAAAAGGAACCGCATGGTCTGTCCACCATTTTGTGTAACCCTCATGGAGGTGGAAGAGGGAGGAGCAGTGGCCATTTTGGGAAGGTAAAAAAAAAAAATTTCCCCCTAAGCGGCTGATTTTCAGTTGACTCAGGAAATAATCAGCCATCCATTGTCAAAAAAGAAATCATCATTTAATGAGTTTTTTTTTTATGCATTTGTTTAGTCCATGTCATGGTCAATCATGAGTGGTTCAGATAGAGTTTGATAAAAGTTAATAATAAAATAAATATTTGATTTAGGAAATACACAAATAAAACGTAGTGGGTTTTTTTGTTTTTTTTTGTTTTGTCACTGTCTCCATTCAAGAGCCTGTTTAACTCTGCTACTTGTAAGATGGGCCATTGAAGTGCAAATTAACCTGTATAACTGGGTTTTGGGTTTTTTTTCTCTCCCAGCAGTGAAATAAATCGCCTTTACAGAGTTAGTTAAAAAGTATATTCATATGCAAATTAGAAGCACTGAATAAGGTCTCACATAAGGAATAGTGATTAGTACATATATGTAATATCTATATGCGCGTGCTTACATCAATGTATGTTATTAGATTAATTTAGAATTGCATGTTCATTTGTGTAAATTTCACATCTCACTTTCCTGTTTGCCATTTCATAATTGATAACGTGCTAAGAAAGATTTGTTGCTATTGATAGTTAAAAAGTAAAAATAATACGTAAGGAAGTAATTTGTAAAACATGCACACGGCTTGCCTAAGATACAAGGAAGTTCTGTGTGGTGTTCAGTAGATGATTACAGTTAAAGGTCATTTACATTGATAAACGTGTTAGTTGTGTTACTGTGGACATACCTGGCTTACGTACACGTGTCTCTAACAAGGGGCAGAACGAGTGTACGCGACGCAAGGGCCGACGCACGGAGCGTAATTACGCAACGGAGCGTCTGGGTACGCCCACATAATACAAATCACACGATAGTATTGTTTTAAGTAGGCGATATGGAGGCAACGCGATAATAGCGCAAATCAATCTCAGTGTCCAAAATTTTAAGCTAATAGATCCTTCTCTAGTTGCAACTCCTCGGGATTAGCCTGCGATACTAAATGAAAGGGATTTCTGCGCAGAAACGAAAGTAAAGAGTATATGAGGTGAAAGAATGTGTATACATATATAAGTTTCTAATTTTTGGGTGGAACCACTGGAAATCATCGAGTTCTCGTGAGGAACATACGTGTCAGTGACGGCACGGTGGCTTGGGAGGCATCCCTTGTTAAACATTTAAAAAAAAAGAGCATTAGAGTATAGCAGACCAGGAGGTCTACTGTAGCACAGACCAGGAGGTCCAGACAGACCAGGAGGTCTAGGTACAGCAGACTAAGAAGTCCGCTATAGATAAAGAATAAAGGAGCACAACACCAGAAAGGGTTGGTGCGGTACCCATATAGGCCATTAAGCTCTGGCTGAAGGAATTCGCAGCCACAATTTTCGATTCCACTGGTCGCTCCGCACATAAGATTAGTTGCTTATGTGCAGAACGATTGTACCGCACGTAATTGTGTGCATTAGTTTGTAACTTGACCCAGTACCGTTTGCGTACGCTAGAGGGTCATAAACGCTATTTGTACATTCTAACGTGATTTGTGTAATTTTTTTTATTTTAAGGGAGGTTCGCTGGTCACTTGGGAACTATCCAACAACCAATAGTTACTGGAAAGGGTTAAGTGCTCTTCGGATCACACCCACATGTTCCAGTAAATAGAGGTTCAGGTCACAGGGGCCCTAGGTTGAGTACGCCAGCGCTAGGGCAGTGTGTGGGCGTATTGGTCGACGTGGGCGAGTGAGTGGAGTACTCGGTAAACTTCCGCCGCCGGCCTACCCCGGACATCTTGGTTTTTGTAAGGGTTCACTGAAAACCCTGATTAAGGTCAGAGGTAGTGCAACACCTGCAAAGATGGGGGCCAGTTGTTCAGGTAGGGGGCGATCAACCTCGGTTCGGGTTGACTTAGTAAACCGGCCAATAGAGTCGGCAAGGATAACGTGTGATACAGACCGGGAAGTCCGAAATGGATCACACACAAAGGTCAATGAATGGGAAAGAATGACTGTGCATGACGGGGAAAAGTTCCCACGGGTGGGCAGTTTTAGTCCCGAGGTGTTACACAATCTATTGAGAAGGATATGTCTCATTAAATCTGCAAAGAGACGGATCAAACATTATGATTATTTACAGTTATGGCAACGGGAAGGTGAGAGACAAGGAGAATTAGCTTACACAGCTGACTCTCACTGTGGTAAGAAAAATATGGCAACAAGAGAGAAGGTGGTTACAGAGAGTGGCACACTGGTGTATGATAAAAATGCACTTAGCAACTGTATTATAGATGATAAGGATAAGTGTAACAAATGTAACAATGATAAAAGTAAAACTGTTAAATGTACAACTGTTAACCCGTGCAAGTTACACTCCATGTTAAACTTCCCTCAGGATTACCAGCAAGAAAGTGAGCCCAGCACGATGTCGGCACCTTTTCCAGCAGCCATCACACAAGACATCCAGGTGGACACGACCAATACGGTAAAGGCAATAATCAAACCCCCTAACGGAGGGTCAGGTGAGGTCGTGTCCACAGGTACGTACGGTGTTATATATCACGCACAAACAAATGTACCTCATATTGTAGAACCAACACAAGATGATGTAATTGAGTTCAATCCTGTCAGGGTGATCACAGTCCCCAATGGGAAGACTGACGCACAGGGAACCATTCCCGTCAGGGACAGTGCAATGCGCCGTCCCTGGTCCCGGATGGAATTGAGGTCAATTATGTCTGAATTTCCTGATCCTAGGAAAGATCTAGTTGCATGTCAAAGGTTCATTAAAGAACTAAGAAACTCCACAGAACCCACCAACAGAGATTGGCGGACAGTGCTGAGGGCATGTTTGCCCTCCAGTGTTGACCCTGCGAAATTTATTACTGATTGTCAATTAGACACGGAAGTACCTCAAACGGAGGAAAACAATCAGGAATGTATTAAGCAGATCAACCGACAGTTAGGAGTATATTTCCCAGCCGTTGTCGAGTGGAACGAAATCTTCTCCATAAGACAAAACGAAGAGGAAAGTACTTCTAATTATTTCCATTGGGCATTGCAGGACATGACTAGGTATACAGGTATAGAAAACATCGAAACAAGTGCACCGCACAGAGAAGTAGCAGTATTTGTGTTAATGAATGGTTTGAGGGAGGTATTGAGGACAAGGGTACAGACCACCAACCCAAACTGGAGAAATATCTCGGTGGCTGCATTAAGAAAGTCCGCTGTTGGGCATGAGCAAAACATCAGCAAGCACAGGGAAACACAGAGAAATAAGGAGCCTCAGATCCCTGTGGGTAAGTCAAAGGTGATAAGGTGTTATAATTGCCAGAAGGAAGGTCATTATGCAAGAGATTGTAGATCAAGAAATTTACAGAAGGTATATCAACCCCCTAGACAACAACATAACCATGGTATCCAAGGAATCAGGGAAGTACAGGGAAAGCGGTTGATGGTGATGAGCATCCAAGCGTTTGAGGAGGCATCAAATCAACCAAGACCTCAGGTCACTGGCACTTGGAGGAAGCCCAGGGTTTGTTATCTTTGTAAAAGAGAAGGGCATTATGCCAGCAACTGTAACAGCCCACATAAAGTCAGACCCCCTAGACAAGAACATGAACAAGAGTCATGACACACAAAATTGTAATCAGGGATCATATAGGAAGAAGTTTGGGCCGCACCTGTAATATGCAATCAGGAAAGGTGATCATTAGGACTGATAGTAAACCTGAGGTTACAGGTAAGGATATTGGGAGGTCAGTTCCTTGTAGACACAGGAACGGCCGGGTAAACGTTGTAATTTATCTGTAAATGTTTCTTTTCCCCATCTCTGACGTTCATCGGCAGAACTCAAACATCACATAGCTACTTGGTCTTTGCAGAAGTCTACCTAACCCCAGTGTGACCTACCGACATCGGTGTGTCCTGGCCAGGCATAAAAGGGTGGAGTGTGGAAATACTGGTGGGGAGGGGACTGCGCAAAGATACCAATGGATGTGTTGGTGTGACAGCCTGATGGTGAACAGAAGATCTGACAATGTTTTTTGTTTGTTTGTTGTTTAATGTAACATATGTATGAATTGTTCTCTCTCTCGTTTGTTTTTTTTTTCCTCTTCTCTCCCATGTTCTCATGTTTTAAAGATGGTATGTCACACATCAGTTAGACAAATGGTAATGCAAGATTTTTGCTCCTTACAGAAAGATCGCAGATTTGGAAGGAATATTGTATCACCAGAATGCTCGTTTGGAAGACTGAGAGACAGCACCTTTGAGATAACAGCAGAGCAGGAAGAACAACAAGACTAGAGGACATAAGACATCGTAACATTTTTCTTTCCCCTCAAAGTATTTTTTTTTTTTTGTACCCCCATTACAAATTTCTCTTTCTCCTCCTGTAAGATGGACTCGCCCCAAGAGACTGCAGTCCGTGTTTTCCTGTTGACCATGATGTTGACCAGAGCAGTCTGTTTCGGTGAGAGTACCATGGAGGTCGAGAAAGGATTGGGAATGGGTTCTGATGACCAGGATGGAGGCGTAGTTTTCCAAGAGCAACATAATCACAGAGTAAAGGCGAGTATCAGAAAACGATCTGGTAGCATTGACAATAGAAGGAATTGTGAAGGATTGTTAGCTGAGGAGAACTGCATCTGTAGGCATTGTGACAATATAGTTGAGGATGGGTGCATAAAGAAATGTCAGTCCAGTTTTAATGTCCACATGGACCGGCATCCATTGAGTGACTATCACTCCTTAGTGGGTAAAGTGTTAAACCAGACAGACTGTTGGGTATGCTCTCAAGTACCTCAAGGTCATAGCAAATCAGGACTAGTACCATTCCCTTTAACTATAGGAGAGGTACTTGAGCTAAGTGGTGGGAGGCCGGTGGACAAGAGGTTTAATATCTCTAGTCCTCCTAGTTTGAAGCTCCACCAATATCATGTGGATAGGTCCTTAGTGTGCTTTAACATTTCCAATCCCCGAAAGCCGTGAAATTGGGAAGTGTCATGGAGTAATCAAACCATGACCTTTTCATACAGACCCGATAGAATGCCCATAGACACAGAACTTATACGCCAGATAGCCGACCATGGAAAATATTTCCGGTATAGGTATACTCTAGGAAGTAGGACCATGCGAGTTGGAGAAGTATCCTGTGCACATATCGTACAACCTGATACGTGTACTAGACAGATGGGAGAGTTAGGGTTAGGAGAGTTCACATGGAAAGTTTGTAACATGGTT
The DNA here is from genome assembly GCF_028390025.1 of Pseudophryne corroboree. Classification (NCBI taxonomy): domain Eukaryota; kingdom Metazoa; phylum Chordata; class Amphibia; order Anura; family Myobatrachidae; genus Pseudophryne; species Pseudophryne corroboree. Next base: position 56,587,736 of record NC_086447.1, on the reverse strand, counting down.
ATGTCATACTCAGTCCCATATGTTCTCCCCGATGATGCATATTTCATATGCGGGAGGAAGGCGTATAAGTGGCTTGCCCCAAACTCAGAGGGATTGTGTTACATTGGAAAAGTACTGCCTGAAGTAATGACTGTATCCCATAGTAAAATGAAAGATATTCACCGTGGTGCCCAAGCTCCTTATACTCACACTCATTACGAGCACATCGTTAAACGGCACCTGATAGAGAGGACAGAGCATTCGGCCTCTGATCTGATCCATGAATCCACCGGGATTCAATTCCTACTCGCGTTAGATATCACTCGTACCGCCAGAGGAGTGATAAATTATAGATATATATCTGCGCTTGCAAATTTATTAGACAATATCACCGAAATGTACGACGACACGTTCAGGTACACTGGGAAAGAGTTACAAGCCTACAAAACAGAACTGGTTCAGCATAGGATGATTCTCAATTACCTCACAGCTGTGACAGGCGGGTATTGTGTTACCCTAGCAACTCAATATGGAATAAAATGCTGCACGTATATTACAAACAGCACTGAGGACCCAGCCGAGGTCATAGACCAAAAGATGGATGACATTTTGCAATTAAAATGGGAGTTTCGAAGGAAACACAATGTTAGTTAAGAACAAGTGCATTACTACAGGGATATTTAGTACAAGTATCCTGTGATATACATCCAGTATTTACTGTGCACTGTTATATATGTATACATACATAGCTTTACTTAGTATTGTTAGTCAGTGCAGTTTTATTGTTGTTTGTTGGGGGTCATTCGGAGTTGATCGCTAGCTGCCATTGTTCGCAGCACAGCGATCAGGCTAAAAATCTGCATTTCTGCGCTTGCGTACGGGCCGCAGTGCGCACGCGCGACGTACTTTCACAAAAAACTATGCAGTTTCACACAAGGTCGAGCGACTCTTTTCCGTCGCTTTGTTGATCGGTGAGTGATTGACAGGAAGTGGGTGTTTTTCCGGGAGGTAACTGACCGTTTTCCGGGAGTGTGCTAAAAAACCGCAGGCGTGTCAGGTAAAAACGCAGGCGTGCCTGGGGAAACGGAGGAGTGGCTGGCCAAACGCAGGGCGTGTATGTGACGTCAAAGCAGGAACTAAACAGACTGAAGTGATCGCAAGGAAGGAGTAGGTCTGCAGCTACTCTGAAGCTGCTTGAAAAAATGTCAGCACTGTTCTGCTAACCTTTCGTTCACACTTCTGCTACGCTTAGATACACTCCCAGAGGGCGGTGGCTTAGCGTTTGCACTGCTGCTAAAAACAGCAAGCGAGCGATCAACTCGGAATGAAGGCCTTTGTGTTTTGGTATTGGTTCTAATTCCACTTTAGTGTTTTGGTTTTGGCTTCGTTTTGCCATAACCATTCTTTCGTGTATTGGTTTTGGATCTGGATGATTTTTGAAAAAAACATAAAAACAGCTAAAATCACAGAATTTGGGGGTAATTTTGATCCTACGGTATTATTAACCTCAATAACATTAATTTCCACTAATTTCCACTGTCTATCCTGATCACTTCACACCTCACAATATTGTTTTTAGGCCAAAAGGTTCCCCCGAGGTGGCTGTATGACTAAGCTAAGCGACACTAGTGTGCGGCATAAACACCTGGCCCATCTAGGAGTAGCACTGCAGTTACAGGCAGGATGGCACTTTAAAAACTAGTCCCCAAACAGCACATGATGCAAAGAAGAAAAAGAGGTGCAAGATGGAATTGTCCTTGGGCCCTCCCACCCACCCTTATGTTGTATAAACAGGACTTGCACACTTTAACAAACCAATAATTTCAGCGACAGGGTTTGCCACATGACTGTGGCTGAAATGACTGGTTTGTTTGGGCCCCCACCAAAAAAGAAGCAATCAATCTCTCCTTGCACAAACTGGCTCTACAGAAGCAAGATGTTGACCTCATCCACATCCTCCTCCTCACAGAGTATTAAGTCGTCCCCACTGGAATCCACCATCACAGGTCCCTGCCTGGAGGCAATTGCTGGTAAAGGTCTTCCCGGAGGAATTTATAATTCATTTTGTGGGAGTAACCTCCTACGCCGATCGCTGACAAGGTTACTGGCTGCACTAAACACTCTCTCGGAGTACACACTGGAGGGGGGGCAACTTAGGTAAAATAAAGCCAGTTTATGCAAATGCATCCAAATTGCCTCTTTTTCCTGCCAGAATACATACAAACTGTCTGAGAGGCCTACTTGGATGCTGTCACTCATATAATCCTCCACCATTCTTTCAATGGTGACAGAATCATGTAGGTAATTCAAACCTGATTGTGAGAGGGTGGTGATGGCCTGCGAGTGCGTGCGTGTGGTGGTGCCTGCTGCCGTGTAGGTGTAGACGCGGTACTCACCAGGCGCCGATCTCTCTCACCTTCAGGTACCGGAACCTTCAACGGACCTGGAATTCTTCAGTCGGATCCGGACACGGCGATTCCCTCTCGGAGCTGACCGTCGACCGAGCTGAGGAGAGAATGGTTTACATCAAAGGGGGTATCGACCCTTCTTCCGCTGGAACAGGGGATACCCCAGGGGTGGCCGCGACCTTCACCGGTTGGGCGAATGGTCATCACCGGCACAAAGCCTCAGCCACCCAGATTTCACACACTCGCGCTTTCGCACGTAGTGTGATGAAAAGGGATTCTCACGTCCGTGAGCAATCCTAACTCCGGCGCTCGGGGACAAACAAGGGACAGACGTACACGGATGCTACTCACCGTCACAAGTCTTGCACTCCGATCTTCTCCACTTACAGGTCCCTGTAAGGAGGCAAAGAGAAACAGCCGTGCAGGGCCTAACTCTGACCTAGTGTCACACCCTATACTATCTACAACAGCAGAGGCCTCAAACTAGCTCTGTGGGTGTGGTGCAACATAACTAGCACAAACCTCATAACAGCAATTTGCCCTGCACGGTAACAACATATATCACACTATCGGAGTTACAACATAAAACGGTGCTGTCCCTTTGTCTACCCGACTCAGAACACCCAGTAGTGGGGACCGCACAGCTCACCCACCTACCGTACTCTCAGGGTGGCCTGAGCCTAACGCCCAGTGCCACCTTTACTCACCTCGGGGAAACGCTGATTCACTGGGCCTAGCGCCCCCTAACTGCCCACAGGCCGGAGGCCTGACTTTGCCCACGGGCCTAGCGCCCGCCTACCTTGCTGCCCGTTGGGTGACCTGGGCCTTGTGCCCAAGGTCACCTTATCGTACCTATTTGGCCAAAATCCACTAGGGCCTAATGCCCTCTAATGCCCCACAGGCCTAGTGCCTGGATTGTGCCTCGGGCCTAATGCCCGCCTAACTGGTGCCACAGGCCGGTGGCCTGACTAACCTTAGGGGCCTAGTGCCCAACATGTGCCCCCAGGCCTAGTGCCTGCCTATCTGGGCCACGGGCCTGGAGGGCCCGACCAAATGCCCCCACGGGCCAGGAGGGCCCGACTATATGCCCACGGGCCGGGAGGGCCCGACTACGTGCCCACAGGCCGGGAGGGCCTGACTGTGCCCACGGGCCTAATGCCCGAACACCCGGTGGTCTAGGGGGAAAGCGGGTACAGGGGCACCTGACAAGGGCCTACCTGACCCGCTGGAAGAGGCACCAGGGGGGAGCTTCGTCAGCTCTTCGCTTCCCACCCCTGGTGACCTCTCCGGCGCTCTTCTTCAATCTTCGGCCGCTGGCCCGTCCTGGCCAGCGGCGCCGCCGTCGTCGCGCCGCGTCCAGCCGCCGCTGGACATCTTCTTTTCCGAGCCCGTCTTCTTTCTTCTTGCCGCCGGGATCTTCTGCGCTCCGGCGCGCCGACGTCCGTCCTCGCTTCTTCCGCTCGAGTCTTCTGCCGCTCTTCGGCGCGGCCTCCTCTTCAGGCTCCCGCCCGGCGTCTGACGTCAGACGCCGGAGGCGGGGCCTATGACGCGGCGAGCGCCGATTGGCTCGCCGCGTCTCTCCACGATTGGCTGCCGCTCCGGGAGCCGCGATTGGCTCCCGGAGGGCGCCAAGATTCAAACGCCGCGGGCGGCGCTTCTGATTGGCGGCCCGAGCGGCGCCAAGTTTAAAGCGCCGCCGCGCCGCTCCCCGCCGCCGCACACTCCGCGCTGGGGACAGACAAGCTGCCCCAGCGCGGCCCCCAGTTAGGGACAGCAGCATGGACGTGCCCACAGGGCACATCCTTACATTTCCCCCCCCTTTTTCCTTTGTAGTCCCTACAAAGTTCCTCACGGCGTCCATCGTCCGCGGGTCAGGGAATTCCAAGGTCCTTCCGGCGAGGGTGCATTCGGGGGCCCAGCCTGGACCAGCTGTGACCCCACATCCTTCCTCCTCCAGCTCCGGGTTCCTCTTACGCCCTGACCTCCATCGGCGGATCCTCTGGGGGAGTGGCATCTCCTCACGATCGCTTGACGCTGGCCACCAAGGGGAATCTACCTCCACGGGGACAACAGTCACCCACTCTTGGCCTCTGATATCGTCTGTGGCTTCGTCCCTGTCTTCCGGGTGTGGTATCGACCACCACCCAACAGCGGAATCCTCCGGGGCATCCGTTTCCTCCCGGGCAACAGCCACCACATGTCGAATTTCCTCGTGGGGCATCTCCAAAGGTCCTGTGTCTTCCTCTGGAACGGGTCCTCCCACGGCATCACAGTCCTGTCCCCGTACGTCGGTCCATCTCGGCACTCCCGGCAGGTACTCTTGCTCCAGGACTATCTCCTCCTCTTCACGGAGGGCATTCAACTGGGAGCACGACTCCACCCGATCCTGCCAGTCACTCTCGTCGGCGCTTCCGATGCCAGAGTCGTCCTCCGTCTGTTCTTGGAGGGATTCGTCGGCGGACAGCTCACCGTAGTCCGAGTCTTCCTCCGATACCTGGACTGGGGTATTATTTTCCTCCTCAGCGTACTTAGTCCTTTCCGCTGGCACCTCTGTTTCCTCAGCGTACTCCTTCGCTTCCGCTGGCATCTCTTCTTCCTCAGCGTACTCCTTCGCTTCCGCTGGCATCTTTTGGTACCCAGGACACTCCTGTTCCGCACATCCTGGACGTGGACGGTTCCATCGCGGGGAGATTCCGGACGTCTCCGTCACTGGGTCTTCACGCTTTTCTTCGCAGCGTGGTCTCTTCACCTCCCAGTCGTCCACCTCCGCCTCATGCGGGAAAGGATTCTGCCTTACTGGGGTCACTTTCCTGGGACAGAGTAGGTCCGCAGCATCTTCCCAGGGGCACTCACTGGCCGCATGTCCTGGTCGCCGACACTTCCAACAAGGGAGGGCCACTGCCACCTTCTCCAAGACGGGTTCCTGGTCCACCTCCTTCACTGGGGAATCTTCACCCGTTGGTTCCGGCTCAGAGGAAATGGGCACCTGCGAACTAACTTCAAGCAAGGCCTTCCGCTCCATTTCCCTGGTTTCCTCCTCCCATCTCTGGGCGCGACCATCCGCAATCATCCGGTCTTCATCCCACGGACAATCGGGAAGCGTATGTCCTCTCGCCTCGCAGAGCGCACACACAGGCTCTGCAGCCACCCGGTCCCAAAGCTGCTGACGAGACTCCGTCATCTGCTTCACCGTGGCCTCGTAGTCCGTCCTGTCTTCCGTCCATGGACATTCCAGGAGCCGATGTCGGGGATCTCCACAGCTTTCACACCGGGAATCAACCTCGTCTTCGCTCAACTCTTCGTCCCAAGGACAACTGTTGTGCTCATGCCCGTAGTTTCCGCAGAGCAAACATCGGGACTCCTTCTTCGCTTGGCCCTGCTGACGTCTTCGGTCCGCTTCCTGGACCACCTTCTTTGGGGACGTCTCTCGCCAAGTACACTCGCTGGCAAAGTGCCCTGTTTGCCGACATCTCTTGCAGGGCGTCACAGCGGCTTTCTTGCGCCCCTTCTCCCGGCGCTCTTCCTTTCCACGCTGGACCGACCGCTGCACCATCTTCAGGATGTCTGCCCCAGACACCGTCACCCAGTCGCTCTGGTCCGCACACATCCGGGGGTGAGTCTTCTCCGGAGCCGTCCGCAGGGAGGTCTTCTTGGTGGCGTTCCACATCGTGTCCGTGATCCGGTCTCTTTGATCCTGCCGACTACGCCAAGTGTGAGAGGGTGGTGATGGCCTGCAAGTGCGTGCGTGTGGTGGTGCCTGCTGCCGTGCAGGTGTAGACGCGGTACTCACCAGGCGCCGATCTCTCTCACCTTCAGGTACCGGAACCTTCAACGGACCTGGAATTCTTCAGTCGGATCCGGACACGGCGATTCCCTCTTGGAGCTGACCGTCGACCGAGCTGAGGAGAGAATGGTTTACATCAAAGGGGGTATCGACCCTTCTTCCGCTGGAACAGGGGATACCCCAGGGGTGGCCGCGACCTTCACCGGTTGGGCGAATGGTCATCACCGGCACAAAGCCTCAGCCACCCAGATTTCACACACTCGCGCTTTCGCACGTAGTGTGATGAAAAGGGATTCTCACGTCCGTGAGCAATCCTAACTCCGGCGCTCGGGGACAAACAAGGGACAGACGTACACGGATGCTACTCACCGTCACAAGTCTTGCACTCCGATCTTCTCCACTTACAGGTCCCTGTAAGGAGGCAAAGAGAAACAGCCGTGCAGGGCCTAACTCTGACCTAGTGTCACACCCTATACTAACTACAACAGCAGAGCCCTCAAACTAGCTCTGTGGGTGTGGTGCAACATAACTAGCACAAACCTCATAACAGCAATTTGCCCTGCACGGTAACAACATATATCACACTATCGGAGTTACAACATAAAACGGTGCTGTCCCTTTGTCTACGCGACTCAGAACACCCAGTAGTGGGGACCGCACAGCTCACCCACCTACCGTACTCTCAGGGTGGCCTGAGCCTAACGCCCAGTGCCACCTTTACTCACCTCGGGGAAACGATGATTCACTGGGCCTAGCGCCCCCTAACTGCCCACAGGCCGGAGGCCTGACTTTGCCCACGGGCCTAGCGCCCGCCTACCTTGCTGCCCGTTGGGTGACCTGGGCCTTGTGCCCAAGGTCACCTTATCGTACCTATTTGGCCAAAATCCACTAGGGCCTAATGCCCTCTAATGCCCCACAGGCCTAGTGCCTGGATTGTGCCTCGGGCCTAATGCCCGCCTAACTGGTGCCACAGGCCGGTGGCCTGACTAACCTTAGGGGCCTAGTGCCCAACATGTGCCCCCAGGCCTAGTGCCTGCCTATCTGGGCCACGGGCCTGGAGGGCCCGACCAAATGCCCCCACGGGCCAGGAGGGCCCGACTATATGCCCACGGGCCGGGAGGGCCCGACTACGTGCCCACAGGCCGGGAGGGCCTGACTGTGCCCACGGGCCTAATGCCCGAACACCCGGTTGTCTAGGGGGAAAGCGGGTACAGGGGCACCTGACAAGGGCCTACCTGACCCGCTGGAAGAGGCACCAGGGGGGAGCTTCGTCAGCTCTTCGCTTCCCACCCCTGGTGACCTCTCCGGCGCTCTTCTTCAATCTTCGGCCGCTGGCCCGTCCTGGCCAGCGGCGCCGCCGTCGTCGCGCCGCGTCCAGCCGCCGCTGGACATCTTCTTTTCCGAGCCCGTCTTCTTTCTTCTTGCCGCCGGGATCTTCTGCGCTCCGGCGCGCCGACGTCCGTCCTCGCTTCTTCCGCTCGAGTCTTCTGCCGCTCTTCGGCGCGGCCTCCTCTTCAGGCTCCCGCCCGGCGTCTGACGTCAGACGCCGGAGGCGGGGCCTATGACGCGGCGAGCGCCGATTGGCTCGCCGCGTCTCTCCACGATTGGCTGCCGCTCCGGGAGCCGCGATTGGCTCCCGGAAGGCGCCAAGATTCAAACGCCGCGGGCGGCGCTTCTGATTGGCGGCCCGAGCGGCGCCAAGTTTAAAGCGCCGCTGCGCCGCTCCTCGCCGCCGCACACTCCGCGCTGGGGACAGACAAGCTGCCCCAGCGCGGCCCCCAGTTAGGGACAGCAGCATGGACGTGCCCACAGGGCACATCCTTACATGATCGTAGCAGAAAATGTGTTAGCAGTTGGGAAAAACCATGTGCACTGCAGGTGTGGCAGATACAACATTTGCAGAGAAAGTTAGATTTGGGTGGGTAATTTTGTTTTTGTGCAGGACAAATACTGGCTGCTTTATTTTTACACTGCAATTTAGATTTCATTTTGAACACACCCCACCCAAATCGAACTATCTCTGCACATGTTATATCTGCCCCCCCCTGCAGTGCACATGGTTTTGCCCAACTGCTAACAAATTTGCTGCTGCGATCAACTCTGAATTAGGCCCCATATGCAGTGACAGTAGACATGTCAGTAATCGTTGGCAGGTCCTTCAGTCCGGACCAGATGTCAGCTTTCACTCCTGACTGCCCTGCATCACCGCCAGTGGGTGGGCTAGGAAATCTTATACTTTTCCTTGCAGCCCCAATGTCGGGAGAAATTGAAGGAGGAGCTGTTGACAGGTCATGTTCCGCTTGAGTTGACAATTTACTCACCAGCAGGTCTTTGCACCTCTGTGTCTGCCGGAAAGAGAGATACAACGCAGGCTTTAAACCTAGGATCGAGCACGGTAGCCAAAATGTAGTGCTCTGATTTCAACAGATTGACCACCCTTGAATCCTGGCAAAGCGAATGAAGGGCTCCATCCACAAGTCCCACATACTTTGCGGAATCGTTCCATCTTAGCTCGTCATTCAATTTCTCCAGCTGCTTCTGCAAAAGCCTGATTATGGGAATGACCTGACTCAAGCTGGCAGTGTCTGAACTGACTTCACGTGTGGCAAGTTCAAAGGGTTGGAGAACCTTGCACAAGACGGAAATCATTCTCCACTGCGCTTGAGTCAGGTGCATTACCCCTCCTTTGCCTATATCGTAGGTGGATGTATAGGCTTGAATGGCCTCTAGCTGATCCTCCATCCTCTGAAGCATATAGAGGGTTGAATTCCACCTCGTTACCACCTCTTGCTTCAGTTGATGGCAGGGCAGGTTCTGGCATTTTTGCTGGCGCTCCAGTCTTCGGCACGTGGTGGCTGAATGCCGAAAGTGATCCGCAATTTTTCGGGCCACCGACAGCATCTCCTGCACACCCTTGTCATTTTTCAAAAAATTCTGCACCACCAAATTAATTGTATGTGCAAAACATGATGTAATGCACGCACAATATTAGTGGCGTTGTCCGATATCACAAATCCCCAGGAGAGTCCAATTGGGGTAAGCCATTCTGCAATGATGTTCCTCAGTTTCCGTAAGAGGTTGTCAGCTGTGTGCCTCTTACGGAAAGCGGGGATACATAGTGTAGCCTGCCTAGGAACACGTTGGTGTTTGCGAGATGCTGCTACTGGTGCCGCTGCTGTTGTTGCTGCGGGAGGCCATACATCTACCCAGTGGGCTGTCACAGTCATATAGTCTTTAGTCTGCTCTGTTCCACTTGTCCACATGTCCGTGGTTAAATGGACACTGGCTACAACCGCATTTTGTAGGACACCGGTGACTCTTTTTCTGACGTCTGTGTACATTCTCGGTATCGCCTGCCTAGAGAAGTGGAACCTAGATGGGATTTGATACCGGGGACACAGTACCTCAAACAATTCTCTAAGTCCCACTGAACTAATGGCGGATACCGGACGCACGTCTAACACCAACATAGCTGTCAAGGCCTCAGTTATCCGCTTTGCAAAAGGATGACTGCTGTCATATTTCATCTTCCTCACAAAGGACTGTTGGACAGTCAATTGCTTACTGGAAGTAGTGCAAGTGGTCTTCCGACTTCCCCTCTGGGATGACGATTGATTCCCAGCAGCAACGACAGCAGTGGCAGCTCTGGAGGAATCCCGGTAAGGATAGGACTCCTCAGTCTTGCCAGTGACATGGCCTGCAGGACTACTGACGTTCCTGACTGAGGAGGAAGTTGACGTTGAGGGAGTTGGTAGCGTGGCTTGCAGGAGCTTGGAAACAGGAGGAAGAAGGGATTTAGGTGTCAGTGGACTGCTTACGCTCTTACCCAAAGTTTCACAACTTGACACTGACTTATGATGAATGCGCTGCAGGTGACGTATAAGGGAGGATGTTCCTAGGTGGTTAACATCCTTACCCCTACTTATTACAGATTGACAGAGGCAACAGATGGCTTGACACCTGTTGTCCGGATTTGTGGAGAAATAATTCCACACCGAAAAGGTGGCTTTTTTGGTAGTTTGCCCAGGCATAACAATGGGCTTCTTCATCCCACGGACAACAGGTGTCTCCCCCGGTGCCTGACTTAAACAAACCACATCATCATCAGAATCCTCATCGTCAACTTCCTCCTCAGCGCCAGCAACACCCATATCCTCATCCTGGTGTACTACAACAGTGACATCTTCAATTTCAATATCAGGAACTGGACTGTGGGTGCTCCTTCCAGCACTTGCAGGAGGCGTGCAAATGGTGGAAGGAGCCACCTCTTCCCGTCCAGTGTTGGGAAGGTCAGGCATTGCAACCACAGACACACTTGGACTTTCCTTGGGGATTTGTGATACCATCTCAGAACGCACAGTTCTTTCCTGTGCTCTTTCCATCTTAATTCTTTTAATTTTTCTAGCGGGAGGATGAAGGCTTCCATCGTCATGTGAAGCTGAACCACTAGTCATGAACATAGGCCAGGGCCTCAGCCATTCCTTGCCACTCCGCATCGTAAATGGCATATTGGCAAGTTTACGTTTATCCTCAGACCATTTAAATTTCTTTTTTGGGGTCTTTTTACTGAACTTTGGCTTTTTGGATTTTACATGCCCTCTGCTATCACAATGGGCATCGGCCTTGGCAGACGACGTTGATGGCATTTCATCATCTATGTCATGGCTAGTGGCAGCAGCTTCAGCACTAGGAGGAAGTGGTTCTTGATCTTTCCCTATTTTATCCTCCAAATGTTTGTACTCCATTATTTTTCTGGAGTTATATAACACAAAATTCGGCACAAGAGAGCGTACCCCTACACCTCACAGGGCAAACCCTGTAAAAATTATTTGGATTAAATATTAATAACCCCTTTATTTTGAGTAAATAATATACAGCACAGGACAGCACTACTGAATTTATATGGCAGCACCACTGGACTGGATTTATACGGAAATATATGGATTTATACGGCAGGATAACTGGAATTACAGGGCAGTATTCCGAAAATTATACAGCAGTATCACAGGAATTATATGCCAGTATCACAGGAATTTTACGCCAGTATTCCGAGAATTATATGGCAATATCACAGGAATTATACGCCAATGTCACAGGAATTATACGGCAGTATAACGGGAATTATATAGCAGTATCACAGGGATTATACACCAGTATTCCGAGAATTATGCGGCAATATCACAGGAATTATACGGCAATGTCACAGGAATTATACGCCAGTATCACGGGATTTATATGGCAGTATCACAGAAATTATACGCCAGTATTCCGAGAATTATATGACAATATCACAGGAATTATATGGCAGTATCACGGGAATTATATGGCAGTATCACAGGAAATATACGCCAGTATTCCGAGAATTATATGGCAATATCACAGGAATTATACGGCAATGTCACAGCAATTATACGCCAGTATCACGGGAATTATATGGCAGTATCACAGGAATTATATGCCAGTATTCCGAGAATTATACGGCAATATCACAGGAATTATACAGCAATATCATAGGAATTATACAACAGTATTCCGAGAATTATACGGCAATGTCACAGGAATTATACGCCAGTATCACAGAAATTATATGGCAGCATCACAGGAATTATACGTCAGTATTCCGAGAATTATACGGCAATGTCACAGCAATTATACGCCAGTATCACGGGAATTATATGGCAGTATTACAGGAATTATGCACCAGTATTCCGAGAATTATACGGCTATATCACAGGAATTATACGGCAATATCATAGGAATTATACAACAGTTTTCCGAGAATTATACGGCAATGTCACAGGAATTATATGCCAGTATCATGGGAATTATATGGCAGTATCACAGGAATTTTACGCCAGTATTCCGAGAATTATACGGCAATGTCACAGGAACTATACGTCAGTATTCCGATAATTATATGGCAATATCACAGGAATTATACGGCAATGTTACAGGAATTATATGACAGTATCACAGGAATTATATGGCAGTATCACAGGAATTTTATGACAGTAGTCCGAGAATTATATGGCAATATCACATGAATTATACGGCAATGTCACAGGAATTATACACCAGTATCACAGGAATTATATGGCAGTATCACAGGAATTATACACCAGTATTCCGAGAATTATACGGCAATATCACAGGAATTATACGCCAGTTTCACAGGAATTATACGCCAGTATCACGGGAATTATATAGCAGTATCACAGGAATTATACGCCAGTATTCCGAGAATCATATGGCAATATCACAGGATTTATACGGCAATGTCACAGGAATTATATGTCAGTATCACGGGAATTATACGCCAGTATTCAGAGAATTATACTGCAATGTCACAGGAATTATACGCCAGTATTCCGAGAATTATATGGCAATGTCACAGGAATTATACCCCAGTATCACAGGAATTATACGGCAATATCACGGGAATTATACGCCAGTATCACAGGAATTATACGCCAGTAACACTGGATATATGGCAGCAGAGGACACCACCACTGTGACTGGTCACTGGACTGATGCTGCACAAGACACTACCCCTGGTCTGATGCAAGACAACACAGCAAAAATGCAAGGGACTTAGATTAGCTGAAGGCTGCATAAGCCTGAGGCCATATAAGAGCCCAACTTTTGGTGATTGGTTGTTTATGACTAAGCAGTTGCTAGGCAGATCATGTTTCCGGTGGTTTTTTCCTATAGGATCAGAGGGTTGTCCGTCAAGCTTTAAGGGGTTGGTCTCAGGATAGTATATAGGGCAGGGTCATGTGCCTCAGACTTCCTCTTGTCATTTATTGTATGGCCCAGGAAGGATGAGTATATTACCACAGGTTTAATTGGTACTGTTTTAACCTTTGTTCCTTTATATTTATCGGTGTATTAAGTATATTTATCTGTGTAATAAGTATATTTATACTTATTTATATTTCCTGTATATTTATCTTTATATTTATCCTTTATCTGTGTTTTTCTTGCCTGTTATTGCGTTCAATTTGTATCCCACATATTGGCTTTATTTGTTACATTGTGCTCGTTTTTGTCCCCCTTTGTTTTATAAGTTGAGGTTTAGTTGCTGTGATACTGTTTTATTAAGGATTCCCTGCTGCTTGGTGCATTCCCCTGCTGCTCTGCCCCATTTGCTGCTGCCTTGGGATACCGCGTCCCCTCCGATCCGCCCCCCCCCCCTCCCGCCGCCTGGTGGAAGGCGCGGGCACCCCACGCCCGCGATCCCAGAGTGCGGCCCCACGTAGTTTGATCCCAGCGGTCGCAGCATCGCTGCGGGGTCGGGCCGCTGCGGCCCGCGCCCCTGCTAGCGGTGATCACGGGTCCGGCGGCCGCTCGGGACATGCTGCTGCGGAGGACGTCCCGGCCGGTCCGCGGCCGCAGGCGTCCCCGGAGAGCTCCACGCGCCGGGCGGCTCTCTCGCCCGGCGCTGCTAGCTGCGGCTCGGCTCCCCTTCCCCTCCCGCCGGCGGCTCCGGCCAGCGGCGCGGGCGCCCACATGGTGCCTGGCTTCCGCGGTCGGGCTGCAGGGGGCGAGGGGGGGGGTACACACTGATGGGGGGGCAATATTGTTTTTGGGGTTTACAGGGAGATCCTGTGCCCTCTGTTACGCGGGCGGCTGGGGATGGGCTCTCCCCTGCGGGGGGGTCCGTTTCCCCCCGTATATACTGTTGGGGATGGCGTAGTGAGGGCGGGCCCCAGTGCACTACAGGGAGTGGGGTTTTCGCGGGTTGCCGCGTCGGGGGCCCCGTGGGCAGCTCCGGTGCTGGGTTCCCCGGCAGGGGATCTCGCAAGGGGGGCATTTTCTTTTGGGTCCCGGTCACTCGCTGGTTAGGTTCCCGCATCGGCATCCCCGGGCGTCGGGCTCCAGGCTCTTCCCCACAGCCCGTGGGGGGGGCAGTGCAGCTGGCGGCGACGCAGTCGTCTATGGCAGCTGCATTCCACCTGCCTGGCCCTCCGCCGTCGTTTGGCGTGCCTCACGGTTTTGCCGGGAGACAGTTTTTTCCCGGTGGCCTTCCCTGGCCAGTAGCGCAAGCGTTACCCGCGTCCTCCGGAGCGCCTTTCTCGGGCCTCCCGTTTTAGTCTTCACTGCACTTTTACCCGTATGGTGCCAGCGCGGCCGCGGGCGTCCTACCCACGTGGTCGGCCAGTGGCCCCGGCTTGCTATCCCCTCCCCCCTGCCTTTGCGGGCTCGTATAACGAGTCCTCCCCGGCTGGGACGAACCCGTTGGCCCATTTTTGGCAGCCGCCCCTCGCTCCTACTCCGTTCCAACCGGCCCCGTCGGCATTTCATGTGTCGGCCGGGCACCTTCCGCCTCCTGCATGGCTTCCTGCCTACACCGTGGGTGGCGCGTCGGGAGGCCTTCCCCCACGCCCTTCGTCCCCCTCTGTGGGGGGTCCTCTCCCGCCTCGTCCCGCTGGCCCCCCTCCGCCGAGCGGTGGTGCTTTGCCCCCCCTCCCGCCTGTTCCCCCCATTTCTGTTTATGCAATGTCTTCTCCTGTGCCTGTTGTCCCCTCTGTTTCCTCCTCTCAGGTGCTGGCAAGTTCCGGGTCTTCGTTGCGGAGGGGCCGGAGGTCAGAGAGGACGGCGGCCGCGGCACCGACGGAAGTTGTTCCATCGCCGCCGGAGTCGGGTGCAACAGAAGACGCTGTTCCGGGTCCTTCAGGCGCGGGTGAGCTCGCTATTACTTCCCATTGTTCATCTAGCACTGCTTCCACCTCTTCTAGTAATGTTTCTTCAGGTTCCCCTTGGCGCCCGCGTAAACTTGCTAGTCTTACTGCGTGGCTAAGGCAGCGCGGATGGCGCCGGCGATGTCGGTTCCCTCTGAGCCCCCCAGTTCTCCGGTACTGGTGCGTTGCGCCAATACGGCCGTTACGCGGGGTGTTCGCAAGCGGTTGCGGGAGACAATCGGGAAAGGGAAGTACGCCGGCGTCTTCACCCTTACGGATGAGACGCGGTGGACTTTTGACGCAGCTAAGAAAACGGGGGCATTGGGGACAATGCTTTCCGTACTGTTCACCTGTGGTTGCGGGGTTTCTCGGTTTTCACGGCTGCTACACCGAAGCGCGGCCCGCAGAGTATCACACCTTGGTTAAATATCTCTTTCTGGTGCATGACATGAGGTAAATGCACTAGGGGCGTAGATTGTCGTTTTTGACACTCGTGCACGTTGTGCGGGTCACCCGGCAAGGGACTGCATCGCGGCGGCGAGCGGAAAGCCCTCCGCTCCTGCCGAAGCCGGGGGAGTCGGTAAGTAAGGCTCCCTCCCCTATTCGGGTTCCCGAATTGCGCATCTGGATTAGCTGATACCCCGACAAGCCGGCAGCGTTTTTTCCTTTTGGAGGGTTTTAGTCCTGGTTTTCGCCTGCCCATTTCGGATTCGGTGCACGTGGTGGCGCGCCGGAATTTGAAGGCGGCTCGCGAATTCCCACACGTGGTCAGGCGGAAAGAGGACGCGGAGATCGGCATGGGGCGCATGTGTGGGCCCTACGCCTTTCCCCCTCTGCCCTCCTTGTGCATCTCCCCCATGGGGGGGGGGGTGCCCAAGACGGCCCCGGGTAAGTTCCGCCAGATAAAGCACTTATCGCATCCTAATGGCTTTCGGTTAATGACTCCATTCCCGAGGCCGTGTGCAGGGGCGTTATCAGTCCTTTGACGAGGCTCTGCGCTGGGTTCGGGACGGTGGTCCGGGGGGCCTGTTTGGCAAAATTAGATGGGGAAACGGCTTTCGGCGCCTTCCCCTGCACCCGTATTCCCTGCGGTTTCGGGGTTCGAATGGGGGCAGAATTTTATGTGGATCGGTGTCTCCCCATGGGCTGTTCAGGCTCCTGTGCCTATTTTGAGGGATTTAGCACTTTTTTGCGTTGGTCCGTCCAGGCGCCTCCGATCAGGGTGGCTCACTAACGGGACGATTTTCTCTTGTGGGCCCATGGGGTATTTCGGTCTGGGGCGATATTCTGTCGGTTGCCAGGTCCTTGTTCGAAAGTTTGGGGGTTCCCGTCGCGCCGGACAAGTGGGAGGGCCCCTATAGTTGTCTTAGCTATCGGAGAATGGAAATAGACACAGGGGCGGGCTGCTGTCGCCTCCCTGTTTGGACAGGCGCAGGGTTCGTTTTAAGCAGATACAGTCGTTGCTGGGTTCCTTCAACTTTGCGTGCCGGATTGGCCCCATGGGTAGGGTTTTCTGTCGCAAACTTGAACGGGCCTCGACGGGTGCGGTCGGGCAGCATCATACCGTGTACCTCTCCCGCGAGATCAGGGATGATTTAGCGAGTTTGGGCTTCTTCTCGGGTGTACTTCAACGGGGAGGTTTTTGCGGCCTCCTCCTTGTTGTTCCAACGGTCGGCTCCAGTTGTCACTGATGCCTCGGGCAGTCATGGCTTTGGGGCATTTTTTGCCGGGTCGTGGTGCGCTGCTGCTTGGCCGTCCTCTTGGGTGGCACGGGGTTTCGCCAAGAACCTCCTTGCTGGAGTTGTTCCCGATCATAGTTGCCCTGGAATGGTGGGCCTGCCAGTCTCGAACCGGGACATCTCCTTCCGTTGCGACAATTTGGGAGTGGTGCACGCTATCAATAATCAGCGTTCTTCTTCTCCACAGGCTTTGCAGTTTTTGCGACATCTGGTGCTGGTTTGCTTGCGGTCCAATATCGATTTCGGGGCCTGTCACGTTCCCGGAAGCGACAACAGAGTTGCGCAGGCGTTTGTCTCGATTCCAGTTTGATAAATTCCGGGCGTTGGTTCCGGGAACGGCAGCGGAGGGTTTACCGTGCCCGCCTTCTGTCTGGCGGGTTGTCGAGTCGGGTTAGCTGCTCTGGCCAAGTCTGCGTTGGCTCCTTCCACGCTCAGGGCGTATGATGCAGCCTGGCGTGATTGGTCGCCCCCTTTTTAAGTAGGTACGGTGTGGCGGGGGATTTCCCGGCGGACGTTGTGATGGCCTTTGTTTGGGATCCTTATCGAGGGGGTGGGTCAAAAGCGGGCATGTCTTCTGCCCTTGCAGGCATTTTTTCCTTTCACTTTCGGCTACACGGGATGACGGACCCCGGGTCCTTTGTCCTTTCCAGAGCACTTGAAGGATGGGCTAGGATGCGACCGGCGCCCGCGAACTCCCGCAGACCCGTGACTTTGCAGCTTCTAACGGAGTTGCTGCGTGTGCTGCCTCGAATTGCGACATCGGTGTTCGAGGTGGTCCCTTTGTTAGTCGTGTTTGGCCCTAGCTTTCTTTGGGGCTTGCAGAGTGAGCGAGTTAGGGGCGTGCAGTAAGGCATATCGTGAGTCCGGTATGCTTTACAGGAATGTGCACCTGCAGGATGGCCTGTTGCTCTGTAGGATTGTGCGGTCCAAGACAGATCAACAGGTCAAGGTCGCTGGGTGTTCCTTGGAGGCCCGGGAGGATGGAGTGCTGGCCCGCTGCGGTGGGCGCGGAAGTATCTCCGGTTGAGGCCTTCGGGTGGCGACCAGTTGCTAGTGCATGCGCACGCTGGCCCGCTGAATAAGTTCCAATTTGCTGCAGTGTTTAAGAAATGTTGGAGGCGCTAGGCTTGCGGGGGCGGACTTGGGTACCCATTCCTTTCGGTTTGGGGTGGCTACACATGGCGCGGCTACGGGCTCCTCCCCGGCGGCTGTACGGGTGAGGAGCCGTTGGAAGTCTGCCTCCTATAAGTCTTATGTCCGTTTTGATAAGATGTAGTTGCGCCTGTTGCGCTAACCCAAAAACTTGTTTACTCGTCGGTTTTTGAACGCTTACCGTTCAGGAATCGAGGGTGTGAAGTGAATTTTTACATTTTCCTCCGAAGGGGGCCTAATTTCAATTGGCTGTTCTCTTAAGGTCCACGGGAGGTTTTTGAGTTTTCTCCTTCACTTGGGTTATTTCGTTTATTGCATTATCTCTGTTTTGTGTTAAAATTTCTGAGGGTGTTTTTCTTTTTCAGCCCATTCTTATATTTTTTGTGCGGGGCATCCCATGGCACTTAGGGCGGCTGATGTTTTCAGAGATAGGGAGTTGCGTTGGGTAGGTGTCAGCGGCTTGCTTTGGGGTGATTTGTTGCGGCTCCTTTTTCATCGTGAGCGCCGCTGAGGGTCGCCCCAGTTGTATCGTCCTGCATTTAGGTGGCAAGGATTTGGGCAGAGTTAAGGGCATAGATTTAATTTTGTCCATTGAGGCGGATTTGGTGGCGATTCGTGGTCACTGGCCAGGAGTCTGTATTGTGTGGTCGGAGATAGTGCCGCGTTTTCATTGGCGGGGTGTGGTGCGTTTCTCAGCTCTGGAGAAAGATCGGCAGAAGGTGAATGCGGCGGTATCTCTGTTTTGTTAGGGCCATAAGGGGAGTAGCTGTCAGGCATCCTTTACTTGTGCTGCGTAACCGTCAGTTCTACAAGGAGGATGGGGTTCATCTTTCTCCGGACGGAGTGCAGTTTTTCCTGTAGGAGGTCTTTTTTTGTTTTGTTTTTTTGGTCCTTTTCGTTAGGGCTATTTAGTTTGTTCTTAGTTTGTTGGTTCGGATGGCGGGTGGCGGTTTTGTAAACCTTTGGTGGCGGGAAGTCGCTACCAACCAGCGGTCAAACGGGCATAAGTGGTCATTGTGGGGCTCCCTCTTTAGAAGGACGGCAGGTGTGTCCTTCTCTTGCGGTTGGACATTTAGACGTTCCCCTGCGGGAACCGAACGTTTGCCAGAGAAAAGAATGGTGAGGCCAGCACAATGCGGGTTATGCAGGAAGGAAGCGGGGTTTGGGTACTCCCCTCCTTGGTTGGTGGATTTCATCCAAGGGACTGAAGCTGGTGTCTGGTAGCGACTTTTCCTTTGCCATCCTCCAATCTAAATTTAACTTTGCAATCTAAATTAATTCCAATTCAATTACAATTATAGTTTAAAGAGTTGGTCAGCGATCAATAAATATCGTCTGACCTTTAACTCCAGCTACCGTGTCCGTGTCTTTATTTCAGTGTGTGTGTCATTTTATTTTAGTGATAAGCCAGCTTAAGAAAGGTTTATGTAATCACAATAAAGTTATGGGCGCCTTATACAGCAGCCAGCAGCACTGGGGACATATAGCAGCAAAGGACACCAACACTGTGACTGGTTGGACTGATGCAGCATAAGACACTGACTACACTGGACTGGACTGAGCAGCACAACACAGCAGGGGTGTATTTAGGGGTCCGAGCGCCCGCCTGGCAATGTAAAGCACTGGTGCCCCCCCATATTTGAAATAGGGAAGGCACGTGTGCAAAAAAAGGGGCGTGGCCACTCAATAGTTCCCCAATTCAAATTACACCACATTAGTGTGCCTTACTCAAATTACACAGAACATTAATGTACATTATTCACGTTATGCTACACAGTAGTACCCCTTATACCAGAGGTTCCCAAACTGTGTGCCGTGGCTCCCTGGGGTGCCTCGGGACACTTGCAGGGGTGCCCTGGGTTGGTGGTCCAGGACCAATTCAAATTATTCATGGTCAATGTAATAGGCAAAACCAGTGCTGGTGGCTGCCAGTCATAAAATATGTGGCCAAACAGAAGCAAATCTTGTCCCTCACCACACAACTGACCCTAAGGATGACATATAAACGCGATCTACTTAATGTAATATTTCTTTCTAAATTTCTCAATAAGAAATTTTTGGCCTAGGGGTGCCGTGAAAAAATTCTGATATTCTAGGGCGCCGGGATTCAAAAAAGTTTGGAAACCACTGCCTTATATACATTAAGCTGAAGGCGTGCACGCTCCTGGGAAAGTGAGCATGGACTCACAATTATATATTATATCAAACTATAAATATGTAATCACACCCCCTACACATGCGCACACACACAATTAGCAGCCTTACACACAATACCCACAGTAGTTCTCCTTACACATAATGTCCCCAGTATAGTGTCAGATGCACCTAATGTTCCCCAGCATAGTGCCAGTTACACATAATGACCCCAGTAGTGCAGTGCCAGATACACATAATGCCTCTGAGTATAGTGCCAGATACACATATGCCCCCTCAGTGTCAGATACACATATGCCCCCACAGTGCCAGATACATATATGCCCCCACAGTGCCAGATACACATATGCCCCTACCGAGCCAGACACTCGTATACCCCTACAGTGCCAGACACTCGTATGCCCCTATAGTGCCGGACACTCAAATGCTCTCACAGTGCCGGACACTGAAATGCTCCCACAGTGTCAGATACACGTATGCCCCCACAGTTCCAGATACTCGTATGCCCCCACAGTGCCAGACACACATATGCCCCCATGATGATTTTACTATTAAAGGCAGCACTTTTAGGTAGGTTCACTTTTAGAGGCGACAGCTATCCCACCACCCCCGTGTAGCAGGGATGCCCATTAATGATCAAAGAATGCAGCAGCAGCAGCAGGCACTGCAATTGGCGCCAGGGTCCAGCACCGCACCACAATACAGACAAGAAACTCACCATAAACTACACGCCCCAGCAGCCTCCGCTGCATACTGTGATCGTTACTGGGCATCCCTGCTGGTGAGGAACTACACGGGGTGGGGGGATAGCTGTTGCCTCTAAAAGTGAATCTATCTACTGTCCATGGGTGGCACCTCTGGACGGCGCCCCTCCTCGGCTGGCGTCCCTGGCGAGTGCCATCCTGGCCAATAGGAAGATACACCCCTGCAACACAGCACTAGACTCGCCACCCCACTTTCCCACCCGCACACAGACACTGAGGACGGAGACACGTCCTCTCACTACACTCTCCGAGACTGAAGTGCAAATGGCCGCGACGCGCAGCTCCTTATATGGAATCCAAATCCCGCGAGAATCCGACAGCAGGATGATGACGTTTTGCCTCGTTCGGGTTTCCGAGTCAGGGGGAAAACTCGAGCCTGGCTCGGAACTGGACTCGAATGGTGAAGTTCGGTAGGGTTCGGTTCTCTGAGAACCCCCTCATCTCTAGTTTGTAGTAAATTCTGCATTATACATGTGACTGTGTGTGCCAATAGCAGCTGTGTGGTTCCTCTTCCATGTATCTCACACATATTGCTATCCCTATATTCTGTACCCTGACGGGGGCTAAGTGCATCAGGGTCCTATATTGTTAGGGTCTCCTGCTCTGTGCTGCCATGTCGTCATGGCAACCGGGAGACAAGTGCTAGCGGAGTAACCTGAGCGTAGCTGATACTCCGGTTCGGGTCTTTTGCTGTGCAATGGTTACAGGCTCTGTGCACGGCAGGGGATCCGGTGCTGGTTTTTGTGCTCACAGTCTGTGAGGTCTGAGTGGGGCGTGGACAGCACCTGCTATATAAACCCTCTTCTCAGGTTAGGCAGATGCTGCTGAATCTTTGTTGGTTAGTCAGTTCCTGAAAGCTAGCTAGTACTGTGTAAACTTTGTATTTGTTTGTTGCTTACTGCAAATAGGCCTTGGGATTTGGTATTACACTCTGCCAATCCAGACCTAGCAGTAAGACTGGAGTCAGTCGTTTAACCTGCTGGGGTTCTTTTGCTACTCTGTGAACCTAGCAAGTTTGCGGCTGTATTCTCAGACTTGCCTGCCAAAATCCTTTCTCACTGTGCAAGGTGTTCAGGTGTCAGTTTAGTGGCAGTAAGCTGAACCAGTGCACTGCAAGTGAGGACTAGGATTGTGGAGACTCTCCTTGTGTCTATTATTCCATCTCTGACCAAGGAGTTTACTGCCACACCCATTGGTAACCCTTTAGGGTTTTGCTGTTGCCCTTAGCAACAGCATTTCGGGTTCTCTACGTATTAAATCACTACATCTCGCTTCTTTCCATCTGAGCATTCCTAATACTAGGGAGACACCCGGTTTCTTAGCCTTTGGGCTTCTCTGTTCACTTTGTGTTTATTTTGTTACCCTATCACCTTCTGTGTATGTAATGTCATATTCCCCAGTCTGTCTGTGAGTTCATTTGTTTTGCATCCCTCACCGTTCAGACACCAGTACATTCCTGCTGGCACTGGTGTGCATAACATATTCAGCAGCCAAATACTCCTGTTGAAATTTGTAGGAATATGGAGCATACCCCTCAAAATACTTTGCAACAGGTGGTCGATCAGGTGCAGGTCCTGACACGACAATTTAATGATTTGTCCATTAAAATGCACACCTCGCAGGCCGCTGGCGGAGCTCCCGCAGCAGCAGTACCTTCAGGGGTTAAGGAGCCGAAAGTAAATCTCCCGGATCGTTTTTATGGAGATCGCTCGCAGTTCTTTTGTTTCAAGGAGAGCTGCAAGCTATATTTCCAGCTTAGGCCTCAGTCTTCTGGGTCAGAGATTC
Organism: Pseudophryne corroboree; assembly: GCF_028390025.1. Lineage (NCBI taxonomy): Eukaryota > Metazoa > Chordata > Amphibia > Anura > Myobatrachidae > Pseudophryne > Pseudophryne corroboree. The sequence goes on along the minus strand of NC_086447.1, from coordinate 56,565,290 downwards.
AGCGGGTGGGCATAGTGATTTCCTTGCTACAAGGAGACCCACAGGTCTGGGCATATGGGTTGCAGCCTGACTGTCCGTCGCTTAAAAGTGTTGATGCTTTTTTTTACGGCACTGGGCATGTTGTATGATGACCCTGACAAGACGGCCTCAGCCGAGGCTCAGATTTCGATCCTTTAGCAAGGGCGAAGGCCAGTTGAGGTTTATTGTACGGAGTTTCGGAGGTTGGCCCATGATACCCAGTGGAATGACCCAGCCCTGAGACACCAGTACCGAAGAGGTCTTTCTAACCAGTTAAAAGACCAACTGGTACAATATCCCTTGCCTAATAGCTTGGATCAGCTCATGCAGTTATCCATTCGGGTGGATAGACGGCTGAGAGAGCGCAGGCTTGAAAGGGAGACCGAGGTTTCCTTCTTTCCCAAGGGAACCTCAGACTCTGAGGAATTTTCCGAGGAGCCTATGCAGATTGGGGCTACTCGCCTCTCCTCGCGTGAGAAGACGCGGAGGAGACAGCAGGGGTTATGTTTGTACTGTGGGAATAAAGGTCATGTGGTAGTATCATGCCCAGAAAAGCCGGAAAACATCAGGGCCTGAGGGTGATGGGAAATATCCTGTCAGGTCAGAAGTCGGAATTTCCCAAGAAGACTTTTATCATTCCGGTGACCTTGAAGATCCTCGGTCAAACTGTCAAGACTGAGGCCTTTGTGGACAGTGGGGCCGACGGGGTTTTTATGGACCGCCAATTCGCCCTGAGACACTCTGTTCCCTTAGTATCCTTGGCATCGGAAATTGAGATTTGTGGGTTAAACGGGGAACCATTATCCCAGGGTAAAGTTACCTCTTGCACTAGCCAGATTTCTTTGTTTATTGGAGCCACACACTCTGAAAAATTGTCCTTTTATGTGACTGTCTGTACTTTTGCCCCATTGGTGTTGGGGTTACCCTGGTTAAGGGCCCACAATCCTCAATTTGACTGGGTCTCTGGGGAGATTCTTAGTTGGGGTACTGATTGTTTCAGGAGTTGCTTGAGCCTTCCAGTCAGGCTCTCGCAGCTAAGTTTGCCAGGATTACCAGGATGTTATGCAGATTTTGCGGACGTGTTCTCCAAAAGAGTTGCAGAGGTACTACCTCCCCATCGCCCCTATGACTGTGCCATTGATTTGTTGCCGAATGCTAAGCTTCCCAAGAGCAGGTTGTACTCCCTGTCACGTCCTGAGACTCAGGCTATGGCAGAGTACATTCAGGAGAACTTGGCTAAGGGATTTATCAGACCTTCACAGTCTCCAGTTGGGTCGGGGTTCTTCTTCGTGGGTAAAAAGGACGGTTCGTTGCGACCCTGCATCGACTTCAGGGAATTGAACCGTATCACGATTAAAAACTCATACCCACTGCCTCTCATTTCGGTCTTGTTTGACCAGCTTCGTACTGCCACCATTTTTTCTAAGATTGACCTACGCGGTGCGTACAATCTAATCCGAATAAGAGAGGGGGATGAATGGAAGACTGCCTTTAATACCCACTCAGGGCATTATGAATATTTGGTGATGCCTTTTGGGCTCTGTAATGCCCCGGCAGTCTTCCAGGACTTCATGAACGATGTGCTCAGGGAATATTTGGATAGATTCTTAGTTGTATACTTAGATGACATCCTAATCTTCTCCCATTCCCTGGAGGAACATCGGAAGCATGTACGCTTAGTCCTCCAGAAACTCAGAGACCACCGGCTTGGGGCGAAGCTGGAGAAGTGCGAATTTGAAGTTCAGCAAATCGCATTTCTAGGATATATTATCTCCCCAGAAGGTTTCCAAATGGAGGGTTCCAAGGTACAGGCAGTCCTGGATTGGGTGCAGCCCACTAGTTTGAAGGCGCTTCAGCGTTTTCTGGGCTTTGCAAATTTTTATAGACGATTTATCGCTGGATTTTCGTCTATAGTGGCGACCTTGGTGGCACTCACTAAGAAAGGGGCGGATGTTGCTCACTGGTCTTGTGAGGCCAAAGCGGCTTTTGCCCGTCTCAAAAGGGCATTTGTCTCGGCCAAGGTGCTGCGACACCCAGATCCAGAGCGTCCTTTTGTGGTGGAGGTGGATGCCTCTGAGATGGGTATTGGGGCAGTGCTCTCTCAGATGGGGGTGTCTGATAATCGCCTTCATCCCTGTGCTTACTTTTCCCGTAAATTTTCGCCTGCCGAGATGAATTATGACGTGGGTAACCGGTAATTGTTGGCTATTAAGGATGCACTCGAGGAGTGGAGACACTGGCTTGAGGGGGCTAAGTTTGTGGTCTCAATTCTCACCGACCATAAGAATTTGGCATATTTAGAGTCAGCGAAGCGCCTCAATGCCAGGCAGGCACGATGGGCTTTGTTTTTCGCTCGCTTTAATTTTTTGATAACATATCGCCCTGGGTCAAAAAACATCAAGGCTGATGCGCTCTCGTGGAGTTTTGCTCCAATCCAGGAGACCACCGAGGAGCCATTGCCCATTGTGTCCCCATCATGTATTAAAGTGGGCATTACCCAGGACCTCTTGTCATTAGTCCTTAGAGCACAGGAGCAGGCTCCTCCAGACCTTCCGGTAGGTCTTTTGTTTGTGCCTCCCAGGTTAAGACAGCGAGTGTTCCTGGAATTCCATGCCAAGAAGTCGGCAGGTCACCCGGGTATTGCCAGAACTCGGGAGTTGCTATCTAGGGCGGTGTGGTGGCCCTCGGTGGCTAGGGATGTGGATCAGTGGGTTCGGGCATGTGACATCTGTGCCCAAAATAAGACTCCTAGAGGGGTTCCTGTTGGCCCATTACATCCACTCTCTATTCCATCTAAGCCATGGACCCACATTTCAATGGATTTTGTGGTGGACTTGCCCAAATCCTCGGGGATGACAGCCATCTGGGTTGTCGTTGACAGGTTTTCGAAGATGGCGCACTTCGTTCCATTGGTTGGGCTGCCATCGGCCAGACGCCTGTCTGAATTATTTATGCTGCATGTTGTGGGCCTCCACGGGTTGCCACTTGATGTGGTCTCTGACCGCGGATCCCAGTTTGTGGCCAAATTCTGGAGGGCATTTTGTTCCGATCTCCAGATTTCTGTCAGCTTGTCGTCAGGCTACCATCCGCAGTCTAATGGGCAGACTGATAGGGTGAACCAGTCCTTGGAGCAGTTCCTCAGGTGTTATGTCTCCAAGTGTCAGACTGACTGGGTGGCTCATCTGTCCATGGCGGAGTTTGCCTATAACAACGCGGCTCACTCTGCTACAGGGATCTCTCCCTTCCTTTGTGTGTATGGGCATCATCCTAAGGCCAATACTTTTGACCCCCTGGACTCCACGCCTGGCGGTTCCTCTGTGGTTTCGGTCCTTAGAGGTATTTGGAGGAAAGTGAAGAAAGCCCTTGTGTCTGTGTCATTAGTGACCAAAAGGGTTTTTGATAAGCGGAAAAGACCCTGCAGCTTCAAATTAGGAGACTTCGTCTGGTTGTCTACCAAGAATTTGAAGTTGAGACAGCCATCTCATAAGTTAGGCCCCCGGTTCATCGGTCCTTATAAAATCACTAGGGTTATCAATTCGGTGGCATTTCAGTTAGATCTACCCCGTTCTTTGGGTATCAATAAAACATTTCATTGTTCCCTTTTAAAACGGGCGATTAGTAATCCTTCTTCCAGTGGAAGACCTTCCCCTCTTCTGATACGTGGCCAGAGGGAGTTTGTTGTTGAAAGGATTCTTGACTCCAAGATGGTTCGGGGTCGGCTGTCATTTTTGGTGCACTGGAAGGGGTATGGCCCGGAGGAGCGGTCGTGGGTGCGCAGTTGTGATCTTCATGCCCCCAGACTGTTACGCTCTTTCTTCTCGCAGTTCCCCGATAAACCCGGTGGTAGGGGTTCTTTGACCCCTCGTCAGAGGGGGGGGTACTGTTAGGGTCTCCTGCTCTGTGCTGCCTTGTCGTCATGGCAACCGGGAGACAAGTGCTAGCGGAATAACCTGAGCGTAGCTGATACTCCGGTTCGGGTCTTTTGCTGTGCAATGGTTACAGGCTCTGTGCACGGCAGGGGATCCGGTGCTGGTTTTTGTGCTCACAGTCTGTGAGGTCTGAGTGGGGCGTGGACAGCACCTGCTATATAAACCCTCTTCTCAGGTTAGGCAGATGCTGCTGAATCTTTGTTGGTTAGTCAGTTCCTGAAAGCTAGCTAGTACTGTGTAAACTTTGTATTTGTTTGTTGCTTACTGTAAATAGGCCTTGGGATTTGGTATTACACTCTGCCAATCCAGACCTAGCAGTAAGACTGGAGTCAGTCGTTTAACCTGCTGGGGTTCTTTTGCTACTCTGTGAACCTAGCAAGTTTGCGGCTGTATTCTCAGACTTGCCTGCCAAAATCCTTTCTCACTGTGCAAGGTGTTCAGGTGTCAGTTTAGTGGCAGTAAGCTGAACCAGTGCACTGCAAGTGAGGACTAGGATTGTGGAGACTCTCCTTGTGTCTATTATTCCATCTCTGACCAAGGAGTTTACTGCCACACCCATTGGTAACCCTTTAGGGTTTTGCTGTTGCCCTTAGCAACAGCATTTCGGGTTCTCTACGTATTAAATCACTACATCTCGCTTCTTTCCATCTGAGCATTCCTAATACTAGGGAGACACCCGGTTTCTTAGCCTATGGGCTTCTCTGTTCACTTTGTGTTTATTTTGTTACCCTATCACCTTCTGTGTATGTAATGTCATATTCCCCAGTCTGTCTGTGAGTTCATTTGTTTTGCATCCCTCACCGTTCAGACACCAGTACATTCCTGCTGGCACTGGTGTGCATAACATATATATATATAGTTTTTCACAGGATATACTGTTTGGTATTTTTCTCTGTGTATTTCAGTCACCTTATACCACTTAAATCCTCTTTGTGATCTGCATTTGCAATCACACTCCACAGGGTTTTTTGTCAGGTACTGTGTCTGGCTATATTGTACTGTTATGCCCTAGAGCTACATTCTCCAATAATGTCTGCGTCACAGGGTGGGAGATCCGAGGCTGATCCTGCGTCATGCAGTGCTGATGCCGCGGACTTATCTGAGGAAAATATTCCAGCTGAGGGTCCAGGAATTGGGGGTTCTGTACCCCTCGGTCAGCCTGCAGCACCAGTGGCACACCAAGACCCACCTTGGGCTGCTTTTTCTAATTTACTGACTACGCTAGTAATGAGACTTGCGCCCCTGTGGGACCTCCTGGGCCTGTACATTCACATATTGTCCCTGTTGTAAATTCAACATGGGTGGTTTCTCTGTTGACTCAGTTACAGCAGTTAAATGAGTCCTTGGTTAAACAAAAGCCTGACCCTCACCCCCCTAGGACCAAAGGGTCATCTAAGCGGGCCATTTCTTCCTCACAATCCACGCATGTTTCGGATACTTCATCCGATGAAGATGGAGTATATACTGACCCATCAGACACTGATGCAGATCAGGCTCGCCATCAGGGGGGTGCTACGGGCACAGTAGTCCCGGGCCCGGCCTATCTAACAGTGCACAGTAGTCTCCATTATTCAAATTACGCCGCACCGTAGCACCACTACACCAGGTAGAGCCCCTTTTACACCTTACGGCACACAGCGTCCCCTTTTACACCTTACGGCGGACAGCGTCCCCTTTTTACACATTACGGCAGACAGCGTCCCCTTTTTTACACATCAAGGCAGACAGAGTTCCCATTTTTACACATTACGGCAGGCAGCGTCCCCTTTTTACACATTACGGTAGACAGCGCCCCCCCTTTTTACACATTACGGCAGACAGCGTCCCCCTTTTTACACATTACGGCAGACAGCGTCCCCATTTTTACACATTACGGCAGACAGCGTCCCCTTTTTTACAAATTACGGCAGACAGCGTCCCCCTTTTTACACATAGCAAAAGACAGCGTCCCCTTTTTACACATTACGGCAGACAGCGTCCCCCTTTTTACACATTACGGCAGACAGCGTCCCCATTTTTACACATTACGGCAGACAGCGTCCCCTTTTTTACACATTACGCCAGACAGCGTCCCACTTTTTACACATTACAGTAGACAGCGTCCCCCTTTTTACACATTATGGCAGACAGCGTCCCCCTTTTTACGCATTACGGCAGACAGACAGAATAGAAAGAAAGAAAGAAATAATAGATTATACTTACTGTCTCCGCTGGCTCGGGCTCCTCGGTGCAGCTTGATGGCAGGTGATGATCCTGGGCGTGGGGGGGGGGGGAGAAGGAGGAGGGAGGGGGACTCGGGAGCCGCAGCAGCGCAATGTAATTGGTGGAGGCGCTGCTGCAGCTGTCCCTCTCCTTCACCATAGGCTGTTCTCCGCCGCTGTGATGAGGGAAGCACATCCCAGCATTCACAGCGGCGGAGAACAGCCTACGTTGAAGGAGAAGGACAGCTGCAGCAGTGCCTCCACCAATTATATTGCGCTGCTGCAGCTCCGGAGTCCCCCTCCCTCCTCCACCCCTTCCCCCGTGGCCGCTGCGCTCCTCTCCTCGGCGGGTGGCTGTGTGCTGCGGGCGGCGGTGACCCGCAGCACACAGCGGCATGTAATGAGTCCGTTTGACTCATTACATGCCGCGCTGCTTTGGGCCCCTTGACAGAGGCGGGGCTCCAGTGCAAGGCACAGCTTGCACTGGCGGTAGTTCCGCCACTGCACACACTTAGGTATGCTGTCATAGGGCTGGTGCATTGTGCGATGGTGCATACCACGTGGTATTTGAGTGTCTGGAGATGCTGACAGTGAGGGTCTCAGTCCTTGCACATTTGTACACACGGCTGGGATAGGCTTTGTAGCAGCATTAGTATAATGTCTCAGATGCAACTGCAGTAAAAGATGAAGACACAGACATGGATGTATCCTATTTAGAATCAGGCCGTTTTACCCACTGATTTATTAAGAGAGTACCACAGCAGCTATAGGAGAAACCTGCCACAGTCCCTTTATTTTACCAATATGGCCAAATTGATCAAGCTTGTCTCCCGATAGATAACACCATCTTCCACAGGCTATAGGCTTGTCTCCCGATAGATAACACCATCTTCCACAGGCTATACGCTTGTCTCCGGATAGATAACACCATCTTCCATAGGCTATACGCTTGTCTCCCAATAGATAACACCATCTTCCCTAGGCTATACGCTTGTCTCCGGATAGATAGCGCCATCTTCCACATGTTATACGCTTGTCTCCGGATAGATAACGCCATCTTCCACACGTTATAGGTTTGTCTCCCGATAGATAACACCATCTTCCACACGTTATAGGTTTGTCTCCTGATAGATAGCGCCATCTTCCATAGGCTATAAATTTGTCTCCCGATAGATAACACCATGGGGTAAATTTACTAAGATGGGAGTTCTATTTAAGATGGGATGTTGCCCATAGCAACCAATCAGATTCTACTTCACATTTATCTAGCACCTTCTAGAAGGTAATACCTGGAATCTGATTGGTTGCTACGGGCAACATCCCATCTTAAATAGAACTCCCATCTTAGTAAATTTACCCCCATCTTTCATAGGATAGAGGCTTGTCTCTCAATAGATGACCCCATCTTCCACACATTATAGGTTTGTCTCCGGATAGATAACACCATCTTCCACATGTTATAGGTTTGTCTCCCGATAGATAACACCATCTTCCACATGTTATAGGTTTGTCTCCCGATAGATAACACCATCTTCCACATGCTATAGGTTTGTCTCCCGATAGATAACACCATCTTCCACATGTTATAGGTTTGTCTCCCGATAGATAACACCATCTTCCACATGTTATAGGCTTGTCTCCCGATAGATAACACCATCTTCCACATGTTATAGGTTTGTCTCCCGATAGAAAACGCCATCTTCCACATGTTATAGGCTTGTCTCCGGATAGATAACGCCATCTTCCACATGTTATAGGCTTGTCTCCGGATAGATAACGCCATCTTCCACATGTTATAGGCTTGTCTCCGGATAGATAACGCCATCTTCCACACATTATAGGTTTGTCTCCGGATAGATAACGCCATCTTCCACATGTTATAGGCTTGTCTCCGGATAGATAACGCCATCTTCCACATGTTATAGGTTTGTCTCTCAATAGATAACGCCATCTTCCACATGTTATAGGCTTGTCTCTCGATAGATAACACCATCTTCCACATGTTATAGGTTTGTCTCCCGATAGATAACACCATCTTCCACATGTTATAGGCTTGTCTCCCGATAGATAACACCATCTTCCACATGTTATAGGTTTGTCTCCCGATAGATAACGCCATCTTCCACATGTTATAGGCTTGTCTCCGGATAGATAACGCCATCTTCCACATGCTATAGGCTTGTCTCCGGATAGATAACGCCATCTTCCACATGTTATAGGCTTGTCTCCGGATAGATAACGCCATCTTCCACACATTATAGGTTTGTCTCCGGATAGATAACGCCATCTTCCACATGTTATAGGTTTGTCTCTCAATAGATAACGCCATCTTCCACATGTTATAGGCTTGTCTCCCGATAGATAACGCCATCTTCCACATGTTATAGGTTTGTCTCTCAATAGATAACGCCATCTTCCACATGTTATAGGTTTGTCTCTCAATAGATAACGCCATCTTCCACATGTTATAGGTTTGTCTCCCGATAGATAACACCATCTTCCACATGTTATAGGTTTGTCTCCCGATAGATAACACCATCTTCCACATGTTATAGGTTTGTCTCCCGATAGATAACGCCATCTTCCACATGTTATAGGCTTGTCTCCGGATAGATAACGCCATCTTCCACACATTATAGGTTTGTCTCTGGATAGATAACGCCATCTTCCACATGTTATAGGCTTGTCTCCCGATAGATAACGCCATCTTCCACATGTTATAGGTTTGTCTCTCAATAGATAACGCCATCTTCCACATGTTATAGGTTTGTCTCCCGATAGATAACGCCATCTTCCACATGTTATAGGCTTGTCTCCCGATAGATAACACCATCTTCCACATGTTATAGGTTTGTCTCCCGATAGATAACACCATCTTCCACATGTTATAGGTTTGTCTCCCGATAGATAACGCCATCTTCCACATGCTATAGGCTTGTCTCCCGATAGATAACGCCATCTTCCACATGTTATAGGTTTGTCTCCCAATAGATAACGCCATCTTCCACATGTTATAGGCTTGTCTCCCGATAGATAACACCATCTTCCACACGTTATAGGCATGTCTCCCGATAGATAACGCCATCTTCCACATGTTATAGGCTTGTCTCCCGATAGATAACGCCATCTTCCACACGTTATAGGCATGTCTCCCGATAGATAACGCCATCTTCCACATGTTATAGGCTTGTCTCCCGATAGATAACGCCATCTTCCACATGCTATAGGCTTGTCTCCCGATAGATAACGCCATCTTCCACATGTTATAGGCTTGTCTCCCGATAGATAACGCCATCTTCCACATGTTATAGGCTTGTCTCCCGATAGATAACACCATCTTCCACATGTTATAGGCTTGTCTCCCGATAGATAACGCCATCTTCCACATGTTATAGGCTTGTCTCCCGATAGATAACGCCATCTTCCACATGTTATAGGCTTGTCTCCGGATAGATAACACCATCTTCCACACATTATAGGCTTGTCTCCCGATAGATAACGCCATCTTCCACATGTTATAGGCTTGTCTCCCGATAGATAACACCATCTTCCACATGTTATAGGCTTGTCTCCCGATAGATAACGCCATCTTCCACATGTTATAGGTTTGTCTCCCGATAGATAACGCCATCTTCCACATGTTATAGGTTTGTCTCCCGATAGATAACGCCATCTTCCACATGTTATAGGCTTGTCTCCCGATAGATAACGCCATCTTCCACATGTTATAGGCTTGTCTCCCGATAGATAACACCATCTTTCACAGGCTATAGGCTTGTCTCCTGATAGATAATGCCATCTTCCACATGTTATAGGCTTGTCTCCTGATAGATAACACCATCTTCCAAAGGCTACAGGTTTGTCTCCTGATAGATAACACCATCTTCCAAAGGCTATAGGCTACAAGACCACATTCTTTCAGGAGAAGGATCCCTAAGCATGTTTTTTGTATGTTCCAGTTTGGCTGTAGGCCGTGTTAATGTTATACTCTGTCTAATAACCATCAATAAGAATAAAACAATCTAATTATAAATGATTTCTGTAGCTCCTGCAGATACTATAACCTCGCTCACACAGCTCTGGTTTATCACTATGCGACAAGACTACTGACTCACAAAGCAAACGCTGAGGTCATTGCGTGGTAACTAGAGTGATCAGTCTCCAGTGACATTTCATTTAGGATTTTAATTAATACATGTGTAAGGGTCACATCGAGCTTCCTATCACAGAGAGCATTCCCGAGAAGCTGACGCACCTCCGACCTCAGTCCCGCCTGTCTCTGCAAGTGGATAACTGTTACGCACACCAGTGCTAACAGGAATATACCGGTGTATGAACAGAGAGGGATGCGAGGCAAAACGAACTCACAGACAGTATAACACAACATACACGGGAGGTGATGGAATAACTAATAAACACAAAATGAACGGGGAAGCCCAAAGGCTCAGGAATTGGGTGTCTCCCTAGTGTCAGGAATGCTCAGATGGAATAGAGCGGACAATGAAGCGATGTGTAGTGATTTAACATGTGGAGCACCCAAAATGATGTTGCTAAGAGCAACAGGGAAAACCCCAAAGGGTTACCAACGGGTGTGGGAATAAACTCCTTGGTCAGAGATAGAAATATAGACACAAGGAGAGTATCCACAATCCTAACCCCCACTTGCAGGGCACAGGTTCAGCTTACTGCCACTAAACTGACACCTGGACGCCCTGCACAGTGAGGGAGGATTAAGCAAGCAGGTCTGAGAGTACAGCCGCAAACCTGCTGGGTTCACAGAATAGCAAAAGAACCCCAGCAGGTTAAACAACTGACTCCAGTCTTACTGCTAGGTCCGGATTGGCAGAATGAAGTACCGAATCCCAAGGCCTATTCGCAGTAAGCAACAAGTAAATACAAAGTCACACAGTACTAGCTAACTCTCTGGAACTGACTAACAAACAAAGATTCAGCAGCATTTGCCTAGCCTGAGAGGATGGTTTATATAGCAGGTGCTGTCCACGCCCCACTCAGACCTCACAGACTGTGAGCACAAAACCAGCGCCGGATTCCCTGCCGTGCACAGAGCCTGTAACCACTAAACAGTAAAAACCCGGACCGGAGTATCAGCTGCGCTCAGGTTACTTCGCTAACACTTGCCTCCCAGTTGCCATGGCGACGTGGCAGTACAGAACAGGAGATCCTAACAGTACCCCCCCTCTGACGAGGGGTCAAAGAACCCCTACCCCAGGTTTATCGGGGAACTGCGAGAAGAAAGAGCGTATCAGTCTGGGGGCATGAAGATCACAACTGCGCACCCACGACCGCTCCTCCGGGCCATACCCCTTCCAGTGCACCAAATATGACAGCCGACCCCGAACCATCTTGGAGTCAAGAACCCTTTCAACCACAAACTCCCTCTGACCCCGTATCAGAAGAGGAGAAGGTCTTCCACTGGAAGAAGGATTACTAACCGCCAGTTTTAAAAGGGAACAATGAAATGTTTTATTGATACCCAATGAACGGGGCAGATCTAACTGAAATGCCACCGGATTGATAACCCTGGTGATCTTATAAGGGCCGATGAACCGGGGGCCTAACTTATGAGATGGCTGTCTCAACTTTAAATTCTTGGTGGACAACCAGACGAAGTCTCCTAATTTAAAGCTGCAGGGTCTTCTCCGCTTATCAAAAACCCTTTTGGTCACTAATGACACAGACACAAGGGCTTTCTTAACTTTCCTCCAAATACCCCTAAGGGCCGAAACCACAGAGGAACCACCAGGCGTGGAATCCAGGGGGTCAAAAGAATTGGCCTTAGGATGATGCCCATACACACAAAGGAAGGGAGAGATCCCTGTAGCAGAGTGAGCCGCGTTGTTATAGGCAAACTCCGCCATGGACAGATGAGCAACCCAGTCAGTATGACACTTGGAGACATAACACCTGAGGAACTGCTCCAGGGACTGGTTCACCCTCTCCGTCTGCCCATTAGACTGTGGATGGTAGCCTGACGACAAGCTCACAGAAATCTGGAGATCAGAACAAAATGCCCTCCAGAATTTGGCCACAAACTGGGATCCACGGTCAGAGACCACATCAAGTGGCAACCCGTGGAGGCGCACAACATGCTACATAAATAACTCAGACAGGCGTCTGGCCGATGGCAACCCAACCAGTGGAACGAAATGCGCCATCTTCGAAAACCTGTCAACGACAACCCAAATGGCTGTCATCCCCGAGGATTTGGGCAAGTCCACCACAAAATCCATGGAAATGTGGGTCCATGGCTTAGATGGAATAGAGAGTGGATGTAATGGGCCGACAGGAACCCCTCTAGGAGTTTTATTTTGGGCACAAACGTCACATGCCCGAACCCACTGATCCACATCCCTAGCCATCGAGGGCCACCACACCGCCCTAGACAGCAACTCCCGAGTTCTGGCAATACCCGGATGCCCTGCCGACCTCTTGGCATGGAATTCCAGGAACACTCGCTGTCTTAACCTAGGAGGCACAAACAAGAGACCTACCGGAAGGTCTGGAGGAGCCTGCTCCTGTGCTCTAAGGACTAATGACAAGAGGTCCTGGGTAATGCCCACTTTAATACATGATTGGGACACAATGGGCAATGGCTCCTCGGTGGTCTCTTGGACTGGAGCAAAACTCCGCGAGAGCGCATCAGCCTTGATGTTTTTTGACCCAGGGTGATATGTTATCAAAAAATTAAAGCGAGCAAAAAACAAAGCCCATCGTGCTTGCCTGGCATTGAGCCGCTTCGCTGACTCTAAATATGCCAGATTCTTATGGTCGGTGAGAATTGAGACCACAAACTTAGCCCCCTCAAGCCAGTGTCTCCACTCCCCGAGTGCATCCTTTATAGCCAACAATTCCCGGTTACCCACATCATAATTCATCTCGGCAGACGAAAATTTACGGGAAAAGTAAGCACAGGGATGAAGGCGATTATCAGACACCCCCATCTGAGAGAGCACTGCCCCAATACCTATCTCAGAGGCATCCACTTCTACCACAAAAGGACGCTCTGGATCTGGGTGTCGCAGCACCTTGGCCGAGACAAATGCCCTTTTGAGACGGGCAAAGGCCGCTTTGGCCTCACAAGACCAGTGAGCAACATCCGCCCCTTTCTTAGTGAGTGCCACCAAGGGGGCCACTATAGACGAAAATCCAGCGATGAACCGTCTATAAAAATTCGCAAAGCCCAGAAAACGCTGAAGCGCCTTCAAACTAGTGGGCTGCACCCAATCCAGGACTGCCTGTACCTTAGAACCCTCCATTTGGAAACCTTCTGAGGAGATAATATACCCTAGAAATGCGATTTGCTGGATTTCAAATTCGCACTTCTCCAGCTTCGCCCCAAGCTGGTGGTCTCTGAGTTTCTGGAGGACTAAGCGTACATGCTTCCGATGTTCCTCCAGGGAATGGGAGAAGATTAGGATGTCATCTAGATAAACAACTAAAAATCTATCCAAATATTCCCTGAGCACATCGTTCATGAATTCCTGGAAGACTGCCGGGGCATTAGAGAGCCCAAAAGGCATCACCAAATATTCATAATGCCCCGAGTGGGTATTAAAGGCAGTCTTCCATTCATCCCCCTCTCTTATTCGGATTAGATTGTAAGCACCGCGTAGGTCAATCTTAGAAAAAATGGTGGCAGTACGAAGCTGGTCAAACAAAACCGAAATGAGAGGCAGTGGGTACGAGTTTTTAATCGTGATACGGTTCAATTCCCTGAAGTCGATGCAGGGTCGCAACGAACCGTCCTTTTTACCCACGAAGAAGAACCCCGACCCAACTGGGGACTGTGAGGGTCTGATAAATCCCTTAGCCAAGTTCTCCTGAATGTACTCTGCCATAGCCTGAGTCTCAGGACGTGACAGGGAGTACAACCTGCTCTTGGGAAGCTTAGCATCCGGCAACAAATCAATGGCACAGTCATAGGGGCGATGGGGAGGTAGTACCTCCGCAACTTTTTTGGAGAACACATCCGCAAAATCTGCATAACATCCTGGCAATCCTGGCAAACTTAGCTGCGAGAGCCTGACTGGAAGGCTCAAGCAACTCCTGAAACAATCACTACCCCAACTAAGAATCTCCCCAGAGACCCAGTTAAATTGAGGGTTATGGGCCCTTAACCAGGGTAACCCCAAAACCAATGGGGCAAAAGAACAGACAGTCACATAGAAAGACAATTTTTCAGAGTGTGTGGCTCCAATAAACAAAGGAATTTGGCTGGTGCAGGAGGTAATTTTACCCTGGGACAATGGTTCCCCGTTTAACCCACAGATCTCAATCTCTGATGCCAAAGGTACTGAGGGAACAGAGTGTTCCAGGGCGAATTGACGTCCATGAAAACCCCATCGGCCCCACTGTCAACAAAGGCCTCAGTCTTGACAGTTTGACCGAGGATCTCCAAAGTCACCGGAATGAGAAAAGTCTTTTTGGGAAAATCTGACTTCTGGCCTGACAGGATATTTCCCATCACCCTCAGGCCCTGAAGTTTTCCGGCTTTTCTGGGCATGATACTACGACATGACCTTTATTCCCACAGTACAAACACAAACCCTGCTGTCTCCTCCGCGTCTTCTCACGCGAGGAGAGGCGGGTAGCCCCAATCTGCATAGGCTCCTCGGAATATTCCTCAGAGTCTGAGGTTCCCTTGGGAAAAAAGGAAACTGCGGTCTCCCTTTCAAGCCTACGCTCTCTCAGCCGTCTATCCACCCGGATGGATAACTGCATGAGCTGATCTAAGCTATCAGGCGAGGGATATTGTACCAGTTGGTCCTTTATCTGGTCAGAAAGGCACCTTCGGTACTGGTTTTTCAGGGCTGGGTCATTCCACTGGGTATCATGAGCCAACCTCCGAAACTCTGTACTATAAACCTCAGCTGGCCGTCGCCCTTGCTTTAGGACCGTAATCTGAGCCTCGGCTGAAGCCATCTTGTCAGGGTCATCATACAAAATGCCCAGTGCCGTAAAAAAAGCATCAACACTTTTAAGCGACGGACAGTCAGGCTGCAACCCATATGCCCAGACCTGTGGGTCTCCTTGTAGCAAGGAAATCACCATGCCCACCCGCTGAATCTCCAACCCAGAAGACTGGGGCCTAAGCCTGAAATATAGCTTACAGCTCTCCTTGAAACAAAAGAACTGCGAGCGATCTCCAGAAAAACGATCCGGGAGATTTACTTTCGGCTCCTTAACCCCTAAACTTGCCGCTGCTGCTGCGGGAGCTCCGCTAGCGGCCTGCGGGGTGTTCATTTTAATGGACATCTCATTAAATTGTCGAGTCAGGACCTGCACCTGATCGACCACCTGTTGCAAAGTATTTTGAGGGGTATGCTCCATATTCCCACAAAATTTCAACAGGAGTAGGGCTGCTGAATATGTTACGCACACCAGTGCTAACAGGAGTATACCGGCGTATGAACAGAGAGGGATGCGAGGCAAAACGAACTCACAGACAGTATAACACAACATACACAGGAGGTGATGGAATAACTAATAAACACAAAATGAACGGGGAAGCCCAAAGGCTCAGGAATTGGGTGTCTCCCTAGTGTCAGGAATGCTCAGATGGAATAGAGCGGACAATGAAGCGAGATGTAGTGATTTAACATGTGGAGCACCCAAAATGATGTTGCTAAGAGCAACAGAAAAAACCCCAAAGGGTTACCAACGGGTGTGGGAATAAACTCCTTGGTCAGAGATAGAAATATAGACACAAGGAGAGTATCCACAATCCTAACCCCCACTTGCAGGGCACAGGTTCAGCTTACTGCCACTAAACTGACACCTGGACGCCCTGCACAGTGAGGGAGGATTAAGCAAGCAGGTCTGAGAGTACAGCCGCAAACCTGCTGGGTTCACAGAATAGCAAAAGAACCCCAGCAGGTTAAACAACTGACTCCAGTCTTACTGCTAGGTCCGGATTGGCAGAATGAAGTACCGAATCCCAAGGCCTATTCGCAGTAAGCAACAAGTAAATACAAAGTCACACAGTACTAGCTAACTCTCTGGAACTGACTAACAAACAAAGATTCAGCAGCATTTGCCTAGCCTGAGAGGATGGTTTATATAGCAGGTGCTGTCCACGCCCCACTCAGACCTCACAGACTGTGAGCACAAAACCAGCGCCGGATTCCCTGCCGTGCACAGAGCCTGTAACCACTACACAGTAAAAAACCGGACCGGAGTATCAGCTGCGCTCAGGTTACTTCGCTAACACTTGCCTCCCGGTTGCCATGGCGACGTGGCAGTACAGAACAGGAGATCCTAACAATAACGCTGCAGTCCACTTCACTAAGTTACTTTTGTACTTTCTCCTAGTAATGCAATATTCTCTGAGGTGTGATACGGGATGCCGGCAGTCACATGACAAAATTAGCATGCCGACAGGCGAAGGGGTAACTATTTTACACCTTCCCTGTCCCCTACCTTAATCTGCCTGGGGTGGCGGGTAAGGCTAGGACAGTGGGTCTGGCAGCTAGGGCTAAGTCACAGGGGGTGGCGGCTAGAGCTAAGACCGGGAGGGGGAGGGGGAGAGGTGGCTATGGCTAACTCCCCCTCTAGTGCCTATCTCTAACCCCCACTCCCCTTTTGCCAGGCCCTAACCCTAACTGTTAGCCCGATGCTTACTTTCAGGATGTCAGTGGTCAGTGTTCTTGCGATGGGGTTCTGCGTGGTGATGGGATTCCGGCGTTGGTCGGTGCTTACTGCATCCCATTCTCTTCCCCTACCTATGCATAACAAGGCTCGTCATTGCTGATTATTATTACAGTATGGTGAGATATCATCAGCGCTTTTCTGTGGCGGTACTCAGCGGTACGCAGTACCGAAACCTTTTTGTTTGGCGTCATTTTTTATTCTTAGAACTGGTTCTAGAAAAAGGAAGAAATCAGTAAAATAATTTCAGAAATTAATACAGTGGGCATCTGTGCACTTCTCCAGCATGTGGAGGTGATATACATCTTCTACCAACTTCATACAGTAGTTGCCGACTTCATTAGTCTCCTTGGGAGAAGACTGGAAATTAACTGCAGGCGGCTACATATGGGGATGTTAAGCCCAGCGGTGCAAGTGGGTGGGTACTAGTGATGTGCACCGGATATTTTTCGGGTTTTGTGTTTTGGTTTTGGATTCGGTTCTGCGGCCGTGTTTTGGATTCGGACGCGTTTTGGCAAAACCTCCCTGAAAATTTTTTTGTCGGATTCGGGTGTGTTTTGGATTCGGGTGTTTTTTTACAAAAACCCCTCAAAAACAGCCTAAATCATAGAATTTGGGGGTCATTTTGATCCTATAGTATTAATAACCTCAATAACCATAATTTTCACTCATTTCCAGTCTATTCTGAACACCGAACACCTCACAATATTATTTTTAGTCCTAAAATTTGCACCGAGGTCGCTGGATGACTAAGCTAAGCGACCCAAGTGGCCGACACAAACACCTGGCCCATCTAGGAGTGGCACTGCAGTGTCAGACAGGATGGCACTTCAAAAAAATAGTCCCCAAACAGCACATGATGCAAAGAAAAAAAGAGGTGCAATGAGGTAGCTGTGTGACTAAGCTAAGCAACCCAAGTGGCCGACACAAACACCTGGCCCATCGAGGAGTGGCACTGCAGTGTCAGACAGGATGGCACTTCAAAAAATAGTCCCCAAACAGCACATGATGCAAAGAAAAAAAGAGGTGCACCAAGGTCGCTGGATGGCTAAGCTAAGCGACCCAAGTGGCCGACACAAACACCTGGCCCATCTAGGAGTGGCACTGCAGTGTCAGACAGGATGGCAGATTAAAAAAATAGTCCCCAAACAGCACATGATGCAAAGAAAAAAAGAGGCGCAATGAGGTAGCTGTGTGACTAAGCTAAGCGACCCATGTGGCCGACACAAACACCTGGCCCATCTAGGAGTGGCACTGCAGTGTCAGACAGGATGGCACGTCAAAAAATAGTCCGCAAACAGCACATGATGCAAAGAAAAATGAAAGAAAAAAGAGGTGCAAGATGGAATTGTCCTTGGGCCCTCCCACCCACTCTTATGTTGTATAAACAGGACATGCACACTTTAACAAACCCATCATTTCAGCGACAGGGTCTGCCACACGACTGTGACTGAAATGACTGGTTGGTTTGGGCCCCCACCAAAAAAGAAGCAATCAATCTCTCCTTGCACAAACTGGCTCTACAGAGGCAAGATGTCCACCTCCTCCTCATTGTCTGATTCCTCACCCCTTTCACTGTGTACATCCCTCTCCTCACAGATTATTAATTCGTCCCCACTGGAATCCACCATCTCAGGTCCCTGTGTACTTTCTGGAGGCAATTGCTGGTGAATGTCTCCACGGAGGAATTGAGTATAATTCATTTTGATGAACATCATCTTCTCCACATTTTCTGGAAGTAACCTCGTACGTCGATTGCTGACAAGGTGACCGGCTGCACTAAACACTCTTTCGGAGTACACACTGGAGGGGGGGCAACTTAGGTAAAATAAAGCCAGTTTCTGCAAGGGCCTCCAAATTGCCTCTTTTTCCTGCCTGTATACGTACGGACTGTCTGACGTGCCTACTTGGATGCGGTCACTCATATAATCCTCCACCATTCTTTCAATGGTGACAGAATCATATGCAGTGACAGTAGACGACATGTCAGTAATCGTTGGCAGGTCCTTCAGTCCGGACCAGATGTCAGCACTCGCTCCAGACTGCCCTGCATCACCGCCAGCGGGTGGGCTCGGAATTCTTAGCCTTTTCCTCGCAGCCTTAGTTGCAGGAGAATGTGTAGGAGGAGCTGTTGACGGGTCACGTTCCGCTTGACTTGACAATTTTCTCACCAGCAGGTCTTTAAACCTCTGCAAACTTGTGTCTGCCGGAAAGAGAGATACAACGTAGGTTTTAAATCTAGGATCGAGCACGGTGGCCAAAATGTAGTGCTCTGATTTCAACAGATTGACCACCCGTGAATCCTGGTTAAGCGAATTAAGGGCTCCATCCACAAGTCCCATATGCCTAGCGGAATCGCTCTGTTTTAGCTCCTCCTTCAATCTCTCCAGCTTCTTCTGCAAAAGCCTGATGAGGGGAATGACCTGACTCAGGCTGGCAGTGTCTGAACTGACTTCACGTGTGGCAAGTTCAAAGGGTTGCAGAAACTTGCACAACGTTGAAATCATTCTCCACTGCGCTTGAGTCAGGTGCATTCCCCCTCTTTTGCCTATATTGTAGGTAGCTGTATAGGCTTGAATGGCCTTTTGCTGCTCCTCCATCCTCTGAAGCATATAGAGGGTTGAATTCCACCTTGTTACCACCTCTTGCTTCAGATGATGGCAGGGCAGGTTCAGGAGTGTTTGCTGGTGCTCCAGTCTTCGGCACGCGGTGGCTGAATGCCGAAAGTGGCCCACAATTCTTCGGGCCACCGACAGCATCTCTTGCACGCCCCTGTCGTTTTTTAAATAATTCTGCACAACTAAATTCAATGTATGTGCAAAACATGGGACGTGCTGGAATTTTCCCACATGTAATGCACGCACAATATTGGTGACGTTGTTCGATGTCACAAATCCCCAGGAGAGTCCAATTGGGGTAAGCCATTCTGCAATGATGTTCCTCAGTTTCCGTAAGAGGTTGTCAGCAGTGTGCCTCTTATGGAAAGCGGTGATACAAAGCGTAGCCTGCCTAGGAACGAGTTGGCGTTTGCAAGATGCTGCTACTGGTGCCGCCGCTGCTGTTTTTGCTGCGAGAGGCAATACATCTACCCAGTGGGCTGTCCGACTTCCCCACTGGGATGACGATCGACTCCCAGCAGCAACAACAGCAGCGCCAGCAGCAGTAGGCGTTACACTCAAGGATGCATCGGAGGAATCCCAGGCAGGAGAGGACTCGTTAGACTTGACAGTGACATGGCCTGCAGGACTATTGGCTTTCCTGTCTAAGGAGGAAATTGACACTGACGGAGTTGGTGGTGTGGTTTGCAGGAGCTTGGTTACAAGAGGAAGGGATTTAGTTGGCAGTGGACTGCTTCCGCTGTCACCCAAAGTTTTTGAACTTGTCAATGACTTCTGATGAATGCGCTCCAGGTGACGTATAAGGGAGGATGTTCCTAGGTGGTTAACGTCCTTACCCCTACTTATTACAGCTTGACAAAGGCAACAACACGGCTTGACACCAATTGTCCGCATTTCTGTTGAAATAATTCCACACCGAAGAGGTGATTTTTTTTTGTAATTTGACCAGGCATGTCAATGGCCATATTCGTCCCACGGACAACAGGTGTATCCCCGGGTGCCTGACTTAAACAAACCACCTCACCATCAGAATCCTCCTTGTCAATTTCCTCCCCAGCGCCAGCAACACCCATATCCTCATCCTGGTGTACTTCAACAGTGACATCTTCAATTTGACTATCAGGAACTGGACTGCGGGTGCTCCTTCCAGCACTTGCAGGGTGCGTGCAAATGGTGGAAGGCGTCCAGTGTTGGGAAGGTCAGGCATCGCAACCGACACAATTGGACTCTACTTGGGGATTTGTGATTTAGAAGAACGCACAGTTCTTTGCTGTGCTTTTGCCATCTTAACTCTTTTAAGTTTTCTAGCAGGAGGATGAGTGCTTCCATCCTCATGTGAAGCTGAACCACTAGCCATGAACATAGGCCAAGGCCTCAGCCGTTCCTTGCCACTCCGTGTCGTAAATGGCATATTGGCAAGTTTACGCTTCTCCTCAGACGCTTTTAATTTAGATTTTTGGGTCATTTTACTGAACTTTTGTTTTTTGTATTTCACATGCTCTCTACTATGACATTGGGCATCGGCCTTGGCAGACGACGTTGATGGCATTTCATCGTCTCGGCCATGACTAGTGGCAGCAGCTTCAGCACGAGGTGGAAGTGGATCTTGATCTTTCCCTATTTTACCCTCCACATTTTTGTTCTCCATTTTTTAATGTGTGGAATTATATGCCAGTAATATATCAATATCAATGGCCTACTACTATATATACTGCGCACAAAACTTAAATGCACCACAGGTATGGATGGATAGTATACTTGACAACACAGAGGTAGGTAGAGCAGTGGCCTACTGTACCGTACTGCTATATATTATATACTGGTTGTCAGCAAAATTATGCACTGTCCTACTACTATATATATATACTGCGCACAAAAACTTAAATGCACCACAGGTATGGATGGATAGTATACTTGACGAAACAGAGGTAGGTAGAACAGTGGCTTACTGTACCGTACTGCTATATATTATATACTGGTGGTCAGCAAAATTATGCACTGTCCTACTACTATATATATTCTGCGCACAAAAACTTAAATGCACCACAGGTATGGATGGATAGTATACTTGACGACACAGAGGTAGGTAGAGCAGTGGCCCACTGTACCGTACTGCTATATATTATATACCGGTGGTCAGCAAAATTATGCACTGTCCTACTACTATATATATACTGCGCACAAAAACTTAAATACACTACAGGTATGGATGGATAGTATACTTGACGACACAGAGGTAGGTAGAGCAGTGGCCTACTGTACCGTACTGACATATATTATATACTGGTGGTCAGCAAAATTATGCACTGTCCTACTACTATATATATACTGCGCACAAAAACTTAAATGCACCACAGGTATGGATGATAGTATACTTGACGACACAGAGGTAGGTAGAGCAGTGGCCCACTGTACCGTACTGCTATATATTATATACTGGTGGTCAGCAAAATTATGCACTGTCCTACTACTATATATATACTGCGCACAAAAACTTAAATACACCACAGGTATGGATGGATAGTATACTTGACGACACAGAGGTAGGTAGAGCAGTGGCCTACTGTACCGTACTGATATATATTATATACTGGTGGTCAGCAAAATTATGCACTGTCCTACTACTATATATATACTGCGCACAACAACTTAAATGCACCACAGGTATGGATGGATAGTATACTTGACGACACAGAGGTAGGTAGAGCAGTGGCCTACTGTACCATACTGCTTTATATTATATACTGGTGATCAGCAAAATTATGCACTGTCCTACTACTATATATATACTGCGCACAAAAACTTAAATGCACCACAGGTATGGATGGATAGTATACTTGACGACACAGAGGTAGGTAGAGCAGTGGCCTACTGTACCGTACTATATATTATATACTGGTGGTCAGCAAAATTATGCACTGTCCTACTACTATATATATACTGCGCACAAAAACTTAAATGCACCACAGGTATGGATGGATTGTATACTTGACGACAAAGAGGTAGGTAGAGCAGTGGCCTACTGTACCATACTGCTATATATTATATACTGGTGGTCAGCAAAATTATGCACTGTCCTACTACTATATATATACTGCGCACAAAAACTTAAATGCACCACAGGTATGGATGGATAGTATACTTGACGACACAGAGGTAGGAAGAGCAGTGGCCTACTGTACCGTACTGCTATATATTATATACTGGTGGTCAGCAAAATTATGCACTGTCCTACTACTATATATATACTGCGCACAAATCTTAAATGCACCACAGGTATGGATGGATAGTATACTTGATGACACAGAGGTAGGTAGAGCAGTGGCCTACTGTACCGTACTGCTATATATTATATACTGGTGGTCAGCAAAATTATGCACTGTCCTACTACTATATATATACTGCGCACAAAAACTTAAATGCACCACAGGTATGGATGGACAGTATACTTGACGACACAGAGGTAGGTAAAGCAGTGGACTTCTGTACCGTACTGATATAATTCTGGTGGTCACTGGTCAGCAAAATTCTGCACTGTCCTCCTACTATATATTACAATGCAGCACAGATATGGAGCGTTTTTCAGGCAGAGAACGTATAATACTGGTGGTCACTGGTAGAGATGAGCGGGTTCGGTTTCTTTGAATCCGAACCCGCACGAACTTCACTTTTTTTTCCACGGGTCCGAGCGACTCGGATCTTCCCGCCTTGCTCGGTTAACCCGAGCGCGCCCGAACGTCATCATGACGCTGTCGGATTCTCGCGAGGCTCGGATTCTATCGCGAGACTCGGATTCTATATAAGGAGCCGCGCGTCGCCGCCATTTTCACTCGTGCATTGAGATTGATAGGGAGAGGACGTGTCTGGCGTCCTCTCCATTAGAATAGAGATAGATAGATTAGATAGAGAGAGATTGTGCAGAGTCGCAGACAGAGTTAGTTTACCACAGTCAGTGACCAGTGCAGTTGCTAGTTAACTTTTATTTAATATAATATATCCGTTCACTTCTCTCTGCTATATCCGTTCTCTGCCTGAAAAAAAAAACGATACACAGCACAGTCAGTCACACAGTGTGACTCAGTCTGTGTGCACTCAGCTCAGCCCAGTGTGCTGCACAGTCATCAATGTATAAATTAAAAGCTTATAATTAATTGTGGGGGAGACTGGGGAGCACTGCAGGTTGTTAGCAGGAGCCAGGAGTACAATTATATTAATTAACAGTGCACACTTTTGCTGCAGGAGTGGTGACCAGTGCCTGACCACCAGTATAGTATTGTTGTATACTACTAATATCTCTTTAAATATCAACCAGTCTATATTAGCAGCAGACACAGTACAGTGCGGTAGTTCACGGCTGTGGCTACCTCTGTGTCGGCACACGGCAGGCAGTCCGTCCGACCAGAATTGTATTATTTATTATTATATACCTACCACCTAACCGTGGTTTTTTTTTCATTCTTTATACCGTCATAGTGTCATCCTAATTGTTACGAGTATACTACTATCTCTTTATCAACCAGTGTACAGTGCGGTAGTTCACGGCTGTGGCTACCTCTGTGTCGGCAGTCGGCAGGCAGTCCGTCCATCCATAATTGTATTATTATTATAATATATACCACCTAACCGTGGTTTTTTTTTCATTCTTTATACCGTCATAGTGTCATACTAGTTGTTACGAGTATACTACTATCTCTTTATCAACCAGTGTACAGTGCGGTAGTTCACGGCTGTGGCTACCTCTGTGTCGGCACACGGCAGGCAGTCCGTCCGACCAGAATTGTATTATTTATTATTATATACCTACCACCTAACCGTGGTTTTTTTTTCATTCTTTATACCGTCATAGTGTCATCCTAATTGTTACGAGTATACTACTATCTCTTTATCAACCAGTGTACAGTGCGGTAGTTCACGGCTGTGGCTACCTCTGTGTCGGCACACGGCAGGCAGTCCGTCCGACCAGAATTGTATTATTTATTATTATATACCTACCACCTAACCGTGGTTTTTTTTTCATTCTTTATACCGTCATAGTGTCATCCTAATTGTTACGAGTATACTACTATCTCTTTATCAACCAGTGTACAGTGCGGTAGTTCACGGCTGTGGCTACCTCTGTGTCGGCACACGGCAGGCAGTCCGTCCGACCAGAATTGTATTATTTATTATTATATACCTACCACCTAACCGTGGTTTTTTTTTCATTCTTTATACCGTCATAGTGTCATCCTAATTGTTACGAGTATACTACTATCTCTTTATCAACCAGTGTACAGTGCGGTAGTTCACGGCTGTGGCTACCTCTGTGTCGGCACACGGCAGGCAGTCCGTCCGACCAGAATTGTATTATTTATTATTATATACCTACCACCTAACCGTGGTTTTTTTTTCATTCTTTATACCGTCATAGTGTCATCCTAATTGTTACGAGTATACTACTATCTCTTTATCAACCAGTGTACAGTGCGGTAGTTCACGGCTGTGGCTACCTCTGTGTCGGCAGTCGGCAGGCAGTCCGTCCATCCATAATTGTATTATTATTATAATATATACCACCTAACCGTGGTTTTTTTTTCATTCTTTATACCGTCGTCATAGTGTCATACTAGTTGTTACGAGTATACTACTATCTCTTTATCAACCAGTGTACAGTGCGGTAGTTCACGGCTGTGGCTACCTCTGTGTCGGCACTCGGCAGCCCGTCCATAATTGTATATACCACCTAACCGTGGTTTTTTTTTCTTTCTTTATACATACATACTAGTTACGAGTATACTATCTCTTTATCAACCAGTCTATATATTAGCAGCAGACACAGTACAGTGCGGTAGTTCACGGCTGTGGCTACCTCTGTGTCGGCACTCGGCAGCCCGTCCATAATTGTATACTAGTATCCAATCCATCCATCTCCATTGTTTACCTGAGGTGCCTTTTAGTTGTGCCTATTAAAATATGGAGAACAAAAATGTTGAGGTTCCAAAATTAGGGAAAGATCAAGATCCACTTCCACCTCGTGCTGAAGCTGCTGCCACTAGTCATGGCCGAGACGATGAAATGCCAGCAACGTCGTCTGCCAAGGCCGATGCCCAATGTCATAGTACAGAGCATGTCAAATCCAAAACACCAAATATCAGTAAAAAGCCTCTTTTTTTCTTTGCGTCATGTGCTGTTTGGGGAGGGTTTTTTGGAAGGGACATCCTGCGTGACACTGCAGTGCCACTCCTAGATGGGCCCGGTGTTTGTGTCGGCCACTAGGGTCGCTAATCTTACTCACACAGCTACCTCATTGCGCCTCTTTTTTTCTTTGCGTCATGTGCTGTTTGGGGAGGGTTTTTTGGAAGGGCCATCCTGCGTGACACTGCAGTGCCACTCCTAGATGGGCCCGGTGTTTGTGTCGGCCACTAGGGTCGCTAATCTTACTCACACAGCTACCTCATTGCGCCTCTTTTTTTCTTTGCGTCATGTGCTGTTTGGGGAGGGTTTTTTGGAAGGGACATCCTGCGTGACACTGCAGTGCCACTCCTAGATGGGCCCGGTGTTTGTGTCGGCCACTAGGGTCGCTAATCTTACTCACACAGCTACCTCATTGCGCCTCTTTTTTTCTTTGCGTCATGTGCTGTTTGGGGAGGGTTTTTTGGAAGGGCCATCCTGCGTGACACTGCAGTGCCACTCCTAGATGGGCCCGGTGTTTGTGTCGGCCACTAGGGTCGCTAATCTTACTCACACAGCTACCTCATTGCGCCTCTTTTTTTCTTTGCGTCATGTGCTGTTTGGGGAGGGTTTTTTGGAAGGGACATCCTGCGTGACACTGCAGTGCCACTCCTAGATGGGCCCGGTGTTTGTGTCGGCCACTAGGGTCGCTTATCTTACTCACACAGCGACCTCGGTGCAAATTTTAGGACTAAAAATAATATTGTGAGGTGTGAGGTATTCAGAATAGACTGAAAATGAGTGTAAATTATGGTTTTTGAGGTTAATAATACTTTGGGATCAAAATGACCCCCAAATTCTATGATTTAAGCTGTTTTTTAGTGTTTTTGGAAAAAAACACCCGAATCCAAAACACACCCGAATCCGACAAAAAAAATTCGGTGAGGTTTTGCCAAAACGCGTTCGAACCCAAAACACGGCCGCGGAACCGAACCCAAAACCAAAACACAAAACCCGAAAAATTTCAGGCGCTCATCTCTAGTCACTGGTCAGCAAAACTCTGCACTGTCCTCCTACTATATAATACTGGTGGTCCCCAGTCCCCACAATAAAGCACACTGAGCACAGATATTTGCAGCACACTGAGCACAGATATGGAGCGTTTTTCAGGCAGAGAACGTAGATATTTGCAGCACACTGAGCACAGATATTTGCAGCACACTGAGCACAGATATTTGCAGCACACTGAGCACAGATATTTGCAGCACACTGAACACAGAAACTGAGAGAACGCCAGCCACGTCCTCTCACTATCATCTCCAATGCACGAGTGAAAAATGGCGGCGACGCGCGGCTCCTTATATAGAATACGAATCTCGCGAGAATCCGACAGCGGGATGATGAAGTTCGGGCGCGCTCGGGTTAACCGAGCAAGGCGGGAGGATCCATGTCTGCTCGGAACCGTGCAAAAGTGGGTGAAGTTCGGGGGGGTTCGGATCCCGCGGAACCGAACCCGCTCATCACTAGTGGGTACGCGCTGGTACGGCGTACCCTTAAGAATTTAGCCGTGGGTACGCCGTACCCACTGCTGCCGTTCTCTCTGCTGCTGCTCAACCGCGCTGCTGCTGTGAGGGGAGGAGAGCGCAACGTGTGGGTGGTGGACAGCTCCACTCACTGGCTACAGACTGGAAGGCAGGTAGAGAATGCTGTATCGCCGCTCTGATTGTGTGACCACCACCCGCTCAGAGACCCCTAATATTGTGAGGCCCGGGTCACCTGACAACTCTTCCTGCCATTTGACTCTCTCTTCCCCGAGACTCTCTCCCATGCCTCTGTGTACTCCCCAGTGGGATCCTGTACCCTTGTCAGCGTCCGGAGTCTTACCGGTAAGCTGGGGCCGCGGGGCTGGCTTCTGTGGCTTCTGCGGGCAGCGGGGGAGGTGGGCTGCTGCGCCGGGTCCGTGGGCAGCAGCGGCAGCGGTGAGGGGGTCCGCTCGTGGCAGCAGGACGCCACTACAGCTGGTCGCTCTTGCTGAGCCGTTGCTAGGACACCTGAGGCAGTGAGCAATGTGGCTTTGCAGAAA
This sequence comes from Pseudophryne corroboree, assembly GCF_028390025.1. Classification (NCBI taxonomy): domain Eukaryota; kingdom Metazoa; phylum Chordata; class Amphibia; order Anura; family Myobatrachidae; genus Pseudophryne; species Pseudophryne corroboree. The sequence goes on along the minus strand of NC_086447.1, from coordinate 56,537,623 downwards.
GGTCTGCATTACTGGGCACCGCCATGTTGGAGACCAAGTTTTAGCATAGTTCCTGTTTCCTGTTTCTTCCAGGCAATCCAGGGGAAGCTCTCCCTATAAAAGGGGACTGGTTAAGGACAGGGACGCCAGTGCTTCAAGTTACAACCCTGTTGTAGGTGCTTTAGCCTGTGCTCCCAGGATCCTTGTCGTATTCTGGTTACTCCTGCTCCTGCTTGGTCGGTTCCCTGTTGCTGCTGCAGTCCTGCCATTCCTAACCTGTTACTGCCTGTGGAAGCGCTCCTGGAAAACCCGATCCAGTAAGACTCTTTGGGCACAGTCGGCCCCGGGTCTGCTGCCTCGTCTTTCAAGCCACACTCCGCAGATCTACTTCACCAGCCACGTCTTTGTACCACCGACCACAACCTGCAGATTGTTATCTTCAGCCTCATCCTCCAAACCACAGTCCACAGTCCTTGTCTCCAGCCACGTCTTCAACTACCATCCACAGTTCCACAGTTCATCATCTACAGTCTCGTCTTTCAAATCACAGTCCACAGTTCTTTACCTCCAGCCACGTCTTTTAACCACCATCCACAGTTCCGCAGTTCATTATTCACAACCTCGTCTTTCAAGTCACAACCTGCAGTTCTTTATCCGCAACTACGTTCTTTAACCATCGTGCTCCAGCCACAGTTCTCTACCTCAGCCCTGTACATAATAAATACTATTCTTTGACTTTCAACTCCACCTACATTCTTCATTGCTCCGTGTCCCATGCGAAGGAACAATATCCAACCCATTCATCTTTTTCACCCACAGCCATGTACCTCCTCAGGCAAGTTTCAGCTGCCGGATTCTCAAACTTTGCTAGACGTGACAACCCTGGCATTCATTACTTTCTATGCTATCTGTTATCTGACACTCTCCCCTATCACTCTCTTCACTGGCACTCTCTCCCTTGGCACTCTCTTCAATTAAAATCTTTCCCCCTGGCACTCTCTTCTCTTGTCTGGGCCTCTCTTCTCCTACTCTCTTCCCTTTGACTCTCTCCCTGACACTCTTTTCTATAAGGTTCTCTCCCCAGGCACTCTCTCTCCTGATACTCACTCTTTCCTGTCACCATCTTCCCTGAGACTGTCTAGCTTGGCATTCTCTTCTACCTGACTCTCTCCCTTGCACTCTTTTCCCTAAGACTCTCAACCCTGACACTCTCTTCCCTTAGATTCTCTCCCCTGACACTCTCTTACCTTAAACTCTCTCACCCTGGCACTCTATCCCTTGGCACCCTCTTCCCTTAGACTGTCAACCCCTGGCACTCTCTCCCTCTGTTACTCCCTCCCCTGGCACTCTCTTACCTTAGACTCTCTCCCCCCTGTCACTCTCTTCCCTTAGACTCTCAACCCCTGGCACTCTCCCCCTCTGGCACTCCCTCCCCGTGCACTCTCTTACCTTAGACTTTCTCCCCCTGGCACTCTATCCCCTGGCACTCTCTTCCCTTAGGTTCTCTCCCCTAACACTCTCTTACCTCAGACTTTTCCCCCCTGGCACTCTCTCCCCATGACACTCCCACCATGGCATCCTGCCCGTATTATACAGTATGGCTGAAAAACCACAGATATTGTTTACCCTAAAAGACAGCCCAGGAAACTTATTTCTAATCACACTACTGTAATGAATAAGACAGTCAGATACTGCTTATATCCCCCACTTAGGGGCAGAGACTCGGTAGCGTTACAGGGGAGAGCGGGATGTATCACTTACTGCGCCTCAGATCCCTCCTGATAAGGAAATTGCTGCTCACGCAGCAGCAGCAGAAATAAATGTCTCTCATTACATGCAGACAGATCGCAATTATAGGTAACAGCAAAACATTAACAAAGTCATATCCTATAACAATACAATTTCCCTGTGATTAAAACGAGCACATTCGCCTGAAGAGACGCAGCAATTGTTAGAAAACAATACATGATGGATCCGTGCCGCAGGTTTTTTTTTTTTTTTAGGAGTATTATGTATTTACGGGAAAGGAAATCACAGTACTGTTACTTAGGGAACCTGTTATTCCCAACAGGAAGCCACAGCAGTTTCTTTACAACTTCTGCTGCTGTTATACAGTGCCTTGCTAAAGTATTCACCTTCTTTTGCATTTTTCATGTTTTGTTGCCTCACAACCTGGAATTAAAATGGATTGTTTGAAGGTTTGCATCATTTCATTCACAGGACATGCTACAACTTTGAAGATTTTTATTTTTATTTTATTGTGAAGCAAACAAAAATAGGACAAAATAACAGAAAACGTCAGCGTGCATAACTATTCACCCCCCTAAAGTCAGTACTTTGTAGAGCCACCTGTTGCGGCAATTACAGCTGCAAGTCGCTTTGGATAAGTCTCTATAAGCTTGCCACTGGGATTTTTGGCCATTCCTCAAGGCAAAACTGCTCCAGCTCCTCCATGTTGGATGGTTTCCGCTTGTGAACTGCAATCTTCAAGTCTGACCACAGATTCTCAATTGGATTGAGATCTGGGCTTTGACTAGGCCATTCTAACACATTTAAATGTTTCCCCTTAAACCACTCGAGTGTTGCTTTAATAGTATGCTTCGGGTCATTGTCCTGCTGGAAGGTGACCTCCGTCCCAGTCTCAAATCACAGGCAGACTGAAACAGGTTTTGCTCAAGAATATCCCTGTATTTAGCATCATCCATCTTTCCCTCAACTCGAAACAGTTTCTCAGTCCCTGCTGCTGAAAACCATCCCCACTGCATGATGCTGCCACCACCATGTTTCACTGTGGGGATGGTGTTCTTGGGATGATGGGATGTGTTGGGTTTGCGCCAGACATAGCGTTTTCCTTGGTGGCCCGAAAAGTTAAATTTTAGTCTCATCTGACCAGAGCACCTTCCTCCATACATTTGGGGAGTTGTCCACATGCCTTTTGGCAAACTCAGAACGTGCCTTATTTTTAACACTAAGTAATGGCTTTTTTCTGACCACTCTTCCATAAAGCCCAGCTCTATGGAGTGTACGGCTTATTGTGGTCACATGCACTGATACACCAGTCTCTGCTGTGGAACTCTGCAGCTCCTTCAGTATTACCATTGGCCTCTGTGCTGTCTCTTCGAATAATGCCCTCCTTGCTCCGTCTGTGAGTTTTGGTGGCCGGCCCTCTCTTGGCAGATTTGTTGTGGCACCATGGGGGTCATTCCGAGTTGATCGCTAGCTGAATTTGTTCACAGCGCAGCGATCAGGCTAAAAAATGGCAGTTCTGCGCATGCGGCGCAAGGCGCACGCGCGATGTACGGGCACAACGAATGATGCAGTTTTGCACAGGGTCTAACGATGCATTTCAGTTGCACTACTGGCCGCAGAGTGATTGACATGAAGTGGGCGTTTCTGGGTGGCAACTGACCGTTTTCAGGGAGTGTTCGGAAAAACGCAGGCGTTCCAGGGAAAATGCAGGCGTGGCTGGGCGAACGCTGGGCGGGTGTGTGACGTCAAATCCGGAACTGAATAGTCTGAAGTGATCGCACGCGCTGAATAGGTTTTGAGCTACTCTGAAACTACACAAAATTTTTTTGCAGGTGCTCTGCGATAAAAACATTCGCACTTCTGCTAAGCTAAAATACACTCCCAGTGGGCGGCGGCATAGCGTTTGCACTGCTGCTAAAAACTGCTAGCGAGCGATCAACTTGGAATGGGGTGTGGTTCATCAAATCGACAGTGTCTAGGTCGACAATGTTTAGGTCGACCACTATAGGTCGACAGTCACTAGGTCGACATGGATGGAAGGTCGACAGGGTTTCTAGGTCGACATGTGCTAGGTCGACAGGTCTAAAGGTCGACATGAGGATTTTTTTTTTTTTGTGTGTCGTTTTCTTCGTAGAGTGACCGGGATCCCAAATTAGTGCACCACGTTCGCTCGCCATGCTTCGGGCATGGTGCCTTCGCTCCGCTACCGCTACGCTCGGCACACTTTACCGTTCCAATCGTAGTCCACGTGGATCGTTAAGTATGAAAAAATTCAAAAAAAGAAAAAAAATGTGAAAAACTCATGTCGACCTTTAGACCTGTCGACCTAGCACATGTCGACCTAGAAACCCTGTCGACCTTCCATCCATGTCGACCTAGTGACTGTCGACCTATAGTGGTCGACCTAAACATTGTCGACCTAGACACTGTCGATCTTCAGACCGGATCCCCTCGGAATGACCCCCCATGTTCTTTCCATTTGAAGATGATGGATTTGATGGTGCTCCAGGGGATCATCAAAGATGTGGATATTTTTTTATAACCCAACCCTGACTTGTACTTTGGTCCCTGACTTGTTTGGAGAGCTCCTTGGTCTTCATGGTGTGATGCCTCTTGCTTAGTGGTGTTGCAGCCTCTGGCGCCTTTCAGAAAAGGTGTGTTTATACTGACAGATCATGTGACACTTAGATTACACACAGGTGGACTTCATTTCACTAATTATGTGACTTCTGAAGGTAATTGGTTGCACTAGAACTTTTGAGGGGCTTCATAGCAAAGGGGGTGAATACATATGCACATGCCAATTTTCTAATTTTTATTTATAAAAATTATTTTGATAGAATTTTTTTCTCATTTCACTTTACCAACTTAGACTATTTTGTGCAGATCCATCACATAAAATTCAGATACAAAAAAAAAAAAAAATTACAGGTTGTAATGTAACAAAATAGGTAAAAAGCCAAGGGGGTGAATACTTTAGCAAGGCACTGTATTTGGGTCAATGGGCCTTATTCAGATGTGCTTGTTACTGTTGCTATCCTTTGCTGTACGTAATTGCGATTATATACTAATATGGTGTAGATGTATTTAGGGCAATATTCACCATATAACAAGAGCAACAGATTCCTCTGACTTTAATTTGACACTGGCAGAAATTGTGCGCCATGGGCGGCTCTTGCATCAACCAGGAAATTTATTCCGGAAAACATACTGGGCCTTATTATGAGTCGGATGCGGTTGTGAATTCTGTTTATGCTGCGTCCAATTTGTGGTGCGACTGGGACTCATGCGCAGACTTAAAGTATCAGCCTACTGTGGGCATGATTCAGAGATGTACGCAAAGCCGATGTTCCACGTAATGGAGGGATTATCAGCAGACTGCGCATGTTCTGCGTTTGCATTGCGCATGCGTCAAGGTGCCGATGCAAACCTGCACGCAATGAAGATTATTTCGCAAAGTGATTGACAGGAAGTGACCGTTTGGGGGTGTTAACATGGTGTTAGTGGTGAGTGGTTGTTATGGGGGCATGTATCTGACATCAGCTGCAAGCCCTAACGTACAAAAACATGGCGCCTGTGTCACTACTGCCGGGTTCAGTCTGCGTAGCCACAGGGCTACCCTTCAGTCTGATGTTCCTTGTTCTTGTGTATAGGCCGCGTATGTGTACGCAATTACGAATGAGCTGCGGAGGCTCCGGTGGGCGCCTCTTTTCATTCCTAAACGGCAGCTTCACTGCTGATATCTGCAGTTGCGTTGCGGAGGACATAGCACTTGCAGCTGCATTAGCGCAGTGTGTGCGGCATCAAACATTAGCCAAACTAATAGATACAGTAAAATAATGAATATTAAGACCTAGGGGCTCATTTATCAAGGAGTGATAAAACTCGTTGTGAATGATAAAACCTGTTGCATATGATAAATGGTTCTCCAGCCAATCAGCTCACAACTGTCATGTGTTCAGCTCCTAACTGTCACGTGTTTGAAAAATGACAGGAGCTGATCGACAGGCGCAAAATTTATCATTCACAACGAGTTTTATCTCATTGATAAATGGGCCCCGTAATGTCTGACCTCTGTGCGGATGTGTTTGTCACACACAGCCGAGGTCCCGCTACCTGGTCCGGCGGTGTCAAATTATGGCCATCCGTGTCCCTCCTGGCAGCAAGTGACACCCCTGAGGACTCAACTTGGTGGTTATCTCCTTATGAACTCCGGATAAACATGGCTCCTGTGGCTGTGGGGGAGCCGCTTGCAGTGCCACGCCCGCGACACTTCCATAACACACCTATCAGATGGCCTTATTTGCATTCACTTCAGGAGATCTCCAAGCAGGGGCGTAACCAGAACTTTGTGGGCCCCATAGCGACATACTGAAGGGGCCCCTGTCCCAATACTTCTTGAGAGACAGCTCTCTGCAGCAGTTATTAATTTTATGCCCCATAAAAGTGACCTAGTTGATTTTATGAGCCATCATAGTTCCCTAGGTTACATGATGTCACATTGTATGGCTGCCAGTACACATTATGCCACATTATGTGCAGTTTCCACCTGGGCCCCTCTTGTCTAGCTGGCAGCACAGAGACTCTAGGTACTAGGGTCACTAGGAAACCCTAGCGTTATCCCAGAGTCTAGTGCACATGCGCAGGTCTCCAGGCAAATGGTACAGCTGCCATTTTCCCTGAGATTTCCCTACTGTGCATGTGCAACATGGTGGGAAAATGGCCGCCACGCCATTTTCCCGGTGATTTGCACAGTGCTGCTGCCCCCAGCGGAGGACTCCGAAAAAGTAAGTATTGATAAAATGGGAGCAGAGTCTGTGGCTGCACTTATTATAGATACGCCACTGCACACAGAATTCCCAATTCACATTATGATAGTGTTCCCAGTTCATATCATGCCACATTAGAGTGCCCTCAGTTCATATTGTGCCACATTACAGTGTCTCCATACCATCATTACAACCACTACACACTCCTCTCACTGAAAATGTAATGTCACACAATTCAGGTTATGCAATGGATCAGACCAAATTGCTTAGCAGACAAATCTGGGAAATCGGTATGCAACTGTATACCCTGGGTCCAGGCCCCCTAAGCTTCTGGGCTCCATAGCAGTCATCACACAGTAACTCCTATGCAAAGGTTACACACACCTTTTTTCTGCATGGCCCATCATCCTCCTCTCTGACAGCAGCCTGTGCGGGACGTGCCTGACAGGCAGCTGCTTCCCTGAACTCTGTATGGCTACAACATATAAGATCTCCAACAGAAATGCTAAGGTATCAGGGGGCAAGGATGGGTGACTGAGTGTATTGTATGGTACATAATACTAAGACGGGAAGGGGTTACTGATTTAATGTGGTTTATTAGGATGGAGAGGTTTTTCATGAGACCCTGATGCTGAGTTGGAAGCAGCGCTGTTGTCAGACGCAGTGGAACAAATATTTTTTTACAACGCATTCATCCTAGTCGCACTGTGCATTAGTCGGAGGTGCACTATAGACTGGTGGTCTCAGAAATGTTGTGAAAATGTACTAGACATTCCGGGAAGGTGACAGGGAGGTGGCGTAGCAGATGCATGGAGGTGATCCATCTTGTGGGTATATTATAGGAGTGTCGCAGGCGTGTCGCTGAAAGCGACTAAATACAAATACACTGAACTGCTTCCATTGGAAACCACATTTGGATGGAGCAACTGCACCTGTCAAAGACACACTAATTGGTATCTGAGCGTCTACGGACACTGAGAGCGCGAGTCTCAGTCCTTGTACATTCATACACACGGATGTACAGAAGGGAAGGCTTTGTAGCTGCATTAGCATAAAGTCACAGATGTGCAACCAGCAAAGACACACACACACACACACACACACACACACACACACACACACACACACACAGATGCGGCTGTGTCTGACTCAGAATCAGCTTCTGAGGGGGGTAATTTGGGGGCTAAGGTATATAAATATAATTATTTGCTGATGTTGGGGCTAATTAATAACAGGGATTAAGGTAATTATTGTAAAGGGGGTAATTATATTATTAAATGTGGTTGTTACTAAGAAGCTGAAGTAGTTAATGATTTTGAGGAGGAGATTTTTATAAGGGAATTATATTGTAAGGCGATCAAATGTACTGTTTCCTCTGTATTGCATGGCAGTCACAGAAGCTGTCTGTACTGTATGGCAATCACAGATGCTCTCTGTACATTATGGCAATCACTGATGCTCTCTGTACATTATTAAAGTCACTGATGTTCTTTGTACTGTATGGCAGTCACTAATGCTCTCTATACATTATGGCAGTCACTGATGCTCTTTGTACTGTATGGCAGCCACTGATGCTCTCTGTACTGTATGGCAGTCACTGATGCTCTCTATACATTATGGCAGTCACTGATGCTCTTTGTACTGTATGGCAGTCACTGATGCTCTTTATACTGTATGGCAGTCACTGATGCTCTCTGTACTGTATGGAAGTCACTGATGCTCTCTGTACATTATGGCGGTCACTGATACTCTTTGTACTGTATGGCAATCACTGATGCTCTTTGTACTGTATGGCAGTCACTGATGCTCTTTACACTGTATGGCAGTCACTGATGCTCTCTGTACTGTATGGAAGTCACTGATGCTCTCTGTACATTATGGCTGTCACTGATGCTCTTTGTACTGTATGGAAGTCATTGATGCTCTCTGTACTGTGTGGAAGTCACTAATGCTCTCTGTACTGTATGGCATTCACTAATGCTCTCTGTATTGTAAAATGGTCACTGATTATCTCTGTACTATATGGCAGTCACTAATCCTCTCTGTATCATATGATGGTTACCAGGGCCGTTTCTAGGGCTGGGAGGCCATTGTCTGCAGCAGTATTCTATGCGGTATAGCCGACCACATACAATACTGATGAAAATATCCCACCCAAAATGGCCACCGCCTTAGAGGAAACAGATGCTAGAGGTCCTACTGGACCTCTAGCATCTGTCAAGGAAAAGGAGAGAAAGGAGAGGCAGGATGGGAGCCGTCTGGGAGATGCTGCAGTGACCGCGGGCGCCAACTGGGAGGTGGCCTGTGGCGTGAAACCTCCTAATAACGAGCAAGAAACTAAAAGGTACCAATACTGTGGGGCAGGCATATTAATGTGTCAGGGCATAACTGTAGGGCATAATATAGTGGAATTTTTTCTTTCCTGTGGTGGCTGAGGACTTGGGGTGTAGGGTCAAAAGCTGGGGTGTAAGGTAGTAGTTTCCTGCAAGGCCATCCCCCTTTTAAATTGAGGCCATGCCCCCTTCTTTGGGGCCACGCACAAAAATGTACATTTTAGAATGTCTATGGAGGGAATGTGCATTTTTTTTGTACTGTTCGCACTGGGAGTCAAATTGTCTAGAAATGGCCCTGATGTTCACTGATTATCTCTATACCATATGGCAGTCACTGATATTCTCTGTATTTTATAGCGGTCACTAATGCTCTCTGTATTATATGGTGGTCCCTGATGCTCTTTGTACTGTATAGCGGTCACTGATGCACTCTGTATTGTTTGATGGTCATTGATGCTCTCTGTACTATATTGCAGTCATTAATGCTCTGTGTATTATACGATGGTCATTGATGCTCTCTGTACTATATGATGGTCACTGATGCTCTCTGTATTATACAATGGTCATTGGTGCTCTCTGTATTATACGATGGTCATTGATGCTCTCTGTATTATACGATGGTCATTGATGCTCTCTGTATTATACAATGGTCATTGATGCTCTCTATACTATATGATGGTCACTGATGCTCTCTGTACTATATAGCGACCATTGATGCTCTCTGTACTATATGATGGTCACTGATGCTCTTTGTACTGTGTAGTGGTCACTGATGTTCTCTGTATTATACAATGGTCACTGATGCTCTCTGTACTATAATACAGTCATTAATTCTCTGTGTTTTATACGATGGTCATTGATGCTCTCTGTACTATATGATGGTCACTGATGCTCTTTGTACTGTATAGCGGTCACTGATGTTCTCTGTACTATATGATGGTCACTGATGCTCTTTGTACTGTATAGCGGTCACTGATGCTCTCTGTATTGTTTGATGGTCATTGATGCTCTCTGTACTATATTGCAGTGATTAATGCTCTGTGTATTATACGATGGACATTGATGCTCTCTGTACTATATGATGGTCACTGATGCTCTTTGTACTGTGTAGCGGTCACTGATGCTCTCTGTATTATACGATGGTCACTGATGCTCTCTGCACTGTATGGCAGTCACTAATGCTGTCTGTAAGTAACATTACACCCATGTCTGGATCCCGGTGCCGGCATTGTCATATCACTGTGGACAAACTAAGTGTCGACCTCCTGTTCTGAACTCTACCAAATAAATGACTAAGCCTCCTGTTCTCACGTTCTAATAATCCTGAAATGCGACCTGTGATGACAGCGCAGAGACCTGTCACAGAGCTTATCTCCTGCAGATGCCGGAGGATATATAGTAACGCACCGCAGGGCCTGACACAGGAATCCTGCCGTGCTGTCCATCACAGATTATTCTAGCTGATAATGAGGTTACCGTCCTCCCTAACGAGCCGTCATTCAGAGTGATTCCATATGTAAAATATTGCATAGAAAGAGAACTATTATAGGGGGTAAAAAACATGAGATTCATTTGTGTCTTTCCGTCTTTACTTCATCACGTCACATTTATCATTTCATAGTCTTTTATTCTGCAGCACAATATTACCTGGCTTGGCGACATTGTGGTTGCCTGTATCTCCCAATCACATTCTATTAATAATGTGGTGGCACGGAACCTACTTACAGCACCAGTGTGCACCAAGGGTTAATGCTGCCCCTGTATTAGGAGCTCTGGGCTGCACTGCGGACAGTTACAGCACCGACTGTACAGTGCACCAATAAAGGGTTAATGCTAATTATTGCTGCCCTGTATATTAGGAGGAGCTCGGGGCTGCGCTGTGGGCAGTTACAACACCAGTCTGCACCAAGGATTAATGCTGCCTCTGTATTAGGAGCTCTGGGCTGCACTGCTGGCATTTACAGCACCAACTGTACAGTGCATCAATAAAGGGTTAATGCTGATGAATGCTGCCCCTTATATTAGGAGGAGCCCTGGGCTGTGCTGTGGGCAGTTACAACACCAGTGTGCACCAAGGGTTAATGCTGTCTTGTATTACATAGTAACATAGGGTTGAAAAGAGGCAAAATGCCCATCGGGTTCAACCTGAAATCTGCATTAAGCTGTGCACCTTATACTGTACCTGCTGAAGAGATGGTTTAGTACCAATTAACAACAATAATTCGTATCACTCCCAGAAACTTAATGTCAATATATTAAATGGATACTTTTTTCAGCTAGATAGCTGTCCAATCTGTTTTTAAATGTATTTACAGGATGGTTAGAATGTTGGAGGAGATTTTAAACTAGGAGCCTGGGGGGAGGGTTTAGCTAGAAACTACGGGTCATGCAGTGAGAATAGTGGGGATGGCGGTAGTAAACGAAATGGGGGAGAAGTTGGGGGGAGGGTAAGAGCAGGCGGTAAGGTTACTAACATGGGTACTAAAAGAGATTTTACCAAAGCACTAACCAATGACGATTACAGGTCATCATTGCTACATAAGGTGAAAGATGTCACTAACGCAAGGGAAAATACTTATCTTAGTTGTATGTATGTAAACGCTAGAAGCATTACTGGTAAAGAGGGCGAACTAGAAATACTTGCAGCAAGCAAACAGTATGATATTATAGGCATTACTGAAACTTGGTGGGACGAATCTCATGATTGGACAGTCAATCTAGAGGGCTATACGCTGTTTAGGAGAGACAGACTAAATAAAAGACTAAATAAAAAGGGTGGAGGGGTGTGTCTTTACGTAAAGCCGTTTTCAAATATATATTTATATATGTATACGGGAAGATATTCAGGAGGGGACTGTAGACACTGTCGAGACGTTATGGGTAGAAATTGCATGCAGGGAAAAAGGAATAAAAAAGTTAGTATTGGGTGTATGCTATAGGCCGCCTGGTATTAACGTATCTGATGAGGAATTGTTACTAAAGCAAATTGAAAGAGCAGCCGGAGTAGGAGACATAGTAGTGATGGGAGATTTTAACTATCCAGAGATAAACTGGAAAAACGATTCATGGGATACTGCTAGGGGCAATATGTTTTTAAACACACTAAATGATAACTACTTAGTTCAACTAATTGAGGAACCTGCCAGGTACAATGCAATCTTAGACCTGGTATTAACAAACAATGGGGATTTAGTATCAGGTATTATAGTAGGGGACCCCATAGGAAACAGCGACCACAATATGGTCACATTCAATATCAGTTTTCATAAACAGTCCTATACTGGCTCAACTAGGACTCTCAACTTTAGCAAAGCGAATTTTGAAAAGATGAGGGTATTTTTCAAGGATATTGAATGGGAAGATTTGTTTCTAGGAAAAAATACTACAGAGAAATGGGATGTACTAAAATTCCTGCTAGCTAAAAATACTCTCAAATTTATTCCTACGAGCAGCAAAAAAAGGAATAAAAATCATAAACCGATGTGGCTTTACAAAAAGATAAAGGGACTTATGGGCAAGAAAAGGCGAGCATTTAAAAAATACAAATCTGACGGGGAAGCAGTCATTTCAGCACTATAAGGAATGTAACAAAATATGCAAAAAGGAAATAAGAGCGGCTAAAGTAGAAACTGAAAAACCAGTAGCAAAGGAAAGCAAAGCGAATCCCCAAAAATTCTTTAAATACATTAATAGCAAGAGATTAAAGAAGGAGAGTATAGGCCCTTTAAAAGACAAGTTGGGAGTCTTAAGCAAAAAATAAGAATTTACTCACCGGTAATTCTATTTCTCGTAGTCCGTAGTGGATGCTGGGAACTCCGTAAGGACCATGGGGAATAGACGGGCTCCGCAGGAGACTGGGCACTCTAAAAGAAAGATTAGGTACTATCTGGTGTGCACTGGCTCCTCCCTCTATGCCCCTCCTCCAGACCCCAGTTAGGGAAACTGTGCCCGGAAGAGCTGACACAACAAGGAAAGGATTTGGAATCCAGGGTAAGACTCATACCAGCCACACCAATCACACTATACAACTTGTGATAACCATACCCAGTTAACAGTATGAACAACAACTGAGCCTCCTTTTACGGATGGCTCATAACAATAACCCTTTAGGGAAGCAATAACTATATACAGGTATTGCAGAGAGTCCGCACTTGGGACGGGCGCCCAGCATCCACTACGGACTACGAGAAATAGAATTACCAGTGAGTAAATTCTTATTTTCTCTGACGTCCTAGTGGATGCTGGGAACTCCGTAAGGACCATGGGGATTATACCAAAGCTCCCAAACGGGCGGGAGAGTGCGGATGACTCTGCAGCATCGAATGAGCAAACTCAAGGTCTTCCTCAGCCAGATTATCAAACTTGTAGAATTTAGCAAACGTGTTTGAACCCGACCAAGTAGCAGCTCGGCAAAGCTGTAAAGGCGAGACCCCTCGGGCAGCCGCCCAAGAAGAGCCCACCTTCCTTGTGGAATGGGCTTTCACTGATTTAGGAAGCGGCAGTCCAGCCGCAAAATGTGCCTGCTGAATCGTGCAACAGATCCAGCGAGCAATAGTTTGCTTTGAAGCAGGAGCACCCAGCTTGTTGGGTGCATGCAGGATAAATAGCGAGTCAGTTTTCCTGACTCCAGCCGTCCTGGAAACATACATTTCAAAGCCCGGACTACGTCCAGCAACTTGGAATCCTCCAAGTCCCGAGTAGCCGCAGGCACCACAATAGGTTGGTTCAAATGAAACGCTGATACCACCTTTGGGAGAAATTGGGGACGAGTCCTCAATTCCGCCCTGTCCATATGGAAGATCAGATATGGGCTTTTACATGACAAAGCCACCAATTCTGACACACGCCTAGCCGAAGCTAAGGCCAACAGCATGACCACCTTCCACGTGAGATACTTTAGCTCCACGGTCTTAAGCGGCTCAAACCAGTGTGATTTCAGGAAATCCAACACAACGATAAGATCCCAAGGTGCCACTGGAGGCACAAAAGGGGGCTGAATATGCAGCACTCCCTTAACAAACGTCTGAACTTCAGGCAGTGAAGCCAGTTCTTTTTGAAAGAAAATAGATAGGGCAGAAATCTGGACCTTTATAGATCCTAATTTTAAGCCCATAGACAGTCCTGACTGTAGGAAGTGCAGGAATCGACCCAGCTGGAATTCCTCTGTAGGGGCCTTCCTGGCCTCACACCAAGCAACATATTTTCGCCATATACGGTGATAATGTTTTGCTGTCACGTCTTTCCTAGCCTTTATCAGCGTAGGAATAACTTCATCCAGAATGCCCTTTTCCGCTAGGATCCGGCGTTCAACCGCCATGCCGTCAAACGCAGCCGCGGTAAGTCTTGGAACAGACAGGGCCCCTGTTGTAACAGGTCCTGTCTGAGAGGCAGAGGCCATGGGTCCTCTGAGATCATTCCTTGTAGTTCTGGGTACCAAGTTCTTCTTGGCCAATCCGGAACGATGAGTATAGTTCTTACTCCTCTCTTTCTTACTATCCTCAGTACCTTGGGTATGAGAGGAAGAGGAGGGAACACATAAACCGACTGGTACACCCACGGTGTCACTAGTGCGTCCACAGCTATCGCCTGAGGGTCCCTTGACCTGGCGCAATATTTTTTTAGCTTTTTGTTGAGGCGGGACGCCATCATGTCCACATGTGGCAGTTCCCATCACTTTGCAATCTGTGTGAAGACTTCTTGATGAAGTCCCCACTCTCCCGGGTGGAGGTCGTGTCTGCTGAGGAAGTCTGCTTCCCAGTTGTCCACTCCCGGAATGAACACTGCTGACAGTGCTAGCACGTAATTCTCCGCCCATCGAAGAATCCTTGTGGCTTCTGCCATTGCCATCCTGCTTCTTGTGCCGCCCTGGCGGTTTACATGGGCAACCGCCGTGATGTTGTCTGACTGAATCAGTACAGGTTTGTTTTGAAGCAGGGGCTCTGCTTGCCTCAGGGCGTTGTAAATGGCCCTTAGTTCCAGTATATTTATGTGTAGTGAAGTCTCCAGACTTGACCACTGGCCTTGGAAGTTTCTTCCCTGAGTGACTGCCCCCCATCCTCGGAGGCTTGCATCCGTGGTCACCAGGACCCAGTCCTGTATGCCGAACCTGCGGCCCTCGAGAAGATGAGCACTCTGCAGCCACCACAGCAGAGACACCCTGGCCCTTGGGGACAGGGTGATCAACCGATGCATCTGAAGATGCGATCCGGACCATTTGTCCAACAGATCCCACTGAAAGATCCTTGCATGGAACCTGCCGAAGGGAATTGCTTCGTAAGAAGCCACCATCTTTCCCAGGACTCGCGTGCAGTGATGCACCGACACCTGTTTTGGTTTCAGGAGGTCCCTGACCAGAGATGACAATTCCTGGGCCTTCTCCACTGGGAGAAACACCTTCTTCTGTTCTGTGTCCAGAATCATGCCCAGGAAAAGCAGACGCGTCGCAGGAATCAGCTGCAACTTTGGGATATTTAGAATCCAGCCGTGTTGTTGCAACACTTCCTGAGAGAGTGCTACGCTGACCAACAACTGCTCTCTGGACCTCGCCTTTATGAGGAGATCGTCCAAGTACGGGATAATTATAACTCCCTTCTTCCGAAGGAGTATCATCATTTCGGCCATTACCTAGGTAAATATTCTCGGTGCCGTGGAGAGACCAAACGGCAACGTCTGGAATTGGTAATGACAGTCCTGCACAACAAACCTGAGGTATTCCTGGTGAGGTGGGTAAATGGGGACATGCAAGTAAGCATCCTTGATGTCCAGCGACACCATAAAATCCCCCTCTTCCAGGCTTGCAATAACCGCCCTGAGCGATTCCATTTTGAACTTGAACTTCTTTATATAAGTGTTCAAGGATTTTAAATTCAGGATGGGTCTCACCGAACCGTCCGGTTTCGGTACCACAAACATTGTGGAATAGTAACCCCTGCCCTGTTGAAGGAGGGGGACCTTGATTATCACCTGCTGGAGGTACAGCTTGTGAATTGCCGCCAGTACTACCTCCCTTTCCCTGGGAGCAGCTGGCAAGGCTGATTTGAGGTAACGGCGAGGGGGAGTCGCCTCGAACTCCAGCTTGTATCCCTGAGATACAATTTATACAGCCCAGAGATCCACTTGTGAGCAAACCCACTGGTTGCTGAAGTTTCGGAGACGCGCCCCCACCGCACCTGGCTCCGCCTGTGGAGCCCCAACGTGATGCGGTGGACTTAGTGGAAGCAGGGGAGGATTTTTGTTCCTGGGAACTGGCTGCCTGGTGCAGCTTCTTTCCTCTACCCTTGCCTCTGGCCAGAAAGGATGCTCCTCTGACCCGCTTGCCTTTCTGAGGCCGAAAGGACTGCATTTGATAATACGGTGCTTTCTTAGGCTGTGAGGGAACCTGAGGTAAAAAAGTCGACTTCCCAGCAGTTGCTGTGGATACGAGGTCGGAGAGACCGTCCCCAAACAATTCCTCACCCTTATAAGGCAAAATCTCCATGTGTTTTTTAGAATCAGCATCACCTGTCCACTGCCGAGTCCATAATACTCTCCTGGCAGAAATGGACATTGCATTAATTCTAGATGCCAGCAGGCAAATGTCCCTCTGTGCATCCCGCATATATAAGACGACGTCTTTTATATGTTCAATGGTTAGCAAAACAGTATCCCTGTCGAGGGAATCAATGTTGTCTGACAGGGTATCAGTCCATGCTGCTGCAGCACTACACATCCAGGCTGAAGCAATAGCAGGTCTCAGTAGAGTACCAGAGTGTGTATACACAGACTTCAGGATAGCTTCCTGCTTTCTATCCGCAGGATCCTTTAGGGCGGCCGTATCCTGAGACGGCAGTGCCACCCTTTTTGATAAGCGTGTTAGCGCCTTGTCCACCCTAGGGGATGTTTCCCAACGTAACCTGTCCGTTGGCGGGAAAGGGTACGCCATCAGTAACCTCTTAGAAATCACTAGTTTCTTATCAGGGGAACTCCACGCTTCTTCACACAAATCATTTAATTCATCAGATGGGGGAAAAGCCACTGGCTGCTTTTTCTCCCAAACATAATACCCCTCTTGGTGGTAACCGGGTTAATGTCAGAAATGTGCAATACATCTTTCATTGCAGTAATCATGCATCGGATGGCTTTTGTAGACTGTACATTTGTCTCATCCTCATCTACACTGGAGTCAGACTCCGTGTCGACATCTGTGTCTACCATCAGAGCTAGCGGGCGTTTTTGAGCCCCTGACAGCTTCTGAGTCGCCTGGGCAGGCGCGGGCTGAGACCCCGGCTGTCCCAAGGCTGCTGCGTCATCGAACCTTTTATGTAAGGAGTTGACACTGTCGGTTAAGACCTTCCACATATCCAATCAGGTGTCGGCCCCGTCGGGGGCGACACCACATTTATCTGCCCCTGCTCCGCCTCCACGTAACCCTCCTCATCAAACATGTCGACACAGCCGTACCGACACACCGCACACACACAGGGAATGCTCAGACTGAGGACAGGACCCCACAAAGTCCTTTGGAGAGACAGAGAGAGAGTATGCCAGCACACACCACAGCGCTATATAACACAGGGATTTACACTGCTAATAAGTGATTTTCCCAATAGCTGCTTGTCGATTTGTGCCTAAATTTATGTGCCCCCCCTCTCTTTTTAACCCGTCTTGTACCTGGATACTGCAGGGGAGAGCCTGGGGAGCGTGCTTCCAGCGGAGCTGTGAAGGGAAAATGGCGCTGGTGTGCTGAGAAAGAAGGCCCCGCCACCTCAGCGGCGGGCTTCTGTCCCGCGTTTTTTTTAACTTAATGGCGGGTTTTTTACACATATACAGTTAACTGACTGTATTATGTGTATTTTTAGCCAAAAGGTAATATAATTGCTGCCCAGGGCGCCCCCCCCCCAGCGCCCTGCACCCTACAGTGACTGGAGTGTGTGGTGTGCTGTGGGAGCAATGGCGCACAGCTGCGGTGCTGTGCGCTACCTTAATGAAGACAGGAGTCTTCTGCCGCCGATTTCATCGTTCTTCTTCTGTCTTCTGGCTCTGCAAGGGGGACGGCGGCGCGGCTCCGGGAACGGACGATCGAGGTCAGGCCCTGTGTTCGAACCCACTGGAGCTAATGGTGTCCAGTAGCCTAAGAAGCACAAGCTAGCTGCACGCAGGTAGGTTTGCTTCTCTCCCCTCAGTCCCACGTAGCAGTGAGTCTGTTGCCAGCAGATCTCACTGAAAATAAAAACCTAACAAATACTTTCTTTTCTAGCAAGCTCATAAGAGCCCACTAGGAGCACCCAGCTCTGGCCGGGCACAGATTCTAACTGGGGTCTGGAGGAGGGGCATAGAGGGAGGAGCCAGTGCACACCAGATAGTACCTAATCTTTCGTTTAGAGTGCCCAGTCTCCTGCGGAGCTCGTCTATTCCCCATGGTCCTTACGGAGTTCCCAGCATCCACTAGGACGTCAGAGAAATGGTAATGACATAGCGGACACACTAAATGAGTTTTTTTCAACAGTATTTACTAGAGAGGACCCAATTCAGGGACTAACACATAATCTCAATAATGAGAATATCCCACTGATAGGTACTTATTTAAGCGAGGAAGTAGTCTGTGACCGATTAAAACATTTAAAGATTAATAAGTCACCGGGTCCCGATGGTATTCACTAGAGATGTGCACCGGAATTTTTTCGGGTTTTGGGTTTGGATTCGGTTCCGCGGGCGTGTTTTGGATTCGGACGCGTTTTGGCAAAACCTCCCTGAAATTTTTTTGTCGGATTCGGGTGTGTTTTGGATTCGGGTGTTTTTAAAAAAAAAAAAAACCTAAAAAACAGCTTAAATTATAGAATTTGGGGGTTATTTTGATCCCATAATATTATTAACCTCAATAACCATAATGTACACTCATTTCCAGTCTATTCTGAACACCTCACAATATTATATTTAGTCCTAAAATTTGCACCGAGGTCGCTGGATGACTAAGCTAAGCGACCCAAGTGGGCGGCACAAACACCTGGCCCATCAAGGAATGGCACTGCAGTGTCAGACAGGATGGCACTTAAAAAAATTAGCCCCAAACATCACATGATGCAAAGATAAATAAAAACAAAAAAAGAGGTGCAAGATGGAATTGTCCTTGGGCCCTCCCACCCACCCTTATGTTGTATAAACAGGACATGCACACTTTAACAAACCCATCATTTCAGCCACAGGGTCTGCCAAACGACTGTGGCTGAAATGACTGGCTGGTTTGGGCCCCCACCAAAAAAGAAGCAATCAATCTCTCCTTGCACAAACTGGCTCTACAGAGGCAAGATGTCCACCTCCTCCTCATCATCCGATTCATCACCTCTTTCACTGTGTACATCTCCCTCCTCACAGAGTATTAATTCGTCCCCACTGGAATCCACCATCTCAGGTCCCTGTGTACTTTCTGGAGGCAATTGCTGGTGAATGTCTCCACGGAGGAATTGATTATAATTCATTTTAATGAACATCATCTTCTCCACATTTTCTGGAAGTAACCTCGTACGCCGATTGCTGACAAGGTGACCGGCTGCACTAACTCTTTCGGAGTACACACTGGAGGGGGGGCAACTTAGGTAAAATAAAGCCAGTTTGTGCAAGGGCCTCCAAATTGCCTCTTTTTCCTGCCAGTATACGTACGGACTGTCTGACGTGCCTACTTGGATGCGGTCACTCATATAATCCTCCACCATTCTTTCAATGGTGACAGAATCATATGCAGTGACAGTAGACGACATGTCAGTAATTGTTAGCAGGTCCTTCAGTCCGGACCAGATGTCAGCACTCGCTCCAGACTGCCCTGCATCACCGCCAGCGGGTGGGCTCGGAATTCTTAGCCTTTTCCTCGCAGCCCCAGTTGCGGGAGAATGTGAAGGAGGAGCTGTTGACGGGTCACGTTCCGCTTGACTTGACAAGTGTCTCACCAGCAGGTTTTTGAACATGTGCAGACTTGTGTCTGCCGGAAAGAGAGATACAACGTAGGCTTTAAACCTAGGATCGAGCACGGTGGCCAAAATTTAGTGCTCTGATTTCAACAGATTGACCACCTGTGAATCCTGGTTAAGCGAATGAACGGCTCCATCCACAAGTCCCACATGCCTAGCGGAATCGCTCCGTTTTAGCTCCTCCTTCAATCTCTCCAGCTGCTTCTGCAAAAGCCTGATGAGGGGAATGTCCTGACTCAGGCTGGCAGTGTCTGAACTGACTTCACGTGTGGCAAGTTCAAAGGGTTGCAGAACCTTGCACAATGTTGAAATCATTCTCCACTGCACTTGAGTCAGGTGCATTCCCCCTCCTTTGCCTATATCGTAGACAGATGTATAGGCTTGAATGGCCTTTTGCTGCTCCTCCATCCTCTGAAGCATATATAGGGTTGAATTCCACCTCGTTACCACCTCTTGCTTCAGATGATGGCGGGGCAGATTCAGGAGTGTTTGCTGGTGCTCCAATCTTCGGCACGCGGTGGCTGGATGCCGAAAGTGGCCCGCAATTCTTCGGGCCACCGACAGCATCTCTTGCACGCCCCTGTCATTTTAAAAAAAAATCTGCACCACCAAATTCAATGTATGTGCAAAACATGGGACGTGCTGGAATTTGCCCACATGTAATGCATCCCCAATATTAGTGGCGTTGTCCGATGTCACAAATCCTCAGGAGAGTCCAATTGGGGTAAGCCATTCTGCGATGATGTTCCTCAGTTTCCGTAAGAGGTTGTCAGCTGTGTGCCTCTTATGGAAAGCAGTGATACAAAGCGTAGCCTGCCTAGGAACGAGTTGGCGTTTGCGAGATGCTGCTACTGGTGCCGCCGCTGCTGTTCTTGCTGCGGGAGGCAACACATCTACCCAGTGGGCTGTCACAGTCATATAGTCCTGCTCCACTTGTCCACATGTCCGTGGTTAAGTGGACATTGGGTACAACTGCATTTTTTAGGACACTGGTGACTCTTTTTCTGACGTCTGTGTACATTCTCGGTATCGCCTGCCTAGAGAAGTGGAACCTAGATGGTATTTGGTACCGGGGACACAGTATCTCAAGCAATTTCCTAATTCCCTGTGAATTAACGGTGGATAGCGGACACACGTTTAACACCAACAAAGCTGCCAAGACCTGAGTTATCCTCTTTTCAGCAGGATGACTGCTGTGATATTTCATCTTCCTCGCAAAGGACTGTTGGACAGTCAATTGCTTACTGGAAGTAGTACAAGTGGTCTTCCGACTTCCCCTCTGGGATGACAATCGACTCCCAGCAGCAACAACAGCAGCGCCAGCAGCAGTAGGTGTTACACTCAAGGATCCATCGGAGGAATCCCAGTCAGGAGTGGACTCGTCAGACTTGCCAGTGACATGGCCTGCAGGACTATTGGCGTTCCTGTCTATGGAGGAAATTGACACTGAGGGAGTTGCTGGTGTGGTTTGCAGGAGCTTGGGTACAAGAGGAAGGGATTTAGTTGTCAGTGGACTGCTTCCGTTGTCACCTAAAGTTTTTGAACTTGTTACTGACTTCTGATGAATGCGCTCCAGGTGACGTATAAGGGAGGATGTTCCTAGGTGGTTAACGTCCTTACCCCTACTCATTACAGCTTGACAAAGGCAACACATGGCTTGACACCTGTTGTCTGCATTTCTGTTAAAATAATTCCACACCGAAGAGGTGATTTTTTTTGTAATTTGACCAGGCATGTCAATGGCCTTCTTCATCCCACGGACAACAGGTGTCTCCCCGGGTGCCTGACTTAAACAAACCACCTCACCATCAGAATCCTCCTTGTCAATTTCCTCCCCAGCGCCAGCAACACCCATATCCTCATCCTGGTGTACTTCAACAGTGACATCTTCAATTTGACTATCAGGAACTGGACTGTGGGTGCTCCTTCCAGCACTTGCAGGGGGCGTGCAAATGGTGGAAGACGCCACCTCTTCCCGTCCAGTGTTGGGAAGGTCAGGCATCGCAACCGACACAATTGGACTCTCCTTGGGGATTTGTGATTTAGAAGAACACACAGTTCTTTGCTGTGCTTTTGCCATCTTAACTCTTTTCAGTTTTCTAGCGGGAGGATGAGTGCTTCCATCCTCATGTGAAGCTGAACCACTAGCCATGAACATAGGCCAGGGACTCAGCCGTTCCTTGCCACTCCGTGTCGTAAATGGCATATTGGCAAGTTTACGCTTCTCCTCAGACGCTTTTAATTTAGATTTTTGGGTCATTTTACTGAACTTTAGTTTTTTGGATTTTACATGCTCTCTACTATGACATTGGGCATCGGCCTTGGCAGACGACGTTGATGGCATTTCATCGTCTCGGCCATGACTAGTGGCAGAAGCTTCAGCATGAGGTGGAAGTGGATCTTGATCTTTCTCTATTTTACCCTCCACATTTTTGTTCTCCATTTTTTAATGTGTGGAATTATATGCCAGTAATATATCAATAGCAATGGCCTACTGTACTGTACTATATATGTATACTGTTGGTCACCAAAATGCTGCACTGTAATCAGGGCCGGTGCTAGGGTGTTCGGCGCCCCCCTGCAAACTATAAATTTGCGCCCTCCCATTGTCCTTTGGCGCTCGCTGGGAAAAGGGGTGTGGTCTCACAAGTAAGGGGCATGGCCACACAGTAGTACCCCCATTTAACATTACGCCACAATGTAGCACAATCTTATTAATCTTATACGTAATGCCCCACCCGTAGTAGTAGCGTCCTTATACGTAATGCCCCACCCATTGTAGTAGTAGCGTCCTTATTTGTAATGCACCCCAGTAGTAGTAGCATCCTTATAAATAATGCCCCCCCAGTAGTAGTAGCATCCTTATACATAATGCCCCCCGAGTAGTAGTAGCATTCTTATACATAATGCACCCACAGTAGTAGTAGCGTCCTTATACGTAGTGCACCACCAGTAGTAGACGCGTCCTCATACGTAATACCCCCCAGTAGTAGTAGCATCCTTATACATAATGCCCCCCCAGTAGTAGTAGCATCCTTATACATAATGCCCCCCCTGTAGTAGTAGCGTCCTTATACGTAATGCCCTCCCGGTAATAGTAGCGTCCTTGTACATAATGCCCCCCCAGTAGTAGTAGCGTTCTTATACGTAGTGCACCCCAGTAGTAGTATCGTCCTTATATGTAATGCCCCCAGCCCCAGTAGTAGTAGCGTCCTTACACGTAATGGTCCCCTGTAGTAATAGCGTCCTTATACGTAATGGTCCCCCAGTAGTGGCGTCCATAGAGCGCGCGCACAGACATACCTCTCACACACACACACAATTCACACATATATACACACACATACACACCCACCACACACACACACACTTCTCTCTCACCCTCCACTTACCTAATCCAGTCTCCCTCTGTACAGCAGCCAGGTCCGTGTAGCTCCGCCCCCTTATGGCCCGTTTAGCCACGCCCCCCACCGTCCCGTGTAGCTCCGCCCCCTTCTGTCCCGTACTCGGCGCTCTCACACAGATGAGATGAGGTGAGGGAGGAGGCGTATCATGCTGCAGGTGCCCGCTGCCAGTGCCTGTCATACAGTGACAGACACAGCAGTGGCAGCAGCAGCAGCAGGGGGGACAGGACGGCGCAGCAGGGAAGGGATGCAGAGTAGGGGAAGCGCCTATCCGTCCCAGCGCCTCCCTGCACTGCATCCCTTCGCTGAGCGGGTAGCGCCGGGCCTGACTGTAATACTATATATACTGTTCACAAAAATGCATCACAGATATGGAATGGATACTTGCAGTGACACAGAGCTGCAAGATACAGCAATGGCCTACTGTACTGTACTAGGGGGGTAATTCTTAGTTGATTGCAGCAGGAACTTTGTTAGCAGTTGGGCAAAACCATGTGCACTGCAGGGGAGGAAGATATAACATGTGCAGAGAGAGAGAGATTTGGGTGTGATGTGTTCAGTCTGCAATCTAAATTGCAGTGTAAAAATAAAGCAGCCAGTATTTGCCCTGCACAGAAACAAAATAACCCACCCAAATCTAACTCTCTCTGCAAATGTTATATCTGTCCCCCCCCTCCCCCCCCTGCAGTGCACATGGTTTTGCCCAACTGCTAGAAAATTTCCTGCTGCGATCAACTTGGAATTACCCCCCATATATGTATACTGTTGGTCACCAAAATTCTGCACTGTAATACTATATATACTGCTCACAAAAATGCAGCACAGATATGGAATGGATACTTGCAGTGACACAGAGCTGCAAGATACAGCAATGGCCTACTGTACAACTATATACTGTTGGTCACCAAAATGCTGCACTGTAATACTATATATACTGCTCACAAAAATGCAGCACAGATATGGAATAGATACTTGCAGTGACACAGAGCTGCAAGATACAGCAATGGCCTACTGTACAGTACTACTATTATACTGGTGGTCCCCAGTCCCCACAATAAAGCACACTGAGCACAGATATTTGCAGCACACTGAGTACAGATATGGAGCGTTTTCAGGCAGAGAACGTAGATATTTTCAGCACACTGAGCACAGATATTTGCAGCACACTGAGCACAGATATTTGCAGCACATTGAGCACAGATTACGGAGCTTTTCAGTGAGAGAACGCAGCCACGTCCTCTCCGTTCAATCTCCAATGCACGAGTGAAAATGGCGGCAACGCGCGGCTCTTTATATAGAATACGAATCTCGCGAGAATCAGACAGCGGGATGATGACATTCGGCCTCATTCGGGTTAACCGAGCAAGGCGAGAAGATCCGAGGCTGCATCGGACCCATGTAAAATAGGTGAATTTCCGGGGGGTTCGGATCTTGGAGAACCGAACCCGCTCATCTCTAGTATTCACCCAAGGGTTCTAATGGAGCTTCACTCTGAACTTGCAAAACCGCTATTTTTGATCTTGAAGGATTCAGTAATATCAGGTATGGTTCCCAAAGACTGGCGCATAGCGGAAGTAGTGCCTATGTTCAAAAAGGGAAGTAAAGCTGAACCAGGTAATTATAGACCAGTTAGTCTTACATCTATAGTGGGTAAAGTATTGGAAGGTATTCTAAGAGATAGTATTCAGAAGTTCCTTGAAGTCAATAAGGTCATTAAAAGGAATCAACATGGGTTTATGAAGGACAGATCCTGTCAAACCAACTTACTTGGCTTTTATGAAACAGTAAGCGCAAACCTAGATCAGGGTAAAGAGGTGAATGTAATCTTTTTAGACTTTGCCAAAGCTTTCGACACTGTACCACACATGAGACTTATCTACAAGCTACAAGAAATAGGGCTAGGCAGCACAATATGCACTTGGGTCAAAAATTGGTTAGATAATATGGAGTAGCGCGTTGTGGTTAATGGATCTTTTTCAAATTGGACTGAAGTGCTAAGTGGTGTGCCGCAAGGCTCAGTATTAGGACCGCTATTGTTCAATATTTTCATTAACGACCTAACAAAAGGTCTAGAGAGCATGGTATACATTTTTGCAGATGATTCCAAATTGTGTAAAGTTATAAATGCGGAAGGGGATGCTGAGTCGCTTCAGAACGACTTAGTTAAATTAGCTTGGGCAGCGAAATGGAGAATGCGCTTCAATACATACAAGTGTAAGGTAATGCACTGTGGTAACAAAAACAAAAATAACACCTACATACTAAATGAGGTAAAATTAGGGGATTCTGTACTGGAAAAGGACTTAGGTGTCCTCATAGATAGCAAACTAAGCAGTAGTACCCAAAGTAGGACTGCAGCAAAAAAGGCTAATAAGATATTAGCATGCATAAAACGGGGAATTGATGCTAGGGACGAGAGTGTTATACTCCCGTTATATAAATCACTTGTGAGTCCACACCTTGAATACTGTGTACAATTCTGGGCACCATACTACAAAAAGGATTTCCTGGAGCTAGAAAAGGTTCAGAGGCGAGCGACCAAACTAATTAAGGGTATGGAGACGCTGGAATACGAGGAAAGGCTTGCAAGACTAGGCATGTTTACACTGGAAAATAGGAGACTAAGAGGGGACATGATCAACATCTACAAATATATAAGGGGACAATATACAGATCTTGCGCAGGACCTGTTTTTGGTTAGATCAACACAGAGAACTCGTGAACACTCGCTCAGGTTAGAGGAGAGGAGATTCCGCACAATACGGCGTAAAGGCTTTTTTACGGTAAGGACGATACGTGTTTGGAATTCCCTGCCTGAGGGAGTTGTAATGGCCGACTCAGTCAACACCTTTAAGAATGGGTTAGATAAATTCCTAATGGATAAGGATATCCAGGGTTACGGGGCATAGTCACGCACTATGGTTATTATAAAAAAGAGGGGTAAAACGTAACGGCAGTCATCAACTTCAGTGAAAATTTTATACAAAATAATCGTGCATAGGAGACCACAAATAGGTTGTACTCGATGGACAATTGTCTTTTTTCAACCTTAGACACTATGTTACTATGTTACTATGTTACAGAGTCCGTCGTTATCACCTTCTCTGGCAGGGAGTTCCAAATCCTTACTGCCCTTACTGTGAAGAACCCTTTCCTATGTTATGTACGGAATTTTCTCTCCTCTAGCCTCAGCTAGTGCCCACGTGTCCTATACAGAGTTCTATTAATAAACAAATCCCCTGCTAACTCCTTGTAATGACCCTTTACATATTTGAAGATATTAACAATATCTCTTCTCAGATGCATTAGGAGCTCTGGGCTGCACTGTGGGCAGTTACAGCACTGACTGTTCAGTGCACCAATAAAGAGTTAATGTCAATGAATGCTGCCCTGTATACATACTTGCCTACCCTCCCGGAATGGCCGGGAGGCTCTCGAAAATCGGGTGGCCCTCCCGCCCCCCCAGAAAGGTGTGCAAGCCTCCCGCTTTCTGTGCTGCCCCTCCACGACCCTCCTCGGCCGCCCACAGCAGAGAACAAGTGGGCAGTCCAAAGGGGTCCGATGATGCGATTCGTGCTGAATCGCGTCATCGTAGCTCCGCACCCCGCTATACAGTGCCTCTTTTCTCGGCACTGCATAGCGGGGGGCGGAGCCATGATGACGCGATCCTGATGCCATGCCCCCGGACTGGCCACTACCCTGTTGACCACACCCCCAGACCACCCATCCTGCTGCCGGCCACACCCCCCATGCACTTACAACGCTGCCTCCTCCCGGAGGAGGGGGCAGCAAAGTAGGTAAGTATGCCTGTATATTAGGAGGAGCTCTGGGACTGTGCACCAGTGTGAAATGGTGCCCAAATAACCATGGAGGGACTTATTAAAAGTTGCAAGTAAGGAGAGTGCACTCGTGAATGAATTATAAGGTAACTTTACTAATGTAAAATATCCACATACATGTAAGTTTATAAAGGCACACTTAGCCAGCACCACAGTGGCAATCACTCAGGTACAACGTTGTCCAACAGTGATATCTTCAAAACGCAGTTTGCCGCCAGCCTGGACGTCAAGACGTCTCTCCCATAGCGCACAGTGACAGCGCCGGAAGCTGGAGCTCAGCAGTGAGTTCCGGCCACCGGCTGCCGCTGTGGAGAGAGAGCCGGGCGCCCGCTGGTAACACAATTTCAGCGGGCGCCCGGCATTTCCCTGCGGCATCGGCCACACATCAGGTTAGGTGAGCCGGAGGAGTTTCGTCTCCAAATGGAGCTGATGGAACGCAGTTCCGCCCTTTCCAGCTCACTTTAACCCCTGGCCGTATCCATGTCAGAGGTTTTCTTCTCTAAACACTACAGACTTTCTACCATTTCTACAGCTCCAATCTGCCATGTAAATCTCACTATGGGCCTAATTCAAGGTTGATTGCAAAACAACAGTTTCCTCTAATAGGCAAAACCATATGTATTGCAGGTGGGCCAGATAAAATATGTGCAGAGAGAGTTAGATTTGGGCAGGTTTTATATATTGTTTCTGTGCAGGGTAAATACTAGAGATGAGCGGGTTCGGTTCCCTGAAAACCGAACCCTACCGAACTTCACTTCCCGAGCCCAGATCCGAGCCCGGCTCAGGTTTTCCCACCAGATTCGAAAACCAGAACGAGGCAAAACGTCATCATCCCGCTGTCGGATTCTTGCGGGTTTTGGATTCCATATAAGGAGCCGGGCGTCGCCGCCATTTTCACTCCAGTCCCGGAGAGTGTAGCGAGAGGACGTGTCTCTCTCCTTAGTGTCTGTCTGTGCGATAAAGTGATGTGGCGACCTGCTCTGTCTTATGTGTGTCATTTCAGTGCTGTGTTGTGCTGTATCAGTCCAGTGGTAGTGTCTTGTGCTGCATCAGTCCAGTCATAGTGGTTGTGTCCTCTGCTGCCATATGTCCAGTGCTGCTGTATAAGTCCAGTCCATCACAGTGGTGCTGTGTTGTCCTGCATCAGTCCAGTGGTGGTGTCCCTGTGCTGCTGTCCTGCATCAGTCCAGTGGTACTGCCGTATATGTCCAGTGATACTGCCGTATATGTCCAGTGATACTGCCGTATATGTCCAGTGATACTGCCATATAAGTCCAGTGATACTGCCGTATATATGTCCAGTGATACCGCCATATAAGTCCAGTCGTACTTCCGTATAAATCCTGTCCAGTGGTACTGCTGTATAAGTCCAGTGGTACTGCCGTATAAGTCCAGTGGTACTGCCGTATAAGTCCAGTGGTACTGCCATATAAGTCCAGTGATACTGCCGTATATGTCCAGTGGTACTGCCGTATAAATCCAGTGGTACTGCTGTATAAATCCAGTTCATTGGTACTGCTGTATAAGTCCAGTGTTACTGCCATATAAGTCCAGTGGTGCTGCCATATAAGTCCAGTGATACTGCCGTATATTTCCAGTGGTACTGCCGTATAAATCCAGTGGTACTGCTGTATAAATCCAGTTCATTGGTACTGCTGTATAAGTCCAGTGTTACTGCCATATAAGTCCAGTGGTGCTGCCATATAAGTCCAGTGATACTGCCATATATGTCCAGTGGTACTGCCGTATAAATCCAGTGGTACTGCCGTATAAGCCCAGTGATACTGCCGTAAAAGTCCAGTGGTACTGGCGTATAAGTCCAGTCCAGTGGTGCTGCCATATAAGTTCAGTGGTGCTGTCCTGTACTGTATATTATTTACTCCAAATAAAGGGGTTATTATTAATATTTAATCCAATTCATTTTTACAGGGTTTGCCCTGTGTGGTGTAGAGGTACGCTCTCCTGTGCTGCATTTTGTTATATAACTCCAGAAAAATAATGGAGAACAAAAATTTGGAGGATAAAATAGGGAAAGATCAAGAACCACTTCCTCCTGCTGCTGCTGCCGTTGCTGATGTTACTGCTGGGAGTCAATCGTCATCCCTCAGGGGAAGTCGGAAGACCACTTGTACTACTTCAACTAAGCAAATGACTGTTCAACAGTCCTTTGCAAGGAAGATGAAATATAAACTTCACACGTCAGATGCATCCGCACGCCACTCAAGCACACTTATCTTAATAAATAAAGACACAACAACCGTAATTGGCGTGAAAGGGGTCAGCTTTTTATTTTGACTGAGAGGAAGGCCTATTAATACTAAAACTAAAAATGCAGACTTCCCTCTCTAAGGTGGCGGGGAGAAGAACGGTTAAGCATGATAAACAACTTAATAAGGGTGATCCAAAATGATATGACAAAATAGAGCAATAAACATATGTGTGAGGGGGCCTTCTGCCCCAGATGTTCCGGGATCGGCCTCCTGCCTCCATCCCGAGCAATAAAAACATATGTGTGAGGGGGCCTTCTGCCCCAGATGTTCCGTTATCGGCCTCCTGCCTCCATCCCAGACATCGGAAATCCAAGGCCAGGGGTCGACCTTCTGCCACTACCCCTGCCCACCAACAGTTGTAAAACATTGGGCCTCCGGCCCCGATATCCACATATGTTTATGAGCTATCATATGGGCCCACCAGGTACGGTGGTGCCCATCAATTAATAAAAAATACCTAAAAGTTCACCCGAACTTACTAACAATAAACTCCTTAAGTTAAACTAAAATAACCGTTCAGAAACCGGCCACCAAAAGCCGACACAAGTAACACCACTGTAGCAACAAAAAACCAACTCCCCAGGGCGGGAGGGTGGGTCACAAAGAAACCAGCAAGAGGCAGGATGTCCTGGGTCTGAAGACTATATTGTATGTCAGACCAGACCCTATACAGAATCCAGCCAATCACAATCCAGGCAGTTTTCCTTACGTTCCTCCCACAAAAACTGTAACCCCTTCCGCGCCAGAGTGATGCATTAAGCGGCGTGCAGCAAGCCCAGCCGGTGAGTTTATGCTGTCTCGGCCACATTACGTGACCTACGCAGTCTTGACAGCAGTCATCCTGTTGCAAAGCGGATAACTGAGACAGCTATGTTGGTGTTAGACGTGCGTCCGGTATCCGTTGTTAGTACAGTGGAACTGCAGTGCCACTCCTAGATGGGCCAGGTGTTTGTGCCACACATTTGTGTCGCTTAGCTTAGTCATACAGCTACCTCATTGCAACTCTTTTACTTCTTTGCATGATGAGCTGTTTGGGGACTAGTTTTTAAAAGTGCCATCATGTCTGCAACTGCAGTGCCACTCCTAGATGGGCCAGGTGTTTGTGCCGCACACTTGCCTCGCTTAGCAAAGTCATCCAGCTACCTCGGTGCAACTTTTTGGTCTAAAAACAATATTGTGAGGTGTTCAGAATAGACTGGAAATGAGTGGAAATGAATGTTATTGAGGTTAATAATACCGTAGGATCAAAATTACCCCCAAATTCTGTGATTTTAGCTGTTTTGTGTTTTTTAAAAATCATCCGGATCCAAAACCAAAATCCGAAAGGGTGGTTTTGGCAAAATCAATCCAGATCCAAAACACGAGCGAGGATCCGAATCCAAAACCAAAACACAAAACACGAAAAGTGACCGCTGCACATCTCTAGTAAATACTGGCTGCTTTATTGTTACACTGCAATTTAGATTTCAGTTTGAACACACCCCACCCAAATCTAACTCTCTCTGCACATGTTACATCTGCCCCACCTGCACTGCACACGGGGCCTCATTCAGACCTGATCGCACGCTAGGTTTTTTCGCTGCGCTGCGATCAGGTCAGAACTGCGCATCGTTGCTGAGCGTGGATTTTACGAAGAATCCATGCGCACAGCCGATCGCAAGCAGATTGACAGGAAGAGGGCGTTTATGGGTGTCAACTGACCGTTTTCTGGGAGTGGTTAGAAAAACGCAGGCGTGTCGAAGCGTTTGCAGGGCGGGTGTCTGACGTCAATTCCGGCTCCAGACAGGCTGAAGTGATCGCAGCGGCTGAGTAAGTTCTGACCTACTCAGAAACTGCACAAAACTTTTGTGTACCGCTCGGCTGCACATGCGATCGCACACTTGCAAAGCGAAAATACAATCCCCCATAGGCGGTGACTATCTGATCGCAGCGCTGCAAAAAACAGCTAGCGAGCGAGCAGGTCTGAATTAGCCCCATAGTTTTTTCCATTAGAGGAAAATTTTGTTTTGCAATTAACCTTGAATTAGGCCCTACAGTATATACTGGTGATAAAGGAAGATTGAAGCCCAGAGGGGCTATGAGCCGGTCTTTACAATATCGGCCCTCATTCCGAGTTGATCGCTCGCTGGCTGTTTTTTAGCAGCCATGCAAACGCATAGTCGCCGCCCACGAGGGGAGCGTATTTTCGCTTTGCAAGTGTGCGAACGCCTGTGCAGCCGAGCGCTACAAAAACATTGTGTGCAGTTTCAGAGTAGGTCTGTACTTACTCAGCATTTGCGATCACTTCAGTCTTTTTGGTGCCGAAATTAAAGTCACACACCCCCCTCCAAACGGCCGGACACGCCTGCGTTTTCCCTACCACTCCCAGAAAACGGTCAGTTGACACCCATAATCTGACAATCTCCTTGCGATCGCCCGTGCGAATGAATTCTTCGTTAAATCCAATGCTCAGATACATTCCGCATTGTACACGTATGACGCGCGTGCGCATTGCGGTGCATACGCATGTGCAGTAGAGACCTGATCGCAGCGCAGCGAAAATCGTCAGTGTGCGATCAACTCGAAATGACCCCCATCATCCCCAAAGTAGGTGGCCACAACAATCAGCCACTTGGCGCTAAGGGGCCGATTCAGACCCTGGCGCTGATGTGCAAAAATCACCGGTACGCGCATGTGCAAGGTCCTAAACTGTGTTCTCTTCAGAACGCAATTTAAGATCTGGAGGGGCGCGGTAACAGGGCGTCAGTGACGCATTTTGAGGACGTCGATGCTCTGTTTAAGGTGCACGATCCGGACAACGCAGGCGTTTCCGGACCATTTGCAGGGCGGGCTCTCATGGTGCAGGGAGACATAAGTGGAAAATGCAGTCGCATCGCTAGGGCAAAAGTTTCTTTGCGAATTGGCGCACATGTGCAGGGGCGTCAGGAGGGTGACTTGGCATCACTGGGCCTCAATTTCCTCTGGGACTTATAGCAGCTGCACGTCCTGCAGCGGCGGCAGTTCTACCACTGTTGCAACAAAAAATGACTATTTTGCCCAACATCACAGTATGGGCCTGGTTCTGATTAGTAAGGTATTGCGCAGCCAGCCGCAGGGAAGCGGCTGTGCAATACTGTACCAATAAAATGCAGCAGGAGGCGCCTGTATGAGATGGACATCTCCTGCGTGCATCTGCAAGATCTGAGTGCCGCGTCTGATGGCACAGCATCGGATCACCATCGCGATCATCGGTGATGACTCGTGATGGTAGCGGAACTTGGTCCTACAACGCAGACCCTGGGCTAGGCACACCTACAAAACGTGGGGCAACACGTTTTGAAGAACGGTGTCAGTTGCCGCCCTCCTAACACTGCAGCGTGTCAACCATACTACGCCCTTGGCGAAGTGGGAGGGGGGGTAGTATCTGGGGGGGGGGGGGGTTAGAAACCTTTCTCTGTTTCTCTATCTCGTCTTTCATTGGAGACCTGGGAAATGTTTCATTTTCATTATCTGTTAATATTTATCTTGTTGCACACCAGGGATCCGTTCCCAATCCAAACCCCCCCTCTCCTCCTGCAGCCGTCACTGTATCTACAGAGCGCTGAACCATCCAACAAGCCAATGTTTTCTCACCTCTCCCCGGTGGCAGACGCCCTGAGCATCATTTTGGCTCAGCAATCTTTTATATACAGTACACTGTAGATGTAAATTTAATTAATCGTCACAAACATTGTTTAACTAATTAATGCGTTGCTAAGGGTTACAGCAGCAATTCTACATACCGCAAGACTTTTTTTATCTTTAAGCTAGCGTCTCGTCCCGGCTTCGCACAGGTCATGCCTTGCTTCACTATGATATACACTGGCATCCTGACATTGAAGATTCCGGCTTCGGAGGGGGTAAGAATTTGTATCCCCCATTACCCTAACCCTAACTCTCCGTGGATGGTGGCTAGGGCTAACCATCCAGGGGAGGCAGTTAGGGCCAACCCTCGGGAAGGTGGGTAGGGCTAGCCCCCCCCCCCCCCCCCCCCTCCCTAGTGCCTTACCCTAACTCCCCGGGGTCCTAACCCTAACAGTTACCCCAATACTTACAATTGGCCTGTCTGTCTTGCGGCATCGGTCTCCCAAGGCGTGTTGGGATTCCGACGTTGGTCACTTGACTGCTGACATCCCTTCCATCAGGATGCTAAACCATACCTCCCAAAATTTTCAAATTTTGGTGCAGGAATACTGCACACGGCCTATATGAAAGGGGGTGTGGCCTTACGGCAGTGTTGCGTTTGCTAGTCACACCCCCATTTTCCATCCCTGAGGGGGCATGCCCAGCACTCTGTGAGCTACTGGCATGCCCGCAGTTCCTCCGTCTCCCTTTTGTCATAGATTAATGTTTCATACACCTAAACATTCTTCAACAAATGCTGTAAAAAACTGTGAAAACCGCATCAAAATCTGTCCAGCGGATCTCGGGATTAACCCGAACAAATCGGCGGACAGATCTGCGCTTACCAGGGACTTGATTTATTACCTTTTTTTTTTTTTACTAAAATCCAATAACACATTAATTTAGTATCACTCACTTCACCTTTTCTTAGTAACCAGAACGCATTTTCCTTACTTATAATAGGATATACGATCTGTCCAAATTTACAAAAATAAATAAATACCTGTAATAGTAACGCTGTCCTGAGACACACAAGCTGATCACTGTGTAAAAAAAATAAACTAAATCATACTCGCCTATCCAGGTACCGGTGATCGGGGCTCGGGTGAGGGCTAGCGGTCATCGGGGCTCCCTACCGCTTCTGTGACCCCCGGTGCAGTAAAGTGATGCTGCAAAGTATAAACAGCCGTGGGGAATGGCGAGGGGGAGGTGGGGGTAGTCGTGATGGGGGGGAGGGGGAGGGGGGTTCAACCTCGCGGCATCAGTATCAGCGATGTAGGTGGCGGCGCATGCATAATCAGGGGTTTTTTTTATTAAAAATATCCCAATAATGCTGCGGAGGTATCACAGGTATCACAGGGACAGAACTGATATTAACAGATTGGGTCGATTTTCTGATATCCCATCTGCATCCTCAGCTGCGGATGATAATAAATTGTCACCACAGAGAGAGAGAGAGAGAGAGAGAGAGAGAGAGAGAAGTATAGCCAAAAGCATTGTTATATCTTTCAACACCGTTGAAGGGGATGTAGTCAAAAGGTTGTCAAAGACAATGGCGACATTTATAATGTCAAGCACCAATGTTAACAGCTAGGAGGTTGACATTTTTGAAAAGCTGATGGCAATGTGTCCACATTCTTAGAATGCCGACAAGTGAATGTCCACATTAGGGTTAGGCTGCTGGCTGGAGTGTTTGAGTTAGGGTGCAGGGGGGTGGCTTAGGGTTGGGATGTGGAGGGGAGGGTTAGGCTGCGGGGGGGGGGGGGTTAGGGTTAAACTGTGGGTGGAAGGGTTAGGGTTAGACTGTAAGGGAGGGTTAGGTCTAGGCTGCAGGGCTTGGTTAGGGTTAGGCTATGGGCGGGAGGGTTAGGAGTCAGGACATGGGCGGGAGGGTTAGGCTGTGGGGGGAAGTTAGGGTTAGGCTGTAGGGGGAGGTCAAGTTTAGGCTGCCGGGGGTGGTTAGGGTTTAGGCTGGTGGTGGGAAGGTTAGGCTGCAGGGGAAAAGTTAGGGTTAGGCTGCAGGGGGAGGTTTGGGTTAGACTGTGGGGGGATGATAGGGTTAGGCTGCAGGTGGGAGGTTAGGGTTAGACTGTGGGGGGATGTTAGGGTTAGGCTGCAGGGGGAGGTTAGGGTTAGACTGTGGGGGGATGTTAGGGTTAGGCTGCAGGTGGGAGGTTAGGGTTAGACTGTGTCGGGAGATTAGGGTTAGGCTTAGGGGGGAGGTTAGGGTTAGGCTGCGGGTGGGAGGTTAGGTTTAGGCTGTGGGTAGGAGGTTAGGGCTAGGCTGTGGGGAGAGGTTAGGATTAGGCTGCAGGAGGAGGTTAGAGTTAGGCTGCAGGGGGAGGTTAGGTTTAGGCTGCCGGGGGTGGTTAGGGTTTAGGCTGGTGGTGGGAGGGTTAGGCTGCAGGGGAAGGATTAGGGTTAGGCTGCATAGGGAGTTTAAGGTTAGGCTGTAGGGGGAGGTTAGGGTTAGGCTGCAGTTGGGAGGTTAGAGTTAAACTGTGGGCAGACGTTAAGGTTAGGCTGTAGGGGGAGGTTAGGGTTAGGCTGTGTTTTGTTCATACGTTTGTAAATCCAGTCATCAGGACACAGAGACATGTGAGTTCACTGCTGTGCTGTTTATTCCCTCCAACTCCAGACACACTGCACACTGGACCACCCACTTCCCAGCATTCCCCTGGTCCCAGGGACCATCACTAAAGATTCAGGCTTACACCTATTAGTAAGGGAGTGTCTACAAATATTAATACACTAACATCACATCCTCTTTTCTTTAAAGATAAGCCCTGTACGCTTCATTGCAACAATTAACAACGTCATATTAAGAACATCATCTAACACGTTTCAATGAGTCTCTCAGGTCTGCGTATTTCCCTTTTGGGTCTTTCATACACAGTCTGTGTTTCATCGACCATGTTGGACCTTTCTAGAATCGTGGTTTGTTCACCATTATGAGGATCATCATACATGTCAGATGAAGGGTATTCTTCAGTCATGTTGTCTTCATTATGGTTAGGTTGAGATCTTAAATCCACCCGATTTCTTCTTACTTCCGTTCCATGCTCTGTACGTATAGTATAAGATCTTGGTGCTACTTGTGCTTGCACAATACCTTTCTGCACCCAAATACCTTTCTCGTGATCTCTGAGACGGACTTGGTCACCCGATTTTAGATCAGATAAGCTTTTTGCTCGCCTGTCATGGAACAGTTTCTGTTTCGCCTGTTGATGTTCCTTACTCAGTCTGACCAACGCTGAGTTATGTGTATTAAGCAGTTCATCATGTATCGGGAGATTTGCTCTAATCCTCCTTCCCATCAGCATTTGTGCAGGAGAAAGTCCATTCTGTAAAGGTGTACTGCGGTAGATTAAAAGACTTTTGTAGAAATTTTCTTTACCTTCTTGAGCTTTTTTCATGAGACTCTTTACAGTTTTTACTGAACTTTCCACCAACCCATTTGAGCGTGGATAGTGGGGACTTGACGTAGTATGGACAAATTCCCACTCATCAGCAAATTGCCTAAATTCAGCACTGGAAAACTGAGGACCATTGTCAGTGAACACTTCCATAGGAACACCATGCCTTGCAAAGATTGACTTCATGCAATTGATTACGGCTTTACTAGTAGTTGTATGTAGTGTCTTCACCTCAGGGTAGTTAGAGTAATAATCAGTAACGACAATGTATGTTTTCCCATTACAATCAAACAAATCTGCGCCAACTTTCTGGTACGGTCTCTCTGGCACTGCGTGAGGACTCAGTGGCTCGACTTGTTGTTTCGGTCTATACGTAAGACATAATTCACATGTAGCTGTAGTCTGTGCTATGTCTTGGTTCATTCTTGGCCTAACTTCACGCGCTCTCCGCTTACATTTTTCTTCTCCTAAGTGGCCTTCATGTATCTTGCACAGCATAGTTTTTCTTAGTCGTGCAGGTATGACAAACCTATTGCCAGGGCCGGTGCAAGGTTTCTCGGCACCCTAGGCAAAACTTCTGCCTTCTGTCTCTTCCCCCTAACCACCCTTCAGATGAAAGGCATGCTGCTCTCACCCCCTACTCTGTTAAATGTCTGCTGTTCTATCCCCCCTAAAATCTGTGTGCATGCTGCTGCTCATCCCCCCAGACTGTGTGCATGCCTGCTCCTTATCTCCTCCCCCCACCCCCTCACCACACCGTTGTTATCGCTCTCTTTCCTTATCAATGCAGAGAATGCACTGTGCAGCCACCTTACCTGCAGGCTGCAGTGCAGAGTTGGAACTGAGTAGTCTGTGAAAGAGCCTGGAATGAAGAGCAGTGCTGCATATCACCCCCAGCAAGGACTCCAGGAGCTGTCAAAGTTACTGCCTGTGCCGGGTGGAGGTGGAGCTGGAGGCTGCAATACGGGAGCTTAGCAGTCACGGCTACTGTAAGATAAGCATTCTGGGGGATTGCAGTGGCTGTGAAAGGTAGGACTATGCTACCTTTTTTAGGCAGCTGTAGCAGGCCGCCC
Organism: Pseudophryne corroboree; assembly: GCF_028390025.1. NCBI lineage: Eukaryota > Metazoa > Chordata > Amphibia > Anura > Myobatrachidae > Pseudophryne > Pseudophryne corroboree. The sequence goes on along the minus strand of NC_086447.1, from coordinate 56,500,209 downwards.
CCTCAGGTTCCGGCGCCCCTAGGCAGCTGCCTAAAGCTGCCTAGTGGAAGCTCCGGCCCTGCCTATTGCCTTTGTAAATAATACGATCGACAACTGTAAGGTCACTGCGGTACATCCAAAAATCATGGATAGACAGCGGGCACGCATGTTTTTCTGCTGGCCAACCTTTCAGAATGATATCTTTCAACACTTTCATTGTGTCATCTGTCTCAGTTTCTTTCCTAATCTGTTCTTGTCTTGCAAGAGACACTGGTAGAGAAGCTACGATCAAATTAACATAGGCTTCTATCTCTTCATCCATCAGACTTTTGGAACCTTCACTTTTGTCCACAGCACGAGAAAGTGTATCAGCAATGTACATGTATTTGCTGAGACAGTACAGCAAGTGTACATCATATTTCTGTAGTCTGATAAGCATTCGTTGAATTCTCATGGGACAGTCATGTAATGATTTAGTCATGATAGCTATCAATGGCTTGTGGTCAGTTTCCACTGTAAATGTTTGACCATACACAAACTGATGAAATCGCTCACATGCATATGTGATCGCTAGAAGTTCTTTTTCTATCTGAGCATACCTTGTTTCAGCACTTGTCAGTGCTCTTGATGCATAGATTACTGGTTGCCATGTATCTTCATGTTCTTGTAACAGCACTGAGCCTAGGTCAAATTGCGAAGCATCTGCTGAAGTTCTTATTCTTTTCGCAGGATCAAAGAATTTTAGCACTGGTTGCTCTGTAATGATCTGTTTCAAGTTTTGCCAACCTTCTTCTTGTTCATCTTGACCACATCTAATCGTTATCTTTGTCCAACAACCATCTAAGAGAGGCTATTTGTTCAGAGAGTTGAGAAATAAACTTTCCTAAGTAAGTAATCATTCCTAGGAATCTTCTGACATCGTCTTTGTTGTTAGGACGTTCCATGATTGTTCACTATGGCTGATTTTTTTCCTTGGGTCTGGTTTTACACCTTGATCCTAAACCACGTCGCCCATAAAGGTAAGCGTATTCACGCCAAATTCACATTTGTCCTTGTTTAGCTTTAGATTCACTTTCTTGACAAGTTCCATTACTTGTCTCAATCTAGAATCATGTTCTTCCTTTGTAGATCCCCAGACAATAATGTCATCCATCATTGTTTCAACACCTGGAATATGTTCAAAAATCATGTGTATCTTTTTGTGATATACTTCTGGAGCAGACAATATTCCATATGGTAGTCGAAGAAATCTGTATCGACCTTCTGGTGTATTAAATGTACAAAGCTTTGAGCTGGCCTCATCTAGCTTCATTTGCCAGAATCCTGAAGATGCGTCCAATTTACTGAACCATTTTGCTCCCGCAAATTGCGACATGATTTCATCTCTGGTTGGTAGTTTGAAATGTTCTCGTTTAATTGCTTTGTTTAAATCTCTGGGGTCTAGACATATTCGGAGTTGTCCAATTTTCTTTTCAACAATTACTAAGGAGCTTACCCATTCAGTAGGCTCATCAACTTTCTGTATCACACCCAAGGCTTCCATGCGATTTAACTCTTGTTTCAGTTTTTCTCTCAGCGCAAACGGCACTTTTCTACAGGGGTGTATCACTGAAGAAACTTGCGTGTCTATATTTATTTTATGCTCTCCAGGCAAACAACCTAGACCTTCAAACAAGTCTCTGTATTCTGTAAACATCAATTTGCAGTCATCTTCTACTTGTGATGTCACCATAAAAACTTTCTTTAGCAAGCTTAGTTTCTCACAGGAACTTAATCCTAAAATCGGTTGCACATTTTTATCCACAATCAGTAGAGATGTTTTAAACTGTTGTCCCTTATATTTCAGTGTCACTAAGCAAGTACCTTTCACAGGAATTTCCTCCGCAGTGTACCCTGTAACTCTCACTTTGGCTTGGTGAATTTTAGGTTTTACTCCAAAAGTCTTATAGTCTTGAAATGATATTAAATTCACCTGCGCACCAGTATCAAGCTTAAAGGGAATGACAATCTCGTTCACAGTTTAAGGGACAATCCAATCTTTCTTATCTGCACTGCAAAGTTCAATGCAATCCACAAAGAATTCATCTGTTTGTTTAACAGCATGCACTTTGGTTGTTTTACTTTTATTTTTACAGTGTCACAACTGAGGGCCTGAGCTGACGGGAGGCAGCCTCAGTTGTAGGGGCTGAGATGTACCGGAACCTGGGAGGTTGTATCAGACCCCTGGACATGTAAGTAACATGAATAATAACCGCCCGAAGGCGTGACCATGACAACTTGGATAAAAGTCAATGATGTTTATTATGACAACTCCGCAACACAGCAGCAGTAAAAGAAAACGTAAAAGTCAGCAAAGAATAAATACAGTTCCTGGGTACTACAGGATGGCAGGAGCCACAGGGCACTGGTAGTGTGAGATAGTTCTTATGATCTTCTAGATGGAAAGTCCTTACCAGGCCCGACTGTAGCAATGGAGATAACCCAGGATTGTGCCAGCTGGTGTTCCAGGAAAAGCTGGGTTGCTGAAGATAAAACAGCTGCTGTGGATACTGGCTGGAACCAGACTGTTGTTAGCACGGAGTGGATACTGGCTGGAACCAGTTAAATAATAAATGAACTTGGGAGCGATGAAATATGAACTGAAATGTAGAACTTGAGAGCGGAGAAATAATAATACCGGTGGAGAGTGGTAAAGTGTAGAAAGGACACCGGCCCTTTAAGGGAAGCTGTACTGATAAAGCTGAATCTATTTATCGTACTTATAACCCTTTAAGAGGTCTAAGAACACTATACGCTGACTACGTAAGAAGTACCGTAAGGGTACGCTACTTGCGTAACGATCGTTCAGCCGTAGGCGAGACGCTCAAGCGTCGCGTTCGCTCACGGCCCAGAGATCACAGACTGGCACACTAATGGCTACAGACAAACGTAATGATTCGCTATGGCGTAGCGGACGCTCGAGACCACGAGGAGATCACCAGCGGCGCAGACGCTCACAACGCTATACCTTGATATCTATACCTTTAACAATGAGATACACAGTATACCTTTATGTAGAGACAGTGTGTAAGTGCAACCTGGTGTAAGCTGATTAACTACAAAGCTGCTTGAGCGTCACCGACGCTCTGTGAACACTTAACACTATGAGAAAATACACAGATACTTGTTTAGGGTCCAAAGCCTATTAAATGTATTATAACTAATATACTTGTAAAAAGGAATCACAGTACAAATGATACACTACAATATAACAGAGACTTCCTAACCAAATAACTACACTATAAATACAATACAATTCAAGATACTTTAAGGAAAATACGAGAGAAAGAGTAGAGAGAGAGAGAGAGGGGTAGAGATGAGAGAAATGGCTCACAGTAAGACAATATGATCACGGAGAAAAACTTACGCACAAGGGGAAACGATCGCATGCGCCTGGACATCCAGCACCCGATTTTCAGCAATGAGAACCGTTGAAGAGTGAGAGCTGGATGTGGTCGGCCTGTCTATTTATGCCCCACACACAATGCAATCTAATGGTCCCTACAATCTGATCGTCCATTGGACACAGGAATTCGGCTTCGCATTATAACAAGAGGTCATAGGTTGATTCATACAGGTGGGCTGTGACGATTTCAAACAGCTCAGGTGGGTGGGACACTGGGTTTCCCGCCGCATACCTGAGTAAGAGTAAATAATAGTAATGGACATAAACTCCTTATGTCCATAACTATTCGCACGAGCGATTAATACGCTCCAAACCAACACCGGAATATTGCTATTTAAATACTCTTCCGATGGGTACCAAACACTACTGTATGACTCCTGTTAGACCCTTCCTACAATACAAAGAGGGATTCCTCCGTTCAGGGACATTCTATATTAACCAAACTTTCAGAATCTATCAAAGGGACCATGATCTATAAACTACGTTAATTGTGGAAATATGTAACGATTGGGTTGCACGCTACGACTACATACTCTTTACCGTAAATACGCATACCGATGCGAGCGGGTGCACGCATCAGCGGGTATGCGCTATCACGGGAAAGCGCACGCATGCGCAGCGCGGACCAGTGTGAGGTGCAAATATGGCAGTGTGCATAGAGATATTTTTCTGACTTTGACAGTCCACCCTTTGGCAGTCAATAATAACTGCCACCTTCTAAAACATTTCAAAAGGAGAAAAATATATGTCAGGGGTTAATTCATTTCCATGGTTGGGTAGGGGAGGAGAGAGGAGTAGGTGTGAAGAGGGTATGACCTAGTGAGATAGCAGAAGCATGTGTGTATGAGTCCATGTTTGGGGGGTCATGTATCATCGTGCCGTACGTGTTGTAAATCAAGCTTCGAGGTATTGCGAAGTATACATTTGAATTCCTTCTTATCCCGTGGTACAGGTCTGTGGATGGGCTATCAAACTTTACCGAGCTCTTTTCGGCTTTTGAACAAAATGGGGAGCACATTTTAGTTGATGATACATGAATGGGGGAATATGTGATTGCTGATATCTGTGCCTGTATTCCCTATATTATGTGTGTTATTACCTGAGGGTTGTAGAGATGAAGATGAAGAACACTTATGGAAAATGCAATGATATTCTATGTCAGGTAAATGTACATCTGTCGTCGAAGTTTTGTTCGGTATCAGTTGAAAGTCGTCTTCTTTGCGCTGTTTTGCTCGTTAGGCATGAGCAACAAGCTTTGTCAGTGCCATCAGATTTACAAAAAATGTTGGGCTAGCGTGAGTTTAAAAATACTAGGGAAACTGGGGATCCATGGCAAAGTTCATCAAGTGTCCATTTCTCAAGTGGTCAAAACTCTTTCTTTGGTCCATCCGTTGTCTGTATAGCGTCTCGTCAACTTCCTCGTCCAAGGGGGTCTTGTTATCTTGGAGAAAAGCAGAAAAACAGGTGAAAGAAACGGACCGTATAATCGCATTTTCATCACATCCTGGTTTCTATCATTGGGTCATAAATCAAATCCAGGTTAATTACAGTTTCCTCACTCCTCAAACTCATCACTCTTGTACTTTGTTTGCACCTCATTAAAGCCTGCCCGCATCTAAATATCAATCCAATAGATATAACAACACCTAAAATACATAGGAGAAACTTTCCAACATCCATTATGACTCCTTGAGCCCAGTCTCCCAAACCGGAGAACCAATTTCGCGGGTTCAACCATGACACCCAACCAGTCAGCTCATTACCTACAGCAGCAAGAGTGAGATTGTGTTTTCGGCGAAATTCCCACTTTAATTGGAGAATATCGTCCATCTTTTGGTCTATGACCTCTACCGGATCCTCGGTGCTATTCGTGATGTACGTGCAACACTTCACGCCGTACTGTGTTGCCAATGTAACACAATATCCGCCTGTCACTGCTGTGAGGTAATTAAGAACCATTCTATGCTGTACCAGTTCTGTTTTATAAGCTTGGAGTTCTCTTCCAGTGTATCTAAACGTGTCATCATACATTTCAGTGATATTATCTAACAAATTTGCAAGCGCAGAGATGTATCTATAATTCATCACTCCTCGAGCGGTGCGAGTGAAATCTAACGCCACCAGAACCTGAATCCCGGTGGATTCATGGATCAGATCAGAGGCCGGATGCTCTAACCTTTCTGACAGTTGTCTTTTAACGAGGTGCTCGTAATGAGTGTGAGTATAAGGAGCTTGGGCACCACGGTGTATGTCTTTCATTTTGTCATGTGTTACAGTCATCACTTCGGGCAATACTCTTCCAATATAACACAATCCTTCAGAGTTTGGGGCAAGCCACTTGTACGCCTTTCTCCCGCATATGAAATATGCATCATCGGGGAGAACATATGGGACGGAGAAAGACATTACCATATTACACACCTTCCAGGTGAAATCTCCTAGCCCTAATTCTTCCATCTGCTTAATGCACGTATCAGGTTGTACGATATGTGCACAGTATCCTGGTGATACTTCTCCAACTCTAGTAATCCTATTTCCTAAGGTGTAGCTATACCGGAAAGATTTTCCTCTACTGGCTATGTGGCGTACAAGCTCTGTATCTGTAGGCATTCTATCTGCTCTATGTGAAAAGGTCATGGTGTGGTTACTCCATGATACTTCCCAATTTCCCGGCTTTCTGGGATTGGAGATGTTAAAACATAATAGGGACCTATCCACGTGGTATTGGTGGAGTTTCAAACTAGGAGGGCTGGAGATATTAAACCTCCGGTCCACCGGTCTCCCACCATTTAACTCAAGTACCTCCCCTATCGTTAAAGGAAATGGTACTAGCCCTGATTTGCTATGACCCTGAGGTACTTGAGAGCATACCCAACAATCTGTTTTGTTTAATACATTACCCACTAAGGAGTGATAGTCACTCAATGGATGCCGGTCCATATGGATATTAAAACTGGATTGGCATTTCTTTATGCACCCATCCTCAACCAAATTGTCACAGAGCCTACAGATACAGTTTTCTTCAGCTAACAATCCATCACAATTTCTTCTATCGGATCGTTTTCTGATACTCGCCTTTGCTTGTTGGTTAGGTTGATCTTGGAAAACTACGCCTCCATCATCATAATCGGAACCCATTCCAGAACCTCTCTCGACCTCTATGGTATTCTCGCCGGAACAGACTGCTCTGGTCAACATCATGGTCAACAGGAAAATCCGGATCACAGTCTCTTGGGGCAAGTCCATCTTTGAGGAGGAAATTGAGAAAAATGAGGAGGGGGAAAAAGAAATTTTCAAGGGAGAGGGGATGGGAAGTGGAGAAAAACAATAAAAGGGAGAAGGGAGTTGACAACTGCTTTCGGTCTTCAAGGCTCAGGTGCCGCCTCAGTCCTCCTGGAACAGACACTCCAGTGATACAACCTCTACCGTCTGTTCCTTATCACGGGACTTCTCTGGATCAGCAACCTTCTTGCAGTGGGATGAATGGACCCAAGTCTCTCTCTCAGCAACCTTCAATGCTGTGGTGCTAGTCAATAAGACCTGGTATGGTCCTTCCCATCTATCAATAAGACAACCTGAGCGTAGAAAATTTCGTATCATTACATAATCCCCAGGTTCAATGTCATGACAATTACTATCAGGTAGATCAGGAATCACCAACTTCAGATTTTCATTTTGATTCCTCAACTGTTTACTCATGTTAATTAAGTACTTTACAGTTACTTCATGGTTACATTTCAAATCATCCTGAGGGTTAATCATGACATGCGGTTGTCGACCAAACAAGATTTCAAAGGGGGACAGATTAAGAGGGGACCTGGGAGTGGTTCTGATGCTATACAAAACAATGGGTAAAGCTTCTGGCCATGTCAATCCTGTCTCTGCCATTACTTTACTCAATTTATTTTTAATAGTGCTGTTCACTCTTTCGACCTTCGCACTCGCCTGTGGACGGTACGGAGTGTGCAGCTTGCTATCAATTCCCATCAACTTACACATTCCTTGAAAGACATCACCTGTAAAATGGGTACCCCTATCACTTTCGATTATTCTAGGGATACCATATCTACATACAAATTCCTGCACAATTTTCTTAGCTGTAAACATAGCGGTATTTGTAGCCGCTGGAAATGCTTCGACCCAATTCGAGAAAACATCTATACAAACAAGTACATATTTCAAATTCCGACATGGGGGTAATTGAATGAAGTCAATTTGTATTACCTGAAAAGGGCCGCCGGCAGGTGGGATATGGGATGGTTCTGTAGGTATTGCCTTTCCAATATTCTTTCTCAGACAGGTAAGGCATGACATTGCTCTTTTACTCGCATGAGAGGAGAATCCTGGGGCGCACCAGTATGCTCTTACCAATTTGCACATCCCCTCCTTGCCTAGATGAGTCAGCCCGTGAGCTGCTTCAGCCAGACATGGAAGATATGTCCTGGGGGCCACTGGTTTACCATGTCCATCCGTCCAGAGCCCTGAGGACTCCTGGCCATATCCCTTTGCCTTCCAGACTGCTCTTTCCTGTGCGGAACACAAATTCTGCATTTCACACAACTTCTGTGTGTTGATGGTATTGAATACCATCAGTTGTGTGGTGTCTGTCGGTATGGGGGTAGCAGCTGCTAACTTAGCAGCTTCGTCTGCTCGGCTGTTACCAAGTGATACTGGGTCTTGACCATATGTATGTGCTTTACATTTGATAACAGCCACTCTGTCGGGTTCCTGTATCGCTGTTAGAAGCCTTTTTATGTGAGCTGCATGCGCTATCGGTGTACCAGCTGCCGTCATGAAATTTCTGAGGCGCCATAGGGCTCCGAAATCATGGACTACCCCGAATGCGTATCTAGAATCGGTGTAGATATTGGCTGACTTACCCTTAGCCAATTCACATGCTCTGGTTAGGGCGACCAGTTCAGCAACCTGGGCTGAGTGAGGTGGGCCTAGCGGTTCCGCTTCTATGGTGTCTTGGTCATCTACGACTGCGTATCCAGTACACAAGTCTCCCGAGTCTGACTGTCTGTGACAACTACCGTCCGTGTAGAACGTGAGTTCTGCATCTTCCAGTGGATTGTCACTGATGTCAGGCCTTGCGGTAAAATTTTGGGTCAAATATTCCATACAATCATGTGTGTCTTCCTTTGTATTAAATCCTCCTTCCCCATCACTCTCACCTTCCACCCTTTGTGCCTGACCAGGCACACCTGGGAGATATGTTGCAGGATTTAATGCACTGCATCTCCTTATGGTGATGTTTACTGGGGCCATTAGTGCCAATTCCCATCTTGTAAACCTCGCTGATGAGACGTGTCTGGTTTGGGCAGAATTCAATAAGGCTGACACTGCATGTGGTGTATGGATTGTGAGGTTGTGGCCTAGCACGACATCTTCGCTTTTTGTTACTAGCAATGCTATTGCAGCAACGCTTCGCAAGCATGTGGGGAGGGATCGCGCTACCGTATCTAGCTGAGCGCTGTAGTATGCAACTGGTCTGCTGGCGTCACCGTGTTTTTGGGTTAGTACACCTGCTGCGCACCCAGCACTTTCTGTTCCGTATAGTTCAAAGGGTTTCCCATAGTCTGGCATACCTAGCGCTGGCGCCTGCGTTAGGCACTGTTTGAGTCTCTCAAATGCTGTTTCGGATTCGTCGGTATGCGAAATCCGATCAGGTTTGTTTGAGGAGACCATTTCCTGCAAAGGTAACGCCAATATGGAAAACCCTGGGATCCAATTACGGCAATACCCACACATTCCTAAAAACGTTCTGATCTGTTGCTGGGTTTGTGGCAGTGTCATGTCTCTAATTGCTTGGATTCTATCAGCGGTCAGGTGTCTCAGTCCTTGTGTTAGACAGTGTCCCAAATATTTTACCTTAGTTTGGCATAATTGCAACTTGTCTTTGGAAACCTTGTGACCTGTGTCTGAAAGATGAAACAGGAGCTGTTTCGTATCCTTCAGAGATGCTTCCAGTGAATCTGAACACAGTAATAAATCATCCACATACTGTATCAATACTGATCCACTCTCTGGTTGGAAAGACTGTAAACAATCATGCAAAGCCTGAGAAAATATACTTGGACTATCTATGAAACCTTGGGGTAGTCGAGTCCACGTGTATTGGACTCCTCTGTATGTGAATGCAAACAAATATTGGCTGTCAGGGTGCAGAGGTACCGAAAAGAAAGCGGAGCAGAGGTCAATAACAGTGAAAAATTTGGCAGTGGGAGGAATTTGCATTAGGATGACAGCTGGATTTGGCACTACGGGGAACTGACTCTCAACTATTTTGTTAATCCCCCTTAGATCCTGCACTAGCCTGTAACCCCTCCCCCCACTCTTTTTAACAGGGAAGATGGGACTATTGGCAGTGCTGGACGTTCTTACCAGAATGCCCTGTTGTAGCAAGCGCTCTATTACTGGGAAAACTCCTAACTCCACCTCTGGCTTCAGAGGATACTGTGGGATTTTTGGAGCTATCCTACCATCTTTTACTTGTACAACTACTGGAGCTACGTTTGCCATTAATCCAGTGTCCTGTCCGTCTTTTGTCCAAAGTGACTCTGGTATTTGAGATGTCATTTCTTCTACTTGGGATGGATTCCTATTTGTCATAATGGAATGTGACATTCATTTTGATGGGGAGTCTAACATGTCTCGCACTTCCTGAGCGTGATTCTCGGGTATATCCAAGAATACACCTTCAGAAGTACAATAAATGACGCACCCCATTTTACATAGTAAGTCTCTTCCCAGGAGATTGGTTGGTGCCGATGCAGCCAGCAAAAAGGAATGCTTGGTATGCAAAGGCCCTATTGTAATCTCGGCTGGTTTGCTAACAGGGTAGTGCTGGACTACTCCTGTTACTCCCATGGCTGGAATTGTCCTACCAGTGGTTCTCATGCCCACTGTCGAATTTATCACTGACTTGGCCGCCCCTGTGTCTACAAGAAAGTTTAAAGTTTTACCAGCTACATTGATTGCAATCTCTGGTTCACTTCCAAGACTGGCAATCAATTTAACTGGCTGCAGATTACAGGTATGGCCACACCCCTATTGGGTATGCTGACCTCCCTGAATCCCGTTGGCAGCAACTACTTGTGAGGGAGTTAGCTGGGAACTACCAGAGGCATGCCAATCTCTGTTCGGGGGGTATCTTTTTGTTTCCCCTGTATGTGGCTCAAAACTCCGCCTCTGTGGACCCTGCTCCCAATGTCTTGTGTTGTGTCGTTGTCTAGGGGGTTGAAAAGATCTTTGTACACTCTTTATTCTACAGTCTCGTGCATAGTGTCCCTGTCTGTTACAGGAATAACAAGTTATTTCAGTTGACTTACTTACAGGATTCGATGGTACATACGCAGGCTGCTTTGTGGTCAGCGCCTGTATACTTACTGACATTAACTTATCACTTTGCGATTCTCTGTGCCTGGTGATGTTTCTGTCGTGATCAATAGCAGCCTCTCTCAAAGTGGACACTGACAGACCTCGCCAACATGGTTGCGTGGTCTGTACCCTAGCCTTTAATGTTTCCTTTAAACCATCCATCAGTACAGATACTGCTACTTCTTGATGGTTTGGGTTGGTCCTAATGTCTTCTATACCAGTGTATTTTGCCATTTCTAATAGTGCCCGGTGAAAATATTCTGCTGCCGTTTCGGACTCTTTTTGTCTAATGGAGAATATTTTGTTCCATTTAACAACGGCTGGGAAATACTCCTTTAGCTGTAAATTTATCCTTTTTACGTTATCTTTGTTGTACACATCTGAAAGCGGTACATCTTTGTCTAGTCCACAATCAGCCAAGAATTGAACTGAGTCGACATTTGAAGGTAAACAAGCTCTTAGCAGTATCTGCCAATCTTTGTTGTTGGGCTCTACAGTGTTCCCTAGATCCCTGATGTATTTTTGGCTAGCAACTAAGTCTTTCCTGGGGTCAGGAAATTCGGACACTATGGTTCTTAATTCCATTCGGGAAAATGGTGTGTACATGGCAATGTTCCTTATGGGAGTGGCTCCTGATACATCTGTTTTCCCATTGGGAACTGCTATTACTCTAACAGGGTTAACTCTAACAACCTCATTCTGTGTAGATTCTACAACTTGTGGTGAAATTGTTTCGGTATAATGCATGGTGCCGTACTTACCCGTTGACACGACCTCACCTATCCCTCCGCTAGGGGCCTTCACTAATCTCGTGAGTGGTGCAGTTCCTACTGTGGTTTCTGATATGGTGGCCGCTAGAGAGAGCGCTGAAATTGTTGCCGAATCGTCTTCTTGATCACACTCCTGAGGAAAGTTCAGAACAGGGTACAACTTGCACGGGTTAATAATTGCATGGGTTACTTGGTTAACATCATTAACATTTACAGGGTTGCTAAGAGTTTGTGTTTTACACCCCAGTGCGTTTTTCTCCGCAATCAACTTCTCTCCTGCAATGTATGGTGGAGGCGGGGCTGTGGCTATCAGTTTCCTGACTGCCCCAGATCCCGCCGCCAGAGCCAAACCTCTCTGTATCTCACCTTCCTGTTGCCATAACTGTAAATAATCATGATGCTGGATTCGTCTCTTTGTTGATTTTATGAGACATATCCTCCTCCTTAAATTTTGTAACACTTCTGGGCTGAAGCTACCTATTCTTGGGAATTTCTCCCTGTCTTGTACAGTCATTCTCTCCCATTCATCACATAAAACCTCTGTGTGACTTCCATATTTCTCACACATGATGTACCTTGCCGACCCGACTGGTCGGTTCTCTGAATCAACCCGAACCGAGGTTGATCGCCCCCTACCTGAACAACTGGCCCCCATAATCTGCAGGCGTTGCTTACTACTCCTTTGATCTTTATATCACGGTCTTCAGCGAACCCTTACAGCAAACCAAATTATTCAAAATAGGCCGGCGGTGGCGGTTTACCGAGTACCCCACTCACTCGCCCACCTCGACCAATACGACCTGATCACACCGATATGGTGCTGGCGTACTCGATACAGGGCCCTACCAAAAACCTTCTGTTTACTGGAACATATGAGGGTTACCAGCAGGACACTTACTCTTTCCAGTAAAGGTGGGGCTGTTAGATAGTTCCTGAGTGACCAGCGAACTTCCCTTCAAAAATAAAAAATTACACAAATCACGTCAGAATGTACAACTAGCGTTTATGACTTTTGTACGCAAAATGATACTAGTCAGGTTTACTAATGCACACAATGACGTGCGGTACAATCGTTCAGTACATAAGCACTACCTGTTATGTACTGAGAGATCAATGGAATCGAAAATTTCGGCTGCGAATTCCTTCAGCCAGAGCTTGTATGGCCTATATGGGTTCTGCACCAACCCCCGGGGTTGTGCCTCTTACCTTTATAGCGGACTTCTTTGTCTCCTTATGACCTCCTGGTCTGTTATGACCTCCTGGTCTTGTTCTGTACGACCTCCTGGTCTGACCTCCTGGTCTGTGTGGTCCGCTATACTCTAATGCTCAAATATTATGTTTAACCAAGGATGCCTCCCTAGCCACCGTATATGTCACTTACACGTATGTCCCTTACGAGTACCCGATTTCTTTTTGGTTCAACCTCTTATGTGATAAAAAACACACTCACTCAACACATGTACACTTTTGCTTCTATTTCTATTTCTGCGCAGAAATTTTCTTTAGCCCAGCTGTGTTACCAATTAGGAGCAGGATCTGTTAAACTAAATTTCAGATTTTCCAAAAATAGACTTGCGTTATTTATCGCCTTTTGCGCTATTTACCGCTTAGCGCTAACTATCGCCTTTGCGTTAATTATCGCTTTGCGCTAAAATTCAACTTTTCGTGATTTGAGCTACGTGGGCGTAACCGGACGCTCCGTTGCGTAATGTACGCTGCGTGCGTCGGCCTTTGGATTGCGTACGCTAGTCTTTGTTAGAGACACGTGTACGCAATGCAAAGATCCACCGTAACACAATACACTTTTATCAATGTAGACGATCCCTGATCATCTACCGCGTACCCCACTGGCTTTGCCTTATCTCCCAGGCAAACCTGTGTGTTTCTCTACACTTTTAACTATTACCTCTATTCTTAAACTATGAAATAACAGCAAGTCTCTTTTAGCACTTTTCTATCAACTATAAAATTGGCAAACAGGATAGTGATATACGAAAATGAAAAAGAAATGCAGATATATGTATGCGTGCGTGTGTACGCAAGACAGAAGACAAATAAACAGTTTTAAAAGACACAAGCGTTTTGTTCTTACCTCCGGTTCCCGGATTCCTTCAGCACTCTTTATCTAAGCGAAGCAGACGCTTATCCCGTCAGCACTGCGAGACAACCTCCCACCCTTTGCTGGGGGATAATGTCTGCTGATCTACCTAGTGCAGATATGTGAAGGACAGGACGAGCCGCCAATTGATAAAGCTGAATCTATTTATCGTACTTATAACCCTTTAAGAGGTCTAAGAACACTATACGCTGACTACGTAAGAAGTACCGTAAGGGTACGCTACTTGCGTAACGATCGTTCAGCCGTAGGCGAGACGCTCAAGCGTCGCGTTCGCTCACGGCCCAGAGATCACAGACTGGCACACTAATGGCTACAGACAAACGTAATGATTCGCTATGGCGTAGCGGACGCTCGAGACCACGAGGAGATCACCAGCGGCGCAGACGCTCACAACGCTATACCTTGATATCTATACCTTTAACAATGAGATACACAGTATACCTTTATGTAGAGACAGTGTGTAAGTGCAACCTGGTGTAAGCTGATTAACTACAAAGCTGCTTGAGCGTCACCGACGCTCTGTGAACACTTAACACTATGAGAAAATACACAGATACTTGTTTAGGGTCCAAAGCCTATTAAATGTATTATAACTAATATACTTGTAAAAAGGAATCACAGTACAAATGATACACTACAATATAACAGAGACTTCCTAACCAAATAACTACACTATAAATACAATACAATTCAAGATACTTTAAGGAAAATACGAGAGAAAGAGTAGAGAGAGAGAGAGAGGGGTAGAGATGAGAGAAATGGCTCACAGTAAGACAATATGATCACAGAGAAAAACTTACGCACAAGGGGAAACGATCGCATGCGCCTGGACATCCAGCACCCGATTTTCAGCAATGAGAACCGTTGAAGAGTGAGAGCTGGATGTGGTCGGCCTGTCTATTTATGCCCCACACACAATGCAATCTAATGGTCCCTACAATCTGATCGTCCATTGGACACAGGAATTCGGCTTCGCATTATAACAAGAGGTCATAGGTTGATTCATACAGGTGGGCTGTGACGATTTCAAACAGCTCAGGTGGGTGGGACACTGGGTTTCCCGCCGCATACCTGAGTAAGAGTAAATAATAGTAATGGACATAAACTCCTTATGTCCATAACTATTCGCACGAGCGATTAATACGCTCCAAACCAACACCGGAATATTGCTATTTAAATACTCTTCCGATGGGTACCAAACACTACTGTATGACTCCTGTTAGACCCTTCCTACAATACAAAGAGGGATTCCTCCGTTCAGGGACATTCTATATTAACCAAACTTTCAGAATCTATCAAAGGGACCATGATCTATAAACTACGTTAATTGTGGAAATATGTAACGATTGGGTCGCACGCTACGACTACATACTCTTTACCGTAAATACGCATACCGATGCGAGCGGGTGCACGCATCAGCGGGTATGCGCTATCACGGGAAAGCGCACGCATGCGCAGCGCGGACCAGTGTGAGGTGCAAATATGGCAGTGTGCATAGAGATATTTTTCTGACTTTGACAGTACTCTGCTGGAAGCTGAGCTGGAAGCAGGTAATGTTGTAGCTGGAAACAGATGAATCCACAATGGATTGGAGAGTCAGGCTACACCGCAGGTGGAATGCTGGTGCGGGTCTCTATGGTGGAAGTCTTGAGACAGGAGCTGGAACCTGGAAGACAATCACAGGAGAGAGACAAACAGGAACTAGGTTTGACAACCAAAGCACTGACGCCTTCCTTGCTCAGGCACAGTGTATTTATACCTGCAGCAAGGAAGGGATTGGCTAGGCAATTATGCAGATTATCAATACTGAGAACAGATTGGTGGAAATGATCAGCTGACAGAATCCAAGATGGCTGCGCCCATGCAGACACTTGGAGGGAAGTTTGGTTTGTAATCCATGTGGTAATGAAAACAGTAATGGCGGCGCCGGCCACCGGAGACAGGAGGCGCCAGGCTGACAGATGCACATCCAACCACGCGGACACAGCGGAGGCCGCGGCTGACGTAATCGCCACTCAGACACTCTGCATGCAGAAGTTCAGGGACGGCGGCGGAGGCCGCGGGAGACGCCATGCCAGGTGTAATATGGCGTTTACTGTGACAGCGTCCCAGAGTGACAGGAGAGGATACAGGAATGTACACATCAGGATAACAGATGGGATCCGGTCCTGGAGCGCTGAGCCAGCCTTAGGAGGCATCTGATGGGTAAGAAATGGCGTCCAGATACCCGGATCGTGACAGCACCCCCCCCTTTAGGAGTGGCCCCAGGACACTTCTTTGGCTTTTGAGGAAACTTGGAATGGAATCTCCGGACCAAGGCAGGAGCATGGACATCAGAAGCATTGGTCCATGAACGTTCCTCAGGACCATAACCCTTCCAGTCAATAAGATATTGTAGTTGACCGTAACGGTGACGTGAGTCCAGGATCTTGGCCACTTCATACTCAACGCCTCGTTGAGTTTGGACTTTCGGAGTTGGAGGAAGTGAGGAATGAAACCGATTCAAGATCAGCGGTTTCAACAGGGAAACATGGAATGTCCTGGGTATTTTTAAGAAGGGAGGCAACTGGAGTCTGTAAGCAACAGGATTGATGACTTGTTCAATCTTGAAAGGACCGATATAGCGAGGTGCAAACTTCATACTGGGAACTCTTAACCTCAAATTCTTCGTGGATAACCATACCCGATCACCCACCTTGAGAGCAGGAACTGCTCGACGCTTCTTATCCGCAAACTTCTTGTACCTGAACGATGCCTTGAGCAGAGCTGATCGTACGCTCTTCCAGATATTGGCAAACTGATGCAAGGTGATATCCACTGCGGGAACAGAAGTTGCTGGAAGCGGTTGGAACTCAGGGACTTTAGGGTGGAATCCAAAGTTAGTGAAGAATGGTGTTGAAGCAGATGAAGAATGATACTGGTTGTTATGACAGAACTCGGCCCAGGGAAGTAATTGAACCCAGTCATCTTGAGAGGAGGACACATAGATGCGGAGGAAGGCCTCCAAGTCCTGATTCACCCTCTCGGTTTGACCATTGGTCTGAGGATGGTAAGCCGTGGAAAACTTTAGCTTGACTTGGAGGACTTGACATAAACTTCGCCAGAATTTGGCTGTGAATTGAACTCCTCGATCTGAGATAATTTCTTCAGGAAGACCGTGGAGTCGGAAGATCTCTTGTATGAATACTTGAGCCAACTTGGAAGCTGACGGAAGACCGGTGAGAGGAATGAAGTGTGCCATCTTGGTGAACCGGTCAACTACCACCCAGATGGTATTGAACTTGTTGCACATGGGTAAGTCTGTAATGAAATCCATCGACAAGTGGGTCCATGGTCGACGGGGAACGGATAGTGGAACCAGTTGCCCCGCAGGCGACTGGCGGGATACTTTATGTTGGGCACACTTTGGGCAAGATGCAATAAACTCCAAGACGTCCTTTTTCAGAGTTGGCCACCAATAGGACCTAGAGATAAACTCCAGGGTTTTTTGGATACCTGTATGTCCGGCAAAACGGGAAGCATGGGCCCAATGCATGAGCTTCTTCCTTAGCATCGGCTTCACAAAACTTTTCCCTGATGGGGGCGTAGAGTCCATCCCTACCGTGGAGAATGCCAACGGATTTATAATAGGATGCTTGTCTGAAGACTCTGACTCATTTTCTTGCTCCCATGAGCGGGAAAGGGCATCGGCCTTGCGATTCTGAGAGCCCGGACAGAACTGGAGTTTAAAGTCGAACCTGGAAAAGAAAAGTGCCCATCTGGCCTGACGAGGGTTGAGACATTGTGCGCCCTTCAGGTATAAAAGGTTCTTGTGGTCTGTAAGTATGGTGATTGAATGAGAAGCTCCCTCCAACAGATACCTCCACTCTTCTAGAGCGAGCTTGATGGCTAGCAACTCCTGGTCGCCAATGGCATAGTTGCGCTCAGCTGGGGAGAACTTCCGGGAGAAGAAACTGCAAGGGTGTAAATGGCCATCTTTAGCCCTCTGAGATAACACCGCTCCTACTCCAACGGAGGAGGCATCCACCTCTAAGATGAAAGGAGAGTCGATGTCAGGCTGTTTCAGAACAGGCGCAGAGATGAACCTTTGTTTTAAAAGATGAAATGCTTGCATGGCTTCTTCAGACCACTTGGACGGGTTAGCACCCTTCTTAGTGAAAGCAGTAATAGGCGCCACAATGGTGGAAAAGTCTCGTATAAACTTTCTGTAATAGTTGGCGAACCCTAAGAACCTCTGGACCCCTTTGAGGGTTAAGGGTACCGGCCAATTTTGGATTGCTTGTAGTTTCTCAGGATCCATCTCTAGTCCGGAACCGGACACAATGTACCCTAGAAACGGAATGGACTTGACTTCAAAGACGCATTTTTCTAATTTGCAATAGAGATGATTGACACGGAGACGGGACAGAACCTCTTTAACCCAAAAACGATGTTCCTCTAAATCGTTGGCAAAAATGAGGATATCGTCTAGATAGACCACGACATGACGGTATAGAATGTCTCTGAAGATCTCATTGACAAAATGCTGGAAGACAGCTGGAGCATTGCTCAATCCGAAGGGCATGACGAGGTACTCATAATGTCCGTCACGGGTGTTAAAGGCGGTCTTCCACTCGTCACCCTCACGGATCCGGATGAGATTGTATGCACCTCGCAAGTCCAGCTTTGTAAAGATGGTAGCTCCGCTAACTCTGTCAAAGAGCTCAGTAATCAGGGGTAAAGGATAACGGTTCTTGATGGTAATGTCGTTCAAACCTCTGTAGTCGATGCACGGCCGCAGACCACCATCTTTCTTTTTTACAAAAAAGAAGCCTGCGCCGGCTGGAGAAGAAGAAGGTCGAATGAACCCCTTTGCTAGGTTCTCTTTAATATATTCCTCCATAGAATGCGTCTCAGGCAGAGACAACGGATAAGTTCGGCCTCGAGGTGGAACCTTCCCTGGAACGAGATCAATCGGACAGTCCCATTCTCTATGAGGAGGAAGGATATCAGCAGAAGCTTTACTGAACACATCCGTGAAATCTTGATATGGAGGAGGTGGAACATCAGACGACCTGGGGGAGGAAGAACAGACAGGCAATACTTTAAACAAACATGTCTCAGCACAGGAGGAACCCCATGCCAGGATTTGCGTAGTCGTCCAATCAATTGTAGGATTGTGAAGACGGAGCCATGGAAGGCCCAGGACCACAGGATGTGTGGCTCTTGGAATCACTAAAAAAGAAATAAGTTCGGAATGAAGAACTCCCACTCTCAGACGAACTGGTAGAGTCCTTAAAGAAATAACTGCATCAAAAATGTTGCTGCCATCCACGGCAGTTAAAGAAATGGACGAAGGAAGTCTCTCGGTGGGTAGGGACCACCGTTTAACATAGGCTTCGGTAATAAAGTTCCCAGCTGCTCCGGAATCAAGGAG
The DNA here is from genome assembly GCF_028390025.1 of Pseudophryne corroboree. Taxonomy (NCBI): domain Eukaryota; kingdom Metazoa; phylum Chordata; class Amphibia; order Anura; family Myobatrachidae; genus Pseudophryne; species Pseudophryne corroboree. The sequence continues at coordinate 56,481,097 of NC_086447.1, read as the reverse complement.
GGCAATGACGTTCCGATAACGTTGAGCAACTTGAAGCGAGACTGGGAGATTACAATCTTGAGGAGATGGAGAGGAGATCATTACTCCTAGCCGGCCCTCTCCTTGGCGAGCTAGGATTTGGAGTTTCCCGGACGTTTGGGACAGGCATTAATGGTGTGAGACGGAGCTGCACAATAGAGACAGAGAAACTCGGAGAGACGTCTTCGGCGCTCAGCAGGAGTTAAACGGGAACGGCCAAGTTGCATGGGCTCATCTTTAGATGGTGACAGTTGACGAGGAGGAGGAGCAGAAGATTTTGGAGCAGATGATCTTCCACGCTCAGTTGCTCTCTCTCTGAAACGTAAATCAACTTTCTTGCAGAGTGAGATTAGCTCATCTAACTTAGAAGGTAAGTCTCTGGTAGCTAACTCATCTTTAATACGCTCAGATAAGCCATGCCAGAATGCAGCATACAGGGCCTCGTCGTTCCATGCCAGTTCGGATGCCAGGATCTGGAACTGTATCAGATATTGTCCTACAGTACGTGACCCCTGGCGTAAACGGAGAATCTCGGATGAAGCTGAGGTTACCCGGCCTGGCTCGTCGAAGATGCACCTGAATGTTGACACGAAGGCAGTGTAGGAAGATAGCAGGGTGTCGGACCTCTCCCATAACGGTAATGCCCAATCAAGGGCTGAGCCACTGAGAAGAGAAATAATGTAGGCAATTTTTGTACGGTCACTGGGAAAATTGCCAGGTTGTAGCTCAAACTGAATCTCACACTGGTTGAGAAATCCCCTGCAGAATCTTGGAGATCCGTAAAATTTTGCTGGCGTTGGAAGATGAAGACGTGGAGCAGAAATGGGTAAGGTGGGTGGGGTTATAGCTGGAGTCACTGTGGTTGACGCACCAGACGCGCCTGATCCACGGAGAGTTGTCTGAATCCCATCCAGCCGAGTAGAGAGATCCTGGAGACAGCGGATGATGTGGCCCTGTGCAGCCTCCTGATGTTCTAGTCGGGCTGCCAGTTCTTGCATCGGCCTGGCCGCTTGATCCTGGTCTCCGGCTGGATTCATTTGGTCAGTGCTTACTGTCACAACTGAGGGCCTGAGCTGACGGGAGGCAGCCTCAGTTGTAGGGGCTGAGATGTACCGGAACCTGGGAGGTTGTATCAGACCCCTGGACATGTAAGTAACATGAATAATAACCGCCCGAAGGCGTGACCACGACAACTTGGATAAAAGTCAATGATGTTTATTATGACAACTCCGCAACACAGCAGCAGTAAAAGAAAACGTAAAAGTCAGCAAAGAATAAATACAGTTCCTGGGTACTACAGGATGGCAGGAGCCACAGGGCACTGGTAGTGTGAGATAGTTCTTATGATCTTCTAGATGGAAAGTCCTTACCAGGCCCGACTGTAGCAATGGAGATAACCCAGGATTGTGCCAGCTGGTGTTCCAGGAAAAGCTGGGTTGCTGAAGATAAAACAGCTGCTGTGGATACTGGCTGGAACCAGACTGTTGTTAGCACGGAGTGGATACTGGCTGGAACCAGTTAAATAATAAATGAACTTGGGAGCGATGAAATATGAACTGAAATGTAGAACTTGAGAGCGGAGAAATAATAATACCGGTGGAGAGTGGTAAAGTGTAGAAAGGACACCGGCCCTTTAAGGGAAGCTGTACTCTGCTGGAAGCTGAGCTGGAAGCAGGTAATGTTGTAGCTGGAAACAGATGAATCCACAATGGATTGGAGAGTCAGGCTACACCGCAGGTGGAATGCTGGTGCGGGTCTCTATGGTGGAAGTCTTGAGACAGGAGCTGGAACCTGGAAGACAATCACAGGAGAGAGACAAACAGGAACTAGGTTTGACAACCAAAGCACTGACGCCTTCCTTGCTCAGGCACAGTGTATTTATACCTGCAGCAAGGAAGGGATTGGCTAGGCAATTATGCAGATTATCAATACTGAGAACAGATTGGTGGAAATGATCAGCTGACAGAATCCAAGATGGCTGCGCCCATGCAGACACTTGGAGGGAAGTTTGGTTTGTAATCCATGTGGTAATGAAAACAGTAATGGCGGCGCCGGCCACCGGAGACAGGAGGCGCCAGGCTGACAGATGCACATCCAACCACGCGGACACAGCGGAGGCCGCGGCTGACGTAATCGCCACTCAGACACTCTGCATGCAGAAGTTCAGGGACGGCGGCGGAGGCCGCGGGAGACGCCATGCCAGGTGTAATATGGCGTTTACTGTGACAGCGTCCCAGAGTGACAGGAGAGGATACAGGAATGTACACATCAGGATAACAGATGGGATCCGGTCCTGGAGCGCTGAGCCAGCCTTAGGAGGCATCTGATGGGTAAGAAATGGCGTCCAGATACCCGGATCGTGACATACAGCATTTGGCAAAGTGATTAAGTCTACCACATTTCATGCAGGTTTTACCATAAGCAGGGCACATTTTAGGATTGTGAGCATTTCCACATCTACTAAACATTTCCTTATTAGACTGCGGCTTAGACTGCTTCATTCTTGAGAATGGAGGTGTGCATGGCTCTGTTTTCTGCACTACATGCACATCAGCTTCCTTGTGTAACTTTTTGGCTTGAAATCTAGTTATTTCTGCAGATCTACACATAGTCACTGCCTTTTCTAGTGTTAGGTCTTGCTCTCTCAGCAATCTCTCTCTGAGTCCATTATCAGGTATTCCACAGACAATACGATCTCTAATCAGTGAATCCTTTAAATCACCAAACTCACAGGTTTTACTGAGTGATTGCAGCTCTGTAACATACTGATCAAATCCATCTACAGACTTCTGATCACATGTGAAAAACTTATATCTTTCATATGTCACATTTTTCCTTGGCACAAAGTAATCTTCAAACTTTTGCATTATAGAAGATAGCACCATATTCTGCCCCTCAGCAAACTGAAAACTATTATAAATGTCCAGCACATCCTCTCCTATCACATGGAGGAAAATGGATGCCTTCGTTTTGTCAGTCTTTGAATCAGCTCCACATGCAGCAATATATATATTAAACCTTTGCTTAAATCTTTTCCAGTTTTCAGACAAGTTACCAGACATCAGCATGCCGGTTGGAGGAGCCAGTTTATTCATGGTTACTCACTGTTTGAAGATAGGAGCACACGGCAGGCTTTGCAGACACAGAGTATCCCAGCCACAGACTTCTGCAAGATTTTTTCACACTCTGAGAGCACTAGCAGTCCAAGTTAAACTTCTTCTGATACCATGTTTTGTTCATACGTTTGTAAATCCAGTCATCAGGACACAGAGACATGTGAGTTCACTGCTGTGCTGTTTATTCCCTCCAACTCCAGACACACTGCACATTGGACCACCCACTTCCCAGCATTCCCCTGGTCCCAGGGACCATCACTAAAGATTCAGGCTTACACCTATTAGTAAGGGAGTTTCTACAAATATTAATACACTAACATAACAGGCTGCCGGGTGGTGTTTAGGGTTAGGCTGCAGGTGGGAGGTTAGGGTTAGACTGTGAGGCGAGGTTAGAGTTAGGCTGTGGGGGGAGGTTAGGGTTAGGCTGCAGGTGGGAGGTTAGGTTGCGAGTAGGAGGTTAGAGTTAGGCTGTGGGTAGGAGGTTAGGGTTAGGCTGTGGTGGGAGGTTAGGGCTAGGCTGCGGGAGGTTAGGGTTAGGCTGTGGGTGGAAGGTTAGGCTGTGGGGGGAGGTTAGGGTTAGGCTGCGGGTGGGAGGTTAGGGTTAGGTTGTGGGTAGGAGGCAGTGGCGTAACTACTGCCCCCGCATCCCTCGTGGTGGCTTGGGGGCGAGGGGCTGCGGGGGCGCCGCCACTGATTTAGAGCAGATTGACATGCGGACGAGCGTCCGCATGTCAATCTGCTGTCTCCTCTCCCTCCCTGCTGTAACGGGACACGGAGGGCACAGCGCGCCGCGCGCGCCTCTCCAGTGTCCATCCTGCGTCTCCGTCCATCTGGTCTAATAATGGAAGTGCCGTTCGTGAGCTCTGATTGGCTCACGAACCGGCACTTCCTTTATTAGACCAGAGAGACGGAGATGCAGGAGGGACATGAGAGAGGCGCGCGCTGTGCCCTCCTTGTCCCTCCTTCACAGCAGCGAGGGGGGGGGGCACTGAGGGGGCATGTATGACACTGAGGGGGCATGTATGGCACAGGGGGGGCATGTATGGCACAGGGGGCATATATGGCACTGAGGGCATATATGGCACTGAGAGGGCATGTATGGCACAGGGGGCATATATGGCACTGAGGGGGCATGTATGGCACAGGGGACACTGAGGGGGCATGTATGGCACAGGGGCATATATGGCACTGAGGGCATATATGGCACAGGGGGCATATATGGCACTGAGGGGGCATGTATGGCACAGGGGGCACTGAGGGGGCATATATGGCACTGAGGGGGCATGTATGGCACAGGGGCACTGAGGGGGCATATATGGCACTGAGGGGGCATGTATGGCACAGGGGGCACTGAGGGGGCATATATGGCACTGGGGGGCACTGAGGGGGTATATATGGCACTGGGGCGGAAGTGTGGGGGCATATATGGCACTGAGGGGGCATGTATGGCACAGGGGACACTGAGGGGGCATATATGGCACTGAGGGGGCATGTATGGCACAGGGACATATATGGCACTGAGGGGGCATGTATGGCACAGGGGGCACTGAGGGGGCATATATGGCACTGAGGGGGCATGTATGGCACAGGGGCACTGAGGGGGCATATATGGCACTGAGGGGGCATGTATGGCACAGGGGGCACTGAGGGGGCATATATGGCACTGGGGGGGGGGGCACTGAGGGGGTATATATGGCACTGGGGCGGAAGTGTGGGGGCATATATGGCACTGAGGGGGCATATATGGCACTGGGGGGGTACTGAGGGGGATATATGGCACTGCATGTGTACCTGGCACATGGGGGGGCTATATTTGGCACTGGGGGCACGTGAGCACCTGGCACTGTGGGGGAATATCTGGCACTGGGGGCATATGTGGCACTGGGGGAGGGGGGGGGGGCTATATTTGGCACTGGGGGCATGTGAGTACCTGGCACCGTGGGGGAATATGTGGCACTGGGGACATATGTGGCACTGGGAGCACAGCCCTAGCAACAAGCACTACCCCCTAGCAATGAGCATGACACCCAGTGCATGAAACTCCTGGCAACGAGCATGACACCCAGTGCATGAAACACCTGGCAACGAGCATGACACCCTGAGCATGAAAACCCCTGGCACCGTGCATGGAACCAAGAGCATGAAACCCCTGGCAACGAGCAGGTAATTTAAAAGTAATTAGAAGCCTTACTGTAGGACTTAATGTGTAATGGGCATTACGGTGTGTGGCATAATGTATCACGGACATTGCGGTGTGTGTCATAATGTGTCACAGGCATTACGGTGTGTGGCATACTATATCACGTGCATTGTGGTATGTGGTATAATGTCTCAGGGGCATTGCAGTGTGGCATAATGTATAACGGGCATTGCGGTATGTGTCACAGGTATTATGGTGTATGGTATACTATATCACGGGCATTGTGATATGTGGTATAATGTCTCAGGGTCATTGCAGTGTGTGGCATAATGTATCACGGACATTGCGGTATGTGTCATAATGTGTCGGGCATTACTGTGTGTTGTATACTATATCACGGGCATTGTGGTATGTGGTATAATGTCTCAGGGTCATTGCAGTGTGTGTCATAATGTGTCACAGGCATTGTATGTGCTATAATCTATCAGGGGCATTGTGTGTGTAGCATAATGTATAACGGGCATTGCGATTCCTGTCGTCATGTGTCACAGGCATTACGGTGTGTGGCATAATGTGTCACAGGCATTACGGTGTGTGGCATAATGTATCACAGACATTGTATGTGCTATAATGTATCAGAGGCATTGCAGTGTGTAGCATAATGTATAACGGGCTTTGCGATTCCTGTCGTCATGTGTCACAGGCATTACGATGTGTGGCATAATGTGTCACAGGCATTACGGTGTGTGGCATAATGTGTCACAGGCATTACGGTGTGTGGCATAATGTGTCGGGGGCATTATGGTGTGTGCATATTGTGTCATGTGCATTATTGTGCGTGGAATAATGTCTAAGGGCCATTGCAGTATGTGGAATAATGTATACTGGGCATTACTATAAGGAGGAAAAATGACAAATAATGTAAGGGGCATGAATCAGGATTATTTTTCTTTCCAGTGGTGGCTAACGTCTGGGCGTGCAGGTTGCAAAACTGGGGTATAAGGAAGTCTTTTCCTGCAATACCACGCCCCTTTATGTAAAGCCACGCCCATTCCAGCGAAGCCACACACCCTTTTTGGCGGCGCGCGCGCGCATGTTTATCCCTTTCATGGTGCCAGTTATGGGGGATTGGGGGGGGGGGGGGGGGCGAAGAATTTTTTGGCTTGGGGGAGAAAAACTTCTAGTTACGCCACTGGTAGGAGGTTAGGGTTAGGCTGTGGGTAGGAGGTTAGGGTTAGACTGTGGGGGGGGAGTTTAGGTCTAGGCTGTGGGTGGGAGGTTAGGGTTAGGTTGCAGGTAGGAGGTTATGGTGTGGGTAGGAGGTTAGGGTTAGGCTGTGGGGGGAGGTTAGGGCTAGGCTGCGGGTGGGAGGTTAGGGTTAGGCTGTGGGTAAGAGGTTAGGCTGTCGGGGGAGGTTAGGGTTAGGCTGCGGGTGGGAGGTTAGGGTTAGGTTGTGGGTAGGAGGTTAGGGTTAGGCTGTGGGGGGGAGTTTAGGTCTAGGCTGTGGGTGGGAGGTTAGGGTTAGGTTGCAGGTGGGAGGTTATGGTGTGGGTAGGAGGTTAGGGTTAGGCTGTGGGGGGAAGGTTAGGGTTAGGCTGTGGGGGAGGTTAGGGTTAGGCTGCGGGTGGGAGGTTAGGGTTAGACTGTGGGGGGGAGTTTAGGTCTAGGCTGTGGGTGGGAGGTTAGGGTTAGGTTGCAGGTAGGAGGTTATGGTGTGGGTAGGAGGTTAGGGTTAGGCTGTGGGGGGAAGGTTAGGGTTAGGCTGTGGGGGAGGTTAGGGTTAGGCTGCGGGTGGGAGGTTAGGGTAAGGTTGTGGGTAGGAGGTTAGGGTTAGGCTGTGGGTAGGAGGTTAGGGTTAGGCTGTGGGGGGGAGTTTAGGTCTAGGCTGTGGGTGGGAGGTTAGGGTTAGGTTGCAGGTAGGAGGTTAGGGTGTGGGTAGGAGGTTAGGGTTAGGCTGTGGGGGGAGGTTAGGGCTAGGCTGTGGGTAAGAGGTTAGGCTGTCGGGGGAGGTCAGGGTTAGGCTATGGGGGGTGGTTAGGGTGAGGTGGAAAGAGAAGATGTGAAATGGGGGGACAGGAAGGAGGGGCAGAGAGAGGGGGTGTGACAAGTGAGAGAGAGAAAGTGAGGTGGAAAGAGAAGATGTGTGATGGGAAGCAGGAGGGAGGGGCAGAGAGCGGGGGTGGGGGTCTGAGTGCAGTTTGTGTACAGCGTCAGAACTGTAGGAGGTACAGGGTGTGGTGTCTTTAGTTTGTTGTATTTGCAGCCATGACAGTCATAGCGCCAATGACTCACGTACCTGCATATACAGAATGATAATATACAAAGTCTTCATTAATGCCACTGAGACGACACCAGGGGATGTGAGTGAGCAGGCTGACATTACAGGCTGTTTACTACACGGACGTTTGATGAAGGAATAAGGATGGTGCCATTTAAATGCCATGGAAACAAAGGCTGAATATTGAGGGTCCTTTTCTATCAGGACTAGCACAGTGATAATGGCTGGCTGTTACCGATGATAATGACAGATAACCAAATGAATCACATCATAGCAATTTACACTACACATACTGTACAAATCCAAATAATGGCCCTCATTCTGAGTTGATCGCAGCAGCAAGAAAGTTAGCAATTGGGCAAAACCATGTGCACTGCAGGAGGGGTAGATATAACATGTGTAGAGAGAGTTAGATTTGGGTGGGGTGTGTTCAATCTGCAATCTAATTTGCAGTGTAAAAATAAAGCAGCCAGTATTTACCCTGCACAGAAACAAAATAACCCACCCAAATCTAACTCTCTCTGCACATGATATATCTGCTTCCCCTGCAGTGCACATGGTTTTGCCCAATTGCTAACTTTCTTGCTGCTGCGATCAACTCAGAATGAGGGCCCATGTGTGACACTGGGCCTGATCCAGGCTTGTAAGTAAAGCAAAACAGCACACAACTGGGCGAAACCATGCTGCGCTGCAGGTGCGGCAGATGTAACATGTGCAGAGATAATTTAGACTTTGGTGGGTCATATTGTTTCTGTGCAGGGTAAATACTGGCTGATTTTGCATGTATCCCACACGTGTTACACAGCTTTATTTTTACACTGCAATTCAGATTTCAGTTTGAACACGCCACACCCAAATCTAAAGGTGTGTACACACGGCGAGATAAATCTGTAAGATTTTGACTATATAGTCAAAATCTTAAGGAAAGTTAGTGCATATCTCAAGGTGTTAGGCAGCTTGCGATTCAGATTCGATCCCGATGTGCTCCCGTGGGGTCGGTATCATAAGGCTAGATAGACTGGTCAATCTTGACTATCTAGTGTACTATCTAGTACAAAGTATAGACAAAATTGGCACTTAGTCAAAATTCTACATAGACAAAATCTCATGTACAGATAGTTACAATCTGTACTATCTGGGCTCTGGGGGAGTTCAAGGGAAATCACATAGTCAAAATCGGCATAGCAAGGATCTCACCATGGGGGTCATTCCAAGTTAATCGCTCGCTGATGATTTTTGCAGCGCAGCAATCAGGTAAAAAAAATGGCAAAACTGCGCATGCGTATGCACCGCAATTCGCAGGTGCGTCGTATGGGTACAAAGAGGATCGGTGCTGGGCGATGGATTTAGCGAAGATTCCATTCGCACAGCCGAACGCAAGGTGATTGACAGGAAGAGGGCGTTTGAGGGTGTCAACTGACCGTTTTCTGGGAGTGTTTGGGAAAATGCAGGCGTGTCCAGGCGTTTGCAGGGCGGGTGTCTGATGTCAATTCTGGCACCAAAAAGACTGAAGTGATCGCAGCGGCTGAGTAAGTCCAGAACTACTCAGAAACTGCACAAAATGTTTTTGCTGCACTTTTCTGCACAGGCGTTTGCACACTTGCAAAGCGAAAATACACTCTGCCGTGGGCGGCGACTATGCGTTTGCACGGCTGCTAAAAGTAGCTAGCGAGCGATCAACTCGGAATGACCCCCAATGTGTACACACCTTAACTCTTTCTGCACATGTTATATCTGCCCCACCTGTAGTGCAACATGGTTTTGCCCAGTTGTGTATCAGGCTTATTATTAATATTATCATCATCACCATTATCAAAGATATCTGTGCCTCATAGATACATTCAGGTGGTACTTAATATTATTTTAGGGGATATCCCTCTAAAATGCTTTGATAAATAAACTCTATAGACGATGTCTGTGTGCAGCTCAACATTCTGGACCACCAAATTTGAACTTGCTTTAAGGCTGACAGTTTATCTTTTTTTTTCTTTTTTTTACTTAAAAATAAATTAATACATTTTTCAATTTATTTACTTAACAGAACTATTTCTTTCAAATCAATTTCTTTCAAATCAATTGGCAACGCATTTCTTTGGACTTCCTGTGCCCATGGAAATGGATTGTCCATTGAGATTATGTCTCCATGGGTGATTCTGTCAATCGCCCTCTAATAGAATCCCCTGCGCCACAGTTCCAACGCAGAAATCCACCACTTTGCTTTGGTGCAGCATTTCTTCCTGAATGCGAACCCCTCAAATTGCAATGCATTGAAACCATGGTTTGGGCAGGTGCTGGATTTGCTCCTGTAAAGTGAGGCCTCTGGTGTTAGCGTTTTATGACTCTGCGCCGTCTGTGAGTTACACTAGATCTGTGAGTATAGATCAGCCTAGAGCTGAGCTGTCGTCCTGCTTAGTGACAGGTATGTGATGTCTTTGTAGTGTTCTCTCTGTTCCAGTACAACCTGTATTACTGTGTCTTACTGTAAAGTCAGAGGATTTCCCTCAAAGCTGTTGTTTTGTTCTGTTTACCTGACACAAAGCCATGTGTCTGTGCGCTGCACAGTAATCTATCACTACCTGTCTGCCCAAGGCCTAATCAGCCTCTCGGCTCCTATGAAGCCTCTATCTGTTGGCATTGCTACTGCTGGGAAGTTTGTGAACGCGTGCAAGAAATAGGCTGCTGAAACGGTGAAACACAGACAATAAACTGTATTTACAACATAATTTATTAATGCTTTATAGGCACTGACAGTGGTGCTAAATCCTATAAAACTCCATGTTGCCCCAGGGCGTCAGGTGTGCATGTCTGGAGAGAGATTACCTAGCAGGATTGCAGCCCACAATTCATCTTTCCATATGAGGCTAATTCTATTCTGTTATGGGCACGTCATAGACTGCAGGTTTTATGAGGATATTCTGTCTGCCTGTTGCTGCATGCTCAGTTACTCATTTATGGTCAGAAGAGGGTGAGGTCTATGATGGCGGGGGTGTCATGGTTTGGGCAACCCATGAGTGGGGCTTAATTTGGCCTGATTCTCCAATGAGGCATTTTGCCAGATGGGATATACCACAGCAGAGGGGGAACTAAATTACAGCCCGGTGAGAACAGCAATATTTCCTGGAATAACAGTGGTGGTCATTCCGAGTTGTTCGCTCGCAAGCTGCTTTTAGCAGCTTTGCACACGCTAAGCCGCCGCCTACTGGGAGTGAATCTTAGCATAGTAAAATTGCGAACGAAAGATTAGCAGATTTGCGAATAGACACTTCTTAGCAGTTTCTGAGTAGCTCCACACTTACTCGGCAACTGCGATCAGTTCAGTCAGTTTCGTTCCTGGTTTGACGTCACAAACACACCCAGCGTTCACCCAGACACTCCCCCGTTTCTTTAGACACTCCCGCGTTTTCCCCAGAAACGGCAGCGTTTTTTCACACACACCCATAAAAAGGCCAGTTTCCGCTCAGAAACACCCACTTCCTGTCAATCACACAACGATCACCAGAACGAAGAAAAAACCTCGTAATGCCGTGAGTAAAATTCCTAACTGCATAGCAAATTTACTTGGCGCAGTCGCAGTGCGAACATTGCGCATGCGCAATTAGCGGAAAATCGCTGCGATGCGAAGAAAATTACAGAGCGAACAACTCGGAATGAGGGCCAGTGAACGGAGACATGTGCTCTCGACAGTGGGAGAACTGCAAGTTCCAGCTTGCCCACCGAGTCAATGTGGAGGTGCCAAGCCAGCAATGGTTTGCACATATATATATTTATGCCTTTGCTAGATATGTAAATAGACACGGGCGCTGTCGCTTAAGACCAGTAGGGCCAGGGCAAAAATCACGTTAGTGGGCTATTACTTATAGCATGTAGCCTATGTTTTATGGTTTATAATAAATAGCGCATCTGCCTTGTAATGGTACTTTTCTTTTTTTTTTTCATTTTAAATGCTACCATACTATATAAGTTCACCAAATGCAGTATATAAGGGTGTGCAGAATAGGTAGACAAGCATATACTAGTTTCACTTTTTAAACATACATACAGATGTGTCCACATATATCTTTGCTATATCCCGCCATGTACGGCACGGTTTTGGTATATAAACTTGTGTAACAGGAGTCTTGCTAGAATGTGCTCTGCTACAAAAATTCCACCAGCGACCGACTCCAGGCTTGTGCAAAAACAACAAATACCTTTTATTCAGGTAGCTCAAAAACAAAGATATACATAAAACAAAGATCACTGTCTTTAGTATAAACTACCAGGGAGATTAGGCCCTGCCTCACTCCCTCTTACTTAATAAGGAACCCTTCAGGCCCCGGCATTCTGACACTAGTGGCCCAGCCCTCCGGATCCCACTGTCACTAGCAGGCCTATCACCTGGACACTAACTGCCTTCAGGAGCCCTGAATCATGGGAGAGACTCTGCTGGCTGATGAAGCAGTTTCTTGAGCTAAGAAGCCTATAAGACCTGGTCTGGGCCCAATGGATGGGAACACAGTCCATCCACACTTCCCATCCACCCCAGGACCCTGTGTGTACCTTACAGGGGGCAAAATACCTCTCCTGCCACACTTGCAAATGCAAATAAACTTACAAATGCAGTTTTGCTGCAGTCTGCAGGTAGTCAGGTTCCCACACTCAGCAATTCCTACCAATTTACCAGTTATTAATATATAGCGCACACATACTCCGCAGAGCTTTACAGAGAATATTTGGCCATTCACATCAGTCCCTGGCCGAGTGGAGCTTACACTCTATATTCCCTACCACATGTACACAAACATACACATTCACACTAGGGTTCATTTTGGTCGGAGATAATGAACTGACCAGTATATTTTTGGGATTGTGGGAGGAAACCGGAGCACCCAGAGGAAACCCATGCAAGCATGGGGAGAATATACATACTCCACACAGTTAGGGCCATGGTGGGAAATGAACCCACAACTTCAGTTGTGTGAGGCAGTAATGCTAACCATTACAATGTCCGTGCTGATGTTTGATGCCTGACAATTCTTAAAGCATATAAACTACCAATGACAGACGCAATACTGCCATGACACAGGGCAGACCCCCAGGTAGGGGGCGTGGCCAATGGAAGGGTTACAGTTAAGCATAACTTCCAGTGGTGCGCTGAGGGGGCATTGCCGAATCATCACATGGGGTATGGATATATCTCCTCTGAACTCTTGGGCCCCTATACAGGACTGACCCCAGATACTTTGTTCCCACCCCCCTTCCTCTCTTGGCACCACTGTGTGGGCAGCACTGCAGTAGCACAACTAGGGAACGAGGAGCCAAAGGCTCTGGTGGACCTGGGTAAATGCCCTTTTTGCCCATTGAATAAAGCAGCAATGAACATGGGGTACTTGATAAACATTCAGACAAAGGGCTTTGCGGATGCATCTTGTTCCATTAGGAACCCACGTCAGGATGAATCCATTAAGTTTTCTCCTTGCTTGTGCACACTGCTGACTTATTTCGTGCCCCTCGCAGACGCTGTCAGTGTTCTAGACCAGATAATTCTAATTTATTTTTGCCAATATTCACGGCCATAAGGAATTATATATTGCCTGGATGTACTATTAATTATCCGCGGGGACGGGGGCTCCCTGTGATGTGTAAGAAGTGAAATGATTACAGAAGCGATCGCTTCACCTCTGCTGCGGGAACCAGGTCCGTTCTGCACATGCGTGGTCTGCTGTCCGCCATTACCAGGGCTGGTTCTGGGGGAACCCTCTCCTGGTGATTTCAGCAGATTGGAGTCCATAGACTACAGTGGCTGACAGCCTCATGGTAACTGTGCTGTTGGAAGTGAATACTATGGAGATATCTGCTGAGGTTGCTCCTTCATACATTCGGAAGATCCTTAATATTTGCAGGTTCCGTTTTCGGGGGATATGCTGCAAATATTATTTGCTAACTATGTCCCAAATTCCTTTATGACAGCACAGATACAGAGTTAATGAGAGCATGACATACAGATGGGTCCTCCGTTATCTTGACTGTTTCTGCGCCTAGGCGGAGGTTTAGTCACGCCTAGGCGATAGCTTAGCTTGCTGAGTTTAATCACGGACAGGCGCGTTGAGGCGATACTAGATACTCGGCATGCATTACACATCTCCACCACTGGGTGACTAATGCTCCACTAATCCAGTACTATAGATCGAATAGCGGCGGATTGATCTACAGCTCTGGCAAATGGTAATATCATGGACGTCATGACATGATTTGATTTTGGGGTACACTGATGAAGGGGTAATGGCCATACAATGCTAGGGCGGTTGCAGCTGTGCCACTTTGGCATTTCTGGTCCCTCAGGCAGTCCCAGGTCAATTGCCTTGTGCCAGTGCCCTTGCGTGATTAAAAAAAATCCACACAAGATCTAGAGGTACATTAAAGACTCACTCACAACCACTGGTGTTTATTTTACTAGTGTTTAATGTGAGTGTCCGTTGCATTCTCCTGCTGCTCCTTCATGCCCCAGTTCCCCACCGACTGCAAATGTCTGCCATGTTCTAACAAACAGGAACCCGACCAATGACTCATTCATATTGTTGCTTATTAGGTGGACTAGGTACAAATATTGGTTCTGATTCTAAGTTGCACTCAGAAGCGCATGTGGGCCACCTGCAGCTTTATGCAAATCCCGCAACAAACTCCTCCCCTTGTGCACATCCGTTCGCCTGAATGTTCTGAATCGTTCTGAGTCATTATGCGTTCTCTTATCATTAGCCTTTGCTCTAGAAGGTCCACTGAAGGTGGTAGCAGCCACTGTGGGCCGTATTCTATAGGAGTCGGAAAGTGCCGTCTTGTCGGAAGGGGTTTTGACCTATTCAATGCCGCGCCTTTTTTTTCAGACAAGTCGGAAAACCTGACTTGTCGGAAGAGTGTTGGAATACTCGTGGATCGGCGGCTTCAGCCGCCGAGCCGCGGCTATTGTCAGAAGCGGGGCCAAACCCGACAGGTTTTAGCCCAGTTTATGACAATATCAATCCGACTTTAAAAAAAGTCGGATTGACCCTGTCGGCAGAGCTGGCCTTAGCTATAGGCAGGCTAGGCATTTGCCTAGGGCATCCAAGCATGTCTAGGGGCATCCAAGCATGTCCCTGCAGTATCTCATGCTGAGAGGGACAGTCTGAAAACTGTTACTTTCCAAATGTATTCAATCAGTACTTGTATACACTGCTTTTTACATTTGTCAAATAGAATGCCCACAGTCCCTTAAACTCCCTCCGACATGCTTGAATGACCCTGACTTGTGAGACCTCAGACAGCAGAAGCCTGGCATTGAATACAGTTCTGTCGGGTCATTTCTGTTGGAAAGGACCCGACAGCTGTTGCTTACAGCCCTAAGTGGGTAACTAACGTCTAAACATAACTATATAATTCCCCGGTGATCTTACATCGCCTTCCTAGTGTTTGAACATTTGCAAAGTCTATATATAGAACTGCAACATAGGAAGCCATATGGGAGCACGGAAGCGATGGCCTCCGTTTGTGAAAATGGGGGCGTGTCACCGCCGTTTAGGGGGCATGCAGAGGCCAGGGATCTCCATCATAGGACGGGCAGCATGCAGTGCCGCGGTGAGCCACCCTATAGTGGTAGAGAGATCCGATGGTGGGATCACTACTATTTACATACAGCGCTATCACTGCTGCTTCCAGAGAAGTGATAGGAAATCCCACCGCACCTGAATGACCCCCATAGTGAGCTGGACCTATTTGCTAAAATCCCAGGATCCATTCACTGTACCCTGGCTGTGTATTGTGTCCCGGAGTTTCTCCGCAAACCATCTCCCACACCTCAGCCAAGCGATCATAAGAATTTATACAAAACTTCCATGGGGTGCGTCTGTACCGCGTGCATGGATTCCACCGTGACTGAGGGCATCTGTTGCTATTGGAAACAGGCAGTAATAAGCTATGGCCGGGAAATGCCAGTTATCCTCCTTAACGAGCGGATCAGTTTTTATTGACAGCGCTTTTCAAGTATCGTTACAGTGTTATTTTACATCATTAAATCAGGCGACGGGGATTTGTGTGATTATGTGTTCTAGAGGCTGGAGAAGTGGACTATTAAATAGCGGATTCATTTTCCCCTCTGCCAATTATTCTGTCTATGTCTTATAGTATGGTAGCATTTGATTCTAATTAGAATTTGGATTTTCAGGACAGATACGGGGCTTGTGTTACCCAGGCAGAGATGCACCGTACAGATGTACTGCAGCTCCTGACCTTCAAGGTATTGAAGGCGGCAGCTGGTGTTGTCACAGGAACGGTGAGTGTATGACGCACTTTACCCAATGCAGCGAGACCAGCACCTGGGGGAATAAAATACATGTTCCAGACTACAGTGCCTGAGCCGGTTATGGCATAAATACAGTATTTACTATGCTGAATGTTATAGTACATCATGCATTGTTCTGTGTACAGGGTGCCCGACGTAGATGATATGCTGCTGCCAAAAGGGGGTGTGGCCACATCTTGCACCTACCTACCTGCCCGACCCATATACCAAGAGATACCCGGCTATCTGGTCCTGAACCCATTCTTCCTTTCCTGCCATAGACTTTTCACTCCAGAGTTTTGGCTATAAAAATGATTAGAATAATACAAAGAAGATATTTCTAGCACATACTTTGTATTTTTCATGTGCTTTATACAGTCAAAACTCTGGCACAAACGTTAGTATAACAGGAGAGGCTCTGCCTCACCTGCCTCACCCCACCGTACGTCACTGGTTGCTTACCCCCCACCCCAAATATTTAAGAGATGCCAGTCAATGTACTGGTACAGATGGAGACGCTCTTATCTACAGCAGCTCCATCGCAAACGTGCACTCCCGGCGTGACGAGGCGATGCGTCTGCCTAGTCACGCCGTGAATTCACAGAGACGCTTCCTATTCTGAGCGTCTCTGTCTTGGCAGCGCGCCCGCCCGGACGGAGATGCTTTCCATTCAAGTGAAGCGGGCGCGCCTAGTCACAGACGGAGCCCTGACTAGCGTGGCTCTATCTGTATGTGCAGGGCCATCTTAACGGCAGTGAAGGCCCATGGGCAAAGGAATGTTCTGGGGCCCCTATCCATCCTCCAGCAGTAGAGGTGGGGGGTGCTATCAACGGCAGCTTTGATGTCCCGCGGGCAGTAGGGGGTGTTCTATCTTCCGCTGGAGCAGTAATTTCTACTAATTACTCCTTTACTGCAGAGATGGTGGGAGATGGGGCAGGAGGGAGAACACTAACCTGTAGAATGGGCATTGAGTTGAATGAAGGGGCCCCGGTACATGACTTCCAGGGTGGTAGGGGGTATTTAATATACAGGGGAGGGGTGGATAGTGAAGTGGGCTTAATATTCATCATTTTCCAGTGGGAGGGCAGCTTGCCTGACTGCAGATATCTCCGGTTCCTGGAAATAGATTTCTTAGCTTTTTGGGGATAAAAAACTAGAGAGTCCCACCTTTCAGGAGACTTGGGGATCAGAGTTCAGGAGCCAGAGTAATCCACCAATGTAAAATATAAAACTGCATACCAGGCGTGTGGAGCGGGAAGCAGATAGCTTCGTGACAGACGGGATCCCGGAAGTTGATATACCGACACCGGGATCTCGAAGTAGGAGGCAATGCCTGCGTCGAGATACCGACGTTGCACGGGATGCCGAGGACACATTACCGACAGCTGGCATCCCGATCGTCCGGACAGCGGGACGGGATTCTGCTGTCGGCATTCCAACCGCCGGCACCCTGTCCATCGGCAAATCATATTGATCCTTGTGGAGCTGGAGCAGGGACCGGCTGCTGGAAGGCTGATATCTCTAGTTCTGGGCATAATAAAGACAAGCTGCCAGTGTCCACAGAAAGGGTAGAGTCGCAGCTTTCGGAGAATGCCCCCAGAAAAACTCTAAGTCAGACAGAACCCGAGATATCTGGCTGGAAAGAGCAATAAAGAGTCTCGGATGGGGACCACTGCTTTGAAGTCAGATATCTCCAGTTCCCCAGGGCAGATTATGAAAATTCTGGTACCCCTGGAAAAAGGGGACCCTTAGCTATACTCCTGGGGCCCTTGGGCAATTGCCTATTGAGCCCATACAAAAAGATGGCCCTGGGTACTAGGATACACAAAGATGTGTACATTCGATTTTGCGCATGCGCGGTATGCAAAAACTTGACGTTTGTGTATACGTTAAGAGATCTGTCCGACTGACTCAATGTCTCAATGTTTAGAATCCCCCTTATTACACTCAGATCAGAATCGCACGGCAGTTACTGACCATTTAACAAACTGGAATGGAACATAAGGCCAAAGGGAGCTGATTGACAAACGATTTGCCCGGACAATGGCATACAATTAAACAAGTCTGTAGAAGCTGCAGGACAGGTTCTTGGAATTTAATGCTGTAAAACACGCATACTCCCCAGGGTACAGGACGGAGACAGGCGCAGCCAGACAGAACACGGACATACTAAGGTGAAAGACGCAGCCAGACAGAACCGCACACGGACATACTAATGTGACAGACGCAGCTAGACAAAACCGCACACGACATACTAAGGTGACAGGTGCAGCTAGACAAAACCGCACACGACATACTAAGGTGACAGGTGCAGACAGACAGAACCACACACGGACATACTAAGGTGACAGATGCAGCCAGACAGAACCGCACACGGACGTACTAAGGTGACAGGCGCAGCCAGACAGAACCGCACACGGACGTACTAAGGTGACAGGCGCAGACAGACAGAACCGCACACGGGCATACTAATGTGACAGGCGCAGACAGACAGAACCGCACACGGACATACTAAGGTGACAGGCGCAGCCAGACAGAACCGCACACGGGCATACTAATGTGACAGGCGCAGACAGACAGAACCGCACACGGACATACTAAGGTGACAGGCGCAGCCAGACAGAACCGCACACGGGCATACTAAGGTGACAGGCGCAGACAGACAGAACCGCACATGGACATCCTAAGGTGACAGACGCAGACAGACAGAACCGCACACAGACATACTAAGGTGACAGGCGCAGCCAGACAGAACCGCACACGGACGTACTAAGTTGACAGGCGCAGACAGATAGAACCGCACACGGACATACTAAGTTGACAGGCGCAGACAGACAGAACCGCACACGGACATACTAAGGTGACAGGCGCAGACAGACAGAACTGCACGCGGGCATACTAAGGTGACAGGCGCAGCCAGACAGAACCGCACATGGACATACTAAGGTGACAGGCGCAGACAGACAGAACTGTACACGGACATACTAAGGTGACAGGCGCAGCCAGACAGAACCGCACACGGGCATACTAAGGTGACAGACAGAACCGCACACGGACATACTAAGGTGACAGACGCAGACAGACAGAACCGCACACGGACATACTAAGGTGACAGGCGCAGACAGACAGAACTGCACACGGACATCCTAAGGTGACAGACGCAGCCAGACAGAACCACACACGGACATACGAAGGTGACAGGCGCAGACAGACAGAACCGCACACGGGCATACTAAGGTGACAGGCGCAGACAGACAGAACTGTACACGGACATACTAAGGTGACAGGCGCAGCCAGACAGAACCGCACACGGACATCCTAAGGTGACAGACGCAGCCAGACAGAACCGCACACGGACGTACTAAGGTGACAGACACAGCCAGACAGAACCGCACACGGACATACGAAGGTGACAGGCGCAGCCAGACAGAATCGCACACGGACGTACTAAGGTGACAGGCGCAGCCAGACAAAACCGCACACGGACATACTAAGTTGACAGGCGCAGACAGACAGAACCGCACACGGGCATACTAAGGTGACAGGCGCAGACAGACAGAACTGCACACGGACATCCTAAGGTGACAGACGCAGCCAGACAGAACCACACACGGACATACGAAGGTGACAGGCGCAGCCAGACAGAATCGCACTCGGACGTACTAAGGTGACAGGCGCAGCCAGACAAAACCGCACACGGACATACTAAGTTGACAGGCGCAGACAGACAGAACCGCACACGGGCATACTAAGGTGACAGGCGCAGACAGACAGAACCGCACACGGACATACTAAGTCGACAGGCGCAGACAGACAGAACCGCACACGGGCATACTAAGGTGACAGGCGCAGACAGACAGAACCGCACACGGACATACGAAGGTGACAGGCGCAGACAGACAGAACCGTACACGGACATACTAAGGTGACAGGCGCAGACAGACAGAACTGTACACGGACATACTAAGGTGACAGACGCAGACAGACAGAACCGCACACGGATGTACTAAGGTGACAGGCGCAGACAGACAGTACCGCACACGGACATACTAAGGTGACAGGTGCAGACAGACAGAACCACACACGGACATACGAAGGTGACAGGCGCAGACAGACAGAACCGTACACGGACATACTAAGGTGACAGGCGCAGACAGACAGAACTGTACACGGACATACTAAGGTGACAGACGCAGACAGACAGAACCGCACACGGATGTACTAAGGTGACAGGCGCAGACAGACAGTACCGCACACGGACATACTAAGGTGACAGGTGCAGACAGACAGAACCACACACGGACATACGAAGGTGACAGACACAGACAGACAGAACAATGGGGGTCATTCCGAGTTGTTCGCTCGCAAGCTGCTTTTAGCTGCTTTGCACACGCTAAGCCGCCGCCTACTGGGAGTGAATCTTAGCTTTTCAAAATTGCGAACGAAAGATTAGCAGAATTGCGAATAGACACTTCTTAGCAGTTTCTGAGTAGCTCCAGACTTACTCGGCATCTGCGATCAGTTCAGTCAGTTTCGTTCCTGGTTTGACGTCACAAACACGGGTGGTCTTCTGTTTGCCAGCGGTCGGGCTCCCGGCGCTCAGTATACCGGCGCCGGGAGCCCGACAGCCGGCATACCGACACTTATTTTCCCTCGTGGGGGTCCACGACCCCCATAGAGGGAGAATAAAATAGTGTGGCGCGCGTAGCGCGCCACCGTGCCCGTAGCGTGGCGAGCACAGCGAGCCCGCAAGGGGCTCATGTGCGCTCGCCAAGCTGGCGGTAAGCCGGCGGTCGGGCTCCCGGCGCCGGGATGCTGGTCGCCGGGAGCCCGACCGCCGGCCAGCCGTAGTGAACCCCACAAACACACCCAGCGTTCGCCCAGACACTCCTCCGTTTCTCCAGCCACTCCTGCGTTTTTCCCAGAAACGGTAGCGTTTTTTCGCACACACCCATAAAACGGCCAGTTTCCGCCCAGAAACACCCACTTCCTGTCAATCACATTACGATCACCAGAACGAAGAAAAAACCTCGTAATGCCGTGAGTAAAAAACCTAACTGCATAGCAAATTTACTTGGCGCAGTCGCACTGCGGACATTGCGCATGCGCATTAGCGACTAATCGCTCCGTTGCGAGAAAAAAATAACGAGCGAACAACTCGGAATGACCCCCCATAGCTTTATTGCTGATGTTCCAGAAAATATAAATTCCTTCTTTGCCTTTGTTCTCCCTCCTTTCTCTCCCATACAATAAATAGAAGCACAGGCATCTCAGTGGGTCACTTTCTGTTGGGAAACCTTGGCAACCAAAGTACAGTAAATGCTGTTGTGTTGTTATGGGGGACGTCACATTAAGCGTATTTCAAAAAGTTCAATGGAAATGTATTGAGGAAAAGATAATAAGGCCCTATTTACTATTCCCTGCAGTCTGATAATATCCATTTCTTATCTTTGTATACTGCGAGTAAAAAGAATAAAGTGATAACTTACATCATCACTATACGCCTGGGATCACCCAGCTTGCTGGATATGCCTGTGTAACACTTAGTACAGTGGGGGTTATTCAGAGTTGCTAGCAAACCAAAAAAGTTAGCAATTGGGTAAATCAATGTGCAGTGCAGGTGGGGCAGATGTAACATGTGCAGAGAGAGTTAGATTTGGGTGGGGTGTGAAATCTAAATTGCAGCGTAGAATTAAAGCAGCCAGTATTTACCCTGCACAGAAACAATATAACCCACCCAAATCTCTCTGCACATGTTACATCTGCCCTACCTGCAGTGCACCATGATTTTGCCCAAATCCTAACTTTTCTGGTTTGCTAACATCGCTGAATAACCCCAAGTATGGACTGGGAAGAGGGATACCTACCACAGCCTATAAGCTATCATACTGTACCTTGATAGACAGCAGGGGGGAAGGGGGGGGGAGATGGACGACAGGGGCACCGACAGACCATTCCGAGGAGCGGTCCGGCCCACACAGGTGTGACCAGACTGTGGATGCCCCTGCCTACAGAGCGGCTGCATGTGGGGCATCCACAGTTGCTGCGACCGCAAATAAATTGCGGTCTCAGCCGCTGGGCGGCACTGTCGGCATGCTGGACGGCCCCCAGAATGCCATAGAAATAATTGCAGATTCTGCTAAAAACCAGAATCTGCAATCCAATCTAAATCAGGTCCTATATTAGGTCTTGATTCATATATATCACTAGGTGATTAATCGCGCCCTACGGGCGCTGTTCACACCGTCGTAAGGGGCTACGCCCCGTTAACCCTTGCACACCCTTGTGGCGTGCAATATTTTTATTATATGGAGTATTACCTCCAATCATAATTGTGTGAGTGGTTAAATATTGTACGGACAAAGGGCGTGCAATGGTTAAGGGGTGGAAGCCCCTTGCAAAGGCGTGAACAGCGCACACAGGGCCTGGTGAATAACCTAGTAGGTACTTTGGTTGGGGGAGTAGGGGGTGCGGGGAAGAGGCGGATGGGATCCTGGGGTGCCACGGGAGGGGCGGTTGCGGTGGTGCCGCAGGTGGGGAAGGGTGCATGGGTGCCGCGGGTGGTGGTCCAGAGGCGCTGCGGGTGGGGGAGGAGCAGTTGCGGGGTTGCCCAGGGTGGGAGAGGAGTGGATGTGGTGGGAGGTGCGGGGTCGCTGAGGGTGGGGGAGGGGGTCCGGAGAATCGTGGGCGTTGGAGGGGGTGTGTGGGGGTGCCGCGGATGGGACCCGGAGGTACTGCGAGTGGGGGAGAGGCGGGTAATGCTTATCCTGCTTCTCCTCCTGTCAGCATCTAAGCTGCTGTCCTCCTTTTGGCAGTGGCTCTCCCAGAGACTCGCACAGCAGCCAGTCACTATTGTTCGTGCCGGTGTCCCAATGTGCCGCATTACAGGGAAGAAGATGTACGCAATAAACTACAGCTCCCAGCAGCCCTAAGGGGCGGAATGCTTCGGCGCTAGGAGCTGCTGGGAGCTGTAGTTTATGTAGTGCGTCTACTTCCCTGTAATGCGGCGCGTTGGGACACTGGTGCTAACAATAGTGACTGGCTGGCAGAACTGTGTGACTGGCTGAATCAATGTAAAAGGTGAGAGTGCTGTGCAGTGTCAGTGACACTACACACATGCAGCGGCGCCGGAAGCACAAAACCTTTTCTCCCCCTCGGCGCCGACAGCACAAAGCCTCCTCTCCCCCTCGGCGCCGGCAGCACAAAACCTCCTCTCCCCCCTCCCCTCCCCTGTGTGACATTCAGTGGCCGGGAGGGAGCCAAAGTGGGCGGAGCTAGATGGGAGTAAGGGGCAGAGCTACACGGGACCATGCTGCAGCAGGAGGATGATCTGCTACAGCTTCGGCCAACCAGACTTCATTAGATAAGTGTCTGGAAAGAGAGTGAGTGTGTGTGTATATATACAGTGTCTGTGTATACTGTATATATGTGTGACTGTGTATGTGTGTAATGTATGTGTGTAAACGGTACTGGGAGAGGGGGCATTACGTGTGTAAGCGTCACTGGTATAGGGGGTGTTACGTGTGTAAGCATCACTGGTACAGGGGGCGTTATGTGTGTAAGCGGCACTGGTACAGAGGGCGTTACGTGTGTAATCGTCACTGCTACAGGGGGCATTACGTGTGTAATTGTCACTGCTACAGGGGGTGTTACGTGTGTAAGCGTCACTGGTACAGGGGGTGTTACGTGTATAAGCGTCACTGGTACAGGGGGCGTTACGTGTGTAAGCATCACTGGTACAGGGGGTGTTATGTGTGTAAGCGGCACTGGTACAGAGGGCGTTACATGTGTAATCGTTACTGCTACAGGGGGCATTACGTGTGTAATTGTCACTGCTACAGGGGGCATTACGTGTGTAATTGTCACTGCTACAGGGGGTGTTACTTGTGTAAGCGTCACTGGTACAGGGGGGGCGTGACATGTGTAAGCGTCAATGGTTCAGGGGGCATTACATGTGTAAGCGTCTCTGGTACAGGGGGCATTACATGTGTAAGTGTCTCTACTACAGGGGTCATTATGTACGCTGTGCGTTTGTAAAGTATGCAAGGGTGCAAATTTATAGTTTGCAGGGGGGCGCCGAACACTCTAGCACCGGCCCAGACTGCACACCCACTGCACTGCACAGCACTGTCACCTTTTACATTGATTCAGCGTCCATACATTACCCTCCATTATATCACCCTCTCTATCCGCTACATTAACCATCTCGGGGCTTCCAGGCCGGCAGGCCAGGTGCTGTGTTGCGGAGTCAGGGCCTCTGGGATTCTGGGCGCGGCTGTGGTGGGGAGGCACTTCTGTGACATCACACGCAGAGCAGGCTCCGGGGCTCAGAGAGTATGCGGCGCAGGGAGGGCTATGAAAGTCTTCCGCTGCGCCGCTTTCATACACATCTATGCCGGTGGCCGCAGCAGCTTTTGTTCCACCTGCGGCGCGGCTAGGGAGTGGGGATTGTTGATGCCGGAGGGGGCAGGTGGACTGGCAGCAAGACATTGGTGGTCATTCCGAGTTGATTGCTCGCTAGCAGTTTTTAGCAGCCGTGCAAACGCTATGCCGCCGCCCAGTGGGAGTGTATTTTAGCTTAGCAGAAGTGCGAACAAAGGGATCGGAGAGCGGGTACAAAAAATTTTTGTGCAGTTTCAGAGCAGCTTCAGACCTACTCGGCGCTTGCGATCACTTCAGACCATTCAGTTCCTGATTTGACGTCATGAAGACACCCTGCGTTCGGCCAGCCACGCCTGCGTTTTTCCGAACACTCCCTGAAAACGGTCAGTTGACACCCAGAAACGCCCTCTTCCTGTCAATCACTCTGCGGCTGCCTATGCGACTGAAAAGCATCGCTAGACCCTGTGTAAAACTACATCGTTCGTTGTAATAGTAAGCCGCACGTGCGCATTGCGCTGCATACGCATGCGCAGAAGTGGCGAGTTTTTGTCTGATCGCTGCACAGCGAACGAATGCAGTTAGCGATCAACTTGGAATGATCCCCATAGGACGCTGCAGTAAAAGGATTGTTTTTCCCCCTATCTACAGCGCAGAGACTTGCTGCAGATGTAGTGGCATACCCTCCAGCTGCACCTTTTTGGCAGGTACAGGACCTTTTTTTTATGGTCTGTACTGATTTTTGACTCTCCAAGCTTCCATTGAAAGTATAGGAAAAGGGGCGTGACCACGCTGGTGTACTCGTGGCCACGCCCCCTTTTCGAATTTGCATCAATGTTTATGTGTAAATTGTTGGAGGGTGTGTTGCTGCAGATGCAGTGGGACTATTTTGGGGTGTGGGGCTGGAGCTGCAGCTCCATCAGTCCCATTGCTAATCCTGCTCTGTGAAAACACAGCAGGCAAAGGGCAGAGCCTCCCATTGGATGTAACCTGTGTGGGAGGGCGTTTCTCACCCAATCAGCTGTGGGCTGGGTGTGATAGACCTGCCACTAACCCAATGAGAGCTCCTAGCCACGCCCAGCGTTAGAAACCCAGGCACAGAGTCACAGGGCTATTATATATATCATACTTGTGTACATATTATATCTGCAGGGCCGTAGAAAGCTTTCCCGGGCCCCAGTGATGAAAGGGGGCATGGCTTACCTGGGAGGTGTGGCCACACCCTCTTAAATGTTTTATTTTATTTTTAAATTACATTTGCTCCTCAGCCAGGGTCAACTACAGGGAGGGGGTGCGATCATTGTAATCGAACTCCCCTCCGCCAGCCGCCCTGCACCCTGCAGGCAGAAGCAGAGGTGTAGCTAGGGGCCACAGTGCCCGGAGCAGGGGTATGTTTCGGCGCCCCCTCCCCTGTACTGAATTGGGGGCATGTTACATTTGAAATGAAAAAATATTTGAAAATCCTAAATTGGTGACAGGGCCGGTTCTAGTCCTTGTTGAGCTCACGGTGTAAGTTTCCTTTGGGTGCTCCTCATGATTAAAAGAGGAACATTGTGCGCTGAAGGTGTGCAACAAAAATATAGGGGAGTGGCTTCATGTGGAAGGGGCGTGACCACAGAATTGTACCAATTCAGATTACACCACACAGTAGTGTCCGTTATTCACATTACACCACACAGTAGTACCCCTTATACACTTTACGCCACACAGTATTGCCCCATATACACGGTACACAACATAGTAGAGCTGTTTATACATGTTACACACCACAGTAGAGCCCCTTATACACGTTACACAACACAGTAGAGCCGCTTATACACGTTACATCACAATAGAGCCACTTATACATGTTACACCACAGTAGAGCACCTTATACACTTTACACCACAGTACAGACGCTTATACACGTTACACCACAGTAGAGCTCCTTATACACATTACACCACAGTAGAGGCGCTTATACACATTACACCACAGTAGAGCCGTTTATACATGTTACACCACAGTAGAGCCACTTATACATGTTACACCACAGTAGAGCCGTTTATTCATGTTACACCACAGTAGAGGCCCTTATACATGTTACACCACAGTAGAGCCACTTATACATGTTACACCACAGTAGAGGCCCTTATACAGGTTACACCACATTAGAGCTGCTTATACACTTTACACCACAGAGGAGCCGCTTATACACATTACAACACAGTAGATCCGCTTATAAACGTTACACCACAGTAGATCCGCTTATAAACGTTACACCACAGTAGAACCGCTTATATAGTTACACCACAGTAGAACCGCTTATAAACATTACACCACAGTAGATCTGTTGATAAACGTTACACCACAGTAGATCCGCTTATAAACGTTACACCACAGTAGAACCGCTTATAAACATTACACCACAGTAGATCTGTTGATAAACGTTACACCACAGTAGATCCGCTTATAAACGTTACACCACAGTAGATCTGCTGATAAACGTTACACCACAG
Organism: Pseudophryne corroboree; assembly: GCF_028390025.1. Lineage (NCBI taxonomy): Eukaryota > Metazoa > Chordata > Amphibia > Anura > Myobatrachidae > Pseudophryne > Pseudophryne corroboree. The sequence continues at coordinate 56,454,378 of NC_086447.1, read as the reverse complement.
TAGAACCGCTTATATAGTTACACCACAGTAGATCTGCTGATAAACGTTACACCACAGTAGAACCGCTTATATAGTTACACCACAGTAGAACCGCTTATAAACATTACACCACAGTAGATCCGCTTATAAACATTACACCACAGTAGATCCGCTTATAAACGTTACACCACAGTAGATCCGCTTATAAACGTTACACCACAGTAGAACCGCTTATAAACATTACACCACAGTAGATCCGCTTATAAACGTTACACCAAAGTAGAACCGCTTATAAACATTACACCACAGTAGAGGTGCTGCAGAAGCTGTGGCAGAAAGCGGTGCTGCAGCAGCTGGGGCAGAGAGTAGTGCAGCAGGACAGACGTAACACTGCTGCACAGCTACAAGCAGACAGATAAATAAAGAGGACAGGCAGAGCTCCGGCATATGCTGACGGTCAGGATCTCCTGCTGTTGCCTCTGGTCTGTCCTAATCTCTACCTAGTCTCCAAGTGAAGTCAGTGTGCGCCCCCTTTGCTTCTCCTCCTCCTGCTTTGCAGCGGCCTGCAGTATAGTGGGCATAGGGAGGGGTGAACAGGCTGCGGTGCGCCCTCTAGCTTTTCCAGTGCCCGGAGCTCGTGATCCACCGGAGAAAGCTGAGAGGTGACCCGGCAGAGTGATCAGATCTGTGTGTTCGATGGACACACAAGCTGATCACCGTGTAAAAAAACCCACAAAAAGTTTTTAAATAAAACAAAAAACCATACTCACTTGTTCAGGGAGCCGGTGTCCACTGCTCCGGTGAGCGTTGCCGGGCGCTGGGTCCCCCATTTGCTGCAATGTGACTCCGATGCAGTAAAGTGACGCTGCAAAACGGCAGTGCACTTTACAGCACCGGGGGTCACAGCACAGAAGAAGGACCCGGTGCCCGGCAGCAGCCTCCTGAAGCAGCGCGGACCGGTTCCCTGGACAGGTAAGTATATTATCCTGCTGGGGGGGTCCGCGGCGCGCGGGGGTAGTTGCGACGGGGGGGGGGGGGGTTGACCGGGTGGCGGTGGTAGCCGCGATGCCGGTGGGGGCGGCGCATGCGCAGCAGGACATCGGGGTATATTTTATGAAAAATACCCCATTGATGCTGCGGAGTGTCATCGCAGGGACAGAGCTTGACCGCAAGCTCTGTTCCTGCATGTGATAATTGATAGATCCCTGCGATGTAATCAGTTATCGCAGTGCGAGTTTGGGCGATTTTATCACCTGTCATCTACATCCTGGATGTGGATGGTGATAAATAGGCCCCAAAGCCTGTTATATCCTGTGGTGTTCTCTGAGGTAATAACCATTTTACCATACACCTTTATGTATGTTTACAATCCCGATCTTCGGAAGTCCTGCGCTGACCCAACTCTGTTGCTTAGGAACTCACCTGGATTGTGCCATTGTGAGTGTAACTATTAGTATGAATGGCTTACTCCTGTCTGGCTCTCTGCAGTATTTCTGTTCTGCATATTATATTATCCGCTACACTTCATCACATAATTGTCACATTAACCTGTTTGCATTTGCCAAGTACAAAGTCAAACATAAAGAAAAATCCAATTTGTACTTAGATTCAAATTATCCTTCACATGTCTGCGCTCATAGGCAAGCACAGGAGGGGTTTCCAGTTGCCAGTAATGGCATTTTTTTAAATTTTTTATCTACTTTTGTAAATACGGGGTGCTGATTTATTTCTGGTCATTCCAGGGTAGATTTACTAAACCTTCCAAAAATGAAAAGTGGTGGTATTTCTCACAGCAACCAATCACATTCTTTCTATCATTTCTCTATTGCATCCTAGAAAATGATACAAAGAATCTGATTGGTTGCTAGGGGCAATACCACCACTGGTATGTTTTAGAGGGTTTCATAAATATACCAGCCTGAAATACGCTCGCTATGTACTTGTTTACCCTCCCGGAAGTAGTGGGAGACTTACGATTTTTTGGGGAGTCCTCCGCACCCCCAGAAGAGTAGGTGGCACTCCCGCATCATCACCCACTAGTGAAGGGGGCAGTGCCAAGAGCGGAGCTTAAATACACAATGCACATCTTTAAGCCCCACCCCTGTCTGCGGACCCACAAATCGCAGCATTTTTCCTATGGTGGGGGAGGGCCTAAAGATTTGACAGCCCAGACCCACCCAGTGGTGCAAGTAGAAATATTTTCTTAGTGGTACTCAGTGCTGAAAAATGGGTGTGGTCATGTATTGTGAGGAGGCATGGCCACATGCTGCTAGTGGGAGTGGCTACATGACCCTAGTGGCGTGGCCACACGACACATGCCTCCAGTATAATAGAAATATATAGTGATACCTCCAGTATAATAATATATAGTAGTAATGCCTCCATTATAACAGAAAACAGCCACTGTCACACTCCCAGTAACCCTGACAAAGTGGGAGGAGCCGTCATGCTGACAAGCACCATGGTCTTGTTGCTTTGTGGTACATTATAATTGTGGTAATGGCAAAGTTTGTAGCAGGTGGTACTGCGTACCCTCTGCCAAATTCTTAAGGGTTCTCTGTACCCGAGCGTACCCGCATACTTGCACCGATGGACCCACCCCCCAAAAGTGGTTAGCAGGGATCTCCTCTCTAGAAAAGTACGTTGGTAAGTATGGTGTATCTACATGGTCAGGTCACATTATTATGACCACCTCCTACATGTGACGCTGGCAGCGCGTAGCCCATGAAGTACTGTATATCAGGCATCGTGCGCTGGCTTGGTGGGTGTATAAGGTGTGTGATAGGCCGTCTGCACACGTATCACTCGTTGCTGTCATGTATAAAAGGGGCGACTTAACCGAGATGCAAAAAGAGATTATTATCGGCTTTCGGGCCAAGGGGGGCGGTATCTCTGACACAGCGCAGTCTGTGAACTGTTCGCGTGCTGCTGCGGTGAAGATGTATCGTGACTGGACAAATGACACCAGTGCGAATAACGGATGTGGAAACTGCGGTGAGAGGTGAACATCGGCTAAGAAGGTGCGTGAGGGCCGACCGAAGTGTTACAGTGGAGCAGCTCACCGTCACACTGTACCTGGAGTCTGCCAGACGTGTGTCTAAAGTGACCGTTCAGCCCATCTACCTGCTGTCCGTGCTGCACACGGCGGTTACTCCGGTAATTAGCCTAATTCAGTAATGAGAGCATCGCTGGGCAAGACCGCCCAGCATACTGAACGGTCCCCCCCCCCCCCCCCCCTTGAATAAGCAAAAATTGCGATCGCATCGCAATTTCTGCTTGTTAACAGAAACTAAGGAAGCCTCCTGCCGGCGCAGCTTAGCATGAGGCCCGCCGACATCTTCCTGATCGCGGCGGCTGCGTGTGACGTCACGCAGCCGCCATGAACGCGCCCCCAACACGATCGCCCCCCCGCAGAAAATGCAGACGCATGCGCCGGACGGTCACTGTGCATGCGCCCGCATCTTTTTCTAAAAAATTCCGGCTGGATCGCACACTGCTATCCAACCTGAATTAGGCCCAATATACACATCTAGAACCAGCCAAAGGCTACATAACACTAGAGAGAGATTTTTAATGTAAGCCTTACTATAAATTCCCCCTAACACTGCAGACTACACACATTACTATGAGGTAAGGAAATACAGGTGAGATAAGAGTAGATGAGAGAAGACAGCAGCAGCCGCAGGTCACATTTCGGCTGGGCGCTGGGAGGGTAAGAGGTTCCTGGAGTGTAAACTGCAGGTACTTGTTCTGCAACTTCTGCGGTTACTCCGGGTAAAATAGGAGCTTGAGATTGAATTATGAGCCTTTGATCTTGTCTGTCGGAGTTCTCTTACAGAAACCACCCTGACACCTCCAGCCTTTCATCACAAATGACCTGGTAACTGCTAGAAAAGGCAACTTTATATGTGACTCACTTCATAAGCTTTAATTGATAATATGGTGATTTTAATATTCTTTTAATTAATTTTTGGAATTTCTTCATGGAAAAAAATAAGCGCATTCAGTGATCCTTCATTGTACCACCCTTGCTTATCGGCAGGTACATTCTCTGTACAAATGTGAGTCACCTGTGAAATAAAATGCATTACTAATGTTATTTTTTTTACATGGTGGCAAGAATGTTGCAAATCACTAATTGCTGAGTCTGCAACTCATTGTCATTGTGCATCTCCACCATTTATGTTCTAGCAATGGCAGATGAAGATGACCATGGGCCCCTGGACTGAGGCCAACAGCAGGGGCCCCACTTCCTTCTTTATGGAACTACTGTCTGACTACCTTTATCTCCCAATTAATGTAAACCCTATAAATGAATTTCAGCATCTACTATAGAGTGTAAGCTTGCATGCAGCGTACTCTTACCCCTCTGTCTGTTTGCTCATTGGCGCACCCAGTGGGGGTTTCTGAGAACCCAGAAATCTCCCCCGATGGACCAATTTTTTTTTTCAGTGATGAAAACAGCTTTGTCATTGGTTTGTTTAAGCATGCTGTGTACAGTGCTGGCAGTGGGACTATTTTTATGAGTATATAGAAATCCCCTCCCACCCCATGCGTTTGTCCTCACTATTATTTCCCAGTCATGTTTTCTTACTATGTGTTCCCAATTGTAAAGCGACACGGAATATGCTGGCGCTTTATAAGTAACTGCGCAGTGAGATATTGCTCTCGATCTACTTGTATTATTTCACTAGAAGCCTCAGCACATTAACATATAGAGAGACACAATATGTGCTCGCCTGGGGACAATAGGGGATATATTGGCAAGGGCCCATGAGGCCATAAATATCAACTTTATGAACGGTAGGGGGTCCCACAAAAAAAAGGATTTTAATACCTACCGGTAAATCCTTTTCTCCTAGTCCCTAGAGGATGCTGGGGTCCACTTCAGTACCATGGGGTATAGACAGTTCTGCAGGAGCCATGGGCACTTTAAGACTTTTTCAGAGTGTGACCTGGCTCCTCCCTCTATGCCCCTCCTCCAGACCTCAGTATAGGAACTGTTCCCAGGAAGACGGACATTTCGAGGAAAGGATTTACTTTTTTAAGTTAATGGTGAGAGTCATACCAGCTCACACTTCAACCATGCAGCACACATGGCATTCAACAAAATACATGCTAACGGCATGAACATTACAGCAACCTTGCTGAAAACATTTTTAACAAATTAACAACTGAACGCAAAGTACGCACTGGGTTGGGTGCCCAGCATCCTCTACGGACTAGGAGAAAAGGATTTACCGGTAGGTATTAAAATCCTGTTTTCTCATACGTCCTAGAGGATGCTGGGGTCCACTTCAGTACCATGGGGTTATACCAAAGCTCCAGTACGGGCGGGAGAGTGCGGATGACCCTACAGCACCGATTGACCAAACTGTAGGTCCTCATCGGCCAAGGTATCAAACTTGTAAAACTTAGCAAACGTGTTTGCCCTTGACCAAGTAGCTGCTCGGCAAAATTGTAATGCCGAGACCCCCGGGCAGCCGCCCAGGAAGAGCCCACCTTTCTAGTAGAATGGGCAGTCACCGAATTCGGTAACGGCAATCCTGCCGTAGAATAAGCATGCTGAATCGTATCTTTGATCCAGCGCGCAATAGTCTGCTTAAAAGCAGGACCCCCAATCTTGTTGGGAGCATAAAGGACAAACAGAACCTCTGTTTTCCTTATCCGAGCCTTTCTAGCGACATAGGCCCTCATTCCGAGTTGTTCGCTCGTTCTTTTTCATCGCATCGCAGCGATTTTCCGCAAACTGCGCACGCGCAATGGGGGTCATTCCGAGTTGTTCGCTCGCAAGCTGCTTTTAGCAGCTTTGCACACGCTAAGCCGCCGCCTACTGGGAGTGGATCTTAGCATAGTAAAATTGCGAACGAAAGATTCGCAATATTGCGAAAAGACTTCTCTGTGCAGTTTCTGAGTAGCTCGAGACTTACTCTGCCAGTGCGATCAGTTCAGTGCTTGTCGTTCCTGGTTTGACGTCACAAACACACCCAGCGTTCGCCCAGACACTCCTCCGTTTCTCCAGCCACTCCCGCGTTTTTCCCAGAAACGGTAGCGTTTTTTCACACACTACCATAAAACGGCCAATTTCCGCCCAGAAACACCCACTTCCTGTCAATCACATTACGATCACCAGAACGAAGAAAAAAACCTCGTAATGCCGTGAGTAAAATACCTAACTGCATAGCAAATTTACTTGGCGCAGTCGCACTGCGGACATTGCGCATGCGCATTAGCGACTAATCTCTCCGTTGCGAGAAAAAAATAACGAGAGAACAACTCGGAATGACCCCCAATGTTCGCACTGCGACTGCGCCAAGTAAATTTGCTTAGAAGTTTGGTATTTTACTCACGGCATTATGAGGTTTTTTCTTCGTTCTGGTGATCGTTGTGTGATTGACAGGAAGTGGGTGTTTCTGGGCGGAAACTGGCCGTTTTATGGGAGTGTGTGAATAAACGCTGCCGTTTCTGGGAAAAACGCGGGAGTGTCTGAAGAAATGGGGGAGTGCCTGGGCAAACGCTGGGTGTGTTTGTGACGTCAAACCAGGAACGAAACTGACTAAACTGATCGCAGTGGCAGAGTAAGTGTCGAGCTACTCAGAAACTGCTTAGAAATTTCTATTCGCAATTTTGAGAATCTTTCGTTCGCAATTTTGCTAAGCTAAGATTCACTCCCAGTAGGCGGCGGCTTAGCGTGTGCAATGCTGCTAAAAGCAGCTTGCGAGCGAACAACTCGGAATGAGGGCCATAGATTCTCAAAGTCCTAACCACATCTAGTGACTTTGAAGCAGCGATGGTGTCAGTAGCCACTGGCACCACCATAAGCTGGTTTATATGGAAAGAAAAAAAAACATCTTTGGAAGAAAATGTTGACGAGTTCGTAACTCAGCTCTATCTTCATGGAGAACCAAGTAAGGGCTCTTGTGAAACAAGGCCCCTAACTCGGACACCCTTCTTGCGGATGCCAAGGCCAACAGCATGACCACTTTTCAAGTGAGAAATTTCAATTGAATCTCCTGAAGAGGTTCAAACCAATCCGATTGAAGGAATCGCAACACCACATTAAGATCCCATGGTGCCACAGGAGGCATAAATGGAGGTTGGATGTGTAGCACCCCCTTCACGAATGTCTGAACTTCTGGATGGGAGGCCAATTGTTTCTGAAAGAAAACGGACAAGGCCGAAATCTGGACCTTGATTGAACCCAATCGTAGGCCCGCATCCACACCCGCCTGGAGCAAATGGAGAAAACATCCTAACTGAAACTGTTCCGTTGGAGTCTTCTTGGTTTCACACCAAGACACATATTTTCTCCAAATACAGTGTAATGTTTAGACGTTACTCCCTACCTGGCCTGAATAAGAGTGGGAATGACTTCTTTTGGAATACCCTTTCGGGCTAGGATTCGGCGCTCAACAGCCATGCCGTCAAACGTAGCCGCGGTAAGTCTTGATACACGCATGGCCCCTGCTGCAGTAGGTCCTCACGGAGAGGAAGAGGCCGAGAATATTCTATGAGCAACTCCTGAAGATCTGGATACCAAGGCCTCCTTGGCCAGTCTGGGAAAATGAGGATCGCTGGAACTCCTGTTCTTCTTATGATTTTGAGAACTTTCGGAATTAGTGGAAGTGGGGGGAAGACATATACCGACCGAAACACCCACTGGGTCACTAGTGCATCTACTGCTATTGCTTGGGGGTCTCTTGACCTGGAACAATATGTCTGAAGCTTCTTGTTGCGACGAGACGCCATCATGCCTATTTGAGGAATTCCCCAAAGACCTGTCAACTCTGCGAAGACTTCTTGGTGGAGGCCCCACACTATCCTGGATGAAGATCCTGTCTGCTGAGGAAGTCTGCTTCCCAGTTGTCCACTCCCAGAATGAAAATTGCAGACAGAGCTTTTGCATGTCTTTCTGCCCAGAGGAGGATCTTTGACACCTCTGCCATTGCCGCTCTGCTTTTCGTTCCGCCCTGACGGTTTATGTATGCGACTACTGTTACACTGTACGACTGGATCTGTACGGGTTTATCTTGAAGAAGATGTACCGCTTGAAGAAAGTCCCTTGTAAATGGCTCTCAACTCCAGAACGTTTTTGTGAAGACAAGCTTCTTGACTTGACCATCTTCCTTGGAAGCTCTCCCCCTGTGTGACTGCTCCCCAGCCTCGGAGACTTGCATCCGTGGTCACCAGGATCCAGTCTTGAATCCCGAACCTGCGTCCCTCTATGAGGTGAGAACTGTGTAGCCACCACAGGAGCGAAATTCTGGCTTTGGATGACAGGTTTATCCTCTGATGCATGTGTAGATGGGATCCGGACCACTTGTCAAATAGGTCCCACTGGAATCGGCCAAACTGTATGGCCTCGTAGGCCGCTACCATCTTTCCTAACAACCGAATGCATTGATGAATCGACACTTTTGTTGGTTTCAGAATTTGTTTGACCATTCTCTGGATTTCCAGAGCCTTTTCTAATGGAAGAAATACCCTCTGTACTTCTGTGTCCAGTATCATCCCCAGAAAGGACAATCTTGTCGTCAGTTCCAATTGTGACTTTGGAAAATTTATGATTCAACCGTGATGTTGGAGTACTGTCAGGGAGAGTGCAATGTTCTGCACCAACTTTTCCCTGGACCTCGCTTTTATCAGGAGATCGTCCAGGTAAGGAATTATATTGACTCCTTGCTGTCGAAGGAGGACCATCATCTCCGCCATCACCTTGGTGAACACCCTCGGTGCCGTGGAAAGTCCGAACGGCAACGTCTGAAACTGGTAATGACAATCCTGCACTGCGAATCTCAGATAAGCTTGATGTGGAGGATATATAGGAACATATAAGTAGGCATCTTTTATGTCCACTCACACCCTGAATTTCCCCTCCTCCAGACTGGAAATCACTGCACTCAGAGATCCCATCTTGAATTTGAACCTTTGCAGGTAGAGATTCAGATTTTTCAGGTTTAGAATTGGGCTGACCGAGCTGTCCGGCTTCGGAACTACAAATAGGCTTGAATAAAAACCTTTCTCCTTGTTGTGACAAGGGAACCAGGACAATGACTTGATCCTGACACAATCACTATATTGCTGCTGCTACCACTTCCCTATTTGTTACGGCCCACATGTCTAGGCCAGATTGAACCCAGAACTGACTGAAGAGTTTCAGACGTGCCCCCAACTAAGCGGACTCCCGCAAGGGAGACCCAGCGTCATGCTGAAGATTTGGCATAAGCAGAGGTTGAATTCTGCTCCTGTGATCCTGGAGACACTGTGGACTTTATTTCCTTTTATCCTTCCTTTACCCACAAAGAAAGGGGAACCTTTACCCTTTTTGTATTTATTGGGCCGACAGGACTGCATCTGAGAGTGATGTGTCTTTTTCGCCGGTGCAGGAGCATTAGGCAAGAATGTCGACTTACCTGCGGTAGCCGCAAAAACTAAAGCATCCAGCCCATCTCCAAACAGGGCCTCACCTTTATACGGGAGAGCCTCCATATTCCTTTTGGAGTCTGCGTCAGCATTCCATTGGCGAATCCACAACGCCCTCCGTGCTGAGATTGCCATGGTAGTGGCTCTTGATCCCAAGAGACCAAGATCTTTCATGGTTTCTAGCATGTACGCAGCAACGTCTTTGATATGACCTAACGTTAGGAGTATCTCATCTCTATCTATTGTGTCAATGTCTAATGACAAGTTTTCTGACCACTTTTCAATAGCACTACTCACCCACGCACAGGCAATGGTAGGCCTGAGTAGTGTCCCATTGGCCACATCAATAGATTACCTCTCCAACTTGCGGTCTGCCGGTTCCTTAAGTGAAGCCATCCCAGGCGCAGGGAGAAACACCTTTTTTCTTTAACCGTGACAGGGCACTGTCTAAAATGGGGGGTGACTCCCACCTTTTGGAAAAAGCTAAGCTGCCTGAAATCCTTTTGGGAATCTGAAATTTCTTTTCAGGTTAAACCAGACTCCCTCCAAGAGACTGTTCAGCTCATGAGGTGGAGGGAAAATTACATTACTTCTTTACTAAAGTAAACCCTCTCCTTGTGGTAAAAGAGGGGGCTCCGTAACTTCTAACACCTCCTTTATAGCTAAAACATGTTTTGAATGCTTTTCGCTAACTTAGGACCTATTCCCCTGGAATCACAAGTGTCGACACAGGAATCAGAGTCCGTGTCGGTATCAGTTTGTACTACTTGTGCAAATGTTTATGTGACCCAGAGGGTCCCCTGTGGATGAAAAGCAGAACTGTTACAAATCACATCTTCAACAGATTATTTTCAGTTTTCTGCCTGAGACTCAGTCCAATCTCTTACTGATATGATTCACACTATCACGTAAATCTTTCACCCAGTCAGGCTCTTGGTGTCATATTACAACTGTGTCCCTAACATGGCTCCCACAGAGGAAGAGCTCCCTGCCACAGACATGTCACACACGTACACAATCACACCACAGACACTCCGGGGCTTATAGGGGACAGACCCACAGTAAAATCTGTCAGAGGGACACAGAAATGAATTGCCAGTCCACAACTCAGTGCTTAAATAAAAATCCCTGTGTCGTGTACTTTGTACACAGAGACTTTCCACTCTGTATATATATATATATATATATATATATATATATATACAGGTTGAGTCTCCCTTATCCAAAACGCTTGGGACCAGGGGTATTTTGGATATCGGATTTTTCCGTATTTTGGAATAATTGCATAGCATAATGAGATATCATGGCGATGGGACCTAAATCTAAGCACAGAATGCATTTATGTTACATATACTCCTTATACACACAGCCTGAAGGTCATTTTAGCCAATATTTTTAATAACTTTGTGCATTAAACAAAGTGTGTCTACATTCACACAATTCATTTATGTTTCATATACACCTTATACACACAACCTGAAGGTCATTTAATACAATATTTTTAATAACTTTGTGTATTAAACAAAGTTTGTGTACATTGAGCCATCAAAAACAAAGGTTTCACTATCTCACTCTCGCTCAAAAAAGTCCGTATTTCGGAATATTCCGTATTTTGGAATATTTGGATATGGGATACTCAACCTGTATATATATATTGCCAATAATAGGTTATAATATCACAATATACACTTTCCCCCCCTTTTTTTTACTCTGACACTAAAAACAGAAGCTGAGAGGAGGATCAGCATTTCTTCCCTTGCTTTTTGCTGGAAGAAAATGGCGCTGAGCAGTGTGCTGGCTGACTGAGGAGGAAGCCCCGCCCCCTGTAATGGCGCGTTTCTCCTCAGAATTTTTCACAATATTTTTTATACTGGCGGGGGCGTAGGACTGTGCCTCGGCATCATATGCTACATTTAGCCAGTTTAGAGTAGGTTTCATGCTGCCCAGGGCGCCCGCACCCTGCACCCTGCTGTGCCTGTGTTATGGCTAGCATGCTCGCGCAGGGTTCCCGCCCGCTGCGCGGTACCTTTTGCCATCACGATGACCGGAGATGCTCTTCGGTAATACACTCACCTGTCTTCTGACTTCTGGCTCTGTTAGGGGGGTGACGGAGGGCTGTGGGAGTGAGCACATAGCCGCAGCTAGTGTTAAGTACCCTTCAGGAGCTAATGGTGTCCTGTCAGCAAGAAGGAGAGCCATGAAACTATTCAGGAAGTTGGTTCCTACTTCTGCCCCCTAAGTCCCACGAAGCAGGGAGACTGTTGCCAGCAGTCTCCCTGAAAATAAAAAACCTAACATAAAGGCTTTTAGTGAAACTCAGTAGAGCTCCACTAGAGTGCGACCAGTCTGCCTGGGCACATTTTCTAAACTGAGGTCTGGAGGAGGGGCATAGAGGGAGGAGCCAGTTCACACTCTGAAAAAGTATTAAAGTGCCCATGGCTCCTGCGGAACCGTCTATACCCCATGGTACTGAAGTGGACCCCAGCATCCTCTAGGATGTATGAGAAATATAAAGAGTTAGAGCTATTATATTTACGTTGGTTGAGATCTAGTATATAGGCATATCTTGCTTCCCTTGCCCACTTTGTGTAGTGGCCGGACCCCCTTTTGGTCCTCCAAGGGATCCTGCTCTTCCCACCATACAACTCTCTGCCTGTGGCTTCTTGCTGCCTCCATTCCCCTCCTTACATCATTTCAGTGCCCCTGTGAAATTATTATTTACAGTTTCTGATATAGCGCAGCACATTATGCATCTCGTGATATACTCTGTGCTGCTGGGGGACCCTGCTACTTCCACTATATATATCTCAGTCTGTGGCTTCCTGCTGCCTCCATTCCCCTCCTCACATCATGTCACTGCCCCTGTCACATGCAGCCCTGCCCTCACTGACACATCACTCATCTCCTGATATACTCTGTGCTGCTGGGGACCCTGCTCCTCCCACTATATAACTCTCAGTCTGTGGCTTCCTGCTGCCTCCATTCCCCTCCTCACATTACGTCACTGCCCCTGTCACATGCAGCCCTGTCCACACTGAGACATCACTCATCTCCTGATGTACTCTGTGCTGCTGGGGACCCAGCTCCTCCCACTATATAACTCTCAGTCTGTGGCTTCCTGCTACCTCCATTCCCCTCCTCACATGGGGGGTAATTCCAAGTTGATCGCAGCAGGTATTTTGTTAGCAGTTGGGCAAAACCATGTGCACTGCAGGGGAGGCAGATTTAACATGTGTAGAGAGTTAGATTTGGGTGTGGTGTGTTCAATCTGCAATCTAATTTGCAGTGTAAAAATAAAGCAGCCAGTATTTACCCTGCACAGAAATAAAATAACTCACCCAAATCTAACTCTTTCTGCACATGTTACATCTGCCTCCCCCGCAGTGCACATGGTTTTGCCCAACTGCTAACAAAATTCCTGCTGCGATCAACTTGGAATTACCCCCATCATGTCACTGCTCCTGTCACATGCAGCCCTGTCCTCACTGAGACATCACTCACCTCCTGATATACTCTGTGCTGCTGGGGACCCAGCTCCTCCCACTATATACCTCTCAGCATGTGGCTTCCTGCTGCCTCCATTCCCCTCCTCACATCATGTCACTGCCCCTGTCACATGCAGCCCTGCCCTCACTGACACATCACTCATCTCCTGATATACTCTGTGCTGCTGGGGATCCAGCTCCTCCCACTATATAACTCTCAGTCTGTGGCTTCCTGCTGCCTCCATTCCCCTCCTCACATCATGTCACTGCCCCTGTCACATGCAGCCCTGTCCTCACTGACACATCACTCATCTCCTTATATACTCTGTGCTGCTGGGGATCCAGCTCCTCCCACTGTATAACTCTCAGTCTGTGGCTTCCTGCTGCCTCCATTCCCCTCCTCACATTACGTCACTGCCCCTGTCACATGCAGCCCTGTCCTCACTGAGACATCACTCATCTCCTGATATACTCTGTGCTGCTGGGGACCCAGCTCCTCCCACTATATAACTCTCAGTCTGTGGCTTCCTGCTACCTCCATTCCCCTCCTCACATGGGGGGTAATTCCAAGTTGATCGCAGCAGGTATTTTGTTAGCAGTTGGGCAAAACCATGTGCACTGCAGGGGAGGCAGATTTAACATGTGTAGAGAGTTAGATTTGGGTGTGGTGTGTTCAATCTGCAATCTAATTTGCAGTGTAAAAATAAAGCAGCCAGTATTTACCCTGCACAGAAATAAAATAACCCACCCAAATCTAACTCTTTCTGCACATGTTACATCTGCCTCCCCTGCAGTGCACATGGTTTTGCCCAACTGCTAACAAAATTCCTGCTGCGATCAACTTGGAATTACCCCCATCATGTCACTGCTCCTGTCACATGCAGCCCTGTCCTCACTGAGACATCACTCACCTCCTGATATACTCTGTGCTGCTGGGGACCCAGCTCCTCCCACTATATACCTCTCAGCATGTGGCTTCCTGCTGCCTCCATTCCCCTCCTCACATCATGTCACTGCCCCTGTCACATGCAGCCCTGCCCTCACTGACACATCACTCATCTCCTGATATACTCTGTGCTGCTGGGGACCCAGCTCCTCCCACTATATAACTCTCAGCATGTGGCTTCCTGCTGCCTCCATTCCCCTCCTCACATCATGTCACTGCCCCTGTCACATGCAGCCCTGCCCTCACTGACACATCACTCATCTCCTGATATACTCTGTGCTGCTGGGGATCCAGCTCCTCCCACTATATAACTCTCAGTCTGTGGCTTCCTGCTGCCTCCATTCCCCTCCTCACATCATGTCACTGCCCCTGTCACATGCAGCCCTGTCCTCACTGACACATCACTCATCTCCTTATATACTCTGTGCTGCTGGGGATCCAGCTCCTCCCACTGTATAACTCTCAGTCTGTGGCTTCCTGCTGCCTCCATTCCCCTCCTCACATCATGTCACTGCCCCTGTCACATGCAGCCCTGTCCTCACTGACACATCACTCATCTCCTGATATACTCTGTGCTGCTGGGGACCCAGCTCCTCCCACTATATAACTCTCAGCATGTGGCTTCCTGCTGCCTCCATTCCCCTCCTCACATCATGTCACTGCCCCTGTCACATGCAGCCCTGTCCTTACTGACACATCACTCATCTCCTGATATACTCTGTGCTGCTGGGGACACTGCTCCTCCCACTATATAACTCTCAGTCTGTGGCTTCCTGCTGCCTCCATTCCCCTCCTCACATCATGTCACTGCCCCTGTCACATGAAGCCCTGTCCTCACTGACATATTATGCATGTCCTGATATAGTCTGTGCTGCTTCCTCACCCCTAGGTGTGCTAGGGGTGTCTTACCCGCACAGTGTTTGTTCCCCGATTGTAAGTCATATGTGTACCAATTTTGGTCTTAATTGCTCCAGGCATTCCAGAGTTATGCTGTCTGCTGACATACTCTGTACTGCTGCCTCATCCCTAGGTGTGCTAGGGGTGTGTTACCCCCACAATGTTTGTTCCCAGATTGTAAGTCATATGTGTACCAAGTTTGGTGTAAATTGCTGCAGGTATTCCGGAGTTATACTGGAACATACATATACACATACATACAGCACACACATACATACATACACACACACACACACACACACACACACACACACGCACATCCATTTTTGTCGATTTCCGTGGATGGACAGTGACATTTGTAAAACCGGTTCTTAGCAAGCACCTGGGACCTAAGGAGAAGCTACCTGCCAAGTTTCAAGATTGTAGGCCTTGTGGTTTAAGAGATTTCGTCAATCATTGAGTCAATCCCGTTTTTTGCCTTTCATACGTATATATAGATAACATAGACTGAGATTATATCTATCAAATCTAATATACAGCCACCTGCACAAGTGGGAGTTGGGTGGATTCAGGATGGCCCGGAGGTAGTTTCTTGGGTCCCTAACCTAGCTGCAGTGGGATTGGCGAGGGGGGGGGGGGGGGGCTGTTCCATCTAGGGGCAGTCTGTGCAAACCTCTTTGCTACAATTTGACCCCATTTTGTTTATTGCGGCTCTACGTGGGGAAGATAAAGCTGGAGCCATAAACCCGCTAATACTGTAAGCCCCCAGGCAGTCCCCCTATTCGCCCCACAAGGATCTGCACCTGGTCATACATGTCACCTTCCTCAATGGATTGTTAGAATCCAACACAGTTGGTAGAGCAAGTACATAAACTCGGCCACACACAGTAACATCCGGCAGCAAGACCTGGGCAACAGGATGGGTGTCCCCTAGAGGGGACAAGGGTTTTTCTGGGCCTTTTAGGGCACCTGGAAGATGACACCACCCACACACGGACTGATGGAGGTCACTTCCTGACTGGATTTACCAAGATGTCCGATAATGATCCAAGCAGATTAATATCAGGGATAAGGGCCACATACAAAGTGGTAGGAGGCTTATTGGCCATGATAGCCCTCTCCATTTAATGGTGTTCAACACTAAGGGTGCCCTGGGGTGACTAGAGTGTCCACCATTGGCCTCACCCCACAAGTGCGAGACCTCATTAACGCTGTATGTGAAATGTGATCACTTGCGTGCTGTGTCATTGAGCAATCGTCCTTAGATATATCAGAAGCTTTGGGAATAGGACACTGAAGACGTTTCAGAGAAATAATAAGAATTTACTTACCGATAATTCTATTTCTCGTAGTCCGTAGTGGATGCTGGGAACTCCGTAAGGACCATGGGGAATAGCGGCTCCGCAGGAGACTGGGCACAACTAAAGAAAGCTTTAGGACTACCTGGTGTGCACTGGCTCCTCCCCCTATGACCCTCCTCCAAGCCTCAGTTAGGATACTGTGCCCGGACGAGCGTACACAATAAGGAAGGATTTTGAATCCCGGGTAAGACACATACCAGCCACACCAATCACACCGTACAACCTGTGATCTGAACCCAGTTAACAGCATGATAATAGAGGAGCCTCTGAATAGATGGCTCACAACAATAACCCGTTTTAGTTAACAATAACTATGTACAAGTATTGCAGACAATCCGCACTTGGGATGGGCGCCCAGCATCCACTACGGACTACGAGAAATAGAATTATCGGTAAGTAAATTCTTATTTTCTCTGACGTCCTAGTGGATGCTGGGAACTCCGTAAGGACCATGGGGATTATACCAAAGCTCCCAAACGGGCGGGAGAGTGCGGATGACTCTGCAGCACCGAATACTCCAGGTCCTCCTCAGCCAGGGTATCAATTTTGTAGAATTTTGCAAACGTGTTTGCCCCTGACCAAGTAACAGCTCGGCAAAGTTGTAAAGCCGAGACCCCTCGGGCAGCCGCCCAAGATGAGCCCACCTTCCTCGTGGGATGGGCTTTAACAGATTTAAGCTGCGGTAATCCCACCGCAGAATGCGCCAGCTGAATAGTGCTACACATCCAGCGCGCAATAGACTGCTTAGAAGCAGGAGCACTCAGCTTGTTGGGTGCATACAGGATAAACAGCGAGTCAGACTTTCTGACTCCAGCCGTCCTGGAAATGTAAATTTTCAGGGCCCTGACTACGTCCAGCAACTTGGAATCCTCCAAGTCCCTAGTAGCCGCAGGCACCACAATAGGTTGGTTCAAGTGAAAAACTGAGACCACCTTCAGGGGGAAACTGAGGACGAGTCCTCAATTCTGCCCTATCCATATGGAAAATCAGATAAGGGCTTTTACAAGACAAAGCCGCCAATTCTGAAACTCACCTGGCCGAAGCCAGGACCAACAGCATGACCACTTTCCACGTGAGATATTTTTAAATCCACAGTCTTAAGTGGTTCGAACCAATGTGATTTCAGGAATTCCAAAACCACATTGAGATCCCAAGGTGCCACTGGGCACAAAAGGAGGCTGAATATGCAGAACTCCTTTGACAAAAAGTCTGAACTACAGGCAGTGAAGCCCGTTCTTTCTGGAAGAAAATCGACAGAGCCGAAATCTGGACCTTGATGGACCCCAATTTGAGGCCCAACGTCACTCCTGCTTGCAGGAATTGTAGGAATCGACCCAGCTGACATTCCTTCGTCGGGGCCTTCTTGGCCTCACACCACGCAACATATTTTCGCCCAATGCGGTGATAACATTTTGCGGTGACATCCTTCCTGGCTTTGAGCAGGGTAGGGATGACTTCCTCCGGAATGCCCATTAGGATCCGGTGTTCAACCGCCATGCCGTCCAACGCAGCCGCGGTAAGTCTTGGAACAGACAGGATCCCTGCTGCAGCAGGTCTTGTCCGAGCGGCAGAGGCCAAGGGTCCTCTGCAAGCATCTCTTAAAGTTCCGGGTACCCAGCTCTTCGTGGCCAATCCGGAACCACGAGTATAGTTTCCACTCCTCGCTTTCATATGATTCTCAGTACCTTGGGAATGAGAGGCAGAGGAGGAAACAGATAAACCGACTGGTACACCCACGGTGTCACTAGAGCGTCCCCAGCGATCGCCTGAGGGTCCCTTGACCTGGCGCAATATCTTTTCAACTTTCGTTGAGGCGGTACGCCATCATGTCCACCCGTGGTCATACCCAACGGTTTTTCCGCATTTGGAAAACTTCTGGATGAAGTCCCCATTCTCCCGGGTGTAGGTCGCCCATCGGAGAATCCTTGTGGCTTCTGCCATCGCCATCCTGCTTCTTGTGCCGCCCTGTTTGTTTACATGGGCGACCGCCGTGATGTTGTCTGATTGGATCAGTACCGGCTGGTTCTGAAGCAGGGGCCTTGCTTGACTTAGGGCATTGTAAAAAGCCCTTAGCTCCCGGATATTAATGTGAGGCGAAATTTCCTTGGAAATTTCTTCCCTGTGTGACTGCACCCCAGCCCCGAAGGCTGGCATCCGTGGTCACCAGGACCCCGTCCTGTATTCCGAATCTGCGGCCCTCTAGTAGATGAGCCCTCTGCAGCCACCACAGCAGCGACACCCTGTTTCTTGCTGACAGGGTTATCCGCTGTTGTATCTGTAGATGGGACCCGGACCATTTGTCCCACAGGCCCCACTGGAACGTCCTTGCGTGGAACCTTCCAAATGGAATTATGCTTCGTACGAAGCTACCATTTTTCCCAGGACTCGTGTGCATTGATGTGCCGACACTTGTCCTGGTTTCAGGATGTCTCTGACTAGAGATGACAACTCCTCGGCTTTTTCCACTGGAAGAAACACTCTTTTCTGGTCTGTGTCCAGAATCATTCCCAGGAACAGAAGACGTGTCGTCGGGACCAGCTGTGACTTTGGAAAATTGAGAATCCAGCCGTGCTGTTGTAGCACTTCCCGAGAGAGTGCTACCCCTATTACTAACTGTTCTTTGGACCTCGCCTTTATCAGGAGATCGTCCAAATACGGGATAATAAAAACTTCCTTCTTGCGAAGGAGTATCATTTCGATCATTACCTTGGTAAAGACCTTCGGAGCCGTGGGCAACTCCAACGGCAGCATCTGGAACTGATAGTGACAGTCCTGTACCACACATCTGAGGTACTCCTGGTGAGGAGGGTAAATGGGGACATGCAGGTACGCATCCTTGATGTCCAGGGAGACCCTGTAATCCCCCTCGTCCAGGCTCGTAATAACCGCCCTGAGCGATTCCATCTTGAACATGAATCTTCTGATATAAAAAATTCAAGCATTTTAAATTTAAGATGGGTCTCACCGAACCGTTCTGTTTCGGTACCACGACCATTGTGGTATAGTAACCCCTTCCTTGCTGAAGGAGGGGCACCTTGACAGTCACTTGTTGTGATTATAGTGTTGAATAGTCACCAACACCGCCTCCCTGGCAGAGGGAGGTGCCGGTAAGGCAGATTTTATGAAACGGCGGGGGGGCGAACATCTCGAACTCCAGCCTGTACCCCTGAGAAACTACCTGAAGGACCCAGGGATCCATGTGAGAGAGCCCACTGGGCGCTGAAATTTCTGAGACGGGCCCCCACCGTACCCGGGTCCGCCTAAGCAGCCCCAGCGTCATGCTGTGGGCTTACCGGACGCAGGGGAGGACTTCTGCTCTTGGGAACTAGCTGTTGCTTTTTCCTCTACCTTTGCCTCTCGGCAGAAAGGATGAGCCTCTAGCCCTCTTGCTTTTCTGGGGCCGAAAGGACTGTACTTGATGATACGGTGCTTTCTATTGTTGTGGGGTAACCTGTGGCAAAAAAGTCGATTTCCCAGCAGTAGCTGTGGAAACGAGGTCTGACAGACCATCCCCAAACAGTTTTACCCCCTTATAGGGCTAACTTCCATGTGCCGATTCGAGTCGGCATCGCCTGACCATTGCCGAGTCCATAACCCCCGTCTGGCGGCAATGGACCTAGCGCTTATTTTTGATGCCAGTCGGCAATTATCCCTCTGTGCATCACGCATGTATAAGACCACGTCTTTTATATGCTCTATTGTCAGGAAAATATTGTCCCTATCCCTAGTTATTTTCCGACAGGGAATCTGACCATGCAGCGGGAGCACTGCACATCCATGCCGAAGCAACGGCTGGTCGCAATATAATGCCCTAGTGTGTGACTATATCTTATAGGGTAACCTCCTGCTTTCTATCAGCAGGTTCCTTCAGGACGGCAGTATCCGGAGACGGTAGTGCCACCTTTTCTGATAAGCGTGTAAACGCTGTATCTACCCTATGGGGTGTTTCACCGCGTGACCTATCCTCTGGCGGGAAAGGGTACGCTGCCAATAACCGTTTTGAAATTATCAATTTCTTATCGGGAGAAAACCACGCTTCCTCACACACCTCATTTAATTTCTCAGATGCAGGAAAAACTACTAATAGTTTTCTCTCTCACCAAACACAATACCCTTTTTATGTGGTATCTGGGGTATAATCATAAATGTGTAATACATTTTTCATTGCCTCAATCATGTAACGGGTGGACCTATTTGGAGGGTACACTAGTCTCATCGTCGTCAACACTGGAGTCGGCATCCGTGTCGACATCTGTGTCTGCTATCTGAGGTAGCGGGCGTTTTTAGAGCCCCCCATGACATTTGAGACGCTGGAACAGGCACAAGCTGAGTAGCCGGCTGTTCTGTGTCGTCGACCTTTTATGTAAGGAGTTGACACTTTCACGTAATCCTTCCATAAATTCAACCTCACCGGTGTCGACCCCGCAGGGGGTGACAACATATTTACAGGCATTCGCTCCGCCTCCACCTCATTATCCTCCACATACATGTCGACACAGCCGTACCGACACACAGCCCACACACAGGGAATGCTCTGATAGAGGACAGGACCCCACAAAGCCCTTTGGGGAGACAGATGGAGAGTATGCCAGCACACACCAGGGCGCTATATATCACAGGGATAGCACCTATAAAAAAGTGTTTTCCCTTATAGCTGCATATATATTGTATACTGCGCCTAAAATGTGCCCCCCCTCTCTTTTTAACCCTTTCTGTAGTGTATTAACTGCAGGGGAGAGCTAGGGAGCTTCCCTCCAACTGAGCTGTGAGGGAAAAATGGCGCCAGTGTGCTGAAGGAGATAGTTCCGCCCCTTTTTTGCGGACTTTTCTCCCGCATTTTTATGGATTCTGGCAGGGGTTAATGTACATCCATATAGCCCTGGGGGTTATATGTGATGTATTTTTGCCAGCCAAGGTGTTTATATTGCTGCTCAGGGCGCCCCCCCCCCCAGCGCCCTGCACCCTCAGTGACCGGAGTGTGTGGTGTGCATGAGGAGCAATGGCGCACAGCTGCAGTGCTGTGCGCTACCTTGGTGAAGACTGATGTCTTCTGCCGCCGATTTTCCGGACCTCTTCTTGCTTCTGACTCTGTAAGGGGGCCGGCGGCGCGGCTCTGGGACCGGACTCCGAGGCTGGGCCTGTGTTCGATCCCTCTGGAGCTAATGGTGTCCAGTAGCCTAAGAAGCCCAAGCTGGCTGCAAGCAGGCAGGTTCGCTTCTTCTCCCCTTAGTCCCTCGATGCAGTGAGCCTGTTGCCAGCAGGTCTCACTGAAAATAAAAAACCTAAAACTAACTTTTTTTCTAAGAAGCTCAGGAGAGCCTCCTAGATTGCACCCTGCTCGGTCGGGCACAAAGATCTAACTGGGGCTTGGAGGAGGGTCATAGGGGGAGGAGCCAGTGCACACCAGGTAGTCCTAAAGCTTTCTTTAGTTGTGCCCAGTCTCCTGAGGAGCCGCTATTCCCCATGGTCCTTACGGAGTTCCCAGCATCCACTAGGACGTCAGAGAAATAATGATTAATGAAGTCATCAAACATTTTAAGGAACTTCCAATTGAGGAATAGGTTTATTTTTCTCATGCAGTAAATTGTCTTACTCCATCACCTAATTGGCACCAACATGCCGGAGGTCCCACGCATTTAATAAATCCCCCACACCAAGCTCTACCAGCAGAGATGTATGTTTTTTTGGTAAGGGTAACTGATCAGCCAAATAGGTATGCCTAGGGAAAGCGTCATCAGAGAGAGCAGACGATCGCTATTCCTGAGGCTTTAGTAGACAGACATAAACTAGACACCTACCAATAATGAGAAGGCCTATTAGTCATAGCTGTGGGAACGTAACATTGGAGAAGTTCCAGGTTCAGGGAAATAACAATTACAGAATGGCAGAAACCTTCAGAATGTCCAATCGAGTAAAGTCACTTCTTCAGGATACAGATATAAGACTTATTATATGAGCTCGCCTCTATTGCTAATGGATGAGGACACGTTACACTGTTGTAGGACCAATTGCCAAGCGCAATGACATATGCTGGTACTATATAAATACATGCTAATAATAATAATAATTGAGTCATTTATCCTGAAAGGAGTATGTCAGATAGAGGAGAAGAAAACGGGACAGACAGAAGTGTGGGAATCAGATAAAAAATGATTTAGGACCATGATGATCCAAAAACCCAATGCACCAGCTACCAAGAGGTGTAATGGTCTATTTCTCTCTTCCCCATATATCTACCAGCAGTAATAACCTGGGCTATTTACTGTATGAAGCGGAGATAAGCCACATGTCACTTTCTCCAGAGATTTGCCTTAACTCAGCCTCTCTCACACTTAGAAGAGGGTAACCCCACGGAAATATCTGGTTTCTGCAGTGCTTTTTTTACGCCCACTGTGCCTTCCCATTACACCTCTATGGACATGCCAGGTACAGAGTCAGTATAGCAAACGGCTTTTCACTATGAGCTAACGACATATCAGGATTCTCTTGATTCTCTCTGGGTCAAACTACAGTGCACATATAGATATTACTGGCTGGCAGTATAATACCAGTGACACTGGAATATGTATCGCTGTGATAAGCCATGATACATAGCGCTGCCACTGACACACCAATGATATATACAGCCCACCAGTGCTGCTTTTCCATGAGGAAAGGTACCAATAGCAGGCCTGCTAGTGGGCCCTGATGCTGGATGTAGGAGCTAGGTCCCATGGTCATGTAGGAGCTAGGTCACTTGGTCATGTAGGAGCTAGGTCACTTGGTCATGTAGGAGCTAGGTCACTTGGTCATGTAGGAGCTGGGTCACTTGGTCATGTGGGAGCTAGTTCAATTGGTCATGTAGGAGCTAGGTCACTTGGTCATGTAGGAGCTAGGTCACTTGGTCATGTGGGAGCTAGCTCAATTGGTCATGTAGGAGCTAGGTCACTTGGTCATGTAAGAGCCAGGTCACTTGCATTTGGGCTCCTTTAGTATAAATATGCACCACTGCTTTGCAGCAACATGCGCAGCAGATGGGGGGGGGGGGGGGGGGCACAGCATTTTAAGGGCCTCAGCACCCTGAGCACTCGGAAAACAGGTATTGGTACTGGGTGTGGTAGGGATGGTAGATATTAAGTAGGTCGACAGTGTCTAGGTCGACCACTATTGGTCGACAGTAACTAGCTCGCCTGGGTCTCTAGGTCGACAGGGTCTTTAGGCCTTTTTGTGTTGTTTTCTTCATACAGTGACCGGGAACCCCAATTATTACACCGTGTCTCCTCGTATGGCTCGCTTCGCTCTCGCCATGCTTTGGGCAAGGTGCTTCGCTCCGCTACCGCTGCGTTCGGCACAGGTTACCATTCCCAATTGTAGTCCACGTGGATCATTAAGTATGAAAAAGTAAAAAAAAAAAAAAAATTGTGAAAAAATAAGAATTTACTTACCGATAATTCTATTTCTCGTAGTCCGTAGTGGATGCTGGGAACTCCGTAAGGACCATGGGGAATAGCGGCTTCGCAGGAGACTGGGCACAAAAGTAAAGCTTTAGGACTATCTGGTGTGCACTGGCTCCTCCCCCTATGACCCTCCTCCAAGCCTCAGTTAGGATACTGTGCCCGGACGAGCGTACACAATAAGGAAGGATTTTGAATCCCGGGTAAGACTCATACCAGCCACACCAATCACACCGTACAACCTGTGATCTAAACCCAGTTAACAGCATGATAACAGAGGAGCCTCTGAAAAGATGGCTCACAACAATAATAACCCGATTTTTGTAACAATAACTATGTACAAGTATTGCAGACAATCCGCACTTGGGATGGGCGCCCAGCATCCACTACGGACTACGAGAAATAGAATTATCGGTAAGTAAATTCTTATTTTCTCTGACGTCCTAGTGGATGCTGGGAACTCCGTAAGGACCATGGGGATTATACCAAAGCTCCCAAACGGGCGGGAGAGTGCGGATGACTCTGCAGCACCGAATGAGAGAACTCCAGGTCCTCCTCAGCCAGGGTATCAAATTTGTAGAATTTAGCAAACGTGTTTGCCCCTGACCAAGTAGCTGCTCGGCAAAGTTGTAAAGCCAAGACCCCTCGGGCAGCCGCCCAAGATGAGCCCACCTTCCTTGTGGAATGGGCTTTTACAGATTTTGGCTGTGGCAGGCCTGCCACAGAATGTGCAAGCTGAATTGTACTACAAATCCAACGAGCAATAGTCTGCTTAGAAGCAGGAGCACCCAGCTTGTTGGGTGCATACAGGATAAACAGCGAGTCAGATTTTCTGACTCCAGCCGTCCTGGAAACATATTTTCCGGGCCCTGACAACGTCCAGCAACTTGGAGTCCTCCAAGTCCCTAGTAGCCGCAGGCACCACAATAGGCTGGTTCAGGTGAAACGCTGACACCACCTTAGGGAGAAACTGAGGACGAGTCCTCAATTCCGCCCTGTCCGAATGGAAAATCAGATAAGGGCTTTTACAGGATAAAGCCGTCAATTCTGACACGCGCCTGGCCGAAGCCAGGGCCAACAGCATGACCACTTTCCATGTGAGATGTTTTAAATCCACAGATTTAAGTGGTTCAAACCAATGTGATTTGAGGAACCCCAAAACTACATTGAGATCCCAAGGTGCCACTGGAGGCACAAAAGGAGGCTGTATATGTAGCACTCCCTTGACAAATGTCTGGACTTCAGTAACTGAAGCCAGATCTTTCTGGAAGAAAATCGACAGGGCCGAAATTTGAACCTTAATGGACCCCAATTTGAGGCCCATAGACACTCCTGTTTGCAGGAAATGCAGGAATCGACCCAGTTGAAATTCCTCCGTTGGGGCCTTCCTGGCCTCGCACCACGCAACATATTTTCGCCAAATGCGGTGATAATGTTTTGCGGTCACATCCCTCCTGGCTTTGATCAGGGTAGGGATGACTTCCTCCGGAATGCCTTTTTTCTTTAGGATCCGGCGTTCAACCGCCATGCCGTCAAACGCAGCCGCGGTAAGTCTTGAAACAGACAGGGTCCTTGCTGGAGCAGGTCCCTTCTTAGAGGCAGAGGCCACGGGTCCTCTGTGAGCATCTCTTGAAGTTCCGGGTACCAAGTCCTTCTTGGCCCAACCCGGAGCCACGAGTATAGTTCTTACTCCTCTCCGTCTTATAATTCTCAGTACCTTGGGTATGAGAGGCAGAGGAGGGAACACATACACCGACTGGTACACCCACGGTGTTACCAGAGCATCCACAGCTATTGCCTGAGGGTCCCTTGACCTGGCGCAATACCTGTCCAGTTTTTTGTTGAGGCGGGACGCCATCATGTCCACCATTGGTTTTTCCCAACGGTTCACAATCATGTGGAAGACTTCTGGATGAAGTCCCCACTCTCCCGGGTGGAGGTCGTGTCCACTCCCGGAATGAACACTGTTGACAGTGCTATTACATGATTTTCCGCCCAGCGAAGAATCCTTGCAGCTTCTGCCATTGCCCTCCTGCTTCTTGTGCCGCCCTGTCTGTTTACGTGGGCGACTGCCGTGATGTTGTCCGACTGGAACAGCACCGGCTGACCTTGAAGCAGAGGTCTTGCTTGGCTTAGAGCATTGTAAATGGCCCTTAACTCCAGAATATTTATGTGAAGTGATGTCTCCAGGCTTGACCTCAAGCCCTGGAATTTTCATCCCTGTGTGACTGCTCCCCAGCCTCGCAGGCTGGCATCTGTGGTCACCAGGACCCAGTCCTGAATGCCGAATCTGCGGCCCTCTAGAAGATGAGCACTCTGCAACCACCACAGGAGAGACACCCTTGTCCTTGGGGACAGGGTTATCTGCTGATGCATCTGAAGATGCGATCCGGACCATTTGTCCCGCAGATCCCACTGGAATGTTCTTGCGTGGAATCTGCCAAATGGGATTGCTTCGTAGGAAGCCACCATTTTTCCCAGGACCCTTGTGCATTGATGCACTGAGACTTGGCCTGGTGTTAGGAGGTTTCTGACTAGCTCGGATAACTCCCCGGCTTTCTCCTCCGGGAGAAACACCTTTTTCTGGACTGTGTCCAGGATCATCCCTAGGAATAGAAGACGTGTCGTCGGGATCAGCTGCGATTTTGGGATATTGAGAATCCAACCGTGCTGCCGCAGCACTACTTGCGATAGTGCTAACCCGACTACCAACTGTTCCCTGGATCTCGCCCTTATCAGGAGATCGTCCAAGTAAGGGATAATTAAAAACTCCTTTCCTTCGGAGGAGTATCAACATTTCGGCCATTACATTAGTAAAGACCCGGGGTGCCGTGGACAATCCAAACGGCAGCGTCTGAAACTGATAGTGGCAGTTCTGTACCACAAACCTGAGGTACCCTTGATGAGAAGGGTAAATTGGGACATGGAGGTAAGCATCCTTGATGTCCAGAGACACCATATAATCCCCTTCTTCCAGGTTCGCGATCACTGCTCTGAGTGACTCAATCTTGAATTTGAACCTCTGTATGTAAGTGTTCAAAGATTTTGGATTTACAATAGGTCTCACCGAGCCGTCCGGCTTCGGTATCACCAACAGCGTGGAATAATACCCCTTTCCCTGTTGCAGGAGGGGTACCTTGATTATCACCTGCTGAGAATACAGCTTGTGAATGGCTTCCAATACCGCCTCCCTGTCGGAGGGAGACGTCGGTAAAGCAGACTTTAGGAAAACGGCGAGGGGGAGACGTCTCGAATTCCAATTTGTACCCCTGAGATACCACCTGAAGGATCCCGGGGTCACTTGTGAGTGAGCCCACTGCGCTCTGAAATTCTTGAGACGGGCCCCCACCGTGCCTGAGTCCGCTTGTAAAGCCCCAGCGTCATGCTGAGGACTTGGCAGAAGCAGGAGAGGGCTTCTGTTCCTGGGAACTGGCTGTCTGCTGCAGCCTTTTTCCTCTTCCTCTGCCACGGGGCAGAAATGAGGAACCTTTTGCCCGCTTGCCCTTCTGGCAGAAATGGACAGCGCACTTACTCTTGATGCCAGTCGGCAAATATCCCTCTGTGCATCACGCATATATAAAAATGCATCTTTTAAATGCAATATAGTCAGTAATATACTGTCCCTATCCAGGGTATCAATATTTTCAGTCAGGGAATCCGACCAAGCCACCCCAGCACTGCACATCCAGGCTGAGGCGATTGCTGGTCGCAGTATAACACCAGTATGTGTGTATATACATTTTAGGATATTCTCCTGCTTTCTGTCAGTAGGTTCCTTAAGGGCGGCCGTATCAGGAGACGGTAGTGCCACCTGTTTTGACAAGCGTGTGAGCGCTTTATCCACCCTAGGGGGTGTTTCCCAACGTGCCCTAACCTCTGGCGGGAAAGGGTATGATGCCAATAACTTTTCAGGAATTATCAGTTTTTTATCGGGGGAAACCCACGCTTCATCACACACTTCATTTAATTCATCAGATTCAGGAAAAACTACGGGTAGTTTTTTCTCACCAAACATAATACCCTTTTTAGTGGTACTTGTAATATCAGAAATGTGTAAAAATAAGAATTTACTTACCGATAATTCTATTTCTCGTAGTCCGTAGTGGATGCTGGGAACTCCGTAAGGACCATGGGGAATAGCGGCTCCGCAGGAGACTGGGCACAAAAGTAAAAGCTTTAGCACTACCTGGTGTGCACTGGCTCCTCCCCCTATGACCCTCCTCCAAGCCTCAGTTAGGATACTGTGCCCGGACGAGCGTACACAATAAGGAAGGATTTTGAATCCCGGGTAAGACTCATACCAGCCACACCAATCACACCGTACAACCTGTGATCTAAACCCAGTTAACAGCATGATAACAGAGGAGCCTCTGAAAAGATGGCTCACAACAATAATAACCCGATTTTTTTGTAACAATAACTATGTACAAGTATTGCAGACAATCCGCACTTGGGATGGGCGCCCAGCATCCACTACGGACTACGAGAAATAGAATTATCGGTAAGTAAATTCTTATTTTCTCTGACGTCCTAGTGGATGCTGGGAACTCCGTAAGGACCATGGGGATTATACCAAAGCTCCCAAACGGGCGGGAGAGTGCGGATGACTCTGCAGCACCGAATGAGAGAACTCCAGGTCCTCCTCAGCCAGGGTATCAAATTTGTAGAATTTAGCAAACGTGTTTGCCCCTGACCAAGTAGCTGCTCGGCAAAGTTGTAAAGCCAAGACCCCTCGGGCAGCCGCCCAAGATGAGCCCACCTTCCTTGTGGAATGGGCTTTTACAGATTTTGGCTGTGGCAGGCCTGCCACAGAATGTGCAAGCTGAATTGTACTACAAATCCAACGAGCAATAGTCTGCTTAGAAGCAGGAGCACCCAGCTTGTTGGGTGCATACAGGATAACAGTGAGTCAGATTTTCTGACTCCAGCCGTCCTGGAAACATATATTTTCAGGGCCCTGACTACGTCCAGCAACTTGGAGTCCTCCAAGTCCCTAGTAGCCGCAGGTACCACAATAGGCTGGTTCAAGTGAAACGCTGAAACCACCTTAGGGAGAAATTGAGGACGAGTCCTCAATTCCGCCCTGTCTGAATGGAAGATCAGATAAGGGCTTGAACAGGATAAAGCCCGCCAATTCTGACACGCGCCTGGCCGAGGCCAGGGCCAACAACATGACCACTTTCCATGTGAGATATTTTAACTCCACAGATTCAAGTGGTTCAAACCAATGTGACTTTAGGAACCCCAAAACTACATTGAGATCCCAAGGTGCCACTGGAGGCACAAAAGGAGGCTGTATATGCAGTACCCCTTTTACAAACGTCTGAACTTCAGGAACTGAAGCTAGTTCTTTCTGGAAGAAAATTGACAGGGCCGAAATTTGAACCTTAATGGACCCCAATTTTAGGCCCATAGACACTCCTGTTTACAGGAAATGCAGGAATCGACCTAGTTGAAAATTCCTCCATCGGGGCCTTATTGGCCTCGCACCCCGCAACATATTTTCGCCCAATGCGGTGATAATGCTTTGCGGTTACATCCTTCCTGGCTTGATCAGGATAGGGATGACTTCATCCGGAATGCCTTTTTCCTTCAGGATCCGGCGTTCAACCGCCCTGCCGTCAAACGCAGCCGCGGTAAGTCTTGGAATAGACAGGGTCCTTGCTGGAGCAGGTCCCTTCTTAGAGGTAGAGGCCACGGGTCCTCCGTGAGCATCTCTTGAAGTTCCGGGTACCAAGTCCTTCTTGGCCAATCCGGAGCCACGAGTATAGTTCTTACTCCCCTCCGTCTTATAATTCTCGGTACTTTTGGTATGAGAGGAAGAGGAGGGAACACATACACTGACTGGTACACCCATGGTGTTACCAGAGCGTCCACAGCTATTGCCTGAGGGTCCCTTGACCTGGCGCAATACCTGTCCAATTTTTTGTTTAGGCGGGACGCCATCATGTCCACCTTTGGTTTTTCCCAATGGTTTACAATCATGTGGAAGACTTCTGGGTGAAGTCCCCACTCTCCCGGGTGGAGGTCGTGCCTGCTGAGGAAGTCTGCTTCCCAGTTGTCCACTCCCGGAATGAACACTGCTGACAGTGCTATCACATGATTTTCCGCCCAGCGAAAAATCCTTGCAGCTTCTGCCATTGCCCTCCTGCTTCTTGTGCCGCCCTGTCTGTTTACGTGGGCGACTGCCGTGATGTTGTCCGACTGGATCAGCACCGGCTGACCTTGAAGCAGAGGTCTTGCTTGGCTTAGGGCATTGTAAATGGCCCTTAGCTCCAAAATATTTATGTGAAGTGATGTCTCCAGGCTTGACCACAAGCCCTAGAAATTTCTTCCCTGTGTGACTGCTCTCCAGCCTCGCAGGCTGGCATCCGTGGTCACCAGGACCCAGTCCTGAATGCCGAATCTGCGGCCCTCTAGAAGATGAGCACTCTGCAACCACCACAGGAGAGACACCCTTGTCTTTGGTGACAGGGTCATCCGCTGATGCATCTGAAGATGCGATCCGGACCATTTGTCCAGCAGGTCCCACTGGAAAGTTCTTGCGTGGAATCTGCCGAATGGAATTGCTTCGTAGGAAGCCACCATTTTTCCCAGGACCCTTGTGCACTGATGCACTGACACTTGGCCTGGTTTTAGGAGGTTTCTGACTAGTTCGGATAACTCCCTGGCCTTCTCCTCCGGGAGAAAACACCTTTTTCTGGACTGTGTCCAGGATCATCCCTAGGAATAGAAGGCGTGTCGTCAGGATCAGCTGCGATTTTGGAATATTGAGAAAATCCAACCGTGCTACCGCAGCACTATCTGAGATAGTGCTACCCCGACTTCCAACTGTTCCCTGGATCTTGCCCTTATCAGGAGATCGTCCAAGTAAGGGATAACTAAAACTCCCTTCTTTCGAAGGAGTATCATCATTTCGGCCATTACCTTGGTAAAGACCCGTGGTGCCGTGGACAATCCAAACGGCAGCGTCTGAAACTGATAGTGACAGTTCTGTACCACAAACCTGAGGTACCCTTGGAGAAGGGTAAATTGGGACATGTAGGTAAGCATCTTTGATGTCCAGAGAGACCATATAGTCCCCTTCTTCCAGGTTTGCAATCACTGCTCTGAGTGACTCCATCTTGAATTTGAACCTTTGTATGTAAGTGTTCAAGGATTTTAGATTTAAAATTGGTCTCACCGAGCCGTCCGGCTTCGGTACCACCAATAGTGTGGAATAGTACCCCTTTCCCTGTTGCAGGAGGGGTACCTTGATTATCACCTGCTGGGAATACAGCCTGTGAATGGCTTGCAATACTGTCTCCCTATCTGAGGGAGACGTCGGTAAAGCAGACTTTATGAAACGGCGAGGGGAAGACGTCTCGAATTTCTTGAGACGGGCCCCCACCGTGCCTGAGACCGCTTGTAAAGCCCCAGCGTCATGCAGAGGACTTTGCGGAGGCGGGAGAGGGCTTTTGTGGGAATTGGCTGTTTGCTGCAGCCTTTTTCCTCTCCCTCTGCCACGGGGCAGAAATGAGGCGCCTTTTGCCCGCTTTATGGGGCCGAAAGGACTGCGCCTGATAATACGGCGTCTTCTTAGGTTGAGAAGCTACCTGGGGTAAAAATGTGGATTTTCCAGCCGTTGCCGTGGCCACCAGGTCTGTTAGACCTACCCCAATAACTCTTCCCTTATATAAGGCGATACTTCCATATGCCTTTTGGGATCAGCATCACCTGACCACTGTCTTGTCCATAACCTTCTTCTGGCAGAATTGGACAGCGCACTTACTCTTGATGCCAGTCGGCAAATATCCCTCTGTGCATCACGCATATATAGAAATGCATCTTTTAAATGCTCTATAGTTAGTAATATACTGTCCCTATCTAGGGTATCAATATTGTCAGTCAGGGAATCCGACCAAGCCACCCCAGCACTGCACATCCAGGCTGAGGCGATTGCTGGTCGCAGTATCACACCCGTGTGATTGTATATACATTTTAGGATATTTTACTGCTTTCTGTCAGTAGGTTCCTTAAGGGCGGCCGTATCCGGGGACGGTAGTGCCACCTGTTTAGACAAGCGTGTGAGCGCTTTATTCACCCTAATGGGTGTTTCCCAACGTGCCCTATCCTCTGGCGGGAAGGGGTATGATGCCAATAACTTTTTTATCGGGGGAAACCCACGCATCATCACACACTTCATTTAATTCCTCAGATGCAGGAAAAACTACAGGCAGTTTTTTCTCACCCAACATAATACCCTTTTTAGTGGTGCTGGTATTATCAGAAATGTGTAAAAACATTTTCCATAGCCTCAATCATGTAACGTGTGGCCCTACTGGAAGTCACATTCGTCTCTTAATCGTCGACACTGGAGTCAGTATCCGTGTCGGCGTCTGTATCTGCCATCTGCGGTAACGGGCGTTTTAGAGCCCCAGATGGCTTTTGAGACACCTGGACAGGCCCAGACTGAGTCGCCGGCCGTCTCATGTCATCAATCTTTTGTAAAGAGCTGACACTGTCACATATTCCTTCCATAAGCTCATCCACTCAGGTGTCGACTCCCTAGGGGGTGACATCTCTGTTACAGGCAATTGCTCCGCCTCCACCTCATTTTCCTCCTCATACATGTCGACACAACGTACCGACACACAGCACACACACAGGGAATGCTCTGATAGAGGACAGGACCCCACTAGCCCTTTGGGGAGACAGAGGGAGAGTATGCCAGCACACACCAGAGCGCTATATATATATACAGGGATAACCTTATATAAGTGTTTTTCCCCTTATAGCTGCTGTATTGTTATACTGCGCCTAATTAGTGCCCCCCTCTCTTTTTTAACCCCTTTCTGTAGTGTAGTAACTGCAGGGGAGAGCCAGGGAGCTTCCCTCCAACGGAGCTGTGAGAGAAAATGGCGCCAGTGTGCTGAGGAGATAGGCTCCGCCCCCTTCTCGGCGGCCTTTTCTCCCGTTTTTCTGTGGAATCTGGCAGGGGTTAAAATACACCCATATAGCCCTGGGGGTTATATGTGGTGTATTTATGCCAGCCAAGGTGTTTTACATTGCTGCTCAGGGCGCCCCCCCCTAGCGCCCTGCACCCTCAGTGACCGGAGTGTGAAGTGTGCCTGAGTAACAATGGCGCACAGCTGCAGTGCTGTGCGCTACCTTGTTGAAGACTGATGTCTTCTGCCGCCGATTTTTCCGGATCTTTTCTTGCTTCTGGCTCTGTAAGGGGGCCGGCGGCGCGGCTTCGGGACCGAGCTCCGAGGCTGGGCCTGTGTTCGGTCCCTCTGGAGCTAATGGTGTCCAGTAGCCTAAGAAGCCCAATCCACTCTGCACGCAGGTGAGTTCGCTTCTTCTCCCCTTAGTCCCTCGATGCAGTGAGCCTGTTGCCAGCAGGTCTCACCGAGTAGCCGGCTGTTTCATGTCATCAACTGTCTTTTGTAAAGAGCTGACACTGTCTAATTCCTTCCATAAGCTCATCCACTCAGGTGTCGACCCCCTAGGGGGTGACATCACCATTACAGGCAATTGCTCCGCCTCCACATCAGTTTCCTCCTCATACATGTCGACACAAACGTACCGACACACAGCACACACACAGGGAATGCTCTGATAGAGGACAGGACCCCACTAGCCCTTTGGGGAGACAGAGGGAGAGTATGCCAGCACACACCAGAGCGCTATATATATATATACAGGAATACCACTATAAAATGTGCTTTTCCCTTATAGCTGCTGTTATTATTAGAAACTGCGCCAAATTAGTGCCCCCCTCTCTTTTTTACCCTTTTCTGTAGTGCAGGACTGCAGGGAAGAGTCAGGGAGACGTCCTTCCAGCGGAGCTGTGATGGAAAATGGCGCCCGTGTGCTGAGGAGATAGGCTCCACCCCCTTCTCGGCGGCCTTTTCTCCCGCTTTTTGGTGAGTTCTGGCAGGGGTTAAAATACATCCATATAGCCCTGGGGGTTATATGTGGTGTATTTTTGCCAGCCAAGGTGTTTACATTGCTGCTCAGGGCGCCCCCCCTAGCGCCCTGCACCCTCAGTGACCGAAGTGTGAAGTGTGCCTGAGTAACAATGGCGCACAGCTGCAGTGCTGTGCGCTACCTTGTTGAAGACGGATGTCTTCTGCCGCCGATTTTTCCGGACCTCTTCTTGCTTCTGGCTCTGAAAGGGGGCCGGCGGCGCGGCTCTGGGACCGAGCTCCGAGGCTGGGCCTGTGTTCGGTCCCTCTGGAGCTAATGGTGTCTAGTAGCCTAAGAAGCCCAAGCTGGCTGCAAGCAGGCAGGTTCGCTTCTTCTCCCCTTAGTCCCTCGATGCAGTGAGCCTGTTGCCAGCAGGTCTCACTGAAAATAAAAAACCTAAAACTAAACTTTCACTAAGAAGCTCAGGAGAGCCCCTAGTGTGCACCCTTCTCGGCCGGGCACAAAAATCTAACTGAGGCTTGGAGGAGGGTTATAGGGGGAGGAGCCAGTGCACACCAGGTAGTCCTAAAGCTTTACTTTTGTGCCCAGTCTCCTGCGGAGCCGCTATTCCCCATGGTCCTTACGGAGTTCCCAGCATCCACTAGGACGTCAGAGAAACTCATGTTGACCCTTTGACTCATCGACCTAGAACATGTCGACCTAGAGACACTGTCGACCTAGTTACTGTCGACTAATAGTGGTCGACCTAGATAGTGTCGACCTAGTTACTACCAGGGGCGGATTGGGAACTGTAAGCGACCCTGAAAAAATTGGCTTACTGCTACCTCCATTCCCCTCCTCACATGGGGGGTAATTCCAAGTTGATCGCAGCAGGAAATTTTTTAGCAGTTGGGCAAAACCATGTGCACTGCATGGGGGGCAGATATAACATGTGCAGAGAGAGATAGATTTGTTATTAGTTATTTTGTTTCTGTGCAGGGTAAATACTGGATGCTTTATTTTTACACTGCAATTTAGATTGCAGATTGAACACACCACACCCAAATCTATCTCTCTCTGCACATGTTATATCTGCCTCCCCTGCAGTGCACATGGGCCCTCATTCCGAGTTGATCGCTCGCAAGGCGATTTTAGCAGAGTTACACACGCTAAGCCTCCGCCTACTGGGAGTGAATCTTAGCTTCTTAAAATTGCGAACGATGTATTCGCAATATTGCGATTACAAACTACTTAGCAGTTTCAGAGTAGCTTCTGACTTACTCGGCATCTGCGATCAGTTCAGTGCTTGACGTTCCTGGTTTGACGTCATAAACACACCCAGCGTTCGCCCAGACACTCCTCCGTTTCTTCAGCCACTCCCGCGTTTTTTCCGGAAACGGTAGCGTTTTTATCCACACGCCCATAAAACGCCGTGTTTCCGCCCAGTAACACCCATTTCCTGTCAATCACACTACGATCGCCGGAGCGAAGAAAAAGCCGTGAGTAAAAAAAACTATCTTCATAGCAAAATTACTTGGCGCAGTCGCAGTGCGAACATTGCGCATGCGCACTAAGCTGAAAAACGCTGCGATGCGAAGAAAATTACCGAGCGAACGACTCGGAATGAGGCCATGGTTTTGCCCAACTGCTAAAAAATTTCCTGCTGCGATCAACTTGGAATTACCCCCATGGGCAGCACCAAAGCTATACTGTGTAACCATGGCGGTAGCACCACCCCTCACATGTCAACAAACAAAACAGCCCCCCCCCTTCCCCGCCGCACATGCACATCTGCCCCAGCGGGTTAATTGGCTCCCAACTGTGTGTGGGGTAAGGAATATATATTGCAAGCTTCCATAAGGCAGGGACTGATGTGAATGGTAAAATATTCTCTGTAAAGCGCTGCCATATATGTGTGCGCTATATAAATAAGACTAAGTGGTAATAATAAATAAATAATAGCTTCATTGGGAAGGTGCGTGGCCACAGAATAGTACCAATTCACATTACACCGCACGGGAGTGTCCATTATTCATATTACACCACACAGTCGCACCCTTTATACATGTTAGAGATGTGCGGCGGGCACTTTACGTGTTTTGTGTTTTAGTTTTGGTTCTAATTCCACTTTCATGTTTTGGGTTTGGCTTGGTTTTGCAAAACCACCCTTTTGTATTTTGGTTTTGGTTTTGGATCTGGATGATTTAAAAAAAACAAACATAAAACCAGCTAAAATCACAGAATTTGGGGGTAATTTTGCTCCTACTGTATTATTAACCTCAATAACAATCATTTCCACTATTTCCAGTCTATTCTGAACACCTCACAATATCGTTTTTAGGCCAAAAGGTTGCACCGAGGTTGCTGGATGACTAAGCTAAGCGACACAAGTGTGCGGCACAAACACCTGGCCCATCTAGGCGTGGCATTGCAGGGTCAGACAGGAGGGCAGATATAAAAAAAATGGCCCCAAGCAGCACGATGCAAAGAAGAAAAATAATCACAATGAGGTAGTTGTATGACTAAGCCAAGCGACACACACAATTGGCCCATCTAGGCGTGGCACTGCAGTGGCAGACAGGAGGGCAGATATAAAAAAAAGGCCCCTAACAGCACATGATGCAAAGAAGAAAAAGAATTGCAATGAGGTAGCTGTATGACTAAGCCAAGCGACACAAACAATTGGCCCATCTAGGCGTGGCACTGCAGTGGCTGACAGGAGGGCAGATATCAAAAAAAGGCCCCAAACAGCACATGATGCAAAGAAGAAAAAAAGGTGCACCGAGGTTGCTGTATGACTAAGCTAAGCGTCACAACCACCTGGCCCATCTAGTAGTGTCACGCAGTGGCTGAATGTTGAGAGTGGGAAGCAATTGTTCGGTCCACTGACAGCATCTCCAGCACGTTCCAGTCACTTTAAAAAAAATCTGCAGTTGGTGGACTTATACAGCAGTACCCCAGGACTAATACAGTAGTACCCCTGGACTCATACAGCAGTGTCACACAGGATGGCACTTTTCAAAAACTAGGCCCCAAATAGCACCTCATGCAAAGATGTCAAAGAGGTGCAATGAGGTAGCTGTATGACTAAGCCAAGTGACACAAACAATTCCAACTGGAATTATACGTCCAAATCACTGGAATTATATGTCCAAATCACTGGAATTAATTGACAAGATCACTGTAATTAATAATTATAAATCACTGAAATTAATTGGCAAAATCACTGTAATTATATGTCCAAATCACTGGAATTAAATGGCAAGATCACTGTAATTAATAATTATAAATCACTGGAATTAATTGGCAAGATCACTGTAATTAATAATTATAAATCACTGAAATTAATTGACAAAATCACTATAATTATATGTCCAAATCACTGGAATTAATTGACAAGATCACTGTAATTAATAATTATAAATCACTGAAATTAATTGGCAAAATCACTGTAATTATATGTCCAAATCACTGGAATTAAATGGCAAGATCACTGTAATTAATAATTATAAATCACTGGAATTAATTGGCAAGATCACTGTAATTAATAATTATAAATCACTGAAATTAATTGACAAAATCACTATAATTATATGTCCAAATCACTGGAATTAAATGGCAAAATCTCGCTATCGCCTGCCTAGTGAAGTGGAATCTAGATGGGATTTGTTAGCGGGGACACAATACCTCCATCAATTGTCTAAATCCCACTGCACTAATGGCGGATACCGGACGCACGTCTAACACCAACATAAGTGTCAAGGCCTCAGTTATGAGGGCTTCCATCGTTATGTGAAGCTGAACCACTAGTCATGAACATAGGCCAGGGCCTCAGCCGTTACTTGCCACTCCGTGTCGTAAATGGCATATTGGCAAGTTTACGTTTCTCCTCAGACCATTTAAATTTCTTTTTTTGGCTCTTTTTACTGAACTTTGGCTTTTTGGATTTTACATGTCCTCTACTATCACATTGGGCATCGGCCTTGGCAGATGACGTTGATGGCATTTCATCGTCTATGTCATGGCGGGAGGCGGTCAATATCCCGCTGGACGGGATCCCGGCGGTTGAAATACCGACGCCGGAATCCCGACCAGCACAATCCCGACATATTCTCACTCCGTGGGTGTCCACGACACCCATAGAGGGAGAATATAATAGTGTGCCTGCAGCGTGGCTAGCGAAGCGAGCCCGCAAGGGGCCGCGTTCCGCTCGCCACCCCTGTCGTGATTGTGTGGTCGGGATTCCGGCGTCGGGATTTTGGCCGCCGGGATCCCGTCCAGCGGGATTTAGTACTGATCCCGTAATGGCTAGTGGCAGCAGCTTCAGTACTAGGAGGAAGTGGTTCTTCTTGATCTTTCCCTATTTTATCCTCAACATTTTTGTTCTCCATTATTTTTTTGGGAGTTATATGAGACAATATGCGGCACAGGAATGACTGGAGTGACTGATGAGACAGGACATTACCACTGGTCTGATGCAGCACAAACACAGCAACACTGTAAGGGACTTGTGGTTGTTGTTATAATTATTATACGGCAGCAGTGGACATATACTGTAGCATATATTGTCACTGGAATGACTGATGAACAGGACACTACCACTGGTCTGATGCAGCACAACACAACAACACTGTAAGGGACTTGTGGTTGTTATTATTATTATTATTATTATACGGCAGCAGTGGACATGCAGCGTATATTGTCACTGGAATGACTGATGAACAGGACACTATCACTGGTCTGCACAGCACAACACAACAACACTTTATACAGCTACACTGGATATATGGCAGCAGAGAACACCAACACTGTGACTGGCTGGACTGATGCAGCACAATACACTGTGACTACACTGGACTGGACTGAGCAGCACAACACAGCACAAGACTTGCCACCCCACTTTCACGCCCCCACACAGACACTGGAGGATGGCGACACGTTCTCTTACTACACCCTCCGAGACTGGAGTGAAAATGGCCGCGAATCCAAATCCCGCGAGAATCCGACAGCGGGATGATGACGTTTTGCCGCGTTTGGGCTTCCGAGTCAGGCGGAAAAACCTGAGGCAGGCTCGGAACCGAACTCAGAAGGCAAAGTTTGGTAGGGTTTGGTTCTCTGAGAACCGAGCCCGCTCATCTCTAATACATGTTATGCCACACAGTAGAGCCCCTTATGCAGATTAATTCACATAGCAGAGCCCCGTATATATGTTACACTATGGTTCAGCCCCTTATACACATTACACCATGGTAGAGCCGCGGAAGTGTGTAGAGATGTGCCCTGTGGGCACATCAGTGTTGCTGTCCCTAGCTGGGGACAGCGCTGGGGCAGCTTGTCTGTCCCCAGCGCTGGGTGCGTGGCGGCGGGTGTCCGGTGCAGGGATTACCCTTTTCCCTGCACCGGACCGGAGGCTGCGGGAAGATTCAAACGTTGGCGCCCTCCGGGAGCCAATCGCGGCTCCCGGAGCGGCAGCCAATCAGAGAGGGATGCGGCGAGCCAATCAGCGCTCGCCGCGTCATAGGCCCCGCCCGAAGAGGCGCAGAAGCGCGCTGAAGAGCAGAAGAGATCCCGGCGGCGCGAGGAAGAAGTCGTCGCGGTGGGAGCTCGGGAGGCCACGGAAGAGGCCTGAAGACGTCCGGCGGCAGGAAGATGTCCAGCGGCGGCTGGACGCGGCGAGGCGACGGCGGCGCCGCTGGCCAGGACGGGCCAGCGGCCGAAGATTAAAGAAGAACGCCGGAGGGGTCACCAGGGGTGGGAAGCCAAGGGCTGGCGAAGCTCCCCCCTGGTGCCTCTCCCAGCGGGTCAGGTAGGCCCTTTTTAGGTGCCCCTGTACCCACTCCTCCCTAGACCACCGGGTGTTCGGGCATTAGGCCCGTGGGCAGAGTCAGGCCCTCTCGGCCTGTGGGCATTCAGTCGGGCCCTCCCGGCCCGTGGGCACAAGTGTGGTCGGCTCTCTGGGTCCAAGGCCACGTGCAGCCGGGGTTCCACCCGGCCCGTGGCCCAAGCACCCAGACCCGACCACATTGATTAGGGGGTTTGGGCATTAGGCCCAAGCCACCTGAAAGCAGCGCAGTAGGCGGGCACTAGGCCCGGGGGCAGTTCAGGAAATAGGCCTGTGGGGACATTAGAGGGCATTAGGCCCTAGTGTATTTTGGCCGCCAGGAATAGATTAAGGTGACCCTGGGCATTAGGCCCAGGTCACCCAACGGGCAACAAGTTAGGCGGGCGCTAGGCCCGTGGGTGAAATCAGGCCTCCGGCCTGTGTGCAGCTAGGGGGCGCTAGGCCCAGTGAATAAGACCCCCGAGGTGAGTACAGGTGGCACTGGGCGCTAGGCCCAGGCCACCCTGAGGTATTTAGGTGGGCAGGCCGTGTGTGAAATCTGGGTGGCTGAGGCTTTGTGCCAGTGATGACCTTTCACCCAACCGGTGAAGGTCGCGGTCACCCCTGGGGTATCCCCTGTTCCAGTGGAAGAAGGGTCGATACCCCATTTAAGGTAAACTATTCTCTCCTCAGCTCGGTCGTCGGTCAGCTCCGAGAGGGAATCGCCGTGTCCGGATCCGATTGAAGATTTCCAGGTCCGTTGAAGGTTCCGGTACCTGAAGGTGAGAGAGAGCGGCGCCTGGGGAGTACCGAGTCTACACCTGCACGGCAGCCGGCACCACCACACCGCAGCCGCACCTCTCTCAAGTGCGTCACACTTTTTTGGCGCCCGAAGCTCGCGCTCCACTGGAGCCACCCTCGCTACACCCCTGACTACAGAGACTGGGTCTCACCCTATTCTGTATATATACTGTATACACTGTGCCAGCTAGCTGCTATAATAACCCCCGGGGAGCCAGAGGACCACAGCCAGCATGCCCCCACAGCTGGAGGAGAGACACCGGCGGACTCAGCCTCAGCGACCCGGCCAGTCTCCGACTGGCACACACAGAGTTACAGCCGTCTCCATAGTAACGCGGGAAGCGGCCGCCAGGTGGCGCTGTGACTCCTCCGGCTCCCTCTGAGCTGCCAGGGGCGGGGCCAGAGCATGAGGCGGAATCTCGCGAGATGTGAGCGCGGTGGCGGCGGCGGCATCATCCTGTGCGGGCAGCGGAGGTGCTGGGAGACCGGGGGGACCGGAGCCAGGTACCGTGCGGCATCACCACCCTCATGTCATTTATATACTGTGCCCTCATCATCATAATTATATACATATTACTGTGCGCTCTCATATCATATATCACTGTGCCCTCCTGTATACAGTATACTGTGCCCCCTCATATCATATATATCACTGTGCCCTCCTCCTATATACAGTATACTGTGCCCCCTTATATCATATATATATCACTGTGCATATATACTGTGCCCCCCTCATATCATATATATCACTGTGCCCTCCTCCTATATACAGTATACTGTGCCCCCCTCATATATCACTGTGCCCTCCTCCTATATACAGTATACTGTGCCCCCTCATATCATATATATCACTGTGCCCTCCTCCTATATACAGTATACTGTGCCCCCCTTATATCATTTATATATCACTGTGCATATATACTGTGCCCCCCTCATATCATATATATCACTGTGCCCTCCTCCTATATACAGTATACTGTGCCCCCCTCATATATCACTGTGCCCTCCTCCTATATACAGTATACTGTGCCCCCTTCATATCATATATATATCACTGTGCCCTCCTCCTATATACAGTATACTGTGCCCCCTTCATATCATATATATCACTGTGCCCTCCTATATACAGTATACTGTGCCCCCCTCATATCATATATATATCACTGTGCATATATACTGTGCCCCCCTCATATCATATATATCACTGTGCCCTCCTCCTATATACAGTATACTGTGCCCCCCTCATATCATATATATCACTGTGCCCTCCTCCTATATACAGTATACTGTGCCCCCCTCATATATATATCACTGTGCCCTGCTCCTATATACAGTATACTGTGCCCCCCTCATATATATATCACTGTGCCCTCCTCCTATATACAGTATACTGTGCCCCCCTCATATCATATATATCACTGTGCCCTCCTCCTATATATAGTATACTGTGCCCCCCTCATATATATTACTGTGCCCTCCTCCTATATACAGTATACTGTGCCCCCTCATATCATATATATTACTGTGCCCTCCTCCTATATACAGTATACTGTGCCCCCCTCATATATATTACTGTGCCCTCCTCCTATATACAGTATACTGTGCCCCCTCATATCATATATATCACTGTGCCCTCCTCCTATATACAGTATA
Source organism: Pseudophryne corroboree (assembly GCF_028390025.1). Taxonomy (NCBI): domain Eukaryota; kingdom Metazoa; phylum Chordata; class Amphibia; order Anura; family Myobatrachidae; genus Pseudophryne; species Pseudophryne corroboree. The sequence continues at coordinate 56,412,688 of NC_086447.1, read as the reverse complement.
CTGTGCCCCCTCATATCATATATATCACTGTGCCCTCCTATATACAGTATACTGTGCCCCCCTCATATCATATATATCACTGTGCCCTCCTCCTATATACAGTATACTGTGCCCCCTCATATCATATATATCACTGTGCCCTCCTCCTATATACAGTATACTGTGCCCCCTCATATCATATATATCACTGTGCCCTCCTCCCTTATACAGTATACTGTGCCCCCCTCATATATATTACTGTGCCCTCCTATATACAGCATACTGTGCCCCTCATATCATATATATCACTATGTCCTCCTCCTATATACAGTATACTGTGCCCCCCTCATATCATATATATATCACTGTGCATATATACTGTGCCCCCCTCCTATATACAGTATACTGTGCCCCCTCATATCATATATATCACTGTGCCCTCCTCCTATATACAGTATACTGTGCCCCCCTCATATCATATCACTGTGCCCTCCTCCTATATACAGTATACTGTGCCCCCTTCATATCATATATATCACTGTGCTCTCCTCCTATATACAGTATACTGTGCCCCCCTCATATCATATATATCACTGTGCCCTCCTCCTATATACAGTATACTGTGCCCCCCTCATATCATATATATCACTGTGCCCTCCTCCTATATACAGTATACTGTGCCCCCTCATATCATATATATCACTGTGCATACATACTGTGCCCCCTCATATCATATATATCACTGTGCCCCCTCATATCATATATATCACTGTGCATACATACTGTGCCCCCTCATATCATATATATCACTGTGCCCTCCTCCTCCTATATACAGTATACTGTGCCCCCTCATATCATATATATCACTGTGCCCTCCTCCTATATACAGTATACTGTGCCCCCTTCATATCATATATATATCTCTGTGCCCTACTCCTATATACAGTTTACTGTGCCCCCCTCATATCATATATATCACTGTGCCCTCCTCCTATATACAGTATACTGTGCCCCCCTCATATCATATATATCACTGTGCCCTCCTCCTATATACAGTATACTGTGCCCCCTTCATATCATATATATCACTGTGCCCTCCTCCTATATACAGTATACTGTGCCCCCCTCATATCATATATATCACTGTGCCCTCCTCCTATATACAGTATACTGTGCCCCCCTCATATCATATATATCACTGTGCCCTCCTCCTATATACAGTATACTGTGCCCCCTTCATATCATATATATATCACTGTGCCCTCCTCCTTTATACAGTATACTGTGCCCCCCTCATATCATATATATCACTGTGCCCTCCTCCTATATACAGTATACTGTGCCCCCCTCATATCATATATATCACTGTGCCCTCCTCCTATATACAGTATATTGTGCCCCCTCATATCATATATATCACTGTGCATACATACTGTGCCCCCTCATATCATATATATCACTGTGCATACATACTGTGCCCCCTCATATCATATATATCACTGTGCATACATACTGTGCCCCCTCATATCATATATATCACTGCCCTCCTCCTCCTATATACAGTATACTGTGCCCCCTCATATCATATATATCACTGTGCCCTCCTCCTATATACAGTATACTGTGCCCCCCTCATATCATATATATCACTGTGCCCTCCTCCTATATACAGTATACTGTGCCCCCTTCATATCATATATATCACTGTGCCCTCCTCCTATATACAGTTTACTGTGCCCCCCTCATATCATATATATCACTGTGCCCTCCTCCTATATACAGTATACTGTGCCCCCCTCATATCATATATATCACTGTGCCCTCCTCCTATATACAGTATACTGTGCCCCCCTCATATCATATATATCACTGTGCCCTCCTCCTATATACAGTATACTGTGCCCCCTCATATCATATATATCACTGTGCATACATACTGTGCCCCCTCATATCATATATATCACTGTGCATACATACTGTGCCCCCTCATATCATATATATCACTGTGCATACATACTGTGCCCCCTCATATCATATATATCACTGCCCTCCTCCTCCTATATACAGTATACTGTGCCCCCTCATATCATATATATATCACTGTGCCCTCCTCCTATATACAGTATACTGTGCCCCCTTCATATCATATATATCGCTGTGCCCTCCTCCTATATACATTTTACTGTGCCCCCCTCATATCATATATATCACTGTGCCCTCCTCCTATATACAGTATACTGTGCCCCCCTCATATCATATATATCACTGTGCCCTCCTCCTATATACAGTATACTGTGCCCCCTCATATCATATATTTCTCTGACGTCCTAGTGGATGCTGGGAACTCCGTAAGGACCATGGGGAATAGCGGCTCCGCAGGAGACTGGGCACAACTAAAGAAAGCTTTAGGACTACCTGGTGTGCACTGGCTCCTCCCACTATGACCCTCCTCCAGACCTCAGTTAGAATCTTGTGCCCGGCTGAGCTGGATGCACACTAGGGGCTCTCCTGAGCTCCTAGAAAGAAAGTATATTTTAGGTTTTTTATTTTACAGTGAGATCTGCTGGCAACAGACTCACTGCATCGAGGGACTAAGGGGAGAAGAAGCGAACCTACCTGACTGGAGATAGTTTGGGCTTCTTAGACTACTGGACACCATTAGCTCCAGAGGGATCGAACACAGGACCCGACCTCGATCGTTCGGTCCCGGAGCCGCGCCGCCGTCCCCCTTACAGAGCCAGAAGCAAGAAGTGGTCCGGAAAATCGGCGGCAGAAGACCTCGGTCTTCAACAAGGTAGCGCACAGCACTGCAGCTGTGCGCCATTGCTCCTCATGCACACCTCACACTCCGGTCACTGATGGGTGCAGGGCGCTGGGGGGGGGCGCCCTGAGCAGCAATATAAACACCGTGGCTGGCAAATCATCACAATATATAGTCCCAGGGCTATATATGTGATAAATTACCCCTGCCAGAATTCCTAAAAAAAGCGGGAGAAAAGTCAGCCGAAAAAGGGGCGGGGCTAACTCCCTCAGCACACTGGCGCCATTTTCTCTTCACAGTGCAGCTGGAAGACAGCTCCCCAGGCTCTCCCCTGTAGTTTTCAGGCTCAAAGGGTTAAAAAGAGAGGGGGGGCACCAAATTTATGCGCAATATTGTGTATACAAGCAGCTATTGGGGGAAAAATCACTCAGTTATAGTGTTAATCCCTGCATTATATAGCGCTCTGGTGTGTGCTGGCATACTCTCTCTCTGTCTCCCCAAAGGACTTTGTGGGATCCTGTCCTCAGTCAGAGCATTCCCTGTGTGTGTGCGGTGTGTCGGTACGGCTGTGTCGACGTGTTTGAGGATACGTGGAGGCGGAGCAGATGCCGATAAATGTGATGTCGCCCCCTGTGGGGCCGACACCAGAGTGGATGGATAAGTGGAAGGTATTAACCGTCAGTGTCTACTCCTTATGTAAAGGGCTGGATGACGTAACAGCTATGGGACAGCCGGCTTCTCAGCCCGCGCCTGCCCAGGCGTCTCAAAGGCCATCAGGGGCTTAAAAACGCCCGCTACCTCAGATGGCGGATACAGATGTCGACACGGAGTCTGACTCCAGTGTCGACGAGGTCGAGACATATACACAATCCACTAGGAACATCCGTTGCACTCGGCAATGAAAAATGTGTTACACATTTCTGACATTAACCCAAATACCACAAAAAAGGGGTTTTATGTTTGGGGAGAAAAAGCAGCCAGTGTTTTGTTCCCCCATCAGATGAGTGAATGAAGCGCGGGTTCCCCCGATAAGAAACTGGTAATTTCTAAAAAGTTACTGATGGCGTACCCTTTCCCGCCAGAGGATAGGTCACGTTGGGAGATATCCCCTAGGGTGGATAAGGCGCTCACACGTTTGTCAAAAAAGATGGCACTGCCGTCTTAGGATATGGCCACTTTAAAGGAGCCTGCTGTTAAAAAGCAGAAGGCTATCCTGAAGTCTGTATATACACACTCAGGTACTATACTGAGACCTGCAATTGCCTCAGCATGGATAGTGCTGCTGCAGCGTGGTCTGATACCCTGTCAGATAATATTGATACCCTATACAGGGATACTATTTTGCTAACCATAGAGCATATTAAAGATGTCGTCTTATATATGAGGGATGCACAGAGGGATATTTGCCGGCTGGCATCCAAAAGTTAATGCAATGTCCATTCTGCCAGGAGGGTATTAGGGACCCGGCAGTGGACAGGTGATGCTGACTTTAAAAGGCACATGGAGATTCTGCCTTATGAGGGTGAGGAATTGTTTGGGGATGGTCTCTGGGACCTCGTATCCACAGCAACAGCTGGGAAGAATTTTTTTTACCTCAGGTTCCTCACAGCCTAAGAAAGCACCGTATTATCAGATACAGTCCTTTCGACTTCAGAAAAGCGAGCGGGTCAAAGGCGCTTCCTTTCTGCACAGAGACAAGGGGAGAGGGAAAAAGCTGCACCAGACAGCCAGTTCCCAGGATCAAAAATCTTCCCCCGCTTCATCTGAGTCCACCGCATGACGCTGGGGCTCCACAGGTGGAGCCAGGTGCGGTGGGGGCGCGTCTCGGGAACTTCAGCGACCAGTGGGCTCGCTCACAAGTGGATCCCTGGGTTCTGCAAGTAGTATCACAGGGATACAAGCTGGAGTTAGAGGCGACTCCCCCTCGCCGTTACCTCAAATCAGCCTTGCCTGCTGCCCTCGAGGAGATGTAGTACTGGCGGCAATTCACAAGCTGTACTTCCAGCAGGTGATAATCAAGGTACCCCTCCTTCAACAAGGCCGGGGTTACTATTCCACAATGTTTGTGGTACCGAAACCAGGCGGTTCGGTGAGACCCATTCTAAAATTGAAATCCTTGAACACTTATATACGAAGGTTCAAGTTCAAAATGGAATCGCTCAGGGCGGTTATTACAAGCCTGGACGAAGGGGATTACATGGTATCACTGGACATCAAGGATGCTTACCTGCATGTCCCCATTTACCCTCCTCACCAGGAGTACCTCAAAATTGTGGTACAGGACTGTCATTACCAATTCCAGACGTTGCCGTTGGTCTGTCCACGGCACCGAGGGTATTTACCAAGGTAATGGCCGAAATGATGATACTCCTTCAAAAAAAGGGAGTTTTAATTATCCCGTACTTGGACGATCTCCTTATAAAGACGAGGTCCAGGGAGCAGTTGTTCGTCGGAGTAGCACTATCTCGGGAAGTGCTACAACAGCGCGGCTGGATTCTGAATAGTCCAAAGTCGCAGCTGGTTCCTACGACGCGTCTACTGTTCCTGGGTATGGTTCTGGACACAGAACAAGAAAAAAGGGTCTCTCCCGGAGGAGAAGGCCAAGGAGTTGTCATCTCTAGTCAGAGACCTCCTAATACAAATACAGGTGTCGGTGCATCAATGCACGCGTGTCCTGGGAAAGATGGTAGCTTCTTACGAAGAAATTCCATTCGGCAGGTTCCAGGCAAGGATCTTCCAGTGGGATCTGTTGGACAAGAGGTCCGGGTCGCATCTTCAGATGCATCGGCTGATAACCCTGTCTCCAAGGGCCTGGGTGTCGCTGTTGTGGTGGCTGCAGAGTGCTCATCTTCTAGAGGGCCGCAGATTCGGCATACAGGACTGGGTCCTGGTGACCACGGATGCCAGCCTTCGAGGCTGGGGGACAGTCACACAGGGAAGAAACTTCCAAGGACTATGGTCAAGTCAGGAGACTTCCCTACACATAAATATTCTGGGACTAAGGGCCATTCACAATGCCCTAAGTCAGGCTAGACCCCTGCTTCAACACCAGCCGGTGCTAATCCAGTCAGACAACATCACGGCGGTCGCCCATGTAAACCAGCAGGGCGGCACAAGAAGCAGGATGGTGATGGCAGAAGCCACAAGGATTTTTCGATGGGCGGAAAATCATGTGTTAGCACTGTTAGCAGTGTTCATTCCCGGAGTGGACAACTGGGAAGCAGACTTTCTCTATCGTCCTAGTGGATGCTGGGGTTCCTGAAAGGACCATGGGGAATAGCGGCTCCGCAGGAGACAGGGCACAAAAGTAAAGCTTTCCGATCAGGTGGTGTGCACTGGCTCCTCCCCCTATGACCCTCCTCCAAGCCAGTTAGATTTTTGTGCCCGGCCGAGAAGGGTGCAATCTAGGTGGCTCTCCTAAAGAGCTGCTTAGAAAAGTTTAGCTTAGGTTTTTTATTTTACAGTGAGTCCTGCTGGCAACAGGATCACTGCAACGAGGGACTTAGGGGAGAAGAAGTGAACTCACCTGCGTGCAGGATGGATTGGCTTCTTGGCTACTGGACATCAGCTCCAGAGGGACGATCACAGGTACAGCCTGGATGGTCACCGGAGCCTTGCCGCCGGCCCCCTTGCAGATGCTGAAGTAAGAAGAGGTCCAGAATCGGCGGCAGAAGACTCCTCAGTCTTCTAAAGGTAGCGCACAGCACTGCAGCTGTGCGCCATTTTCCTCTCAGCACACTTCACACGGCAGTCACTGAGGGTGCAGGGCGCTGGGAGGGGGGCGCCCTGGGAGGCAAATGAATACCTATTTTGGCTAAAAATACCTCACATATAGCCTCCGGAGGCTATATGGAGATATTTAACCCCTGCCAGAATCCGTTAAGAGCGGGAGACGAGGCCGCCGAAAAAGGGGCGGGGCCTATCTCCTCAGCACACAGCGCCATTTTCCCTCACAGAAAGGCTGGAGGGAAGGCTCCCAGGCTCTCCCCTGCACTGCACTACAGAAACAGGGTTAAAACAGAGAGGGGGGGCACTAAATTGGCGTTAGAAATATATAAAAAAGATGCTATAAGGGAAAACACTTATATAAGGTTGTCCCTATATAATTATAGCGTTTTTGGTGTGTGCTGGTAAACTCTCCCTCTGTCTCTCCAAAGGGCTAGTGGGTCCTGTCCTCTATCAGAGCATTCCCTGTGTGTGTGCTGTGTGTCGGTACGTGTGTGTCGACATGTATGAGGACGATGTTGGTGAGGAGGCGGAGCAATTGCCTGTAATGGTGATGTCACTCTCTAGGGAGTCGACACCGGAATGGATGGCTTATTTAGGAAATTACGTGATAATGTCAACACGCTGCAAGGTCGGTTGACGACATGAGACGGCCGACAAACAATTAGTACCGGTCCAGACGTCTCAAAAACACCGTCAGGGGTTTTAAAACGCCCGTTTACTTTAGTCGGTCGACACAGACACAGACAGGGACACTGAATCCAGTGTCGACGGTGAATAAACAAACGTATTCCTTATTAGGGCCACACGTTAAAGGCAATGAAGGAGGTGTTACATATTTCTGATACTACAAGTACCACAAAAGAGGGTATTATGTGGGATGTGAAAAAACTACCGTAGTTTTTCCTGAATCAGATAAATTAAATAAAGTGTGTGATGATGCGTGGGTTCCCCCCGATAGAAAATTATGGGCGGTATACCCTTTCCCGCCAGAAGTTAGGGCGCGTTGGGAAACATCCCTTAGGGTGGATAAGGCGCTCACACGCTTATCAAAACAAGTGGCGGTACCGTCTATAGATAGGGCCGTCCTCAAGGACCAGCTGACAGGAGGCTGGAAAATATCATAAAAAGTATATACACACATACTGGTGTTATACTGCGACCAGCGATCGCCTCAGCCTGGATGTGCAGAGCTGGGGTGGCTTGGTCGGATTCCCTGACTAAAAATATTGATACCCTTGACAGGGACAGTATTTTATTGACTATAGAGCATTTAAAGGATGCATTTCTATATATGCGAGATGCACAGAGGGATATTTGCACTCTGGCATCAAGAGTAAATGCGATGTCCATATCTGCAAGAAGATGTTATGGACACGACAGTGGTCAGGTGATGCAGATTCCAAACGGCACAAAGGTGTATTGCCGTATAAAGGAAGAGGAGTTATTTGGGGTCGGTCCATCGGACCTGGTGGCCACGGCAACTGCTGGAAAATCCGCCGTTTTTACCCTAAGTCACATCTCTGCAGAAAAAGACACCGTCTTTTCAGCCTCAGTCCTTTCGTCCCTATAAGATCATATCTGCCCAGGGATAGAGGAAAGGGAAGAAGACTGCAGCAGGCAGCCCATTCCCAGGAACAGAAGCGTTCCACCGCTTCTGACAAGTTCTCAGCATGGCGCTGAGACCGTACAGGACCCCTGGATCCTACAAGTAGTATCCCAGGGGTACAGATTGGAATGTCGAGACGTTTCCCCTTCGCAGGCTCCTGAAGTCTGCTTTACCAAGGTCTCCCTCCGACAAGGAGGCAGTATGGGAAAAAATTCACAAACTGTATTCCCAGCAGGTGATAATTAAATTACCCCTCCTACTACAAGAAAAGGGGTATTATTCCACACTATATTGTGGTACTGAAGCCAGAAGGCTAGGTGAGACTTATTCTAAAAAATTTTTTTTGAACACCCACAAAGGTTCAAATCAAGATGGAGTCACTCAGAGCAGTGATAACGAACCAGGAAGAAGGGGACTATATAGTGTCCCGGGACATCAGGGATGCTTACCTCTATGTCCCAAATTTGCCCTTCTCACTAAGGGTACCTCAGGTTCGTGGTGCAGAACTGTCACTATCAGTTTCAGACGCTGCCGTTTGGATTGTCCACGGCACCCCGGGTCTTTACCAAGGTAATGGCCGAAATGATGATTCTTCTTCGAAGAAAAGGCGTCTTAATTATCCCTTACTTGGACGATCTCCTGATAAGGGCATAGTCCAGGGAACAGTTGGAGGTCGGAGTAGCACTATCTCGGATACTGCTACAACAGCACGGGTGGATTCTAAATATTCCAAAATCGCAGCTGATCCCGACGACACGTCTGCTGTGCCTAGGGATGATTCTGGACACAGTCCAGAAAAAGGTGTTTCTCCCGGAAGAGAAAGCCAGGGAGTTATCCGAGCTAGTCAGGAACCTCCTAAAAACAGTGCATCATTGCACAAGGGTCCTGGTAAAAATGGTGGCTTCCTACGAAGCAATTCCATTCGGCAGATTTCACGCAAGAACTTTTCAGTGGGATCTGCTGGACAAATGGTCCGGATCGCATCTTCAGATGCATCAGCGGATAACCCTATATCCAAGGACAAGGGTGTCTCTCCTGTGGTGGTTATAGAGTGCTCATCTTCTAGAGGGCCGCAGATTCGGCATTCAGGATTGGATGCTGGTGACCACGGAGCCCAGCCCGAGAGGCTGGGGAGCAGTCACACAAGGAAAAAATTTCCAGGGAGTGTGATCAAGTCTGGAGACTTTTCTCCACATAAATATACTGGAGCTAAGGGTAAATTTATAATGCTCTAAGCTTAGCAAGACCTCTGCTTCAAGGTCAGCCGGTATTGATCCAGTGGGAAAAACATCACGGCAGTCGCCCACGTAAACAGACAGGGCGACACAAGAAGCAGGAGGGCAATGGCAAAAACTGCAAGGACTTTTCGCTGGGCGGAAAATCATGTGATAGCACTGTCAGCAGTGTTTCATCCCGGGAATGGAAACTGGGAAGCAGACTTCCTCAGCAGGCACGACCTCCACCCGGGAGAGTGGAAACTTCATCGGGAAGTTTTTTCCACATGATTGTAAACCGTTGGGAAATACCAAAGGTGGACATGATGGCGTCCCGTCTGAACAAAAAACGGGACAGGTATTGCGCCAGGTCAAGAGACCCTCAGGCAATAGCTGTGGATGTACCAGTCGGTGTATGTGTTCCCTCCTCTGCTTCTCATACCTAAGGTGCTGAGAATTATAAGACGTAGAGGAGTAAGAACTATACTCATGGCTCCGGATTGGCCAAGAAGGACTTGGTACCCGGAACTTCAAGAGATGCTTACAGAGGTCTTATGGCCTCTGCCGCTAAGAAGGGACTTGCTTCAGCAAGTACCATGTCTGTTCCAAGACTTACCGCAACTGCGTTTGTCGGCATGGCGGTGGAAAGCCGGATCCTAAGGGAAAAAGGCATTCCGGAAGAGGTCATTCCTACCCTGGTCAAAGCCAGAAAGGAGGTGACCGCACAACATTATCACCACATGTGGCGAAAATATGTTGCGTGGTGTGAGGCCAGGAAGGCCCCACAAAGAAATTTCAACTCGGTCGTTTCCTGCATTTCCTGCAAACAGGAGTGTCTATGGGCCTCAAATTTGGGGTCCATTAAGGTTCAAATTTCGGCCCTGTCGATTTTCTTCCAGAAAGAATTGGCTTCAGTTCCTGAAGTCCAGAAGTTTGTCAAGGGAGTATTGCATATACAACCCCCTTTTGTGCCTCCAGTGGCACTGTGGGATCTCAACGTAGTTCTGGGATTCCTCAAATCACATTGGTTTAAAACCAGTCAAATCTGTGGATTTGAAGCATCTCACATGAAAAGTGACCATGCTCTTGGCCCTGGCCTGGACCAGGCGAGTGTCAAATTGGTTGTTTTTTCTCAAAAAAGCCCATATCTGTTTGTCCATTCGGACAGGGCAGAGCTGCGGACTCGTCCCCAGTTCTCTCCCTAAGGTGGTGTCAGTGTTTCACCTGAACCAGCTTATTGTGGTGCCTTGCACCTACTAGGGACTTGGAGGACTCCAAGTTGCTAGATGTTGTCAGGGCCCTGAAAATATGTTCCAGGACGGCTGGAGTCTGGAAAACTGACTTGCTGTTATCCTGTATGCACCCAACAAACTGGGTGCTCTTGCTTCTAAGCAGACTATTGCTAGTTGGATGTGTAATACAATTCAGCTTGCACATTCTGTGGCAGGCCTGCCACAGCCAAAATATGTAAATGCCCATTCCACAAGGAAGGTGGGCTCATCTTGGGCGGCTGCCCGAGGGGTCTCGGCTTTACAACTTTGCCGAGCAGCTACTTGGTCAGGGGCAAACACGTTTGCTAAATTCTACAAATTTGATACCCTGGCTAAGGAGGACCTGGAGTTCTCTCATTCGGTGCTGCAGAGTCATCCGCACTCTCCCGCCCGTTTGGGAGCTTTGGTATAATCCCCATGGTCCTTTCAGGAACCCCAGCATCCACTAGGACGATAGAGAAAATAAGAATTTACTTACCGATAATTCTATTTCTCGGAGTCCGTAGTGGATGCTGGGCGCCCATCCCAAGTGCGGATTATCTGCAATACTTGTACATAGTTACAAAAATGGGGTTATTATTGTTGTGAGCCATCTTTTCAGAGGCTCCGCTGTTATCATACTGTTAACTGGGTTTAGATCACAAGTTGTACGGTGTGATTGGTGTGGCTGGTATGAGTCTTACCCGGGATTCAAAATTCCTCCCTTATTGTGTACGCTCGTCCGGGCACAGTACCTAACTGGCTTGGAGGAGGGTCATAGGGGGAGGAGCCAGTGCACACCACCTGATCGGAAAGCTTTACTTTTGTGCCCTGTCTCCTGCGGAGCCGCTATTCCCCATGGTCCTTTCAGGAACCCCAGCATCCACTACGGACTCCGAGAAATAGAATTATCGGTAAGTAAATTCTTATTTTCTCAGCAGGCACGACCTCCACCCGGGAGAGTGGGGACTTCATCCAGAAGTCTTTAAAATGATTGTACACCGTTGAGAAAGGCCACAGGTGACGTGATGGCGTCACGCCTCAACAAAAAGCTAAAAAGATATTGCGCCAGGTCAAGGGACCCTCAGGCGATAGCTGTGGACACTCTGGTAACACCGTGGGTGTACCAGTCGGTGTATGTGTTCCTTCCTTTGCCTCTCATACCCAAGGTATTGAGAATACTAAGAAGGAGAAGAGTAAGAACTATACTCGTGGTTCCGGATTGGCCAAGAAGAGCCTGGTACTCAGAACTTCAAGAAATGATCTCAGAGGACCCATGGCCTCTGCCGCTCAGACAGGACCTGCTGCAGCAGGGGCCCTGCCTGTTCCAAGACTTGCCGCGGCTGTGTTTGACGGCATGGCGGTTGAACACCGGATCCTAAAGGAAAAAGGCATTCCGGAGGAAGTCATTCCTACGCTGATTAAGGCTAGGAAAGATGTGATCGCAAAATATTATCACCGCATGTGGCAAAAATATGTTGCTTGGTGTGAGGCCAGAAAGGCCCCAACGGAGGAATTTCAACTGGGTCGATTTCTGCACTTCCTACAGTCAGGAGTGACTACGGGCCTAAAATTTGGTTACGTTAAGGTCCAGATTTCGGCTCTGTACATTTTCTTCCAAAAAGAACTGGCTTCACTGCCTGAAGTTCAGACTTTTGTTAAGGGAGTGCTGCATATTCAGCCCCCGTTTGTGCCTCTAGTGGCACCGTGGGATCTCAACGTGGTGTTGGATTTCCTGAAGTCGCATTGGGTTGAGCCACTTAAATCCGTAGAGCTAAAATACCTCACGTGGAAAGTGGTCATGCGGTTGGCCTTGGCCAGGCGTGTATCAGAATTGGCGGTTTTGTCATGCAAAAGCCCTTATCTGAGTTTCATATGGATAGGGCGGAATTGAGGACTCGTTCCCAATTCCTTCCTAAGGTGGTATCAGCTTTTCATGTGAACCAACCTATTGTGGTGCCTGCGGCTACGTGGGACTTGGAGGACTCCAAGTTACTGGACGTAGTCAGGGCCCTGAAAATAGATGTTTCCAGGACGGCTGGAGTCAGGAAAACTGACTCGCTGTTTATCCTGTATGCACCCAACAAGCTGGGTGCTCCTGCTTCTAAGCAGACTATTGCTCGCTGGATCTGTAGCACGATTCAACTTGCACATTCTGCGGCTGGACTGCCGCACCCTAAATCTGTAAAAGCCCATTCCACGAGGAAAGTGGGCTCTTCTTGGGCGGCTGCCCGAGGGGTCTCGGCTTTACAACTTTGCCGAGCTGTTACTTGGTCGGGTTCAAACAATTTTGAAAAAGTCTGCAAGTTTGATACCCTGGCTGAGGAGGACCTTGAGTTTGCTCATTCGGTGCTGCAGAGTCATCCGCACTCTCCCGCCCGTTTGGGAGCTTTGGTATAATCCCCATGGTCCTTACTGAGTTCCCAGCATCCACTATGACGTCAGAGAAAATAAGATTTTACTCACCGGTAAATCTATTTCTCGTAGTCCGTAGTGGATGCTGGGCGCCCATCCCAAGTGCGGATTGTCTGCAATACTTGTATATAGTTATTGCCTAACTAAAGGGTTATTGTTATGAGCCATCTGTTAGTGAGGCTCAGTTATATTTCATACTGTTAACTGGGTATAATATCACGAGTTATACGGTGTGATTGTGTGGCTGGTATGAGTCTTACCCGGGATTCAAAATCCTTCCTTATTGTGTCAGCTCTTCCGGGCACAGTATCCTAACTGATGTCTGGAGGAGGGTCATAGTGGGAGGAGCCAGTGCACACCAGGTAGTCCTAAAGCTTTCTTTAGTTGTGCCCAGTCTCCTGCGGAGCCGCTATTCCCCATGGTCCTTACGGAGTTCCCAGCATCCACTACTGACTACGAGAAATAGATTTACCGGTGAGTAAAATCTTATTATATCACTGTGCATACATACTGTGCCCCCTCATATCATGTATATCACTGTGCATACATACTGTGCCCCCTCATATCATATATATCACTGTGCCCTCCTCCTATATACAGTATACTGTGCCCCCTCATATCATATCATATCACTGTGCCCCCTCATATCATATCACTGTGCCCTCCTCCTCCTATGTACAGTATACTGTGCCCCCTCATATCATATATATTTTGCCCTCCTCTTATATACAGTATACTGTGCCCCTCATATCATATATATCACTGTGCCCTCCTCCTCCTATATACAGTATACTGTGCCCCCTCATATATATATATCACTGTGCCCTCCTATATACAGTATACTGTGCCCCCTCATATCATATACATCACTGTGCCCTCCTCCTCCTATATACAGATACTCTGCCCCCTCATATCATATATATACTCTGCCCTCCTCCTATATACAGTATACTGTGCCCCCTCATCATATATATATATATATACTCTGCCCTGCTCCTTTATACAGTATACTGTGCCCCCTTATATCATATAGATCCAAATATACTGTATATATCACTGTGCCTCCTCATATCACACTGTATGTATCACTGTGCCCCCTCATCATGTAAATACTGCGCCCCCCTCCTACTCTTATATACAGTATACTGTGCCCTCATCATCATTATATAGATCACTGTGCCCTCTAATATTACATATTGTACTGCTCCCTCATATTTCTCTATCGTCCTAGTGGATGCTGGGGTTCCTGAAAGGACCATGGGGAATAGCGGCTCCGCAGGAGACAGGGCACAAAAAGTAAAGCTTTTCCAGATCAGGTGGTGTGCACTGGCTCCTCCCCCTATGACCCTCCTCCAGACTCCAGTTAGATTTTTGTGCCCGGCCGAGAAGGGTGCAATCTAGGTGGCTCTCCTAAAGAGCTGCTTAGAAAAAGTTTAGCTAGGTTTTTTATTTTACAGTGATTCCTGCTGGCAACAGGATCACTGCAGCGAGGGACTGAGGGGAGAAGGAGTCAACTCACCTGCGTGCAGGATGGATTGGCTTCTTGGCCACTGGACATCAAGCTCCAGAGGGACGATCACAGGTACAGCCTGGATGGTCACCGGAGCCGCGCCGCCGGCCCCCTTGCAGATGCTGAAGTCAGAAGAGGTCCAGAATCGGCGGCTGAAGACTCCTGCAGTCTTCTAAAGGTAGCGCACAGCACTGCAGCTGTGCGCCATTTTCCTCTCAGCACACTTCACACGCGGTCACTGAGGGTGCAGGGCGCTGGGGGGGGGCGCCCTGGGAGGCAAATGTAACCTATATAAAGGCTAAAAATACCTCACATATAGCCCCTAGAGGCTATATGGAGATATTTAACCCCTGCCTGATTTCTCTAAATAGCGGGAGACGAGCCCGCCAGAAAAGGGGCGGGGCCTATCTCCTCAGCACACGGCGCCATTTCCTCTCACAGCTCCGCTGGTCAGGACGGCTCCCAAGTCTCTCCCCTGCACTGCACTACAGAAACAGGGTAAAACAGAGAGGGGGGGGCAAATTTATGGCGATATTTTGATATAACAAAGCAGCTATAAGGGAGCACTTATTATAAGGCTATCCCTGATATATATATAGCGCTTTTGGTGTGTGCTGGCAAACTCTCCCTCTGTCTCCCCAAAGGGCTAGTGGGTCCTGTCTTCGTTAGGAGCATTCCCTGAGTGTCTGCTGTGTGTCGGTACGTGTGTGTCGACATGTATGAGGACGATATTGGTGTGGAGGCGGAGCAATTGCCAAATATGAGGATGTCACCCCCTAGGGAGTCGACACCAGAATGGATGCCTTTATTTATGGAACTACGGGATAGTGTCAACACGCTAAAGCAGTCGTTTGACGACATGAGGCGGCCGGACAATCAATTAGTGCCTGTCCAGGCGACTCAAACACCGTCAGGGGCTGTGAAACGCCCTTTGCCTCAGTCGGTCGACACAGACCCAGACACAGGCACTGACTCCAGTGGTGACGGTGACGAATCAACCGTATTTTCCAGTAGGGCCACACGTTATATGATTTTGGCAATGAAGGAGGCGTTACATTTAGCTGATACTACAGGTACCACTAAACAGGGTATTATGTGGGGTGTGAAAAAACTACCTATAGTTTTTCCTGAATCAGAAGAATTAAATGACGTGTGTAATGAAGCGTGGGTTGCCCCTGATAAAAAGCTGATAATTTCAAAGAAATTATTGGCATTATACCCTTTCCCGCCAGAGGTTAGGGAGCGCTGGGAAACACCTCCTAGGGTGGACAAGGCGCTAACACGCTTATCTAAACAAGTGGCGTTACCCTCTCCTGAGACGGCCGCACTTAAAGATCCATCAGATAGGAGGATGGAAAATATCCAAAAAAGTATATACACACATACAGGTGTTATACTACGACCAGCTATAGCGTCAGCCTGGATGTGCAGTGCTGGGGTAGTTTGGTCAGAGTCCCTGATTGAAAATATTGATACCCTGGACAGGGACAATATTTTACTGTCGTTAGAACAAATAAAGGATGCATTTCTTTATATGCGTGATGCACAGAGGGATATCTGCACACTGGCATCACGGGTAAGTGCTATGTCCATTTCGGCCAGAAGAGCTTTATGGACGCGACAGTGGACAGGCGATGCGGATTCAAAACGGCATATGGAAGTTTTGCCGTATAAAGGGGAGGAGTTATTTGGAGTCGGTCTATCAGATTTGGTGGCCACGGCTACAGCCGGGAAATCCACCTTTCTACCTCAAGTCACTCCCCAACATAAAAAGGCACCGACTTTTCAACCGCAGCCCTTTCGTTCCTTTAAAAATAAGAGAGCAAAGGGATATTCATATCTGCCACGAGGCAGAGGTCGAGGGAAGAAACAGCAACAGGCAGCTCCTTCCCAGGAACAGAAGCCCTCCCCGGCTTCTACAAAAGCCTCAGCATGACGCTGGGGCTTCTCAAGCGGACTCGGGGACGGTGGGCGGTCGTCTCAAAAATTACAGCGCGCAGTGGGCTCACTCGCAGGTAGATCCCTGGATCCTGCAGATAATATCTCAAGGGTACAGGTTGGAATTAGAGACAGATCCACCTCGCCGTTTCCTGAAGTCTGCTTTACCAACGTCCCCCTCCGAAAGGGAGACGGTTTTGGAAGCCATTCACAAGCTGTACTCTCAGCAGGTGATAGTCAAGGTACCTCTTCTACAACAAGGGAAGGGGTATTATTCCACTCTTTTTGTGGTACCGAAGCCGGATGGCTCGGTAAGGCCTATTCTAAATCTGAAGTCCTTGAACCTGTACATAAAGAAGTTCAAGTTCAAGATGGAGTCACTCAGAGCAGTGATAGCGAACCTGGAAGAGGGGGACTTTATGGTATCCTTGGACATCAAGGATGCGTATCTCCACGTTCCAATTTACCCCTCACACCAGGGGTACCTCAGGTTCGTTGTACAAAACTGTCACTATCAGTTTCAGACGCTGCCGTTCGGATTGTCCACGGCACCTCGGATCTTTACAAAGGTAATGGCCGAGATGATGATTCTTCTTCGAAGAAAAGGCATATTAATTATCCCATACTTGGACGATCTCCTAATAAGGGCAAGGTCCAGAGAACAGCTAGAGATGGGATTAGCACTGTCTCAAGAAGTGCTAAAACAGCACGGGTGGATTCTGAATATTCCAAAATCCCAGTTAATGCCGACAACTCGGCTGC
This sequence comes from Pseudophryne corroboree, assembly GCF_028390025.1. Lineage (NCBI taxonomy): Eukaryota > Metazoa > Chordata > Amphibia > Anura > Myobatrachidae > Pseudophryne > Pseudophryne corroboree. The sequence goes on along the minus strand of NC_086447.1, from coordinate 56,395,524 downwards.
TGTTCCTAGGGATGATTCTGGACACGGTTCAGAAAAAGGTTTTTCTCCCGGAGGAAAAAGCCAAGGAGTTATCCGAGCTTGTCAGGAACCTCCTAAAACCAGGAAAGGTGTCTGTACATCAATGCACAAGAGTCCTGGGAAAAATGGTGGCTTCTTACGAAGCAATTCCATTCGGCAGATTCCACGCAAGAATTTTCCAAAGGGATCTGTTGGACAAATGGTCAGGGTCGCATCTTCAGATGCACCTACGGATAACCCTGTCTCCAAAGACAAGGGTGTCTCTTCTGTGGTGGTTGCAGAGTCCTCATCTATTGGAGGGCCGCAGATTCGGCATACAGGATTGGATCCTGGTGACCACGGACGCCAGCCTGAGAGGCTGGGGAGCAGTCACACAAGGAAGAAACTTCCAGGGAGTATGGACGAGTCTGGAAACGTCTCTTCACATAAACATTCTGGAACTAAGAGCAATATACAATGCTCTAAGCCAGGCAGAACCTCTGCTTCAGGGAAAACCGGTGTTGATCCAGTCGGACAACATCACGGCAGTCGCCCATGTGAACAGACAGGGCGGCACAAGAAGCAGGAGTGCAATGGCAGAAGCTGCAAGGATTCTTCGCTGGGCAGAGAATCATGTGATAGCACTGTCAGCAGTGTTCATCCCGGGAGTGGACAACTGGGAAGCAGACTTCCTCAGCAGACACGATCTTCACCCGGGAGAGTGGGGACTTCATCCAGAAGTCTTCCACATGCTGGTAACCCGTTGGGAAAGACCAATGGTGGACATGATGGCGTCTCGGCTCAACAAAAAACTGGACAGGTATTGCGCCAGGTCAAGAGATCCGCAGGCAATAGCTGTGGACGCGCTGGTAACGCCTTGGGTGTACCAGTCGGTGTATGTGTTTCCTCCTCTGCCTCTCATACCAAAAGTATTGAGAATTATACGGCAAAGAGGCGTAAGAACGATACTAGTGGTTCCGGATTGGCCAAGAAGGACTTGGTACCCGGAACTTCAAGAGATGATCACGGAGGATCCGTGGCCTCTACCTCTAAGGAGGGACTTGCTTCAGCAGGGTCCCTGTCTGTTTCAAGACTTACCGCGGCTGCGTTTGACGGCATGGCGGTTGAACGCCGGATCCTAAAGGAAAAAGGCATGCCGGAAGAAGTCATTCCTACTTTGATTAAAGCAAGGAAGGAAGTAACCGTGCAACATTATCACCGAATTTGGCGAAAATATGTTGCGTGGTGCGAAGATCGGAGTGCTCCGACGGAGGAATTTCAACTGGGTCGATTCCTACATTTCCTGCAATCAGGATTGTCTATGGGTCTCAAATTGGGATCTATTAAGGTTCAAATTTCGGCCCTGTCGATTTTCTTTCAAAAAGAATTGGCTTCAGTCCCTGAAGTCCAGACCTTTGTTAAGGGAGTGCTGCATATACAGCCTCCTGTGGTGCCTCCAGTGGCACCGTGGGATCTCAATGTGGTTTTGGACTTTCTAAAATCTCATTGGTTTGAACCACTAAAAAAGGTGGATTTGAAATATCTCACTTGGAAAGTGACCATGCTTCTAGCCCTGGCTTCTGCCAGGAGAGTATCAGAATTGGCAGCTTTATCTTACAAAAGCCCATATCTGATTTTCCATTCGGACAGGGCAGAACTGCGGACTCGTCCGCATTTTCTCCCTAAGGTGGTGTCAGCATTTCATCTGAACCAGCCTATTGTAGTGCCTGCGGCTACAAGTGACTTGGAGGACTCCAAGTTACTGGACGTTGTCAGAGCATTAAAAATATATATTGCAAGGACAGCTGGAGTCAGAAAATCTGACTCGTTGTTTATATTGTATGCACCCAACAAGATGGGTGCTCCTGCGTCTAAGCAGACGATTGCTCGTTGGATCTGTAGCACAATCCAACTTGCACATTCTGTGGCAGGCCTGCCACAGCCTAAATCTGTAAAGGCCCACTCCACAAGGAAGGTGGGCTCATCTTGGGCGGCTGCCCGAGGGGTCTCGGCATTACAACTTTGCCGAGCAGCTACGTGGTCGGGGGAGAACACGTTTGTAAAATTTTACAAATTTGATACTCTGGCTAAGGAGGACCTGGAGTTCTCTCATTCGGTGCTGCAGAGTCATCCGCACTCTCCCGCCCGTTTGGGAGCTTTGGTATAATCCCCATGGTCCTTTCAGGAACCCCAGCATCCACTAGGACGATAGAGAAAATAAGATTTTACTTACCGATAAATCTATTTCTCGGAGTCCGTAGTGGATGCTGGGCGCCCATCCCAAGTGCGGATTATCTGCATAAATTGTACATAGTTATTGTTAACTAATTCGGGTTATTGTTGAAGGAAGCCATCTTTCAGAGGCTCCGCTGTTATCATACTGTTAACTGGGTTTAGATCACAGGTTGTACGGTGTGATTGGTGTGGCTGGTATGAGTCTTACCCGGGATTCAAAATCCTCCCTTATTGTGTACGCTCGTCCGGGCACAGTACCTAACTGGAGTCTGGAGGAGGGTCATAGGGGGAGGAGCCAGTGCACACCACCTGATCTGGAAAAGCTTTACTTTTTGTGCCCTGTCTCCTGCGGAGCCGCTATTCCCCATGGTCCTTTCAGGAACCCCAGCATCCACTACGGACTCCGAGAAATAGATTTATCGGTAAGTAAAATCTTATTTTTATTATATATATATATATATATATATATATATATATATACTGTGCCCTCCTCCTATATACAGTATATTGTGCCCCCTCATTTATAGATCCAAATATCATACTGTATATATCACTGTGCCCCCTCATAACATGTAAATACGGTGTCCTCCTCCTCTATACAGCATACTGTGCCCTACTCATCATTATATAGATCACTGTGCCTCCTCATATCACACACTGTGCCCCCTTGATTCATATGTATCACTGTGCCCCATCATATCATATATAGATCACTGTGGCCCCTCATGTCACATAGATCACTGTGGCCCCTCATGTCACATAGATCACTGTGCCCCCTCATGTCACATAGATCACAGTGCCCCCTCATGTCACATAGATCACTGTGCCCCCTCATGTCACATAGATCACTGTGCCCCCTCATGTCACATAGATCACTGTGCCCCCTCATGTCACATAGATCACTGTGCCCCCTCATGTCACATAGATCACTGTGCCCCCTCATGTCACACAGATCACTGTGCCCCCCCATTTCACACAGATCACTGTGCCCCCTCATGTCACACAGATCACTGTGCCCCCTCATGTCACACAGATCACTGTGCCCCCTCATGTCACATAGATCACTGTGCCCCCTCATGTCACATAGATCACTGTGCCCCCTCATGTCACATAGATCACTGTGCCCCCTCATGTCACATAGATCACTGTGCCCCCTCATGTCACATAGATCACTGTGCCCCCTCATGTCACACAGATCACTGTGCCCTGTCTTGTATATATCACTGTGCACCCTCAAATCATATATATCACTACCCTCCTCATTTGATACATCACTGTGCCCGCTCTTATTTTATATATATATATATATATATATATACACACACACACACACACACACTGTGTCCTCATCCTATATATCACTGTGCCCACTCTTATATAAATATATATATATATATTTATATTGTGCCCCCTCATATCATATTATATATAGCACTGTGCCCTTCTCATTCTATATATACTGTGCCCCCTTATGTCATATATATATGTGCCCTCCTCTTCCTACAGTATATATATTACTGTACCTTCCTCATCCTATATATCAATGTGCCTTTCACATCCTATATATTACTGTACCCTCCTCATATCACCATGCCCTACTCATCCTGTATATATCACTGTGCCCTTCTCATCCTATATATTCCTGTGCCCCCCCCATTTATATCACTGTGCCCTCCTCATCCTATATATACTGTGCACCCTCATATCATATATATCACCGTGCCCTCCTAATCCTATATATACTGTGCCCCCCTCATATCATATATAACACCGTGCCCTCCTAATCCTATATATACTGTGCCCCCCTCATATCATTTATATCACAGTGCCCTCCTAATCCTATATATACACTGTGCCCCCCTCATATCGTATATATCACCGTGCCCTCCTAATCCTATATATACTGTGCCCCCCTCATATCATATATATCACTGTGCCCTCCTAATCCTATATATACTATACCCTCCATATTTCCTATATATCACTGTGCCCTCCTCATATCATATATATCACTGTGCTGTCCTCATCCTATATATACTATGCCCCCTCATATATATCACCGTGCCCTCCTAATCCTATATATACTGTGCCCTCCTTATATCCTATATATCACTGTGCCCTCATCATATCATATATCTCACTGTGCCCTCCTTATCCTATATATACTGTGTTTTCTTGTACCCCCCCTAATAATGTGCTCTGTGTACCCCCTCTAATTACAGTATATATACTGATACATATCACTATATTACTGTACTCTATGTCCTACTCATTATATATCCACTGTCATATAATGTATCACTGTCCTCTGTGTCCCACATATTATCTATACACTGTCGTATATCACTGTGCTCTGTGTCCACCTCATATTATATATATACACTGTCATATATCACTGTGCTCTGTGTCCCCCTCATATTATATATACACTGTCATATATCACTGTGCTCTGTGTCCCCCTCATATTATAGATACACTGTCATATATAACTGTGCTGTGTCCCCCTCATATTATATATACACTGTCATATATTACTGTGCTCTGTGTGCCCCTCATATTATATATACACTATCATATATCACTGTCCTCTGTGTCTCCCTCATATTATATATACACTGTCATATATCACTGTGCTATGTGTCCCCCTCATATTATATATACACTGTCATATATCACTATGCTCTGTGTCCCCCTCATATATACACTGTCATATCACTGTGCTCTGTGTCCTCCTCATATTATATATACACTGTCATATATCACTGTGCTCTGTGTCCCCCTCATATTATGGGGTATATGCAATTCACGGCGAATCGCTGCAATTTTTCGCCGTTTTTTAATTCGACTAAATTCGCCAGGTGAATTCCGGAAGGTGGCTTCCGGAATTCACCATATTCAATTAAAAACGGATTCGCCAGAATCGCGGGCGAAAATCGGCCGATTTGGCGGATTTTGCCGCGATTTTAAAAAACGGGAAAAAACGGGAAAAACCCGGAAAAAAAAATGGCGTGGGGTCCCCCCTCCAAAGCATAACCAGCCTCGGGCTCTTCGAGCTGGTCCTGGTTCTAAAAATGCAGGGGGAAAATTGGGCAGGGATCCCCCGTATTTTTAAAACCAGCACCGGGCTCTGCGCCTGGTGCCAAAAATACGGGGGACAAAAAGAGTAGGGGTCCCCCGTATTTTTAACACCAGCATCGGGCTCCACTAGCTGGACAGATAATGCCACAGCCGGGGGTCACTTTTATGCCGTGCCCTGCGGCCGTGGCATTAACTACCCAACTAGTCACCCCTGGCCGGGGTACCCTGGGGGAGTGGGGACCCCTACAATCAAGGGGTCCCCCCCCCAGCCACCCAAGGGCCAGGGGTGAAGCCCGAGGCTGTCCCCCCCCATCCAATGGGCTGCGGATGGGGGGGCTGATAGCCTTTTGTGATAATAAAAAGATATTGTTTTTTCCATTAGTACTACAAGTCCCAGCAAGCCTCCCCCGCAAGCTGGTACTTGGAGAACCACAAGTACCAGCATGCGGGAGAAAAACGGGCCCGCTGGTACCTGTAGTACTACTGGAAAAAAAATACCCAAATAAAAACAGGACACACACACCGTGAAAGTAAAACTTTATTTCATACGCCGACACACACATACTTACCTATGTTGACACGCCGACTGCCACGGTCTCCGACGATCCGAGGTACCTGTGAAAAAATTATACTCACCTTCCAGCGTCCAGAGGTACATCCAGGTCCAGAGATAATCCACGTACTTGGCAAAACAAAAAAACGAACACCGATCCATACCGGACTAGAAAGGGGTCCAATGCTTTCACATCAGACCCCTTTCTCCCGAATGCCGGGACATCACGTGACTCCTGTCACTGAAGTCCCTTCAGCCAATCAGGAAGCGCTACTTCCGTGGCGCTCATCTGATTGGCTGTGCGCTGTCTGTGATGTGACAGCGCATCGCAAAGCCGCTCCATTACTTTCAATGGTGGGAACTTAGCGGCTAGCGGGGGGGTCACCCGCCGGTCAGCCGCTGACCGGCGGGTGACCTCACCGCTAGCCGCTAAGTTCCCACCATTGAATATAATGGACTGGGCTGTGCGATGCGCTGTCTGCTCAGACGCACAGAGCCAATCAGATGAGCGCAACGAAGTTGCGCTTCCTGATTGGCTATAGAGACCTTTCTGTGACAGCTGTCACTGACAGGTCTCTCTGCATTCGGGGATAGGGGTCCCATGTGTCAGCATGGGACCCCTTTCAGTCCGTTTGGTCGGGTATTTGCGGTTTGTTATTTTCTACAAGTACGTGGATGTATCTCTGGACCATGGCTGAGGTGAGTATATTGATCTTTTTTTTCAGGTACCCCTGGATTCTACATGGAGAAGAGGACCGATGTCGGCGTGTGAACATAGGTAAGTATGTGTGTGTCGACGTAAGAAATAAAGTTTTACTTTCACGGTGTGTGTGTCCTGTTTTTATTTGGGTATTTTTTTTCCAGTAGTACTACAGGTACCAGCGGGCCCGTTTTTCTCCCGCATGCTGGTACTTGTGGTTCTCCAAGTACCAGCTTGCGGGGGAGGCTTGCTGGGACTTGTAGTACTACTGGAAAAAACAATATCTTTTAATTATCACAAAAGGCTATCAGCCCTCCCATCCGCAGCCCATTGGATGGGGGGGGGACAGCCTCGGGCTTCACCCCTGGCCCTTGGGTGGCTGGGGGGGGGGACCCCTTGATTGAAGGGGTCCCCACTCCCCCAGGGTACCCCGGCCAGGGGTGACTAGTTGGATATTTAATGCCACGGCCGCAGGGCACGGCATAAAAGTGACCCCCGGCTGTGGCATTATCTGTCCAGCTAGTGGAGCCCGATGCTGGTGTTAAAAATACGGGGGACCCCTACTCTTTTTGTCCCCCGTATTTTTGGCACCAGCACCAGGCGCAGAGCCCGGTGCTGGTTTTAAAAATACGGGGGATCCCCTGTCAATTTTCCCCCCGCATTTTTAGAACCAGGACCAGCTCGAAGAGCCCGAGGCTGGTTATGCTTTGGAGGGGGGACCCCACGCAATTTTTTTTTCGGATTGTACCGTTCCAGCAATAAAAAAAAAAAAAAAATAATATTTAAAAAAAATTATAAATAATATTTGTACCTCCAAAAAAAAAAAGTACCTAATCCCTTCTAATATAAATAGATCTGCTATTCCCAAAAAAAAAACCACAAAAAAAACCATGTTTAAAAATTTTTTATTTGTTTTCACCCTCCAAAGTGTGGCGGATTGAAAATGACGAATTTGCTGTCTAAAAGCACTGCTGTCGAATTTCCAAACTTGAATTGAATATGCTTTGGTCGAATTGCAGCACTTATATCATTGCAGAAAAGTCGAATTTGCAAAAATTCGAATTTCAAAAAGTCGAATTTTGAAAGTCCGTTTTTTGGTCGGAAAGCACTGAATTGCATAGGCAAATTTTTTTTTTGGTCGAAAATGACCCGAAATTCGACAATTTCGGGAATTCGACCGCAATTGCATATACCTTTATATATACACTGTCATATATCACTGTGTTGTGTCCCCCTCTTATTATATATACACTGCCATATATCACTGTGCTCTGTGTCCCCCTCATATTATATATACACTGTCATATATCACTGTGCTCTGTGTCCCCCTCATATTCTATATACACTGTCATATATCACTATGCTCTGTGTCCCCCTCATATATACACTGTCATATTACTGTGCTCTGTGTCCTCCTCATATTATATATACACTGTCATATATCACTGTGCTCTGTGTCCCCCTCATATTATATATACACTGTCATATATCACTGTGCTCTGTGTCCCCCTCTTATTATATATACACTGTCATATATCACTGTGCTCTGTGTCCCCCTCATATTATATATACACTGTCATATATCAGTGCTGTGTCCCCCTCATATTATATATACACTGTCATATATCACTGTGCTCTGTGTCCCCCTCATATTATATATACACTGCCATATATCACTGTGCTCTGTGTCCCCCTCATATTATATATACACTGTCATATATCACTGTGCTCTGTGTCCCCCTCATATTATATACACTGTCATATCACTGTGCTGTATCCCCCTCATATTATATATACACTGTCATATATTACTGTGCTCTGTGTGCCCCTCATATTATATATACACTATCATATATCACTGTCCTCTGTGTCCCCCTCATATTATATATACACTGTCATATATCACTATGCTCTGTGTCCCCCTCATATATACACTGTCATATCACTGTGCTCTGTGTCCTCCTCTTATTATATATACACTGTCATATATCACTGTGCTCTGTGTCCCCCTCATATTATATATACACTGTCATATATCACTGTGCTCTGTGTCCCCCTCATATTATATATACACTGTCATATATCACTGTGCTCTGTGTCCCCCTCATATTATATATACACTGTCATATATCACTGTGCTCTGTGTCCCCCTCATATTATATACACTGTCATATCACTGTGCTGTATCCCCCTCATATTATATATACACTGTCATATATTACTGTGCTCTGTGTGCCTCTCATATTATATATACACTGTCATATATCACTTTGCTCTGTGTCCCACATATTATATATACACTGTCATATATCACTGTGCTCTGTGTCCCCCTCATATTATATATACACTGTCATATATCACTGTGCTCTGTGTCCCCCTCATATTATATACACTGTCATATATCACTGTGCTGTGTCCCCCTCATATTATATATACACTGTCATATATTACTGTGCTCTGTGTGCCCCTCATATTATATATACACTGTCATATGTCACTGTGCTCTGTGTCCCCCTCTTATTATATATACACTGTCATATATCACTGTGCTCTGTGTCCCCCTCATATTATATACACTGTCATATATTACTGTGCTCTGTGTCCCCCTCATATTATACATACACTGTCATATATCACTGTGCTCTGTGTCCCCCTCATATTATATATACACTGTCATATATCACTGTGCTCTGTGTCCCCCTCATATTATATATACACTGTCATATATCACTGTGCTGTGTCCCCCTCATATTATATATACACTGTCATATATCACTGTGCTTTGTGTCCCCCTCATATTATATACACTGTCATATATCACTGTGCTGTGTCCCCCTCATATTATATACACTGTCATATATCACTGTGCTCTGTGTCCCCCTCGTATTATATACACTGTCATATATCACTGTGCTGTGTCCCCCTCATATACACTGTCATATATCACTGTGCTCCTCTCATATTATATACACTGTCATATATCACTGTGCTATGTCCCCCTCATATTATATACACTGTCATATATCACTGTGCTCTGTGTCCCCCTCATATTATATACACTGTCATATATCACTGTGCTCTGTGTCCCCCTCGTATTATATACACTGTCATATATCACTGTGCTCTGTGTCCCCCTCATATTATATATACACTGTCATATATCACTGTGCTCCCCTCATATTATATATACACTGTCGTATATCACTTTGCTCTGTGTCCCCCTCATATTATATATACAGTGTCATATATCACTGTGTTGTGTCCCCCTCATATTATATGCACTGTCATAGATCACTGTGCTGTGTCCCCCTCATATTATTATATATACACTGTCATATATCACTGTGCTGTGTCCCCCTCATATTATATATACACTGTCATATATCACTGTGCTGTGTCCCCCTCATATTATATATAGACTGTCATATATCACTGTGCTCCCCTCATATTATATATACACTGTCATATATCACTTTGCTCTGTGTCCCCCTCATATTATATACACTGTCATATATCAGTGTGCTCTGTGTCCCCCTCATATTAGATATATATAGTAACATAGTCACAGTTTCTGAGGTTGGAAAAAGACAATTTGTCCATCGAGTTCAACCTACCAATGCTCTCCTATACTGTATTATTTTTAGGACTTATTTTATCTGTTGTGAATGTTGGCCGTTTTATTCCTCTTTTTTTAATTATAGTTCGTGATCTACCCACCATAACCCTGTACCACCCCTCTTTGCATTTTTCATGTTTTGTTGCCTCACAAGCGGGTATTAAAATGTATTGTTTTAAGGTTTGCATCATTTCATTCACAGAACATGCTACAACTTTGAAGATGTTTTTTATTTTATTTTTATTGTGAAGCAAACAACAAATAGGACAAAATAACAGAAAACGTCAGCGTGCAAAACTATTCACCCCCCTAAAGTGAGTACTTTGTAGAGCCACCTTTTGTGGCAATTACAGCTGCAAGTCGCTTTGGATAAGTCTCTATGAGCTTGCCACATCTTGCCACTGGGATTTTTGGCCATTTCTCAAGGCAAAACTGCTCCAGCTCCTCTATGTTGGATGGTTTCCGCTTGTGAACAGCAATCTTCAAGTCTGACCACAGATTCTCAATTGGATTGAGATCTGGGCTTTGATTAGGCCATTCCAACACGTATAAATGTTTCCCCTTAAACCACTCGAGAGTTGCTTTAGTAGTATGCTTCGGGTCATTGTCCTGCTGGAAGGTGACCTCCGTCCCAGTCTCAAATCACAGGCAGACTGAAACAGGTTTTGCTCAAGAATATCCCTGTATTTAGCCCCATCCATCTTCAAGATCAATTTTAGTCTCATCTGACCAGAACACTTTTCTCCATACATTTGGGGAGTCGTCCACATGCCTTTTGGCAAACTCAGAACGTGCCTTCTTATTTTTAACACTAAGTAATGACCTTTCTCTATCGTCCTAGTGGATGCTGGGGTTCCTGAAAGGACCATGGGGAATAGCGGCTCCGCAGGAGACAGGGCACAAAAGTAAAGCTTTTTCCGATCAGGTGGTGTGCACTGGCTCCTCCCCCTATGACCCTCCTCCAGACTCCAGTTAGATTTTTGTGCCCGGCCGAGAAGGGTGCAATCTAGGTGGCTCTCCTAAAGAGCTGCTTAGAAAAAGTTTAGCTAGGTTTTTTATTTTACAGTGATGCCTGCTGGCAACAGGATCACTGCAGCGAGGGACTGAGGGGAGAAGGAGTCAACTCACCTGCGTGCAGGATGGATTGGCTTCTTGGCTACTGGACATCAAGCTCCAGAGGGACGATCACAGGTACAGCCTGGATGGTCACCGGAGCCACGCCGCCGGCCCCCTTGCAGATGCTGAAATCAGAAGAGGTCCAGAATCGGCGGCTGAAGACTCCTGCAGTCTTCAAAAGGTAGCGCACAGCACTGCAGCTGTGCGCCATTTTCCTCTCAGCACACTTCACACGGCAGTCACTGAGGGTGCAGGGCGCTGGGAGGGGGGCGCCCTGGGAGGCAAATGATTACCTATAATGGCTAAAAATACCTCACATATAGCCCTAGAGGCTATATGGAGATATTTAACCCCTGCCTAATGTTTCTAAATAGCGGGAGACGAGCCCGCCAGAAAAGGGGCGGGGCCTATCTCCTCAGCACACGGCGCCATTTCCTCTCACAGCTCCGCTGGTCAGGACGGCTCCCAAGTCTCTCCCCTGCACTGCACTACAGAAACAGGGTAAAACAGAGAGGGGGGGGCACATTTATGGCGATATTTTGATATAACAAAGCAGCTATAAGGGAGCACTTATTATAAGGCTATCCCTGATATATATATAGCGCTTTTGGTGTGTGCTGGCAAACTCTCCCTCTGTCTCCCCAAAGGGCTAGTGGGTCCTGTCTTCGTTAGGAGCATTCCCTGTGTGTCTGCTGTGTGTCGGTACGTGTGTGTCGACATGTATGAGGACGATATTGGTGTGGAGGCGGAGCAATTGCCAAATATGAGGATGTCACCCCCTAGGGAGTCGACACCAGAATGGATGCCTTTATTTATGGAACTACGGGATAGTGTCAACACGCTAAAGCAGTCGTTTGACGACATGAGGCGGCCGGACAATCAATTAGTGCCTGTCCAGGCGACTCAAACACCGTCAGGGGCTGTGAAACGCCCTTTGCCTCAGTCGGTCGACACAGACCCAGACACAGGCGATGACTCCAGTGGTGACGGTGACGAATCAACCGTATTTTCCAGTAGGGCCACACGTTATATGATTTTGGCAATGAAGGAGGCGTTACATTTAGCTGATACTACAGGTACCACTAAACAGGGTATTATGTGGGGTATGAAAAAACTACCTATAGTTTTTCCTGAATCAGAAGAATTAAATGACGTGTGTAATGAAGCGTGGGTTGCCCCTGATAAAAAGCTGATAATTTCAAAGAAATTATTGGCATTATACCCTTTCCCGCCAGAGGTTAGGGAGCGCTGGGAAACACCTCCTAGGGTGGACAAGGCGCTAACACGCTTATCTAAACAAGTGGCGTTACCCTCTCCTGAGACGGCCGCACTTAAAGATCCATCAGATAGGAGGATGGAAAATATCCAAAAAAGTATATACACACATGCAGGTGTTATACTACGACCAGCTGTAGCGACTGCCTGGATGGGCAGTGCTGGGGTAGTTTGGTCAGAGTCCCTGATTGAAAATATTGATACCCTGGACAGGGACAATATTTTACTGTCGTTAGAACAAATAAAGGATGCATTTCTTTATATGCGTGATGCACAGAGGGATATCTGCACACTGGCATCACGGGTAAGTGCTATGTCCATTTCGGCCAGAAGAGCTTTATGGACGCGACAGTGGACAGGCGATGCGGATTCAAAACGGCATATGGAAGTTTTGCCGTATAAAGGGGAGGAGTTATTTGGAGTCGGTCTATCAGATTTGGTGGCCACGGCTACAGCCGGGAAATCCACTTTTCTACCTCAAGTCACTCCCCAACAGAAAAAGGCACCGACTTTTCAACCGCAGCCCTTTCGTTCCTTTAAAAATAAGAGAGCAAAGGGCTATTCATATCTGCCACGAGGCAAAGGTAGAGGGAAGAGACAGCAACACGCAGCTCCTTCCCAGGAACAGAAGCCCTCCCCGGCTTCTACAAAAGCCTCAGCATGACGCTGGGGCTTCTCAAGCGGACTCGGGGACGGTGGGCGGTCGTCTCAAAAAATTACAGCGCGCAGTGGGCTCACTCGCAGGTAGATCCCTGGATCCTGCAGATAATATCTCAAGGGTACAGGTTGGAATTAGAGACAGATCCACCTCGCCGTTTCCTGAAGTCTGCGTTACCAACGTCCCCCTCCGAAAGGGAGACGGTTTTGGAAGCCATTCACAAGCTGTACTCTCAGCAGGTGATAGTCAAGGTACCTCTTCTACAACAAGGGAAGGGGTATTATTCCACTCTTTTTGTGGTACCGAAGCCGGATGGCTCGGTAAGGCCTATTCTAAATCTGAAGTCCTTGAACCTGTACATAAAGAAGTTCAAGTTCAAAATGGAGTCACTCAGAGCAGTGATAGCGAACCTGGAAGAGGGGGACTTTATGGTATCCTTGGACATCAAGGATGCGTATCTCCACGTTCCAATTTACCCCTCACACCAGGGGTACCTCAGGTTCGTTGTACAAAACTGTCACTATCAGTTTCAGACGCTGCCGTTCGGATTGTCCACGGCACCTCGGATCTTTACAAAGGTAATGGCCGAGATGATGATTCTTCTTTGAAGAAAAGGCGTATTAATTATCCCATACTTGGACGATCTCCTAATAAGGGCGAGGTCCAGAGAACAGCTAGAGATGGGATTAGCACTGTCTCAAGAAGTGCTAAAACAGCACGGGTGGATTCTGAATATTCCAAAATCCCAGTTAATACCGACAACTCGTCTGCTGTTCCTAGGGATGATTCTGGACACGGTTCAGAAAAAGGTTTTTCTCCCGGAGGAAAAAGCCAAGGACTGGTACGCCTTGGGTGTACCAGTCGGTGTATGTGTTTCCTCCTCTGCCTCTCATACCAAAAGTATTGAGAATTATACGGCAAAGAGGCGTAAGAACGATACTAGTGGTTCCGGATTGGCCAAGAAGGACTTGGTACCCGGAACTTCAAGAGATGATCACGGAAGATCCGTGGCCTCTACCTCTAAGGAGGGACTTGCTTCAGCAGGGTCCCTGTCTGTTTCAAGACTTACCGCGGCTGCGTTTGACGGCATGGCGGTTGAACGCCGGATCCTAATGGAAAAAGGCATGCCGGAAGAAGTCATTCCTACTTTGATTAAAGCAAGGAAAGAAGTAACCGTGCAACATTATCACCGAATTTGGCGAAAATATGTTGCGTGGTGCGAAGATCGGAGTGCTCCGACGGAGGAATTTCAACTGGGTCGATTCCTACATTTCCTGCAATCAGGATTGTCTATGGGTCTCAAATTGGGATCTATTAAGGTTCAAATTTCGGCCCTGTCGATTTTCTTTCAAAAAGAATTGGCTTCAGTCCCTGAAGTCCAGACCTTTGTTAAGGGAGTGCTGCATATACAGCCCCCTGTGGTGCCTCCAGTGGCACCGTGGGATCTCAATGTAGTTTTGGATTTTCTAAAATCTCATTGGTTTGAACCACTAAATAAGGTGGATTTGAAATATCTCACTTGGAAAGTGACCATGCTTCTAGCCCTGGCTTCTGCCAGGAGAGTGTCAGAATTGGCAGCTTTATCTTACAAAAGCCCATATCTGATTTTCCATTCGGACAGGGCAGAACTGCGGACTCGTCCGCATTTTCTCCCTAAGGTGGTGTCAGCATTTCATCTGAACCAGCCTATTGTAGTGCCTGCGGCTACAAGTGACTTGGAGGACTCCAAGTTACTGGACGTTGTCAGAGCATTAAAAATATATATTGCAAGAACAGCTGGAGTCAGAAAATCTGACTCGTTGTTTATATTGTATGCACCCAACAAGATGGGTGCTCCTGCGTCTAAGCAGACGATTGCTCGTTGGATCTGTAGCACAATCCAACTTGCACATTCTGTGGCAGGCCTGCCACAGCCTAAATCTGTAAAGGCCCACTCCACAAGGAAGGTGGGCTCATCTTGGGCGGCTGCCCGAGGGGTCTCGGCATTACAACTTTGCCGAGCAGCTACGTGGTCAGGGGAGAACACGTTTGTAAAATTTTACAAATTTGATACTCTGGCTAAGGAGGACCTGGAGTTCTCTCATTCGGTGCTGCAGAGTCATCCGCACTCTCCCGCCCGTTTGGGAGCTTTGGTATAATCCCCATGGTCCTTTCAGGAACCCCAGCATCCACTAGGACGATAGAGAAAATAAGATTTTACTTACCGATAAATCTATTTCTCGGAGTCCGTAGTGGATGCTGGGCGCCCATCCCAAGTGCGGATTATCTGCATAAATTGTACATAGTTATTGTTAACTAATTCGGGTTATTGTTGAAGGAAGCCATCTTTCAGAGGCTCCGCTGTTATCATACTGTTAACTGGGTTTAGATCACAAGTTGTACGGTGTGATTGGTGTGGCTGGTATGAGTCTTACCCGGGATTCAAAATCCTCCCTTATTGTGTACGCTCGTCCGGGCACAGTACCTAACTGGAGTCTGGAGGAGGGTCATAGGGGGAGGAGCCAGTGCACACCACCTGATCGGAAAAAGCTTTACTTTTGTGCCCTGTCTCCTGCGGAGCCGCTATTCCCCATGGTCCTTTCAGGAACCCCAGCATCCACTACGGACTCCGAGAAATAGATTTATCGGTAAGTAAAATCTTATTTTTTCTGGCCACTCTTCCATAAAGCTCAGTTCTATGGAGTGTACGGCTTATTGTGGTCACATGCGCAGATACACCAGTCTCTGGTGTGGAACTCTGCAGCTCCTTCAGGGTTTAACTTTTGAGGGGCTTCATAGCAAAGGGGGTGAATACATATGCAGATGCCAACTTCCAGATTTTTATTTATAAAAATTATTTTTTTATATACATTTTTCTCATTTCACTTCACCAACTTAGACTATTTTGTGCAGATCCATCACATAAATTTCAGGGAAAAAAAAAATATTAAATTGCAGGTTGTAATGTAACAAAATAGGTAAAAAGCCAAGGGGGGTGAATACTTTAGCAAGGCACTCTATATCCTTGTCCATTAGGAATTTATCTAGCCCATTTTTAAAAGTAATGACCGAGTCCGCCATTACTACTCTCTCAGGCAGGAAATTCCAAATACATATTGTCCTTACTGTGAAGAAACCTTTTCGTCTCTGTGTGCGGGAATCTCCTCTCCTCTAACCTAAGCGGGTGTCCTCTGTGTTGATCTTGCCAAAAATAAATCTCCCACAAGCTCTGTGTATTGACCACTTATATTTCTCTGACGTCCTAGTGGATGCTGGGACTCCGTCAGGACCATGGGGATTAGCGGCTCCGCAGGAGACAGGGCACAAAAATAAAGCTTTAGGATCAGGTGGTGTGCACTGGCTCCTCCCCCTATGACCCCCCTCCAAGCCCCAGTTAGGTTTTTGTGCCCGTCCGAGCAGGGTGCAATCTAGGTGGCTCTCCTAAAGAGCTGCTTAGAAAAAGTTATTAGGTTTTTTATTTTCAGTGAGACCTGCTGGCAACAGGCTCACTGCTACGAGGGACTTAGGGGAGAGAAGTGAACTCACCTGCGTGCAGGATGGATTGGCTTCTTAGGCTACTGGACACCATTAGCTCCAGAGGGATCGAACACAGGCCCAGCCATGGAGTCCGGTCCCGGAGCCGCGCCGCCGACCCCCTTGCAGATGCCGAAAAGTGAAGAGGTCCAGAAACCGGCGGCAGAAGACTTTTCAGTCTTCATGAGGTAGCGCACAGCACTGCAGCTGTGCGCCATTGTTGTCACACACTTCACACCAGCGGTCACGGAGGGTGCAGGGCACTGGGGGGGGGGCGCCCTGGGCAGCAATGATAATACCTTATTCTGGCTAAAAAATACATCACATATAGTCCCTGGGGCTATATGGATGTATTTAACCCCTGCCAGGTCTCAGAAAAACGGGAGAAGAAGCCCGCCATTTTCCCTCACAGAAATGCTGGTGGGAAGGCTCCCAGGCTCTCCCCTGCACTACAGAAACAGGGTTAAAACAGAGAGGGGGGGCACTTATTTGGCGATATGATTATATATTTCTCTATCGTCCTAAGTGGATGCTGGGGTTCCTGAAAGGACCATGGGGAATAGCGGCTCCGCAGGAGACAGGGCACAAAAAAGTAAAGCTTTACTAGGTCAGGTGGTGTGCACTGGCTCCTCCCCCTATGACCCTCCTCCAGACTCCAGTTAGATTTTGTGCCCGAACGAGAAGGGTGCAATCTAGGTGGCTCTCCTAAAGAGCTGCTTAGAGAAAGTTTAGTTTAGGTTTTTTTCTTTACAGTGAGTCCTGCTGGCAACAGGATCACTGCAACGTGGGACTTAGGGGGAAAGTAGTAAACTCACCTGCATGCAGAGTGGATTTGCTGCTTGGCTACTGGACACCATTAGCTCCAGAGGGATCGAACACAGGCCCAGCCGTGGAGTCCGGTCCCGGAGCCGCGCCGCCGACCCCCTTGCAGATGCTGAAGCGTGAAGAGGTCCGGAAACCGGCGCTGAAGACTCCTCAGTCTTCATAAGGTAGCGCACAGCACTGCAGCTGTGCGCCATTTTCCTCTCAGCACACTTCACTGGGCAGTCACTGAGGGTGCAGAGCGCTGGGGGGGGGCGCTCTGAGAGGCAAATATAAACCTTATACAAGGCTAAAAATACCTCACATATAGCCCATAGGGGCTATATGGAGATATTTAACCCCTGCCTGACTGGAAAAATAGCGGGAGAAGAACCCGCCGAAAAAGGGGCGGGGCCTATCTCCTCAGCACACGGCGCCATTTTCTGTCACAGCTCCGCTGGTCAGAACGGCTCCCAGGTCTCTCCCCTGCACTGCACTACAGAAACAGGGTAAAACAGAGAGGGGGGGCACATTAATGGCTATATATATATATATTAAAGCAGCTATAAGGGAGCACTTAATATAAGGATATCCCTTGTATATATAGCGCTTTGTGGTGTGTGCTGGCAGACTCTCCCTCTGTCTCCCCAAAAGGGCTAGTGGGTCCTGTCTTCATTAGAGCATTCCCTGTGAGTTTGCGGTGTGTGTCGGTACGTGGTGTCGACATGTATGAGGACGATATTGGTGTGGAGGCGGAGCAATTGCCAAATATGCAGATGTCACCCCCCAGGGGGTCGACACCAGAATGGATGCCTTTATTTGTGGAATTACGTGATGGTTTATCTTCCCTTAAACAGTCAGTTGAGGACATGAGGCGGCCGGACAATCAATTAATGCCTGTCCAGGCGCCTCAAACACCGTCAGGGGCTGTAAAACGCCCTTTGCCTCAGTCGGTCGACACAGACCCAGACACGGGCACTGATTCCAGTGACGACGGTAGAAATTCAAACGTATTTTCCAGTAGGGCCACACGTTATATGATTTTGGCAATGAAGGAGACGTTACATTTAGCTGATACTACAGATACCGTAAAACAGGGTATTATGTATGGTGTGAAAAAACTACAAACAGTTTTTCCTGAATCAGAAGAATTAAATGACGTGTGTGATGAAGCGTGGGTTGCTCCTGATAAAAAGTTGATAATTTCAAAAAAGTTATTGGCATTATACCCTTTCCCGCCAGAGGTTAGGGCGCGCTGGGAAACACCCCCTAAGGTGGACAAGGCGCTCACACGCTTATCCAAACAAGTGGCGTTACCCTCTCCTGAGACGGCCGCACTTAAGGATCCATCAGATAGAAAGATGGAAGTTATTCAAAAGAATATATACACACATGCAGGTGTTATACTACGACCAGCTATAGCAACTGCCTGGATGTGCAGTGCTGGAGTAGTTTGGTCAGAATCCCTGATTGAAAATATTGATACCCTAGATAGGGACAATGTTTTACTGTCGTTAGAACAAATAAAGGATGCATTTATCTATATGCGTGATGCACAGAGGGATATTTGCACACTGGCATCTCGGGTGAGTGCTATGTCCATTTCAGCCAGAAGAGCCTTATGGACACGACAGTGGACAGGCGATGCGGATTCAAAACGTCACATGGAGGTTTTGCCGTATAAAGGGGAGGAGTTATTTGGAGTTGGTCTATCAGACTTGGTGGCCACGGCTACTGCCGGGAAATCCACTTTTTTACCTCAAGTCACTCCCCAACAGAGAAAGGCACCGACCTTTCAACCGCAGCCTTTTCGCTCCTACAAAAATAAGAGAGCAAAGGGCTTGTCGTACCTGCCACGAGGCAGAGGAAGAGGGAAGAGACACCAACAGGCAGCTCCTTCCCAGGAACAGAAGCCCTCCCCGGCTCCTGCAAAAACCTCAGCATGACGCTGGGGCCTCTCAAGCGGACTCGGGGACAGTGGGGGGCCGTCTCAAAAATTACAGCGCGCAGTGGGCTCACTCGCAGGTAGACCCCTGGATCCTGCAGATAATATCTCAGGGGTACAGGTTGGAATTAGAGACGGATCCTCCTCATCGTTTCCTGAAGTCTGCCTTACCAACCGTCTCTTCCGAAAGGGAGAGGGTGTTGGAAGCCATTCACAAGCTGTACGCTCAGCAGGTGATAGTCAAAGTACCCCTATTACAACAAGGAAAGGGGTATTATTCCACTCTATTTGTGGTACCGAAGCCGGATGGCTCGGTAAGGCCTATTCTAAATCTGAAGTCCTTGAACCTCTACATAAAAAAGTTCAAGTTCAAGATGGAGTCACTCAGAGCAGTGATAGCGAACCTGGAAGAAGGGGACTTTATGGTATCCTTGGACATCAAGGATGCGTATCTACACGTTCCGATTTACCCCGCACACCAGGGGTACCTCAGGTTCATTGTTCAAAACTGTCACTATCAGTTTCAGACGCTGCCGTTCGGATTGTCCACGGCGCCTCGGGTCTTTACCAAGGTAATGGCCGAGATGATGATTCTTCTTCGAAGAAAAGGCGTATTAGTTATCCCATACTTGGACGATCTCCTAATAAGGGCAAGGTCCAGAGAACAGCTGGAGACAGCTTTAGCACTATCTCAAGAGGTGCTAAGACAACACGGGTGGATTCTGAATATTCCAAAATCCCATTTAATCCCGACAACTCGTCTGCTGTTCCTAGGAATGATTCTGGACACGGTTCAGAAAAAGGTTTTCCTTCCAGAGGAAAAAGCCAAGGAGTTATCCGATCTGGTCAGGAACCTCCTAAAACCAGGAAAAGTGTCAGTACATCAATGCACAAGAGTCCTGGGAAAAATGGTGGCTTCTTACGAAGCAATTCCATTCGGCAGATTCCATGCAAGAATATTCCAAAGGGATCTGTTGGACAAATGGTCAGGGTCGCATCTGCAGATGCACCTGCGAATAACCCTGTCACCAAAGACAAGGGTGTCACTTCTGTGGTGGTTGCAGAAGGCTCACCTATTAGAAGGCCGCAGATTCGGCATTCAGGATTGGATCCTGGTGACCACGGACGCCAGCCTGAGAGGCTGGGGAGCAGTCACACAAGGAAGAAACTTCCAGGGAGTATGGACGAGTCTGGAAAAGTCTCTTCACATAAACATTCTGGAACTAAGAGCAATCTACAATGCTCTAAGCCAGGCGGAACTTCTCCTGCAAGGAAAGCCGGTGTTGATTCAGTCGGACAACATCACGGCGGTCGCCCATGTAAACAGGCAGGGCGGCACAAGAAGCAGGAGTGCAATGGCAGAAGCTGCCAAGATTCTTCGCTGGGCGGAGAATCACGTGATAGCACTGTCAGCAGTGTTCATCCCGGGCGTGGACAACTGGGAAGCAGACTTCCTCAGCAGACACGATCTTCATCCGGGAGAGTGGGGTCTACATCCAGAAGTCTTCAACATGTTAATAGACCGTTGGGAAAGACCAATTGTAGACATGATGGCGTCTCGCCTCAACAAAAAACTGGACAAATATTGCGCCAGGTCAAGAGATCCACAGGCAATAGCTGTGGACGCACTGGTAACTCCTTGGGTGTACCAGTCAGTGTATGTGTTTCCTCCTCTGCCGCTCATACCAAAGGTATTGAAGATCATACGGCAAAGAAGAGTAAGAACAATACTAGTGGTTCCGGATTGGCCGAGAAGGACTTGGTATCCGGAACTTCAAGAGATGCTCACGGACGAACCGTGGCCTCTACCTCTGAGAAGGGACCTGCTACAGCAGGGTCCCTGTCTTTTTCAAGACTTACCGCGGCTGCGTTTGACGGCATGGCGGTTGAACGCCAGATCCTAAAAGGGAAAGGCATTCCAGAAGAAGTCATTCCTACCTTGATTAAGGCACGGAAGGAAGTCACCGTGAAACATTATCACCGCATTTGGCGAAAATATGTAGCGTGGTGCGAGGATCGGAGGGTTCCGACGGAGGAATTCCAACTGGGTCGTTTCCTACATTTCCTGCAATCAGGATTATCTATGGGTCTCAAATTGGGATCCATTAAGGTTCAAATTTCGGCCCTGTCAATATTCTTCCAAAAAGAATTGGCCTCTGTCCCTGAGGTCCAGACTTTTGTCAAGGGAGTACTGCATATACAGCCTCCTGTGGTGACTCCGGTGGCACCGTGGGATCTAAATGTAGTTTTAGATTTCCTCAAATCCCATTGGTTTGAACCATTGAAAAAGGTGGATTTGAAATATCTCACATTGAAAGTGACTATGTTACTAGCCCTGGCCTCTGCCAGGAGAGTATCTGAATTGGCGGCTTTATCTTATAAAAGTCCTTATCTAATCGTCCATTCGGATAGGGCAGAACTGCGGACTCGTCCGCATTTTCTCCCTAAAGTGGTATCAGCATTTCATCTGAACCAACCTATTGTGGTGCCTGCGGCCACTAGCGACTTGGAGGACTCCAAGTTGTTGGACGTTGTCAGAGCCTTAAAAATATACATTGCAAGGACGGCTGGAGTCAGAAAATCTGACTCGCTGTTTATATTGTATGCACCCAACAAGTTGGGCGCACCTGCTTCTAAGCAGTCGATTGCTCGTTGGATTTGTAACACAATTCAACTTGCACATTCTGTGGCAGGCCTGCCACAGCCTAAAACTGTAAAAGCCCACTCCACAAGGAAGGTGGGCTCATCTTGGGCGGCTGCCCGAGGGGTCTCGGCATTACAACTCTGCCGAGCAGCTACGTGGTCGGGGGAGAACACGTTTGTAAAATTTTACAAATTTGATACCCTGGCAAAGGAGGACCTGGAGTTCTCTCATTCGGTGCTGCAGAGTCATCCGCACTCTCCCGCCCGTTTGGGAGCTTTGGTATAATCCCCATGGTCCTTTCAGGAACCCCAGCATCCACTTAGGACGATAGAGAAAATAAGAATTTACTTACCGATAATTCTATTTCTCGGAGTCCGTAGTGGATGCTGGGCGCCCATCCCAAGTGCGGATTATCTGCAATACTTGTACATAGTTATTGTTAACTAATTCGGGTTATTGTTAAGGAGCCATCTTTAAGAGGCCCTTTCTGTTGTCATACTGTTAACTGGGTTTAGATCACAAGTTGTACGGTGTGATTGGTGTGGCTGGTATGAGTCTTACCCGGGATTCAAAATGCCTCCCTTATTGTGTATGCTCGTCCGGGCACGGTACCTAACTGGAGTCTGGAGGAGGGTCATAGGGGGAGGAGCCAGTGCACACCACCTGACCTAGTAAAGCTTTACTTTTTTGTGCCCTGTCTCCTGCGGAGCCGCTATTCCCCATGGTCCTTTCAGGAACCCCAGCATCCACTACGGACTCCGAGAAATAGAATTATCGGTAAGTAAATTCTTATTATTAAGATGCTATAAGGGAAAAACACTTATATGAAGGTTGTCCCTGTATAATTATAGCGTTTTGGTGTGTGCTGGCAAACTCTCCCTCTGTCTCCCCAAAGGGCTAGTGGGGTCCTGTCCTCTATCAGAGCATTCCCTGTGTGTGTGCTGTGTGTCGGTACGTGTGTGTCGACATGTATGAGGACGATGTTGGTGAGGAGGCGGAGCAATTGCCTGTAATGGTGATGTCACTCTCTAGGGAGTCGACACCGGAATGGATGGCTTATTTAAGGAATTACGTGATAATGTCAACACGCTGCAAGGTCGGTTGACGACATGAGACGGCCGGCAAACAAAATAGTACCTGTCCAGGCGTCTCAAACACCGTCAGGGGCATTAAAACGCCCATTTTACCTCAGTCGGTCGACACAGACACAGACATGGACACTGACTCCAGTGTCGACGGTGAAGAAACAAACGTATTTTCCTTTAGGGCCACACGTTAATTGTTAAGGGCAATGAAGGAGGTGTTACATATTTCTGATACTACAAGTACCACAAAAAAGGGTATTATGTGGGGTGTGAAAAAACTACCTATAGTTTTTCGTGAATCAGATAAATTAAACGAAGTGTGTGATGATGCGTGGGTTTCCCCCGATAGAAAATTATTGGCGGTATACCCTTTCCCGCCAGAAGTTAGGGCGCGTTGGGAAACACCCCTCAGGGTGGATAAGGCGCTCACACGCTTATCAAAACAAGTGGCGGTACCGTCTCCAGATAGGGCCGCCCTCAAGGAGCCAGCTGATAGGAGGCTGGAAAATATCCTAAAAAGTATATACACACATACTGGTGTTATACTGCGACCAGCGATCGCCTCAGCCTGGATGTGCATCGCTGGGGTGGCTTGGTCGGATTCCCTGACTGAAAATATTGATACCCTTGACAGGGACAGTATTTTATTTACTATAGAGCATTTATAGGATGCATTTCTATATATGCGAGATGCACAGAGGGATATTTGCACTCTGGCATCAAGAGTAAGTGCGATGTCCATATCTGCCAGAAGATGTTTATGGACACGACAGTGGTCAGGTGATGCAGATTCCAAACGGCACATGGAAGTATTGCCGTATAAAGGAGAGGAGTTATTTGGGGTCGGTCCATCGGACCTGGTGGCCACGGCAACAGCTGGAAAATCCACCTTTTTTACCCCAAGTTACATCTCAGCAGAAAAAGATACTGTCTTTTCAGCCTCAGTCCTTTCGTCCCCATAAGGGCAAGCGGGCTAAAAGCCAGTCATATCTGCCCAGGGATAGAGGAAAGGGAAGAAGACTGCAGCAGGCAGCCCATTCCCAGGAACAGAAGCCCTTCACCGCTTCTGCCAAGCCCTCAGCATGACGCTGGGGCCGTACAGGACCCCTGGATCCTACAAGTAGTATCCCAGGGGTACTGATTGGAAATTCGAGACGTCTCCCCCTCGCAGGCTCCTGATGTCTGCTTTACCAACGTCTTCCTCCGACAGGAAGGCAGTATTGGAAACAATTCACAAGCTGTATTCCCAGCAGGTGATAATCAAAGTACCCCTCCTACAACAAGGAAAGGGGTATTATTCCACACTATATTGTGGTACTGAAGCCAGACGGCTCGGTGAGACCTATTCTAAATCTGAAATCTTTGAACACTTACATACAAAGGTTCAAATCAAGATGGAGTCACTCAGAGCAGTGATAGCGAACTAGGAAGAAGGGGACTATATGGTGTCCCTGGACATCAGGGATGCTTACATCCATGTCCAAAATTGCCTTTCTCACCAAGGGTACCTCAGGTTCGTGGTACGGAACTGTCACTATCAGTTTCAGACGCTGCCGTTTGGATTGTCCACGGCACCCCGGGTCTTTACCAAAGTAATGGCCGAAATGATGATTCTTCAAAGAAAAGGCGTCTTAAATATCCCTTACTTGGACGATCTCCTGATAAGGGCAAGGTCCAGAGAACAGTTGGAAGTCGAAGTAGCACTATCTCAAGTAGTTCTACGACAGCACGGGTGGATTCTAAATATTCCAAAATCACAGCCGTTTCCGACGACACGTCTGCTGTTCCTAGGGATGATTCTGGACACAGTCCAGAAAAAGGTGTTTCTCCCGGAGGAGAAAGCCAGGGAGTTATCCGAGCTAGTCAGGAACCTCCTAAAACCAGGAAAAGTGTCAGTGCAGCATTGCACAAGAGTCCTGGGAAAAATGGTGGCTTATTACGAAGCGATTCCATTCGGCAGATTCCACGCCAGAACTTTTCAGTGGGATCTGCTGGACAAATGGTCCGGATTGCATCTTCAGATGCATCAGCGGATAACCCTATCTCCAAGAACAAGGGTATCTCTCCTGTGGTGGTTACAGAGTGCTCATCTTCTAGAGGGCCGCAGATTCGGCATTCAGGATTGGATGCTGGTGACCACGGAGGCCAGCCTGAGAGGCTGGGGAGCAGTCACACAGGGAAAAAATTTCTAGGGAGTGTGATCAAGTCTGGAGACTTTTCTCCACATAAATATACTGGAGCTAAGGACAATTTACAATGCTCTAAGCTTAGCAAGACCTCTGCTTCAAGGTCAGCCGGTATTGATCCAGTGGGACAACATCACGGCAGTCGCCCACGTAAACAGACAGGGCGGCACAAGAAGCAGGAGGCCAATGGCAGAAACTGCAAGGATTTTTCGCTGGGCGGAAAATCATGTGATAGCACTGTCAGCAGTGTTCATTCCGGGAATGGACAACTGAGAAGCAGACTTCCTCAGCAGAAAAAACTGGACAGGTATTGCGCCAGGTCAAGAGACCCTCAGGCAATAGCTGTAGACGCTCTGGTAACACCATGGGTGTACCAGTCAGTGTAGGTGTTTCCTCCTCTGCCTCTCATACCAAAAGTACTGAGAATTATACGGCAAAGGGGAGTAAGAACGATACTCGTGGCTCCGGATTGGCCAAGAAGAACTTGGTACCCGGAACTTCAGGAGATGCTCACGGAAGATCCGTGGCCTCTACCCCTAAGACGGGACCTGCTTCAGCAGGGACCGGGTCTATTCCAAGACTTACCGCGGCTGTTTTTAACGGCATGGCGGTTGAACGCCGAATTCTAAGGGAAAAAGGCATTCCGGAAGAGGTCATCCCTACGCTGGTAAAAGCCAGGAAGGAGGTGACTGCACAACATTATCACCGCATTTGGAGAAAATATGTTGCGTGGTGGGAGGCCAGGAAGGCCACCACGGAGGAATTTCAACTGGGTCGATTCCTACATTTCCTGCAAACAGGATTGTCTATGGGACTCAAATTGGGGTCCATTAAGATTCAAATTTCGGCCCTGTCGATTTCTTCCAGAAAAAATTGGCTTCAGTTCCTGAAGTCCAGACTTTTGTAAAAGGAGTACTACATATACAGCCCCCGGTTGTGCCCCCAGTGGCTCCGTGGGACCTTAATGTAGTTTTGTATTTTCTCAAATCCCATTGGTTTGAGCCACTCAAATCGGTGGATTTGAAATATCTTACATGGAAAATAACCATGCTACTGGCCCTGGCTTCAGCCAGGAGAGTATCAGAATTGGCGGCTTTATCGTATAAAAGCCCATATCTGATTTTCCATTCGGACAGGGCAGAACTGCGGACGCGTCCTCAGTTTCTGCCTAAGGTGGTGTCAGCGTTTCACCTGAACCAACCTATTGTGGTTCCTGCGGCTACTAGCGATTTGGAGGATTCCAAGTTGCTGGACGTTGTCAGGGCATTGAAAATATATATTTCAAGGACGGCCGGAGTCAGAAAATCTGACTCGCTGTTTATACTGTATGCACCCAACAAGCTGGGTGCTCCTGCTTCTAAGCAGACGATTGCTCGTTGGATTTGTAGCACAATTCAACTTGCACATTCTGTGGCAGGCCTGCCACAGCCTAAATCTGTCAAGGCCCATTCCACAAGGAAGGTGGGCTCATCCTGGGCGGCTGCCCGAGGGGTCTCGGCATTACAACTCTGCCGAGCAGCTACGTGGTCGGGGGAGAACACGTTTGTAAAATTCTACAAATTTGATACCCTGGCTAAAGAGGACCTGGAGTTCTCTCATTCGGTGCTGCAGAGTCATCCGCACTCTCCCGCCCGTTTGGGAGCTTTGGTATAATCCCCATGGTCCTGACGGAGTCCCAGCATCCACTAGGACGTCAGAGAAAATAAGATTTTACTTACCGATAAATCTATTTCTCTATCGTCCTAGTGGATGCTGGGGTTCCTGAAAGGACCATGGGGAATAGCGGCTCCGCAGGAGACAGGGCACAAAAGTAAAGCTTTCCGATCAGGTGGTGTGCACTGGCTCCTCCCCCTATGACCCTCCTCCAAGCCAGTTAGATTTTTGTGCCCGGCCGAGAAGGGTGCAATCTAGGTGGCTCTCCTAAAGAGCTGCTTAGAAAAGTTTAGCTTAGGTTTTTTATTTTACAGTGAGTCCTGCTGGCAACAGGATCACTGCAACGAGGGACTTAGGGGAGAAGAAGTGAACTCACCTGCGTGCAGGATGGATTGGCTTCTTGGCTACTGGACATCAGCTCCAGAGGGACGATCACAGGTACAGCCTGGATGGTCACCGGAGCCTTGCCGCCGGCCCCCTTGCAGATGCTGAAGTAAGAAGAGGTCCAGAATCGGCGGCAGAAGACTCCTCAGTCTTCTAAAGGTAGCGCACAGCACTGCAGCTGTGCGCCATTTTCCTCTCAGCACACTTCACACGGCAGTCACTGAGGGTGCAGGGCGCTGGGAGGGGGGCGCCCTGGGAGGCAAATGAATACCTATTTTGGCTAAAAATACCTCACATATAGCCTCCGGAGGCTATATGGAGATATTTAACCCCTGCCAGAATCCGTTAAGAGCGGGAGACGAGGCCGCCGAAAAAGGGGCGGGGCCTATCTCCTCAGCACACAGCGCCATTTTCCCTCACAGAAAGGCTGGAGGGAAGGCTCCCAGGCTCTCCCCTGCACTGCACTACAGAAACAGGGTTAAAACAGAGAGGGGGGGCACTAATTTGGCGTTAGAAATATATAAAAAAGATGCTATAAGGGAAAACACTTATATAAGGTTGTCCCTATATAATTATAGCGTTTTTGGTGTGTGCTGGTAAACTCTCCCTCTGTCTCTCCAAAGGGCTAGTGGGTCCTGTCCTCTATCAGAGCATTCCCTGTGTGTGTGCTGTGTGTCGGTACGTGTGTGTCGACATGTATGAGGACGATGTTGGTGAGGAGGCGGAGCAATTGCCTGTAATGGTGATGTCACTCTCTAGGGAGTCAACACCGGAATGGATGGCTTATTTAGGGAATTACGTGATAATGTCAACACGCTGCAAGGTCGGTTGACGACATGAGACGGCCGGCAAACAATTAGTACCGGTCCAGACGTCTCAAAAACACCGTCAGGGGTTTTAAAACGCCCGTTTACTTTAGTCGGTCGACACAGACACAGACAGGGACACTGAATCCAGTGTCGACGGTGAATAAACAAACGTATTCCTTATTAGGGCCACACGTTAAAGGCAATGAAGGAGGTGTTACATATTTCTGATACTACAAGTACCACAAAAGAGGGTATTATGTGGGATGTGAAAAAACTACCGTAGTTTTTCCTGAATCAGATAAATTAAATAAAGTGTGTGATGATGCGTGGGTTCCCCCCGATAGAAAATTATGGGCGGTATACCCTTTCCCGCCAGAAGTTAGGGCGCGTTGGGAAACACCCCTTAGGGTGGATAAGGCGCTCACACGCTTATCAAAACAAGTGGCGGTACCGTCTATAGATAGGGCCGTCCTCAAGGACCAGCTGACAGGAGGCTGGAAAATATCATAAAAAGTATATACACACATACTGGTGTTATACTGCGACCAGCGATCGCCTCAGCCTGGATGTGCAGAGCTGGGGTGGCTTGGTCGGATTCCCTGACTAAAAATATTGATACCCTTGACAGGGACAGTATTTTATTGACTATAGAGCATTTAAAGGATGCATTTCTATATATGCGAGATGCACAGAGGGATATTTGCACTCTGGCATCAAGAGTAAATGCGATGTCCATATCTGCCAGAAGATGTTATGGACACGACAGTGGTCAGGTGATGCAGATTCCAAACGGCACAAAGGTGTATTGCCGTATAAAGGAAGAGGAGTTATTTGGGGTCGGTCCATCGGACCTGGTGGCCACGGCAACTGCTGGAAAATCCGCCGTTTTTACCCTAAGTCACATCTCTGCAGAAAAAGACACCGTCTTTTCAGCCTCAGTCCTTTCGTCCCTATAAGATCATATCTGCCCAGGGATAGAGGAAAGGGAAGAAGACTGCAGCAGGCAGCCCATTCCCAGGAACAGAAGCGTTCCACCGCTTCTGACAAGTTCTCAGCATGGCGCTGAGACCGTACAGGACCCCTGGATCCTACAAGTAGTATCCCAGGGGTACAGATTGGAATGTCGAGACGTTTCCCCTTCGCAGGCTCCTGAAGTCTGCTTTACCAAGGTCTCCCTCCGACAAGGAGGCAGTATGGGAAAAAATTCACAAGCTGTATTCCCAGCAGGTGATAATTAAATTACCCCTCCTACTACAAGAAAAGGGGTATTATTCCACACTATATTGTGGTACTGAAGCCAGAAGGCTAGGTGAGACTTATTCTAAAAAATTTTTTGAACACTTACAAAGGTTCAAATCAAGATGGAGTCACTCAGAGCAGTGATAACGAACCAGGAAGAAGGGGACTATATAGTGTCCCGGGACATCAGGGATGCTTACCTCTATGTCCCAAATTTGCCCTTCTCACTAAGGGTACCTCAGGTTCGTGGTGCAGAACTGTCACTATCAGTTTCAGACGCTGCCGTTTGGATTGTCCACGGCACCCCGGGTCTTTACCAAGGTAATGGCCGAAATGATGATGATTCTTCGAAGAAAAGGCGTCTTAATTATCCCTTACTTGGACGATCTCCTGATAAGGGCATAGTCCAGGGAACAGTTGGAGGTCGGAGTAGCACTATCTCGGATACTGCTACAACAGCACGGGTGGATTCTAAATATTCCAAAATCGCAGCTGATCCCGACGACACGTCTGCTGTGCCTAGGGATGATTCTGGACACAGTCCAGAAAAAGGTGTTTCTCCCGGAAGAGAAAGCCAGGGAGTTATCCGAG
Organism: Pseudophryne corroboree; assembly: GCF_028390025.1. Classification (NCBI taxonomy): domain Eukaryota; kingdom Metazoa; phylum Chordata; class Amphibia; order Anura; family Myobatrachidae; genus Pseudophryne; species Pseudophryne corroboree. Next base: position 56,365,446 of record NC_086447.1, on the reverse strand, counting down.
CTAGTCAGGAACCTCCTAAAAACAGTGCATCATTGCACAAGGGTCCTGGTAAAAATGGTGGCTTCCTACGAAGCAATTCCATTCGGCAGATTTCACGCAAGAACTTTTCAGTGGGATCTGCTGGACAAATGGTCCGGATCGCATCTTCAGATGCATCAGCGGATAACCCTATATCCAAGGACAAGGGTGTCTCTCCTGTGGTGGTTATAGAGTGCTCATCTTCTAGAGGGCCGCAGATTCGGCATTCAGGATTGGATGCTGGTGACCACGGAGCCCAGCCCGAGAGGCTGGGGAGCAGTCACACAAGGAAAAAAATTTCCAGGGAGTGTGATCAAGTCTGGAGACTTTTCTCCACATAAATATACTGGAGCTAAGGGTAAATTTATAATGCTCTAAGCTTAGCAAGACCTCTGCTTCAAGGTCAGCCGGTATTGATCCAGTGGGAAAAACATCACGGCAGTCGCCCACGTAAACAGACAGGGCGACACAAGAAGCAGGAGGGCAATGGCAAAAACTGCAAGGACTTTTCGCTGGGCGGAAAATCATGTGATAGCACTGTCAGCAGTGTTTCATCCCGGGAATGGAAACTGGGAAGCAGACTTCCTCAGCAGGCACGACCTCCACCCGGGAGAGTGGAATCTTCATCGGGAAGTTTTTCCACATGATTGTGAACCGTTGGGAAATACCAAAGGTGGACATGATGGCGTCCCGTCTGAACAAAAAACGGGACAGGTATTGCGCCAGGTCAAGAGACCCTCAGGCAATAGCTGTGGACGTTCTGGTAACACCGTGGGTGTACCAGTCGGTGTATGTGTTCCCTCCTCTGCTTCTCATACCTAAGGTGCTGAGAATTATAAGACGTAGAGGAGTAAGAACTATACTCATGGCTCCGGATTGGCCAAGAAGGACTTGGTACCCGGAACTTCAAGAGATGCTTACAGAGGTCTTATGGCCTCTGCCGCTAAGAAGGGACTTGCTTCAGCAAGTACCATGTCTGTTCCAAGACTTACCGCAGCTGCGTTTGTCGGCATGGCGGTGGAAAGCCGGATCCTAAGGGAAAAAGGCATTCCGGAAGAGGTCATTCCTACCCTGGTCAAAGCCAAAAAGGAGGTGACCGCACAACATTATCACCACATGTGGCGAAAATATGTTGCGTGGTGTGAGGCCAGGAAGGCCCCACAAAGAAATTTCAACTCGGTCGTTTCCTGCATTTCCTGCAAACAGGAGTGTCTATGGGCCTCAAATTGGGGTCCATTAAGGTTCAAATTTCGGCCCTGTCGATTTTCTTCCAGAAAGAATTGGCTTCAGTTCCTGAAGTCCAGAAGTTTGTCAAGGGAGTATTGCATATACAACCCCCTTTTGTGCCTCCAGTGGCACTGTGGGATCTCAACGTAGTTCTGGGATTCCTCAAATCACATTGGTTTAAAACCAGTCAAATCTGTGGATTTGAAGCATCTCACATGAAAAGTGACCATGCTCTTGGCCCTGGCCTGGACCAGGCGAGTGTCAAATTGGTGTTTTTTTCTCAAAAAAGCCCATATCTGTTTGTCCATTCGGACAGGGCAGAGCTGCGGACTCGTCCCCAGTTCTCTCCCTAAGGTGGTGTCAGTGTTTCACCTGAACCAGCTTATTGTGGTGCCTTGCACCTACTAGGGACTTGGAGGACTCCAAGTTGCTAGATGTTGTCAGGGCCCTGAAAATATGTTCCAGGACGGCTGGAGTCAGGAAAACTGACTTGCTGTTATCCTGTATGCACCCAACAAACTGGGTGCTCTTGCTTCTAAGCAGACTATTGCTAGTTGGATGTGTAATACAATTCAGCTTGCACATTCTGTGGCAGGCCTGCCACAGCCAAAATATGTAAATGCCCATTCCACAAGGAAGGTGGGCTCATCTTGGGCGGCTGCCCGAGGGGTCTCGGCTTTACAACTTTGCCGAGCAGCTACTTGGTCAGGGGCAAACACGTTTGCTAAATTCTACAAATTTGATACCCTGGCTAAGGAGGACCTGGAGTTCTCTCATTCGGTGCTGCAGAGTCATCCGCACTCTCCCGCCCGTTTGGGAGCTTTGGTATAATCCCCATGGTCCTTTCAGGAACCCCAGCATCCACTAGGACGATAGAGAAAATAAGAATTTACTTACCGATAATTCTATTTCTCGGAGTCCGTAGTGGATGCTGGGCGCCCATCCCAAGTGCGGATTATCTGCAATACTTGTACATAGTTACAAAAATCGGGTTATTATTGTTGTGAGCCATCTTTTCAGAGGCTCCGCTGTTATCATACTGTTAACTGGGTTTAGATCACAAGTTGTACGGTGTGATTGGTGTGGCTGGTATGAGTCTTACCCGGGATTCAAAATTCCTCCCTTATTGTGTACGCTCGTCCGGGCACAGTACCTAACTGGCTTGGAGGAGGGTCATAGGGGGAGGAGCCAGTGCACACCACCTGATCGGAAAGCTTTACTTTTGTGCCCTGTCTCCTGCGGAGCCGCTATTCCCCATGGTCCTTTCAGGAACCCCAGCATCCACTACGGACTCCGAGAATTAGAATTATCGGTAAGTAAATTCTTATTTTCTCGTAGTCCGTAGTGGATGCTGGGCGCCCATCCCAAGTGCGGATTGTCTGCAATACTTGTACATAGTTATTGTTACAAAAAAATCGGGTTGTTATTGTTGTGAGCCGTCTGTTCAGAGGCTCCTACGTTTTGTCATACTGTTAACTGGGTTCAGATCACAGGTTGTACAGTGTGATTGGTGTGGCTGGTATGAGTCTTACCCGGGATTCAAAATCCTTCCTTATTGTGTACGCTCGTCCGGGCACAGTATCCTAACTGAGGCTTGGAGGGGGGTCATAGGGGGAGGAGCCAGTGCACACCACCTGATCCTAAAGCTTTATTTTTGTGCCCTGTCTCCTGCGGAGCCGCTAATCCCCATGGTCCTGACGGAGTCCCAGCATCCACTACGGACTACGAGAAATAGATTTATCGGTAAGTAAAATCTTATTATTTGTAAATGTTAATCATGTCACCTCTTAATCTCCTCTTTTCCAGTGTAAACATGCCTAGCCTAGCAAGCCTTTCCTCGTTTTCTAGCGTCTCCATCCCCTTAATCAATTTTGGTCGCCAGTCTCTGAACCTTTTCTAGTTCCAGGATATCCTTTTTTGGAGTATGGTGCCCAAAATTGTGCACAGTATTCAAGATGTGGCCTCACTAGGGATTTATATAATGGGAGTATAACACTCTCGTCCCTTGCATCAATTCCCCGTTTTATACATGCTAATACCTTGTTAGCCTTCTTTGCTGCACTCCTACTTTGGGTACTACTGCTAAGTCTGTTATCTATGTGAACACCTAATTCTTTTTTCAGAATAGAATCACCTAGTTTTACCCCATTTGGTATGTAGGTGGTATGCTTCTAGTGTGTACCCGGGTTTAGGCTGATCGCTGGAGTAAGGGTAATGAGCCTATACTCTGGCACTTTCACTGCTCAGAAACTCACTTTTAGAAGGAGGAGATTCAAAACTTAATTTTTCATGTGCAGAGCCGCTGCTCTCACCATATTGAGGTGAGGACAGCAATAGGAGGACACCCGATGGTACCTGTGTCACCGCTATCCTTGTAACACACAAAAACACTCTTGCTGCACATTAGTAGTGTGGTACAGCGCTTCACTTTTTCCACATTTTGTTATGTTACAGCCTTATTCCAGAATGGAAGAAATTAATTTTTCCCTCCAAATTTTACACACAATACCCCATAATTACATTGTGAAAAAAGTTTTTTTGAGATTTTTGCAAATTTATTAAAAATAAAAAACTAAGAAATCACATGTACATAAGTATTCACAGCCTTTGCCATGAAGCTCAGATGCATCCTGTTTCCACTGATCATCCTTGAGATGTTCCTTCAGCTTAATTGGAGTCTGCCGGTGGTAAATTTAGTTGATTGGATATGATTTGGAAAGGCACACACCTGTCTATATAAAGTCCCACACTTGACAGTGCATGTCTGAGCACAAACCAAGCATGAAGTCAAAGGAATTATCTGTAGACCTCCGAGACAGGATTGTCTCAAGGCACAAATCTGGGGAAGGGTACAGAAAAATATCTGCTGCTTTGAAGGTCACAATGATCACAGTGGCCTCCATCACCTGTAAATGGAGGAAGTTTGGAACCACCAGGACTCTTCCTAGAGCTGGCCGGCCATCTAAACTGAGCGATCGGTGGAGAAGGGCCCTTGTCAGGGAGGTGACCATGAACCTGGTGGTCACTCTGTCAGAGCTACAGCATTCCTCTGTGGAGAGAGGAAAACCACCTCTGCAGCAATCCACCAATCAGGACTGTATGGTAGAGTGGCCAGACGGAAGCCACTCCTTAGTAAAAAGCACATGGCAGCCCGCCTGGAGTTTGCCAAAATGCGCCTGAAGGACTCTCAGACCATGAGAAACAAAATTCTCTGATCTGATGATACAAAGATTGAACTCTTTGGCGTGAATGGCAGGCGTCATGTTTGGAGGAAACCAGGCATCTCTCATCACCAGGCCAATACCATCCCTACAGTGAAGCATGGTGGTGGCAGCATCATGCTGTGGGGATGTGTTTTTCAGAGGCAGGAACTGGGAGACTAGTCAGGATAGAGGGGAAGATGAAAGCAGCAATGTACAGAGACATCCTGGATGAAAACCTGCTCCAGAGCGCTCTTGACCTCAGACTGGGGCGACGGTCATCTTTCAGCAGGACAACGACCCTAAGCACACAGCCAAGATATTAAAGGAGTGGCTTCAGGACAACTATGTGAATGTCCTTGAGTGGCCCAGCCAGAGCCCAGACTTGAATCCGATTGAACATTTCTGGAGAGAACTGAAAATGGCTGTGCACCGACGCTTCCCATCCAACCTGATGGAGCTTGGGAGGTGCTGCAAAGAGGAATGGGCGAAACTGCCCAAAGATAGGTGTGCCAAGCTTGTGGCATCATATTCAAAAAGACTTGAGGCTGTAATTACTGCCAAAGGTGCATCAACAAAGTACTGAGCAAAGGCTGTGAATACTTATGTACATGTGATTTCTTAGTTTTTTTAGTTTTAATACATTTGCAAAAATCTAAAACAAACAAACCCTTTTTCCACGTTGTCATTATGGGGTATTGTGTGTAGAATTTTGAGGGAAAATTATGAATTCATTGCATTTTGTAACATAACAAATTGTGGAAAAAGTGAAGCACTGTGAATACTTAACAGATGCACTGTACATCAAATACACGGCGGATGGGCCTCTATTACCCCCAATAGAGGTCTGTGGAAGCCACAAAGACTGTCTGCTGGGATGGGTGAATCAGATAAAAGTGAACTTTGTTTCTTTAGCTTCAGTTGCAAAATCTGTTTTGTAAATGACTCGCTGTTTAAATATGTGATAATGTGTCACCGAGATAGTGCTAGGATCCTCCACGTGATGTAATAGGGCTGACGCGTAGTATGGAGACGTGTGCGCAGCATTGCCAGGCAGGATACTTGGTGGTATGTGACTGCGCTGTAACAATAAACTTTGACAGAAACGTTCAGTTTATCAGTCAGAGGCTAAAGTGTAGTCTGCTCTATGTCCCTATTATAGCCAGCTGTCACAGGCAGGGCCGGGTAACCTGCCTGCAGCATCAGGTGTCATGCATGTACCATCTGAGGGGTGTAGTAGGGTATGCCAGCGACCAGAATACTGTCGCCGGAATCCCGACCGCCGGCATACCGACAGCTGGGCGAGCGCAAATGAGCCCCTTGCGGGCTCGCTATGCTCGCCACACTGCTGGCACGGTGCCACGCTATCTATTCTCCCTCCAGGGGGGTCGTGGAGAGGGAGAAAACATGTCGTTATGCCGGCGGTCGGGATCCCGGCGCCGGTATGCTGGTCGTCGAGAGCCCGGCCGCCGGTAAACAGAAGACCACCCCCATCTGAGTGGTGCCTGTGACCCTTCCTAGCCCACACTGGCTGCGACCAGCGGTCACGGAACGGGTTTAGTTCACACGGGACCTGGTCAATTAGGGGATTCCTGCAGTAATGACCTGTTACTGGGGGTCATTCTGACCCGTTTGCTCGCTGCTTTTTGTCGCAGCCGAGCGAACGAGTCCCTACTGCGCCGGCGCCGTAGTGCGCTGGTGCATGCCAGACGGCCGAAGGCCGTAGCAGGGCTGCGAACGCCTCTGCCTGATTGACAGGCAGAGCCGATTGGTGGGCGGGAGGGGACAGAACGGCGGCGTTTGGCCGCGGTTTCATGGGAGCAGTCCGGCCAACGCAGGCGTGGCCGGATCGAACGGGGGGCGGGCCGCAGCGGCTGCATGACGTCACACGGCCAGCACGCTAAAGGGGCTGCGTTCCGCTCGCCAACCCTGTCGGGATTGTATGGTCGGGAATCGGCGTCGGGATTTCGACCGCCGGAATTCCGGCCGGCAGCATTTAGTACTGATCCCTGACCAACGCATCAAAACACATTCAAGGGAAAGCTTGGGGGAAGCCCAGCACGCACACCCCCACGAGTGATGCGATGGGCCAGACACGCCCCCACTGGTGACATCGAGGGGTCTGACCTGCCCCCAATAGTGACACCAGCTGGGCCGCGCTCCCCTCCCAGGCCGGCCATGCCCCCTTTTACGTACGCGCGACCCGCATGAAGTGCCCCCGCAGCACCTGCGCCCTGCCCCCCGAAAATCCTGGAGGAACACTATATATACACACACACACACTATGTGACAATATGTGTGTGTCTTTATATATATATATATATATATATATATATATATATATATATTTATATAGGTATATATGCAAATAGTGTGCTAAATAATTTTTATTACTTATTATATATTTTTTTGCAATGGAATTAGTATAAAGTGGCAGATCATGCATAACGCTGCACGGTGCCAGTCACTGGTATCAGTCCTGTTCTTTCCCTTTATACACACTGTAAACTGTATGTGTAGAAGTGCTAGGCTATATATGCATCCTGTCTGCTGCGGCGGGGCGGACTCTGAATTCTGCAAGCGTCTTTGCACCCCATAGAGATCATTTAAAGAAGACTTTTTTCCACCATGCTCCTTGGATGGCGCACATTCACCTAGACGTCCATCACAGCACAGAGGTTTTTTATGGTGGCGTTTGCTAAGGCAAGGCGTGGCGTTGCAGTAGTGTGGCTTACCTCGCTAAGTACCAGTTATTGGCACGGTGAAGCTGTGCGCATCGTCAGAGCAATCTTCTTACTATCACAATTGTCTCCATAGAGAGGAATGTTTGCGCAGACTGTGATACGCACGGGGTGGGCTGTCGAGGCACAGTAGTCTATAGAGCGTGCTATCTGAGGTGTTCATCAACGTCCTTCGTAATTGAGGCACACTGTGGTTTAATGGATGTCGGTGAACCAGTGGGATGTTTTTAAAAATATTTTTAATGGTAATTGTGTCATATGCTTACATTCCAAACGCAGAGGCACGTAGCCAGCTGGCAGTGCCCCCATTGATTCCTACAGTCCAAGACTTATTGCCAATCCAGAACTATGACAACATAGTAACAAATGCCCGTCGGCTATAACAGCCACAGTGCCGTGTGACATACAATGTGATGCACCAAGGCATGCGAGGCTGAGAGAGAGTGATGCCTCCGTGTAACCAAGCACTGTATAATACCCCCACTCCCCAATGATTTATAACCACGCAGCTAGAGGTGATATAACCATTACTCTGTATAATGCAACATGCTGTAACACAACACATCCGTCACACGTGGGACTCCCAACAATGCGGCATAACACAATAAGGGGATAGAACATAACGCTGTCATTGTTCTGCGGATGGCTGCAGGGAACAGAAACATTGTGTGACCGCACATCATATTAAAGGAATAGAAAGTGATAGATGAGTCTGTAGTGAGCGAGATCTCGGGGTAGTGAGAATAATGATGGCAGTAGTGAATGATAAAAACTCTGCCTCTCCGTTATCACACAGTACAGACACTGATATAAACGGCTTTACCACGCTGACCTCTATCAGGGGGGGGGGTCATTGCCTAAGGGAAAGTAGATGTTAAAAGGGATTACCAGTTTTATGTAATACGGGTCCAGAGGAGGGGTCCTCATTGCTGTACAGAGGGGGGCATGGCTTTTTGAGTAGGGTCTGTCCAAAAGTGGCCTATCTTGCTGTATAATTGGTATCAGTCAGTTGGCTGCTGTCAGATCCATTGTCAGAACTAGAGATGAGTCGGCTAAGCTGTGAGTGTCGGAGGTTACCGCAAGCCCTGATCAGAATCTCCCTACACAGTCACCCAATTGCTACAGCATTATTCTTGCGCTAATGTAGCGCCTATTATTTTTCCAGTCTCACTTTGGGGTCTATTCATGAAGCAGTGAAAAGAGTGGAGAAATAGACTAATGGAGAAGTTGCACATGGCAGTCAATCAGCATCTCCCTTACATTTTATAGACTGTGCATGATAAAGGGCTTCCTTCAAAGCTGATTGGTTGCCCAGGGCAATTTCCCCACTGATTCTTTTCTCCATTCTTTACACTGCTTCATGAATAGACCTCTAAATCTTTCAGTCATTACTCGCCGACATGAATGTACAGTATTAATGTGTAAGTGGACACATATGTATCAAGCAGTGTAAAGAGTGGCGTAGTGGACCAGCGGAAAAGTAAAGGACAACCAATCCACTTTGAGTTAACCTATATCAAGTACGTTCTTTAAATATATAGACAGAAGCAACTTCTCCACTATTCCCCTCTGTACACTTCTTGGTACATCTCCCCCAGTGTCACTTGGTGTTGTGTCACCGCTGCAGTCAGCTCTGTAGCTGGAGAGGTAACACAGCCGTGTCTATGCTCCCCCCCCCCCCCATTGCTGAGTAGCGGATGTCCTAGTTCAGTCCTTAGAGTCCCGTAGCTCTTCCTTCCCTGCACATATGTTCCGTCATTTCATTATGCATTTCCCATCCCTGCTCTGCTGATTTCTCCCTCCCACATGGAACGCCTGTAGCGCCTTGTCATGTCTGCACGATATGGCTTTTATCTCGGTTCATACCCGGTGTTACAGTATTTGTGGACTTAACAGTGCAGCCCAAAAAAATAATTGCTTTCCCCCCCCCCGAACTCTGGAGCTCTACTTAGAAGTAGAGATGAGCGGATTCGGTTTTACTCGGTTCTCAAAACCGAATCTTATTGGCTCACGGATGTCACGTGTTTTGGATAGCCAATAAGATTCGGTTTTGAGAACCGAGTAAAACCGAGTAATACCGAATCCGCTCATCTGTACTTAGAAGGGCCACTAGTGGGTTACTCTGTAGGAAGGTGGCCACACGGAAAGTTCCTGAATCTATAATTGTCCCCTGAAATGTTTTTATGCGTTCTGGCCGCAGTGTTTGTTATAGTTGGATGGCGTAGGAATACGGTGCCTCTGTATACTCTCTGCAGCTGCTGCCTCTTCTGTCTGTACCAGGCCCTGACGGCAAATAAGACACTTTCTCCATGGTTGCACTTCATATTTAAATAAATATTAAATGACATTTAAAACCATAGCAACCCATCTTCTAGTATCTGAGTAATTCAGATTAGATACAGCAAGCAATTGTCAAGATTTTTTTTTTTTCATGGTTTTTCTGCTAATTTTCCTTTGAATCCTGTGTTAATAGATGAATAAGTCTGTGTCCATAGTTTCTCATGGTCCAAATAAAGCATTTGGTGAAATATATAAAATCTCTATTTTGATATTTTCCTTTCCCACACAGATTCTGACCTGGACAGATCTCTGTGTTAGGAAGCAAATAGTGAGTATATCGCCACTATTCGTCGGGAGGTGGCACTCGGAGGTGAGAAGATCTCCAAGTGCCACCTCTTCCTATGGTGTGAACAGGTTCTGGGTCTCATCGCCCCCTGCTTACCCGTTCACACCGCACCACGAGCCGAGTTGAACACGTGTTCGACCCTGCTCGCTACCCAAGTTGAAATACCGACCCGGATTATTTCACCTGGCCCCTTTCAGACTGCGCCGCAAGCAGGGAGACCGCTTCTTTTAGAACAGAGTTTTGTGAGAGGGTATCCGGTCAGAAGGTCGACATTAACTTTAGATCAACGACCAATATGTCGATATTCAAAAATGTTGACGGTTAATATAGAGACTTGTTTATAATTAGTGTTCATTCTAGCACCCTGCACCTTATCAGTGAGGAGGGTAAACTTTTACCAGTGATGTATCGCTGTAGTAGCTGTAGCGATACATCACATGTAAACTTTGGGTGGTCTTCAGGTTGCCGACTGTCAGGATCCCGGCGCACAGTATACCGGCGCCGGAATCTCGAAAGCTGGCATACCGACAGTTTTTCTCCCTCGTGGGGATCCACGACCCCCCTGGAGGGAGAACAAACCGTGCCCGCAGCGTGGAGACAGCAGCGAGCCCACAAGGGGCTCATTTGCTCTCGCCACGCTGTAGATAAGCTGGAGGCCGGGCTTCCGGCGCCGGTATGCTGGTCACCGGGAGCCTGGCCGCCGGCATACCATACCACACCCGTAAACTTTTGCCCTTCAAAATTAAAATATGCCCTCCTCACTGATAAAGCGCGGGGTGCTAGAATAATAACTACATAATGTCCACATTTAACATGCCGACACCAGTTGTCAGGCCAAACTAAGAAAAAACTGTGTCGTCTTTTTCGTGGCGACATGTTAAACGTTGACATTATGAACAAGTCGAAATTTTAACCATGTTGACATTTTTTTAAATGTCAACATACTGGGTGCCGACCTAAAGTCCAAGTCGACAGTGTGACTGTCGACCTTCAGAGCCTGCATTCCAGCATATATAGCAGAGACATTGCAACGGTTCTAATGCAATGCAGTTAAAAGGTTCTATAAACCTAAACCCATTGATGATGATTGTGAAAGACCTGGTACCCACTGGTGTTTTACTAGTGTTCTTCTGTCTTGTATTTGTGCACTGTGGTATTGTCATTTTACTGTTGTGCTGATACCGACCAAGGATAGGGTTACCCCTACACATATCTCACTGACTCACTGCATTGCCTTGGGGAATTCTAGTGCTTGGCACGCGATAAATTGGCCTGTACCTGTGTTATTTAATGACCTGCTGTGGAGAAGTATACTTTCTCTTCTTGCTGTAACATAAGCAGATTCCGTCCCTGTGTGATAATCCGGGACCAGGCAGGGGTACATTTAGCTTAATAGAGCATAACATTCTTCCAGCGGCCACGCCGGACCTCCAGGCCACGTTTCTGTGATTAAGCGATTTCTGCAATTGCAGGCACCTGTGAGAGATAATTGCTCCCAGATAGAACTCTTCCATTTCAGTTTGACATCAATTGCTACCTGCATTATTCTTTGCATCTGTAATCTTCCATAGATTAGACACGGATCAGATGATATAGCACGTTCACGAGAGAACTGCAGCTTTACGGATCTGCAGAAAGAGGTCCCATTGGGGGGGGGCATAAGGGTAGCATGATAGATGAGGGCAGCGAGAACACCGCGGTAACTTAACCTACAAACAAACTGCATATTAATAAGACACATAATCGTACAGCTCATTACTAAACCTCTTACATTTTACTGTGTGTTACAGCTTTATAGTGTATTTTGTAGTCCTCTGTTTTTACGTGTCTGCCTGAATTTAGCAGTCTTCTGGAGAGGATTTTGATTGTGGCCATTCCTAGTACTTGCAGGATCTGGCTCAGAGAGCTCCGGACAAACCGGTGACATCATCAAGCTGCCAGCTCTCTGTACATTGGCTGTATAAGATCACATGATCTCATGGTCGAAGGAGCTTGCCAGCTAAAATGCCTAAGGCAGAGGTTCCCAAACTGTGTGCCGTGGCTCCCTGGGGTGCCTCGGGACACTTGCAGGGGTGCCCTGGGTTGGTGGTCCAGGACCAATTCAAATTATTCATGGTCAATATAATAGGCAAAACCAGTGCTGGTGGCTGCCAGTCATAAAATATGTGGCCAAACAGAAGTGAATCTTGTCCCTCACCACACAACTGACCCTAAGGATGACATATAAACGCGATCTACTTAATGTAATATTTCTCTCTAAATTTCTCAATAAGAAATTTTTGGCCTAAAGGTGCCGTGAAAAAAATTCTGATATTCTATTGCGCCGTGATTCCAAAAATTTTTAAAATCACTGGCCTAAGGCATTTTTGAAAGAGGTGGAGGTCCACTGTTTTTGTATTTGAGAAATAGATTTTCTCTGAACTTGCTTACTGCATACCGTCCTGTGAACGTCAGTCTGTCATACCAACTTAATGATTTAGATTTATTATTATTTTTAATGCTTGGTTCATCGTCCCTTCACTACATGCACAAAATTATTATGGTAAAAGTATTCATATATGCAATATGTCTTCCTGATTAGTTATTACTGTACTTTAACGTCTCTACTTTCCTTCTTTGATTTTAGGCCTGGAAAATCGTTGGCATCTGAAGTGTCCTATGATTGTGACTTATCTGGAGGGTTCCGTTCATTTTCTTCTACACCGTGTGTTTCCATCACTTATTTATGTAACCAAGACGCTATGTTCAGCACAGCAGAAACTGTAAACGTAGTCCAGATGGGCTTCTCACCGCCCCGCCACAACCACAGAGTAACTTGTGTATTAAATCGTGGATAAAGCGGACTCTCGGAAAGCCTGCATGACCCTGCCCGATATTTTCTTTGGCAAAACAAGCTTTGTGCTGACATTACTGTTACGTGCTGTAAAATGAAATTTCCATTTTATTGGCTCGTTACTACTCAAGCGGAGTAATTACTCTCCAGAGTTCGCTAATCCAAAATCCTGTTGGCATGGCTACGGACCCGACGTGATTGCTTGGCGGCACTCTTGGACTCAATGAGTGGATACACCATGCTGCGCAATGGGGGATTTGGGAACGGAGGCCAGCCTTGGATGCTCCGTTGGTCCAGCCGGATCAGGCTCTCGTGGCTCAGCTTCACATTGTTCATCATCCTGGTTTTCTTCCCCCTGATCGCCCACTATTACCTCACCACCATCGATGACGCCAATAACGCAGGCAAGCCAATTTTCGGCCCCCGGACAGGAAATGAACTCTGCGAAGTGAAGCACGTTCAAGATCTGTGCCGGATACGAGAGTCGGTAAGCGAAGAGCTCCTGCAGTTGGAGGCCAAGCGGCAGGAGCTCAACAGCGAGATCGCTAAGTTAAACCTAAAGATCGAGGCATGTAAGAAAAGCATAGAGAACGCAAAGCAGGACCTCCTTCAGCTCAAGAACGTCATCAGTCAGACGGAACATTCATACAAAGAACTGATGGCACAAAACCAGCCAAAACTTTCATTGCCAATACGGCTGTTGCCGGAGAAAGACGATGTTAACATACCATTGCCAAAGTCCAAAGGGGACTGCCGGCTGCATAACTGTTTCGACTACTCGCGGTGCCCGCTCACTTCTGGGTTTCCCGTATTTGTCTACAACAGCGATCAATACCCTTTTGGCAACTTCATAGATCCTTTAATCAAACAAGCCTTGGAGGCAAGCGTCAGAACTAATGTCTATGTGACTGAAAATGCAAATATTGCTTGTATATATGTAGTTTTATTAGGAGAAATGCAGGAACCGGTGATGCCAAAACCTACTGAATTGGAGCAACAATTGCACTCTTTGCCATATTGGAGGACTGATGGTCACAACCATCTAATCATTAATTTGTCCAGGAAATCGGAGACCCAGAACTACCTTTATAATATCAGCACAGGGCGCGCCATGCTTGCCCAGTCTACCTTTTATGATTCCCAGTATCGGCCTGGCTTCGATATAATTGTGTCGCCATTAGTCCATGCAATGTCTGAACCAAACTACTTGGAGATCCCGTTGCAGGTGCCGGTGAAGAGGAAATACCTGTTCAGCTTCCAAGGTGAGAAAATCGAATCGCTGAGGTCAAGCTTGCAGGAAGCGCGCTCGTTTGAGGAGGAAATGGAAGGCAACGCTCCAGCTGATTATGACGACCGCATCATCACCACTCTTAAAGCTGTCCAGGACAGTAAGTTAGACTTTGTCATGGTTGAGTTTACGTGTAAAATCCAACCTAAGGAAAGTCTGCCCACTGAGTGGGCTCTATGTGGGGGAAGGGAAGACCGATTAGAGCTACTGAAACAGTCCACTTTTGCACTGATCATTACCCCGGGAGATTCCCAGCTTGTTATATCTGCTGGCAGTGTCATGCGTCTCTTTGAGGCTCTCGAGGTGGGAGCCATCCCAGTCATACTCGGGGAACAGGTCCAGTTACCCTACCATGACATGATACAGTGGAATGAGGCAGTTCTAATCATACCTAAACCACGTATCACAGAAGCGCATTTTCTCTTGAGGAGCATATCTGATAACGACCTCCTCTCCATGAGGAGACAAGGACGGTTCTTGTGGGAAACCTACTTTTCAACATCGGATACAGTTTTTAATACCATCTTGGCAACTGTAAGGACTCGTATCCAAATTCCAGCTGCCCCCATCAGAGAAGAACCAGCCGTGGAAATTCCTCATCGTTCTGGCAAAGCCGCCGGTACAGATCCAAACATGGCGGACAACGGAGACTTGGATTTGGGTCCAGTTGAAACCGAGCCACCCTATGCCTCCCCTAAATATCTGCGTAACTTCACACTGACAGCGACTGATATCTACCGTAACTGGAATTCGGCTCCGGGTCCGTTCCACCTGTTTCCTCACACACCGTTTGACCCGCTTCTGCCCTCTGAGGCAAAGTTCTTAGGATCTGGAACCGGGTTTCGGCCAATTGGTGGCGGTGCTGGTGGATCGGGAAAAGAGTTTCAGGCTGCCCTTGGTGGAAATGTACCTAGGGAACAATTCACTGTGGTTATGTTAACTTACGAACGCGAGGAAGTGTTAATGAACTCTTTGGAAAGGTTGAACGGTCTCCCGTACTTAAACAAAGTTGTTGTGGTTTGGAACTCTCCCAAGTTACCGTCTGAGGACCTCCTGTGGCCTGACATCGGTCTACCCATTGTGGTAAGTCTTTTCTACCATATGGTTTCAAAAATGTGAAAAGATTTTTTTACATGGAAGGGGGGGGGGGGAGGGGGGGGGTAACTTTTTGCCATATCTAGTGGTTTGTGTATGGCCGTTTTAACTGCACGTTTGAATAGAAAACTTTATTTGTATTTGACAAATCTTGAAGCTGTTTTGTTCAGAGGCAAGTTCAGAATTTCAGTGGGTATCCAAATATTATGACCATAGCGAACTGGAGGGGCGATGTATCAAAGATTGGAGAGAGATAAAGTGCCAACCCATTAGCTTCTAACTGTCGGTTTTCAAACACAGCCTGTAATATGACAGTTAAGAGCTGATTGGTTGGTATTTTCATGACAGTTAAGAGCTGATTGGTTGGTATTTTATCAGTACATTTCCCCACTTGGAAACGGTCGCAGGTGCAAACATGGGTGTCATTGAACTTTTAAGGAATGTGTGTGGTGTGTAGCCAGACACACACACACACACACACACTCTTTCTCTCTCTCTCTCTCTCTCTCTCTCTCTCTCTCTATCTATCTATCTATATTTCTCTCTCTCTGTCTCTCTCTCTCTCTCTCACTCCTGCCCTGTAGCTAGAGTGGTAGCTTTGGCTCCTTTTCATGGGCACTGATATATATTTGCAGGAACGCACCCTTACTGTAGTCATCCCGAATTTGTACTCACTGTGTTCGCCCCGTAACGAGGCTCAAGTGGCAGATACATGCAAGTTTGCATTGGCGCATATGTATACTCGTTGTGATGAAGCGTGGTGCGAATTTGCGTAATTTACACTAGACGCACTGGCGGGGGTGCAACTCCGCATTGGGAGTCTTAAGCCGCATACACACGGTGCAATATAACTACCGATATGGGCTATTTAGTCTGTATTGGTAGAAAACATAGTGCATAGCACACCGTGTGTATACACCTTGCGATTCCGATGCGCGCTCCCGCAGGGTCACTATCGCAAGAAAAAAAAAGACTGCGCAGGCAGGCCGATTTTGACTAGAAAGTGTACAATCTAGTACATAGTATAGTCAAAATCGCACTGTGTGTATAGTCGGTAACGGTGGTTCTGGGCTCCAGGGATTTCCAAGGAAATCGCATAGTGGAAATCGGCCACATAGGCAGAATCGCAGCGTGTGTAGGCCTTTAAAGTGTGATACAGATGGTCTTTTTATTCCAAGTCTGTGACAGCCAGGCACAGGGGATAGAATATGAGCTTAGGGGTAAATTGCTAAGCGGCACCTTTGGCCCCAGAATGTAATAAATCGATATAGAAAGCAGTATACGCAGTGCTCTGCCTGTACTATCAGTAGCGTCATTACTACAGTATACACTTAGTTCCACAGCGCAGTGACGGGAGGCTGTAACTGCGGCACGCACCCTTGCTACACAGACCTGCTATTACCCCTTATAGGGGTATATTCAATAACTGTCGGAAGCTGCTGTCTTGTCGGAAAGACGTCAGCTTCTGACAGTTTTAGGTCGGAAGGGGTTCCGACCTATTCATTAGTGCCCCGTTTATTCCGTCAAATCAGGAAATCCGACTTGTCGGAATGCACGCTGATCGGCGGCTTCAGCCGCCGATCAGCGTGCATTGTCGGAAGTGGGCCAAAAACTACAGGTTTTAGCCCCGTTTCCGACAATCTCAATCCGACTTTAAAAAAAGTCGGATTGAGATGAGGAGACTAGTGGTGCTGCGGCGCCGGGGGAAGCAGAGATCGGCGGGAGGAGCAGGCTGCGGAGGGACATGTCTGCGGCGGCGGGGGGAGGCGTTGCAGGGAAAGAGGTGCCTGGCCGTCTCCGGCCAGGCACACCTCTCCCTGCAGCATATCCCCCCGCCGCCGCAGACATGTTACCCCGCTGCCAGCAGCGGCCACCGATCAATGCTTCCCCCGCCGCCTGCAGCACCTCTCTTCCTGCTGTCTGCGACTCCACACAGGTCCCCCCGCAGCCAGCCGCTCCCACTCACGGCCGCCGCTCTCTGCTCCCCTGGCTGCTGCTATCCGCGCATCCGCTGACAGCAGCGGCCTGACAGGACGGCCAAATCTGACAGTCGGATTTGGCCGTCCATTGAATAGGGGTTGTCGGATCCATTCCGACAACTGCATGTCGGAATGAATCCGACTCCTATTGAATATACCCCTTACAGTATTAATGGTCTATAGCACTGGGCTACAGAGTGGTCGTTTTTTAACTGAATCGCCTAAAAGTGCGTGATTGACCAATTAATCTCATCATCAGTGGACACAATAAACTGCTTGTGGTTATTGTAACTATTCCGTTGCATCGCCAAGGTGACAGTTGCGCTACATGGCGGTTTTCTATTTGCTTGTGTAGGTTGGTCCACAGGAAATTGGCAGCTGAAAACTAGGCAATGACCACGCAGCTGAGGATCATTAGTGGTCTAATTGTTTACATTAAACTGGCAAAGACAAATCTGGAGAAATTTGTGGTTGCAGATGGATTCCGTATGATGTACCGGCCGTCAGCGGCATCCCAGCCACCAGTATGCCAGCAGCGGGGCCAGTGATTGAAAGCCCCTTGCGGACTTGCTGTGCTCGCCATGCTGCGGGCACGGTGGCTCGCTGCGCTTGCCACAGGCTATATTCTCCCTCTATGGGTGTCGTGCCACAGGCTATATTCTCTCTATGGGTGTCGTGGACACCCGCAGGAGACTAGTCTGTGTCACCGGTATTCCCCCACTGGCATTTGACCGCTTGTCGGGATTCCGGCGTCTGTTTTGGGATCACCGAGATCCCGACTGGCGGTATGTTAACCACTTCCCTTCCAGATAGCCAAAACGATTTCCTCATTTCCTGGGTTTGTCTTGTTTAGTTTGTACTTGTACATAGTTGTGAAGAAGCCTTATGCACAGTCACTCTGCTTGTAGACATTAGTGTTAGTAGACATTCGTGTTGGGTCCCCAGCAGCACAGAGTATATCAGGAGGACAGGGCTGCATGTGACAGGGGCAGTGACATGATGTGAGGAGGGGAATGGAGGCAGCAGGAAGCCACAGACTGAGAGTTATATAGTGGGAGGAGCAGGGTCCCCAGCAGCACAGAGTATATCAGGAGATGAGTGATGTGTCAGTGAGGACAGGGCTGCATGTGACAGAGGCAGCGACATGATGTGAGGAGGGGAATGGAGGAAGCCACAGACTGAGAGTTATAAAGTGGAAGGAGCAGGGTCCCCAGCAGCACAGAGTATATCAGGAGATCAGTGATGTGTCAGTGAGGACAGGGCTGCATGTGACAGAGGCAGTGACATGATGTGAGGAGGTGAATGGAGGAAGCCACAGACTGAGAGTTATACAGTGGAGGAGCAGGGTCCCCAGCAGCACAGAGTATATCAGGAGATAAGTGATGTGTCAGTGAGGACAGGGCTGCATGTGACAGGGGCAGTGACATGATGTGAGGAGGGGAATGGAGGCAGCAGGAAGCCACACACTGAGAGTTATATAATGGGAGGAGCAGGGTCCCCAGCAGCACAGAGTATATCAGGAGATGAGTGATGTATCAGTGAGGACAGGGCTGCATGTGACAGGGGCAGTGACATGATGTGAGGAGGGGAATGGAGGCAGCAGGAAGCCACAGACTGAGAGTTATATAGTGGGAGGAGCAGGGTCCCCAGCAGCACAGAGTATATCAGGAGATGAGTGATGTGTCAGTGAGGACAGGGCTGCATGTGACAGAGGCAGTGACATGATGTGAGGAGGTGAATGGAGGAAGCCACAGACTGAGAGTTATACAGTGGAGGAGCAGGGTCCCCAGCAGCACAGAGTATATCAGGAGATGAGTGATGTGTCAGTGAGGACAGGGCTGCATGTGACAGGGGCAGTGACATGATGTGAGGAGGGGAATGGAGGCAGCAGGAAGCCACAGACTGAGAGTTATATAGTGGGAGGAGCAGGGTCCCCAGCAGCACAGAGTATATCAGGAGATGAGTGATGTGTCAGTGAGGACAGGACTGCATGTGACAGGGGTGGTGACATGATGTGAGGAGGGAAATGGAGGCAGCAGGAAGCCACAGACTGAGAGTTATATAGTGGGAGGAGCAGGGTCCCCAGCAGCACAGAGTATATCAGGAGTGAGTGATGTGTCAGTGAGGACAGGGATGCATGTGACAGGGGCAGTGATATGATGTGAGGAGGGGAATGGAGGCAGCAGGAAGCCACAGACTGAGAGTTATATAGTGGGAGGAGCAGGGTGCCCAGCAGTACAGAGTATATCAGGAGATGTGTGATGTGTCAGTGAGGACAGGGCTGCATGTGACAGGGCAGTGACATGATGTGAGGAGGGGGATGGAGGCAGCAGGAAGCCACAGACTGAGAGTTATATAGTGGGAGGAGCAGGGTCCCCAGCAGCACAGAGTATATCAGGAGATGAGTAATGTGTCAGTGAGGACAGGGCTGCATGTGACAGGGGCAGTGACATGATGTGAGGAGGGGAATGGAGGCAGCAGGAAGCCACACACTGAGAGTTATATAGTGGGAGGAGCAGGGTGCCCAGCAGCACAGAGTATATCAGGAGATGAGTGATGTGTCAGTGAGGACAGGGTTGCATGTGACAGGGGTAGTGACATGGGGGCAGATTTATTAAGCCTGGTGAAGTGATAAAGTGGAAGGTGATAACGCACCAGCCAATCAGCTCCTAACTTCCATGAAACAGGCTGGGTTTGAAAAATGACAGTTAGGAGCTGACTGGCTGGTGCGTTATCTCCTTTCACTTTATCACTTCTTCAGTCTTAATACATCTGCCCCGTGATGTGGGGGAGCAGGAAGCCACAGACTGGGAGTTATACAGGGGATGCATTATCTCCCGGCATGCACAGAATAGTGACATGAGGCTTGCAGAGTAAGAATGTTACTCACAGTAAAGAATAATAGGTTCCTGCTGTATAGAGTGCATCTTTATCATTGTAATGCTGATGTGCTCTAGGCAGTGAACCTGTATAATGAACCCATTCTGTATCTGCAGGTTTAGAGAATACTGCAATATTTGTAAACATAATAAGGAGATCAGTCCACATTAATTGGTATTAATGGTGTGTGTGTGTGTGTGGGTGGGGGGAGGGTGTTAGTATACTTGTATAATGAACACACACACATACACACACACACACACACACATACACACACAGCTGTCACGTTCCGACCACATTCAGCAACCTGCCTAATAATGGTAGATTGTGTGCCAGCTGTCTGATACTGCCGCGTGCGACCAGTGTTATATGTTACTTGCGGTCTCCTATATCAGCATCTCTAATAGGGGCCCATCTAAGGGCTTGCTCATAATTTTAAGCCTGATTCTTCCAGATGACATGCGGTTTCTCCAAATGAGAAGCAGATGTGAGAGATTCACATAAAGCACATGAGTCAGTGGGGCAGCTCCCTGGTGCGGTCACGTGCTGCAGCAGTGACGGGTGGCTGTCTCCAACTGGCCAGCCACAGAACCCATCACTGATTACTAAAGAAAGTGTCACACACACCCTTATACTGCCAGTATTTACTTACATTTGTGCCCCTAATCTGCCAGACATCACATGTCTCACGCAATACCCACGCCCTTTATGAAGCTAAAATAATTGTCACTGTCCAGCAAAAATCAGGGCTGAAAATGTAACGTTGCAGTGATGCCTGTACTGCTACACATCATGTATTCTCCCCTCCGCAGGTGTGACCCGTCCTGCGTGTATTCTATTCATTATTATTATCCATTATTTCTCTGACGTCCTAGTGGATGCTGGGAACTCCGTAAGGACCATGGGGAATAGCGGCTCCGCAGGAGACTGGGCACAAAAGTAAAAGCTTTAGGACTACCTGGTGTGCACTGGCTCCTCCCCCTATGACCCTCCTCCAAGCCTCAGTTAGATTTTTGTGCCCGAACGAGAAGGGTGCATACTAGGTGGCTCTCCTGAGCTGCTTAGAGTAAAAGTTTAAATTAGGTTTTTTATTTTCAGTGAGTCCTGCTGGCAACAGGCTCACTGCACCGAGGGACTAAGGGGAGAAGAAGCGAACTCACCTGCGTGCAGAGTGGATTGGGCTTCTTAGGCTACTGGACATTAGCTCCAGAGGGACGATCACAGGCCCAGCCATGGATGGGTCCCAGAGCCGTGCCGCCGGCCCCCTTACAGAGCCAGAAGACAGAAGAGGTCCGGAAAATCGGCGGCAGAAGACGTCCTGTCTTCAATAAGGTAGCGCACAGCACCGCAGCTGTGCGCCATTGCTCTCAGCACACTTCACACTCCGGTCACTGAGGGTGCAGGGCGCTGGGGGGGGGGCGCCCTGAGACGCAATAAAAACACCTTAGATGGCTAAAAATACATCACATATAGCTCCTGGGCTATATGGATACATTTAACCCCTGCCAAAATACACAGAAAAACGGGAGATAAGGCCGTCGAGAAGGGGGCGGGGCCTATCTCCTCAGCACACTGGCGCCATTTTCCCTCACAGCTCCGTTGGAGGGAAGCTCCCTGGCTCTCCCCTGCAGTCACTACACTACAGAAAGGGTTAAAAAAGAGAGGGGGGCACTAATTAGGCGCAGTATTAAAAATACAGCAGCTATAAGGGGAAAAACACTTATATAAGGTTATCCCTGTATATATATAGCGCTCTGGTGTGTGCTGGCAAACTCTCCCTCTGTCTCCCCAAAGGACTAGTGGGGTCCTGTCCTCTATCAGAGCATTCCCTGTGTGTGTGCTGTGTGTCGGTACGTTTGTGTCGACATGTATGAGGAGGAAAATGATGTGGAGACGGAGCAAATTGCCTGTAATAGTGATGTCACCCCCTAGGGGGTCGACACCTGAGTGGATGAACTGTTGGAAGGAATTACGTGACAGTGTCAGCTCTGTATAAAAGACAGTGGTTGACATGAGACAGCCGGCTACTCAGCTTGTGCCTGTCCAGACGTCTCATAGGCCGTCAGGGGCTCTAAAGCGCCCGTTACCTCAGATGGCAGATACAGACGCCGACACGGATACTGACTCCAGTGTCAACGGTGAAGAGACAAATGTGACTTCCAGTAGGGCCACACGTTACATGATTGAGGCAATGAAAAATGTTTTACACATTTCTGATAATACGAGTACCACCAAAAAGGGGTATTATGTTCGGTAAGGAAAAACTACCTGTAGTTTTCCTGAATCTGAGAAATTAAATGAGGTGTGTGATGATGCGTGGGTTTCCCCCGATAACAACTGATAATTTCTAAAATGTTATTGGCATTATATCCTTTCCCGCCAGAGGTTAGGGTGCGTTGGGAAACACCCCCTAAGGTGGGTAAAGCGCTCACACGCTTGTAAGAACAAGGGCTCTACCCTCTCCTGAGATGGCCGCCCTTAAGGATCCTGCTGATAGAAAGCAGGAGGGTATCCTAAAATGTATTTACACACATACTGGTGTTATACTGCGACCAGCAATCGCCTCAGCCTGGATGTGCAGTGCTGGGTTGGCGTGGTCGGATTCCCTGACTGAAAATATTGATACCCTAGATAGGGACAGTATATTATTGCCTATAGAGCATTTAAAAGATGCATTTCTATATATGCGTGATGCACAGCGTAATATTTGCCGACTGGCATCAAGTGTAAGTGCGTTGTCCATTTCTGCCAGAAGAGGGTTATGGACACGACAGTGGTCAGGTGATGCGGATTCCAAACGGCATTTGGAAGTATTGCCTTATAAAGGGGAGGAGTTATTTGGGGTCGGTCTTTCAGACCTGGTGGCCACGGCAAAGCTGGGAAATCCACGTTTGTACCCCAGGTCGCCTCTCAACATAAGAAGACGCCGTATTATCAGGCGCAGTCCTTTCGTTCCCAGAAGGGCAAGCGGGCAAAAGGTTCCTCATTTCTGCCCCGTGACAGAGGGAGAGGAAAAAGGCTGCAGAAATCAGCCAGTTCCCAGGAACAGAAGCCCTCTCCCGCCTCTGCCAAGCCCTCAGCATGACGCTGGGGCTTTACAAGCAGACTCAGGCATGGTGGGGGCCCGTCTCAATGAATTTCAGCGCGCAGTGGGCTCACTCGCAAGTAGACCCCTGGATCCTTCAGGTGATATCTCAGGGGTACAAATTGGAATTCGAGACGTCTCGCCCTCGCCGTTTTCCTAAAGTCGGTTTTACCGACGTCTCCCTCTGACAGGGAGGCAGTTTTGGAAGCCATTCACAAGCTGTATTCCCAGCAGGTGATAATCAAGGTACCCCTCCTGCAACAGGGAACGGGGTATTATTCCACACTGTTGTGGTACCGAAGCCGGACGGCTCGGTGAGACCGATTCTAAATCTAAAATCTTTGAACACTTACATACGGAGGTTCAAATTCAAGATGGAGTCATTCAGAGCAGTGATTGCGAACCTGGAAGAAGGGGACTACATGATGTCTCGGGACATCAAGGATGCTTACCTTCATGTCCCAATTTACCCTTCTCACCAAGGGTACCTCAGTTTTGTGGTACAGAACTGTCACTATCAGTTTCAGACGCTGCCGTTTGGATGGTCCACGGCACCCCGGGTCTTTACCAAGGTAACGGCCGAAATGATGATACTCCTTCGAAGGAAGGGAGTTTTAGTTATCCCTTACTTGGACGATCTCCTGATAAGGGTAAGATCCAGAGAACAGTTGGAGGTCGGTGTAGCACTATCTCAGGTAGTGTTGCGGCAGCACGGTTTTATTCTCAATATTCCAAAATCGCAGCTGGTTCCGACGACTCGTCTTCTGTTCCTAGGGATGATCCTGGACACAGTCCAGAAAAAGGTGTTTCTCCCGGAGGAGAAAGCCAGGGAGTTATCCGAGCTAGTCAGGAACCTCCTAAAACCGAGCCAAGTCTCAGTGCATCAATGCACAAGGGTTCTGGGAAAAATGGTGGCTTCCTACGAAGCAATCCCATTCGGCAGATTCCACGCAAGAACTTTACAGTGGGACCTGCTGGACAAATGGTCCGGGTCGCATCTTCAGATGCATCAGCGGATAACCCTGTCACCAAGGACAAGGGTGTCCCTCCTGTGGTGGTTGCAGAGTGCTCATCTTCTAGAGGGCCGCAGATTCGGCATTCAGGACTGGGTCCTGGTGACCACGGATGCCAGCCTGCGAGGCTGGATAGCAGTCACACAGGGAAGGAATTTCCAGGGCTTATGGTCAAGCCTGGAGACATCACTTCACGTAAATATCCTGAAGCTAAGGGCCATTTACAATGCTCTAAGCTTAGCAAGACCTCTGCTTCAAGGTCAGCCGGTGTTGATCCAGTCGGACAACATCACGGCAGTCACCCACGTAAACAGACAGGGTGGCACAAGAAGCAGGAGGGCAATGGCAGAAGCTGCAAGGATTCTTCGCTGGGCGGAAAATCATGTGATAGCACTGTCAGCAGTGTTCATTCCGGGAATGGACAACTGGGAAGCAGACTTCCTCAGCAGACGCTCTGGTAACACCGTGGGTGTACCGGTCAGTGTATGTGTTCCATCCTCTGCCTCTCATACACAAGGTACTGAGAATTATAATATGGAGAGGAGTAAGCACTATATTCGTGGCTCCGGATTGGCCAAGAAGGACTTGGTAACCGGAACTTCAAGAGATGCTCACGGAGGATCCGGGGCCTCTACCTCTAAGAAGGGACCTGCTCCAGCAAGGACCCTGTCTGTTCCAAGACTTACCGCGGCTGCGTTTGACGGCATGGCGGTTGAACGCCGGATCCTGAAGGGAAAAGGCATTCCGGATGAAGTCATCCCTATCCTGATCAAAGCCAGGAAGGATGTAACCGCAAAACATTATCACCACATTTGGCGAAAATATGTTGCGTGGTGCGAGGCCAGTAAGGCCCGACGGAGGAATTTCAACTGGGTCGATTCCTACATTTCCTGCAAACAGGAGTGTCTATGGGCCTGAAATTGGGGTCCATTAAGGTTCAAATTTCGTCCCTGTCAATTTTCTTCCAAAAAGAACTAGCTTCAGTCCCTGAAGTTCAGACGTTTGTAAAAGGGGTACTGTATATACAGCCTCCTTTTGTGCCTCCAGTGGCACCTTGGGATCTCAATGTAGTTTTGGGTTCCAAAAGTCACATTGGTTTGAACCACTTAAATCTGTGGAGTTAAAATATCTCACATGGAAGGTGGTCATGCTGTTGGCCCTGGCCTGGGCCAGGCGCGTGTCAGAATTGGCGGCTTTATCCTGTAAAAGCCCTTATCTGATTTTCCATTCGGACAGGGCGGAATTGAGGACTCGTCCTCAGTTTCTCCCTAAGGTGTTTTCAGCGTTTCACCTGAACCAACCTATGGTGGTGCCTGCGGCTACTAGGGACTTGGAGGACTCCAAGTTGCTAGACGTTGTCAGGGCCCTGAAAATATATGTTTCCAGGACGGCTGGAGTCAGAAAATCTGACTCGCTGTTTATCCTGTATGCACCCAACAAGCTGGGTGCTCCTGCTTCTAAGCAGACGATTGCTCGTTGGATTTGTAGTACAATTCAGCTTGCACATTTTGTGGCAGGCCTGCCACAGCCAAAAATCTGTAAATGCCCATTCCACAAGGAAAGTGGGCTCATCCTGGGCGGCTGCCCGGGGGGTCTCGGCTTTACAACTTTGCCGAGCAGCTACTTGGTCAGGGGCAAACACGTTTGCTAAATTCTACAAATTTGATACCCTGGCTGAGGAGGACCTGGAGTTCTCTCATTCGGTGCTGCAGAGTCATCCGCGCACTCCCGCCCGTTTGGGAGCTTTGGTATAATCCCCATGGTCCTTACGGAGTTCCCAGCATCCACTAGGACGTCAGAGAAAATAAGAATTTACTTACCGATAATTCTATTTCTCATAGTCCGTAGTGGATGCTGGGTGCCCATCCCAAGTGCGGATTGTCTGCAATACTTGTACATAGTTATTGTTACAAAAATCGGGTTATTGTTGTTGTGAGCCATCTTTCAGAGGCTCCGCTGTTATCATGCTGTTAACTGGGTTCAGATCACAGGTTATACGGTGTGATTGGTGTGGCTGGTATGAGTCTTACCCGGGATTCAAAATCCTTCCTTATTGTGTACGCTCGTCCGGGCACAGTATCCTAACTGAGGCTTGGAGGAGGGTCATAGGGGGAGGAGCCAGTGCACACCAGGTAGTCCTAAAGCTTTCTTTAGATGTGCCCAGACTCCTGCGGAGCCGCTATTCCCCATGGTCCTTACGGAGTTCTCAGCATCCACTACGGACTATGAGAAATAGAATTATCGGTAAGTAAATTCTTATTTTATATGGCGTCATAAGGGTTCTGCGGCGCCTTACAAAGTAAGCATAAACAATGCACACAAAACATCGCAGGACATGGAATACAAGCTATATGGGATCCGTTCAATTTGTCAGCAGTCAGGGTGCCGACGGCGGAATACCAACGCACAGGAGCCATTTCCACTTGCGGGTGGAACACGCCACCCATAGAGTGGGAATATAACCTGCAGAGAGCCCGCAAGGGGACTCGCCCCGCTGCCAGCATTCTGTTGGGCGGGATGCCGCTGTCGGAATACTGACAGTGGCACCCCGTCCGGCAGGATTACGTATGTAATCCAGCTATGTACATATATGCCGTCACAGTACCCACAGAGGCATCTCTACCTCTCGAGCCCAAAGGCCTGGTGCCAGCGTGGGCAGGGGAAGAGGGCCCTGGTAGTGAAAGCTTACAGTCTAGAGGGGTATGGTATAGAAGAGTTACGGCTGTTATATAGAGAGGCATTAGGTCGACAGGTAAAATGTAGACAGTGAAAAAGCTTGACAGGGTTAATAGGACATCGTGGAAATAAAAAATGTGAACCCCCCCCCCCCCCCCCCCACAGAAATTGTTAACCTTTTGTATTTTACTACCTATCGATCATATGGTGTTGACCTATTGACTGTCTATCCATAGTTTGGATAGCATCTAGAGGGGAGGGACAGACATACGGGGGGCCACAGAGAGGGAGAGACAGTGATGAGCAGGGTGGGGTGCGTTAGGTTGAGAGCTTACAGTCTAGAGAGGAGGGGTACAGACAGATGTGACACAGAGGGGAGACACAGGCAGGAGCATGGAGGGGTGAGTTAGGATTAGGGACGGCCATCGATCATCAAAGATTACAAATGATCGATGGTTGATGGCCAATGTCAAATAGATTTGCCATTGATGGCAGAGAACTAATGGATTCTCCACCAACGATGGTAGAGAGACCACGATGGTGTGTGTGTGTGTCTCCTCACCTTCTTAGTGCCAAGTAGCATAGCCCCGCCCTTCGACAGACCCACTAAACCCCGCCCTCAGGCTCTGATTAGCCAGCGGCTTACTAATGCATAGCAGAGGGATGACCATTGTTGGTTGAAATCATCTATGGATTACCTGTGTATAGTTTTATACTATCAAGGTTAACCACCGATGGTACCAACAATTAGTAACCCACCGATGGCCATAGTGTACAGTCTAGAGGGGAGGGAGAGACAGACAGGTGACACGGGAGAGACAGGCAGGAGTATGGAGGGGTGAGATAGGATGAGAGCTTACAGTCTAGAGGGGAGGGAGAGGCAGACAGACAGGTGACACGGGAGAGACAGGCAGGAGTATGGAGGGGTGAGTTAGGATGAGAGCTTACAGTCTAGAGGGGAGGGAGAGACAGACAGACAGGTGACACGGGAGAGACAGGCAGGAGTATGGAGGGGTGAGATAGGATGAGAGCTTACAGTCTAGAGGGGAGGGAGAGACAGACAGACAGGTGACACGGGAGAGACAGGCAGGAGTATGGAGGGGTGAGTTAGGATGAGAGCTTACAGTCTAGAGGGGAGGGAGAGGCAGACAGACAGGTGACACGGGAGAGACAGGCAGGAGTATGGAGGGGTGAGTTAGGATGAGTGCTTACAGTCTAGAGGGGAGGGAGAGACAGACAGACAGGTGACACGGGAGAGACAGGCAGGAGTATGGAGGGGTGAGTTAGGATGAGAGCTTACAGTCTAGAGGGGAGGGAGAGGCAGACAGACAGGTGACACGGGAGAGACAGGCAGGAGTATGGAGGGGTGAGTTAGGATGAGTGCTTACAGTCTAGAGGGGAGGGAGAGACAGACAGACAGGTGACACGGGAGAGACAGGCAGGAGTATGGAGGGGTGAGTTAGGATGAGAGCTTACAGTCTAGAGGGGAGGGAGAGACAGACAGACAGGTGACACGGGAGAGACAGGCAGGAGTATGGAGGGGTGAGATAGGATGAGAGCTTACAGTCTAGAGGGGAGGGAGAGGCAGACAGACAGGTGACACGGGAGAGACAGGCAGGAGTATGGAGGGGTGAGATAGGATGAGAGCTTACAGTCTAGAGGGGAGGGAGAGACAGACAGACAGGTGACACGGGAGAGACAGGCAGGAGTATGGAGGGGTGAGTTAGGATGAGAGCTTACAGTCTAGAGGGGAGGGAGAGACAGACAGACAGGTGACACGGGAGAGACAGGCAGGAGTATGGAGGGGTGAGATAGGATGAGAGCTTACAGTCTAGAGGGGAGGGAGAGGCAGACAGACAGGTGACACGGGAGAGACAGGCAGGAGTATGGAGGGGTGAGTTAGGATGAGAGCTTACAGTCTAGAGGGGAGGGAGAGAGACAGACAGGTGACACGGGAGAGACAGGCAGGAGTATGGAGGGGTGAGATAGGATGAGAGCTTACAGTCTAGAGGGGAGGGAGAGACAGACAGACAGACAGGTGACACGGGAGAGACAGGCAGGAGTATGGAGGGGTGAGTTAGGATGAGAGCTTACAGTCTAGAGGGGAGGGAGAGACAGACAGACAGGTGACACGGGAGAGACAGGCAGGAGTATGGAGGGGTGAGATAGGATGAGAGCTTACAGTCTAGAGGGGAGGGAGAGGCAGACAGACAGGTGACACGGGAGAGACAGGCAGGAGTATGGAGGGGTGAGTTAGGATGAGAGCTTACAGTCTAGAGGGGAGGGAGAGACAGACAGGTGACACGGGAGAGACAGGCAGGAGTATGGAGGGGTGAGTTAGGATGAGAGCTTACAGTCTAGAGGGGAGGGAGAGGCAGACAGACAGGTGACACGGGAGAGATAGGCAGGAGTATGGAGGGGTGAGTTAGGATGAGAGCTTACAGTCTAGAGGGGAGGGAGAGACAGACAGACAGGTGACACGGGAGAGATAGGCAGGAGTATGGAGTGGTGAGTTAGGATGAGAGCTGGAAAGATTTCATAAAGTTACATAAAGTTGAATTGTAGAACATGTTGATAGTGTGTAACTTCCTGTTACTGATGATAAATACACATCATGAATGATCCTGCGGATGTAACTGAACAGCCCCCTGACTTGTGCGTCTCTGGGTTTAATCTGTATAACTCTATTTTACGGCGTGTTACATGAATGAATGAATCACAAGGAGCTTTGTGTCCCTTCTATGGCTCCGTGTAATTAGCCAGGGAAAATATTACTAATAGAGGAGGGGGGGGGGGGCTATAGCCCTAGTTTCCATGTACCTGCACAACAGCCCAACACCTGCTTTCCATTCACATACCAGCGTCAGGGAACGTCGGAGGGAGAGTGCAGGTGCCTGGGAATGCTCCTGTCACTCCCACACCTGTCGCACATGTTCTCACTGCGCGGGGATTAAAGAAACCAAAAGACTGTGTAGACCATTCTATTTTCTTACATGATAACCGGATAAATAGGTATTTTGTACTGACGTGCGGCTGGCCATGCAATGAACGGCGTTCAGACACTGTTCTGTGGGCTTATCATTCAGTGTATGGACCTGAGCGATGATCAGTAACAGCCTGGGAACGGTAGAATAACGGTCAGGAGTGTTTGGTTATCGATCCAGCCGGCTCTAGGCAGTGACTAGAGATCCCATGTTTAGACCTTGCAGTGTATGCAGGCGCTCCGATTATCGAGCCGTCGCTATTCCCCTCATCCGTGTCGGCTGTACTATCTATGGCAGCTTCAGTATTGCGTCCCCGGCTTTCCACAACTGCGCTAGGAAGAGGATGTTACCCGGGAAATGACGGGTCCTGTTACTGGGTTACTCCACTTTTATCCACTAGAGAGTCTGCGTACCGACTGTTTATACCAGATCCAGAAAACTAATCCTCGGTACCCAGTACAAAGTTGAGGAAAGCGTAGCGAAGCTGTGAATAATGTACGCAGTGCGGGAACCGCACCAGGCGTCCTGCGCTGTATGGCGTAAAAGGTATAGGTGAATGAGGACACCGCTGTAAGATGGCTTTTTATCTATCCGTTCAGGAATTGTTATTGGCAGTCGCCAGATTGCCGGGCAGTGTTTTAGAACTGTCTGGTATAGCAGAGGATGTGGCTCACTAGAGGTTCTACTGTGACTATAACATCTTCCCAGGCCCGTTGTGCTGTAGTGTCAGGGTAAGAGGTCTACGGCACGTACTATGCCACACATATATATAATACCGTATCCATCACTGCAGTCCTGGCCAGTGTGAAAATATATTAGCTTACACTTCCCACGGCTCTCCCCCCCCCCAGTCATCCGTATCTGAGCATGCAGAGACCCCTTGTCCCAGGGCCTCTGTCTAATTATAAGCTGCAGAAATCACCGCTGTCTCTCGTGGCAAGGCTGTAAATAGAAAGATGCCTTCTCATGGCTCCGATGTATTTATAGCATTTCCTGCACAAGCATTTATCTATCATCTTAGAGCATTGCATCTAACCGCACAATTCCGTCGGGATGTGCCGCCCTGTACTTCCCATCTGCCTCTGAGTGGTGCCTGGGATCCAAGCCGTTCATTCTCCTCTCTTTACTGGTGGCAAAAATGTATTAAAACACCAAAAGGCACTCGCTGTGCGAGGCTTATTGTTGTCATCTATTTATTGTTTCAGTTTCTTCTTCTCCTGTGTAATCCTTCCCCTTATTACACAGACCTGCAGCTATAGCTGTTATTTGCAGTCTATTAAAACTGCAACCGCTGTGCTTTACCTCTGACATACAGTACAGGCAGGCTGATGAAATCCTCATTCACGTTACAGATTGTCTACCTCCTTGTACAACTCCCGGCGCACACGCCGTAGCAGCTGTGTTGGTTGGGGTTGTGTAAAGTGCAGACAGTAACAGGCCATTGGGACTAATTTGGATAGATGCTAAGTTGCTCATTCCCGCATGGGCAGTGTGCACAAAACCTCAGTTCTTGCAGTTTTGATGCATACCCCTGTGGTGGTGCAAACTGAATTGCACAACGTGATTGCGATGTACTGGTGAGTTTGGGGGCTGTTGTCGGCACTCACTCCAACATCACTCCTAATTGAATTGACCCCCTAAGACAGCAGTTGTGCCAGAGTATTCTTCACACTCTGTGTAATAATTCTATAAGGTTTGTCAGGTCTCCATTATGTGCGGTACGAAGCAGAGCAGGCCTCCCAATAACTCCCGCACCTAGGGGGTAATTCTGAGTTGATCGCAGCAGGAAATTTTTTAGCAGTTGGGCAAAACCATGTGCACTGCAGGGGGGCAGATATAACATGTGCAGAGAGAGAGAGATTTGGGTGGGTTATTTTGTTTCTGTGCAGGGTAAATACTGGCTGCTTTATTTTTACACTCAATTTAGATTGCAGATTGAACACACCCCACCCAAATCTAACTCTCTCTGCACATGTTACATCTGTGTCGTCCCCCCCCCACCACCACCACCACCCCTGCAGTGCTCATGGTTTTGCCCAACTACTAACAAAGTTCATGATGCGATCAACTCAGAATTACCCCCCTAGGGTGATGGGACAGACCTAGCTCAGGTTGAGGACTCGGACAGGTGCCAGGAAAGGGGTGAGTGTGGGGGTGAGGTGGGGTTTCAGAGCTGGGGGGGCAGACAGCATATGACGTGTCCTGTAAATTAGTCTGTATATACATTTCTACTTGGAAATCCTCTTTAAATAAACATTTATGTTTGTCACTCCTAGTTCATCCAAGCTTCTTATTCCCACCTTTATCAATTCCGTCCTTGATTGCCCTGAACTGGCCTTCAGTCTCCAGCCACATTAGATAATATTGAACAGAGGCATTCTACAGATTAAAAACACCTAACACACTTTTTCCACATTTTGTTATGTTACAGCCTTAATCCAAAATGGAATAAATTCATTTTTCCCTCCAAATTCTACACACAATACCCCATAATGACAACGTGAACATTTTTTTTGTGTGATTTTTGCAAATTTATTACAAATAAACTCACATGTACATAAGTATTCACAGCCTTTGCTTTGAAGTTCAGAATTGAGCTCAGGTGCATCCTGTTTCCACTGATCATCCTTGAGATGTTCCGTCAGCTTAATTGGAGGTCACCTGTGGTAAATTCAGTTGATTGGACATGATTTGGAAAGGCACACACCTGTCTATATAAGGTCCCACACTTGACCTTACATGTCTGAGTACAAACCAAGCGTGAAGTCATAGGAATTGTCTGTAGACCTCCGAGACAAGATTGTCTCGAGGCACAAATCTGGGGAAGGGTACAGAAAAATATCTGCTGCTTTAAACGTCCCAGTAAGCACAGTGGCCTTCATCTGTAAATGGAAGAAGTTCAGAACCACCAGGACTCTTCCTAGAGCTGGCCGGCCTTCTAAACTGAGCGATTGGGGGAGAAGGGCCCTAGTCAGGGAGGTGACCAAGAACCCGATGGTCACTCTGTCAGAGCTACAGCATTCCTCTGTGGAGAGAGGAGAACCTTCCAGAAGGACAACCATCTGTGCAGCAATCCACCAATCAGGCCTATATGGTAGAGTGGCCAGACGGAAGCCACTCCTTAGTAAAAAGCACATGGCAGACCGCCTGGAGTTTGCCAAAATACATCTGAAGGACTCTCAGACCATGAGAAACAAAATACTCTGGTCTGATGAGACAAAGATTGAACTCTTTGGTTAGAATGGCAGGCGTCATGTTTGGAGGAAACCAGGCATCTCTCATCACCAGGCTAATACCATCCCTACAGTGAAGCATAGTGGTGGCAGCATCATGCTGTGGGGATGTTTTTCAGCGGCAGGAACTGGGAGACTAGTCAGGATAGAGGGAAAGATGAATGCAGCAATGTATAGAGACATCCTGGATGAAAACCTGCTCCAGAGCGCTCTTGATCTCAGACTGGGGCGACGGTTCATCTTTCAGCAGGACAACGACCCTAAGCACACAGCCAAGATATCAAAGGAGTGGCTTCAGGACAACTCTGTGAATGTCCTTGAGTGGCTCAGCCAGAGCCCAGACTTGAATCCGATTGAACATCTCTGGAGAGATCTGAAAATGGCTGTGCACCGACACTTCCCATCCAACCTGATGGAGCTTGAGAGGTGCTGCAAAGAGGAATGGGCGAAACTTCCCAAAGATAGGTGTGCCAAGCTTGTGGCATCATATTCAAAAAGACTTGAGGCTGTAATTACTGCCAAAGGTGCATCAACAAAGTATTGAGCAAAGGCTGTGAATACTTATGTACATGTGCTTTCTTAGTTTTTTTTATTTATAACACATTTGCAAGAATCTCAAAAAAAAAAAATTTCACGTTGTCATTATGGGGTATTGTGTGTAGAATTTTGAGGGGGAAAAAATTATTTATTTCATTTTGGAATAAGGCTGTAACATAACAAAATGTGGAAAAAGTGAAGCACTGTGAATACTTTCCGGATGCACTGTATAATGGTACTACGTAAAATGACGTCTGCTTCCTGAATGCTGGTTGTATTTATTATTACTACCAGTTAGTTATATAGCGCACACGTATTCCAGATAATATTTGGCCATTCACATCAGTGTCAAAGTCGAAAAATATCCTGATACATATGCCTTGTACTAACCCCTCATGCACATGCCCGCTGCACGTGCACACGCTCTGCCGTGCGTGCACATATCCGCAATTTGCGTAAGATCGCTCCGGCGATCACGCGCGGTGTATGCGCATTTACAGTAGAGTTTGTAAGCGTCTAGCGTGCGACTCGATCATAGCATATTTAACCCAAATAGCGTATATTTTAGTAAATATTCCCCTAGACAATGTCAGCAAGTATGTTTAGTTTAAACTGTTCCTGGACAGAGAGATTCCTCTTTGCATGATAGGAAGGGTCAGACAAAGGTTGAAAGGTGGTGTTTAGTATCCAGCTGTCGGGTATTTTATGAGTAACATTCCGATGCTAGTTAGGAAAGGATCGCTCGCTCCTGCGTATAGTTATGTGGAAAAGTATTTTATGAACATGTATTGTATTTGCTGTAAATTACACATGCGGCGGGAATCCTGAGGATTCCTCCCACCAGAGCAG
Organism: Pseudophryne corroboree; assembly: GCF_028390025.1. Lineage (NCBI taxonomy): Eukaryota > Metazoa > Chordata > Amphibia > Anura > Myobatrachidae > Pseudophryne > Pseudophryne corroboree. The sequence continues at coordinate 56,331,182 of NC_086447.1, read as the reverse complement.
TTGGAGAAAGACACAGCCCACCTGTTCAAATCCACCTATGACCTTTGCTATAATGTGGAGACACATTCCTGTGTCCAATGAACAATGAGATTGTAGGGACCATTGTGTTGTGAATATATGTTGTGTATATAAAGACCACCATTGCCTGTCCAGTCACTCACTCTCTCTGAAGGCTTTCTCTCTGAATGCTGAGGGCTGGATCCAGGACGCGCTTGCAAATCATCCCCACGTATGTATTATTCTCTGTCGCCATTTTGTTATCCATTTTGTTCGCCATTTGTTCTCATTGTATTCTCATTCTGTTCGCTTTTGTTTGCGATTGTTCGCTATTGTTCATGTATATTCTGTTATTCTGTTTAGATTTCCCTGTTAGTTTGTAGTGTATAACTTGTATTGTGTTTCCCCTTTTTCTCTAAACAATCCACGGCAGTGTTAGAACTGCTGCGGTTTTAAATCCAAACCAGGTCTTGTGTTTTCACTGTTTATTGCAGAGGGCTTTTCTTAGTGACTCAATTGCTTTTCGGTACTTGGTTATTAAGGTGTAAAGTATAAGTATCTTCTCTCTGTGTTTTTATTAGAAAGGTTTTAAGGTTATCCACTGTGTGTGCGCCCGCTGTGTGTGATCCGTACACCCAGCGCAGCGTGTGTACGCCAAGTGCGTACCACGTGCAGGACTCTGTACGCAAATAGCGTACAAAGTGCGTAGCACGTGCACGTGGTCTAGCGGCCATAACGGCCCCACGGTATTAGTATATAGCTTCATGTTTAAAGGTAATATTTGACATTATCATCAGTCCCTGCCCCAGTGGAGCTTACACTCTATATTCCCTACCACATGTACACGCACACGCATACACACTAGGGTTAATTTTGTTGGAAGCCAATTAAACTATCAGCATATTTCTGGGTTGTGGGAGTAAACCCACGGTAACGTGGGGAGAATATACAAACTCCACACATACAGGGCCATGGTGGGAATTGAACCCATGACCTCCTTGCTCTGAGGCAGTAACGCTAACCATTACACCATCCGTGCTGCTGGTCCCTTTGTCACCAGCCTGCTTCTAGAGTTGCTTGTTTGTACCTAATGTCCTTTATAGAACGTCACCGATCACATTATCTCTTGGTAGTTTTCCCTGCGTAGTAGATGCAGCATCACGTACGTACATAGGCTGGTTGTTGTGTGTAGATTCCCAGTAATCTGCACATCTTCCTCCTTGGCATTAATATGGGGTGCCAGGGTCTATTAACCTGTCAGCACAAAAGGAAATGTGCCTCAGTAATAGCTGCAGATAGCGATGCCGGTGATTAGTGAGCGTCATTGTGCTGGGATTGTTCAATTCGTCCACATTAGCGGCTCATTTATGTGATGAGTGCTTGTACAGTACTTTCAGCGCGTTCTCCTACTGCTTCTGTATTACAGGCTCCGTAACCATAATATCGCTCTCATTAGTTGTGTGTAGTACGGGGAATGCCTGTGCCTTGTTCTTATATCTCTCTGTACACCGCGTGTGACCGTAATGTCATTCCCAAGCGCTGGTTTCTGGTTATTAGAAGTAATGAGTTATTACACTTTGCTGCAGATTCAGTTAGGGATGAGGTCGTCCCGGAGCTTTGCGTGCTACAGTAACGTGGGTTGTCCGGGTATAATAACTGCGCTCGTTTTTGCTTGGGACTTATAAGCTGTGAGCAAGGTTTTCCCTTTCTTAATTACCCGCATTGTGTGCAGCGTGATGTTCAGATGGAAACTTGCCTTTAATTGACTCTGCCCCTCAGGGGGGAATTTAATTGCCAGCGAATGGTGCAAATTGCCATTGGCGCAGCATTTAAACTCCGGAAATGGCAGCCCGTCTCGCACCCTTCTACTGGCCAGCTGAATGCCCAATTTGCACAAAAGTGCTCGCTACCCTATGGGGCAGCAAAGCCTGTTGTGCGAGATCCCGTTGCTGTAAAGCAAACCGACTGCCACGCTGGTTCGGCAGGGCGAGTGCATTCGCCTGCAGTTGAATTCCCCTGTTAAGTGTCTTGTTATGGGATTTAACTGCAGTGTTTTTCTTTACTATAACAGCAAGTGTTATTGCAGTTACGTGTCCAGCCCTAGTCAGCCTATAATGTCCCGTCCCCCCCACTAAAATCACCCCCCTCCCTAAAAGGACACTTACCTAGCATCATTTCTGGGTGCAGGTAAGCTCCAGTCATCTGTTCTCCTGTGACCTCTGTGATCAGTGGGCAGAGATGACCGCACTTTGCAGCATCTCGGTTCACTTTACTGCTCAGGTCACGGAGGTCGCAGCAGGAGCACAGGAACAGATGACCGGGGCTCACCAATCACCACTCTCTCAGTGCAGGTAAGCTCCAGTCATCTGTTCTCCTGTGACCTCTGTGATCAGTGGGCAGAGATGACCGCACTTTGCAGCATCTCGGTTCACTTTACTGCTCAGGTCACGGAGGTCGCAGCAGGAGCACAGGAACAGATGACCGGGGCTCACCAATCACCACTCTCTCAGTGCAGGTAAGCTCCAGTCATCTGTTCTCCTGTGACCTCTGTGATCAGTGGGCAGAGATGGCGGCTCACTTTACTGCTCAGGTCACGGAGGTCGCAGCAGGAGCACAGGAACAGATGACCGGGGCTCACCAATCACCACTCTCTCAGTGCAGGTAAGCTCCAGTCATCTGTTCTCCTGTGACCTCTGTGATCAGTGGGCAGAGATGGCGGCTCACTTTACTGCTCAGGTCACGGAGGTCGCAGCAGGAGCACAGGAACAGATGACCGGGGCTCACCAATCACCACTCTCTGGGTGCAGGTAAGCTCCAGTCATCTGTTCTCCTGTGACCTCTGTGATCAGTGGGCAGAGATGGCGGCTCACTTTACTGCTCAGGTCACGGAGGTCGCAGCAGGAGCACAGGAACAGATGACCGGGGCTCACCAATCACCACTCTCTCAGTGCAGGTAAGGTGTGTTTTTTTTTTTGTTTTTGTTTTTACAAAGGGATCAGCCTGTGGTCTGTCAGACACACATTGGCTGATCACAGGGACCAGACCCGAGCACAGCCCTCGCTGCCAGCAGGCAGGTAAGGCTGTGAAGGAGTCTGGAACCCGAGGGAAGCCTGGATTACGCTATCTGGAGATATCATTATTATCATGGGCTCCCTCCGGTGTTTCTCTTACATTTTCTTTTTTTTTTTTTTTTAGTAAATTTTGGCAGATCACATTTCCCATTATAAGTATGGGAAGTGCGATCTAGTTTCTAAACATGTGAAGTTTATGGCTTGGAGGAGAATTTTGCTAATTATTCTCCAGCACATTCAGGTGATACTAAAATAATGTGAAAATGACACAACCCATTTCATATTATTTTAGCAAAACTAATATTGATAAATATGCCTGATTATAGTGTGCTCTCTTATAGAGTAATAATAATTTACCAAGTCCCCACACTTCTGAATGCTGCAGGCAGTGTTGCAAATAATATGTTAGAAAGTGAGCGTATGCACAGGCCAGTGCACTTACATTGGTATGATATGCAGATGCCGGCTGTCAGAATACCGACAGCGGCATGCCGACGCTCAAGATCCCAGAACCTGTTAGGTAAGTGTTCTAACACTAACCCCTTACCCCCTAAGCCTCCCTTCTCGCAGCCTGACCCTATCTCTGGCGCTGCAACCCCCCCACCCACCCGCCATCTGAACCTAACCCGCCCCAGCTTACTTATGATCGGGATGCCGGCAGTGTGATCCGTGTCGGGTTCCTGGTGTCGGTCTTCTGACCAGTATTAGGATTCCGGCGTCAGTATTCCGATTAAAGTATGCTGACCGGATCCCTTTACATTATCATGTGTATTTAAGCGTCTCTGAAAATGCGCGCCCGTATGTGCGAGGGCGCCCCATCTGTTTGCCTGCCTGGCTGACATATTTAATAGGGGTGGAGGCAACTCAGAGCTAGCTGGCAAACGGAACAGCTCCATGTCCTGTGTAAGCTCTGCCCCACAAGTAGCTGGGTTAGAATCAACCTCAATATATGCAGACATACCGGCACAAGCAGTGTTACTCTGCTGCAGTTCCGGACCTTGGTGGTAGAACTTACATAGCGCTGAATGGATCTGGAGTGCTCAGGTGGGTAGAAGAGGCGTAGTGTACACAGTGAGGAGCTCAGGTGACTGGTAAATATGTGGGACACCTTGTTGCATAGGATTTTTGGCAGGGAATGTGCATCGTATTTTGCTGAATCCTCTGGCACACCTGCAAACAGTAATGTTACAGTATGTGCTGCGACGAGCCTCCTTAACTTGACCTAAAATGTATTATTATTATTTATTGTTTAATTTTAATTTATTTCCCTTACGTCAGGCCTGGCCAACCTGTGGCTCTCCAGATGTTGTGAAACTACACATCCCATCATGCCCTGCCATAGTTTTAGCATTCCCTAATAGCAAAACTGTGGAAAGGCATGATGGGACTTGTAGTTTTACAACAGCTGGAGAGCCACAGGTTGGCCAGGCCTGCCTTACGTCCTAGAGGATGTTGGGGACTCCGTCAGGAACCATGGGGTATAGACGGGCTCCGCAGGAGACATGGGCACTCTAAAGACTTTAGAGTGGGTGTGCACTGGCTCCTCCCTCTATGTCCCTCCTCCAGACCTCAGTTAGATCCTGTGCCCAGAGGAGACTGGGTGCACTGCAGGGAGCTCTCCTGAGTTTCTCTGAAAAATACTTTTGTTAGGTTTTTTTATTTTCAGGGAGCGCTGCTGGCAACAGGCTCCTTGCATCGTGGGACTGAGGGGAGAGGAGCAGACCTACTTAAATGATAGGCTCTGCTTCTTAGGCTACTGGACACCATTAGCTCCAGAGGGTCGGAACGCAGGTCTCACCCTCGCCGTTCGTCCCGGAGCCGCGCTGCCGTCCTCCTCACAGAGCCGGAAGATAGAAGCCGGGTGAGTATTAAGAAGATAAGACTTCAAAGGCGGCAGGGGGGGCGCCCTGGGCAGCAATATTAACCTCAAGGGACACTGGCATATAGGTAGATACTGCGGAGGCGGTATATTAAAAAAAAACCCTGCCAGTATAAATAATTTGAGCGGGACCGAAGCCCGCCGCTGAGGGGGCGGAGCTTGATCCTCCAGCACTAACCAGCGCCATTTTCTCCACAGCACACTGCAGAGAAGCTGGCTCCCCGGACTCTCCCCTGCTGAACACGGTTACAGAGGGCAAAAAAGAGGGGGGGGGGGGCACATTTAATTGGCGCAGTGAGTGTAATTGTATATATTTATATAAAAGCGCTGTACTAGCTGGGATTTTCTCTCCAAAGGGCCTTATTCGGGGACTGTCTCCATTTAGATATATCCCTGAGTGTGTGGGGGTCTCGGTACGTGTGTGTCGGCATGTCTGAAGCGGAAGGCTCATCTAAGGAGGAGGTGGAGCAGATGATTGTGGTGTCTCCGTCGGCAACGCCGACACATGATTGGTTGGATATGTGGAATGTTTTAAATGCAAATGTGTCTTTATTACATAAGAGATTGGACAAAGCAGAGACCAGAGATAAAACAGGGAGTCAATCCATGGCTTTGGCTGTATCACAGGGCCCTTCACGGTCTCATAAACATCCCCTGTCCCAAGTAGCAGACACTGATACCGACACGGATTCTGACTCCAGTGTCGACTATGATGATGCAAGGTTACACCCAAGGGTGGCCAAAAGTATTCATTATATGATTATTGCAATAAAAGATGTTTTGCATATCACAGATGACCCCTCTGTCCCTGACACGAGGGTCTGCATGTTTAAGGAAAAGAAACCTGAGGTAACCTTTCCCCCCATCTCATGAGCTGAATGAGTTATTTGAAAAGGCTTGGGAAACTCCAGACAAGAAACTGCAGATTCCCAAGAGAATTCTTATGGTGTACCCTTTCACTGCACAGGACTGGGTACGGTGGGAAGCCACGCCCAGGGTGGACAAGGCTTTAACGCGCTTGTCCAAAAAGGTGGCGCTACCGTCTCCAGACACGGCGGCCTTCAAGGATCCTGCTGATCGCAGACAGGAGACTACCTTGAAATCAATTTATACACATACGGGTGCCTTGCTCAGACCGGCAATAGCGTCGGCTTGGGTTTGTAGCGCTGTAGCAGCTTGGGCAGATACCTTGTCAGCTGACATTGATACCCTAGATAGGGATACCAGTTTATTGACCTTAGGTCACATTAAAGACGCAGTCTTATATATGAGAGACGCTCAGAAAGACGTTGGTCTGCTAGGTTCGAGAGCCAACGCCATGGCGATTTCTGCTAGGCGAGCCCTGTGGACCCGCCAATGGACGGGTGATGCCGACTCAAAGAGGCATATGGAAGTTTTGATTTACAAGGGTGAGGTTTTATTTGGGGAAGGTCTCGCGGACCTGGTTTCCACAGCTACCGCGGGTAAATCTACTTTTTTACCTTATGTTCCCCCACAGCAAAAGAAAACGCCACAATATCAGATGCAGTCCTTTCGGTCGCATAAGTCCAGAAGTGGTCGGGGCTCTTCCTTCCTCGCCACAGGTAAGGGTAGAGGGAAAAGAATGCCTGCTACGGCTAGTTCCCAGGAGCAGAAGTCCTACCCGGCTTCTACTAAATCCACCGCATGATGCTGGGGCTCCATTGAGGGAGTCCGCCCCAGTGGGGGCACGTCTTCGACTCTTCAGCCACGTCTGGGTTCAATCAGACGTGGATCCTTGGGCGATGGAAATTGTATCCCAAGGATACAAGCTGGAATTCGAAGAGGTGCCTCCGCGACGATTTTTCAAATCGGCTTTACCGGCGTCTCCCCCAGAGAGGGATATAGTTTTAGCTGCAATTGCTGTATCAACAGCAAGTGATTGTCAAGGTTCCCCTAGTTCAGCAGGGGAAGGGGTACTATTCAACCCTGTTTGTGGTTCCAAAACCGGATGGCTCAGTCAGGCCCATTCTAAATCTAAAATCCCTAAACCTGTACGTGACAAAGCTCAAATTCAAGATGGAAGCGCTCCGAGCGGTTATCTCCAGCCTGGAAGGGGGGGATTTTATGGTGTCACTAGACATAAATGATGCATACCTTCATGTCCCCATATATCCTCCTCATCAGGCGTACCTGAGATTCGCTGTACAGGACTGTCATTACCAGTTTCAGACGTTGCCGTTTGGGCTTTCCACGGCCCCGAGGATTTTCACCAAGGTAATGGCGGAAATGATGGTGGTCCTATGCAAGCATGGAGTCACAATTATCCCATACTTGGACGATCTCCTGATAAAAGCGAGATCAAGGGAGAAATTGCTGAGCAGTGTGGCACTCTCTCTGAGAGTGCTCCAGCAACACGGTTGGATTCTAAATCTACCGAAGTCACAGTTGATTCCCACAACTCGACTACCGTTCCTAGGTATGATACTGGATACGGAACAAATGAAGGTCTTCCTCCCAATAGAGAAAGCCCAGGACATACAGAACATGGTCAGAGACCTGCTAAAACCGAAAGGGTGTCAGTTCACCAATGCACTCGAGTTCTGGGAAAAATGGTGGCGGCCTACGAGGCCATTCCCTTCGGAAGGTTCCATGCAAGAACTTTTCAATGGGACCTTCTGGACAAGTGGTCCGGGTCCCATCTGCACTTACATCGGAAAATAAGTCACAATTATCCCGTACTTGGACGATCTCCTGATAAAAGCGAGATCGAGAGATCAGTTGCTGAAAAGAGTGTCGCTCTCCCTGAGAGTGCTGCAGCAACATGGCTGGATTCTAAATCTACCAAAGTCACAGTTGGTTCCAACGACTCGGCTATCTTTCTTAGGCATGATTCTGGACACGGAAGAAAAGAGGGTTTTTCTCCCGATGGAAAAAGCCCAGGAACTCCAGAACATGGTCAGAGACCTGTTATGACCGAAAAGGGTGTCGGTCCATCAATGCACTCGTGTACTGGGAAAAATGGTGGCGACCTATGAGGCCATCCCCTTCGGCAGATTTCATGCGAGGACATTTCAGTGGGACCTTCTGGACAAGTGGTCCGGGTCCCATCTTCAAATTCATCAGAAAATAAGCCTGTCCCCCAGGGCCAGAGTGTCTCTCCTGTGGTGGCTGCAGAGTGCTCACCTTCTAGAGGGTCGCAGGTTCGGCATTCAAGACTGGGTTCTGGTGACCACGGACGCGAGCCTCCGAGGATGGGGAGCAGTCACACAAGGAAGAAATTTTCAGGGAACATGGTCAAGCCAGGAGGCTTGTCTACACATCAACATTTTGGAATTAAGGGCCATATACAACGGTCTACGACAAGCGGAGAATCTTCTTCGCGACCTACCGGTTCTGATTCAATCAGACAACGTCACAGCCATGGCTCATGTAAACCGCCAAGGCGGAACAAGGAGCAGAATGGCAATGGCGGAAGCCACAAGGATTCTGCGCTGTGCGGAAAATCACGTAAGCGCTCTGTCAGCAGTCTTCATTCCGGGAGTGGACAACTGGGAAGCAGACTTCCTCAGCAGACACGATCTCCATCCAGGAGAGTGGGGACTTCATCAAGAAGTTTTTGCAGAGATAACAAGTCTTTGGGGACTTCCTCAAATAGACATGATGGCGTCACGCTTCGGAGGTATTGTGCCAGGTCAAGGGACCCTCAGGCAGTAGCGGTAGACGCCCTGGTGACACCATGGGTGTTTCAGTCGGTCTATGTATTTCCTCCTCTTCCTCTCATCTCCAAAATATTGAGAATCATAAGAAGAAAAAGAGTGCAGACAATACTCGTTCCAGATTGGCCTCGAAGGGCCTGGTATTCAGATCTTCAGGAGATGCTCACAGAAGATCCATGGCCTCTTCCTATCAGGGAGGACCTGTTGCAGCAGGGGCCCTGCGTGTTCCAAGACTTACCGTGGTTACGTTTGATGGCATGGCGGTTGAACACGGAATCCTAGCTGGGAAAGGTATTCCTGCGGAAGTCATCCTTACTCTGATAAGGGCCAGGAAGGAGGTGACGGCGAAACATTATCACCGTATCTGGAGGAAGTATGTTTCTTGGTGTGAAGCCAAGAATGCTCCTACGGAAGATTTCCACCTGGGCTGTTTTCTCCACTTTCTACAAACAGGAGTGGATATGGGCCTGAAGTTAGGCTCCATTAGGGTACATATTTCGGCCCTATCTATATTCTTTCAGAAGGAATTGGCTTCTCTCCCAGAAGTCCAGACTTTTGTAAAGGGAGTGCTGCACATCCAGCCTCCTTTTGTGCCCCCAGTGGCACCATGGGACCTTAACGTGGTGTTACAGGGGCAGATGTATTAACCTGGAGAAGGCATAAGGAAGTGATAAACCAGTGATATGTGCAAGGTGATAAAGGCACCAGCCAATCAGCTCCAATATGTAAATTAACAGTTAGGATCTGATTGGCTGGTGCCTTTATCACCTTGCACATATCACTGGTTTATCACTTCCTTATGTCTTCTCCGGGTTAATACATCTGCCCCACAGTTCCTTAAGTCACACTGGTTTGAACCTCTTCAAACAGTTGAGTTGAAATTTCTCACTTGGAAAGTGGTCATGTTGTTGGCCTTGGTATCTGCGAGGCGGGTGTCCGAATTGGCGGCTTTGTCTCACAAAAGCCCCTACCTGATTTTCCATGTGGATAGAGCAGAGTTGAGGACTCGTCCTCAATTTCTGCCTAAGGTGGTTTCATCATTTCATATGAACCAACCTATTGTGGTGCCTGTGGCTACGGGGTACTTGGAGGATTCCAAGTCTCTTGATGTAGTCAGGGCCTTAAAAGTTTATGTAGCCAGGACGGCTCAAGTTAGGAAAACAGAGGCACTGTTTGTCCTGTATGCTGCCAAAAAGATTGGCGCCCCTGCTTCTAAGCAGACTATTGCCCGCTGGATCTGTAACACGATTCAGCAGGCCCATTCCACTAGGAAGGTGGGCTCTTCTTGGGCGGCTGCCCGAGGTGTCTCGGCATTTCAACTTGGTCGGGTTCAAACACTTTTGCTAAATTCTACAAGTTTGATACCTTGGCTGAGGAGGACCTCATGTTTGCTCAATCGGTGCTGGAGAGTCATCCGCACTCTCCCGCCCGGTCTGGAGCTTTGGTATAATCCCCATGGTCCTTACGGAGTCCCCAGCATCCTCTAGGACGTAAGAGAAAATAAGATTTTAAACCTACCGGTAAATCTTTTTCTCCTAGTCCGTAGAGGATGCTGGGCGCCCGTCCCAGTGCGGACTAAATTCTGCAAGACTTGTGTATATAGTTATTGCTTACATAAGGGTTATGTTACAGTTTTGATCAGTTTCGGGCTGATGCTGTTTTGTTTCATACTGTTCACTGGTTCGTTTGTTCCAAGTTGTACGGTGTGGATGGTGTGGGCTGGTGTGTATCTTGCCCTTAGATTAACAAAAATCCTTTCCTCGTACTGTCAGTCTCCTCTGGGCACAGTTCTCTAACTGAGGTCTGGAGGAGGGGCATAGAGGGAGGAGCCAGTGCACACCCATTCTAAAGTCTTTAGAGTGCCCATGTCTCCTGCGGAGCCCGTCTATACCCCATGATCCTTACGGAGTCCCCAGCATCCTCTACGGACTAGGAGAAAAAGATTTACCGGTAGGTTTAAAATCTTATTTTTACCACCTTCTCCCAACTTGCAGAACTGCAGCCAGGGTCAGTGTCTAACTGTGTGGGCCGCCATCCCTCCCTGTTGGTGACACGGGGTAGTGGCAGTGCCAGAGGTGGTGTTATGTTTTCCGCACTGAGAATGGAGGGGTGGTAGGGGGCGGCGGGAGTCCTGGCATAGGAACATTGCTGGGATAGAAGAGGGGCATCTCTACACAGTATAAAATAAAGTCCCCGGTAGACATCTGTCTGTCTGTTTGGGCTAATCTCGAGAACCACTTGATGGCTTTTGATGCTGTTTTCACAGTTCTGTAGAGAATTTTGTCAAGGAAGGTTTAGGTGTATGAAACATTAATCTATAACAAAAGGGATCCGAGCAGTGCCGATTTTAGTGAAACAAGTAAAAGAAAAAAAAGAGTGCCTGAGCGCTGTTATCAATATGATGGACTTTATTTTATACTATGTAAAGATTGATACGTATTATCCAGTTTCTCCAGACAAATTGATGTAAGCCCTGTTTACTGATACAAAATTAGGAACAGATGTTATAAGGTGGATGCCGAGCCGGCAGAGGACAGGGGGTGGTGGGGGTGCTTCGGAGGTGCATACATGGCTGGCAGGTGTGAGAGTATACGCAGTGCTCACCCATAGTAAATGCGTCCGTTGTTGCGTCAACAGATCTCTGTTTGAGGAGCCCTTTAATTAAAATGCAAATATTGTGTTACCAGAGGAAAGACCACTAATGTCGCCTACAAGGAAATCTTATAAGACATTGGTTAAAAAAGCCTCGTTGTGCGTAGCCAGGACGTGTCGCCACTTAGGTATAACACATATAAGAGGGGACAGCGGCACATTTGTCACACATAAGCCCTTATTACTTTGCTGGCCCTGTGCCCTTGTAAATAGGATATGTAGGGTCCAGCTACCTTAATGTCCAGGTTATGAACAGAAGATTTGGATAAGAGCGGATACATTGTGTTCTCTGTGGATATAATTGATTCTGACTCAGTGTGTTCTGCTATGTGGATCTGTTATGTCTCTGCACTGTACAGGGGACGCGAGCTGGCATGGAGTTATGCAACGCTAATTTCTGATTGGATGGGCATCGGAGCGACATTGGGGGGGTGTCAGTGCATTGTTCTGGCAGTTCTTAGTAGTGTACGGTGAACTAATGTGGTGAAAGTACAGTGAATGCATTCAGGCAGCCGTTCCTGGAGTGCGGGAAATAGCCTTACAGGTCTCGCTCCTGAGATAAGGGTATCCCATGCTGTTGGAAATGTTCTGTATCACTTGTCACTTCACCTGCTGTATAATCGTGTATCGGGATAGCTCTGTGTCCCTGTTACCCGCATACGCAGCTCATACTCTGATCTTTGGGGGTCATTCCGAGTTGATTCTCGCTAGCTATTTTTTGCAGCGCAGTGATCAGATAGTCGCCGCCTATGGGAGAGCGTATTTTCGCTTTGCAATTGTGCAAACGCTTTTGCAGCCGAGCGGTACATACATTTTTTTTTGCAGTTTCTGAGTAGCTCTGGACTTACTCAGCCGCTGCGATCACTTCAGTCTTTTTGGTCCCAGAATTGACGTCAGACGCCCGCCCTGGACACGTCTACGTTTTTCTAACCACTCCCAGAAAATGGTCAGTTGACACCCACAAACGCCCTCTTCCTGTCAATCACCTTGCGGCTGTGAGAATGGATTCTTCGTTACATCCATCACCCAGCACCGATCCTCTTTGTACCCGTATGACGCGCCTGCGCATTGCAGTGCATACGCATGCGCAGTTTTGACCTGATCACAGTGCTGCAAAAAATAGCTAGAAAGTGATCAACTCGTAATGACCCCCTTTGGCTTGCGCTGGTCTGGCTGAGCCCTGGATGGTAGGGGTCTTCGGCCTGTGTTTTGGCCCTGGTGAAATGCACAATACCGCTTTGTCCTTTGTTCCGGGTGCTGGTTTCTGCCCGTGCTCCTAATCTATGTTAATATTTATTTAAGGAGGAGTTTAGAACACAGTGCAGAGCTATTAGAAGGGCAGTGTTTCTCCTGCCTAACTCACTGAGCTAATTACTGCACTACTGAGATAGTTATAAAAATGAAACCGTGGCAACAGTCTTTCTTATTACAGTCTCTCCTGTGCAACGATGTGTCTGGTCCGTACCTGTAATCATTCTCAGATAGTTGCTGGCCCTTCATTGGTAACAGTCTGTACATAGCTACGCTCAGATGGCAATATCAGAGGTTTTATTCTAATTTGGAAGAGGGAGTGAGATCTATATTATTATTACATTTTATTTATAAGGCACCACAAGTGTTTCGCAGCACCGTACAGAGGACAGTACAGGGAGACAAAACTTAGCATTACAGTAAATAAAAGAAATAGAGTACAGGTAACAACGAGCACCACAATTCTCATACATAATACAGCTAAGATGTACGTAGCCAGGGAGTGATCATTGTACTACTAGGAGCTGGCGGCCATAGGTAGAGATGAGCCTTTACCAGCAGGAGAAAGCGGTAAAGATGGTCGCTGAGTAGGAGAGAGCTGTGAGTGAAATGTGTCGAGAAGAGGGCTTTGACAACAAGAGGAAAGAGGGCCCTGCTCTGAAGAGCTAACAATCTAGTGGGAAGGGTTGACAGACAGATGACATGAGGTGCAAGCAAGCGGGAGGTAGCCTGATGGCAGTATGTAAGCAAAGCTGAGCTGTTCACGGCATGAGGCAGGGGGGTGGAGGTGCGGCTTCAGAACTGGGTTATGCATCGGGAGGGTACGCTTTGATGAATAGGTGAGTTTTTAGTGCCCGTTTGAAGCTTTGCAAGGTCGGGGAGAGACTAATAGAGCGGGGAAGCGCGTTCCACTGAAGGGGTGCAGCACGGGCATAGTCTTGAACTCGAGCATGGGAAGCAGTGACCAGGGCGGAGGAGAGGCGACGGTCATTGGCCGACCGTAGGGGGCGGGAGGGAGTATGAAGGGAGAGGAGGTTGGAGATGTAGGGAGCAGTGGAATTAGAGAGGGCCTTGTATGTGAGGGTGAGGAGTGTGAAGAGGATTCTGTAAGGGAGTGGGAGCCAGTGCAGGTTTTGTGGAAGAGGAGTGGCAGAAGTGGAGCGGCGGGAGAGGAAGATAAGCCTAGCTGCGGAGTTCAGGACAGATTGGAGGGGAGCAAGCGAGGCCAGTGAGGAGAACATTGCAGTAGTCGAGTCGTGAGATGACCTCCATCTCTCTCGGCTGCTTGTCTTCTGTCCATACCCTCCCCCCACAGCTGATATCAGGTGGATAAGCTCAAATGTACGGACATAGACCACTTTCCTGCACACTTCTAAGCTGAGCCATCAGTGACCCAGGCTGAGTAATATAAATAAATAAAATGCTAAGATCAATGAAATAGGTGGGAGCAGCTATCCTCCGTCTGTACCACACTGCATGGTGGTGGTAAGGCTGGGCTCTGATGATGTGCTGTGCATGGCCAACGTTCAAGGAACGATTGTGGACATATAATGACCAGTGAGGCACAGAGTGGATACGGTAGACCGTCTTCTCCACCACAGGGCCTTATTCACTGGGTCTGGGCTCTCTCGCAGGCTCTGTCCGGAGAAAATAAATTCTGGCGGAAGATTACAATACTGCAATGCAAGGTTGGGGGTGGTCTTTTCACAGCACAAATTGTATTTAAGATGCGGCTTGTGATAATTATGCCCCTAGGTGAGAAACACGCTGTCACTCTGAGATCTGCCGCGCTGCGACCAGTGACAGCGGCGTATGTTATACGTTATTTCAGTATGACTGGGGGTAGTTAGAGATAAAGGGGCGATGCTAATGAATGGAGACTGTGATAATAAAGAGACATCCTGCACTTTGTGTAGACGTACAAAGTCCCCAGGGAGCATGCTGCTGCGCTCGGCTTTGCAGGGAGGGGTAATCCGGGGCTAATGAATGGGCCACAAACCTCGCTCAGCATGTGGGTGTCTTTATGATCCACTACCGCAGGTTTCTGGTGTTGGTATGAAACTCGCTCAGATTCCAGCGAAAAGCTTATGTTTGTTCTTGTACAATGGCTTGCCAGGCTGGAATGTTATCTCTCTGCCACATCACAGGGAAACGCTCTCCTTTAGAGAACGTTTCCCGGACATATTTTGTATAATAGCCAATTTGTATTTATTTCTGTAATCAGTAGATAGTGAAACCCTGCATTTACTTGGAACACCTTTCTACGTCCGGTTCTCTTAAGCTAGAGATGTTTTTTTTTTAATTATTATTACCTGGCTGACTTTCCGGCGATTTCCCAGTGTGTTATAATCCTTGACGGTACAACCTCCAGGAAAAGTGCTGCCTGGGGAACAAAAAATCCAGGATCCATTCAGGGATCTATTTATTTTTATTTCCAATAGCTGCAAGAAAAGCCCATTTATATGGGAGTCAGAGGATTTCTTATAAAGGGAGGTATTCAGTTAGCAGTCGGCCGGAAATTGATGCGAAAACGGCTTTTCGCTGGTGTGCGTGCACCCATTTTTCGACCTATTCAATTCCAAACGGGTTTCACGTGAAAATTCTTGAGGTGGAAAGTGTAGGTGAAAATGGGGAAATCAGCCTGTACCCCAAAAAATGCTAAACTAACATAGGATAACAGAAGAGAAGTGTATTAGAGATCACAGAGAGTTTTTGGGGACTTAAATTGTGTGAAATGGTTGTGTTTTTGTGCAAAATATATGCTCTGATTAAATTTGGGGTACCTGAAAAGGGGTATATAAAGTATATTTTTGAGTCATTTGAGGGTACTTAAAAAAAAAAAAAAGTGGAAACAGACCGATTACTCCCACCTGCAAGCCTAAAAACACTTGTCGCACTCATAAAGCACCCCAATATACCTGTTCCATACCTTGAACCCCAAATTTCCATCACTTTGTACTTTTTCACCCCAAAACTTACGTCATCATTGGCCAATTTAAAAATAATCAAAAACTTCAACGTGCATAATTAGTCTTTAAGGGGGGTGTCGCAGGGGTTCTGTACTATATCCAGACATTTTTACCTTAGAATATGGATTTTTCCCAACTTTTCACCTGCTCAGAGTAGGTGAAGTGAAATTTGCGAAAAAATGATCACTGATAAATTTTCCCAGATAATTGAATAGGTTGTAATCGCAATTCAGGGGAAAAGTCCGTTATAGCAGCTAATTAAATCCCCCCCAAAGTGAGAGACGACATAAGGACCGGTGTAAAACAATACCCAGTTGTTACTGGTGCAGGCATGTGTTTAGGATCTAAAGATGCCAATGTGTTTTATTAGAGGTAGTGCAGCTTGCTGTCCAACTGTAGGCCCCTGGGCCAGACGTCACCCATCAATGATATTTTTGGCTGTTCCTACCTTTCCAATGGTTACTGTTGTATATATTTTTGTGGTAACTGTATAAAGTCATTACAGCAGGGACTTGGGTGGAGTTGAGAAGTAACGAGCGTCAAAACAACGAATGACGCGACAGCGGTGTCGCCATCTAATGGGCGAGAAGCAGAGATCTAACCACCTCTATCACTGTGCGGCTTCTCCTCTGTGTTCAATATGAATAATGTAAATGTGTATAAAGAGTGGGGAGGGGGAAGTTTCTAATTAAAGCAGATCAAATATTTGTCTCCCTTTTGTAAACTGTACGAGTGAGAATCTGAGCAGCCGGCACCCAGGGAGCCGCAGGTGAATTATCTCTGTCCTGTCGGCAGTGATTCTGACACCCTCCAGAGGAGCGCCAATCGCTTTACTGCCGCAGCATCGGAATACGCACGTTTTCACATCAACGTTGATGTTAACGACCCTTAGACGTAATACTAGAATAATTTTGCTCATGGCACTAAATTAAAATGTCTTTATTTTTTTGTTTATAGCCCAACTGCTGTAAAGAGACCTAATTAGAGTGGAGATAATGAGTGACACAGTAGTGTGAGCTCGTTATCCCCCCCCCCCCCCCCAGCTCCGGTCCGTAGCCTGGCAAAGCGACACTGCTGTGTACCCCACTTGTAACATGAAAACCAGATTATATATGCTGAAGAGCCATGAAGGGGCCATTAGATGCGCTGCCTCCAGTCCCGGCTGAGATTTATGTCTCGTGAAGAATAAATATGGATGTACCACAAGGCTCATTACTAGGCGACAGTATAATAAAAGGAAGCCAGTGTGCCTCTGCAGCGTGTGGCATCGGCGTTCCCTGTATGATAAATGTCATGTGTTCTCTCACTGTCCCGGACATTAACCTGAATTATACAGCACCAGGCGCCAGCTCGGTATTTATATTCTAGTGGTAGAAATCCCTCTCATCATTGGAATCTTTAAAACCTCACATGTCGGTCCAGATGACTGAACTGGACTTGCTGCTACTACCCTTACACCCCCCGGGTCCAGCATATGTCGCCCCCTATAGACCAGTCCGCTGACTCTCCCTGCGATCTGCCTGTGACGTACAGAAGGAGGCACACTGCTGCTGGAACTCTGTGTGCTTATAGAGGGAGAGGGGTGGGGGGAATTCAGCCTTCCTGGCAGAACTAGTGTATATCATTATAGTTACCTGCAGTTTACTTGGGTTCAGAATGATTTACCGACGGACACAATACAGACAGTCAAAATACCGACATGTTCAACATACCAACAGAAGTTTTTCTGGGTTTTTTTGTGTGTCAGTGTGGACATAGGTCGACATGGAAACCGTGTAAGTGTACCGCGTCCCCTCGCATGCACAGTGTCTTTCTGCGCTCGGCACACTGTTATATTTCCCCTCCAGGTCCACTGGGATGGTAAAGTATGAACAAGTTTGTTTTTGGGCAAAAAATTCCTTAGAAATGCATGTCGGCATCTCAAATGTCGGTATTCTGACTATGTCGGCATTTTGAGCATGTCGGTATTTTGACTTTCTGTCAATGGTTGTCGGGTTTATGAAAGTCGCTATTGTGTCTGTCGGTAAATCAGCTGCTACCCTTTTACTTGTGTACTGTAATGATAAAGGTCGCATCCATATAGGGGTCGATTCAATTCACCGACAGTTGAATAGCGCCGGGAATTAGCTCCCGTCGCTATTCAATTCAGCTCAAGTTAAGTTGGCAAAGGCCCGTTCTCCCGGACTTAACAGGTTGAATTGTCGGGAGAACGGGCATTCTCCGACTTAACTCCCCGCCGCGATGCTGATTCCCGACAGAATCAGTCTCGAGCCGGCACTTTTGTTGGATTTCTTCTCTCATCCCCCGGGGGTGAGAGAAGAATTCCCAACAATTGTGGGTCACTTGTTGCTGTATTGAATAGCGCCAGGAGCTAATTCCCGGCGCTATTCAACTGTTGGTGAATTTAATTGATCCCAAAGAGGTAATGTTTTAATGCACAGGTTCTCAAACTCAGTCCTCAGGACCCCACACTGTCCATGTTTTGCAGGTCACCTTTAGACTTTTTACATGTGACAGTTGGTGATACACAGTGCAGCTGCTGGGTGACATGGAAAACGTGAACCGTGTGGGGTCCTGAGTATCGAGTTTGAGAACCACTGTTTTAATGTAATGTGTAGATGAAGGGGAGCTTTAAGAAGGTTCATTTTCCTGCCTCAGCGGCATTCATTACCAGCTTTCAGATTTCTTGTGTCCAGGCAGAATGGCCGGCTGCCTGCCTCTGTGTAGGCGTCCTGTCCTGCAGTACCTTCAGAGTCCTCCAGGGAAACATTAGGACGTCCTTATGCAGAAAGCATGCAGGCTTCTCACTACACAGCCGGTATTGGACCTGCTTTATGATGTCTGACCACTAGGGGCAGTGTCTTATTGGAGTCCATGACTGTGAGAGCGCAACTTTTCAAAACACAAAGACAAATCAGATTAATGATAGATATTCCGCTATAGAGTGTATCTAACATCAAACTAAACACCTGGGGGATTATTTATAATATATATATATATATATATATATATATATATATATATATATTTCTCTATCGTCCTAAGTGGATGCTGGGGTTCCTGAAAGGACCATGGGGAATAGCGGCTCCGCAGGAGACAGGGCACAAAAAAGTAAAGCTTTACTAGGTCAGGTGGTGTGCACTGGCTCCTCCCCCCATGACCCTCCTCCAGACTCCAGTTAGATTTTGTGCCCGAACGAGAAGGGTGCAATCTAGGTGGCTCTCCTAAAGAGCTGCTTAGAGAAAGTTTAGTTTAGGTTTTTTTCTTTACAGTGAGTCCTGCTGGCAACAGGATCACTGCAACGTGGGACTTAGGGGGAAAGTAGTAAACTCACCTGCATGCAGAGTGGATTTGCTGCTTGGCTACTGGACACCATTAGCTCCAGAGGGATCGAACACAGGCCCAGCCGTGGAGTCCGGTCCCGGAGCCGCGCCGCCGACCCCCTTGCAGATGCTGAAGCGTGAAGAGGTCCGGAAACCGGCGGCTGAAGACTCCTCAGTCTTCATAAGGTAGCGCACAGCACTGCAGCTGTGCGCCATTTTCCTCTCAGCACACTTCACTGGGCAGTCACTGAGGGTGCAGAGCGCTGGGGGGGGGCGCTCTGAGAGGCAAATATAAACCTTATACAAGGCTAAAAATACCTCACATATAGCCCATAGGGGCTATATGGAGATATTTAACCCCTGCCTGACTGGAAAAATAGCGGGAGAAGAACCCGCCGAAAAAGGGGCGGGGCCTATCTCCTCAGCACACGGCGCCATTTTCTGTCACAGCTCCGCTGGTCAGAACGGCTCCCAGGTCTCTCCCCTGCACTGCACTACAGAAACAGGGTAAAACAGAGAGGGGGGGCACATTAATGGCTATATATATATATATTAAAGCAGCTATAAGGGAGCACTTAATATAAGGATATCCCTTGTATATATAGCGCTTTGTGGTGTGTGCTGGCAGACTCTCCCTCTGTCTCCCCAAAAGGGCTAGTGGGTCCTGTCTTCATTAGAGCATTCCCTGTGAGTTTGCGGTGTGTGTCGGTACGTGGTGTCGACATGTATGAGGACGATATTGGTGTGGAGGCGGAGCAATTGCCAAATATGCAGATGTCACCCCCCAGGGGGTCGACACCAGAATGGATGCCTTTATTTGTGGAATTACGTGATGGTTTATCTTCCCTTAAACAGTCTGTTGAGGACATGAGGCGGCCGGACAATCAATTAATGCCTGTCCAGGCGCCTCAAACACCGTCAGGGGCTGTAAAACGCCCTTTGCCTCAGTCGGTCGACACAGACCCAGACACGGGCACTGATTCCAGTGACGACGGTAGAAATTCAAACGTATTTTCCAGTAGGGCCACACGTTATATGATTTTGGCAATGAAGGAGACGTTACATTTAGCTGATACTACAGATACCGTAAAACAGGGTATTATGTATGGTGTGAAAAAACTACAAACAGTTTTTCCTGAATCAGAAGAATTAAATGACGTGTGTGATGAAGCGTGGGTTGCTCCTGATAAAAAGTTGATAATTTCAAAAAAGTTATTGGCATTATACCCTTTCCCGCCAGAGGTTAGGGCGCGCTGGGAAACACCCCCTAAGGTGGACAAGGCGCTCACACGCTTATCCAAACAAGTGGCGTTACCCTCTCCTGAGACGGCCGCACTTAAGGATCCATCAGATAGAAAGATGGAAGTTATTCAAAAGAATATATACACACATGCAGGTGTTATACTACGACCAGCTATAGCAACTGCCTGGATGTGCAGTGCTGGAGTAGTTTGGTCAGAATCCCTGATTGAAAATATTGATACCCTAGATAGGGACAATGTTTTACTGTCGTTAGAACAAATAAAGGATGCATTTATCTATATGCGTGATGCACAGAGGGATATTTGCACACTGGCATCTCGGGTGAGTGCTATGTCCATTTCAGCCAGAAGAGCCTTATGGACACGACAGTGGACAGGCGATGCGGATTCAAAACGTCACATGGAGGTTTTGCCGTATAAAGGGGAGGAGTTATTTGGAGTTGGTCTATCAGACTTGGTGGCCACGGCTACTGCCGGGAAATCCACTTTTTTACCTCAAGTCACTCCCCAACAGAGAAAGGCACCGACCTTTCAACCGCAGCCTTTTCGCTCCTACAAAAATAAGAGAGCAAAGGGCTTGTCGTACCTGCCACGAGGCAGAGGAAGAGGGAAGAGACACCAACAGGCAGCTCCTTCCCAGGAACAGAAGCCCTCCCCGGCTCCTGCAAAAACCTCAGCATGACGCTGGGGCCTCTCAAGCGGACTCGGGGACAGTGGGGGGCCGTCTCAAAAATTACAGCGCGCAGTGGGCTCACTCGCAGGTAGACCCCTGGATCCTGCAGATAATATCTCAGGGGTACAGGTTGGAATTAGAGACGGATCCTCCTCATCGTTTCCTGAAGTCTGCCTTACCAACCGTCTCTTCCGAAAGGGAGAGGGTGTTGGAAGCCATTCACAAGCTGTACGCTCAGCAGGTGATAGTCAAAGTACCCCTATTACAACAAGGAAAGGGGTATTATTCCACTCTATTTGTGGTACCGAAGCCGGATGGCTCGGTAAGGCCGATTCTAAATCTGAAGTCCTTGAACCTCTACATAAAAAAGTTCAAGTTCAAGATGGAGTCACTCAGAGCAGTGATAGCGAACCTGGAAGAAGGGGACTTTATGGTATCCTTGGACATCAAGGATGCGTATCTACACGTTCCGATTTACCCCGCACACCAGGGGTACCTCAGGTTCATTGTTCAAAACTGTCACTATCAGTTTCAGACGCTGCCGTTCGGATTGTCCACGGCGCCTCGGGTCTTTACCAAGGTAATGGCCGAGATGATGATTCTTCTTCGAAGAAAAGGCGTATTAGTTATCCCATACTTGGACGATCTCCTAATAAGGGCAAGGTCCAGAGAACAGCTGGAGACAGCTTTAGCACTATCTCAAGAGGTGCTAAGACAACACGGGTGGATTCTGAATATTCCAAAATCCCATTTAATCCCGACAACTCGTCTGCTGTTCCTAGGAATGATTCTGGACACGGTCAGAAAAAGGTTTTCCTTCCAGAGGAAAAAGCCAAGGAGTTATCCGATCTGGTCAGGAACCTCCTAAAACCAGGAAAAGTGTCAGTACATCAATGCACAAGAGTCCTGGGAAAAATGGTGGCTTCTTACGAAGCAATTCCATTCGGCAGATTCCATGCAAGAATATTCCAAAGGGATCTGTTGGACAAATGGTCAGGGTCGCATCTGCAGATGCACCTGCGAATAACCCTGTCACCAAAGACAAGGGTGTCACTTCTGTGGTGGTTGCAGAAGGCTCACCTATTAGAAGGCCGCAGATTCGGCATTCAGGATTGGATCCTGGTGACCACGGACGCCAGCCTGAGAGGCTGGGGAGCAGTCACACAAGGAAGAAACTTCCAGGGAGTATGGACGAGTCTGGAAAAGTCTCTTCACATAAACATTCTGGAACTAAGAGCAATCTACAATGCTCTAAGCCAGGCGGAACTTCTCCTGCAAGGAAAGCCGGTGTTGATTCAGTCGGACAACATCACGGCGGTCGCCCATGTAAACAGGCAGGGCGGCACAAGAAGCAGGAGTGCAATGGCAGAAGCTGCCAAGATTCTTCGCTGGGCGGAGAATCACGTGATAGCACTGTCAGCAGTGTTCATCCCGGGCGTGGACAACTGGGAAGCAGACTTCCTCAGCAGACACGATCTTCATCCGGGAGAGTGGGGTCTACATCCAGAAGTCTTCAACATGTTAATAGACCGTTGGGAAAGACCAATTGTAGACATGATGGCGTCTCGCCTCAACAAGAAACTGGACAAATATTGCGCCAGGTCAAGAGATCCACAGGCAATAGCTGTGGACGCACTGGTAACTCCTTGGGTGTACCAGTCAGTGTATGTGTTTCCTCCTCTGCCGCTCATACCAAAGGTATTGAAGATCATACGGCAAAGAAGAGTAAGAACAATACTAGTGGTTCCGGATTGGCCGAGAAGGACTTGGTATCCGGAACTTCAAGAGATGCTCACGGACGAACCGTGGCCTCTACCTCTGAGAAGGGACCTGCTACAGCAGGGTCCCTGTCTTTTTCAAGACTTACCGCGGCTGCGTTTGACGGCATGGCGGTTGAACGCCAGATCCTAAAAGGGAAAGGCATTCCAGAAGAAGTCATTCCTACCTTGATTAAGGCACGGAAGGAAGTCACCGTGAAACATTATCACCGCATTTGGCGAAAATATGTAGCGTGGTGCGAGGATCGGAAGGTTCCGACGGAGGAATTCCAACTGGGTCGTTTCCTACATTTCCTGCAATCAGGATTATCTATGGGTCTCAAATTGGGATCCATTAAGGTTCAAATTTCGGCCCTGTCAATATTCTTCCAAAAAGAATTGGCCTCTGTCCCTGAGGTCCAGACTTTTGTCAAGGGAGTACTGCATATACAGCCTCCTGTGGTGCCTCCGGTGGCACCGTGGGATCTAAATGTAGTTTTAGATTTCCTCAAATCCCATTGGTTTGAACCATTGAAAAAGGTGGATTTGAAATATCTCACATTGAAAGTGACTATGTTACTAGCCCTGGCCTCTGCCAGGAGAGTATCTGAATTGGCGGCTTTATCTTATAAAAGTCCTTATCTAATCTTCCATTCGGATAGGGCAGAACTGCGGACTCGTCCGCATTTTCTCCCTAAAGTGGTATCAGCATTTCATCTGAACCAACCTATTGTGGTGCCTGCGGCCACTAGCGACTTGGAGGACTCCAAGTTGTTGGACGTTGTCAGAGCCTTAAAAATATACATTGCAAGGACGGCTGGAGTCAGAAAATCTGACTCGCTGTTTATATTGTATGCACCCAACAAGTTGGGCGCACCTGCTTATAAGCAGTCGATTGCTCGTTGGATTTGTAACACAATTCAACTTGCACATTCTGTGGCAGGCCTGCCACAGCCTAAAACTGTAAAAGCCCACTCCACAAGGAAGGTGGGCTCATCTTGGGCGGCTGCCCGAGGGGTCTCGGCATTACAACTCTGCCGAGCAGCTACGTGGTCGGGGGAGAACACGTTTGTAAAATTTTACAAATTTGATACCCTGGCAAAGGAGGACCTGGAGTTCTCTCATTCGGTGCTGCAGAGTCATCCGCACTCTCCCGCCCGTTTGGGAGCTTTGGTATAATCCCCATGGTCCTTTCAGGAACCCCAGCATCCACTTAGGACGATAGAGAAAATAAGAATTTACTTACCGATAATTCTATTTCTCGGAGTCCGTAGTGGATGCTGGGCGCCCATCCCAAGTGCGGATTATCTGCAATACTTGTACATAGTTATTGTTAACTAATTCGGGTTATTGTTAAGGAGCCATCTTTAAGAGGCCCTTTCTGTTGTCATACTGTTAACTGGGTTTAGATCACAAGTTGTACGGTGTGATTGGTGTGGCTGGTATGAGTCTTACCCGGGATTCAAAATGCCTCCCTTATTGTGTATGCTCGTCCGGGCACAGTACCTAACTGGAGTCTGGAGGAGGGTCATGGGGGGAGGAGCCAGTGCACACCACCTGACCTAGTAAAGCTTTACTTTTTTGTGCCCTGTCTCCTGCGGAGCCGCTATTCCCCATGGTCCTTTCAGGAACCCCAGCATCCACTACGGACTCCGAGAAATAGAATTATCGGTAAGTAAATTCTTATTATATATATATATAAATAATATAAACTGACCCTCAGGATCTTTCTATGTAAATATATTTATGTAGACTTGATTAAGAAGATCAGAATAGTGTAGAATACTTCCGTATTGTTTTCTTCCCTCGATCCAGTTATCAGGCTGTAATGAGTAAGCGGCAGTAATTAATCTGCATACTCAGTCATACTGCTCGTCATCCGCTGTGCTAATAGACAGCAGACACCTTTATGTGTGAGTTATATATACGGATCTGTAGGACATGATTGTATACAGTACATGGTTACCAGCAGAAGAAGATGACGGCTGATCTCAGAGCCTTTACAATGTACATGAACCACCTGTGGCTGTCTGTAGTGGTTTTCTAGCCGCAGGTCATTGTACATGAGGAACATGTAGTAATCTCTGCACAGTGCGATCCCCCGATGTCTCTGGCTCCCAGGCCCTTCTCAGACCTATCCGCTGATAATGTGCTTTTCATCTGCCAACACCTAAAAAGTGCTTCAAACGTAGGATGAAAAGGATGTGTTTGTCCCCACCATTGCGTTCTAAATTGTCATAACGCCGCAGTCCCCATTCCTCACGCGTTTCACCCCTCTTCTGTATGCGTGCCGAACCGTAATCCTTTTACAGACCTGTGCTATGTTGTACTACATGCTTTATTTCTGCTGTTCATGTTCCCTGCAGTGCAGGTAAAGGCTCAGGTGTGGATCGTTGGGTCCACAGTAACTAGGTCCACAACTATTGGTCGACAGTAACTAGGTCGACCCTGAAATAGGTCGATGCGGCCATTAGGTCAACATTTAAAAAGGTCAACATGAGTTTTTGTATTTATTTTTGGTGGTGTTTTCTTCATAAAGTGACCGGGAACCCCAATTAGGGCACCGTGTCCACTCACGTGGCTCGCCATGCTTCGGGCAAGGTGCCTCGCTACGCTACCACTGCACTCGCCACAGGTTACCGTTCCCAATTGTAGTCCACGTGGATCGTAAAGTATGAAAAAGTAATTTTAAAAAAATGTGAAAAACTCATGTCGACCTTTTCATGAGTCATCCTTTGCCATGTCGACCAATAGTGGTCGGCCTAATGAGTATCGACCTAAAGACCGGATCCCAAAGGCTCAGATCTGCATCTCGGTGTCACAGTGGATTAATCAGTGACTCTGTAGATCAGTGTCATTGGTGAGCTGATCATAGACATTAGCGGGATGATGATGGGATATACTATCTCTCTCTCTCTCTATCATACTATCACTTTAAACTGGAATACTTATGAACTACACAGATTCTGTGGCTATTTAAACCAGGTGAAATGCAGGCTTGAAGTCAGCCAGCCACAGAACCTGTGTAAAGGGATAGTATGGTAAGCCTGAATAAATACTGTATGTATGTACGTATATATATTTATATAAAGTACGTACTCACATACCCCCCCCCCCCCTCCCCCCTTCCCATATCCTGAAGTTGATCAGATGCATAATACACGCTGGGAAGCACTGGGGATGTTGGGATAAGTGGAGCTGGGGATGTTGGGATAAGTGGAGCTGGGGGGGGGCACTGGGGATGTTGGGATAAGTGGAGCTGGGGGGGGGGAGCACTGGGGATGTTGGGATAAGTGGAGCTGGGGGGGTGGGGGAGCACTGGGGATGTTGGGATAAGTGGAGCTGGGGGGGAGCACTGGGGATGTTGGGATAAGTGGAGCTGGGGGGGAGCACTGGGGATGTTGGGATAAGTGGAGCTGGGGGGAGCACTGGGGATGTTGGGATAAGTGGAGCTGGGGGGGAGCACTGGGGATGTTGGGATAAGTGGAGCTGGGGGGGAGCACTGGGGATGTTGGGATAAGTGGAGCTGGGGGGGAGCACTGGGGATGTTGGGATAAGTGGAGCTGGGGGGGAGCACTGGGGATGTTGGGATAAGTGGAGCTGGGGGGGAGCACTGGGGATGTTGGGATAAGTGAAGCTGGGGGGGAGCACTGGGGATGTTGGGATAAGTGGAGCTGGGGGGGGAGCACTGGGGATGTTGGGATAAGTGGAGCTGGGGGGGGAGCACTGGGGATGTTGGGATAAGTGGAGCTGGGGGGGAGCACTGGGGATGTTGGGATAAGTGGAGCTGGGGGGGAGCACTGGGGATGTTGGGATAAGTGGAGCTGGGGGGGAGCACTGGGGATGTTGGGATAAGTGGAGCTGGGGGGGAGCACTGGGGATGTTGGGATAAGTGGAGCTGGGGGGGAGCACTGGGGATGTTGGGATAAGTGGAGCTGGGGGGGGAGCACTGGGGATGTTGGGATTAGTGGAGCTGGGGGGGAGCACTGGGGATGTTGGGATAAGTGGAGCTGGGGGGGAGCACTGGGGATGTTGGGATAAGTGGAGCTGGGGGGGAGCACTGGGGATGTTGGGATAAGTGGAGCTGGGGGGGAGCACTGGGGATGTTGGGATAAGTGGAGCTGGGGGGGAGCACTGGGGATGTTGGGATAAGTGGAGCTGGGGGGGAGCACTGGGGATGTTGGGATAAGTGGAGCTGGGGGGGAGCACTGGGGATGTTGGGATGAGTGGAGCTGGGGGGGAGCACTGGGGATGTTGGGATAAGTGGAGCTGGGGGGGAGCACTGGGGATGTTGGGATAAGTGGAGCTGGGGGGGAGCACTGGGGATGTTGGGATGAGTGGAGCTGGGGGGGAGCACTGGGGATGTTGGGATGAGTGGAGCTGGGGGGGAGCACTGGGGATGTTGGGATGAGTGGAGCTGGGGGGGAGCACTGGGGATGTTGGGATAAGTGGAGCTGGGGGGGAGCACTGGGGATGTTGGGATAAGTGGAGCTGGGGGGGAGCACTGGGGATGTTGGGATAAGTGGAGCTGGGGGGGAGCACTGGGGATGTTGGGATAAGTGGAGCTGGGGGGGGAGCACTGGAGATGTTGGGATAAGTGGAGCTGGGGGGGAGCACTGGGGATGTTGATAAGTGGAGCTGGGGGGGAGCACTGGGGATGTTGGGATAAGTGGAGCTGGGGATGTTGGGATAAGTGGAGCTGGGAGGGAGCACTGGGGATGTTGGGATAAGTGGAGCTGGGGGGGAGCACTGGGGATGTTGATAAGTGGAGCTGGGGGGGAGCACTGGGGATGTTGGGATAAGTGGAGCTGGGGATGTTGGGATAAGTGGAGCTGGGAGGGAGCACTGGGGATGTTGGGATAAGTGGAGCTGGGGGGGAGCACTGGGGATGTTGATAAGTGGAGCTGGGGGGGAGCACTGGGGATGTTGGGATAAGTGGAGCTGGGGATGTTGGGATAAGTGGAGCTGGGAGGGAGCACTGGGGATGTTGGGATAAGTGGAGCTGGGGGGGAGCACTGGGGATGTTGGGATAAGTGGAGCTGGGGGGGAGCACTGGGGATGTTGGGATAAGTGGAGCTGGGGGGGAGCACTGGGGATGTTGGGATAAGTGGAGTTGGGGGGGAGCACTGGGGATGTTGGGATAAGTGGAGCTGGGGGGGAGCACTGGGGATGTTGGGATAAGTGGAGCTGGGCAGCTGCCTGTGTAAGTGGGGCGTCTGCTGAACATTGCAGTGCAGAGGTGGTAATTACCAGAGTGCAGAGACCACCATGGTGGGTCCCTGATATCTCACATTCGGGATTGTTAAGACCTTTGCGCGTTTTCGGGATTGGCTGACGAGCGTTGCTGCAGAGGTGTGCGATGTCTGCCTGAGCTGCGACATTAGATCATCTTTATCTCCGTCTCTGCCAGTTAAGTGCTTGGCAGCTGGCATCTCGGAGGTGCGGCAGGCATCTTACAGTACGGGCACCCCTGAGAGTCTTTGTCTCACTTGTTTATTCTCAGGCAGCCTTCACATCTCTCTCACCCCGGTGTGCATAATAAATGTATAAAGCATTCTTACTTGTACAGACTTTAGTAATGTGTGATTTAGCACAGCGTTCCTAGCACCAACAAAGGGGATCGGGAAGACACAGCCAGAAAATGGTATTGAAGCTGTGGATTTAAAGGTACAGGGGCTGATTCTGAAACGCATTCAAAGTGGATGTATCGGAGGGCAGCCGCTGATACAGGGCTCCGTGTGCCTCCGTATTGGGTTAATGTAATAATAATCATTTATATTGCGCTGTTTCTCCAGTAGGACTCAGCACTGGTATTGCATGTCTACTCGTTACTTGTATTTCTTTAATGCTAGTAAAATGCATGTCAGTGGGAACGGCGCTGCAGACCAGTCCCCGTACCCGTTGTTACGTGCTAGCATTGCGCTAGTGATATCGTTTTTGGAACACCTCTTGTTCTATCCACATGCATTTGCAGCCGCTAATCACTGTGACGGCCTACCGTGGGCTCCAGACACGAGAAGCGTCTATTGTTTCCGGGCGGCTGCTTCACTTGCAATGATTGCCAATTCCGTAGGCTGAAAAATCGCAGCTGTGTAGTAAAGTGTGTACAAATCGGAACCAGGCCCTGTCTCCGCAACCCAGTGATTGTCACTGCCTGGCTTCCTGGCTAGAACCTCGCTCAGTTGTTGTCTTTCTATGTCACTGCCTGGTTTTATTTTACCGCTGTATGTACTGTTGCTTTATCTTTCTTTGTTCACTTTCAAGCTGACAGTTTTGGGATCTTATGTTCTAGAACAGGTACAGCATTCCAGCTGTTGTGGAACTACATATCACAGCATGCCCTGCCACAGCTTTGCTGTTTGTGCAAAATAAAATTGTGTCATGCTGGTTTTGGAGTGCCACAAGTTGCCTAGCCCTGATCTACAAAGTAAATACTGATTTATAAACTTACAGAATGATATAAACCTGATTTAGGGGCTAATTCAGATCTGATCGCAGCAGCAAATTTATTAGCAGTTGGGCAAAACCATGTTGCACTGCAGGGGGGGGGGCAGATGTAACGTGTGCGGAGAGAATTAGATTTGGGTGGGTTATATTGTTTCTGTGCAGGGTAAATACTGGCTGGTTTTTCTTTACACTGCAATTTAGGTTTCAGTTTGAGCACACCCCACCCAAATCTAACTCTCTCTGCACATGTTACATCTGCCCCACCTGCAGTGCACATGGTTTTGCCCAACTGCTAACAAATTTGCTGCTGCGATCAACTCTGAATTAAGCCTTTAGTCCGTTCCCTTGTGGCCATCCAGTGCCGTATGGTCACCCATTGTACAGTTATTATGAGTGTTAGTCTCACTCTGCCCTGTGGGGTGTGAGATTGGATGATCCCACCTCCTGTATGAGAGCAGGACCCTCCTGCCATTTCCATAGGACATAGGAGGAGCATACAGCTCTGAGAAATACAGAGACTTAGGGCGACCGGTCCTCTCACATCATCTCCTCTAACTGAACGGCATGTACTTATCAGGGAAACAGACATGAGAGATTGCGTGATCCGTGCCCCAGATTACTCTCCGGGACCCATGTGACCTCCCCTCATCACCACATTTTTGTGGTTTGAGTTTTTTTCCTCTGTGCACTTTTATTTTCACGGGCGTGTCTGTAAATGCTTTCATGGTAATAGTATTTACCCTTATCAATGAGAAGACAATGCGGTGCGCTGTGGTAGGTTTGTATGTGCCTTGTGTGTAGAGTTGGCTGAACATGAGAACGCTGAGAGATGTGTAATGGGGACTGGATCTCCTGGAACAGGCCTTTTCCTGCTGCCAGATAACATGCTTTTGTTCTATAGGAACTCCTTGCACAGAGTACGGTAAGGAGTGGCTAATCCGATCGCACATCTGCGTCATTATCCTGCACCTTCTGCAGCGCGACACGTACAGCGAGACACACACAATAATGGGGGAAATTCAGTTGTTTTTGGGCGCCCGACAGAGCTATTCAATTGTTGTGACGGGCACCCCTTATTTGTGCTCGAACCCTCCTGAGTAATGGATGTCCATTTACTTGCGCCCGATCAGCAAAACAATTGAATATCGCTGTCACTCTAGATGGGAGATTGGGCGCAATATGGTGCACAAAAACCATTAAATTCCCCCCGAGTGATATCTGCTACACTCTGATCACGTTTTATGATTGCAAATTGCATCACCGGCTTTCCAACTTCACCCCACACAGTGCAGTATACTGATATAAGCTGGGAAATATTGGGCAGTCACAGAGGTGTCGGGGTCCCTGCTGCATAGTATGGGATGAGATAGGCCCGCTCTGTGCTGAATAATAGGCCACTCCACACTTATTACTGCCGTGAGCTGCAGTGTGATTTGAGGACAGCAGTGAATGGTTTTGTTCTGTCTGTATTTGGAGTGTTCCAGTGTAAACATTCATACAGCCAGCGCTGCGCAGGGTTTCGGTGACATGACGGGACACGTCCTGCCTTTGCAAGCACCGTTTAGGGCTATATAATTTAGAATATTGAGAGAGGCATACATGAAAGCCTTGTCATATATAACAGGTGCCTTGGGTGAATCGGCCTTATTCTCAGAGGAATGCTGGCTAAAATATGTGTATTGTAAAAGAAATACTTTCACAGTGACTGCAGTTCCCAGAGCTGTGGTGCAGGAACCAGTGTTGTATGGGAAGAGATTTAGCCACGCACGTCTTCCTTCCTGTTGGTAAATCTGACACTGTGTTTTCTTGCTGTATTCCCCTTTCCCCTGAAGTACCACGTTCCTTGTACTGCCGTGTTCCTGTCTGGTCAGTGACCGGTCCGGCCGCATTCCACGGCTCACACACACAGTTGTGTCACTCGAGCCAGATATATCTCAGGCGTTTATTACTGGCCTGTGCCCACAGGTCGGCCTCATGCTAGTACCCCGGCTCCTCTCTTATATAGTGTGACAGGCTGCCGTGTCCTAACTTGTGCAGCTGTGTATGAGGATGCTCATTACACTGCAGACTATTCTGGAAGTGATAAAAAAAACTGCAAGGTTTGTTGGCGCAGTGTAAGGTGACACCTGTGCACAAGCAGCCACCTGGTGAGGGGGCAGCCAACCTCCTCTTCTCTGTAAAGGCCCGTACACACTGGTCGATATATCGGACGTTCTCTTGAACGGCCGATATATCGCGGGACCGTCGGCCAGTGGGTACGGCCGATACGTCTGTGAACTCCGTCGTTCACAGACGTATCGCGTCGGCCGCGCAGCACAGCCGACGGCCAATATATCTACCGATATATTGGCGCGTCGCTGTGTGTGTACGGGGCGGTCGGCCGACCGCCTGTACACATGCTGCGGCGGCCGACGGTGATTGACAGCTGAACTGGGCGGGCGTGTGTACACGCCCGCCCAGTTCATGACGTCAGTCCCCTACGGATCAGGCAGTGTGTATGCACAGCACACTGCCCGATCCGACCATAGATATATCTGCTGATCAATTGATCTGCAGATATATCTACTAGTGTGTACCCACCTTAAGGCATCTACTCATAGCTGCCGTATCTGTTACTCCCCTGTGCGGACAGATGATCCTAGATAAGGTCACCGGACGGGTAGAGTTTGGTGTAAGTAATTGTACCGGGTGTTCACACGTCTGGATGCTTTCTGTATGGTCGCGCAGCGTACAGTGAGCGTATCATCCGGTTACCACAGGTCAGACTGTCAGCAGTCTCATAAATAGACCAACTACCCTACCTGTGTTGGTGTTCCAAATGTCCCGTAATCCATATGCCCTTTGGTTCTGTGAATCAATTTCCTTATCTCAAACAAAGAAAAAATATCATGGTGCAGATCCACTTATGGGGGACAAAGGATTTATTTTACACAAGAAACTCACAATTTATAAAAACAAACAAGCATATAACCACTGCAAGTGGAAGGCGGGGTGCTGTCGTTACTGGTAGTCAAAGTTACCCTCCTAAAATGGTCAGGCTGCACTGAAGGTTCCGGATATCGTAAAAGTGCAAAGAGTAGCTTTAACGACCCAGGTCAGATCACCCTCAGTCCCAAATCACCAACTGCTCAAACGCATTTCGGACAGCTGCGGTCCTTCATCAGGAGCATAGTGGTGAAAGGGAATAACACAAATATTTATACTCAAACATAATTTCTCTGACGTCCTAGTGGATGCTGGGAACTCCGTAAGGACCATGGGGAATAGCGGGCTCCGCAGGAGACTGGGCACAAAAGTAAAGCTTTAGGACTACCTGGTGTGCACTGGCTCCTCCCCCTATGACCCTCCTCCAAGCCTCAGTTAGATTTTTGTGCCCGGCCGAGAAGGGTGCACACTAGGGGCTCTCCTGAGCTTCTTAGTGAAAGTTTAGTTTTAGGTTTTTTATTTTCAGTGAGACCTGCTGGCAACAGGCTCATTGCATCGAGGGACTAAGGGGAGAAGAAGCGAACCTACCTAAGTGGTGGTAGCTTGGGCTTTTTAGGCTACTGGACACCATTAGCTCCAGAGGGACCGAACACAGGCCCAGCCTCGGAGCTCGGTCCCAGAGCCGCGCCGCCGGCCCCCTTACAGAGCCAGAAGCAAGAAGAGGTCCGGAAAAATCGGCGGCAGAAGACATCAGTCTTCAACAAGGTAGCGCACAGCACTGCAGCTGTGCGCCATTGTTACTCAGGCACACTTCACACTTCGGTCACTGAGGGTGCAGGGCGCTAGGGGGGGGCGCCCTGAGCAGCAATGTAAACACCTTGGCTGGCATAAATACACCACATAAAACCCCCAGGGCTATATGGATGTATTTTAACCCCTGCCAGAACTCACCAAAAAGCGGGAGAAAAGGCCGCCGAGAAGGGGGCGGAGCCTATCTCCTCAGCACACGGGCGCCATTTTCCATCATAGCTCCGCTGGAAGGACGTCTCCCTGACTCTCCCCTGCAGTCCTGCACTACAGAAAAGGGTAAAAAAGAGAGGGGGGCACTAATTTGGCGCAGTTTTAATACTAACAGCAGCTATAAAGGGAAAAGCACATTTTATAGTGGTATTCCTGTCTATATATATATAGCGCTCTGGTGTGTGCTGGCATACTCTCCCTCTGTCTCCCCAAAGGGCTAGTGGGGTCCTGTCCTCTATCAGAGCATTCCTTGTGTGTGTGCGGTGTGTCGGTACGATTGTGTCGACATGTTTGAGGAGGAAAATGAGATGGAGGCGGAGCAATTGCCTATTATAGAGTTGTCACCCCATAGGGAGTCGACACCTGAGTGGATGAGCTTATGGAAGGAATTGCGTGACAGTGTCAGCTCTTTACGACAGACAGTTGACGACATGAGACAGCCGGCTACTCAGCTTGTGCCTGTCCAGGGGTCTCAAACGCCATCAGGGGCTTTAAAACGCCCGTTACCTCAAATGGTAGACACAGACACGGATACTGACTCCAGTGTCGATGATGAGGAGACAAACGTGACTTCCACTAGGGCCACACGTTACATGATTGAAGCAATGAAAAATGTATTGCATATCTCTGATAATACAAGTACCACTAAAAAGGGTATTATGTTTGGTGAGAAAAAACTGCCTGTAGTTTTTCCTGTATCCGAGGAATTAAATGAAGTGTGTGATGAGGCGTGGGTTTCCCCCGATAAAAAACTGATAATTCCTAAAAGGTTATTGGCATCGTACCCTTTCCCGCCAGAGGATAGGGCACGTTGGGAAACACCCCCTAGGGTGGATAAAGCGCTCACACGCTTGTCTAAACAGGTAGCACTACCCTCTCCTGATACGGCCGCCCTAAAGGAACCTGCCGATAGAAAGCTGGAGAGTATCCTAAAATGTATATACACTCACACGGGTGTTATACTGCGACCAGCAATCGCCTCAGCCTGGATGTGCAGTGCGGGCCTGGCGTGGTCGGATTCCCTGACTGAAAATATTGATACCCTAGATAGGGACAGTATATTACTGACTATAGAGCATTTGAAGGATGCATTTCTATATATGCGTGATGCACAGAGGGATATTTGCCGACTGGCATCAAGAGTTAGCGCGCTGTCCATTTCTGCAAGAAGAGGTTTATGGACGCGGCAGTGGTCAGGTGATGCGGATTCTAAAAGGCACATGGAAGTATTGCCGTATAAGGGGGAGGAGTTATTTGGGGTAGGTCTATCAGACCTGGTAGCCACGGCAACTGCTGGAAAATCCACATTTTTACCCCAGGTAGCTTCTCAACCTAAGAAGACGCCGTATTATCAGGCGCAGTCCTTTCGGCCCCATAAGGGCAAGCGGGCAAAAGGCGCCTCATTTATGCCCCGTGGCAGAGGGAGAGGAAAAAGGCTGCAACAAACAGCCAGTTCCCAGGAACAAAAGCCCTCTCCCGCCTCCGCAAAGTCCTCAGCATGACGCTGGGGCTTTACAAGCGGACTCAGGCACGGTGGGGGCCCGTCTCAAGAAGTTCAGTGCGCAGTGGGCCCACTCGCAAGTGGACCCCTGGATCCTTCAGGTGGTATCTCAGGGGTACAAATTGGAATTCGAGACGTCTCCCCCTCGCCGTTTTCTAAAGTCTGCTTTACCGACGTCTCCCTCAGACAGGGAGGCAGTATTGGAAGCCATTCACAAGCTATATTCCCAGCAGGTGATAATCAAGGTACCCCTCCTACAACAGGGAAAGGGGTACTATTCCACACTATTTGTGGTACCGAAGCCGGACGGCTCGGTGAGACCAATTTTAAACCTAAAATCCTTGAACACTTACATACAAAGGTTCAAATTCAAGATGGAGTCACTCAGAGCAGTGATTGCAAACCTGGAAGAAGGGGACTATATGGTGTCTCTGGACATCAAAGATGCTTACCTACATGTCCCAATTTACCCTTCTCACCAAGGGTACCTCAGGTTTGTGGTACAGAACTGTCACTATCAGTTTCAGACGCTGCCGTTTGGATTGTCCACGGCACCCCGGGTCTTTACCAAGGTAATGGCCGAAATGATGATACTCCTTCGAAGGAAGGGAGTTTTAGTTATCCCTTACTTGGATGATCTCCTGATAAGGGCAAGATCCAGGGAACAGTTGGAAGTGGGAGTAGCACTATCTCAGATAGTGCTGCGCCAGCACGGTTGGATTCTCAATATTCCAAAATCGCAGCTGATCCAGACGACACGACTTCTATTCCTAGGGATGATCCTGGACACAGTCCAGAAAAAGGTGTTTCTTCCGGAGGAGAAAGCCAGGGAGTTATCCGAACTAGTCAGAAATCTCCTAAAACCAGGCCAAGTCTCAGTGCATCAATGCACAAGAGTCCTGGGAAAGATGGTGGCTTCTTACGAAACAATCCCATTCGGCAGATTCCACGCAAGAACCTTCCAGTGGGATCTGCTAGACAAATGGTCCGGGTCGCATCTTCAGATGCATCAGCGGATAATCTTGTCACCAAGGACAAGGGTGTCTCTCCTGTGGTGGTTGCAGAGTGCTCATCTTCTAGAGGGCCGCAGATTCGGCATTCAGGACTGGGTCCTGGTGACCACGGATGCCAGCCTGAGAGGCTGGGGAGCAGTCACACAGGGAAGAAATTTCCAGGGCTTGTGGTCAAGCCTGGAGACATCACTTCACATAAATATCCTGGAGCTAAGGGCCATCTACAATGCTCTAAGCCTAGCAAGACCTCTGCTTCAAGGTCAGCCGGTGCTGATCCAGTCAGACAACATCACGGCAGTCGCCCGCGTAAACAGACAGGGCGGCACAAGAAGCAGGAGGGCAATGGCAGAAGTTGCACGGATTCTTCGCTGGGCGGAAAATCATGTGATAGCACTGTCAGCAGTGTTCATTCCGGGAGTGGACAACTGGGAAGCAGACTTCCTCAGCAGACACGATCTCCACCCGGGAGAGTGGGGACTTCACCCAGAAGTCTTCCACATGATTGTGAACCGTTGGGAAAAACCAAAGGTGGACATGATGGCGTCCCGCCTCAACAAGAAACTAGACAGATATTGCGCCAGGTCAAGGGACCCTCAGGCAATAGCTGTGGACGCTCTGGTAACGCCGTGGGTGTACCAGTCCGTGTATGTGTTCCCTCCTCTGCCTCTCATACCCAAGGTACTGAGAATCATAAGAAGGAGAGGAGTAAGGACTATACTCGTGGCTCCGGATTGGCCAAGAAGGACTTGGTACCCGGAACTTCAGGAGATGCTCACAGAGGACCCGTGGCCTCTACCTCTAAGAAAGGACCTGCTCCAGCAGGGACCCTGTCTGTTCCAAGACTTACCGCGGCTGCGTTTGACGGCATGGCGGTTGAACGCCGGATCCTGAAGGAAAAAGGCATTCCGGATGAAGTCATCCCTACCCTGATCAAAGCCAGGAAGGATGTAACCGTACAGCATTATCACTGTATTTGGCGTAAATATGTTGCGTGGTGCGAGGCCAGGAAGGCCCCTACAGAGGAATTTCAACTGGGTCGTTTCCTGCATTTCCTGCAAACAGGACTGTCTATGGGCCAGGCGTGTCTCAGAATTAGCGGCTTTATCCTATAAAAGCCCTTACCTAATTTTTCATACGGACAGGGCAGAATTGAGGACTCGTCCTCAATTTCTCCCTAAGGTGGTTTCAGCGTTTCACTTGAACCAGCCTATTGTGGTACCTGCGGCTACTAGGGACTTGGAGGACTCCAAGTTGCTGGACGTAGTCAGGGCCCTGAAAATATATGTTTCCAGGACGGCTGG
The DNA here is from genome assembly GCF_028390025.1 of Pseudophryne corroboree. Lineage (NCBI taxonomy): Eukaryota > Metazoa > Chordata > Amphibia > Anura > Myobatrachidae > Pseudophryne > Pseudophryne corroboree. Next base: position 56,294,464 of record NC_086447.1, on the reverse strand, counting down.
AGTCAGAAAATCTAACTCGCTGTTTATCCTGTATGCACCCAACAAGCTGGGTGCTCCTGCTTCTAAGCAGACTATTGCTCGTTGGATTTGTAGTACAATTCAGCTTGCACGTTCTGTGGCAGGCCTGCCACAGCCAAAATCTGTAAAAGCCCATTCCACAAGGAAGGTGGGCTCATCTTGGGCGGCTGCCCGAGGGGTCTCGGCTTTACAACTTTGCCGAGCAGCTACTTGGTCAGGGGCAAACACGTTTGCTAAATTCTACAAATTTGATACCCTGGCTGAGGAGGACCTGGAGTTCTCTCATTCGGTGCTGCAGAGTCATCCGCACTCTCCCGCCCGTTTGGGAGCTTTGGTATAATCCCCATGGTCCTTACGGAGTTCCCAGCATCCACTAGGACGTCAGAGAAAATAAGAATTTACTTACCGATAATTCTATTTCTCGTAGTCCGTAGTGAATGCTGGGCGCCCATCCTAAGTGGGGATTGTCTGCAATACTTGTACATAGTTATTGTTACAAAAATCGGGTTATTATTGTTGTGAGCCATCTTTTCAGAGGCTCCTCTGTTATCATACTGTTAACTGGGTTCAGATCACAGGTTGTACGGTGTGATTGGTGTGGCTGGTATGAGTCTTACCCGGGATTCAAAATCCTTCCTTATTGTGTACGCTCGTCCGGGCACAGTATCCTAACTGAGGCTTGGAGGAGGGTCATAGGGGGAGGAGCCAGTGCACACCAGGTAGTCCTAAAGCTTTACTTTTGTGCCCTGTCTCCTGCGGAGCCCGCTATTCCCCATGGTCCTTACGGAGTTCCCAGCATCCACTACGGACTACGAGAAATAGAATTATCGGTAAGTAAATTCTTATTTATGAGATAATGTCCACATGTGGCGTTTTTTCTGCCCATGTAAGAATTTGTTTGATATTTTGCGCCGATTTGACAATTTTTTTTTTTGTTTTACTATTTGTGGAATTGTGTGTGAAGGTTCCTATTGTTTTAATTGGCTGCATCATATCTTGGCAGCGCATTTATTCACTCCTTTTTTTCTGCACTACCTGTGTTGGGACAAGGGGGTAGATGTATTAAGCCTGGAGAAGGCTAACATGCGGGCGGGAGTGGGGTGGGGGGCAGCACAGGACAAGTCCGCCCCCCTTCTCCCGCACACATGCAAAAACATTGCACTGCGGCGGTGCTTTCACTTGTTTAGGGTAGCCCTCTGCCTACACAGCCTAGCTACTAAGGCAGAACGCTACCCATCATGTTTCGTGTAGCAGCTCCGCAAATGGTCCGAACACGTCTGCGTTGTCCGGACTGGGCCCCCCGCAACGAAGCCCCCTCCCCCGCCGCAAACGCCTCTACCGCAGATATGAGATGCCGTCGCACCTCCCAGTATGCGCACACGCAGTGCGGCTTCTGTGCGTGCGCACACTACACAGGGCATCAGCATGCGAACGCTGCCGCAGCGGCGTTCCCTGCTGAATGAGGCCCAGATTTATCAAGCCTTGGAGAGTGATAAATTGCACAGTGATAAAGTACCAACTAATCAGCTCCTAACTGTCATGTTACAGGCTGTGTTTGAAAAATGACAAGAGCCGGTCGGTTGGTACTTTATCACCGTGCTATTTATCACTCTCCAAGGCTTGATAAATCTGGGCCTGAGTCCAGTATATAAGCCCCCTGCAGAATCTGATTCCTTAACCTGCTATTACGTTACAAGTGGAATCCTTGGAGCCTGTTACAGTGGAGTGTTGAGCAGCGAGGAAGCCAGCGCTGTGCGTTTAGCATGTGTATATAGATATATATATATATATACAGTTATTACTGTGCCATTAGTACACCACCACATAATTACATCCTCACAGCCACTCTTACTGGTACTAGGATGGGCACATAGGGGCATTTCATGCCTACTATTAAACTGTTAGAGAATGCCTTAAGAGGCACGCGGTCTCCTATGTAACGGGGCGCACACTGCGCCCGTCCTCGCCAGCCACCAGCGCACAGTACAAGTTCTGCAGTGATTTCATACGTTGGCACTATATAATGGAGAGATTGTCTCCCCTCTGTTCTGTATACGGCCAGTTAGTTACACAATTGTATACTGTACTTATGAGAATTGTCACTCAAGTTAGTTCAATTAGAAGTGACTTAATTACAGGCTTCCTTGTTTGGTTTAGTTATTGCGCCTCTGTCCTGCAGACGTTACTGGTTAATAATGTCCTAAGCCTGTATGTGTATAATAAAGCTTGGGTTGTGTTTAGAGGTCTTACATAAATCTAGAATTAAACTTGTACCGGTTACCAAATGCCGCTGCAGCAGTGGTCAGCGTGTCTAAGATGGTCGTCACTGCAGGTGTCAAAGAACCTCACCGTTCTGGCGAATGGGAACACAAAGGGGGGGCTGCTGCGACACCGGTCAGTGTATAGTCCTCTTACACAGAGTGTCATTTCTACATTATGCATCGTCCAGAAGCTCTAACCACAGCTCTGATTTCTCTCACACTTTAGGCAAATTGTAATCAAATGAAATATTTACATACAGGTGCAGCTACCTAATGTGCTGCCTCTAGATCTGTTATGTCTGTGCTTATCCATCAGTGTGCATTTTTATACATGAATGCATGTACTTACTGTAAATAGGCAGAGATCTTTCTGTAATGTGTGATGTATCCAGTGGTGTATGATACACTGGGGCAGATGTATTAACCTGGTGACGGCACAAGGAAGTGATAAACACACCAGCCAATCAGCTCCAATATGTAAATGAACAGTTATGAGCTGATTGGCTGGTATTATTATTATTATCCTTTATTTATATGGCGCCACAAGGGTTCCGCAGCGCCCAATTACAGAGTACATAAACAAATAATCAAAACAGGAAAACAGCAACTTCCAGTTGACAACAATATAGGACAAGTACAGGGTAAATAAACATAGTTACATCAGCAGATGACACTGGAATAAGTATCAGGTGGCAGAAGACTGCTGGATGTGGTACAGTTGAAGATTATTAAAGTAAGACAAAGGATAAGCACATGAGGGAAGAGGGCCCTGCTAGTGAGAGCTTACATTCTAAGGGGAGGGGCAGACAGACATGGGTGACACAGATGGGGTACATAGAGAGCGTGGAACAGAGGGTTAGGATGAGATTTGGCTGGGTTTTGTGAAGAGGTGGGTTTTCAGAGCCCGTTTGAAGTTTTGTAGAGAGGTGGAGAGTCTGAGGGGGAGAGGTAGGGAATTCCAGAGAAGTGGTGCAGCACGTGAGAAATCTTGGAGGTAGGAGTGGGAGGAAGTAATCCGTAGGCAGGAGCGTCAGCATGCATTAGCCGAGTGTATCCTTCTCACACACTTCTGCCTCCCACCTCAGGAAGCTGCAAGCTAATATGTTGGTGCCGACTGTGGTGAATGGCAGAACAGTTGAATTGTTGCTGCTGGGAGCCACCTATTGGCCAGTGTCTGAAAAACAATTGAATCGCCCCCAGAGTATCCTCCATTGATGTCAGAAAGACAATTTAACAATGTATCCTGGTTGCCATCTGTCTGATGAACACTGTATCCTAATCTCCATACATTGATGTATGTTTATATAATGTATCCTCTCTGTCTGCCCTCAGGTGGTGCGCACGGAAAAGAACAGCCTTAATAATCGCTTTCTCCCTTGGGATGAGATAGAGACAGAAGCCGTTCTCTCCATCGATGATGACGCTCATCTTCGCCATGATGAAATCATGTTCGGTTTCCGGTACGTTTGCTCTACAAGGCCTGCTAGCTGAACATGAGACTGATCAATGACCTCCCCCCCGGAAGACATTACTATTCTATCCATGCTGAAATGGATCGTATACAATCTGCTATTGCAGTTACTTAGAAGTCCTGGCTGCATTATATATGAGTAACAGTAGGGAAGACTATTTGAGTCTCTTATGACTTTTAAAATTCTGCCCTTGTGCTTGTACGGAGCGCGGGGTGCTTGTATACGGAGCGCTGGGTGCTTGTATACGGAGCGCTGGGTGCTTGTATACGGAGCGCTGGGTGCTTGTATACGGAGCACTGGGTGCTTTTATACGGAGCGCTGGGTGCTTTTATACGGAGCGCTGGTTGCTTTTATACGGGGCGCTGGGTGCTTTTATACGGGGCGCGGGGTGCTTTTACAAGGGGCGTGGGGTGCTTTTATACGGAGCACTGGTTGCTTTTATACGGAGCGCTGGTTGCTTTTATACGGGGCGCGGGGTGCTTGTACGGAGCGCGGGGTGCTTGTACGGAGCGCTGGGTGCTTGTACGGGGCGCTTATACAGAGCACAGTGTGCTTATACAGGGCGCGGGGCGCTTATACAGAGCACTCAGTGCATATACAGAGCTCGGGGTGCTTATACAGAGCGCAGGGTGCTTATACAGAGCGCTGGGTGCTTATACAGAGCGCAGGGTGCTTATACAGGGCTCGGGCGCTTAGACGGAGCACAGGGCGCTTATACAGAGCGCAGGGTGCTTATACAGGGCTCGGGCGCTTAGAGCGCTGGGTGCTTATACAGAGCGCAGGGTGCTTATACAGGGCTCGAGGCGCTTATACGGAGCACAAGGTGCTTATACAGAGCGCTGGGTGCTTATACAGAGCGCTGGGTGCTTATACAGAGCGCAGGGTGCTTTTATACAGGGCTCGGGCGCTTAGACAGAGCGCTGGGTGCTTATACAGGGCTCGGGCGCTTAGACAGAGCGCTGGGTGCTTATACAGAGCGCTGGGTGCTTATACAGAGCGCTGGGTGCTTATACAGGGCTCGGGGCGCTTATACGGAGCACAAGGTGCTTATACGGAGCACAAGGTGCTTATACAGAGCGCTGGGTGCTTAGACAGAGCGCTGGGTGCTTATACAGGGCTCGGGGGCTTATACAGAGCGCTGGGTGCTTATACAGAGCGCTGGGTGCTTATACAGAGCGCTGGGTGCTTATACAGAGCGCTGGGTGCTTATACAGGGCTCGGGGCGCTTATACCGGAGCACAGGGTGCTTATACAGAGCGCAGGGTGCTTATACAGGGCTCGGGCGCTTATACGGAACACAAGGTGCTTATACAGAGCGCTGGGTGCTTATACGGAACACAAGGTGCTTATACGGAGCGCTGGGTGCTTATACGGAGCACAAGGTGCTTATACAGAGCGCTGGGTGCTTATACAGGGCGCTGGGTGCTTATACAGAGCGCAGGGTGCTTAGACAGGGCTCGGGCGCTTAGACAGGGCTCGGGCGCTTAGACAGAGCGCTGGGTGCTTATACAAAGCACTGGGTGCTATACAGAGCACTGGGTGCTATACAGAGCACTGGGTAATCCACTAAATTTTCTGTTTCTAGCCAAACCCAAAAGTCCTAAAACAAATATAAACTATCTCTGTATGATATTTTATTACCACCTTTCACTATAGTTACATTGTCATCAAATTGTGCCTTGTTACTGTTTCATTAGCGTAAAATCATAATCTTCCAAGCCGTTACCGAGCCCTTTGTTCCCCATAAACACCAACAAGAACTCAGCACTTTTCTGAAAAGCCCCCGTGCCCTCTAGTGGTAGAACCGCAGAAGTGCAGCCTGATCTCTGGACCTGAGACTACTGTGGCAGCCAATACATGGATATCTAAATGAATCTGCTTGCATGTAAACATCTGATTGGTAGGTTGTGAGTTCATGGGTTGAGATGACCCCGAGCAATGAAATATTACTGCCAACTTTGTGTGTGGGAGATATAAACATCAGTGGGAGGTTACGCAATGCTCAGCCTGCAGCTACATCTTTCTGTGAAACACCAGTTGTACTGTGTAGCCGGGAAGAAGCAGAGTTTATGGCGTGATCATAACTCTGCACACGGCTGGGGGGCAGCGAATGTCTCCATCCGCAGCGGCATTCTTAGAAATGATCTGTAATTGTTCTCCGAATGTGGTGCTTTAATTGCACGAGATTCTTTTCTGTATTACTGGAATGCTCAAAGGTGCAGAGGTTTAATAATTCATATTTTCATCAGGATCGCAGGGAAATTTCATTTGCATAATTAGCACAGCCAGGAATGATGTTGGGCTGATTTTTTTAATTTGGTGTTACATTTTAATGAAATCCAGAGGAGAAGGGTGTTTGTAATCCCCCGCGCCTCTCCTCTCGCAGTTTTTGACTCCATAATTTCTGTGGAGCTAGGTTTTTTTGTTTTCTTTAAAAGCGCAAACACGTAATACAATGCAGTATGCTAAATTAAATAGGGATTGTGTCTGAAATACTTTTTAGTGCACGTGGTTAAAAAGGTCTAAAAATGATTTCCTTTAATTCTGGCATTGCAGACAGGCTACCCCTGAATTGCTCACATTTGAGGCTACAGCGACACACAGTGGCCATGAGAGGTATTGCCCCTCGGTTTTGGCATTTTCTTAATCGGATTTCCTTAGATCAAGAGTATTTAACGTGAGGCCATCCATCTGCTGTGCAACTACACATCCCAGCATGCCCTTCACAAGTTTTGCTCTTAGGGCACGCATGTTGGCTCGTGGATTCAGAATGGAATTATTTGTGAATTTGCACCAATAGTCTTCCTTAATTACTACAGAGTCCGTCAGATAACAAATGTGTATAGACTAGAATTGATTGCGTGAATATTCGCCACCCTTGCTAGAAGCATCAGTTATCTCTGGGAGTATATTTGGAGAAGTCTCCGCCAGCTTTAAACCTCTGGACAGCTCAGTTTCTCTTACGTCCTAGAGGATGCTGGGGACTATAAAATGACCATGGGGTATAGACAGGATCCGCAGGAGACATGGGCACACTATAAGACTTTGAATGGCTCCTCCCTCTCTCAGTTAAATTCTGTGCCCAGAGAGACTGGACACACACTAGGGGAGCTCTCATGAGTTTCTCTGAAAAGACTTTATGTTAGGTTTTTTATTTTCAGGGAGACCTGCTACCGGCTACAGGCTCCCTGCTTCGTGGGAGTGATGGGAGAGAAGCAGACCTACTTCTTCTGAGTTTAAAGGCTCTGCTTCTTAGGCTACTGGACACCATTAGCTCCAGAGGGTTCAATCACTTGGTGCGCCTAGCTGCTTGTTCCCGGAGCCGCGCCGTCAACCCCCTCACAGAAGCCAGAAGAAAGAAGCCGGGTGAGTATAAAGAAGTACAGAAGACTTCAGTGACGGCAGAAGACTTCAGTAACGAGGTACCGCGTGGCTTAGCCCTCACAGCTTACCAGCGCCATTTTCTCTTCACAGGCTGCAGAGACGCTGGCCCGGACCTCCACTCTCCTGATCAAGTAACAGAGAGCAGTAATTTGGTGCTATTAACCCTTTGTGGGAACAGTGCAGACATCTGATATTAGATATCAGTGATAGGCGCTGGGGTGTGAGCTGGTAACTCCCTCTGTGTTTCTCTAACAGGCTTCCCTGTGGGTCTGTCCCCTATAGCCAGTGTGTGTGCGCGTGTCTGTACGTGTGTGTCGACATGTCTGAGGTTGAATGCTCCTCCCCGGAGGAGGTTGCTGGGGGCGCTGATAAGGAGTTGTGAGTGACTCTGTCGGCACCGCAGACTGCTGATTAGGTTAATATGTTGAGTACATTGAATTCAAATGTGGCGTTATTGACTAAAAGACTGGATAAATTTGATTCTCAGACACAAACGTGGAGAAAATCCATGGTGGACGCCTTGTCTCAGGTACAGGCCCCCTCAGGGTCACAAAAGCGTTCATTTACCCAGATGGCAGATACGGATACCGACACGGACTCTGATTCCAGTGTCGACTATAGTGAGGCCAGTTTACATCCAAAAAATCCAAACTTGGCTAAGAGTATTCAGTACATGATTGTGGCAATTAAAGATATTTTACATATTTCTGAAGTGCCTGCTGTTCCAGATACAAGGGTTTGTTTGTATAAGGGTAAGAAGTCTGAGGTGACGTTTCCTCCCTCTCATGAACTGAACGCTCTTTGCGAAAAAGCTTGGGAATCTCACTATAAAAGGTGGCAGGTTCCCAAGAGAATTCTTATGGCTTATCCTTTCCCCTCTGACGATTGGGAAAAATGGTAGTCATCCCCTAATGTGGACAAGGCTTTATCACGACTGTCCAAGAAGGTGGCGCTTCCGTCTCCCGACACTGCTGCCCTTAAAGACCCTGCAGATCGTAAGCAAGAAACGACCTTAAAGTCCATTTATGTCACTACGGGTGCACTGCTCAGACCTGCTGTGGCGTCGGCATGCGTGAGTAGTGCTATTGGCAAGTGGGCAGATAATTTGGCATCTGACATGGATACCCTGGATAGGGATAACATTCTTTTGACTCTCAGTTATATCAGGGACGCTGCAGCTTACCTAAAGGATGCGGCGAGGGATATTGACCTCTTGGGATCAAGGGCCAATGCCATGGCAGTCTCGGCCAGGAGAGCGCTGTGGATTCATCAGTGGAATGCTGATGCCGACTCTAAGAAAGCTATGGAGGCTCTCCCATATAAAGGTAGTGTCTTGTTTGGTGACGGCCTCGCTGACCTAGTGTCTGCGGCTACAGCGGGTAAGTCATCTTTTCTTCCTTATGTTCCTGCACAACAGAAAAAGGCACCCCATTATCAGATGCAGTCCTTTCGGCCTAATAAATACAAAAAAGGAAGGGGGTCGTCCTTCCTTGCCTCTAAAGGTAGAGGAAGAGGAAAAAGGTCGCCTGCTGTGTCAGACTCCCCGGACCAGAAGTCCCGCCCGGCTTCTGCCAAGTCCACCGCATGACGCTGGGGCTCCCCTACGGGAGTCTGTACCGGTGGGGGCGCGTCTCCAACTCTTCACTCAGGTCTGGTTTCACTCGGGCCTGGATCCTTCGGTGTTAGAAACAGTGTCCCAAGGATACAAACTGAAGTTTCAGGAGGTGCCCCCCCCACCCACCGATTTTACAAATTAGCCTTGCCAGTTTCTGTCCCAGAAAGGGAAGTAGTGTGTGCTGCGACACAAAAGCTGTGTCAACAGCGTGTCATTGTCACAGTACCCCCGTCTTAACGGGGAGAAGGGTTTTATTCGAGCCTCTTTGTCGTACCAAAGCCGGACGGCTCGGTCAGACCGATCCTGAACCTAAAATCCCTCAATCTGTATTTGAAAACTTTCAAGTTCAAGATGGAATCTCTTCGAGCTGTGATCTCCAGCCTAGAAGGGGGGGATTTTATGGCATCAGTCGACATAAAAGATGCCTACTTACACGTCCCGATATATCCTCCACGTCAAGCTTTTCTGAGGTTTGCGGTGCAGGATTGTCATTACCAATTTCAGACGTTGCCGTTTGGTCTTTCCACGGCCCCGAGGGTCTTCACCAAAGTAATGGCGGAAATGATGGTGCTCCTACGCAAGCAGGGTGTCACAATTATCCCGTTCTTGGACGATCTCCTGATAAAGGCGAGATCAAAGGAACAGTTGCTAAGAAACGTGGCACTCTCCCTGACGATTCTGCAACAACATGGTTGGATTCTAAATTTGCCAAAGTCACAGTTGATTCCGACAACTCGGCTGTCTTTCCTGGGCATGATTCTGGACACGGAACTGCAGAGAGTATTTCTCCCAGCGGAACACTCTCTTCGAGGTTTACCTGTCCTGAATCAGTTGTACAACGTAACAGCGGTGGCGTACATAAACCGCCAGGGCGGAACAAAGAGCAGAGCGGTGATGGCGGAGGCCACAAAAGTTCTCCGCTGGGCGGAAAAGCACGTGAGCGCTCTGTCGGTGGTCTTCCTTCCGGGCGTGGACAACTGGGAAGCAGACTTCCTCAGCAGACACGATCTTCATCCAGGAGAGTGGGGTCTTCATCAAGAGGTTTTTGCAGAAGTGACAAGTCGTTGGGGAATTCCTCAAATAGACATGATGGTGTCTCGCCTCAACAAGAAGCTTCCGAGATATTGTTCCAGGTCAAGGGACCCTCAAGCCAGTGCAGTGGACGCCCTGGTAACTCCGTGGGTGTTTCAGCCGGTATATGTGTTCCCTCCTCTTCCACTCATTCCAAAAGTGTTGAGGATCATAAGAAGAACAAGGGTTCAGGCGGTACTCATCGTTACAGATTGGCCACGGAGGGCCAGGTATCCGGATCTTCAGGAATTGGTCATAGAAGATCCCTGGCCTCTTCCTCTCAGAGAGGATCTGTTACTGCAGGCGCCATGCGTCTTCCAGGACTTACCGCGGCTCCGATTGACGGCGTGGAGGTTGAACGACAAATTCTAGCTCAAAAGGGTATTCCCGGGGAAGTCATCCCCACTCTCCTTAAGGCTAGAAAGGAGGTCACGGCGAAGCATTATCACCGTATTTGGAGAAAGTATGTGTCTTGGTGTGAAGCCAAGAAAGCTCCTACGGAGGAGTTTCAGCCGGGTCGTTTCCTCCATTTTTTGCAGGCAGGCGTGGATGCAGGCCTGAAATTAGGTTCTATTAAAGTGCAAATTTCGGCCTTATCTATTTTCTTTCAAAAAGAATTGGCCGCCCTTCCAGAGGTTCAGACTTTCGTGAAGGGAGTGCTGCACATCTATCCTCCGTTTGTGCCTCCCGTGGCACCGTGGGATCTTGACGTGGTGTTACAATTTCTTATGTCTCACTGGTTTGAACCTTTGCGAAAGGTTGAGTTGAAATTTCTCACTTGGAAAGTGGTCATGCTTTTGGCCTTGGCGTCCGCCAGACGGGTGTCGGAATTGGCGGCTTTGTCTCACAAGAGCCCCTATTTGATTTTCCATGTGGATAGAGCGGAATTGAGGACTCGTCAACAATTTCTGCTGAAGGTGGTTTCTTCGTTTCACATAAATCAACCAATTGTGGTGCCTGTGGCTACGGATGCCGTGACGGTGCCAAAATCTCTCGATGTCGTACGAGCTTTGAAAATTTATGTCGCCAGAACGGCTCGTATTAGGAAAACAGAGGCTCTGTTTGTCCTGTATGCTTCCAGCAAGATTGGTAATCCTGCTTCCAAGCAGACTATTGCACGCTGGATCTGTAATACGATTCAGCATGCTCATTCTACGGCTGGATTGCCGTTGCCGAAGTCAGTGAAGGCCCATTCTACCAGGAAGGTGGGCTCATCTTGGGCGGCTGCCCGAAGAGTCTCAGCGCTTCAACTTTGCCAAGCAGCTACGTGGTCGGGTTCAAACACTTTTGCTAAGTTCTACAAGTTTGATACCCTGGCTGATGAGGACCTCATGTTTGTTCAATCGGTGCTGCAGAGTCATCCGCACTCTCCTGTCCGGTCTGGAGCTTTGGTATAGACCCCATGGTCCTTTTGGAGTCCCCAGCATTGTCAAAGTCGAAAAATATTCCAGTACACCCATCACGTACTAACCAGACACACATGCCCGCTGCACTTGTTCCGCCGTGCGTGCACATATCCACAATTTGCGTATGATCGTTCCCGCGGTCCTGCGCGTGGTATGGGTATTTACGGCGGCGTTTGTGAGCGCATAGAGGGTTATCAAAACATTACATATTTAACCCAAATAGTGCACATTGTACACATAGCCCCCTGCACCACATCAGCAAGTATCAACAGTTTAAATGATTCCAGGACTAAGGGATTCGCCTTTGCATGATGGGAAGGGACAGACTAAGGTTATAAGGTGATGTCTAGTATCCAGCTGTAGGGTATTTTAAGGGTAACATTCCGGTGTTGGTTAGAGGAAGATCGCATGTTCCTGCGTATAGTTATGTGCAGAAGTAGAATATAGATATAAACTGTATTTACTGTATATTATGTATGCGGCGGGAATCCAGAGGAGACCACCCACAAGAGCAGTTGAGAAAGACATCGCCCACCTTTGCAAATCAACCTATGACCTTTCCTGTAATGTAAAGATGCATCTCTGTGTCCAATGGACAAAGGGATTACAGTATCCATTGTATTGTTTATGGAAGTTGTGTATAAAAAGCCTGTTGCTGCCTGGCCGGTCAGAAGACTCTTAACGCTATCTACCTTATTAGCAGAGGACTGGTCCAGGTTGCGCAAGCGAATATTCTCACGTATGTACATTGACTGTAGCCATTTACTCTGTTGTATATTGTAGTGTATAAATTGTATTGTTATCCCCTTCTAGATATATACGCTGAGGTGTCGGAGCCCAGTGTTTAACTACAAATCGGTGTTGTGTCCTCTTTTCCCTGCTAAGGTTTAAAGCATATTACATTACCAAACTGTATAAGGTTTAAAAGTGTATATCAAGTTGTGTACGCGCTGCGGGTACTTTGTACCGTCAGCGCTGCATAAGGTTTAAGGTGTAACATCATTGCAGTGCTTTGCTGCATAAGGTTTAGAGTGTAATAATATCATTGCATTGCATTACTAATAAGGTTTAAAGTATATCAAGAGTGGGGGTACAAAAGTACACACAGCGCGGCGTTTGTACGCTAAGTCCGTACACGGTACAGGACTCTGTACGCAAATAGCGTACAAAGTACGTAGAGTGCATATTAAGTCTAGCGGCCGCAGCGGCTCCATGGTAAAAGTGTGTTTAAAGGTATAGCTTTATGGTTTAAGATAATATCGACATTGTCAGCATCCTCTGGGACGTAAGAGAAAATAGGATTTTAATACCTACCGGTAAATCCTCTTCTCCTAGTCCGTAGAGGATGCTGGGCGCCTGTCCCAGTGCGAACTATTACTTGCAGTTGTATTGATGGTTATTGGTTACCTGTTAAACGAAGGTTGTGTATCGGTTATATTCAGCTTGTTGCTGTTGTTAGTTCATACTGTTATCTGGTATTGCTTGTAAACCATGTTCTACGGTGTGTTGTGGTGTGAGCTGGTATGTATCTCACCCTTAGTTTAACAAAAATCCTTTTCTTTGAAATGTCTGTCTCCCTGGGCACAGTTCCTATACCTGAGGTCTGGAGGAGGGGCATAGAGGGAGGAGCCAGTTCACACCCATTCAAAGTCTTATAGTGTGCCCATGTCTCCTGCGGATCCCGTCTATACCCCGTGGTCCTTTTGGAGTCCCCAGCATCCTCTACGGACTAGGAGAAAAGGATTTACCGGTAGGTATTAAAATCCTATTTTTCCCCTGTTCTCTCAGTCTTGTACAATATCTTTAGATTTCAAGGTGAAAACTAAAGATATTGTATGTCGTTATCGACCCGCGGGAGCGCCACATCGTTAACGATATAGTGAATACACACTGGACGATGTGAACGATATATCGGGTGTACTTCGCCAAGTCTGTACCCAGCCTTAACTTCACTGCTGTCGGACTACAAGTCTCAGTATGCCCCGTTAGCCTCTCTGAGTACACCAGCTCTCTCTCTCTGCTGCGTGACATTGTCCCAGCATGTCCTTTGCTGAAGTCCGATGTACGGCTAGGACACACACAAGTGCATGGTGGTATATAAATAAGAGGCTCAGTTATGCATCAGAAGGCACCCAGGCGCCAGTGATAGGGCGGCCGAATGATGCAGCAAATATCGTACAACAGATCTGACTTACAGTACATTAAGTTTACTCTTTAGTAAAACACGCACCTACATTGTCTTTATGAAGATACATTGTGCATTTCTTGTCTCTTACAGTTACAATTACTACTAAACAGACATTAATATTATTCATCTTCTGTGTGTAAATAAGGTAGCCCAGGGGAATGTACATACAGTACTATACGCTCTCTGCTATCCCTCTGGATCTGACATCTCTTTCTGTGATCCATCATATTTCCAGACCTGGCCAGACCCCCAGCGATGTTGCACCGATCACCCAGCTTTAGGCCACTCCCATATCGTTTTGTTTGTTTCTTTCTTGTTTTGTCGTTGTTATCTTAATTTGTCTGACAGTAGAAGTACAAGGGAGAGATAATAGGATTCAGGAGAAGAGAAGGCAAACAATGGAGCTGTACTTAATGATTGAGAGATACAATTGCTATATCCAACATTCCCTGTAGGGGTCACTGTACTCTGCAACACTCGGACAGATACAATTGCTGTATCCAACATTCCCTGTAGGGGTCACTGTACTCTGCGCCACTCGGACAGATACAATTGCTGTATCCAACATTCCCTGTAGGGGTCACTGTACTCTGCAACACTCGGACAGATACAATTGCTGTATCCAACATTCCCTGTAGGGGTCACTGTACCTGCGCCACTCGGACAGATACAATTGCTGTATCCAACATTCCCTGTAGGGGTCACTGTACTCTGCAACACTCGGAGAGATACAATTGCTGTATCCAACATTCCCTGTAAGGGTCACTGTACCTGCGCCACTCGGACAGATACAATTGCTATATCCAACATTCCCTGTAAGGGTCACTGTACTCTGCGCCATTCGGAGAGATACAATTGCTGTATCCAACATTCCCTGTAAGGGTCACTGTACCTGCGCCACTCGGAGAGATACAATTGCTATATCCAACATTCCCTGTAGGGGTCACTGTACTCTGCAACACTCGGAGAGATACAATTGCTGTATCCAACATTCCCTGTAGGGGTCACTGTACTCTGCGCCATTCGGAGAGATACAATTGCTGTATCCAACATTCCCTGTAAGGGTCACTGTACTCTGCAATCCTTGGACAGATACAATTGCTGTATCCAACATTCCCTGTAGGGGTCACTGTACTCTGCAACACTCGGAGAGATACAATTGCTGTATCCAACATTCCCTGTAGGGGTCACTGTACTCTGCAACACTCGGACAGATACAATTGCTGTATCCAACATTCCCTGTAGGGGTCACTGTACTCTGCAATCCTAGGACAGGTACAATTGCTGTATCCAACATTCCCTGTAGGGGTCACTGTACTCTGCAACACTCGGAGAGATACAATTGCTGTATCCAACATTCCCTGTAGGGGTCACTGTACTCTGCAATCCTAGGACAGGTACAATTGCTGTATCCAACATTCCCTGTAGGGGTCACTGTACTCTGCAACACTCGGAGAGATACAATTGCTGTACCGTACTACATACACAGCATCACAGATAGTTGAGACACTGTGATTGACCCCTGATCTCTCATGTGTAGACTCCAGGCACAATGAATTGGTAATGCTGGTAAAGGGGTCTCCGGGAGGTGATGTGCAGAAATCTATAGAGCTTGATTAGCGCTGCGAGCCGCTTAAATCGCATAAAAACCGAGGGATTTTCTGGCAGTATCCCGATCTGAATTTTGCAAACGCTTCGATCTTCTGAAATCATAAGCACCATATGCACAGAGGTGGAAACATTGCTTATGACACTAGATGGGGGTACTCCTGACCCCCCCATGTGGCAGTGATGTGTGAGCAGTCAGCACAGTAATAGTATGGGGTGGTGTACATGGTGCTATACTTCCCTCTACTCCCTACTGTACTGCAGAGAGAACACTAACATTACTGACCTGCCAGCAGATTCCTGCTCTCTCATCTCCATAACGAAGCTTCCTAATGACAGTCTACACTGGAGTGTGACACCGCGGTCTCCTATCCATTCTCTATCTGATTATATAACATTGTCTCATGTACCGTACATGTATGTATTATTGTGTGTCACAGAGGAGGATGCTAGTGTGTTATACTGTGTCACAGAGGAGGATGCTAGTGTGTTATATTGTGTGTCACAGAGGAGGATGCTAGTGTGTTATACTGTGTGTCACAGAGGAGGATGCTAGTGTGTTATATTGTGTGTCACAGAGGAGGATGCTAGTGTGTTATACAGGTTGAGTATCCCATATCCATATATTCCGAAATACGGAATATTCCGAAATACGGAATTTTTTGAGTGAGATAGTGAAACTTTGTTTTCTGATGGCTCAATGTACACAAACTTTGTTTAATACACAGAGTTATTAAAAATATTGGATTAAATGACCGTCAGGCTATGTGTATAAGGTGTATATGAAACATAAATGAATTGTGTGAATGTACACTTTGTTTAATGCACAAAGTTATTAAAAATAATGGCTAAAATGACCTTCAGGCTGTGTGTATAAGGTGTACATGAAACATAAATGCATTCTGTACTTAGACTTAGGTCCCATCGCCATGATATCTCATTATGGTATGCAATTATTCCAAAATACGGAAAAATCCGATATCCAAAATACCTCTGGTCCCAAGCATTTTGGATAAGGGAGACTCAACCTGTACTGTGTGTCACAGAGGAGGGTGCTGGTGTATTATATTGTGTGTCACAGAGGAGGGTGCTAGTGTGTTATATTGTGTGTCACAGAGGAGGATGCTAGTGTGTTATATTGTGTGTCACAGAGGAGGATGCTAGTGTGTTATACTGTGTGTCACAGAGGAGGATGCTAGTGTATTATATTGTGTGTCACAGAGGAGGGTGCTAGTGTGTTATACTGTGTGTCACAGAGGAGGATGCTAGTGTGTTATATTGTGTGTCACAGAGGAGGATGCTAGTGTGTTATACTGTGTGTCACAGAGGAGGATGCTAGTGTGTTATACTGTGTGTCACAGAGGAGGGTGCTGGTGTATTATATTGTGTGTCACACAGGAGGATGCTAGTGTGTTATACTGTGTGTCACAGAGGAGGGTGCTGGTGTATTATATTGTGTGTCACAGAGGAGGGTGCTAGTGTGTTATATTGTGTGTCACAGAGGAGGATGCTAGTGTGTTATATTGTGTGTCACAGAGGAAGATGCTAGTGTGTTATACTGTGTGTCACAGAGGAGGGTGCTGGTGTATTTTATTGTGTGTCACAGAGGAAGCTGCTAGTGTGTTATATTGTGTGTCACAGAGGAGGGTGCTGGTGTATTATATTGTGTGTCACAGAGGAGGATGCTAGTGTGTTATACTGTGTGTCACAGAGGAGGATGCTAGTGTATTATAATGTGTGTCACAGAGGAGGATGCTAGTGTGTTATATTGTGTGTCACAGAGGAAGCTGCTAGTGTGTATTATTGTGTGTCACAGAGGAGGGTGCTAGTGTGTTATACTGTGTGTCACAGAGGAGGATGCTAGTGTGTTATATTGTGTGTCACAGAGGAGGGTGCTAGTGTGTTATACTGTGTGTCACAGAGGAGGATGCTAGTGTGTTATATTGTGTGTCACAGAGGAGGGTGCTGGTGTATTATATTGTGTGTCACAGAGGAGGATGCTAGTGTGTTATATTGTGTGTCACAGAGGAGGGTGCTAGTGTGTTATATTGTGTGTCACAGAGGAGGGTGCTAGTGTGTTATACTGTGTGTCACAGAGGAGGGTGCTGGTGTATTTTATTGTGTGTCACAGAGGAGGATGCTAGTGTATTGTATGTCACAGAGGAAGCTGCTAGTGTGTATTATTGTGTGTCACAGAGGAGGATGCTAGTGTGTTATATTGTGTGTCACAGAGGAGGATGCTAGTGTGTTATATTGTGTGTCACAGAGGAGGGTGCTAGTGTGTTATATTGTGTGTCACAGAGGAGGGTGCTAGTGTGTTATACTGTGTGTCACAGAGGAGGATGCTAGTGTGTTATATTGTGTGTCACAGAGGAGGGTGCTAGTGTGTTATATTGTGTGTCACAGAGGAGGGTGCTAGTGTGTTATACTGTGTGTCACAGAGGAGGGTGCTGGTGTATTTTATTGTGTGTCACAGAGGAAGCTGCTAGTGTGTTATATTGTGTGTCACAGAGGAGGGTGCTGGTGTATTATATTGTGTGTCACAGAGGAGGATGCTAGTGTGTTATACTGTGTGTCACAGAGGAGGATGCTAGTGTATTATAATGTGTGTCACAGAGGAGGATGCTAGTGTGTTATACTGTGTGTCACAGAGGAGGGTGCTGGTGTATTATATTGTGTGTCACAGAGGAGGGTGCTAGTGTGTTATATTGTGTGTCACAGAGGAGGATGCTGGTGTATTATATTGTGTGTCACAGAGGAGGATGCTAGTGTGTTATACTGTGTGTCACAGAGGAGGATGCTAGTGTATTATAATGTGTGTCACAGAGGAGGATGCTAGTGTATTGTATGTCACAGAGGAAGCTGCTAGTGTGTATTATTGTGTGTCACAGAGGAGGGTGCTAGTGTGTTATACTGTGTGTCACAGAGGAGGGTGCTGGTGTATTATATTGTGTGTCACAGGAGGGTGCTAGTGTGTTATATTGTGTGTCACAGAGGAGGATGCTAGTGTGTTATACTGTGTGTCACAGAGGAGGATGCTAGTGTGTTATAATGTGTGTCACAGAAGAGGATGCTAGTGTATTGTGTGTCAGAGGAAGCTGCTAGTGTGTATTATTGTGTGTCACAGAGGAGGATGCTACTGTATTATATTGTGTGTCACAGAGGAGGGTGCTAGTGTGTTATATTGTGTGTCACAGAGGAAGCTGCTAGTGTTAATTATTGTGTGTCACAGAGGAGGGTGCTAGTGTGTTATACTGTGTGTCACAGAGGAGGATGCTAGTGTATTATATTGTGTGTCACAGAGGAAGCTGCTAGTGTGTATTATTGTGTGTCACAGAGGAGGATGCTACTGTATTATATTGTGTGTCACAGAGGAGGGTGCTAGTGTGTTATATTGTGTGTCACAGAGGAAGCTGCTAGTGTTAATTATTGTGTGTCACAGAGGAGGGTGCTAGTGTGTTATATAGTGTGTCACAGAGGAGGATGCTAGTGTGTTATATTGTGTGTCACAGAGGAGGATGCTAGTGTATTATATTGTGTGTCACAGAGGAAGCTGCTAGTGTGTATTATTGTGTGTCACAGAGGACGATGCTAGTGTATTATATTGTGTGTCACAGAGGAAGCTGCTAGTGTGTATTAATGTGTGTCACAGAGGAGGATGCTAGTGTGTTATATTGTGTGTCACAGAGGAAGCTGCTAGTGTGTTATATTGTGTGTCACAGAGGAGGATGCTAGTGTATTATATTGTGTGTCACAGAGGAAGCTGCTAGTGTGTTATATTGTGTGTCACAGAGGAGGATGCTAGTGTGTATTATTGTGTGTCACAGAGGAGGATGCTAGTGTATTATATTGTGTGTCACCGAGGAAGCTGCTAGTGTGTTATATTGTGTGTCACAGAGGAGGATGCTAGTGTGTATTATTGTGTGTCACAGAGGAGGATGCTAGTGTATTATATTGTGTGTCACCGAGGAAGCTGCTAGTGTGTTATATTGTGTGTCACAGAGGAGGATGCTAGTGTGTATTATTGTGTGTCACAGAGGAGGATGCTAGTGTATTATATTGTGTGTCACCGAGGAAGATGCTAGTATGTTATACTGTGTGTCACAGAGGAGGATGCTTGTGTCACAGAGAAGGATGCTAGTGAATTATATTGTGTGTCACAGAGGAGGATGCTAGTGTGTTATATTGTGTGTCACAGAGAAGGATGCTAGTGTGTTATATTGTGTGTCACAGAGGAAGCTGCTAGTGTGTTATATTGTGTGTCACAGAGGAGGATGCTAGTTTGTTATATTGTGTGTCACAGAGGAGGATGCTAGTGTGTTATATTGTGTGTCACAGAGGAGGATGCTAGTGTGTTATATTGTGTGTCACAGAGGAAGCTGCTAGTGTGTTATATTGTGTGTCACAGAGGAAGGTGCTAGTGTGTTATATTGTGTGTCACAGAGGAGGGTGCTGGTGTATTATACTGTGTGTCACAGAGGAGGATGCTAGTGTGTTATACTGTGTGTCACAGAGGAAGGTGCTAGTGTGTTATATTGTGTGTCACAGAGGAGGATGCTAGTGTATTATATTGTGTGTCACAGAAGAAGCTGCTAGTGTATTATATTGTGTGTCACAGAGGAAGCTGCTAGTGTCACAGAGGAGGATGCTAGTGTATTATATCGTGTGTCACAGAGGAAGCTGCTAGTGTGTTATATTGTGTGTCACAGAGGAGGATGCTAGTGTTATATTGTGTGTCACAGAGGAGGATGCTAGTGTATTATATTGTGTGTCACAGAAGAGGATGCTAGTGTGTTATACTGTAGTGTGTGTCACAGAAGGATGCTAGTGTGTTATCTTGTGTGTCACAGAAGGATGCTAGTGTGTTATATTGTGTGTCACAGAGGAGGATGCTAGTGTTTTATACTGTAGTGTGTGTCACATAGAAGGATGCTAGTGTATTATATTGTGTGTCACAGAGGAGGATGCTAGTGTATTATATTGTGTGTCACAGAGGAGGATGCTAGTGTGTTATATTGTGTGTCACAGAGAAGGACGCTAGTGTGTTATATTGTGTGTCACAGGAAGCTGCTAGTGTTATATTGTGTGTCACAGAGAAGGATGCTAGTGTATTATATTGTGTGTCACAGAGGAGGATGCTAGTGTGTTATATTGTGTGTCACAGAGAAGGATGCTAGTGTGTTATATTGTGTGTCACAGAGAAGGATGCTAGTGTGTTATATTGTGTGTCACAGAGGAAGCTGCTAGTGTTATATTGTGTGTCACAGAGGAGGATGCTAGTGTGTTATATTGTGTGTCACAGAGGAGGATGCTAGTGTGTTATACTGTAGTGTGTGTCACAGAAGGATGCTAGTGTATTATAGTGTGTGTCACAGAGGAGGGTGCTAGTGTTTTATATTGTGTGTCACAGAGAAGGATGGTAGTGTGTTATACTGTGTGTCACAGAGAAGGATGCTAGTGTGTTATATTGTGTGTCACAGAGGAAGCTGCTAGTGTATTATATTGTGTGTCACAGAGGAGGATGCTAGTGTATTATATTGTGTGTCACAGAGGAGGATGCTAGTGTGTTATATTATGTGTCACAGAGGAGGATGCTAGTGTTGTGTGTCACACAGGGGGATGGTAGTGTTGTGTGTCACAGGGGGATGGTAGTGTTGTGTGTCACAGGGGGATGGTAGTGTTGTGTGTTACACGGGGGGATGGAAGTGTTGTGTGTCACACGGGGGGATGGCAGTGATGTGTGTCACAGGGGGATGGCAGTATTGTGTGTCACACGGGGGGATGGTAGTGTTTATTGTCACACAGTACGATGGCAGTGTTGTGTGTCACACGGGGATGGCAGTGTTGTGTGTCACACAGGGGGATGGTAGTGTTTATTGTCACACAGTACGATGGCAGTGTTGTGTGTCACACGGGGATGGCAGTGTTGTGTGTCACACAGGGGGATGGTAGTGTTGTATGTCACACAGGGGGATGGCAGTGTTGTGTGTCACACGGGGATGGTAGTATTGTGTGTCACATAGGGGGATGGCAGTGTTGTGTGTCACACGGGGATGGCAGTGTTGTGTGTCACACTGGGGGATGGCAGTGTTGTGTGTCACACGGGGATGGCAGTGTTGTGTGTCACACTGGGGGATGGTAGTGTTGTGTGTCACAGGGGGATGGTAGTATTGTGTGTCACACAGGGGGATGGCAGTGTTGTGTGTCACACAGGGGGATGGTAGTGTTGTATGTCACACAGGGGGATGGCAGTGTTGTGTGTCACACGGGGATGGTAGTATTGTGTGTCACACAGGGGGATAGCAGTGTTGTGTCACACGGGGATGGCAGTGTTGTGTGTCACACTGGGGGATGGCAGTGTTGTGTGTCACACGGGGGGATGGCAGTGATGTGTGTCACACGGGGGGATGGCAGTGTTGTGTGTCACACAGGGGGATGGTAGTATTGTGTGTCACACAGGGGGATGGTAGTGTTGTGTGTCACACAGGGGGATGGTAGTATTGTGTGTCACACAGGGGGATGGTAGTGTTGTGTGTCACACACGGGGACGGCAGTGTTGTGTGTCACACAGGGGTATGGTAGTATTGTGTGTCACACGGGGACGGCAGTGTTGTGTGTCACACAGGGGTATGGTAGTATTGTGTGTCACACACGGGGATGGAAGTGTCGGATGTTGGTAATCACACGTCCTCTTTGTATGCTGCAGAGAATTACAGGGCTGTGTATGTGTTTAGCTGCTGCTCCCCGTAGGGACATCCTGCTGGTGCTGCTCCCATTGCTATATCTGTGTATGTTATTATCAGCCACTATTTATAGTCACTGTGCAGCTCCCTGTGTAACCACACATCACTGCGGCTGGAAGTATAGGCATCCCTGGTTCCGTGTGCTCTCAGTGTAAAGGCACGGGGGTGGGGCAGAGGGCAAGATCCCCTGTACAGGAAGAAAGGGGCCACATGTGCTGGGTGCAGGGAGATATTTCCCCACAGTTAGGAGACACCTCCTTATAACGTAATGGCAGAGATCTGCGGGTGCATTAGAGCACAGGGGTGAGGTGCTGCGGAGAGAATGGGGAGTGTGGGAGGCTGTGAGGAGGCGCAGTGGACAGAGATCCAGAATAGGTCAGGAAGGAATAGACTCATGCTGAGGATTACATGACGTGATCCTGGTAAGCTAGATCTGTGTCCTGAGCTGCTTTTCTCTATAATGAGTGTACAGTATATGGGGATCTTGTTAACAATCTCCATTAAGTCATTAAAGAAAGGAAATGCCACAGATGAAGGATAAAGAAAGCGCCTTCCTATTGGTAATTGATTGTAAAGGGATTTACAAAGATCAAGCTGAGCAGCCTCTGGAACATACAGTAATAATACACCAATAGGTAGCGTGCACAGAGATGCAGCTGTGTCCCAAACATTTCCCTACAGTCCTGCGACAGTCAGTGTGTAAATGCTGTTACGTAACTGATTGTCCGGAGTATAATCTTTATTCTGTCTGCATCTCGGCAAGGACTGGTGTTTCCTTGTATTACTAGTGCTATTTTCAAGCCTAAATATAATATATTTCTCTGACGTCCTAAGTGGATGCTGGGGACTCCGTAAGGACCATGGGGAATAGCGGCTCCGCAGGAGACAGGGCACAAAAGTAAAAGCTTTAGGATCAGGTGGTGTGCACTGGCTCCTCCCCCTATGACCCTCCTCCAAGCCTCAGTTAGGTTTTTGTGCCCGGCCGAGAAGGGTGCAATCTAGGTGGCTCTCCTAAAGAGCTGCTTAGAGTAAAAGTTTTGTTAGGTTTTTTATTTTCAGTGAGTCCTGCTGGCAACAGGCTCACTGCAACGAGGGACTTAGGGGAGAAGAAGTGAACTCACCTGCGTGCAGGATGGATTGGCTTCTTAGGCTACTGGACACTAGCTCCAGAGGGACGATCACAGGTACAGCCTGGATGGGTCACCGGAGCCGCGCCGCCGACCCCCTTGCAGATGCTGAAGAGAGAAGAGGTCCAGAAATCGGCGGCTGAAGACTTCCCAGTCTTCTTAAGGTAGCGCACAGCACGGCAGCTGTGCGCCATTGCTCTCAGCACACTTCACACCAACGGTCACTGAGGGTGCAGGGCGCTGGGGGGGGCGCCCTGGGCAGCAATGAAAGTACCTATGCTGGCTAAAAATACATCACATATAGCCTCTGGGGCTATATGGATGTATTTAACCCCTGCCAGGTTGTCAGAAAAACGGGAGAAGAAGCCCGCCGAAAAGGGGGCGGGGCCTATTCTCCTCAGCACACAGCGCCATTTTCCTACACAGCTCCGCTGCTAGGAAGGCTCCCAGGCTCTCCCCTGCACTGCACTACAGAAACAGGGTTAAAACAGAGAGGGGGGGCACTTATTTGGCGATATTATTATATATTAAGATGCTATAAGGGAAAACACTTATATAAGGTTGTCCCTGTATAATTATAGCGTTTTGGTGTGTGCTGGCAAACTCTCCCTCTGTCTCCCCAAAGGGCTAGTGGGGTCCTGTCCTCTATCAGAGCATTCCCTGTGTGTGTGCTGTGTGTCGGTACGTGTGTGTCGACATGTATGAGGACGATGTTGGTGAGGAGGCGGAGCAATTGCCTGTAATGGTGATGTCACTCTCTAGGGAGTCGACACCGGAATGGATGGCTTATTTAGGGAATTACGTGATAATGTCAACACGCTGCAAGGTCGGTTGACGACATGAGACGGCCGGCAAACCAATTAGTACCTGTCCAGGCGTCTCAAACACCGTCAGGGGCTTTAAAACGCCCATTACCTCAGTCGGTCGACACAGACACGGACACTGACTCCAGTGTCGACGGTGAAGAAACAAACGTATTTTCCATTAGGGCCACACGTTACATGTTAAGGGCAATGAAGGAGGTGTTACATATTTCTGATACTACAAGTACCACAAAAAAGGGTATTATGTGGGATGTGAAAAAACTACCTGTAGTTTTTCCTGAATCAGATAAATTAAATGAAGAGTGTGATGATGCGTGGGTTTCCCCCGATAGAAAATTATTGGCGTTATACCCTTTCCCGCCAGAAGTTAGGGCGCGTTGGGAAACACCCCCTAGGGTGGATAAGGCGCTCACACGCTTATCAAAACAAGTGGCGTTACCGTCTCCAGATACGGCCGCCCTCAAGGAGCCAGCTGATAGGAGGCTGGAAAATATCCTAAAAAGTATATACACACATACTGGTGTTATACTGCGACCAGCGATCGCCTCAGCCTGGATGTGCAGCGCTGGGGTGGCTTGGTCGGATTCCCTGACTGAAAATATTGATACCCTTGACAGGGACAGTATTTTCTTGACTATAGAGCATTTAAAAGATGCATTTCTATATATGCGAGATGCACAGAGGGATATTTGCACTCTGGCATCAAGAGTAAGTGCGATGTCCATGTCTGCCAGAAGATGTTTATGGACACGACAGTGGTCAGGTAAACGGCACATGGAAGTATTGCCGTATAAAGGGGAGGAGTTATTTGGGGTCGGTCCATCGGAGCTGGGGGCCACGGCAACAGCTGGAAAATCCACCTTTTTTACCCCAAGTCACATCTCAGCAGAAAAAGACATTGTCTTTTCAGCCTCAGTCCTTTCGTCCCCATAAGGGCAAGCGGGCAAAAGGCCAGTCATATCTGCCCAGGGGTAGAGGAAGGGGAAGAAGACTGCAGCAGGCAGCTCCTTCCCAGGAACAGAAGCCCTCCACCGCTTCTGCCAAGTCCTCAGCATGACGCTGGGGCCGTACAAGCGGACTCAGGTGCGGTGGGGGGTCGTCTCAAGAGTTTCAGCGCGCAGTGGGCTCACTCGCAAGTGGACCCCTGGATCCTACAAGTAGTATCCCAGGGGTACAGATTGGAAGTTCGAGACGTCTCCCCCTCGCAGGTTCCTGAAGTCTGCTTTACCAACGTCTCCCTCCGACAGGGAGGCAGTATTGGAAACAATTCACAAGCTGTATTCCCAGCAGGTGATAATCAAAGTACCCCTCCTACAACAAGGAAAGGGGTATTATTCCACACTATTTGTGGTACTGAAGCCAGACGGCTCGGTGAGACCTATTCTAAATCTGAAATCTTTGAACACTTACATACAAAGGTTCAAATCAAGATGGAGTCACTCAGAGCAGTGATAGCGAACCAGGAAGAAGGGGACTATATGGTGTCCCTGGACATCAAGGATGCTTACCTCCATGTCCCAATTTGCCCTTCTCACCAAGGGTACCTCAGGTTCGTGGTACAGAACTGTCACTATCAGTTTCAGACGCTGCCGTTTGGATTGTCCACGGCACCCCGGGTCTTTACCAAGGTAATGGCCGAAATGATGATTCTTCTTCAAAGAAAAGGCGTCTTAATTATCCCTTACTTGGACGATCTCCTGATAAGGGCAAGGTCCAGAGAACAGTTGGAGGTCGGAGTAGCACTATCTCAAGTAGTTCTACGACAGCACGGGTGGATTCTAAATATTCCAAAATCGCAGCTGATTCCGACGACACGTCTGCTGTTCCTAGGGATGATTCTGGACACAGTCCAAAAAAAAGGTGTTTCTCCCGGAGGAGAAAGCCAGGGAGTTATCCGAGCTAGTTAGGAACCTCCTAGAACCAGGCCAAGTGTCAGTGCATCAATGCACAAGAGTCCTGGGAAAAATGGTGGCTTCTTACGAAGCGATTCCATTCGGCAGATTTCACGCAAGAATTTTTCAGTGGGATCTGCTGGACGAATGGTCCGGATCGCATCTTCAGATGCATCAGCGGATAATCCTGTCTCCAAGGACAAGGGTGTCTCTTCTGTGGTGGCTGCAGAGTGCTCATCTACTAGAGGGCAGCAGATTCGGCATTCAGGACTGGGTCCTGGTGACCACGGATGCCAGCCTGAGAGGCTGGGGAGCAGTCACACAGGGAAGAAATTTCCAAGGAGTGTGGTCAAGTCTGGAGACTTCTCTCCACATAAATATACTGGAGCTAAGGGCAATTTACAATGCTCTGAGCCTAGGAAGACCTCTGCTTCAAAGTCAACCGGTGCTGATCCAGTCGGACAACATCACGGCAGTCGCCCACGTAAACAGACAGGGCGGCACAAGAAGCAGGAGGGCAATGGCAGCAAGGATTCTTCGCTGGGCGAAAAATCATGTGATAACACTGTCAGCGGTGTTCATTCCGGGAGTGGACAACTGGGAAGCAGACTTCCTCAGCAGGCACGACCTCCACCCGGGAGAGTGGGGACTTCATCTAGAAGTCTTCCACATGATTGTGAACCGTTGGGAAAGACCAAAGGTGGACATGATGGCGTCCCGTCTGAACAAAAAACTGGACAGGTATTGCGCCAGGTCAAGAGACCCTCAGGCAATAGCAGGGACGCTCTGGTAACACCGTGGGTGTACCAGTCGGTGTATGTGTTCCCTCCTCTGCCTCTCATACCCAAGGTACTGAGAATTATAAGACGGAGAGGAGTAAGAACTATACTCGTGGCTCCGGATTGGCCAAGAAGGACTTGGTACCCGGAACTTCAAGAGATACTAAGAAGGGACTTGCTTCAGCAAGGATCATGTCTGTTCCAAGTCTTACCGCGGCTGCGTTTGACGGCATGGCGGTTGAACGCCGGATCCTAAGGGAAAAAGGCATTCCGGAAGAGGTCATCCCTACCCTGGTCAGAGCCAGGGAGGAGGTGACCGCACAACATTATCACCACATTTGGCGAAAATATGTTGCATGGTGTGAGGCCAGGAAGGCCCCACGGAGGAATTTCAACTCGGTCGATTCCTGCATTTCCTGCAAACAGGAGTGTCTATGGGCCTCAAATTGGGGTCCATTAAGGTTCAAATTTCGGCCCTGTCGATTTTCTTCCAGAAAGAATTGGCTTCAGTTCCTGAAGTCCAGAAGTTTGTCTGGGGAGTACTGCATATACAACCCCCTTTTGTGCCTCCAGTGGCACTGTGGGATCTCAACGTAGTTCTGGGATTCCTCAAATCACATTGGTTTAAACCGCTCAAATCTGTGGATTTGAAATATCTCACATGGAAAGTGACCATGCTGTTGGCCCTGGCCTCGGCCAGGCGAGTGTCAGAATTGGCGGCTTTGTCTCACAAAAGCCCATATCTGATTGTCCATTCGGACAGGGCAGAGCTGCGGACTCGTCCCCAGTTTCTCCCTAAGGTGGTGTCAGCGTTTCACCTGAACCAGCTTATTGTGGTACCTGCGGCTACTAGGGACTTGGAGGACTCCAAGTTGCTAGATGTTGTCAGGGCCCTGAAAATATATGTTTCCAGGACGGCTGGAGTCAGGAAAACTGACTTGCTGTTATCCTGTATGCACCCAACAAACTGGGTGCTCTTGCTTCTAAGCAGACGATTGTTAGTTGGATGTGTAATACAATTCAGCTTGCACATTCTGTGGCAGGCCTGCCACAGCCAAAATATGTAAATGCCCATTCCACAAGGAAGGTGGGCTCATCTTGGGCGGCTGCCCGAGGGGTCTCGGCTTTACAACTTTGCCGAGCTGCTACTTGGTCATGGGCAAACACGTTTGCAAAATTCTACAAATTTGATACCCTGGCTGAGGAGGACCTGGAGTTCTCTCATTCGGTGCTGCAGAGTCATCCGCACTCTCCCGCCCGTTTGGGAGCTTTGGTATAATCCCCATGGTCCTTACGGAGTCCCCAGCATCCACTTAGGACGTCAGAGAAAATAAGAATTTACTTACCGATAATTCTATTTCTCGTAGTCCGTAGTGGATGCTGGGCGCCCATCCCAAGTGCGGATTGTCTGCAATACTTGTACATAGTTATTGTTAACTAAAACGGGTTATTATTGTTGTGAGCCATCTTTTCAGAGGCTCCGCTGTTATCATGCTGTTAACTGGGTTCAGATCACAGGTTGTACAGTGTGATTGGTGTGGCTGGTATGAGTCTTACCCGGGATTCAAAATCCTTCCTTATTGTGTACGCTCGTCCGGGCACAGTATCCTAACTGAGGCTTGGAGGAGGGTCATAGGGGGAGGAGCCAGTGCACACCACCTGATCCTAAAGCTTTTACTTTTGTGCCCTGTCTCCTGCGGAGCCGCTATTCCCCATGGTCCTTACGGAGTCTCCAGCATCCACTACGGACTACGAGAAATAGAATTATCGGTAAGTAAATTCTTATTTTTTCTCTGACGTCCTAAGTGGATGCTGGGGACTCCGTAAGGACCATGGGGAATAGCGGCTCCGCAGGAGACAGGGCACAAAAGTAAAAGCTTTAGGATCAGGTGGTGTGCACTGGCTCCTTCCCCTATGACCCTCCTCCAAGCCTCAGTTAGGTTTTTGTGCCCGGCCGAGAAGGGTGCAATCTAGGTGGCTCTCCTAAAGAGCTGCTTAGAGTAAAAGTTTTGTTAGGTTTTTTATTTTCAGTGAGTCCTGCTGGCAACAGGCTCACTGCAACGAGGGACTTAGGGGAGAAGAAGTGAACTCACCTGCGTGCAGGATGGATTGGCTTCTTAGGCTACTGGACACTAGCTCCAGAGGGACGATCACAGGTACAGCCTGGATGGGTCACCGGAGCCGCGCCGCCGACCCCCTTGCAGATGCTGAAGAGAGAAGAGGTCCAGAAATCGGCGGCTGAAGACTTCCCAGTCTTCATGAGGTAGCGCACAGCACTGCAGCTGTGCGCCATTGCTCTCAGCACACTTCACACCAACGGTCACTGAGGGTGCAGGGCGCTGGGGGGGGCGCCCTGGGCAGCAATGAAAGTACCTATGCTGGCTAAAAATACATCACATATAGCCTCTGGGGCTATATGGATGTATTTAACCCCTGCCAGGTTGTCAGAAAAACGGGAGAAGAAGCCCGCCGAAAAGGGGGCGGGGCCTATTCTCCTCAGTACACAGCGCCATTTTCCTACACAGCTCCGCTGCTAGGAAGGCTCCCAGGCTCTCCCCTGCACTGCACTACAGAAACAGGGTTAAAACAGAGAGGGGGGGCACTTATTTGGCGATATTATTATATATTAAGATGCTATAAGGGAAAACACTTATATAAGGTTGTCCCTGTATAATTATAGCGTTTTGGTGTGTGCTGGCAAACTCTCCCTCTGTCTCCCCAAAGGGCTAGTGGGGTCCTGTCCTCTATCAGAGCATTCCCTGTGTGTGTGCTGTGTGTCGGTACATGTGTGTCGACATGTATGAGGACGATGTTGGTGAGGAGGCGGAGCAATTGCCTGTAATGGTGATGTCACTCTCTAGGGAATCGACACCGGAATGGATGGCTTATTTAGGGAATTACGTGATAATGTCAACACGCTGCAAGGTCGGTTGACGACATGAGACGGCCGGCAAACCAATTAGTACCTGTCCAGGCGTCTCAAACACCGTCAGGGGCTTTAAAACGCCCATTTACCTCAGTCGGTCGACACAGACACGGACACTGACTCCAGTGTCGACGGTGAAGAAAAAAACGTTTCTCTGACGTCCTAAGTGGATGCTGGGGACTCCGTAAGGACCATGGGAATAGCGGCTCCGCAGGAGACAGGGCACAAAAATAAAGCTTTAGGATCAGGTGGTGTGCACTGGCTCCTCCCCCTATGACCCTCCTCCAAGCCTCAGTTAGGTTTTTGTGCCCGTCCGAGCAGGGTGCAATCTAGGTGGCTCTCTTAAGGAGCTGCTTAGAAAAAGTTTTTAGTAGAGATGAGCGGATTCGGTTTTACTCGGTTTTACTCGGTTCTCAAAACCGAATCTTATTGGCTATCCAAAACACGTGACATCCGTGAGCCAATTAGATGCCGTTTTGAGAACCGAGTAAAACCGAGTAAAACCGAACCCGCTCATCTCTAGTTTTTAGGTTTTTTATGTTCAGTGAGTCCTGCTGGCAACAGGCTCACTGCATCGAGGGACTTAGGGGAGAGAAGTTCAACTCACCTGCGTGCAGGATGGATTGGCTTCTTAGGCTACTGGACACCATTAGCTCCAGAGGGAGTCGGAACACAGGTCTCACCCTGGGGTTCGTCCCGGAGCCGCGCCGCCGACCCCCCTTGCAGATGCTGAAGATTGAAGGTCCAGAAACCGGCGGCAGAAGGCTTTTCAGTCTTCATGAAGGTAGCACACAGCACTGCAGCTGTGCGCCATTGTTGTCACACACTTCACACCATAGGTCACGGAGGGTGCAGGGCGCTGCTGGGGGCGCCCTGGGCAGCAATGTATAATACCTTTTATGGCTAAAAAAAATACATCACATATAGCCCTTGAGGCTATATGGATGTATTAAACCCATGCCAGATATCTCAAACTCCGGGAGAAAAGCCCGCCGGAATAGGGGGCGGGGCTTATTCTCCTCAGCACACAGCGCCATTTTCCTGCTCAGCTCCGCTGTGAGGAAGGCTCCCAGGACTCTCCCCTGCACTGCACTACAGAAACAGGGTAAAACAGAGAGGGGGGGCACTTTTTTTGGCGATATTTTATATATTTAGGCTGCTATAAGGATACAACACTTATATAAGGTTGTTCCCATATATATTATAGCGCTTGGGTGTGTGCTGGCAAACTCTCCCTCTGTCTCCCCAAAGGGCTAGTGGGGTCCTGTCTTCGATAAGAGCATTCCCTGTGTGTCTGTTGTGTGTCGGTACGTGTGTGTCGACATGTATGAGGACGATGTTGGTGTGGAGGCAGAGCAATTGCCGATAATGGTGATGTCACCCCCCAGGGAGTCGACACCGGAATGGATGGCTTTGTTTATGGAATTACGTGATAATGTCAGCACATTACAAAAATCAGTTGACGACATGAGACGGCCGGAAAACCAGTTGGTACCTGCCCAGGCGTCTCAGACACCGTCAGGGGCTGTAAAACGCCCTTTACCTCAGTCGGTCGACACAGACCCAGACACGGACACTGAATCTAGTGTCGACGGTGAAGAAACAAACGTATTTTCAAGTAGGGCCACACGTTATATGATCACGGCAATGAAGGAGGCTTTGCATATCTCTGATACTGCAAGTACCACAAAAAGGGGTATTATGTGGGGGGTGAAAAAACTACCTGTAGTTTTTCCTGAATCAGAGGAATTGAATGATGTATGTGATGAAGCGTGGGTTAACCCAGATAGAAAAGTGCTAATTTCAAAAAAGTTATTAGCATTATACCCTTTCCCGCCAGAGGTTAGGGCGCGCTGGGAAACACCCCCTAGGGTGGATAAGGCGCTCACACGCTTATCAAAACAAGTGGCGTTACCGTCTCCTGATACGGCCGCCCTCAAGGATCCAGCTGATAGGAGGCTGGAAACTACCCTAAAAAGTATATACACACATACTGGTGTTATACTGCGACCAGCCATCGCCTCAGCCTGGATGTGCAGTGCTGGGGTGGTCTGGTCGGATTCCCTGACTGAAAATATTGATACCCTGGATAGGGACAGTATTTTATTGACTATAGAGCAATTAAAGGATGCTTTCCTTTATATGCGAGATGCTCAGAGGGATATTTTCACTCTGGCATCGAGAGTAAATGCGATGTCCATATCTGCCAGAAGAAGTTTATGGACGCGACAGTGGTCAGGTGATGCGGATTCTAAACGACATATGGAAGTATTGCCGTATAAAGGGGAGGAATTATTTGGCGTCGGTCTATCGGATCTGGTGGCCACGGCAACTGCCGGAAAATCCACCTTTTTACCTCAGACCCCCTCCCAACAGAAAAAGACACCGTCTTTTCAGCCGCAGTCCTTTCGGTCCTATAAGAACAAGCGGGCAAAAGGACAGTCATATCTGCCCCGGGGCAGAGGAAGGGGTAAGAGAGGACAGCAAGCAGCCCCTGCCCAGGAACAGAAGCCCTCCCAGGGTTCTGCAAAGCCCTCAGCATGACGCTGGGGCTTTACAAGCGGACTCAGGAGCGGTGGGGGGTCGACTCAAGAATTTCAGCGCACAGTGGGCTTGCTCACAGGTGGACCCCTGGATTCTACAGGTAGTATCTCAGGGTTACAGGTTGGAATTCGAGAAGTCTCCCCCTCGCCGGTTCCTAAAGTCTGCTTTGCCAACGTCTCCCTCAGACAGGGCGACGGTATTGGAAGCCATTCACAAGCTGTTTTCTCAGCAGGTGATAGTCAAGGTACCCCTCCTACAACAAGGAAAAGGGTATTACTCCACGCTATTTGTGGTACCGAAGCCGGACGGCTCGGTAAGACCTATTCTAAATCTGAAATCTTTGAACCTGTACATACAGAAATTCAAATTCAAGATGGAGTCACTCAGAGCAGTGATAGCGAATCTGGAAGAAGGGGACTTTATGGTGTCCCTGGACATAAAGGATGCTTACCTGCATGTCCCAATTTGCCCTTCACATCAAGGGTACCTCAGGTTCGTGGTGCAAAACTGTCATTATCAGTTTCAGACGCTGCCGTTTGGATTGTCCACGGCACCTCGGGTCTTTACCAAGGTAATGGCCGAAATGATGATTCTTCTTCGAAGAAGAGGCGTATTAATTATCCCTTACTTGGACGATCTCCTGATAAGGGCAAGGTCCAGAGAACAGCTGGAGGACGGAGTAGCACTAACCCAATTAGTGCTGCAACAACACGGGTGGATTCTGAATTTTCCAAAATCTCAGTTGACACCGACAACACGTCTGCTGTTCCTGGGAATGATTCTGGACACGGTTCAGAAAAAGGTGTTTCTTCCGGAGGAGAAAGCCAAGGAGTTATCCAAACTTGTCAGGAACCTCCTAAAACCAGGAAAAGTGTCTGTGCATCAATGCACAAGAGTCCTGGGAAAGATGGTGGCTTCTTACGAAGCGATTCCATTCGGCAGATTCCACGCACGAACTTTTCAGTGGGATCTGTTGGACAAATGGTCCGGATCGCATCTGCAGATGCACCAGCGGATAACCTTATCACCACGGACAAGGGTGTCTCTTCTGTGGTGGTTGCAGAGTGCTCATCTGTTAGAGGGCCGCAGATTCGGCATACAGGACTGGGTCCTGGTGACCACGGATGCCAGTCTGAGAGGCTGGGGAGCGGTCACACAGGGAAGAAACTTCCAGGGAGTATGGTCAAGCCTGGAGATGTCTTTTCACATAAATATACTGGAGCTAAGAGCGATTTACAATGCTCTAAGTCTGGCAAAACCCCTGCTTCAGGGTCAGCCGGTGTTGATCCAGTCGGACAACATCACGGCAGTTGCCCACGTAAACAGACAGGGCGGCACAAGAAGCAGGACAGCAATGGCAGAAGCTGCAAGGATTCTTCGCTGGGCGGAAGATCATGTGATAGCACTGTCAGCAGTGTTCATTCCGGGAGTGGACAACTGGGAAGCAGACTTCCTCAGCAGACACGATCTACACCCGGGAGAGTGGGGACTTCATCCAGAAGTCTTCCACATGATTGTGAACCGTTGGGAAAAACCAAAGGTGGATATGATGGCGTCCCGCCTCAACAAAAAACTGGACAGGTATTGCGCCAGGTCAAGAGACCCTCAGGCAATAGCTGTGGACGCTCTGGTAACACCGTGGGTGTTCCAGTCAGTGTATGTGTTCCCTCCTCTGCCTCTCATACCAAAAGTACTGAGAATTATACGGCAAAGGAGAGTAAGAACGATACTCGTGGCTCCGGATTGGCCAGGAAGAACTTGGTACCCGGAACTTCAAGAGATGCTCACGGAGGATCCGTGGCCTCTACCTCTAAGACGGGACCTGCTTCAGCAGGGACCGTGTCTATTCCAAGACTTACCGCGGCTGCGTTTGACGGCATGGCGGTTGAACGCCAAATTCTAAGGGAAAAAGGCATTCCGGAAGAGGTCATTCCTACACTGGTAAAAGCCAGGAAGGAGGTGACTGCACAACATTATCACCGCATTTGGAGAAAATATGTTGCGTGGTGTGAGGCCAGGAAGGCCCCCACGGAGGAATTTCAACTGGGTCGATTCCTACATTTCCTGCAA
The DNA here is from genome assembly GCF_028390025.1 of Pseudophryne corroboree. Taxonomy (NCBI): domain Eukaryota; kingdom Metazoa; phylum Chordata; class Amphibia; order Anura; family Myobatrachidae; genus Pseudophryne; species Pseudophryne corroboree. Next base: position 56,260,536 of record NC_086447.1, on the reverse strand, counting down.
ACAGGATTGTCTATGGGCCTCAAATTGGGGTCCATTAAGGTTCAAATTTCGGCCCTGTCGATTTTCTTCCAGAAAGAATTGGCTTCAGTTCCTGAAGTCCAGACTTTTGTAAAAGGAGTACTACATATACAGCCCCCGGTTGTGCCCCCAGTGGCACCGTGGGATCTTAATGTAGTTTTGGATTTTCTCAAATCCCATTGGTTTGAGCCACTCAAATCGGTGGAGTTGAAATATCTTACATGGAAAGTAACCATGCTACTGGCCCTGGCTTCAGCCAGGAGAGTATCAGAATTAGCGGCTTTATCATATAAGAGCCCATATCTGATTTTCCATTTGGACAGGGCAGAACTGCGGACGCGTCCTCTTTTTCTGCCTAAGGTGGTGTCAGCGTTTCACCTGAACCAGCCTATTGTGGTGCCTGCGGCTACTAACGATTTGGAGGATTCCAAGTTGTTGGACGTGGTCCGGGCATTGAAAATATATATTTCAAGAACGGCTGGAGTCAGAAAGTCTGACTCGCTGTTTATATTGTATGCACCCAACAAGCTGGGTGCTCCTGCTTCTAAGCAGACGATTGCTCGTTGGATTTGTAGCACAATTCAACTTGCACATTCTGTGGCAGGCTTGCCACAACCAAAATCTGTCAAGGCCCATTCCACAAGGAAAGTGGGCTCATCCTGGGCGGCTGCCCGGGGGGTCTCGGCATTACTACTCTGCCGAGCAGCTACGTGGTCGGGGGAGAACACGTTTGTAAAATTCTACAAATTTGATACCCTGGCTAAAGAGGACCTGGAGTTCTCTCATTCGGTGCTGCAGAGTCATCCGCACTCTCCCGCCCGTTTGGGAGCTTTGGTATAATCCCCATGGTCCTTACGGAGTCCCCAGCATCCACTTAGGACGTCAGAGAAAATAAGATTTTACTTACCGATAAATCTATTTCTCGTAGTCCGTAGTGGATGCTGGGCGCCCATCCCAAGTGCGGATTGTCTGCAATACTTGTACATAGTTATTGTTACAAAAAAATCGGGTTGTTATTGTTGTGAGCCGTCTGTTCAGAGGCTCCTACGTTTGTCATACTGTTAACTGGGTTCAGATCACAAGTTGTACGGTGTGATTGGTGTGGCTGGTATGAGTCTTACCCGGGATTCAATATCCTTCCTTATTGTGTACGCTCGTCCGGGCACAGTATCCTAACTGAGGCTTGGAGGAGGGTCATAGGGGGAGGAGCCAGTGCACACCACCTGATCCTAAAGCTTTATTTTTGTGCCCTGTCTCCTGCGGAGCCGCTATTCCCATGGTCCTTACGGAGTCCCCAGCATCCACTACGGACTACGAGAAATAGATTTATCGGTAAGTAAAATCTTATTTTCTCTAACGTCCTAAGTGGATGCTGGGGACTCCGTCAGGACCATGGGGAATAGCGGCTCCGCAGGAGACAGGGCACAAAAATAAAGCTTTAGGATTAGGTGGTGTGTACTGGCTCCTCCCCCTATGACCCTCCTCCAAGCCCCAGTTAGGTTTTTGTGCCCGTCCGAGCAGGGTGCAATCTAGGTGGCTCTCCTAAAGAGCTGCTTAGAAAAAGTTTTTAGGTTTTTTATTTTCAGTGAGTCCTGCTGGCAACAGGCTCACTGCATCCAGGGACTTAGGGGAGAGAATTTCAACTCACCTGCGTGCAGGATGGATTGGATTCTTAGGCTACTGGACACCATTAGCTCCAGAGGGAGTCGGAACACAGGTCTCACCCTGGGGTTCGTCCCGGAGCCGCGCCGCCGACCCCCCTTACAGATGCTGAAGATTGAAGGTCCGGAAACAGGCGGCAGAAGGCTCTTCAGTCTTCATGAAGGTAGCGCACAGCACTGCAGCTGTGCGCCATTGTTGTCACACACTTCACACCAAGCGGTCACGGAGGGTGCAGGGCGCTGCTGGGGGCGCCCTGGGCAGCAATATTTAATACCTTTATGGCAAAAGAATACATCACATATAGCCATTGAGGCTATATGTATGTATTTAACCCATGCCAGATATCTAAAACTCCGGGAGAAAAGCCCGCCGAAATAGGGGGCGGGGCTTATTCTCCTCAGCACACAGCGCCATTTTCCTGCTCAGCTCTGCTGTGAGGAAGGCTCCCAGGACTCTCCCCTGCACTGCACTACAGAAACAGGGTAAAACAGAGAGGGGGGGCATTTTTTGGCGATATTTTGATATATTTAAGCTGCTATAAGGAACAACACTTATATAAGGTTGTTCCCATATATATTATAGCGCTTGGGTGTGTGCTGGCAAACTCTCCCTCTGTCTCCCCAAAGGGCTAGTGGGGTCCTGTCTTCGATAAGAGCATTCCCTGTGTGTCTGCTGTGTGTCGGTACGTGTGTGTCGACATGTATGAGGACGATGTTGGTATGGAGGCAGAGCAATTGCCGATAATGGTGATGTCACCCCCCAGGGAGTCGACACCGGAATGGATGGCTTTGTTTATGGAATTACGTGATAATGTCAGCACATTACAAAAATCAGTTGACGACATGAGACGGCCGGCAAACCAGTTAGTACCTGCCCAGGCGTCTCAGACACCGTCAGGGGCTGTAAAGCGCCCTTTACCTCAGTCGGTCGACACAGACCCAGACACAGACACTGAATCTAGTGTCGACGGTGATGAAACAAACGTATTTTCAAGTAGGGCCACACGTTATATGATCACGGCAATGAAGGAGGCTTTGCATATCTCTGATACTGCAAGTACCACAAAAAGGGGTATTATGTGGGGGGTGAAAAAACTACCTGTAGTTTTTCCTGAATCAGAGGAATTAAATGATGTATGTGATAAAGCGTGGGTTAACCCAGATAGAAAAGTGCTAATTTCAAAAAAGTTATTAGCATTATACCCTTTCCCGCCAGAGGTTAGGGCGCGCTGGGAAACACCCCCTAGGGTGGATAAGGCGCTCACACGCTTATCAAAACAAGTGGCGTTACCGTCTCCTGATACGGCCGCCCTCAGGGATCCAGCTGATAGGAGACTGGAAACTACCCTAAAAAGTATATACACACATACTGGTGTTATACTGCGACCAGCCATCGCCTCAGCCTGGATGTGCAGTGCTGGGGTCGTCTGGTTGGATTCCCTGACTGAAAATATTGATACCCTGGATAGGGACAGTATTTTATTGACTATAGAGCAATTAAAGGATGCTTTCCTTTATATGCGAGATGCTCAGAGAGATATTTGCACTCTGGCATCGAGAGTAAATGCGATGTCCATATCTGCCAGAAGGAGTTTATGGACGCGACAGTGGTCAGGTGATGCGGATTCCAAACGACATATGGAAGCATTGCCGTATAAAGGGGAGGAATTATTTGGCGTCGGTCTATCGGATCTGGTGGCCACGGCAACTGCCGGAAAATCCACCTTTTTACCTCAGACCCCCTCCCAACAGAAAAAGACACCGTCTTTTCAGCCGCAGTCCTTTCGGTCCTATAAGAACAAGCGGACAAAAGGACAGTCATATCTGCCTCGGGGCAGAGGAAGGGGTAAGAGAGGGCAGCAAGCAGCCCCTGCCCAGGAACAGAAGCCCTCCCAGGGTTCTGCAAAGCCCTCAGCATGACGCTGGGGCCTTACAAGCGGACTCAGGAGCGGTGGGGGGTCGACTCAAGAATTTCAGCGCACAGTGGGCTTGCTCACAGGTGGACCCCTGGATTCTGCAGGTAGTATCTCAGGGTTACAGGTTGGAATTCGAGAAGTCTCCCCCTCGCCGGTTCCTAAAGTCTGCTTTGCCAATGTCTCCCTCAGACAGGGCGACGGTATTGGAAGCCATTCACAAGCTGTTTTCTCAGCAGGTGATAGTCAAGGTACCCCTCCTACAACAGGGAAAGGGGTATTACTCCACGCTATTTGTGGTACCGAAGCCGGACGGCTCGGTAAGACCTATTCTAAATCTGAAATCTTTGAACCTGTACATACAAAAATTCAAGTTCAAGATGGAGTCACTCAGAGCAGTGATAGCGAATCTGGAAGAAGGGGACTTTATGGTGTCCCTGGACATAAAGGATGCTTACCTGCTTGTCCCAATTTGCCCTTCACATCAAGGGTACCTCAGGTTCGTGGTGCAAAACTGTCATTATCAGTTTCAGACGCTGCCGTTTGGATTGTCCACGGCACCTCGGGTCTTTACCAAGGTAATGGCCGAAATGATGATTCTTCTGCGAAGAAGAGGCGTATTAATTATCCCTTGGACGATCTCCTGATAAGGGCAAGGTCCAGAGAACAGCTGGAGGACGGAGTAGCACTAACCCAACTAGTGCTGCAACAACACGGGTGGATTCTGAATTTTCCAAAATCCCAGTTGACCCCGACGACACGTCTGCTGTTCCTGGGAATGATTCTGGACACGGTTCAGAAAAAGGTGTTTCTTCCGAAGGAGAAAGCCAGGGAGTTATCCGAACTTGTCAGGAACCTCCTAAAACCAGGGAAAGTGTCTGTGCATCAATGCACAAGAGTCCTGGGAAAGATGGTGGCTTCTTACGAAGCGATTCCATTCGGCAGATTCCACGCACGAATTTTTCAGTGGGATCTGCTGGACAAATGGTCCGGATCACATCTGCAGATGCATCAGCGGATAACCTTATCGCCACGGACAAGGGTGTCTCTTCTGTGGTGGTTGCAGAGTGCTCATCTGTTAGAGGGCCGCAGATTCGGCATACAGGACTGGGTCCTGGTGACCACGGATGCCAGTCTGAGAGGCTGGGGAGCGGTCACACAGGGAAGAAACTTCCAGGGAGTATGGTCAAGCCTGGAGATGTCTCTTCACATAAATATACTGGAGCTAAGAGCGATTTACAATGCTCTAAGTCTGGCAAAACCCCTGCTTCAGGGTCAGCCGGTGTTGATCCAGTCGGACAACATCACGGCAGTTGCCCACGTAAACAGACAGGGCGGCACAAGAAGCAGGACAGCAATGGCAGAAGCTGCAAGGATTCTTCGCTGGGCGGAAGATCATGTGATAGCACTGTCAGCAGTATTCATTCCGGGAGTGAACAACTGGGAAGCAGACTTCCTCAGCAGACACGATCTACACCCGGGAGAGTGGGGACTTCATCCAGAAGTCTTCCACATGATTGTGAACCGTTGGGAAAAACCAATGGTGGATATGATGGCGTCCCGCCTCAACAAAAAACTGGACAGGTATTGCGCCAGGTCAAGAGACCCTCAGGCAATAGCTGTGGACGCTCTGGTAACACCGTGAGTGTTCCAGTCAGTGTATGTGTTCCCTCCTCTGCCTCTCATACCAAAAGTACTGAGAATTATACGGCAAAAGGGAGTAAGAACGATACTAGTGGCTCCAGATTGGCCAAGAAGAACTTGGTACCCGGAACTTCAAGAGATGCTCACGGAGGATCCGTGGCCTCTACCTCTAAGACGGGACCTGCTTCAGCAGGGACCGTGTCTATTCCAAGACTTACCGCGGCTGCGTTTGACGGCATGGCGGTTGAACGCCGAATTCTAAGGGAAAAAGGCATTCCGGAAGAGGTCATTCCTACACTGGTAAAAGCCAGGAAGGAGGTGACTGCACAACATTATCACCGCATTTGGAGAAAATATGTTGCGTGGTGTGAGGCCAGGAAGGCCCCCACGGAGGAATTTCAACTGGGTCGATTCCTACATTTCCTGAAAACAGGATTGTCTATGGGCCTCAAATTGGGGTCCATTAAGGTTCAAATTTCGGCCCTGTCGATTTTCTTCCAGAAAGAATTGGCTTCAGTTCCTGAAGTCCAGACTTTTGTAAAAGGAGTACTACATATACAGCCCCCGGTTGTGCCCCCAGTGGCACCGTGGGATCTTAATGTAGTCTTGGATTTTCTCAAATCCCATTGGTTTGAGCCGCTCAAATCGGTGGAGTTGAAGTATCTTACATGGAAAGTAACCATGCTACTGGCCCTGGCTTCAGCCAGGAGAGTATCAGAATTGGCGGCTTTATCATATAAGAGCCCATATCTGATTTTTCCATACGGACAGGGCAGAACTGCGGACGCGTCCTCATTTTCTGCCTAAGGTGGTGTCAGCGTTTCACCTGAACCAGCCTATTGTGGTGCCTGCGGCTACTAACGATTTGGAGGATTCCAAGTTGTTGGACGTGGTCCGGGCATTGAAAATATATATTTCAAGAACGGCGGGAGTCAGAAAGTCTGACTCACTGTTTATATTGTATGCACCCAACAAGATGGGTGCTCCTGCTTCTATGCAGACGATTGCTCGTTGGATTTGTAGCACAATTCAACTTGCACATTCTGTGGCAGGCTTGCCACAACCTAAATCTGTCAAGGCCCATTCCACAAGGAAAGTGGGCTCATCCTGGGCGGCTGCCCGGGGGGTCTCGGCATTACAACTCTGCCGAGCTGCTACTTGGTCAGGGGCAAACACGTTTGCAAAATTCTACAAATTTGATACCCTGGCTGAGGAGGACCTTGAGTTATCTCATTCGGTGCTGCAGAGTCATCCGCACTCTCCCGCCCGTTTGGGAGCTTTGGTATAATCCCCATGGTCCTGACGGAGTCCCCAGCATCCACTTAGGACGTTAGAGAAAATAAGAATTTACTTACCGATAATTCTATTTCTCGTAGTCCGTAGTGGATGCTGGGCGCCCATCCCAAGTGCGGATTGTCTGCAATACTTGTACATAGTTATTGTTACAAACAAATTCGGGTTGTTATTGTTGTGAGCCGTCTGTTCAGAGGCTCCTACGTTTGTCATACTGTTAACTGGGTTCAGATCACAAGTTATACGGTGTGATTGGTGTGGCTGGTATGAGTCTTACCCGGGATTCAATATCCTTCCTTATTGTGTACGCTCGTCCGGGCACAGTATCCTAACTGAGGCTTGGAGGAGGGTCATAGGGGGAAGAGCCAGTACACACCACCTAATCCTAAAGCTTTATTTTTGTGCCCTGTCTCCTGCGGAGCCGCTATTCCCCATGGTCCTGACGGAGTCCCCAGCATCCACTACGGACTACGAGAAATAGAATTATCGGTAAGTAAATTCTTATTATTTTCCATTAGGGCCACACGTTACATGTTAAGGGCAATGAAGGAGGTGTTACATATTTCTGATACTACAAGTACCACAAAAAAGGGTATTATGTGGGGTGTGAAAAAACTACCTGTAGTTTTTCCTGAATCAGATAAATTAAATAAAGTGTGTGATGATGCGTGGGTTTCCCCCGATAGAAAATTATTGGCGTTATACCCTTTCCCGCCAGAAGTTAGGGCGCGTTGGGAAACACCCCTTAGGGTGGATAAGGCGCTCACACGCTTATCAAAACAAGTGGCGTTACCGTCTCCAGATACGGCCGCCCTCAAGGAGCCAGCTGATAGGAGGCTGGAAAATATCCTAAAAAGTATATACACACATACTGGTGTTATACTGCGACCAGCGATCGCCTCAGCCTGGATGTGCAGCGCTGGGGTGGCTTGGTCGGATTCCCTGACTGAAAATATTGATACCCTTGACAGGGACAGTATTTTATTGACTATAGAGCATTTAAAGGATGCATTTCTATATATGCGAGATGCACAGAGGAATATTTGCACTCTGGCATCAAGAGTAAGTGCGATGTCCATATCTGCCAGAAGATGTTTATGGACACGACAGTGGTCAGGTGATGCAGATTCCAAACGGCACATGGAAGTATTGCCGTATAAAGGGGAGGAGTTATTTGGGGTCGGTCCATCGGACCTGGTGGCCACGGCAACAGCTGGAAAATCCACCCTTTTTACCCCAAGTCACATCTCAGCAGAAAAAGACACCGTCTTTTCAGCCTCAGTCCTTTCGTCCCCATAAGGGCAAGCGGGCAAAAGGCCAGTCATATCTGCCCAGGGGTAGAGGAAAGGGAAGAAGACTGCAGCAGGCAGCCCCTTCCCAGGAACAGAAGCCCTCCAGCGCTTCTGCCAGGTCCTCAGCATGACGCTGGGGCCGTACAAGCGGACTCAGGTGCGGTGGGGGGTCGTCTCAAGAGTTTCAGCGCGCAGTGGGCTCACTCGCAAGTGGACCCCTGGATCCTACAAGTAGTATCCCAGGGGTACAGATTGGAAATTCGAGACGTCTCCCCCTCGCAGGTTCCTGAAGTCTGCTTTACCAACGTCTCCCTCCGACAGGGAGGCAGTATTGGAAACAATTTCACAAGCTGTATTCCCAGCAGGTGATAATCAAGGTACCCCTCCTACAACAAGGAAAGGGGTATTATTCCACACTATTTGTGGTACTGAAGCCAGACGGCTCGGTGAGACCTATTCTAAATCTGAAATCTTTGAACACTTACATACAAAGGTTCAAATCAAGATGGAGTCACTCAGAGCAGTGATAGCGAACCAGGAAGAAGGGGACTCTATGGTGTCCCTGGACATCAAGGATGCTTACCTCCATGTCCCAATTTGCCCTTCTCACCAAGGGTACCTCAGGTTCGTGGTACAGAACTGTCACTATCAGTTTCAGACGCTGCCGTTTGGATTGTCCACGGCACCCCGGGTCTTTACCAAGGTAATGGCCGAAATGATGATTCTTCTTCAAAGAAAAGGCGTCTTAATTATCCCTTACTTGGACGATCTCCTGATAAGGGCAAGGTCCAGAGAACAGTTGGAGGTCGGAGTAGCACTATCTCAAGTAGTTCTACGACAGCACGGGTGGATTCTAAATATTCCAAAATCGCAGCTGATTCCGACGACACGTCTGCTGTTCCTAGGGATGATTCTGGACACAGTCCAGAAAAAGGTGTTTCTCCCGGAGGAGAAAGCCAGGGAGTTATCCGAGCTAATAGAAAGGGTTTGTCAGTTCCGCACTAGTAGTGTGATGTATGGCCACACCTATGAATCTGATAAATCTGAAAATACCAATATACACAGTGCTTTTTAGTTAAAGCTATTAACAGCACTTCACTTATTGGTGGTGCTCCACCAAAAGACAAAAGAAATCCTTTTTGGGAGCACTCTTTTGAAATTTTGATCAATATTAAATCATATTATACAATGAAATGATGTGAAGATGAATAATTTAAAACTTAACTTTTATTCTGTTCCTTAAAAAAATGACCTATGCGGTCTTCTGTTCCCAACATTAGAGACCAATTATGGTCCGAGTATTAAGTATATCTATCTAAATTTCTTAGATAGGAAGATAGAAGGGTGAAATTATAAGTTATAATGAGAGTGAGCAGTATAGAATTACTCCACCAGTGTTGTTCAATTGTACTACACATCCAACAATATACGTGATCATCTTAGTGATATCCACAGTGCCTGGTATTCCTGAGGGGGACCACTCAGGAATACCAGGCACTGTGGATATCACTAAGATGATCACGTATATTTTCAATTGAACAACACTGGTGGAGTAATTCTATACTGCTCACTCTCATTATAACTTATAATTTCACCCTTCTATCTTCCTATATAAGAAATTTAGATAGATATACTTAATACTCGGACCATAATTGGTCTCTAATGTTGGGAACAGAAGACCGCATAGGTCATTTTTTTAAGGAACAGAATAAAAGTTAAGTTTTAAATTATTCATCTTCACATCATTTCATTGTATAATATGATTTAATATTGATCAAAATTTCAAAAGAGTGCTCCCAAAAAGGATTTCTTTTGTCTTTCCTTTCCTTCCATATATGTAGTTATCCGAGCTAGTCAGAAACCTCCTAAAACCAGGCCAAGTGTCAGTGCATCAATGCACAAGAGTCCTGGGATAAATGGTGGCTTCTTACGAAGCGATTCCATTCGGCAGATTTCACGCAAGAATTTTTCAGTGGGATCTGCTGGACGAATGGTCCGGATCGCATCTTCAGATGCATCAGCGGATAATCCTGTCTCCAAGGACAAGGGTGTCTCTTCTGTGGTGGCTGCAGAGTGCTCATCTACTAGAGGGCAGCACATTCGGCATTCAGGACTGGGTTCTGGTGACCACGGATGCCAGCCTGAGAGGCTGGGGAGCAGTCACACAGGGAAGAAATTTCCAAGGAGTGTGGTCAAGTCTGGAGACTTCTCTCCACATAAATATACTGGAGCTAAGGGCAATTTACAATGCTCTGAGCCTAGGAAGACCTCTGCTTCAAAGTCAACAGGTGCTGATCCAGTCGGACAACATCACGGCAGTCGCCCACGTAAACAGACAGGGCGGCACAAGAAGCAGGAGGGCAATGGCAGCAAGGATTCTTCGCTGGGCGAAAAATCATGTGATAACACTGTCAGCGGTGTTCATTCCGGGAGTGGACAACTGGGAAGCAGACTTCCTCAGCAGGAACGACCTCCACCCGGGAGAGTGGGGACTTCATCTGGAAGTCTTCCACATGATTGTGAACCGTTGGGAAAGACCAAAGGTGGACATGATGGCGTCCAGTATGAACAAAAAACTGGACAGGTATTGCGCCAGGTCAAGAGACCCTCAGGCAATAGCAGGGACGCTCTGGTAACACCGTGGGTGTACCAGTCGGTGTATGTGTTCCCTCCTCTGCCTCTCATACCCAAGGTACTGAGAATTATAAGACGGAGAGGAGTAAGAACTATACTCGTGGCTCCGGATTGGTCAAGAAGGACTTGGTACCCGGAACTTCAAGAGATACTAAGAAGGGACTTGCTTCAGCAAGGATCATGTCTGTTCCAAGACTTACCGCGGCTGCGTTGGACGGCATGGCGGTTGAACGCCGGATCCTAAGGGAAAAAGGCATTCCGGAAGAGGTCATCCCTACCCTGGTCAGAGCCAGGGAGGAGGTGACCGCACAACATTATCACCGCATTTGGCGAAAATATGTTGCATGGTGTGAGGCCAGGAAGGCCCCCACGGAGGAATTTCAACTCGGTCGATTCCTGCATTTCCTGCAAACAGGAGTGTCTATGGGCCTCAAATTGGGGTCCATTAAGGTTCAAATTTCGGCCCTGTCGATTTTCTTCCAGAAAGAATTGGCTTCAGTTCCTGAAGTCCAGAAGTTTGTCAAGGGAGTACTGCATATACAACCCCCTTTTGTGCCTCCAGTGGCACTGTGGGATCTCAACGTAGTTCTGGGATTCCTCAAATCACATTGGTTTAAACCGCTCAAATCTGTGGATTTGAAATATCTCACATGGAAAGTGACCATGCTGTTGGCCCTGGCCTCGGCCAGGCGAGTGTCAGAATTGGCAGCTTTGTCTCACAAAAGCCCATATCTGATTGTCCATTCGGACAGGGCAGAGCTGCGGACTCGTCCCCAGTTTCTCCCTAAGGTGGTGTCAGTGTTTCACCTGAACCAGCTTATTGTGGTACCTGCGGCTACTAGGGACTTGGAGGACTCCAAGTTGCTAGATGTTGTCAGGGCCCTGAAAATATAGGTTTCCAGGACGGCTGGAGTCAGGAAAACTGACTTGCTGTTATCCTGTATGCACCCAACAAACTGGGTGCTCTTGCTTCTAAGCAGACGATTGCTAGTTGGATGTGTAGTACAATTCAGCTTGCACATTCTGTGGCAGGCCTGCCACAGCCAAAATATGTAAATGCCCATTCCACAAGGAAGGTGGGCTCATCTTGGGCGGCTGCCCGAGGGGTCTCGGCTTTACCACTTTGCCGAGCTGCTACTTGGTCAGGGGCAAACACGTTTGCAAAATTCTACAAATTTGATACCCTGGCTGAGGAGGACCTGGAGTTCTCTCATTCGGTGCTGCAGAGTCATCCGCACTCTCCCGCCCGTTTGGGAGCTTTGGTATAATCCCCATGGTCCTTACGGAGTCCCCAGCATCCACTTAGGACGTCAGAGAAAATAAGAATTTACTTACCGATAATTCTATTTCTCGTAGTCCGTAGTGGATGCTGGGCGCCCATCCCAAGTGCGGATTGTCTGCAATACTTGTACATAGTTATTGTTACAAAAATCGGGTTATTATTGTTGTGAGCCATCTTTTCAGAGGCTCCGCTGTTATCATGCTGTTAACTGGGTTCAGATCACAGGTTGTACAGTGTGATTGGTGTGGCTGGTATGAGTCTTACCCGGGATTCAAAATCCTTCCTTATTGTGTACGCTCGTCCGGGCACTGTATCCTAACTGAGGCTTGGAGGAGGGTCATAGGGGGAGGAGCCAGTGCACACCACCTGATCCTAAAGCTTTTACTTTTGTGCCCTGTCTCCTGCGGAGCCGCTATTCCCCATGGTCCTTACGGAGTCCCCAGCATCCACTACGGACTACGAGAAATAGAATTATCGGTAAGTAAATTCTTATTATTATTAACCTTTACAGAGATTCTTTGATTATTGGTGTCAGTCCTGGCCCCAGGAACTTCCGCTCTAAGGGGGTCATTCCGAGTTGATCGCTCGCTAGCTACTTTTAGCAACCGTGCAAACGCATAGTCGCCGCCCACGGGGAAGTGTATTTTCGCTTTGCAGGAGTGCGAACGCCTGTGCAGCCGAGCGCCTGCAAACACATTTTGTGCAAAACAAGACCAGCCCTGTAGTTACTTATCCTGTGCGACGATTGCTGCGACGAGTGACACGGTAATGACGTCAGATACCTGCCCGGCCCAGAAAACGGTCAGTTGACACCCAGAAACGCCCTTTTCCTGTCACTCTCCTTGCGATCGGCTGTGCGAATGGAATCTTCGCTAGATCCAGTGCACAGCAGCGATGCTCTTTGTGCCCTTATGACGTGCATGAGCATTTCGGTGCATGCGCAGTTTTGCCATTTTTCTCTGACGTCCTAGTGGATGCTGGGACTCCGTAAGGACCATGGGGAATAGCGGCTCCGCAGGAGACAGGGCACAAGAATAAAAGCTTTAGGATCAGGTGGTGTGCACTGGCTCCTCCCCCCATGACCCTCCTCCAAGCCTCAGTTAGATTTTTGTGCCCGAACGAGAAGGGTGCAGGCTAGGTGGCTCTCCTAAGCTGCTTAGAATAAAAGTATATTTTTGGTTTTTTTATTTTCAGTGAGTCCTGCTGGCAACAGGCTCACTGCATCGTGGGACTAAGGGGAGAAGAAACGGACTCACCTGCGTGCAGAGTGGATCGGGTTTCTTAGGCTACTGGACATTAGCTCCAGAGGGACGATCACAGGTTCAGCCTGGATGGGTCCCGGAGCCGCGCCGCCGGCCCCCTTACAGAGCCAGAAGAGCGAAGAGGTCCGGTGAAATCGGCGGCAGAAGACGATCCTGTCTTCAGACTAAGGTAGCGCACAGCACCGTAGCTGTGCGCCATTGCTCTCAGCACACTTCACACTCCGGTCACTGAGGGTGCAGGGCGCTGGGGGGGAGCGCCCTGAGACGCAATATAACAGATAATACCTTAGATTGGCTAAAGAATACATCACATATAGCTCTTGGGCTATATGGATGTATTTTAACCCCTGCCATTTTTTACAGAAAAAGCGGGAGATAAGGACGTCGTGAAGGGGCGGAGCCTATCTCCTCAGCACACAAGCGCCATTTTCCCTCACAGCTCCGCTGGAAGGACGGCTCCCTGACTCTCCCCTGCAGACTTGCTACTGAATCAGGGTAAAAAAGAGAAGGGGGGGCACTATTGGCAGCTAAAAACTATACAGCAGCTATAAGGGAATAACACTTATATAAGGTTATCCCTGTATATATATATAGCGCTTGGTGTGTGCTGGCAGACTCTCCCTCTGTCTCTCCAAAGGGCTAGTGGGGTCCTGTCCTCTATCAGAGCATTTCCGGTGTGTGTGCTGTGTGTCGGTACGTGTGTGTCGACATGTATGAGGAGGAAAATGATGTGGAGGCGGAGCAATTGCCTGGGTTAGTGATGTCACCTCCTAGGGAGTCGACACCTGACTGGATGATCGTATTTAAAGAATTAAGTGATAATGTCAGCACTTTGCAAAGAACGGTTGATGACATGAGACAGCCGGCAAATCAATTAGTGCCTGTCCAGGCGTCTCAGACACTGTCAGGGGCCCTAAAACGCCCGTTACCTCAGTGGGTCGACACAGACCCAGACACAGAAGGGTATTATGTGGGGTGTGAAAAAACTACCAATAGTTTTCCCTGAGTCAGATGAGTTAAATGAGGTGTGTGATAAAGCGTGGGTTTCCCCCGACAAAAAACTGCTAATTTCTAAAAAATTATTGGCACTATATCCTTTCCCGTTAGAGGTTAGGACACGTTGGGAAACACCCCCTAGGGTAGATAAGGCGCTCACACGTTTATCAAAACAAGTAGCGTTACCGTCTCCTGATACGGCCACCCTCAAAGAACCAGCAGATAGAAGGCTGGAAAATATTCTTAAAAGTATATACACACATACTGGTGTTATACTGCGACCAGCAATCGCTTCAGCCTGGATGTGCAGTGCTGGCGTCGCGTGGTCGGATTCCCTGACTGAAAATATTGATACCCTGGATAGGGACAATATACTGTTAACTATAGAGCATTTGAAGGATGCATTACTATATATGCGTGATGCACAGAGGGATATTTGCACCCTGGCATCAAGAGTAAGTGCTATGTCCATTTCTGCCAGAAGAGCGTTATGGACGCGACAGTGGTCAGGAGATGCGGATTCCAAACGACATATGGAAGTATTGCCGTATAAAGGGGAGGAGTTATTTGGGGCTGGTCTATCGGACCTGGTGGCCACGGCAACGGCTGGAAAATCCACCTTTTTACCCCAGGTCACTTCACATCAGCAGAAAAAGACACCGTCTTTTCGAACTCAGTCCTTTCGTTCCCATAAGTACAAGCGAGCTAAAGGCCGTTCCTTCCTGCCCCGGGGCAGAGGAAGGGGAAAAAGACTGCACCATGCAGCCGCTTCCCAGGAGCAGAAGCCCTCCCCTGCTTCTGCCAAGTCTTCAGCATGACGCTGGGGCTTTACAAGCAGACTCAGACATGGTGGGGGCCCGTCTCAAGAATTTCAACGCGCAGTGGGCTCACTCGCAAGTGGACCCCTGGATTCTACAGGTGGTATCGCAGGGGTACAAACTGGAATTCGAGGCGTTTCCCCCTCGCCGGTTCCTGAAGTCTGCTCTACCAAAGTCTCCCTCCGACAGGGAGGCAGTTTTGGAAGCCATTCACAAGCTGTATTCCCAGCAGGTGATAATCAAGGTACCCCTCCTACAACAGGGAAAGGGGTATTATTCCACGCTGTTTGTGGTACCGAAGCCGGACGGCTCGGTGAGACCAATTTTAAATCTGAAATCCCTGAACACTTACATAAAGAGGTTCAAATTCAAGATGGAATCACTCAGAGCGGTGATAGCAAACCTGGATGAAGGGGACTATATGGTGTCTCTGGACATCAAGGATGCTTATCTCCACGTCCCAATCTACCCGTCTCACCAAGGGTACCTCAGGTTTGTAGTACAAAACTGTCATTATCAGTTTCAGACGCTGCCGTTTGGGTTGTCCACGGCACCTCGGGTCTTTACCAAGGTAATGGCCGAAATGATGATTCTTCTTCGAAGAAAAGGCATCTTAATTATCCCTTACTTGGACGATCTCCTGATAAGGGCAAGGTCCAGGGAACAGTTAGAAGTCGGAGTAGCACTATCTCAGGTAGTGTTACGTCAGCACGGGTGGATCCTAAATATTCCAAAATCGCAGCTGATTCCAACGACACGTCTACTGTTCCTAGGAATGATTCTGGACACAGTCCAGAAAAAGGTGTTTCTCCCGGAGGAGAAGGCCAGGGAGTTATCCGAGCTAGTCAGGAACCTCCTAAAACCAGGCCAGGTGTCAGTGCATCAGTGCACGAGGGTCCTGGGAAAAATGGTGGCTTCTTACGAAGCAATTCCATTCGGAAGATTCCATGCAAGAACGTTTCAGTGGGATCTACTGGACAAATGGTCCGGATCGCATCTTCAGATGCATCAGCGGATAACCCTGTCGACAAGGACGAGGGTGTCTCTTCTGTGGTGGCTGCAGAGTGCTCATCTACTAGAGGGCCGCAGATTTGGCATTCAGGATTGGGTCCTGGTGACCACGGACGCCAGCCTGAGAGGCTGGGGGGCAGTCACACAGGGAAAAAATTTCCAGGGCTTGTGGTCAAGCATGGAAACATCTCTTCATATAAACATTCTGGAACTAAGGGCCATTTACAATGCCCTAAGTCAAGCGAAACCCCTGCTTCAGGGTCAGGCGGTATTGATCCAATCGGACAACATCACGTCAGTCGCCCACGTAAACAGACAGGGCGGCACGAGAAGCAGGAGGGCAATGGCAGAAGCTGCAAGGATTCTTCGCTGGGCGGAAAATCATGTGATAGCTCTGTCAGCAGTGTTCATTCCGGGAGTGGACAACTGGGAAGCAGACTTCCTCAGCAGACACGACCTTCACCCGGGAGAGTGGGGACTTCACCCAGAAGTCTTCCACCTGATTGTAAACCGTTGGGAAAAACCAAAGGTGGACATGATGGCGTCACGTCTAAACAAAAAACTAGACAGATATTGCGCCAGGTCAAGGGACCCTCAGGCAATAGCGGTGGACGCTCTGGTGACACCGTGGGTGTACCAGTCAGTGTATGTGTTCCCTCCTCTGCCTCTCATACCAAAAGTACTGAGAATCATAAGAAGGAGAGGAGTAAGAACGATACTCGTGGTTCCGGATTGGCCAAGAAGGACTTGGTACCCGGAACTTCAAGAGATGCTCACGGAAGACCCGTGGCCTCTACCTCTAAGAAAGGACCTGCTCCAGCAAGGGCCTTGTCTGTTCCAAGACTTACCGCGGCTGCGTTTGACGGCATGGCGGTTGAACGCCGGATCCTGAAGGAAAAAGGCATTCCAGATGAAGTCATCCCTACCCTGGTCAAAGCCAGGAAGGATGTAACCGCAAAACATTATCACCGCATTTGGCGAAAATATGTTGCGTGGTGTGAGGCCAAGAAGGCCCCTACAGAGGAATTTCAACTGGGTCGTTTCCTCCATTTCCTGCAAACAGGACTGTCTATGGGCCTAAAATTAGGGTCCATTAAGGTTCAAATTTCGGCCCTGTCGATTTTCTTCCAGAAAGAACTGGCTTCAGTACCTGAAGTTCAGACATTTGTAAAAGGGGTACTGCATATACAACCTCCTTTTGTGCCTCCAGTGGCACCTTGGGATCTCAATGTTGTTTTGAGGTTCCTTAAGTCACATTGGTTTGAACCACTCACCACTGTGGACTTAAAATATCTCACATGGAAGGTGACGATGCTGTTAGCCCTGGCTTCAGCCAGGCGTGTGTCAGAATTGGCGGCTTTATCATATAAAAGCCCTTGCTTAATTTTTCATTCTGACAGGGCAGAATTGAGGACTCGTCCTCAATTTCTCCCTAAGGTGGTTTCTGCTTTTCACATGAACCAACCTATTGTGGTGCCTGCGGCTACTAGGGACTTGGAGGACTCCAAGTTACTTGACGTTGTCAGGGCCCTGAAAATATATGTTTCCAGGACGGCTGGAGTCAGAAAGTCTGACTCGCTGTTTATCCTGTATGCACCCAACAAGCTGGGTGCTCCTGCTTCTAAGCAGACTATTGCTCGTTGGATTTGTAGTACAATTCAGCTTGCACATTCTGTGGCAGGCCTGCCACAGCCAAAATCTGTAAAAGCCCATTCCACAAGGAAAGTGGGCTCATCTTGGGCGGCTGCCCGAGAGGTCTCGGCTTTACAACTTTGCCGAGCAGCTACTTGGTCAGGGGCAAACACGTTTGCTAAATTCTACAAATTTGATACCCTGGCTGAGGAGGACCTGGAGTTCTCTCATTCGGTGCTGCAGAGTCATCCGCACTCTCCCGCCCGTTTGGGAGCTTTGGTATAATCCCCATGGTCCTTACGGAGTCCCAGCATCCACTAGGACGTCAGAGAAAATAAGATTTTACTTACCGATAAATCTATTTCTCGTAGTCCGTAGTGGATGCTGGGCGCCCATCCCAAGTGCGGATTGTCTGCAATACTTGTACATAGTTATTGTTAACTAAATCGGGTTATTGTTGTTGTGAGCCATCTTTTCAGAGGCTCCTTCGTTGTTATCATACTGTTAACTGGGTTCAGATCACAAGTTGTACGGTGTGATTGGTGTGGCTGGTATGAGTCTTACCCGGGATTCAATATCCTTCCTGATTATGTACGCTCGTCCGGGCACAGTATCCTAACTGAGGCTTGGAGGAGGGTCATAGGGGGAGGAGCCAGTGCACACCACCTGATCCTAAAGCTTTTATTCTTGTGCCCTGTCTCCTGCGGAGCCGCTATTCCCCATGGTCCTTACGGAGTCCCAGCATCCACTACGGACTACGAGAAATAGATTTATCGGTAAGTAAAATCTTATTTTTTACCCGATTGCTGCGCTGCGAAAATTTGCAGCGAGTGATCAACTCGGAATGACCCCCTAAATCCTCTGCAGCACAAACCTAAATCTACCTCTGTAAGGAGGCAATACTAACCACCGTGCTTATATAGCGAGATCATTTTCTGGATGTAAGTGTCTGGGACAGTGTATTAGGCCTCATACAGGCTGCACTGCTCATATATCACCATGATGTTTAATGCTGCTTATCTGTCTCTTCTTGCAGTGTCTGGAGGGAGGCCCGCGACCGGATTGTTGGCTTTCCGGGACGGTACCACGCCTGGGATATTCCTCACCAGTCCTGGCTCTACAACTCTAACTATTCCTGCGAGCTGTCCATGGTGCTGACCGGAGCTGCCTTCTTCCACAAGGTGAGACAGCAGCCCACAGAACTCTCCAGCGATGGACCTCAAGTTCACTTTGTTTGTAGGAAGCTTTTTCTGGTCTGTAAACTCATGTCTGACTTTGCTTTCTCTGAGGTCCTAGTGGATGCTGGGAACTCCGTAAGGACCATGGGGAATAGACGGGCTCCGCAGGAGACTGGGCACTCTAAGAAAAGAATTAGGACTACTGGTGTGCACTGGCTCCTCCCTCTATGCCCCTCCTCCAGACCTCCGTTAGAATCTGTGCCCGGCTCGAGCTGGTTGCACACTAGGGGCTCTCCTGAGCTCCTAGTAAAGAAAGTATTTATTAGGTTTTTTATTTTCAGTGAGATCTGCTGGCAACAGACTCACTGCTACGAGGGACTTAGGGGAGAGAAGCGAACCTACCTGCTTGCAGCTAGCTTGGGCTTCTAGGCTACTGGACACCTTTAGCTCCAGAGGGATCGAACACAGGCCCAGCCTCGGTCGTCCGGTCCCGGAGCCGCGCCGCCGTCCCCCTTGCAGAGCCAGAAGACGGAAGATCCGAGGAGAAAATCGGCGGCTGAAGACTCCGGTCTTCATTAAGGTAGCGCACAGCACTGCAGCTGTGCGCCATTGCTCCCCATGCACACCACATACTCCGGTCACTGATGGGTGCGCTGGGGGGGGGGGGGCGCCCTGGGCTGCAATTAGATTACCTTAAAAATGGCAAAAATACACATAATAATGTCTAATACACTATATATGTGTAAAATCCCCTGCCATAATATTAATATAAAGAGCGGGAGAAGCCCGCCGAAAAAGGGGCGGGGCTATCTCCCTCAGCACACTGGCGCCATTTTCTCTTCACAGCTCCGCTGGAAGGACGCTCCCCAGCCTCTCCCCTGCAGTTTCCAGGCTCAATAGGGTAAAAAAGAGAGGGGGGGCACTAAATTTAGGCGCAATACTGTGTATTATAGCTGCTATAGGGAAAAATCACTTTGTGTAGTGTAATATCCCTGTGTTATATAGCGCTGTGGTGTGTGCTGGCATACTCTCTCTCTGTCTCCCCAAAGGACTTAGTGGGGTCCTGTCCTCAGTCAGAGTATTCCCTGTGTGTGTGCGGTGTGTCGGTACGGCTGTGTCGACATGTTTGATGAGGAGGCTTATGTGGAGGCGGAGCAGGTGCCGATAAATGTGATGTCACCCCCTGCGGGGTCGACACCAGAGTGGATGGATATGTGGAAGGTATTAACCGACAGTGTCAACTCCTTACATAAAAGGCTGGATGATGTAACAGCCGTGGGACAGCCGGCTTCTCAGCCAGTACCTGCCCAGGCGTCTCAAAAGCCATCAGGGGCTCAAAAACGCCCGCTACCTCAGATGGCAGACACAGATGTCGACACGGAGTCTGACTCCAGTGTCGACGAGGATGAGACATAAACACAATCCACAAGGGGCATCCGTTGCATGATTACGGCAATAAAAAATGTGTTGCACATTTCTGACATTAACCCAGGTACCACTAAAAAGGGTATTATGTTTGGGGAGAAAAAGCAACCAGTGGTTTTTCCCCCATCAGATGAGTTGAATGAAGTGTGTGAAGAAGCGTGGGCTTCCCCCGATAAGAAACTAGTGATTTCTAAAAAGTTACTGATGGCGTACCCCTTCCCGCCAGAGGACAGGTTACGCTGGGAGACTTCCCCGAGGGTGGATAAAGCGCTCACACGCTTGTCAAAAAAGGTGGCACTGCCGTCTCAGGATACGACCGCCTTAAAGGAGCCTGCGGATAGAAAGCAGGAGGCTATCCTGAAGTCTGTATATACACACTCAGGTACTATACTGAGACCTGCTATTGCTTCAGCATGGATGTGCAGTGCTGCAGCAGCGTGGTCTGATTCCCTGTCTGATAACATTGATTCCCTTGACAGGGACGCTATATTGCTAACCATAGAGCATATTAAAGACGTAGTCTTATCTATGAGAGATGCACAGAGGGATATTTGCCGGCTGGCATCTAGAATAAATGCAATGTCCATCTCTGCCAGGAGAGTATTATGGACTTGGCAGTGGACAGGTGATGCGGATTCTAAAAGGCACATGGAGGTTTTGCCTTACAAGGGTGAGGAATTGTTTGGGGATGGTCTCTCGGACCTCGTTTCCACAGCAACAGCTGGGAAGTCGACATTTTTACCTCAGGTTCCCTCACAGCCTAAGAAAGCACCGTATTATCAGGTACAATCCTTTCGGCCCCAGAAAGGCAAGCAGGTTAGAGGCGCGTCCTTTCTGCCCAGAGGCAGGGGTAGAGGGAAAAAGCTGCACCATACAGCCAGTTCCCAAGAACAAAAATCCTCCCCTGCTTCCACTAAATCCTCCGCATGACGCTGGGGCTCCACTGGTGGAGCCAGGTGCGGTGGGGGCCCGTCTCCGGAACTTCAGCGACCGGTGGGTTCGCTCACAGGTGGATCCCTGGGTTCTACAAGTGGTATCTCAGGGATACAAGCTGGAATTCGAGACGTCTCCCCCTCGCCGTTACCTCAAATCGGCCTTGCCAGCCACTCCCCAGGACAGGGAGGTAGTACTGGCGGCAATTCACAAGCTGTACCTCCAGCAGGTGATAATAAAAGTTCCCCTCCTTCAACAGGGAAGGGGTTACTATTCCACAATGTTTGTGGTACCGAAACCAGACGGTTCGGTGAGACCCATTCTAAATTTGAAATCCTTGAACACTTATATAAGGAAGTTCAAGTTCAAAATGGAATCGCTCAGGGCGGTTATTGCAAGCCTGGAAGATGGGGATTACATGGTATCACTGGACATCAAGGATACTTACCTGCATGTCCCCATTTACCCACCTCACCAGGTGTACCTCCGTTTTGTGGTACAAGACTGCCATTACCAATTCCAGACGTTGCCGTTTGGTCTGTCCACGGCACCGAGGGTATTTACCAAAGTAATGGCCGAAATTATGATACTCCTTCGAAAGAAGGGAATTGTAATTATCCCATACTTGGACGATCTCCTGATAAAGGCGAGGTCCAGGGAGCAGTTGTTTTTTTTTTTTTTTTAAACGTTTTTTTATTGGGTAGATGAGATACAATACATAGGTGGACAAAGATTAGGTACAATAGAGAACTTATATGGTCTTTTGAATACAAACGAATAAACATCCCAATCGGGGAGATCAATAACCATAACAAGCAATTTCCGTATATCTTATAGTCACTTCTAAAGAGAGCTTAAACTCATCAATTTTCAAAATATTATGAGATAGCGTATAGAGACAGGGGAAAGAAAGAAAAACAAAGAAAGAGAAGAGAGGGGGCAGAGTGGAAGATTGGTATAGAGGGAGCAGATTAGGGAAGACTCGACCGGTCCGGTCCTGAGAATATGGGGCTGTGGATAATGTTTAAAACTAACGGTATGACTTAGTCCTGTTAAAAGAAGGGAGGAGATGCCTTAAAAAAGGCCGTCCAGGGCTCCCAAGTCCTAAGAAAGGTCTCAGAAGAGCCCTTCAAGATGCCAGTGATGTGTTCCATAGTTTGAATGTGCCATATTTTCCCTATAATTTCCCCCGTGGTTGGAACCTCCGGGGATTTCCAATATGCTGCTATGGCACATCTAGATGCGAGGACCATGTGAGTGAATAGTTTAGTTTGACATCGCGATGCCCCAGGCAGTGACACAGAGAGCAGGAAATACTTGGGGAACAGGGGAATGGGGATCCCCAAAATTGTGGAAAATAGGGAGCCCAGTTCCCTCCAGAGGGGGAGCAGTCTAGGGCATTCCCACCAAATATGCAAGAACGTCCCATCCAGTGTCTTACATCTCCAGCACAGAGGAGATAGGTCTGGAAACATCCTGGCAAGACGGGTGGGAACATAATACCATCTATAGAAAAGTTTGTATGCGTTTTCCTTTGCACGAACACATATGGAACTAGATGCTAAGCTAGCGTATATGTCGGACCAGTCTTCGGAATCAAACGTTTCTCCCAGGTCCAATTCCCATGCCCTCTCGTGTGGTTCTCTATCTGCTTGTGAGGAGGGCCCCAATAATTTATAAATGGTAGAGATAAGTCCCTTAGCCGATTCTGTTCGCAGTGCAAGAGCCTCCAAAGAAGTCAGTGGTCTATGATTGAATTGCGTTAGTAGCGTTGAGTGGAAGTGTCGGATTTGTAGGTATTGGAAGAAGAGGGAGCGCGGTAACATGAGTTTAGCTTGAAGATATGTAAAAGATGGGAAAGTGTGATCTGTAGCTATGTCATTTAATAGTTTGATCCCCTTCTCCCGCCACTGCGGTAGGGCATTGGGGTGTCGGCCTGGTTGGAACAGGGGGTTATCAAATAGCGGAACTAAGGGGCTAGGGGGCGGCGCCAGGTGGTATTTACGGTTAGCCATGTCCCATATGTCCAAGGAGTGGGAGATTACTGGGTGTGATTTAATGGAACTGGGGCATGACAGACAGGGAAGCCACAGCAAAGAGGGGATATAGTTCAACTTCATAGAGTCGGTTTCTATTGTGACCCAGACTCTCTCCGTTTTCGGTGTATTCCATTGAATACATTGTGCAAGTTTGGACGCTATGTAGTAAGCCTTGAAATCCGGTACCCCCAGACCGCTCTCCGATGTGTGTTTCTGTAAAGTTATACGCTTCACTCTGGTTTTTTTTTTGGACCAGATAAAATGGGACGTGGCGTGTTGAAGGTTTTTGAAGACGTAAGGTGGCACCTGCACCGGGAGGGTTTGGAACAAATAGAGGAGTCTGGGCAAGAGGTTCATTTTAACTGCGTTGATACGCCCGATCCACGAGATATAATGGGTACCCCAATTTTCAAGATCCCTTTGAAGCTGGAAGAGAAGCTTGGGGAAATTCGCTTGAAAAAGTTGGGAATAGTTTTTGGTTATAGCAACTCCCAAATACGTAAGTTGCTTTGTATTCCATCGAAAATTGAAGCTGTTGGCCAACATATTTTTCGTGGATTGCGAAATATAAAAGTCTAGGACCTCAGTCTTGTCTGGGTTAATTTTATAGCCAGAATGTGTACCAAACTCCTCTATTTCCCGAAAAAGATGGGGTAATGAATGTATGGGATCGGAAATTGTAAGTAACACGTCATCGGCATATAGTGCAATTTTGTGTTCAATAGCACCCACTTTCACTCCCTTAATTAAAGGGTTGGCTCGGATCCTAGTAGCAAGGGGTTCTATAGAGAGGGCAAATATTAGTGGGGATAGTGGACAGCTCTGACGCGTACCGTTAGTAATTTGAAAAGACGGGGACATAACCCCGTTGGCAAGTACAGCTGCTTTAGGATTTCCATATAGAGCTGAGACTCCCTGAAAGAATTGTCCTGTAATCCCTGCTTGTTGAAGCGTGTGGAACATAAAGGGCCATTTAATCCGGTCGAATGCCTTTTCAGCGTCCAGTCCTAGGACCAGCGCTGGCTTCTTTTGTCTATGAATTTCATGTATCAGGTCCACCGTTCTGCGCGTGTTATCTAAGGCTTGACGACCCGGAATGAAACCGACCTGGTCCGGATGTACCAATTGAGGGAGAAGAGGCCCCAATCTGTTGGCCAATAGTTTTGCGTATATTTTGATATCAACATTTAAGAGCGATATGGGCCTATAATTAGTAACCAACTCAGGGTCTCGACCGGGTTTTGGGATCACAACTATACTTGCCAAGGAGGTCAGAGCGTCAAAAGAAGCACCGTGTAGTATATCGTTGAAGAAACTTGTTAGGAAAGGAGTGAGCACCGCCGCACTCTTTTTATAATATTGGGGGGAGAAGCCATCCGGGCCTGGGGCAGCTGATGTCTTGAGATTTTTAATGGCATTAAGAATTTCTATATCTGTGAAATCGGTATTTAAGTCTAACAATTGCTGGTCCGAGATCCGGGGAAGTAAAATATCAGTGAAAAAGGTAGATAGGGAGGGAATGTCTCCTGGTTCACGTTGGGGGGTGGCAGTATGTAGATTATAAAGGGCTTCATAGTAGGTTTGGAATTCTCGAACAATTGCCTCTGGGTCGTACGTGACGTTCCCCGTGGTGGGGGACCGTACTTTGTTAATCAAGTTTGAGGCCTTTTTTTCCCGAAGTTTATTAGCTAGGACCGAGTCGGCTTTGTCAGCCTTATCATAATATTTCTGCTGGAGCCGTCTTAAGATAAAGGCCGATCTGCGTGACAATATAGTGTTGAGCCTGCCTCTAAGCGTGGTAATTTGCGAGAGCAAAGCAGGGGTGGGACGCAATTGGTGTTCCGCTAGTAGCAATGCTATTTCAGTTTCTAAGGCCGAGATTTCACGTTGAGTTTGTTTCCGACGGTGCGATGCCACACTAATGAGCTTACCTCTAATCGTTGCTTTATGAGCCTCCCAGATGATACTACTAGCGATCTCATCAGAGACATTGATCTCAAAGTATTCTGAGATAGCCGACCGCACGTCCCGGAGAGTGGAGGGATCCAGTAGGAAGCTATCGTCCAGTCTCCAGGACCCGGACCTACCATTGAAACCCCCAAGGTCAAACACGAGGACCGTTCCCGAGTGGTCAGTCCACGAGATTGGTTTAATACCCGCATAGGTAACTTTCGATGCCAGAGAGCGAGATACTAGTATCATATCAATTCTGGCATATACTTGGTAGGGCGCAGAGTAGTGGGTGTAATCTTGAGCCGAAGAGTTCTTAAGGCGCCAGGAATCTAATAGCATCAGCCTATTCATACCCTCACCCAGGACCTGCGACGTTCGCAGTATCTCAGGGGAATGCTTGATCCGTGTGACAGCTTTTTTATCCAAGGTCGGGTCTAGAACCGCATTAAAGTCACCACCAATCAATACATGACCCCGAGAGAATCTCTCGATTTGTCTGAATATACTGCGAAAGAATCGTCCCTGGCCAGTATTCGGAGCATACAGGTTAACCAGGGTTATTGTCTCCGCTCCGATGGCGCCCAGCAACATAAGAAATCTACCCTCCGGATCCGCTAAATACTTAGTCAGAGTAAAAGGGACCTTATTGGATATCAGGATAGCAACCCCTCTTTTCTTGCAGGGGGCAGATGCGAAATAGGATTGTGGACAGCGCTTACCTCGTAATTGTGAGTGGGGACCCGTCATGTGAGTCTCCTGTAACATCACGATGTCAGCCTTCTCGCGTCTGCAAGCATCTAGGACCAGCGTACGGCGTTTGGGGGAGTTAAGACCATTAACGTTCAAGGAGAAGACCTTCAAACCCATGGGACAGGCCATCCACAAGGATCTCTCGAGTTCCGCTGAAAAAACTTAGGAAAATTGAACTGGACCGGTCGAGTCAGGGAAAGAGAAAAGGAGGGGGGGAGAGGAGGAGGGAAGGCGATGAGCGAAAAGGTGGAGAGGAGAGGAACCAGAAAGAAAGTAGAGGGCCTCAATAGGCCAGAGCCCCTTGCATATTGGACCCCAACTATGGGGCCAAGCATAATAGTGATATATAGGAATGCACTAGAATTAAAAGGGGAAAGAAAAAACATGGTAAACAGTAAGCACAAAAATGACCTCCACTAGAGGAGGAGAGAAAGTTTAGGGCTGGCGAAACACCACAGGCCCCCAAACCATTAAACAGACCTCCCTATAAGGGAGGAGTCAGGGTGGTGGATTCGTAGCACACAAAGTGCAACCCATGATCAACAATAACATCTAAAACAGGTATATTGAGTTAACTACTGAGAGAGACAGAGTACAAAAAGAAAAGAACAATTGCAGCCATCAGTGTAGATATTTAACAGCAGGTGGTGTGTAGGCTGCAGCCAGGTCCCCAATGGAGGGTAGTCACAACAACATCATTCAACTATAAGTATGTACCGCTAAACAACCCTCGTTACAACTCAGCACTAAGGAGGCCGAGCGCAAGGAGGGAAACCATTAAGAACGCACCTGTGAGAGAAATTAAACCGTTACATTTCCGTCTCCAAACGGACTATTAAACTAAGCGCTTGATAGCTCCAAGTCAAGGCGGGGCAGAGTCATTTTTCGGACCACGGCGCGCCTGTTGCCATGTCGCCTGAGGTGGACGGGTTCGCTGTGATTTAGGGGAGCCCGGAGGAACATTACCGGAATTAGCTTCAGGCAGTATATCTAAATCCTCCAGCAATTTTTGACCTTGTTCTACCGTCTTGGCTGTGCGAACAGTGTTGTCCGCTAGAACTTGGAGCTGGAAGGGAAAGTTCCATCTATATTTAATGTTGTGCTGGCGCAGAATTCTGGTAATGGGCTGAAGGTCCCTCCTTTTCTGTATGGTAGAAGGTGCTAGATCTTGGTACAGTTGGACTTGAGTGTCCCTAAAAGTGATGGATGGTGTATCTCTGGTCGCCACAACGATCCTCTCTTTCGTCTGGTAGTAGTGCAGGCGAGTGATAATATCTCGGGGCTGTTGGTCCGGTGGGGGCCTGGCTCTGAGTGCCCGGTGCGCCCTATCGAGAAGAAGTTCGTTATCATGAAGTCCAGGAAGAATATGCCGGAAGAGATCTTTAAGGAATGCGGGTATAGATGGCGCCGAGATAGTCTCAGGAACACCCTGAATCCGCAGGTTATTCCTGCGCGATCTGTTCTCCATATCCTCTTGTTTCTCCTTAAGGTCGGCAATTTCAGATCTGAGGAGAGAGAGCTCCTTTTCCACTGAGCTTTGATATCGGCATATGTCGTCCGTTTTGGACTCCAGGGCGTCTGTTCTCGTACCAAGAGAGGTCAGTTCAGATTTAAAGTCGTCCACTGCCCGCTTGAGCTCCTGTTGAAAGGTCAGTTTTATTCCGTCAACTAGGGTAGTAAGGACAGATTGTATGGACGGGTCTATGTCCAGTTCCGGCGGGGAGTCGGGGGGAGATGATCCCGCACGATATGTATTCTGTGGCGGAGCTTTAGATTTGGGTGTAAATATAGAAGGAGTAGTCGCAGCCGACGCTTTTTTGTTCTTGTTAGACATATTAACAGCTGGCCCGCTGTCACTTAGGAACACAAAGTATGCACGAATCCACAGGTAGAATTAAATAGAAAAACACTGGGCATGGGGGCCACACGTGGGTAGCATCAGTCCATCATCTGTGAGGCCAGGATGCTGGTTATTTTCGAGCGCTGTGACCGTGCTCCCAATACGTGAGGGCTGTGTACCCCAGATCGGGGGCGGTGGGGCGTCTGTCCTGGCACAGGCCGCAACCCGCACGGGCACCAGGAGTGTCCGCCGGCTCCGCAGCGAGCACCAGGGAGCTGTTGACTGGTATGAGCAGCACGGGGGAAGCTTTTAAAGATGGTTGGGGTAGCTCAGGCAGGGCTATTTTAGTTATTACAGTGGGAGCTGTAAGGCCACACGTCCTCTCTCTTAAAGGCCTCTTATTCGGACCAGGTCCTTCTTATTTGCCCCCTCGGTTGTCCAAAGGGGAACAGGCACCTCCAGGCAGTGTCAACCTATTCACAGAAATCTAATATGGCCGCCGTGGCCCACCAGAAGCAGTCCCCCCCCCTGCAGATAATATATAGGGCCGTGCTGGGGTCCCCTCTCACCGCTGTGGGGCTTGCTGCAGGCCTCGAGGGGCAGGTGAGGCAATGTGAGCGGCCCAGGGACAGACCAGCAGCTCCGGATCGCGGGAACGAGCGTCTCCGGCTCCACGGAGCTCAAGGTCCGGGTAGCCACCGCACTCGAGTCCCCGGCTTCCGGCGCGGCTAGGCCGTAGCACGCAGGGGCCGAACAAACGGATCCCCAGCACCGCGGGTGCCAGCGGCCGGCTCTGGGGGTCGTCAGGAGCGTCAGGGGACCGAAGGATCCGGTGTACAGGGCGACGGGCATCCAGCGAGAAGGCCCCAACCGAAGGCCTCCTCCAATATGGCCGCCGGCCGTCTCACAGAGCGGGCGGGCCGGCTCCTCTTCCCTCACAGCTTGATATCGGCAGCAGGCTGGGGAGGCAGAAAGTGCTCCTGGGCAGCGTCCAATATCCAAGGAGATCCCTGGGAGGGAGAGTTATCAGGTCCACTGCAAGTCCCCAGCGATGGAGGCCCACGGTGGGCTGGAGTGAAAATCAAGGCCCCGGTCTGGAGGGCTCGGGTAGGCCGCAGTCCGCAGGAGCTCCGTATCCGCTCCCCGACTCCGCAGCCTTCACCCAGACACCCCAGGGGGGCTAGAGAAGTCAGCAGGTGAGGCAGGGTTATTGAGAGTGCCCTGTTAGTGGCTTTTAAAGCTTAACTTTGTACCCAGGGAGCAGTTGTTGGTCGGAGTAGCACTATCTCAGGAAGTGCTACAACAGCACGGCTGGATTCTGAATATTCCGAAGTCGCAGCTGGTTCCTACGACGCGTCTGCTGTTCCTGGGTATGATTCTGGACACAGAACAGAAAAAGGTGTTTCTCCCGGAGGAGAAGGCCAAGGAGTTGTCATCTCTGGTCAGAGACCTCCTAAAACAAAAACAGGTGTCGGTGCATCACTGCACGCGAGTCCTGGGAAAGATGGTAGCTTCTTACGAGGCAATTCCATTCGGCAGATTCCATGCAAGGATCTTTCAGTGGGACCTGTTGGACAAGTGGTCCGGATCGCATCTTCAGATGCATCGGCTGATCACCCTGTCCCCGAGGGCCAGGGTGTCTCTGCTGTGGTGGCTGCAGAGTGCTCATCTTCTAGAGGGCCGCAGATTCGGCATACAGGACTGGGTCCTGGTGACCACGGATGCAAGCCTCCGAGGTTGGGGGGCAGTCACTCAGGGAAGAAACTTCCAAGGACAATGGTCGAGTCAGGAGGCTTCCCTACACATAAATTTTCTGGAACTAAGCGCCATTTACAATGCCCTAAGTCAGGCATGACCCCTGCTTCAAAATCAGCCGGTGCTGATTCAGTCAGACAACATCACGGCGGTCGCCCATGTAAACAGACAGGGCGGCACAAGAAGCAGGATGGCGATGGCAGAAGCCACAAGGATTCTCCGATGGGCGGAAAATCACGTGATAGCATTAGCACTGTCAGCAGTGTTTATTCCGGGAGTCGACAACTGGGAAGCAGACTTCCTCAGCAGGCACGACCTCCACCCGGGAGAGTGGGGACTTCATCCAGAAGTCTTCCAACTGATTGTCAACCGTTGGGAAAGGCCACAGGTGGACATGATGGCGTCCCGCCTAAACAAAAAGCTAAAAAGATATTGCGCCAGGTCAAGGGACCCTCAAGCAATAGCTGTGGACGCTCTAGTGACACCGTGGGTGTATTAGTCGGTTTATGTGTTCCCTCCTCTTCCTCTCATACCAAAGGTGCTGAGGATAATAAGAAAGAGAGGAGTAAGAACTATACTCATCGTTCCGGATTGGCCAAGACGGACTTGGTACCCGGAACTGCAAGAAATGATCTCAGAGGACCCTTGGCCTCTGCCTCTCAGACAGGACCTGCTACAGCAGGGGCCCTGTCTGTTCCAAGACTTACCGCGGCTGCGTTTGACGGCATGGCGGTTGAACGCCGGATCCTGATGGAAAAGGGCATTCCGGTTGAAGTCATTCCTACGCTGATAAAAGCTAGGAAAGATGTGACAGCAAAGCATTATCACCGCATATGGCGAAAATATGTTGCTTGGTGTGAGGCTATGAAGGCCCCCACAGAAGAATTTCAGCTGGGTCGTTTTCTGCACTTCCTACAGTCAGGACTGACTATGGGCCTAAAATTGGGTTCCATTAAAGTCCAGATTTCGGCCCTGTCTATTTTCTTTCAAAAAGAACTGGCTTCACTGCCTGAAGTTCAGACGTTTGTTAAGGGAGTGCTGCACATTCAGCCCCCTTTTGTGCCCCCGGTGGCACCTTGGGATCTCAACGTTGTGTTGGATTTCCTCAAATCGCATTGGTTTGAGCCACTTCAGACCGTGGAATTAAAATATCTCACGTGGAAAGTGGTCATGCTTTTGGCCTTGGCTTCGGCTAGGCGGGTGTCAGAATTGGCGGCATTGTCCTGTAAAAGCCCTATCTGATCTTCCATATGGACAGAGCAGAATTGAGGACGCGTCCCCAATTCCTCCCTAAGGTGGTATCAGCGTTTCATTTGAACCAACCTATTGTGGTGCCTGCGGCTACTGGGGACTTGGAGGCCTCCAAGTTGCTGGATGTAGTCCGGGCCCTGAAAATCTATGTTTCCAGGACGGCTAGAGTCAGGAAGACTGACTCGCTGTTTATCCTGCATGCACCCAACAAGCTGGGTGCTCCTGCTTCTAAGCAGACTATTGCTCGCTGGATCTGCTCCACGATTCAACTTGCACATTCTGCAGCTGGACTGCCGCATCCTAAATCAGTCAAAGCCCATTCCACGAGGAAGGTGGGCTCTTCTTGGGCGGCTGCCCGAGGGGTCTCGGCTTTACAACTTTGCCGAGCTGCTACCTGGTCGGGTTCAAACACGTTTTCAAAATTCTACAAGTTTGATACCCTGGCTGAGGAGGACCTTGAGTTTGCTCATTCGGTGCTGCAGAGTCATCCGCACTCTCCCGCCCGTTTGGGAGCTTTGGTATAATCCCCATGATCCTTACGGAGTTCCCAGCATCCACTAGGACGTCAGAGAAAATAAGAATTTACTCACCGGTAATTCTATTTCTCGCAGTCCGTAGTGGATGCTGGGCGCCCATCCCAAGTGCGGATTGTCTGCAATACTTGTATATAGTTATTGCCTAACTAAAGGGTTATTGTATGAGCCATCTGTTGAGAGGCTCAGTTGTTATCATACTGTTAACTGGGTATTGTATCACAAGTTGTACGGTGTGATTGGTGTGGCTGGTATGAGTCTTACCCGGGATTCAAAATCCTTCCTTATTGTGTCAGCTCTTCCGGGCACAGTGTCCTAACTGAGGCTTGGAGGAGGGGCATAGAGGGAGGAGCCAGTGCACACCAGGTAGTCCTAATTCTTTTCTTAGAGTGCCCAGTCTCCTGCGGAGCCCGTCTATTCCCCATGGTCCTTACGGAGTTCCCAGCATCCACTATGGACTACGAGAAATAGAATTACCGGTGAGTAAATTCTTATTTTTACATGCACAAACCTCATTCAGTTCCAGAGCTGTGGTTAGTCCACCACTAAGCCCCACCCTGATTGGTGTAATAATCTCATCTTCTTTTCCTTCCCTAGTACTACGCCTATCTGTACTCCTATGTCATGCCGCAAGCTATCCGGGACATGGTGGATGAGTATATTAACTGTGAGGATATCGCCATGAATTTCCTCGTCTCCCACATTACCCGGAAGCCTCCTATCAAGGTGAGTGCGTCTCCGTCATGTACACTGCCCGTTCCCTCCCCGACCGCACCTGATCAGTGGGTTATTGTTGGCAAGCTCACGTTGCTTAGTCTGCCGTACGTCCAGAGATCCTTAATGTATTTTAAGTGCTCTGTAATCGACTCAAGCAGTGGACGCCGGGCAGGTGTCCAGGTCTGATCGGGGAGTAATAGGCAGCTCGTGCACAGTTGTTATAGCTGGAAAATAATTTAGGGCATGTGAGCAGCAATTTAAGATCCATTCTGCTGCATGATTGCTTCTCCTAATGGATCTGCCTCTATAGCATCTACAGGTTAGTTTTAGGATTTGTCTTAAACCAAATAAAAGTCTAGTTTGGCTTGTGTATAAACGTTCTCGCTCGTGTTTCATCATCCACAGTAGGCAACCCTTTTGTGCAGGGAGTGTGCAGCTTCACTTGATGCATAGACTAAACTTTAGAAACTACTACAGTATGTGTTTCTTATTCAGTTGTGCTCTAAACTTTATGCCTAGATGACATGTCATTGCCGTGTCACCCACCTCCATATCTCTCAGCAGATGGGTTCTGCCACCCACAGACCATACTTGATACGCTGCACAGATTACCATGTCTCACGCTCATAGAAGGCTGTCTGTGTGAGCAGCTGCAATAGACTTTACTGTCCTCTTTCTGTTCCTCCTATAAAAAAGAAGCAGTGTCCCGTTTTCTTTAGCACTTGGCTTACTATGTCTGATTTATAAGCTGCAAGAGCACATCAGTCACCAGCTCTTGGAGATGGCCCAATCAGTATCCCCTCCAGAGTCCGTGCTTTCTTCCACCAGTGCTCCGGCCAACGCTTATCTCGCACGTACTGGTGTTAATAAAGGCCGTATGTACCTAGAAATACGAATAGAATGGCAAAGCACAGCTCTCCCAATAAGAGCTGCAATGACTGGACTTCTGGGTTTAGGCCCAAGACTCCTTCTGCCCCTGGTGTTGCTGGGAGGGATCCGTTTGGATCCCTTTCACAGGGAAACACGAAAAAAAAAAAATGCCCACAGGCTCTTCTGTTGGGTAACGCCATCAGATCCAAGCTCTGAATGTTTCGAAGGTCTGGAGCAGGGTACACATGGGGATTCCAGCCAGATTGTAAACAGCATTTTCGGATTTTTGTTTGCATTTCCACCTTTAGTAGATCCCGCGCTGTGCAACAACAGTTTACTCTCCGTAACCGCAAGCTGTGTGCTGCCAGCTTCCTCGGAAACAACACAAAAGTGATTGTGCACTGATTTTATATCCAAGAATGTCGGTAATTCCAGCTTGCAGTACAGTCTTCACTGGCTTTATATATACACTCACACTGGTATCTTCCTTGCTCAGCTACCTCATGCCTTATATAGGGACTGCGGATCCCTATGAAGAGAGCATAGGCCCTCATTCCGAGTTGTTCGCTCGCTAGCTGCTTTTAGCAGCTTTGCACACGCTAAGCCGCCGCCTACTGGGAGTGAATCTTAGCTTATCAAAATTGCGAACGAAAGATTAGCAGAATTGCGAATAGACACTTCTTAGCAGTTTCTGAGTAGCTCCAGACTTACTCGGCAACTGCGATCAGTTCAGTCAGTTTCGTTCCTGGTTTGACGTCACAAACACACCCAGCGTTCAGCCAGACACTCCTCCGTTTCTCCAGCCACTCCCGCGTTTTCCCCAGGAACGGTAGCGTTTTTTCGCACACACCCATAAAACGGCCAGTTTCCGCCCAGAAACACCCACTTCCTGTCAATCACATTACGATCACCAGAACGAAGAAAAAACCTCGTAATGCCGTGAGTAAAATACCTAACTGCATAGCAAATTTACTAGGCGCAGTTGCACTGCGGACATTGCGCATGCGCATTAGCGACTAACCGCTCCGTTGCGAGAAAAATATAACGAACGAACAACTCGGAATGACCCCCATAGTGCGTTCCATTGATTTTATAAGCTTGTTTAGGGAATATATGAGTCCTTATGTACTTACCTCGTGTAAACCGCAATAAACAATCTTGGTAGTCGCTCCCAGTAAAAGGCCACACGCGCAGTAAACGGTGTGATGTCACTGGGGACGCACAAGTTGTGTGCAGGTGACGACAAAGCCGCAGGTAGAAGCTAGTCGTAAAATAATTATTGTAACCTGTTCCATTCCACTTGTATACATCATTTATTTTATGTGCCATGCCTCTTGTTTTCTTTGTCTTCAGGTTACATCCCGCTGGACGTTTCGCTGCCCAGGCTGCCCGCAGGCTCTCTCTCACGACGATTCTCACTTCCACGAGCGTCACAAATGCATTAATTTCTTCGTAAAGGTGTACGGGTACATGCCGCTACTGTACACCCAGTTCCGGGTGGACTCTGTGCTCTTCAAGACCCGGCTACCACACGACAAGACAAAGTGTTTCAAGTTCATCTAACGACTTTGCGCCGGAAGCCCAGAGAGGCGGCGGACGTCACCCTGCTCTCGGACTTTGCCTCAAGTGTTTTTTGCTCCAGTCTTAAATGAACTATAGAAAAATATGTACACTAGGAAACTTAGGATACACTGAAGGACAATGGGGACTGCAGTCAGAATCCAATTGTACTTTTTTTTTTTTTTACGTAAAACGGCCAAGGGAATTACGTTTCTATTGGATTATTTTTATTATTTTTATAACCATACAAATATTTAACATTTGTCTGGTGGACCCTATGATTTCTCTGTAAAATTTAACGCTGCGCAAGTTGTGCACAAACGGTTCGATCACCAAAATAGACAGTCAATCTGGAATGTCTGCTCCGATATGACCCCCTCCCCAATTCCTCATCTACACTGTATACTTTATTCTTCCCATCCAAAGACTATAAATCTAGTATACATGGATTGTTCTTGTTGTCCTCGAGAGATGCAGAAGGCAGCTGTCTACAGCTAGCTCTTAAGATGTACCAATAAAGCACAGAAGCACCACTTCATGACAGATCTTACCTCTGTACGATAATAAATTGCTGTACAGGTCGAGAGATGTACATACTGTAATGACGTCTTTAGAGTTTTTTGGAACGGTGCTCTGGCCTTCTAAGTGGTAACTTGTTTACAGTCATAGACGTTAGTAGTGAAAAATCACCAATAGATTTGGATAGAAGTTTCAAGAAAATTAGCCTTGAAGTGTTGTCCTGTATTAGGCATTGATAGAAGCCGGGAAAGGTGGAGCTGGTGATTCCCTTTATTATTCGGTAAGATTTCCAGACTACTTGCGCCTCTGTTCTGGCATGACTGCCAAGTAGACGCCAAAGTAGTTTGTGAATCCGTACCAGAAGTTAGGACAGGTGGTGTGTCCACATCACAGTGTGGGTGCGGCTGGGTTCACAAGGGTTGTGGCTATGACTCCGAGGGGGCACAACTACACCCGCCAGTGAACGGGAGATTCAACTTAACCACCGAAAGACAAAGCTATCCCCATTGAGATAGAGGGACATAGCCCTAAAATAGGGACTATCCCCCTTAAACTGGGACACTTGGGAGGGTATATTTCTCTGACGTCCTAGTGGATGCTGGGGACTCCGTCAGGACCATGGGGATATAGCGGCTCCGCAGGAGACAGGGCACAATAATAAAAGCTTTAGGATCAGGTGGTGTGCACTGGCTCCTCCCCCTATGACCCCCCTCCAAGCCTCAGTTAGATTTTTGTGCCCGACGAGAAGGGTGCAATCTAGGTGGCTCTCCTGAGCTGCTTAGAATAAAAGTTTAAGTTAGGTTTTTTATTTTCAGTGAGTCCTGCTGGCAACAGGCTCACTGCTACGAGGGACTTAGGGGAGAGAAGAAAACTCACCTGCGTGCAGGATGGATTTGCTTCTTAGGCTACTGGACACCATTAGCTCCAGAGGGAGTCGGAACACAGGTCTCACCCTGGGGTTCGTCCCGGAGCCGTGCCGCCGACCCCCCTTACAGATGCCGAAGTTGAAGAGGTCCAGAAACAGGCGGCAGAAGACTTTCAGTCTTCATAAGGTAGCGCACAGCACTGCAGCTGTGCGCCATTGTTGTCAGCACACTTCACCAACAGTCACCAACTGTCACTGAGGGTGCAGGGCGCTGGGGGGGGCGCCCTGGGCAGCAATGTATAATACCTTTTTATGGCTAAAATACATCACATATAGCCCTTGAGGCTATATGGATGTATTTAACCCCTGCCAGATCTCACAAACTCCGGGAGAAGAGCCCGCCAAAAAGGGGGCGGGGCCTATTCTCCTCAGCACACGGCGCCATTTTCCTGCTCAGCTCTGCTGTGAGGAAGGCTCCCAGGCTCTCCCCTGCACTGCACTACAGAAACAGGGTTAAAACAGAGAGGGGGGGCACTTATTTGGCGATATTACATATATAAAAATGCTATAAGGGAAAACACTTGTATAAGGGGTTGTCCCTGTATAATTATAGCGTTTTTGGTGTGTGCTGGCAAACTCTCCCTCTGTCTCCCCAAAGGGCTAGTGGGGTCCTGTCCTCTGTCAGAGCATTCCCTGTGTGTGTGCTGTGTGTCGGTACGTGTGTGTCGACATGAAGGAGGACGATGTTGGTGAGGAGGCGGAGCAAATTGCCTGTATTGGTGATGTCACTCTCTAGGGAGTCGACACTGGAATGGATGGCTTATTTAGGAATTACGTGATGTCAACACGCTGCAAGGTCGGTTGACGACATGAGACGGCCGGCAAACAAATTAGTACCTGTCCAGGCGTCTCAGACACCGTCAGGGGCTTGTAAAAACGCCCATTTACCTCAGTCGGTCAACACAGACACGGACACTGACTCCAGTGTCGACGGTGAAGAAACAAACGTATTTTCCTTTAGGGCCACACGTTTCATGTTAAGGGCAATGAAGGAGGTGTTACATATTTCTGATACTACAAGTACCACAAATAAGGGTATTATGTAGGGTGTGAATAAACTACTTGTAGTTTTTCCTGAATCAGATAAATTAAATGAAGTGTGTGATGATACGTGGGTTTCCTCCGATAGAAAATTATTGGCGGTATACCCTTTCCCGCCAGAAGTTAGGGCGAGTTGGGAAACACACCTTAGGGTGAATAAGGCGCTCACACGCTTATAAAAACAAGTGGCGTTACCGTCTCCAGATACGGCAGCCCTCAAGGAGCCAGCTGATAGGAAGCTGAAAAATATCCTAAAAGTATATACACATATACTGGTGTTATACTACGACCAGCAATCGCCTCAGCCTGGATGTGCAGCGCTGAGGGGGCTTGGTCGGATTTCCTGACTGAAAATATTGATACCCTTGACAGGGACAAGATTTTATTGACTATAGAGCATTTTAAGGATGCATTTCTATATATGCGAGATGCGCAGAGGGATATTTGCATTCTGGCATCAAGAGTAAATGTGATGTCCATATCTGCCAGACGACAGTGGTCAGGTGATGCAGATTCCAGACGGCACATGGAAGTATTGCCGTATAAAGGGGCGGTCCATCGGACCTGGTGGCCATGGCAACAGCTGAAAAATCCACCTTTTGTTACCCCAAGTCACATCTCAGCAGAAAAGGACACAGTCTTTTCAGTCTCAGTCCTTTCGTCCCCATAAGGGCAGGCGGGCAAAAGGGCCAGTCATATCTGCCCAGGGGTAGAGGAAAGGGAAGAAGACTGCAGCAGGCAGCCCATTCCCAGGAACAGAAGCCCTCCACAGCTTCTGCCAAGTCCGCAGCATGACGCTGGGGCCGTACAAGCGGACTCAGGTGCGGTAGGGGGTCATCTCAAGAGTTTCAGCACGCAGTGGGCTCACTCGCAAGTGGACTCCTGGATCCTTCACGTAGAATCCCAGGTGTACATTGGAAATTCGAGACGTCTCCCCCTCACAAGTTCCTGAAGTCTGCTTTACCAACGTCTCCCTCCGACAGGGAGGCAGTATTGGGAACAATTCACAGGCTGTATTCCCAGCAGGTGATAATCAAAGTACCCCTTCTACAACAAGGGAAGGGGTATTATTCCACACTATATTGTGGTACTGAAGCCAGACGGCTAGGTGAGATCTGAAATATTTGAACACTTACATACAAGCGTTCAAATCAAGATGGAGTCACTCAGAGCAGTGATAGCGAACCAGGAAGAAGGGGACGATATGGTGTCACTGGATATCAGGGACGCTTACCTACATGTCCAAATTTGCCCTTCTCACCAAGGGTACCTCAGGTTCGTGGTACAGAACTGTCACTATCAGTTCAGACGCTGCCGTTTGGATTGTCCACGGCACCCCGGGTCTTTACCAAGGTAATGGCCGAAATGATGATTCTTCTTAAAAGAAATATGGACGCTTTCCTGATAAGGGCAAGGTCCAGAGAACAGTTGGAGGTCGGAGTAGCACTATCTTAAGTAGTTCTACGACAGCACGAGTGGATTCTAAATATTCCAAAATCGCAGTTTTTTCCGACGACACGTCTACTGTTCCTAGGGATGATTCTGGACACAGTCCAGAAAAGGATGTTTTCTCCCGGAGAAGAAAGCCAGGGAGTTATCCGAGCTAGTCAGGAACCTCCTAAAACCAGGAAAAGTATCAGTGCATCATTGCACAAGGATCCTGTGAAAAATGGTGGTTTCTTACAAAGCGATCCCATTCGGTAGATTTCACGCAAGAACCTTTACGTGGGATCTGCTGGAAAAATGGTCCGGATCGCATCTTCAGATGCATCAGCGGATAACCCTGTCTCCAAGGACAAGGGTGTTTCTTCTGCGGTGGCTGCAGAGTGCTCATCTATGAAAGGGCCGCAGATTCGGCATTCAGGACTGGGTCCTGGTGACCACGGATGCCAGCCTGAGTGGCTGGGGAGCAGTCACACAAGGAAAAAATTTCCAGAGAGTGTGATCGAGTCTGGAGACTTCTCTCCACATAAATATACTGGAGCTAAGGGCAATTTACAATGCTCTAAGCTTAGCAAGACCTCTGCTTCAAGGTCAGCCGGTATTGATCCAGTGGGACAACATCACGGCAGTCGCCCACGTAAACAGACAGGGCGGCACAAGAAGCAGGAGGGAAATGGCAGAAACTGCAAGGATTCTTCGCTGGGCGAAAAATCATGTGATAACACTCTCAGCAGTGTTCATTCCGGGAGTGGAAAACTGGGAAGCAGACTTCCTCAGCAGGCATGACCTCCACCCGGGAGAGTGGGGACTTCATCGGGAAGTCTTCCACATGATTGTAAACCGTTGTGAAAAACCAAAGGTGGACATGATGGCGTCCCGCCTGAACAAAAAACTAGATATTGCGCCAGGTCAAGGGACCCTCAGGCAATAGCGGTGGACGCTCTGGTAACACTGTGGATGTACCAGTCAGAGTATGTGTTCCCTCCTATGCCTCTCATACAAAAAGTACTGAGAATCATAAGAGGGAGATGAGTAAGAATGATACTCGTGGTTCCGGATTGGCCAAGAAGGACTTGGTACCCGAAACTTCAAGAGATGTTCACGGAAGACCCGTGGCCTCTACCTTTAAGAAAGGACCTGCTCCAGCAGGGGCCTTGTCTGTT
The DNA here is from genome assembly GCF_028390025.1 of Pseudophryne corroboree. NCBI lineage: Eukaryota > Metazoa > Chordata > Amphibia > Anura > Myobatrachidae > Pseudophryne > Pseudophryne corroboree. The sequence goes on along the minus strand of NC_086447.1, from coordinate 56,221,185 downwards.
CCAAGACTTACCGCGGCCGCGTTTGACGGCATGGCGGTTGAACGCCGGATCCTGAAAGGGCATTCCAGATGAAGTCATCCCTACCCTGGTCGAAGACAGGAAGGATGTAACCGCAAAACATTTTCACCGCATTTGGCGAAGATATGTTGCGTGGTGTGAGGCCAAGAAGGCCCCTACAGAGGAATTCCAACTGGGTCGTTTCCTACATTTCCTGAAAACAGGACTGTCTATGGGCCTAAAATTAGGGTCCATTAAGGTTCAAATTTCGGCCCTGTCGAATTTCTTCCAGAAAGAACTGGCTTTAGTCCCTGACGTTCAGATGTTTGTAAAAGGGGTACTGCATATACAGCCTCCTTTTGTGCCCCAGTGGCACCTTGGGATCTCAATGTTGTTTTGAGTTTCCTAAAGTCACATTGGTTTGAACCACTCACCACTGTGGACTTAAAATATCTCACATGGAAGGTGACGATGCTATTAGCCCTGGCTTCAGCCAGGCGTGTGTCAGAATTGGCGGCTTTATCATATATAAAGCCCTTACTTAATTTTTCATTCTGACAGGGCAGAATTGAGGACTCGTCCTCAATTTCTCCTTAAGGTGTTTTCTGTTTTTCACATGAACCAACCTATTGTGGTACCTGCGGGTACTAGGGACTTGGAGGACTCAAAGTTACTTGACGTTGTCAGGGCCCTGAAAAATATGTTTCCAGGAAGGCTGGAGTCAGAAAATCTGACTCGCTGTTTAGCCTGTATGCACCCAACAAGATGGGTGCTCCTGCTTCTAAGCAGACGATTGCTCGCTGGATTTGTAATACAATTCAGTTTACACATTCTGTGGCAGGCCTGCCACAGCCAAAATCGGTAAAAGCCCATTCCAAAAGGAAGGGGGCTCATCTTGGGCGACTGCCCGAGGGGTCTCGGCTTTACAACTTTGCCGAGCAGTTACTTGGTCAGGGGAAAACACGTTTGCAAAATTCTACAAATTTGATACCCTGGCTGAGGAGGACATGGAGTTCTCTCATTCGGTGCTGCAGGGTCATCCGCACTCTCCCGCCCGTTTGGGAGCTTTGGTATAATCCCCATGGTCCTGACGGAGTCCCCAGCATCCACTAGGACGTCAGAGAAAATAAGATTTTACTTACCGATAAATCTATTTCTCGTAGTCCGTAGTGGATGCTGGGCGCCCATCCCAAGTGCGGATTGTCTGCAATACTTGTACATAGTTATTGTTACAAAAATCGGGTTATTCTTGTTGTGAGCCATCTTTTCAGAGGCTCCTTCGTTGTTATCATACTGTTAACTGGGTTCAGATCACAGGTTGTACGGTGTGATTGGTGTGGCTGGTATGAGTCTTACCCGGGATTCAATATCCTTCCTTATTATGCACGCTCGTCCGGGCACAGTATCCTAACTGAGGCTTGGAGGGGGGTCATAGGGGGAGGAGCCAGTGCACACCACCTGATCCTAAAGCTTTTATTATTGTGCCCTGTCTCCTGCGGAGCCGCTATATCCCCATGGTCCTGACGGAGTCCCCAGCATCCACTACGGACTACGAGAAATAGATTTATCGGTAAGTAAAATCTTATTATCAGTCTATTGATTTAGCGAATAAAGGGCCTCACTTTAACTCCAGTTTCTCCTGCTAAGAAAATTAGCAGAACCCAATCTACCTGCCTGCAGAGACCACAACGAGAAATGCATTATTCTACCTAGTGCGAATACGCGCCGGTATAAAATGACAAATCCATTATCTAGGTTTAGTGATGTAGTTTTAACCTGTGGTATTTACTTTTTTATTTATTTTTTTATTTTTATTTTTTAATTTCAACAAGCAAAAGGCTGAATAAAAACTGTTGATTATTGGTGAATACTGACGTTTTAATGAAAGAGACGTTAATATGTTTGGGGAAGTCTGACCGAAAACCACCTTGGATGAAAAAGCAAATGATTAATTGTGAGTTTTAAATCTGTTCGCAGTATTGTCCTTTAATAAATTGTAGGGTTATCCTAGCTTGTACAGATAGTATTGTAAATATGTGTCAATGATTAAGCACAAACTCTTTAATAAACATTTAAAATGACCATCAGACTTAAAATGTGGCGGCTGTCAGCGACACACACACTACAGGCGGCCATTTTGTCGGGCTGAACCAATATTCAGCCTATTTACTTAAGTCATATTAGGCCAAATATTAATTTATCCCCAAACAAGCAATTGCATTCTCTGGGCCTGATTGGGAGATTTATGCTGATGCCGGCGCAGCTGCGGATGAGAATGCAGCGACTATGCCAAAATGTGCAAATGCCGCAGCTGTCTGGATTTGTAACGAGGCGCCCGTTGGCATCTTTCCGAATCTCAGATCAGTGGATTAGCAAACCGGAGTAGCCCTATGCACAAAAGAAAACAACACAATGCCACACCGGGGCTGCCGCCCGCTGCTATTTAGTGGAGTGTGTTAAGCTCCTAATAAACATATAAAAATATGAAAACGAGAACAAAAACACACTTGGTTAATTAAAATTATGTATACAATGCGGTTTGGTTATTATAAACAATAACATTCAGTAAAGTGTCAATACAATCCAAACATACTGTATGTATTATCAGCATTAAAAGAAGACCAATCTATTTGCAGAGACTAATACCCCTTTAACACTGCCGCTAAAAAAAAAAAAACAGGTTAATACCGTGATAACCCGGGTCGTGGCTCAGTGGAAAAGGATTAATCCGGGTCCAGTGAACCGGGAATCCAGTCCTGCTAGCTTGCATGGTTGGTCCAGGGAAGGACCCAAATTAAGGGGTGGTGTAAATGGGTAAACCGGGGTCATCCGACCCGGCTCCCGTTTACAGCATGGGGAGATCCACAGGTACGCAGCTTCTAGGGGCAGGGCCAGTGACAAATCTGGGGGCGGGGCCAGTGTACTCAGTGCTGGTCTGGATATGCATATGCTCCTGAGGAAGATGTTAGTACTTCCACATTGAAACGCGTTGAGCCCACTGCTGACTATTACATATCCAGACCAGCACCACTAATCGGGGTAGACTCGCAATCCCGGATCCACCATTCACCTGCAACATTGCAGAAAGATTTCCTTGCCAACAGGGACCGTATGGCCTATCAAACCTATGGGTGACAATTTGCTGGATATTATGTCGGAATGAATGGCATACCAATATCTCTCTGCATCCATTCACTGTCTTTACAATTTAAAGGGTACACCAAACTCTATATACAGTGCACAAGGAGAATGGTTACTGCCTCTCTTAAGGCCGCCATACACAGGTGCGGTCAGGTGCAATTTCTCCTACGGGAGAAATCGCAGCCGATGCCCCTTGAGCCGCCCGGGAAGCAGGATCGCATGCGATATATCGCATGCGGTTCTGTTTGCATGTGACATGTCGCATGCGATCCCATTCCCCACTGCCGGAGCCCGCCCCAAGTCTGTGGTCGGACGTGCAGCACGTTCGATCTCTGACTCCGATCCCATGCGCAAGGGAACGCACATCGGATCCAACCTCATGTCAAAACACAGACGATTTGACCAGTTTTCATCCGATACTTCAGAATCGGATGAAAACAGGCCAAATCGGACTTGTGTATGTGGACATTTAGTCTCCTCTAATAGACTGGTTTATGGACTCTATATAACATAATTCTTTTAATGCTGGTAATACATATATTTGGATTGGATTGATACTTTATTAAATGTTACTGTTTTTAATAACTAAAACGCATTGTATACATATTTTGCATTAACCAAGTGCGGTTTTTATACTCATAGCGTAAGGCGCTGAAGCCATTGCAGTTGCGTACAGGATCACAGAGACACTACCCCCTCTCCCCCTCCCAAAAAACGGTCATGTCGCAACTCTGTCTTTGCCGCCACTCCCCGTAACCACCACTGAATGCTCTCCGACTGTCAAACACTTCGCTAATAAATCCTCACTGCGACCGCTGTTACAAAACCATCGCAGCACACGCTCATTCGCCCGATAATCGCTCAGCTGCGTAAATATCGGCTTTGTATCCATCTCTGAATTGGGCTATCTCCTGCAGGTGTCCGATACACTGTAAAATCCAAACTGTGTAATTTAAAGGCGCCAGTGATGAGGTTCTAGTACAGTTCACAAAAAATGCATCTAATTGTTTGGGGAACTCATCGTTAATATTAATTAGGATTGATTTGTGATTACGATGGGCTCGCTACTTTCTCTGCGGGCTCGTAGAAGGTATCGTACATACGGTGGCAAACAGCTGAACTTCCCTCATAGTAAGGAAACTTTTACATATATATGTATTATGTTTACTGGGTGCCTTTTCATATTGGACAAACGTAGGATTTAGTTTTAAAGATCATTTGTGCGCAACGTACTCAGTGGGAGGTTCTCGTGTAATGTCAGTGACGCCATGTAAAGTGTCTGTAAAAGTTTTACTTTGTGCTCTTCCTCTCTTTGAATGTAAAGATGTTGGCTTCTTCCAACGCCGGGCCTCCGTCTCCTGCGCTCACATGGAAGGTTTGTTATATAAGCATGCTTTTATCGTTACATTTTCTGTTCCCTCTTGTCCATAAATGGATGCAAACACTTAAGCACACACTTGAATCTTGAAACAGTTGTTTGTACACACGCAGCGGTTTACGATTCGGTGCAAATTTGGACCATAGAAACTTATATAGTGACTGGTTGTCTTAATAAAGTCTTTTCTGCAGCAGGGTACACTGTGTTCCACAGGGAATACATTGGGGTGTAGAGATGGATCTTGATCCAGGCACCAACAGGTTAAAGCTTTAGCTGTCCCAGGATGCATTGTGGCCCCCTCTATAACCCCGCCTTCAGGCACTCTGAGCTCAGTTTCGAGTTGGTGCCAGAGAGCAGGCTGGTCAACAGGGGGGCTGCGCTGGTCAGCCCTGAAAAAAAGCTTTCTAAGAAGACTTCAAGGGCCGCAGCACTGTTACACGTCAGAGTGACATTCAGCGCTGCGGCTCTCCATCACCTCCCAAGCAGCGTTGCATACTCCCGCGGCTCAGTTCCCGGGTACTTGCGACGGAGACGCTCCGGCTCTAGGCACACGGTTGCAGACGCTTTCCTGGTTCTCGTGGCTGCTACGAGGAGGAGGTAAGAGGGTACCCCAGGTGGGACCCGCTACTAAATCGTATTCCGTTCGCAGTCTAGGGAGACGGACTGCAACGCTGGCGTGGGCACTATCTGCCGGGGCATAGGAGTACAGGTCAGGTGTACTAACACCCAGTTTAATAAGACTCCGTAGGACCAGGCGGTGAGGACCAGCATAGGGGAGCCGGCGCTTGACCTGTAGCCCCTCCCCCGGCCCAGAGCACCATCTCTGAGTAGATTTTCCCGCTCTGGAGCTGCCTTTCACTCTCCCTCAGTCCCTGACTGAGATGCTGGGCGACATCTTAGAGCATAGCTGCGGTTGGTCTCCGGGACTGCAGGGCAAAGTCTCCCTTGTATACTTTACAAACACTTAAGTATTCTATGGAGGGAATTCAAATGTTTGAAAAGTCAGTTGGGAGTCTGTTTTTTCCTGTCTAATAGACAGACACCCAACCGACTTCTCAAACATTTGAATCTCCCCCTATATGTCTTTATACAGACAGCGTTAGTTAAGAACAAGTGTACCTGTTACAGAATATGGTGAATATGAAAAATTTAGACCAGTTGAAGTGCGCTAATCATGTAATAGTGAGCAATTGATACTTCCCTCACGATTCTTCTGTCGTGGGACTTTATATGTACTTCAAACAATTGGGGTCCATATATGGAAAAAAAGAAATATTTCCAAAGATAGTGTAATACGTTCCAATTATAAGACAATTTTTTATTACAATCAAACAGTAAAAAACATCAATAAAAACAGATCTTATATGATCAATGGTATAGATGGAGGTTTACCAGATTTTTGGTAGGGTAAGAGCCTTAAATAATGCCTTTAGGATGTATATCGCTGTTAGAAACTTTGTAGAATTTACATCTCAATAAGGAATAGTAGAGGTGGGGGTTTACCAGATTTCCATGCAGTATGGGCCTTTAGGATGTAATAATGAGGAGACACCGGCTCCGGAACCTGTCTCCACGGTCCAAAACCACCGTCAGCCTGGTAAGCTTTCCTCCAACAATAGCACTCCTGTCATACAATCCGACGCGTTTCGGGACCTCTCCCTCAAGGCAGTACTGCTTGAAGTACATATAAAGTCCCACGACAGAAGAATCGTGAGGGAAGTATCAATTGCTCACTATTACATGATTAGCGCACTTCAACTGGTCTAAATTTTTCATATTCACCTTTTGATTGTGGTATTGGGGATACCTCTCTGACCAGTTTTGTTTGCTGCTTATCTATCCTGGCGCCCGGGCACTTTTTCTGTTACTTCTGTTACTGAATATATTGTATGCGTATTCTGATACATACCTCCGGTCTAGGACTGCGCTGTGTTTTATATATATATATATATATATATATATATTTCTCTTATGTCCTAGAGGATGCTGCGGTTCACATTAGTACCATGGGGTATAGACGGGTCCACCAGGAGCCATTGGCTTTTTAAGAGTTTGAGAGTGTGGGCTGGCTCCTCCCTCTATGCCCCTCCTACCAGACTCAGTTTAGAAAATGTGCCCCGAGGAGCCGGTCACAGCTAGGGGAGCTCTACAGAGCTATTCTGGTTAAAGTTAGTTTAGAGTTTATTTTTTTACAGGAGGCTGTTGGCAACAGCCTGCCTGCAGCATGGGACTAAGGGGGGGAGCAGTGTCCGCCCTGTGGGGTCTGAGCCACTGACTGGACACTGAGCTCCAAAGGGGTCAGATCGTTCTCCGCCACAGAGGACCGTTTGCCCCAGCAGCATGCCGCCAACTCCTTACAGAGCTGAACAGTGGTGAGTGAGACACCGACCCCCCTAGCAAGTGGGGGGCCGGTGTGAAGATTACGGCACAGGGGAGGGAGCGCGGTATTAAATGCGCTCCTATGAAGGTCCAGAGGCACATGGTGCGGCGCTGTGAGGGGCGCCCTGGGCCAGCGCTTACCCCCACACTGGTCAGCAAGTCTGTCGGGGTCCGCGGATCTCAGCCAGCACATTTATCCTCTGGCCAGTATAATCTGTGAAGAGCGAGAAGACAGCGCCATTAAGGGGGCGGAGCTTCTCAGAGCTGACCCAGCAGCGTTCCAGCGCCATTTTCCTGCCTGCACAGCGCTGGATGGAAGAACAGGTCCCTCCACAGCAACTCCAGCTATCAGTACACGGTACCAGGGGGTTGTAGAAGGCAGGGGAGGCTGTAAAACGATTGTGTCTCCTATTAAGGGACACAGTCATCGCTGACAAGTGGTCTCCCTTTACTGAAAGCGTTGTGGTGTGGGTTGGCTCCGATCTTTGTGTCTCTCTTGCCGTTCTTGGGGGGGGGGGGGACTCTGTCTGCCCCCACCTGTTTGTGTGGAGTGTTTGGTGGTCTCCTTTAGCTGTGTCCAGGGACACTGTGTCATATGCTGATAGCACTGGTTAAGCACGAATACCAGCAAGCGAACCAGAGTGGTTTTCCTATATCAAATCTTGGATTTCTCAGATTTCTGACAGGGATGCAAGTAATGAATCTGCAACCCAGGTATTACAGAGCTCTATGGCAGTATGGCCTGTTTCTGGTACCTCAGGACGCCCCGCTATATACCCCCACAAACGTGCGCTTGTGCATGTCACACAAGACGACACGGATACCGATTCTGACATTACAGATGGGGATGTGTTGCGGGGGTCCACATCTCTTGCAAAGGGGGTGTGTTAAATGTTAATGATACCACACCTGAGCAGGTTGAGGAGGCTTTTTTCACTGAAAATAAAAAAGCCTCGCTAACCTTCCATGCATCAAAGGAATTGAATGCTGTATTTGAGAAAGCATGGGAAAACCCTGAGAAAAAATTTCAGGTCCCTAAAAGGGTCCAGGTGGCATTTCCTTTCCCTGAGGAGGATAGGAAAAAATGGGAAAACCCGCCGATTGTTGACGCCTCTGTGTCCAGACTCTCAAAGAAGGTGGTTTTACCTGTTCCAGGATCTACCGCCTTAAAGGAGCCGGCTGATAGGAAAATTGATAACACGCTTAAATCAATGTATACTGCTTCAGGGGCCATATTACGTCCCACTATTGCTACTGCATGGATTGCAAAGGCAATAGTAAAGTGGTCGGCTACCTTACTTGAGGATTTGGATACTATGGATAGTGATGACGTTGCTTTGTATTTATGCAACATACATGATTCTGCAGGTTTTATGGTAGAATCCATGAAAGACCTGGGTTCCATGGCTGCGGGAATTTCTTCCATGTCTGTTTCAGCTCGTCACGGACTGCGGCTGCGCCAGTGGTCGGCCGACGCGGAATCCAGAAGGAGTATGGAGTCCCTACCCTATACAGATCAGGCTCTCTTTGGGGAAGCTCTAGACGCTTGGATATCCACCGTTACAGCGGGTAAGTCTCCGTTTCTTCCCTCAGCAGCACCTGCTCCGAAGAAATCTTTCTCTTCATCTGCACCGCAGTCCTTTCGGCCTTACAAGCCCAGAAAGGCCAGAATATCCAATACCTTCTTTAGGGGAGGTCGGGTTAAGTCCAAGAAACCTGCCGCTGCAGGTTCCCAGGAACAAAAGCCTACTTTGGGTACGCCAAAGTCCTCCGCATGACGGTGGACTGCATGCCCCGGTGGTGGGGCCAGTGGGAGCGAGACTCAGACACTTCAGTCATGTCTGGGTATCGTCCGGCCTGGATCCCTGGGTGACAGATATTGTGTCTCAGGGATACAGGCTGGAATTTCAAAGTCTCCCTCCTCATCGCTTTTTCAAGTCAGGCTTACCAACTCTGTTGGAGGACAGCACGGTACTACAAGACGCTGTCCAGAAGCTGGTGGAGGCACAGGTCATTGTGCCAGTGCCACCTCACATGCTGACCAAAGGTTACTATTCAAACATTTTCGTGGTACCGAAACCGGATGGTTCGGTCAGGCCCATTCTGAACCTAAAATCATTGAGCCCCTTTCTAAGGGAGTTCAAGATGGAGTCTCTGAGTGCGGTGAAATCAGGTCTGGAAGAGGAGGAATTCCTGGTTTCTGCTGCGGGGTACACTGGGCTCCACAAGGATTGGACAATGGGGTGTAGAGTAGGATCTTGATCCGAGGCACCAACAGGCTCAAAGCTTTGACTGTTCCCAGAATGCACAGCGCCGCCTCCTATATCACCCCGCCTTCCAGCACAGGAGCTCAGTTTTGTAAGTTGGTGCTGCAGTAAGCAGGCACTGAACAGAGGGGCTGCTCCAAGCAGCCCTAAGAAAAGCTTTTTATGAGGTAAAAAGTGAAGACGAGGTTACGCCATAGCCTTCAAAAACCGACCCCCTCATCGATTTTGCCAGACAGACGTCCCTTTGGATTAGACAAAGGCAAAAACTCTACACTCGGTGGTACAGACCCTCCTGGATACAGGAGTCGTCGTACAGGTGCCTCTTGCTCAGAGGGGACGGGGGTACTATTCTCCGCTGTTTCTAGTCCCGAAACCGAATGGGTCCTCCCGGCCAATTCTCAACCTCAAGGCATTGAACAGGTTTGTGAAGGTTTCCAAGTTCCGTATGGAAACCCTTTGCTCTATAGTTCTGGCCTTGGAACCTGGGGACTACATGGTCTCCCTGGACATACAGGATGCTTACCTGCATATTCCTATAGCAGTGTCACATCAACAATTCCTGAGGTTCGCTATTGGCAACCTACATCACCGGTTTCGGGCGTTACCTTTTGGTTTAACAACGGCTCCGCGAGTCTTCACCAAAGTTATGGCGGTGGTGACGGTGGTACTCCGCTGTCAAGGGGTCAGGATACTGCGGTATCTGGACGACTTGTTAATCCTGGCAAATTCCCCAGATCTTCTCCTGCGTCATCTGGATATGACGGTCCGGTTTCTACGAGCCCACGGGTGGCTCATCAACTGGAAGAAATCCTCCCTGGTCCCTGCTCAGAGCATGGTGCACCTGGGAGCGTTGTTGGACACTCACAACCAGAGGTTGTTCTTGTCTCAGGAGAAAGTCCTGAAGTTTCAGGACAGGATTTGTTGCTTCCTTTCTTGTCCGCAAGTGTCGATACATTCGGCAATGCAGGTGCTGGGCCTAATGGTATCAGCATTCGACATGGTGGAGTATGCTCAATTCCATTCTCGCCCCCTCCAGAGGCTGATTCTTGCCAAGTGGGACGGTCTGCCTCACCGGATCAGATCTCAAATGATCTTCTTGACTCTGGAGGTCCGTCTGTCACTACACTGGTGGCTCCGAGACCAACAATTGTGCAGGGGTTGTCCCTTCTGGATATCCAACTGGGTCCTGTTGATGACAGATGCCAGTCTAAGAGGTTGGGGCGCGGTGCTGGAGCAACACTCCCTTCAGGGTCGGTGGACCAAGGAGGAATCTCTCCTCTCGATCAACATTCTGGAATTGCGGGCGGTCTTCAATGCGTTGAACCTGGCATAGCATTTAATTCAGAACCGTCCTGTTCAAGTACAGTCGGACAACGCCACCACAGTGGCTTACATAAATCATCAAGGCGGCACTCGAAGCCGTTTGGCAATGAAGGAAGTCTCACGGATTCTATGTTGGGCGGAACGCCATCTACTGGCTATATCGGCAATATTCATTCCGGGAGTCCTGAATTGGCAAGCGGACTTTCTCAGTCGTCAGGACGTGCATGCCGGCGAGAGGGGCCTCCATCCAGAAGTGTTTCAACTCCTCGTGGAAAAGTGGGGTCTTCCAGACGTGGATCTGATGGCATCTTGACACAATCACAAGATTCCGGTCTTCGTAGCAAGGACAAGGCATCCTCAAGCAGCATTCGTGGATGCGCTGGCGGTACCATGGAGGTTTCGGCTGCCGTATGTGTTCCCTCCGGTGTCACTCCTGCCCAGGGTAATTCGGAAGTTCAAGGAAGAAAAAGGAAATCTGCTTCTCATAGCTCCAGCGTGGCCCAGACGGCAATGGTTCTCAGACCTGCAGAGCCTATCGTGAGAGCGTCCAATTCTACTTTCACAACGCCCAGACCTCCTCGTTCAGGGCCCCTGTGTCTACCAGGACCTAGCCCGGCTGTCTTTGACGGCGTGGCTCTTGAAGCTTCCGTCTTAAGGGCTAAGGGTTTTTCTGAAGAGGTCATTAAAACTATGTTGCGGGCCCGGAAACCGGCTTCTGCTCGGATTTACCACAGGGTCTGGCATTCCTACTTTGTTTGGTGCGCATCTAACAATTATGATGCTTCCAAGTTTAGTACAGCCAAGCTTTTGGCTTTTCTGCAGCAAGGCCTAGAGTTGGGCCTGCGTCTGGCCTCCCTAAAGGTTTATATTTCTGCCTTGTCGGTGTCGTTTCAGAGAAAAATTGTGACTTTGCCTGATGTTCATACTTTCACTCAGGGTGTGTTGCGTATCCAACCTCCTTATGTCCCGCCTGTGGCTCCTTGGGACTTGTCGGTGGTTTTGGAGGCGTTGCAGGAGCCTCCGTTTGAACCCCTTGGTTCAGCTGACCTTAAGTGGCTTTCCCTTAAGGTGGTGGTCTTGCTGGCTATTGCCTCTGCTAGAAGAGTGTCGGATCTGGGTGCCTTGTCTTGTAGTTCCCCATATCTGATTTTTCACCGTGATCGGGCGGTTCTTAGGACTCGTCCCGGATATTTACCTAAGGTGGAATCTTCGTTTCACCGTAATCAGGAGATTGTGGTTCCGGCCTTTGTCTCTCCTGATTTGTCTCCCAAAGAGCGGCCTTTGGATGTGGTACGGGCTCTCCGTATCTATGTGAAGAGAACTGCTTCTATCCGAAAATCTGATTCTCTCTTTGTTTTGTTTGGATTTCACAAACGTGGCTGGCCTGCTCACAAGCAGACCCTGGCCAGATGGATTAGAATGGTGATTGCACATGCTTATGTGAAGGCTGGTCTCTGCTCCTGTTCACATTAAGGCCCATTCTACTCGGTCTGTTGGACCTTCTTGGGCGGCCCAACATGGTGCGACCCTTGAACAATTGTGCAAGGCGGCTACGTGGTCTTCCGGTAACACGTTCATAAGGTTCTATGCGTTCGATACTGCCGCTTCCCAGGATGCTTCCTTTGGCCGCCGGGTTCTTGTGCCCGCTACAGTGCGTCCCCTCCCATAAGCAACTGCTTTAGGACATCCCAATTGTCCAATCCTTATGGAGCCCAGTGTACCCCGCAGCAGAAAACGAGTTTTATGGTAAGAACTTACCTTTGTTAAAACTCTTTCTGCGAGGTACACTGGGCTCCACAAGGCGCCCACCCTGACGCACTTAGCTTCTTTGGGTTGGTATGGCATTAGCCGCTGACACTTCTCTTGTCGTGAGAGTGTGGTGTATGTGGCTACTAACTGTCGTCTCTTTTCCTGCTACTGCATTGGTCTGGTTAACTAAAAACTGAGCTCCTGTGCTGGGAGGCGGGGTGATATAGGAGGCAGCGCTGTGCATTCTGGGAACAGTCAAAGCTTTGAGCCTGTTGGTGCCTCGGATCAAGATCCTACTCTACACCCCATTGTCCAATCCTTGTGGAGCCCAGTGTACCTCGCAGAAAGAGTTTTAACAAAGGTAAGTTCTTACCATAAAACTCGTTATCACTGGATATCAAGGATACGTACCTCCACATTCCGATGTGGCTGCCGCATCAGGCTTATCTCCTCTACGCATTGCTGGACTGTCATTTCCAGTTCCAGGCCCTTCCATTCGGCCTCTCCACAGCACCGAGGGTGTTTACCAAGGTGATGGCGGAAATTATGATTCTCCTCCGCAAGCAAGGGATGAACATCATTCCATATCTGGACGATCTGCTGATAAAGGCATCGTCCAAGGAGAAGCTACTGCAGTCCATTGTTCTCACAACACGAATGATCCAGAGTCACGGTTGGATTTTGAACCTTCCAAAGTCACATATGGAACCAACCCAGAGGTTGTCATTTCTGGGAATGATCCTGGATACGGAAGTGCAGCGGGTATTTCTTCTGCAGGAAAAGGCGTTGGTGATACAAGCTATGGTCCGGGATGTCCTGAACCCACCCTGGGTGTCTGTTCATCAATGCATTCGCCTATTGGGAAAGATGGTGGCCTCTTACGAGGCTCTCCAGTATGGGAGGTTCCATGCTCGGACCTTCCAACTGGATCTCCTGGACAAGTGGTCGGGATCTCACCTCCACATGCACCAGAGAATTCGTCTGTCGCCAAGGGCAAGGATTTCACTCCTCTGGTGGCTCTAATTGCCTCACCTTCTGGAGGGCCGCAGGTTTGGGATTCAGGACTGGGTCCTTCTAACCACGGATGCGAGCCTCCGGGGCTGGGGAGCAGTTAATCAAGGAGTAACCTTCCAAGGACGGTGGTCAAGCCTGGAAGCCGGCCTGCCCATCAACATCCTTGAACTGAGAGCCGTCTACAATGGTCTTCTTCAGGCGGCCCCTCTTCTGAGAAATCGGGCCATTCAAGTGCAGTCGGACAACGTAACAACAGTGGCTTACATAAACCGACAAGGCGGAACGAAGAGCAGAGCGGCAATGTCAGAGGTGACAAGAATACTCCTCTGTACAGAAAAGCAGGCGTTGGCGCTGTCAGCCATCTTCATTCTGGGAGTAGACAACTGGGAAGCAGACTTCCTCAGCAGACACCTTCTCCATCCAGGGGAGTGGGCTATCCATCCGGAGGTGTTCACGGAAATAACAGACCTTTGGGGTTTGCCTCAAATAGACATGATGACCTCTCGTCTCTACAAGAAGCTTCAGCGTTATTGTTCCAGGTCGAGGGACCCACAGGCAGTGGCAGTGGACGCCCTGGTGTCTCCGTGGGTGTTCCAGTCAGTGTACGTGTTTCCACCACTCCCACTCATCCCAAGAATCCTAAAGCTCATAAGGAGAACAAGGGTTCAAGCGATCCTCATTGCCCCAGACTGGCCAAGAAGGGCTTGGTACGCGGACCTTTTGGATTTACTGCAAGAAGAGCCAAGGCCTCTTCCTCTTCGGGAGGCCCTGCTGCAGCAGGGGCCGTTCGCCCATCAATACTTACCGCGGCTACGTTTGACGGCATGGAAGTTGAGCGCCTGATACTTGCTCGGAAGGGTATTCCAAAGAAGGTTATTCCTACCCTCATAAAGGCTAGGAAAGGGGTAACGTCTAAACATTACCATCGTATTTGGAAGAAATATGTCTCTTGGTGTAAATCCAAGAAGTTTCCTATGGTGGAGTTTCAACTGGGATGTTTCCTCCTATTCCTGCAAGCAGGAGTAGATATGGGCCTGAGGTTGGGTTCTGTAAAGGTCCAGATTTCGGCCCTATCCATTTTCTTTCAGAAACAATTGTCTGCCTTCCCTGAGGTTCAGACCTTTTTGAAAAGAGTTATGCATATCCAACCTCCCTTTGTACCGCCTACGGCGCCCCGGGACCTTAACGTGGTGTTGCAGTTCCTCCAGTCGGATTGGTTTGAGCCCTTTACAGGAGGTAGAGGTCAAGTTTCTTACATGGAAGGCGGTCACGTTGTTGGCCTTAGCTTCTGCTAGACATGTGTCCGAGCTGGGGGCTTTATCCTGTAAAAGCCCTTACTTGATCTTCCACGAAGATAGAGCTGAGCTCCGGACACGTCAGCAGTTTCTTCCGAAGGTTGTGTCAGCATTTCATATCAACCAACCTATTGTGGTGCCAGTGGCTACTGACTTCTCAATTATATCAAAGTCCTTGGATGTCGTAAGGGCTCTGAAGGTATATGTGAAGAGAACTTCTCGTCTCAGAAAGTCGGACTCTCTGTCCTATATGATCCCAAGAAAATTGTGTGTCCTGCTTCTAAGCAGACGATCTCTCGCTGGATCAGGTTCACTATCCAGCATGCTTATTCTACGGCAGGACTGCCGTGTCCAAAATCTGTTAAGGCCCACTCTACTTGTAAGGTGGGGTCTTCCTGGGTGGCTGCCCGGGGTGTCTCGACAGTGCAACTTTACCAAGCTGCAACTCGGTCTGGGTTGAACGCGTTTGCAAAGTTTTACAAGTTCGATACTTTGGCCTCTGATGATCTGAAGTTCAGTCAATCAGTTCTTCTGGAGCCTCCACGCTCTCCCTACCGTTCTGGGAGCTTTGGTACATCCCCATGGTACTAATGTGGACCCCAGCATCCTCTGGGACGTAAGAGAAAATAGGATTTTGGTTACCTACTGGTAAATCCTTTTCTCGTAGTCCGTAGAGGATGCTGGACGCCCGCCCAGCGCTTCGTTTTCCTGCAAAGGTTATTTGGTTCAGTACCACTTAGTTTTAGTTGAGTACTGCATTGTTACTTGGTAAGTACTGTTTCAGCAGTTGCTGAATGTTCAAGCTACGTTGGCTTGACGTGTCTTGTATGTGTGAGCTGGTATGAATCTCACCACTATCAGTGTATAATCCTTCTCTCGAAGTATGTTGTCTCCTCGGGCACAGTTTCTAGACTGAGTCTGGTAGGAGGGGCATAGAGGGAGGAGCCAGCCCACACTCTCAAACTCTTAATGGCTCCTGGTGGACCCGTCTACCCCATGGTACTAATGTGGACCCCAGCATCCTCTACGGACTACGAGAAAAGGATTTACCGGTAGGTAACCAAAATCCTATTATTCTGATATACTAATGTATACTGGTCCAGTGCAGTTTTATTGTCATAACTAATAATTATCTGCATTGTCACTGTGACTGTGTGTGCCTGTATCTGCTGTGTGGATTTCACTTTCAGTGTTTCACAGAGATATCTATCGCTATATTCTGTACCCCAAGGGACTTGGTGCGTCAGGGTCAATTATATAGTGCGTCACAGTATTTCCCGATTATACGTATTGTACTGTGTACTCAGTCACCTACTACCAGATTTATTCGCAGGTGTTATGTACTGGGGACTCAGTCACCTACTACCGGATTTATTCGCAGGTGTTGTGTACTGGGTACTCAGTCACATACTAAAGAATTTATTTGCAGGTAGTGTACTCTGTCTGGCTTTATTGTACTCATACGCTCTATTGTTGCATTTACTAAAATGTCTAACAAAAAGGGCATTAAATCTGGGGACGTTCCTTCATCATGCAGGGCATGCACCAAGGATTTACTTGAGGGGGAAGTTTTACATGATGGTATGTGTAATGTGTGCCATACTGTACCTCTCCCAGTCAGTTTGCAGCTCCTGCAACCAGTCAGAAGCCACCCTGGGCTAAGTTCTCAACTCTGTTGGGTACTCTGGTGGACCGCCTTACGCCTACTATGGGATCACCTGTGCCACTACAGCCACAAATTGTCCCTATGGTTAATCCACCTTGGGTGGATAATTTGTCTAACCAGTTGCAGTAATTAAACCAATCTTTGGTTAGACATAAATCTGCTATAGGTGTTACTCGTGTCCCTGGGTCATTTAAGCGGGCTGCTACTTCCTCACAGTCCACACATCTCTCAGAAGTTTCTTCTGATGAGGATGGGGAACTAACTGTCCTGTCAGACACTGAGCCAGATGTTTCTGGTGAGGAATCTTCTTTACAGGTTGATGTCCTGACTTGGTGGTTGCTATTTAACATATCCTCCAAATATCTGATGATGATGAGGATTCCACTGCGGTGTCTAAGAAACCTAACAAGTTTAAACGTCAGAATGTAACTAAAACTTTATTAGCACATTCTAACCATTTAGTGGACATACGCCAAGAACCCTGGGCTGAGCCAGGGAAGAAATTCCCCCTACCTAAACGGGCCTTAGCTCGATATCCTCTCCCTGCAGAGTTATGTAACAAGTGGGAAACTCCACCGCCGGTGGATTCCCATGTCACCCGTCTGGTGGTTTCTTCTACTCTGCCTGTCATTAATGTCACCTCACTGAAGGAACCGACAGACAAACGTGTGGACGGTTGCCTGAAATCTATTTACTCCCTAACAGGTGCTGTACATAGACCCACTATTGCTGCCTCTTGGGCGGAAAAAGGTATTGAAGCATGGGTTCAGGCACTGGAGGAAGAGCTACCCGACAAATTATCTGACAAGGCCAGACAATATCTGTCTCACATTACCACCGCTGCCTATTATATTCAGGAAGCGTCCTCCTAGGCAGGTGTATTGGCGGCTAAGGTGTCGACTACGTCTGTCCTGGCCCGCCGTATTCTGTGGTTGAGGTCATGGAAGGTGGACCTGGACTCCAAAAAGACCTTGGAGGTACTCCCTTTTAAGGGAGACATCTTATTTGGGGAAGACCTAAATAAAATTGTGTCTGATTTAGTGGCTGCTAAAACTGTATTTCTCCCAAATCCTACTCCCTCTGCACAGAGGGCAAAAGGTACCACTTTTCGTTCCTTTCGGCCTCATGGGAAAGCAAAAGGTCAGGCATACCCGAGACAGTCTCGTACTACCAAAACCACAAAGCCCAAAACAAAACAGTCCTGGGCGGCCCGTCAGCCTGCTTCTAAACAAGAGAAGCATGGCGGGGCGGGCCTCCCTCCTGGGTGATCCCAGGGTGGGAGGCCGACTTCTTCAGTTCACCCAGGTCTGGTTAAAGACCACTTCAGACGCATGGGTGCAGGAAGTCGTCTCTCATGGGTACATAGTCTTCTTTAAGAGACGTCCCCCTCACCAGTTATGCACCACTGTTATCCCTTTGGATCCGTTAAAAGCGCAGGCTCTACAATTGGTTGTGAGTTCCCTTCTGGATACAGGAGTGGTGGTGCCGGTGCCTCTGTCTCAGAGAGGCAAAGGATACTATTCGACCCTGTTTCTAGTTCCGAAACCAAATGGGTCTTTCCGGCCTATACTCAACCTCAAATCATTGAACAAGTTTGTGAGAGTATCCAAGGTGGTCATTCCGAGTTGTTCGCTCTGTAATTTTTTTCGCATCGCAGCGATTTTCCGCTTAGTGCGCATGCGCAATGTCCGCAGTGCGACTGCGCCAAGTAAATTTGCTATGTAGTTAGGAATTTTACTCACGGCTTTTTCATCGTTCTGGTGATCGTAGTGTGATTGACAGGAAGTGGGTGTTACTGGGCGGAAACTGGCCGTTTTATGGGTGTGTGCGGAAAAACGCTACCGTTTCTAGGAAAAACGCGGGAGTGGCTGGAGAAACGGAGGAGTGTCTGGGCGAACGCTGGGTGTGTTTGTGACGTCAAACCAGGAACGACAAGCACTGAACTGATCGCAGATGCAGAGTAAGTCTGGAGCTACTCAGAAACTGCTAAGAGAGGTGTATTCGCAATATTGCGAATACGTCGTTCGCAATTTTAAGAAGCTAAGATTCACTCCCAGTAGGCGGCGGCTTAGCGTGAGAAAATCTGCTAAAAGCAGCTTGCGAGCGAACAACTCGGAATGAGGGCCCAAGTTCCATATGGAAACTCTGCGCTAAATTGTACTGGCTATGGAACCCGGGGACTATGGTATCACTGGATATACAGGATGCATACCTGCATATACCTATTGTCATGTCACATCAGCATTATCTGCGGTTTGTTATTGGCAACATCCACTATCAGTTTCAGGCTCTGCCATTTGGACTGGCTACGGCCCCTCGGATCTTCACCAAGGTTATGGCAATAATGACGGCTCATCTCCGTCGCCAGGGAATCAGGATGCTGCCGTATCTGGATGACTTGCTGATCCTCGTAAACTCCCACGATGTCCTCAGCCATCTACAACTGACCGTAAGCTTCCTACAAGCCCACGGGTGGCTCATCAATTAGAAGAAGTCCTCGCTGGTCCCAGCTCAGAGCATGGTGCACCTGGGGGCTTGCGGGACACGCACAGTCAACGGCTGTTTCTGTCTCCAGAGAAGGTCTTGAAGATTCAGGACAGGATAAGATGCTTCCTTTGTCGGCCCAGAGTGTTGATACACTCGGCAATGCAAGTACTGGGTCTGATGGTGTCGACATAGTGGAGTACGCTCAATTTCATTCCCGCCATCTGCAGAGGTTAATCCTTTCCAAACGGGACGGCCTACCTCATCGGATCAGGTCTCATATGATCACTTTGACTCCGGAGGTTCGTCTGTCGCTGACCTGGTGGCTTCAGGACCAGCAATTAAGCAGGGGCCGTCCCTTCTGGATCCCCGACTGGGTCCTGCTGACGACGGACGCCAGCCTGAGGGGATGGGGCACGGTGTTAGAACAACACTCTTTTCAGGGTCGGTGGACCAAGGAGGAATCACTCCTCCCGATAAACATTCTGGAGTTGCGGGCAGTGTTCAATGCGTTGTCTCTTGCCCTGCCTCTAGTACAGAACAGGCCTCTTCAAGTACGGTCAGACAACGCCACCACGGTGGCTTACATCAACCATCAAGGCGGCACTCGAAGCCGCATGGCAATGATGGAAGTGTCAAAAATACTTCAATGGGCGGAACGCCATCTGCCAGCAATATCGGCAGTGTTCATTCCGGGTGTCCTCAACTGGGAAGCGGACTTCCTCAGTCGCCAGGACGTGCACACCGGAGAGTGGAGTCTTCATCCGGAAGTCTTTCAACTCCTAGTGGACAAGTGGGGTCTACCAGATGTAGACCTGATGGCGTCTCGACACAATCACAAAGTTCCAGTATTCGGATCAAGGACCAGGGATCCTCAAGTATCGTTCGTGGACGCACTAGCCATTCCATGGAACTTTCGACTGCCTTACGTGTTACCTCCAGTGTCACTCCTGCCCAGGGTCCTGGGGAAGTTCCAGCAAGAAGGAGGTATACTACTTCTAATCGCTCCAGCGTGGCCCATTCCATTGGTTCTCAGACCTTCAGGGTCTATCGATAGAGCGTCCTCTTCTACTTCCTCAACGACCAGATCTCCTCGTACAGGGCCCTTGTCTCTACCCAGACCTGGCCAGGCTGGCTTTGACGGCGTGGCTCTTGAAACTTCACTCCTAATGCAAAAGGATTTTCTGAGGTGGTCATCCAAACTATGTTGAAGGCCCACAAACCGGTATCTGCCCGGATCTTTTACAGAGTCTGGAATTCTTATTTCACCTGGTATGCTGATAAGAACTATAATGTTCACAGATTCAAGACATCCAGAATCCTGGCTTTCCTGCAACAAGGCCTGGACTCGGGCCTTCATCTGGCCTCCCTCAAGGTTCACATATCTGCCTTGTCGGTGTGGTTTCAGAGAAAAATTGCGTCTATACCTGACATTCATACCTTCACTCAGGGTGTATTGCGGATTCAACCTCCCTATGTCCCTCCTGTGGCTCCATGGAATTTGTCTGTTGTCCTGAATGCCCTGCAAGAGTCTCCATTTGAACCTCTTGAGTCAGTGGACCTTAAATGGCTTACAGCTAAGGTCCTGTTCTTACTGGCTATTGCCTCTGCCAGAAGGGTGTCGGACCTAGGCGCTTTGTCATGTCGTCCGCCCCTTCTGATATTTCGGCGTGACCGAGCAGTTCTTAGAACTCGCCCTGGTTATTTACCTAAGGTGGTGTCATCTTTTCACCTTAATCAAGAGTTTGTGGTTCCGGCCTTCATCTCCTCTGACTTGTCCTCCAAAGAACGGTCTTTGGATGTGGTACGGGCTCTCCGCATATATGTGGAGAGAACTGCCTCTATTAGGAGGTCAGATACCCTTTTTGTACTGTTTGGTTTCCACAAACGTGGCTGGCCTGTGAATAAGCAAACCTTGGCCAGATGGATTAGAATGGTGATTGCACAAGCTTATGCACAGGCTGGACTTCCAGCTCCTGCTGCTGTTAAAGCCCATTCTACTTGGTCTGTTGGACCCCCTTGGGCGGCCCGCCGTGGCGCGTCCGCAGAACAATTGTGCAAGGCTGCTACGTGGTCCTCAGTGAACACGTACATTAGGTTCTGTGCCTTTGATACTTCCACCTCCCAGGATGCTTCCTTTGGACGCCGGGTTCTCATACCCGCTAAGGCGCGTCCCCTCCCTTGAGGAACTGCTTTAATACATCCCTGATGTGTTCCCTGTGGAACACAGTGTACCCTGCTGCAGAAAAGGAGATTTATGGTAGACTTACCATTGTTAAATCTCTTTCTGCGAGGTACACTGGGTTCCACAGGGCGCCCACCCTGACGCACCTAGCTTCTATGGGTTTGTATGGCATTAGCTGCTGGTTCCTTCTGTCGTGAGAATGTGGTTCTATGTGACTAACATCTGCCTTCTCTTTTACCTGCTCCTCCATTGGACTGGTTAACGAAACTGAGCTCACAGTGCCTGGAGGCGGGGTTATACAGGAGGCCCCAGTGCATCCTGGGACAGCTAATGCTTTAACCTGTTGGTGCCTGGATCAAGATCCATCTCTACACCCCGATGTATTCCCTGTGGAACCTAGTGTACCTAGCAGAAAGAGATTTAACAGTGGTAAGTTGTATAGTATTACAGTAAGGGTCTATCATTTGTCATATCACCTGTGGGTCCATCATCCGTGATATGACCTGTGGGTCTGTCAACTGTGATATCACCTCTGGGTCCGTCATCCATGATATCACCTGTGGGTATGGATGGCCATCGACCATCGATAATTCGAAATCATTGATGGTCTATGACCGATGGGGGAGAACCAGATGGTTTCCCGCCATCGATGGTAAAGAGCTATCATATATTTTTTTTATTTTTCCTCTAAGGTGTCAGGGACATGGAGCATAGCTCCGCCCCCAGACACCCATTAAGCCATGCCCCTGGGCTCTAATTGGCCCGCGTCTCCTGCCTCAATGTTAAAGTAATGGGGACCATCGATGGGCAAAACCATCAATGGTTCCCTTACAGATGGTTGCCCACCATCCAGGTTATCCACCGATGGGACCATCGATGGGCAAAACCATCAATGGTTCCCTTACAGATGGTTGCCCACCATCCAGGTTATCCACCGATGGTACCATCGATGGATAACCCACTGATGGCCATCCCTACCTGTGGGTCTATCATCTGTGATATCACCTCTGGGTCTATCATCTGTGATATCACCTCTGGGTCTATCATCTGTGATATCACCTCTGGGTCTATCATCTGTGATATCACCTCTGGGTCTGTCATCTGTGACATCACCTCTGGGTCTATCATCTGTGATATCACCTCTGGGTCTATCATCTGTGACATCACCTCTGGGTCTATCATCTGTGACATCACCTCTGGGTCTATCATCTGTGATATCACCTCTGGGTCTATCATCTGTGATATCACATCTGGGTCTGTCATCTGTGATATCACATCTGGGTCTGTCATCTGTGACATCACCTCTGGGTCTATCATCTGTGACATCACCTCTGGGTCTATCATCTGTGACATCACCTCTGGGTCTGTCATCTGTGACATCACCTCTGGGTCTGTCATCTGTGATATCACCTCTGGGTCTATCATCTGTGACATCACCTCTGGGTCTATCATATGTGACATCACCTCTAAGTCTATCATCTGTGACATCACCTCTGGGTCTATCATCTGTGACATCACTGGTGGGTCTATCATCTGTGATATAACCTGTGGGTCTGTCATCTGTGACATCACCTCTGGGTCTATCATCTATGATATCACCTCTCGGTCTTTCATCTGTGATATCACCTCTGGGTCTACCTGTGATATTACCTCTGGATCTATCATCTGATATCACCTCTGGGTCTATCATCTGTGATATCACCTCTCGGTCTATCATCTGTGATATCACCTCTGGGTCTATCTGTGATATCACCTCTGGATCTATCATCTGATATCACCTCTGGGTCTATCATCTGTGATATCACCTCTGGGTCTATCATCTGATATCACCTCTGGGTCTATCATCTTTGATATCACCTCTGGGTCTATCATCTTTGATATCGCCTCTGGGTCTATCATCTGTGATATCACCTCTGGGTCTGTCATCTGTGATATCACCTCTAGGTCTATCTGTGATATCACCTCTGGGTCTATCATCTGTGATATCACCTCTGGGTCAGTCATCTGTGATATCACCTCTGGGTCTATCATCTGTGACATCACCTCTGGGTCTATCATCTGTGACATCACCTCTGGTTCTATCATCTGTGACATCACCTTTGGGACTATCATCTGTGACATCACCTCTGGGTCTCATCTGTGACATCACCTCTGGGTCTGTCATCTGTGACATCACCTCTGGGTCTATCATCTGTGATATAACCTCTGGGTCTGTCATCTGTGACATCACCTCTGGGTCTGTCATCTATGATATCACCTCTCGGTCTATCATCTGTGATATCACCTCTGGGTCTATCATCTGTGACATCACCTCTGGGTCTATCATCTGTGACATCACCTCTGGGTCTATCATCTGTGACATCACCTCTGGGTCTATCATCTGTGACATCACCTCTGAGTCTATCATCTGTGACATCACCTCTGGGTCTGTCATCTGTGACATCACCTCTGGGTCTGTCATCTGTGATATCACCTCTGGGTCTATCTGTGATATCACCTCTGTGTCTATCATCTGTGATATCACCTCTGAGTCTATCATCTGTGATATCACCTCTGGGTCTGTCATCTGTGACATCACCTCTGGGTCTATCATCTGTGACATCACCTCTCGGTCTATCATCTGTGACATCACCTCTGGGTCTGTCATCTGTGACATCACCTCTGGGTCTGTCATCTGTGACATCACCTCTGGGTCTGTCATCTGTGACATCACCTCTGGGTCTGTCATCTGTGACATCACCTCTGGGTCTATCATCTGTGACATCACCTCTGGGTCTATCATCTGTGACATCACCTCTGGGTCTATCATATGTGACATCACCTCTGGGTCTATCATATGTGACATCACCGGTGGGTCTGTCATCTGTGACATCACCTCTGGGTCTATCATCTGTGATATCACCTCTCGGTCTATCATCTGTGATATCACCTCTGGGTCTATGTATGATGGAGCTGGGCTCATTAGCTCCGTCTGGTCACTAAAGAAATATCCTTCAAGTATCAAGTCACCTCTTTGCAGAAAAGGCCAACGCGTTGGGAGAACACTTAAATGAAACAACCACACAGGATATGTCTCACAAGTCTTCTGAATTTATTTTGGTCTGTTAGCATTTTTATACACACATTTCACATTCAGCCATAGTTGGCCAGCCCACATCTCTTCCCCAAAAGGAGGGGTTACAGTCTAAACATTGGTTCAACGTAAGCTACGTCCCTTCCATTTTGTAACATTCAATACATAATTTCAAGTAAATGTATAGCATAATAACGTTATACATTCCTAGCTCCTCTACGCCCTGCCAACATCCTTTCACATCCGCCTATCTATTGTTCTCAATTTCCTCTGAGAACTACATTTAGATGCATTTCTGTTTCTCATATGAGAACAGGACGCTAGCTACTTCCCTTTCAAACAATGGTGTGCGTGACTAACTTATAGTTCCAATATTCTATATATCAGTCTGAAATATGTCCAAACCTTGCTTAAACACAGCTTTTTATATATAAAGCATTTGATTATTATAACCAAATATAATGGCTAATTATCAACTCTATCATTTTCCCTCCTTTTTTATAATAAACAAATATTACAACCTTATCTGGCATTTTCCTAACAAGTCTATGCAATAACAGTCTACTCTAATGATACAGTGGCTACCCATCTCCCTATAGGTAGGAAGCTACACCCTATCTGTAACAGGGTTGATGTCTTTCTCTTGGTCTTGGTTGGTAGACCGTTGGCTCATATCCATTAGAGCAGACTGTTGTTGGACTTTCTTTGCCAGACTCTTCTGCAATGTCTTATATCTGGAGGATTCAAAGGCTTTCCTTATTCGTTTCTGACAGACTGAAAAACAACAAAGCAGTATCTTAAAACACAGATATAATATTATTGCAATTCCAATAGCTTTTAGAAGGAACATTAGTATTCCTACAATCCATCCTTTAATTCCACTAAACCATGAAACTGGATTTAGCCATG
This sequence comes from Pseudophryne corroboree, assembly GCF_028390025.1. NCBI lineage: Eukaryota > Metazoa > Chordata > Amphibia > Anura > Myobatrachidae > Pseudophryne > Pseudophryne corroboree. The sequence continues at coordinate 56,196,325 of NC_086447.1, read as the reverse complement.
ATAACCAACCCCATTCACCCTCTAGAGTGTCAGGGATGTTATGTTTACTGGCATATGTCAGTTTTGCATCTTCTATCTCTTGTACATGTTTTTCCACTATTTCTTGAGCATTGTCTGTTTCATTGGTAATAAAAGTACAACACAACTTTCCTGTCTGTGTATACAAGGTCATACAATAGCCTCCTGTCTGTGCTGTTAAGTAATCGATCAGAAACCTGTGTTGTAACTGTATCATGGGCCTCCTTTATATACTTGGCAATACGCGTACCAGGATCTGTAATGTCTTTGGTCAAATAAGCACAGCAGTGAGCTCAAAGTGCTATTTCCGGAAATCAACAATATCCTCCAATTTGTGGTATTAGAGAATGTAGAACAATGTGGTAGTATAATAGTTCATGTCCAATGTCCTGGAATCATCATAAATATCCACTGTCCTGGAATATCCTATCATAAAGTTCAATCATGTTATCAATAACTTTTAAATGAAATAAAACGTCAACTCCCAGTTGATTAATCATACGACTTCATTAGCCATAGGAGAACTTATTATCCACCTTTACCAATTCGAGGTTTTATTGATGCTCTGGTGGCAGGAACATGTTTCCTGATTACTGAGTCAATTACTCTTTTTAGGAATAGTTCATCCTGCAAGAAAACTTTTCTTAAGTTATTATGTGTTTTTGTATAAAATTGCTAAATTAATCTTCTTAAATAACAAACATCTTCAGAATTAATAGGTAACCAATTGTATATCATATCCTAAGGACATAGTGACAACTAACATTCTCTGGTATGTATGATATCTCTTTTAACCTTTAAATCTACTCCTGGTAAAATACATTTACTAAATCATAAACTTTAATGAACATCCTATGTGACCATTACTTTTTATATACCTAGCTCATTATATCTAGCACATCTAGAAACATTAGGTTTGTGTATTGTAACAATCCTTTCACATTCCCTTTAAATCAACCTTTTCTATCTACATAAGTTCATTTTTCCTGTATTATTGACCTATTTTATTTCCATTAACTGAAATACACCCGATATGTGTAGCTGATATTATCACCAGTGGTTCTTTCTTGAGATACTGTTGTATCTTATACACATGTAGCTGTTTCACTATTATCACAACTCTATAAAGTCTTGGTAATCACATCAAATGTAACTTACATAGAGAACTTTGGTCTGTTACTATACAATGCTGATGTCTTTGTATACATATCTAACAATTATAATAATAATTAGCAATACCATTTATATAGCAGCAGTACCCAAAATCTTTCCAACAATTAATGGTATTGCTGGACTGGATACTCCTTGGAATAATATAAATTATTAAATTATCCATGCATTAATCTATACATCTATCTTCAAGTGGAGTATAATACTCACAACCACGGTTTTCAAAGGGTGTTCGTTACACCAGTTATAAATCCCTCTGGATTTCCTGTTTAGAAAAGAGGAAGGAATGGTCTTATTGAAATAATTCCCATCCACAATAATGGATGAGTACTTATACCTACACCACACGTCTGCTTGCTCTCTCTTCAAATAAAAAGAAAACAAGTCCTAATGCTGTTATAGATAACATTGCTCCTGTATACTTTCAGAAATGTTAAAAGTTCTGTAGGATATTAGCTTATAAGCACATAGTCTATTATCAATGATCATAATCATCTCCATCTTGATTGAAGGGTTCATTCAAATACAACTCTGTGGTAGTAACGGTCTCTGTATCTCCATACAATTGTTTTATTTATTTATTTTAGTCTTAGGTTCCTTTAAGCTCTGGTCTCTGACCTTCTCATTTCATTGCAAGCTCATGGATCTAGATGTCCTTCTTCTGCAGCCTTTGCAACGGCTGTATCAGCAGTCAGCGGTACTTGCCAAGGACCATCCTATGCGATCTGTAATGGAACCGAAACATAAGCAACTTCTCACCATAATTCTCAGTGATTTGTCCTGTGCCGGACTGTGTGTTTTAGTGTTGGTTAAATATCTTTCCAAGGTTCTTGCAGCTTTTGATATTCTTGTAACTGTTTAAATAATTTGTGTGACACATTTGAATCGTCAAATCATTTTGTAGTTTTGAATCAGTCTCTGGATAATATATCTTTCCTGGATTCCAAAAAACAACAACAACAAAATAGATTTATATAGAAGAGAGGCTGAGCAGAGGCTTGGGTGTAATTCTACCACTATTGAACCAATGATTGGACCATGCCATGATTCAAATTCTGCCTTTCCTGTCTCTTTTGTAGATTAATAATGCTTAATTCTTTAAACCTTCCCTGTCAAATTATGACCCTTTTTTTTTATTTTTATTCTCAACATTACACATATTAATTGAAAAATATTTTCCACACTCCTATAAACTCTATCAGTAAAGAAACTTTACTGTCTTTGAAACAATAGATCACACATCTGGCCTTATTATTCATTTCTCAAATAACCCCTTAACACCTGTTACACATACTATAGTTCCTTTTTAGCATTAAACTATGTTGTATTAAAACAATGTTGTTTTTAATCAACCCAAACATCTGCGGTAAACATGCTATAGCTTTCTTTATCACCATCACGATCCCTCTCATTATCACATAATTTGTTATTTTGGTCCCATGCCAAAACACAATGTATACTTCTCCATTAAACTTCATCCTACCATAGAAAGCTTGTGAATCTATTTCATGCTAGTTACCCTTAGATTTGCATAACTCATGACATTTCCCCTTAATAAAAGTTGGCGGCAGCACTTTATTATTACTACTACTAATTCACTAATTAACACACTAATTTCAGTTAACACACTGTAATTCACCATCCCATTATTCCCTATGGATGTTAGAGAAATTATTTTCCTGTTACTGTCAGTTTTTTTTTTTTTTAATGCAATTTATAAATGCAATGTAATAATTGTAATTGTCTTACTCATCCACATTATATTCCGTATACTCCCCACTTTTGGGGGTGAGGAAGACAAGTATGCAGCTGTATCAAAGTTGTATACTGTCAGAGGTAAGATGTACACATCATACAAAATCTACTGCTTAACCACAGTTCTAAATGTATATATATATATATTTTTTTTATACATAAGTTGATGGTTTGGCTCTGACTGTGTATCCATAATGTCCTATTCATGATAAAGTGTAATATTTGTATTACCTTCTATACTTTCTTTGGATATGAACTTGAATGCATGCACATATCATTTACCCCCAAAAAATTACTGTATTCAGAGATTTATCATCTGGTCATACATGTGTATCTCTTAATAAATGTATACCAAGGCTCCACCCTCTGAGGGTTTTAACTGTCTTTGGCCTACTGCCAAATAATGACCTAGGTAGTTAACTATGTCAGCACACCGTCGAATTTTGTCTTGCGACACCTTGTGTCCTGTTCTGCAAGAAAACACAACTGTTTAGTATCTGACACCAACACCTCAAATAATTTATAGCACAAAGGTATATCATCCACATACTGGTTACACCATCTCTAAGGACCAGCGTACCTTCTGGGTTCTCTACAAAACTTAAAGCATTTAAATAACGTTTTTCAGGTGTCTTTTGTTCTGCTTGTACTGGTACTAGTGAGGGATATAAGGCTCCTGTAACAGCAGGTGTCTCTTGTTCTGCTTGTACTGGTACTAGTGAGGGAGCTGACCCCCCTGCTACACCTTCAGTGGGTATACCACTGTTAACTGTATTATGTATTATTGGAGCATAGGGTGGTGGCATTACATTAGACAGATAATCTTCCCTTCTCATTGTTTTTTCATCTTCAACTTCCTGTGAAACAGTTTGCCATATATTTACAGTGTCCAGATAACCCTTTCTCTGTAACCAGTGACCATCTGTGACTTGAAATCTTTTCCAAGCCTGTGGGTCTAATATTCCGTCTTTTGGAAAATTGGCCCTTTTAAGAATGGCATCAATGTGTTTGATGCTTTTCTCCCCTTCTTTCATCACAACAATCCTATAGGTGAACGCGTTTCCATCTTTCTCCCTTTCCCTCCCATTGGGGTAATTAAGCCCTATGGGTGTGGCCGTATCCACTTGCGGCGAAGAGGGATATGTCTAGTTGTGCGAGAAGTTAACTATGTATCACTGGCTTAGGCTTTGTCTGGACACACTTTTATCTCCTTTTTTCTGTTTCTTCTGAAGATTAATTTAACTTGTCTGACTGTAATATATCATATTTACAATACATGCAATCTAAACACCATATTCAATCTTCTAACATTTCTGAAAACTTGTTGGACACACTGCTGGTATTTTAAAAATGATCAGTAGGTTAATCAGCTAAGCATAAAGGATATGGTTCATTTCTATGCACTGATAACAATTGAGCATTTAAATGACATCCCACAATAATCACAATTCTGTAAAAACACCTTTCTCATGCTGAGATACTTATCTATGTTGCAAAAAATTCACTGGTTAGTTTTGCATAAAGTTTCAACCAAGGTATTCCTTTGTACCATAACACAGCACTGGTTGCTCTGCGGTCGCATGCGCTAATAAAGCATTTGACAAACAAATTTGAAACAAACTTTCAACCACAATATACTTATACAACATATAACACTGAGTTGATCAATTGTAAAGGCCAGGTTTGGGTTTTTTTTTATACTTAAAACAGACAGTTTAACAGACAGATACGTGACACAGACAAGACAGTAAGCTGTTCATTGAGGCGGCAACCGTTGGTCGGCGATACCCCAAATTCCAGCTAAAACAAACAGTGCCCGTAAAGGCTGAACCAACATTCATACACATATACAACACATAAACATATAAACAACAACAAGCAATACGCCTTATCTGCTTTTAAGCTGCAACAAGCAATACGCCTTATCTGCTTTAAGCTGCAACAAGCAATACAATATAATTCAGTTAGTCTAGGGGATGTGTGACAAGATAATCGGGTTCTATGATGACGGTCAAAAAGGACATAAATGATTTTTCTCTATAATGTACTTAGAACGACACTCAGAGAATCTGATTTTGAGTAACAATTATCACTCACCCGGGTATTATCAGAGTCTGTGAGAGCCGGTCAATTCCAAAACAGAAAGTATTCATTAGATGTCTCTTCTTGAATCAGTCATTCCGGCAACAATGCCCCCATGTATGATGGAGCTGGGCTCATTAGCTCCGTCTGGTCACTAAAGAAATATCCTTCAAGTATCAAGTCACCTCTTTGCAGAAAAGGCCAACGCGTTGGGAGAACACTTAAATGAAACAACCACACAGGATATGTCTCACAAGTCTTCTGAATTTATTTTGGTCTGTTAGCATTTTTATACACACATTTCACATTCAGCCATAGTTGGCCAGCCCACATCTCTTCCCCAAAAGGAGGGGTTACAGTCTAAACATTGGTTCAACGTAAGCTACGTCCCTTCCATTTTGTAACATTCAATACATAATTTCCAGTAAATGTATAGCATAATAACGTTATACATTCCTAGCTCCTCTACGCCCTGCCAACATCCTTTCACATCCGCCTATCTATTGTTCTCGATTTCCTCTGAGAACTACATTTAGATGCATTTCTGTTTCTCATGAGAGAACAGGACGCTAGCTACTTCCCTTTCAAACAATGGTGTGCGTGACTAACTTATAGTTCCAATATTCTATATATCAGTCTGAAATATGTCCAAACCTTGCTTAAACACAGCTTTTTATATATAAAGCATTTGATTATTATAACCAAATATAATGGCTAATTATCAACTCTATCATCTGTGATATCACCTCTGGATCTATCATCTGATATCACCTCTGGGTCTATCGTCTGTGATATCACCTCTGGGTCTATCATCTGATATCACCTCTGGGTCTATCATCTTTGATATCACCTCTGGGTCTATCATCTGTGATATCACCTCTGGGTCTATCTGTGATATCACCTCTGGGTCTGTCATCTGTGATATCACCTCTGGGTCTATCATCTGTGATATCACCTCTGGGTCAGTCATCTGTGATATCACCTCTGGGTCTATCATCTGTGACATCACCTCTGGGTCTATCATCTGTGACATCACCTCTGGGTCTATCATGTGTGACATCACCTCTGGGACTATCATCTGTGACATCACCTCTGGGTCTGTCATCTGTGACGTCACCTCTGGGTCTGTCATCTGTGACGTCACCTCTGGGTCTATCATCTGTGACATCACCTCTGGGTCTGTCATCTGTGACATCACCTCTGGGTCTGTCATCTGTGACATCACCTCTGGATCTATCATCTGTGACATCACCGGTGGGTCTATCATCTGTGACATCACCTCTGGGTCTATCATCTGTGACATCACCGGTGGGTCTATCATCTGTGACATCACCTCTGGGTCTGTCATCTGTGACATCACCTCTGGGTCTGTCATCTGTGACATCACCTCTGGGTCTGTCATCTGTGACATCACCTCTGGGTCTATCATCTGTGACATCACCTCTGGGTCTATCATCTGTGACATCACCTCTGGGTCTATCATCTGTGACATCACCTCTGGGTCTATCATCTGTGACATCACCGGTGGGTTTATCATCTGTGACATCACCTCTGGGTCTATCATCTGTGACATCACCGGTGGGTCTATCATCTGTGATATCACCTCTGGGTCTGTCATCTGTGACATCACCTGTGGGTCCATCATCTGTGATATTACCTATGGGTCTAGCATTCACATAGTAATGGGGCATATTTATGTGCTGTAACCCATAGCATTCACACAGCAGGTTATTTCCTCTAGAACCGCTTAGAATTATGCTGCGTTCACGTTACACCATTTTATTAAATCTACAATTTATTTTCTTGATACTTGGCAAACACTTCTACCATCTGTTACGGCCTCCGGTACATCCCTATGCTAGCACCTTATGGAGGAGATCTTGCCTTCTATACCGGAGAGAGTGGCTGCCTTGATTCTACTCATGCGTTTTGCTGTTTTGCATTGTGCAACATTCTCGTGAATCCCATAGTTTGGAACGTCTCACACAGAGAATTTGGTAGTGTCTTGTACTGGGCAGAGATTAACATTCATAGCGTCCGATCTGGGGTTCGGTGCTCATTGGAACAAGTTAATTGTCCGATATGGGCTCTGAGCTTATTGCAACAGGTACAGTATTGTATTTTTCCACCCACCTGCACATCTGATGCTGTTGAGGACTTGGGCTACTGTAACAGCTGCTACTGAGATGTTTCCATTTCTTCTATCAGTAATTTGGATCAGCAATCAATTCTGTTGGATTATTACTTGGTGAGAATTGGCTTCTTATACATACACCTCCTCCTGTGTGTCGCTATGTGACTAGGACGCACAAGCAGCTTATGCTGATTAAAATGATATGTGACATGCCTATATTCTGTGTGCGACTGTATCTGTATCTGCATACGTAATGGTACGTTATAGTGATTTCCAGGAACACACTGTAATGTAGCATTTCATATGCAGATACAGCCGCAGTCACACACAGAATATAGGCATGCCGCATATCATTTTAATCAGGAGAAGCTGCTGGTGCGTCCTGTTCGCATAGCAAATGTAAAAAGTAGTACATAAAGGCGTTTGGCGCTACCGAGTCACGGCATGGCGTGACTAGAGAAGGGCTGTGTAACATGACTGCAGCAAGGATGTAGGAGGACACATCTGTATGTATATTTGTATGTTTGTTCTTAGGCTTCTACATGCCTTGATGGATCTGGACCAAACTTGGTACATATATAATTTATTATCCAACTTAAAATTCTGCCGGGGTTTCAAGTGAAATAATCCACCCCTTGCGGGGACAGGTTTCCAATCGCAAAAATGCATTGGTTTGTTTGTTTGCCTGTGATGTCACAATGGTAGTAACTGCCTATACCAGGATTTTGCTGCTGCTGCCGCCCTGTGTCATATTCCTCCAGAGCCCGGGTAACACACAGGTCACCAGCAGGAGGCGATATCACATAAGGTTAGTGACTGGACAGAGATAAGGGCAGTTTAGTGCAATGTGGCGGTGGCAGACTTGGAGCGAGATTAACTAGAGTCAGGGGAAAATAGAAATTACTGACTGTTACACATTCCCTTCATTATCCATCTTACATTACTGGCCGGTTTCAATTTAAAAAATCCCCCCCTTTCGGGGCCAGGGACATATAGTGGATCCCAGAAGACATACCAGGTGCTTGGGCATAGCCAGATTAAGGGGGGTATGCAGGTCATACTGTACCCTGAGCCCCTCTTTGTCTGCCCCCCCCCCCCTGTCCAGAGCATACTGACATCACAAGCTCTCCCTCTTGTGCAACAGCAGAACCAGCAGCCAGAATGCTAGCAGGACAGTATGCAGTGCAAGCAGAGACGCAGGAGTATCAGATTTCATGAGATACCGACCAGAGGAGAGATAGGAGGGTGGAGAGTGCTGTAAAGGGGGGTACACACAGAGAGATCCGTGCTTAAATTCTAAGCAATCTGACTAGATTGCTTAGAAGTTAAGCATGGATCGCTCCGTGTGTAGGGTGCCGGCGACAGCGATGCGCGGTTCCGCGCGTCGCTATCGCCGGCTGTAGGTTTGGCAGCATGCATGCCAAATCTAGTGAGATCGCTCATTTCACTGATGGGTAAAATGAGGGCCCCCCTTTCCCCCTTCAGCACACATCGCGCTGTGTGCTGAGCGGTCTGTGCTAGATCGCCCAGCACACATCTCTCCCTGTACGGAGCCTAAGTGACACAGGGATTTTAGCTTCTCCCCGTCTGGGTCCTGTGTAACCTGCTATCTAATGAAGGTCTAGACAGAGACACACACAGAGTCCTCCTGCGTCCTGTCTCAGTGTGTAAGTAGCACAGAGGCTGCTGCTATTCTTGCATGTGACAAGATACATTATAGATTTTGTTTTTCTATGTGCATTTTAAGATTAAGTTGCCTTCGTTGTACTACAAGTAAATTATATAAAATAGTTTTCTATCAATTAGGTAGAGCTATAAACAGTACCCAGGCATCATTAAACTATTAGTTTAAATCTAATATACACCATTGGTTTAAATGTAATATACACAATCCATACATCCCAACATGACCCATTCTAGGAGGGACAAAATGCTCTCTACCTGGACTTCCTTCTTAATTTATGATTGCAATCACCTGTGTTGAAACACCTTTCTTATCAATTAAATAGTGTAACACAGGTGGCACCAGTCATATATGCACAATCTAATATACACCCTTCCCCCCTCACCAGGGCCCCCCTGTCTTAAGTACCCCGGGCACCCTATAGACTTAATCCAGCCCTGGGCTTGGGGTCAGTTGGACTTCATGTTGAAATGCACTGTGAAGAACTGTGACCCAGGGAGGGAGCCTGTTCAGGGGCTTCCACTGGATAGATTTGGATGAAAACGTCACAAAGTGGTGACGTTGGATCCCAAAAGACATATTGGGGGGTTGGGGTCCCATTCGGACCTCCCATTGGTGTACGCTGGCCAGAACTTTGACCCCGGGAGCCTGTTAAGGGCCAGCCACTGGATGGATTTAGTTGATTATTATTATATTATTTATCACATTTGTCTGGATGAACTTTTATATCCAATGTAAAGGGGCATATTTTCCAATTAATTATCTGGTTACCAGTTTACTTATTTAAGCTGAGAATATTTTCAATGTTGAAAATTGTGGAATCAAACGCACCTAGATTTAAGGCTGCGCACATATTCAGATGGTCGCATCTCAAACTACAGATGTGGACATGTATGTACTCATGCTAATGGGCCCAAATCTGAGCTACTTTGTCTACAACCTGCCTCTTGCCCCTGTACCCTCACAGACCAGCCTGGTCCCCGTCTCCTGTGCTCATCTCAGCTGGTTTCTTCCCATCGTTATTTGCGCTTGCAGTTATTACGCCAATTCTTAAAACAACAAATTTTGACCCAACCTCAGCAGACTTGTATTACAGTGCCATTTGTGTCTTATAGTCTAAAGCCTTTACTGGCCAGTGTTCATGTAGTGTCTATTACAATTTGTCCAGTAGGTGGCAGCAAGCAAACAGTTACATCTCTCATTTATAATGATGGCTTACGCAGAGAAACTGGTGCTTGGTTTATTATACTGCACATGATTTTTCCGTGTTATTTGTAAAATAAAATGCCAATAGGTCCTATATATGCAAGAATTATTTCCCAGTCAGTGGGATGACACATCTGTTGTGTAGTAAGCAGATCCAGGAGTCAGATTTGGCAGGTGCCTGACACACACAGTAGAATAATTATTCTCTGGGCTTTTTTCCCCCTATAACAAGTTTATTGACCTATAATAGGAGTCTGCAAAACAGAAATACTGTACAAAGATATCAGACACACCGCCTTATTCAAAGCCACGAGGTGAGCAGCTGTGGGCGGTACGGACTTCACACTGCGCAAATGTTGGAATCTGGATACAAACCAGGATGCCTCTTGGCGACTGATTCTGCGTTTTTGGCAGCAGTTGCATCTGAGACCATTGGCCTACACAGACTCCGGGCTTCCTGTTCTCCAGAGAGGCTTCATACCCTATCCCAAGATGGCCACCGAGATCTCTACTGAACATATGCCGGGCCGTCTGTGTTTACTGTTTAGAGTGACATGATGAGAGACAGAAGTCTCCTACCTAACCGCAATGAGAGTTCTTGTTATTACCCACTATAAAGCTGCTCCAACATCCCTGCACAGCTGTTTGCTGTATATTTATTTATTAACAATTTCTCATATAGTGCAGCAAATTCCATTGTGCTTTAAAATTGGAAACTGTGATAACATAAAACAAAACAATTGCATACCACAGTGAAAAAACAAGACTGGGTAATAACAGACATAGAGGTAGGAGGGCCCTGCTCGCAAGCTTACACTCTATAGAAATAGGCACTGATACACTAGGATAGCTATCTATTGCATAGTGGTCCACCAGATTGCAAAGGTTACAGTCACTGGCAGCTGAGTTGTATGAAATCCTGCTACGCTCAAGCTCCAATCCATCACCAGTGTACATCATACAGTATAACTGCATGTAACCAGTGTGCATGTAACAGTGAGTACAGATGTACCTGCTATCTATCACTAAGCCAACAACACTGGTTATGTAACTGGGCTGTTCATAGTTCGAGTCGTCCACTAGTGTCTTTCTCCGATGTGTGTGCTTCGTTTTCAAATGCTTTCCCAACGTCCAGGACTGCGACGCCTGGCCTCCTCCCCCTCTCTTACTTTTCTCCGCTTCTACAATCTCTTACTAGCAAAGGGTAAAAGTTCTCCTTTTCCCCAAAGTGTAGAACCTTCACACTGTGTCCTCCATGCGCTACAATCTACATACACAATAACCTAATAACGTGCAGGTCATCACTTCTATGGGGATATGTGGGAGCGGAACATTCTTGGCCGTATCATCATAGAAACTCTCTTCAGTGAGTAATAGTCGGTGTTCCTCCAGCTGTACCACACAATGCCATCCGGCCCCTTCGTCCTGCGACCTTTCACATATCTCCCCCCCTGCAAATACAGCAGTGATACAAAGTAACTCTCCCACACCATTACAGTATATACTGATACATAGTTATATGTGGATGTAAGTTATATAGAGATAATGTGGAATTAAAATGATGGCAATTAAAATAACTTCTTTTTTTTCCTTCAGTCAGCCGCGAGTTCCCTCACGGCATGAGTACGTGTGGACGCCATCAGAAATTGTGGGACCCATGACAAATTTGGCAGGGCCCCGCCCCCATGCAGCAGTAGCCCCATTTCATAATATGCCATGCAGCTGTGCCCCCAATTCATAATGCCACACTCATATATATACAGACACCACATATATATATATATATATATATACACATACACGCACACACATACATATATACACACACACACACACATAACACACAATAATTGTTCCTCCTCATCCAGAAGCCATTACAGTACTAAGTTCTTGCAGCAGCAGCTACTTGTGTTACCTGGAGGGGACGGGCTGATGACAAGCTTTGGGGGACAAGAGTGCAAGAGGGGACTGAAGGACAGGGAAGGGATGGCCATCACAGTGAATGCACGGATCGAAGTAGGCAGACAGTCTGTTCTCAATGACAGCTGCAGCTCCACCGGCCATGGGCCCCCTTTCTGTCAAGGCACGGGACTCGATTCCTGGCAGTTCCCCCCTGATGGCAGCCCTGCTTACAGTACAATACTTATGCACCAGGAGAGCACTGAGCTATGGGACAGGATGCATTAAAGGCAATTTTGAGGTCAAACCTTCGAAATAGCCATTTTTAGAGGTTTGCCCGTATTTTGCATATGCACAAAACGCCGGAATGCAATACATACATTTGTAGATGCCTCTGCCTGGGTGGTCTTCAGTATGCCGACTGTCGGGATCCCGGCGCACAGTATACCGGCGCCGGAATCCCGACAGCCAACATACCGACACTTTTTATCACTCGTGGGGGTCCACGACCCCCCTGGAGGGAGAATAAAATAGCGTGGCGCACGTAGCGCGTCACCGTGCCCGCAGCGAACCCACAAGGGGCTCATTTGCGCTCACCACGCTGTCGGTATGCCGGCGGTCGGGCTCCCGGCCCCGGTATACCATACTACACCCCTCTACCTAATAGAAGCCTATGGACTTCTTATCGTAATGTGCACTGAGATTGATCCAATCAGATCCTTCCCAGTGTCCTCTGTGGCACACGCATATCATCTGTCACATGGACAGAAGGACACCCTCTTATTGGGACAGCTGCAGTTTTTTTCAAGCATACAGCGTAACTAGATGCCGATATGCATGCGATGAGTAGCGGGTTGCATCCCGCACCAGCAGGGCCGGCTCTACCATTAGGCAGCTTTAGGCGGCTGCCTAGGGGCACCGGCCCTTGGAGGGCGCCACTGAATTCATCTAGCAAAAAACTGAAGGATGTCTCTCTATGCGGCCTCCTCCTTTTACACTACGCTGACCGCTGCTGTGGGTTTAAACAGGTGCAGCTGCAACTATCAGGCTGTGCCACATAGTGTCTCAGCGCTTCCTCCATGCTGACATGTGTAACATCAAGTTATATGAAGCCACATAGGAGGCGAATGTAACTAGGGACGCCCCCATGGGCGCTTCTCATAGCCCTGATGCACCTCCTCTAGGCCTCTGCATCTCGGCTGTCCAGCAGCAAGCAGCACCTGTCTACAAGTCTGCACCCACAGCGTCACTGTAATGCTGCATCCCATACCCGACCCCAATTAAATATTCCCACCAGACCCCATGTACAGTATATCTAAAAAGTGACATTGGCCTCGGTGTCCTACAGTATATGATTTCTAACATGCTAGCTAGCATGTATACATAAAGAATAGACGGCACTTAAGGACTTTTAAAGTGAAAGTATGTGGGCCCTCATTCCGAGTTGTTCGCTCGCAAGCTGCTTTTAGCAGCTTTGCACACGCTAAGCCGCCGCCCAGGGCTGTTTCTAGCCAATTTGGCTCCCAGTGCGAGATTTAAAAATGCGCCCCCCAATGACATAAAAAAATGTGCCCCCCCCCCCCCCCACCCACACACACACCTAGATAAAAAAAAAACTTGTGCGCGCACCCGGCAAGGGGGCATGGACTCATCTAAATGGGTGTGGCCTCATTTAAATGGGCATGGCCTCGTCTGAAAAGACTACCTCACAATCCAGTTTTTGACCCTGCTCCAACAGATCACGACCACCACAGGAAAAAAAAAATCTACCTTATTAAGCCCCACACAGTAATGCCCCCTGCACCATATTATGCCACACACCGCAATGCCCTTGATACATTAAATCCCCACACTACAGCAGGCAAGAGTCCCCATTTCACACATTACGGCAGGTGTCCCCATTTTACACATTGAGAGAGAGAGAGAGAGAGAATACTTACAGAGGCGATTACCGCTCTTCGGCCCGCCTCACCAGTCGCTCCTTGCGCCGGCCTTTCCCTCTTCCTAACTTGAATCCCCCTCTGTACTCCGCTCGGGAGGGGGGGGGAGTTTTGCGGAGTGACTGGGTTGCGTCGTGATGTAACGACGCAAACGCGTCATTCCGTGAAACTCCGCCCCCCGAGTGGGTTACTCGGGGAGAAATAGGAGGGGGAAGCAGGGAGCTACAGTTAGCGCCGCGGCGGGCGCCCAGTGCGGTTGCACTGCTCGCCTGCCCCAAGAAACTGCCATGCCGCCGCCTACTGGGAGTGAATCTTAGCTTATCAAAATTGCGAACGAAAGATTAGCAGAATTGCGAAGACACTTCTTAGCAGTTTCTGAGTAGCTCCACACTTACTCGGCATCTGCGATCAGTTCAGTCAGTTCCGTTCCTGATTTGACGTCACAAACACACCCAGCGTTCGCCCAGACACTCCTCCGTTTCTCCAGCCACTCCCGCGTTTTTCCCAGAAACGGTAGCGTTTTTTCGCACACACCCATAAAACGGCCAGTTTCCGCCCAGAAACACCCACTTCCTGTCAATCACATTACGATCACCAGAACGAAGAAAAAACCTCGTAATGCCGTGAGTAAAATACCTGACTGCATAGCAAATTTACTTGGCGCAGTCGCACTGCGGACATTGCGCATGCGCATTAGCGACTAATCGCTCCGTTGCGAGAAAAATATAACGAGCGAACAACTCGGAATGACCCCCATTGTGAGCAAAGTCACAAAATTTTGTGACTTTGTTTATAAAATACATTATCACTTTAAAAGTCTGAGTGTTGTCGCTTTTCTCTGTATATGTGTAATGATGCAATTCACCCCAGCCCACCTAGTGGCCACCTGTATCTCCCCTCCGGGAGGTGTGTGTGTGCTGGGGGGGGCGGAGTGTTGCAGGTTAGGGGGAGCTAAGCTGAAACTTTGCCTAGGGTGCAGTGAGGTCTTGCACCGGCCCTGCGCACCAGGCCTGTTAGAGGTACATGCAAGCATTACCCTATGTGTAAGCAATATAATGTAATAAAGTGTCATGTACACAAGATGGAACAGTGTTAAACATTTGTGGATTTCCTCTTTAATGATCAAACAGAAATCGGCTAACCTGCCGCTGAATGGAATTATAATTGACTGCAAGTAATGAGAACAGACGTCCGTGGCTTCGTATAATGTAGCAGCCACACTTGTGAATGAAGTGCTATTAGTTGGAGGGGTGAATCCACAATCAGCCAATCAGAAGCTGCTAGATAGTGCTGCTCTTTGCCATCATCATAGTTGTGTTTGGTTGCACTAGCAGCGCAAGAGATCCGCCTGCTGACAGTTACGTTGCCACGCCCTTACTTTACCACGCTCCTCTATCCGGTGCCATCTCAGAAGGAGTCGGCAGTGTAGCATACAGTGATATCTGCGCAATTACATGGGTTTAAACATATGTAGCAGGTACTGCGCAAATGCACATTTCACGCCCTCAAAAAATGTCTATTCGACGCTACATGAGCCTCATTCTATTCGCGGATCACCTGTCACTACATGACATTCCGACGGGACAATAAACACTCTGCTGCATTTCTCTCAGGCTGTCGCTCATGGAATCACTTTAAACCCCCCCACACACACCTTCCAGGGCTTGGCTTACTCTTGATGGGATAGGCTCCTTTGGATTTGATTGGGAAGCGTTATATTGTATTTCTGCCCTTACCAGATAGTAAACCCCATTGAGGTTGGAGTAGAAGCACTGGTGGTACCACCAGCCCCCATGAGAGATCTCCGCACACAGATTCCCGGACTCCGGAGTGCTGAAACTGCGCTTGTTGTGGTACCAGGAGAAGGAGTCCTCTGCAGTCCCGCTGGGACCAGTCACGTGCAGGCGGTAGAAGTTCGTTTCGTCTTCAATGCTGCAAAAATAAACAAATCCCCACTCAGAGCCTTTGGATCAGCCTTAGTAACGTGCAGAATGTAATCCTGATACCGTTACTCTTGCAGAATGCTGCTCATGTCATTTTAAATAGACAGTGGGATATATCAGCCCCGAAAATGTGGTCACACCTCGGAAAACTGCCATTTGGATGTTTGCCGCATTCTCTATATGTACTTATGAGATATCCGCTGTGGCCCACTGGCACTGCAGTTCCCGTAGAATTCTGTGGGGCTGGAAAGTGAAACTTCCAAGAGCTTATTTCATGATTGGCAAAGCCATCTATTGCTGGTGTTACCAATAGAAGCCTATAGGCTTCTTCCCGCAGACTCCCCTGAGTGGGACCTGAAGTTCTTATACTGTAAATAGATGTGGAAAACTAGATGAGCAGAGAATATGATATATTATTATTATCCTTTTTTTATATGGCGCCACAAGGGTTCCGCAGCGCCCAATTACAGAGTACATAAACAAATGATCAAAACAGGAAAACAGCAACTTACAGTTGATGACAGTATAGGACAAGTACAGGGTAAATACACATAGTTACATCAGCAGATGACACTGGAATAAGTATCAGGTGGCAGAAGACTGCTGGATTTGGTGCAGTTGAAGATTATTAAAGTAAGAAAGGATAAGCACATGAGGGAAGGGGACCCTGCTCGTGAGAGCTTACATTCTAAAGGGGAGGGGTAGACAGACAGGGGTGACACAGATGGGGTACATAGAGAGCATGGAACAGAGGGTTAGGATGAGATTTGGCTGGGTATGGTGAAGAAGTGGGTTTTGAGAGCCCGTTTGACTGACAGTGGTGTACCTACAAATTTTGTGCCCCCCTGCCAAACCCCCCTCCCCCTCCGCCATGCCTGCTCATTGTCGGGGGTTCTGCTCATTGTCAGGGGATTTCCCCATCCACCGCAGGCCTGCGTATCACGCTTGCCCCCTTCATACTATTGAAAATGTCCCTCCCAAAATGGCCACTGCACCCTCTAGCATCCTTAATAACTGTCTCCTCTGAGGCGGCGGGCATTTTGGGAGGGACATCTCTCCCATGGTGCTGCTCATCAGGCCGGCGGCTCCTCTCTGCTGCACTGACAGCGGCGTGGCGGCCCGGGACAGTTGTCCCCACAGTACACCCAGCGCCTCCAAGCCACTGCAGGTTCTGTTGGGACTGTTGCTACGCCCCCGATGACTGCTAACAGAGAAGTGTCCGTAATGCAACCAATCCAACATCTTCTATGCATTTTATTTATTTCCATGTTAAGAAAAAGACAACAAAAATTCTCCCAGCAGCACACTGGGCCTAATTCAGATATGGTTGGAGTTGCGTCCTGTGCTGCAAAATAGAGATTATCTGTACTTTGCGCATGCGCAGAGCCAGGGTGGCAGAAGGAGGCACAGATAGAGGCTAAGTGGGCCTGGTTTTAGAGAGAGGGGTCAGATATCTAGTACCAACAGGTCAACTTAAATAGAGTTAATGTCAGGAAATGTACACATGCCAGGCTATAGTGACAGTGCAGAGGCGGATCAAGGCTGGAGGGACCCCCACATCTATAACTTGGCTAGAGCCCCATAAAATAAAAATATATAAATCTAAAAAAAAATACAGCCTATAAGTGTGATTTTTCAATCACAGCCTGTGACATTGCAGATAGGAAGGGGCGTCTTAACAGAGGATGGGGCCCGTGTGTACCTCCGGGTGGGCCCCCTCCTCTGCACGGTGCAGCAGTCTCTGGCATTTTGCGCAGGTCAAATGCGCAGGTCTCCGGAAACATGGCACCTTAGATTTTCGCCGCAGCTGGAGCGCCCGACTCTGTATTTAAATATGGGTGCAGTGTGGACCCCCCTAGAAAAGGAAGGGGGGGGGGGGGGCACCGCACACACCCATACACACTCATTATAGAAATGCCAATGCAGATAGGAGCTGATTGGCTGATACTTTGTCTCTCTCCAAAGCTTACTAAATAGACTCCAAAGTCCCAGCCAATCAGCTGATAGCTGCCATGTTCCAGGCTGTGTTTGAAAAATGACAGTTAGGAGCTGATTGTCTGCTTCCGTCCACTTTATCTTTCTCTAAGTCTAAGGGGTTTCAAGCAGTGAAAAGAGTGGAAAAGTGAACTATTGGAAGTAACATTTATCATTTGCATTCTATAAAATACAAAGCAGCTGATTGGTTGCCATGGGCAACTTCTCCACTGGCTCACCTCTCCATTCTTTTTACTGCTTAGTACATCTCCCCCTTATTACAAAGGTGTTGGGTATGAGTATCTGACGGTCAGGAAGCCGCATTCAGTATACTGACGCCGGCATCATGACAATTGAAATCTCAACAGGGGTGAGCTACCTATGTTTTCCCTTCTCCACTAACCCTAACCCTCCTTTCCTGCAGCCTAACTCTAGCCTCCCCCGTTATTGCCTAAACCTAAGCCCCCCCCCCCAGTCAGGGGTGTAGCAAGGGTGGCTCCGGTGGAGCTCGAGCTCCGGGCGCCGAAAAAGTTAGAGGACGCGCCGCCTGCTCACCACCTCCATCTGCCCACTATACCACGGGCCACTGTACAGGCAGTCGCAGAGCAGGAGGAGGTGAAGCAGAGGGGCGCACACTGACTCGTCTTGGAGACTAGGTGGGGAACAGGGCAGGCCAGAGGTGACATCTGGAGACACTGACAATCGGCACATGCCGGAACTCTGCCGCCCTCTTTATACTGTATGTCTCACTGTCTGCTTGTAGCTGTGCAGCAGGTTACTTCTGTCCTGCTACACCACTCTCTGCCTCGGCTACTGCAGCACCTCTTTCTACCCCAGTTGCTGTAGCATCTCTTTCTGCCCTGGCTGCTGCAGCACCCCTCTCTGCTCCAGCTGCTACAGCACCTTTCTCTACATTGATGCTGCAGCACTTTTCCCTGTCTCAGCTGCTGCTACAGCACCTCACTCTGCATTAGAAGCTGCAGAGTAACATGTATAAGCAGCTCTACTGTGACATAACCTCCCCTATATTTTTGTGGCGCGCCTTCGGTGCACACTGTCCCTGTTTTCGTCATGAGGGGCGCCCAAAAGAAATTTCCACCCTGAGCTCCACAAGGTCTAGAACCGGCCCTGTCTCCAGTGTAGGATTTTTCTATTTTTTTCTTTTGAAATGTAACATGCCCCCAATTCAGTACAGGGGAGGGGGCGCCGAAACTTACCCTTGCTCCGGGCACCATGGCACCTAGCTACACCTCTGCCCCCAGTGTCTAAACCTAACCTCTCTCCTCCTGCAGCCTAACCCTATCTTCTCAGGATGGCGCCTAAACCTAATCCCCCCACCCACAGCCCTTAACTAGGCCTCCCGCTATACTCACGGTGTGGATGTCGACTGTCGGAATTCCGGCTGCCAGGATCCCGACAGGCGGAATCTTTGCCCGAATCACGTACATAGACCCCTTAGCTCTTTGTACTGCTGTTATTATGTGGTATGTAAATCTCATTTGCTGGTCCGTCACAGTGCGCTGCTGGGAGAATCTGTGTTGTATTCTGTGTGTATCGTTATTTCCATATCAGCATTATTACATTACAGTTATTAGGTTACTGCGATTATGTTAGTTGTTTTTTTCATTAGTAACACTTAATTTAGTATTATTCCGTTAGTGTTATCACTGTGTTAGTATTAACCACTTCACTGGCATGGTCAGAGCACATGTGACCGCGCCGCCCCACTGTGTCCCTCAGTTTATGGAGATCCGGTCTGCAGATGTGCATACTATAATATTTAAATGTTTCAAAAAGTACTTTTTAAACTATATTAAATGAAACATTTAAAAAAAAAAACCAATATTGTGAAGGTTTTGGAAGGGAAAAATCGTCAGTTAAATGTTTTTTTTTTTTTTTTTAAATATATTTATTAGGTGAGAAATTACAGGTGTAACACACACATTTTACATGTTGCATAATAACTGTTTAACAATATCCTTATCCATGACAATATCAAAGTTAATGATATGTAGGAATGCACAACATTACATCTGTACAACAGAAATCACATATAATGGCTAGAGAATAACGTGAATATGATATTACTAGGTGCTTCATCGCGCCCTACGGGCGCTCTTCACACCGTCGCAAGGGGCTACGCCCCCTTAACCCTTGCATGCCTTTCTGGGGTTTAATATTTGTATTATATAGAGTATTACCTGCATTCCTTTGTTAGTGGTTAAATATTGCACAATGAAAGGGCGTGCGATGGTGAAGGAGGCGCAGCCCCTTGCGACGGCGTGAACAGCACCTGCAGGGCACGATGTACAGAATGTAGCGGGTGCGGGGGGGACTGCGGATGGTGTCTGTAGATGCTGCGGGTGGAGGGGAGGCAGAAGTGGGGGTGGGGCCCGGATGGGGAAGGTTCGGGAGGTGCTGCGCGTGGGGGAGGGGCAGAGGAGTGGGGGATGCAGATGGGGGAGGGGTCCAGAGGCACTGCAGGTGGGGGAGGGGCAGGGGTGCCACGGGTGGGAGAGGGGCAGGTGTGGGGATGTTGTGGATGGGTGAAGGGTTCCGGAGGTGCTGTGGGATGGGAAGGGACGGGAGTGCCGGGGGTGGGGTAGGGGACCGCAGGCACCATGGGTAGGGTAGGGGCAGGTACGGGTGTTGCGGCGGATGGGAAAGGAGGTCCGGAGGTGCTGCAGGTGGTGGAGGGGCAGGTGCGGGGGTGCCATTGGTGGGGGAGTGGTGGGTGAGGGGGGGACCGCTGATGGAGGAGGGTGTCTGCAGATGCTGCGGGTGGAGGGGGGCAGGTGTGGGGGGAGACATATAAGGGGGGTGAATGGTGGAAGGGGCCTGGAGGTGCTGTGGGTGGTGAAGGGGTGGAGGAGTGGGAGCCACGGGTGGTGTAGGGGGTCTGGAGGCACAGCATGTGGGGGAGGGGTGGAGTGCCGCATGTGGTGGAGGGGAAGGTGCGGAGGTGTGGTGCATTGGGAAGAGGTCTGGAGGCGCTGCGGGTACTGTACATGCCATAAAAGGTAGTTGGAGGGTATGCAGTAACAGGGCCAGGACAGGGTCAGTACAGGGTTGACGGGGCCAGGACAGGGGTGACAGGGTCAGAACAGGGGTGATGGTGCCAGGACAGGGGTGACGGGGCCAGGACAGGGGTGACGGGGCCAGGACAGGGGTGACAGGGCCAGGACAGAAATGATAGGGACAGGATAGGGGTGACAGGGCCAGGGTAGGGGCGGCAGGACCAGGACAGGGGTGACGGGGCCAGTATAGGGTTCACAGGGCAAGCACAGGGGTGACAGGGCCAGGATAGGGGTGACAGGGCCAGGATAAGGGTGAAAGGGCCAGGATAAGGGTGGCAGGGCAAGGCCAGGGGTGACAGGGACATGACAGAACACAGGGCACGGGAGAGATTGGTATTAGGGACAAAACAGTGGTGACAGACAGATGTGTCTTACCAGAGTCACGGCTGCTGGCTGCTGCTGTTCCACTCCAACCTGTTGGGATCTGCTGCTGCTGGAGACTTGGCATGGCTGACTCTCTCAGGCTGGAGTCCTGCTTCCTCTGCCCGTCCGCATCCCTCCTCCCCTCCTCAGTCACACACCGCAGACCTCGCGCAGCTGCCGGGCACTGTGGTAAGGTGAGACTGGAAATGACTGGTTAGCCCCCAGGAGATGCTGCGGCTGGAGGGAGGAGGGGGTCATAGCATGCACGTGGCGCGGACCTCACGGCTTCCGGGGCACTGTGGTAAGGGGAGGCTGGGAGTGACTGGTTAGCTTCCAGGAGACGCTGCGGCTGGAGGGAGGAGTGGGTCAGAGCCTGCAAGCAGCTCGGATTTCTGCAGCGCTACCCGCCAGCTAAAGTGTGTGAATGAGCTGGGCGCACTCCACTGCGGGTGGCAGCGCTGCAGCTAGCGGTGGGGTTGCCGGGGCTGGAGATAACAGAGGCAGTATGGAACCTGCACAGCGGCAGGTGCCCCACTAAACTGCAGCTAAGAAGCGTGGAGTGTGCCAGAAAGTGACGCTCCTCCGCACCAGAGAGACCCTGCTGAGTATGCCGATGTGGGGGGTCAAGCACACAGTGAGCCGGTGCCCGTCTGTCTGTATGACATACCCCTCACACACCCCCATACCTCCCAAATGTCCCGATTTTCGCGGGACAGTCCCATTTTTTGGGGTCTGTCCGGCTGTCCCACCCGCGGGTCGCAGTGTCCGGCGGTGGGGGGGCAGTTGGAAAGCTCCTGTACTCGCTGTTCTGCTTAGCAGAGCAGCGGTGAATAGTGGAGACAGAGGGAGAGGGGGCATCAGGGGGTACGGATTAATGGGGGGGTTCCAGCAGCAGAGCCGGATTAAGGTGGGGGGGGGGGGCAGGGGATACGTACCGTTGGCCCCACAGTTTTAGGGGGCCCCCCGGCTGGAGTAGCTCTGTCCCAGCTCAGAAGCTCCCCCCCCCCCCCGTCCTGCCAGCAACAGCGGCAGCATTGTGCTACAGTCAGCACACGCTGCTGCATATAGGCAGGTCTGTGGTGTTGCAGGGAGGCAGCAGTCTCCCTGCTTTCTTCTGCCTGTGCGGGTGTGTAGGGGGAAGCGACCACCTCCTCTGGATTTAGCCCTAGCTGAGGGGCCAAAATCCCATTTAAAAAATAAAAATCGGAATTTGCATAAGGGGGCGTGGCCGCGCGGGCCGCGATTAGGCCACGCCCCCAACCCCCAGCAGGCACAGCAATGAGATAGGGCTCCCCTGTATCAAGTGCCCTGGGCCCCCCGGACTCATAATCAGCCCCTGGGAGCATGCCAGCAGCTCACAGAGCGCTGGGCATGCCCCATCACTGACGAAAACGGGGACCCTCCCGTGAAGCCACGCCCCCTTTTCGCCAAGTGTGTTTCCCTCCTTCTGCCTGGAGAAAGCTCCTGCAGAAAGCTGGGAGGTTTGCACCCCTGCGTGTGACATGTCCAATGCCCATGCTATCTGCTTCTGCTCCTAGTCTCCTGTAGATTTGGCCAGATCTCTGTGACTCATTTGACTAACTCCGCCCAGTGTTGTGACTCCGCCCAGCGTTAGCAAATGAATCACAAGGTCACAGAATAGGGCTATTATATAGGAGATGGATATTACAAAACATGTAGCAGGGGATGGTCATCTCGCGGTGCCATTAACAGTATAATTTAAGTTAAACAGAGAGGGTGTTCCTAAAATATTAAAGTTAAGGTTAAGATTAGAAGGGCGGTGAACCCCTCGTGAGCACCTCTGTATTGTACCAAGTAGTATATTTGACTACTTTTCGCATGCCATCACGAATTGATTGTGGCAGAGTTACAACATAGGGTAACCATATTGTAAAGAATTTGGGGGAATTGGATTCCACTCTAAGAGAGCATTCTATCCAGTCCATTTGGTATAGATGTGTCAGTCTAGGAAGCAGGAGAGTTATGGGTCTAGGGGTTTTGTATATCCACTGCAGGGACGTGCGCTCAGGGGAGGCAGGGGAGGCAGTGCCTCCCCTGTCAAAATGATTAAAATAAAAAAAGAAGATACATAAGACACATATTCTGTGTCATGTGTATGCTCCTTATATTATTATAATCATTTTAATCTGTTTAAATAGTTTGGGAGGCACTGATAGCTAGTGCCTCCCGTAGACTGTGGGAACGGGGACAAAGCAGGGGGCTGGGCCAAGCTCTGGGCTGTAAAAGCCCATTAGAAATGAAGGGGAATGCGGCACTTATACAAGTGCCTCGCTGGCAGGGAAAGCACGCCCCTGCCAGCGAGGCACATGTGATTGGACAGCGGATCCAGCACTGGATCTGCAGGTCCAATCACACATAAGCGTCGGGGAGAAGCGGCGGCGGGACCCGGAAGTTACTGCTGGACAGGAGAGGACCGAGAACGGCGGCGTGGACACGCTGGATGACAAGGGGCCTCCCCGGTTCGCCCTGGACCAGCTCTCCCTGCTGAAGGTAAGAGCCAGAAGAGCGGTGATGGATGTGCCTAGGCGGTGGGAGTGCGGAGCCCCTGCTCCTGCCTGTGTGATGGAGGCGCTGCTGCTGTGTCACGGCCGCTGCTGCTTCGGCTCCCAGGGGACTTGTGTACAGTCTGCCCGCCTGCTGCCCTCATCTACCTGCTGCTTGGTCCCATGTGGGTGCTGCTGTACAAAGTGTGTGTGTTTATGTGTATATACAATGCTGTGTAGTGTGTGTGTGTGTGTGTGTCCCAAATGGTGAAGATGATGATGCCGCGCCAGTGCCACACAAAGCTCTCTCCTCCTCACACAGCCCCCCCACAGCTCCCCCCCCTGTGCCAGAAACACAGTGCCAGATACACAATTACCCCACAGTGCCAGATACATATTGCCCTGGCCGCACCTCCACACACAGATTGTATTTGGTTGGGAGGGGGGGGGAGAGGGGAAGGTGCCTCCGTGCCTCACCAGTCGGTGCCCTCACCGCACGTCACTGATCCACTGAGACAGTATGGTCTTTTTTGAAGCTGCCGCTATCCGTGCCAGTAATAATTTGTTACCTGGAGATAATGAACAGCCATCCGGGTCATATTGATTCCAGAAGGCCCAGCGTAAAGTAGGCGTGAGAGGAATGTTTAAAGTCGTAGTAATGTAGTTACATACATCTTTCCAGAACAATTGTATTATAGGGCATGACCAAAGGCAATGAATGATGTCTGCATCAGGTGAGGAACACTTGAAGCAATGGGAATTATCAGAGATGCCCGTAAGGTATCTGAGACGGGGAGTATAATATGCCCTGTGTAAGATTTTTAAATGCATTTCTGCATAGGAAGAGGACACCAGATATTTATTAAGTAATAAGTGCGATTGTATTATAGTCTGTAAAGGGATGCCTGGGAAAGTGATCGACCATTTACTGTAGCTAGACCTGTTGTTTGACTATCTAAATCTATCTGATGTCTGGTGTGTGCATAGATAAAGGATGTTGTATAGGAAGAGTGGGGATTTAAGCGCATTTGGACGTCTAAGGGAAAGGTATAGTCTGTCGGCCGTAAGCGTGTTATCAATTGTGTTGCAAAGCTGCGAATTTGAAAATATGTAAATAGTGGTATATATTGATTTGGGAATTTTTGTTTTAATTGAGACAGGGTGAGGATTTCGGTACAAGTGATGTTCATGAATTGATACACCAAACGTAAGCCTTGAGAATACCAGGTCTTGATAATTGCATCGGCGTTCCCGCCTTGAAAATCTGGGTTATGGAGAAGTGGTTGGAATAAGGAGTAGGAAGGTGTCAGCCCTATGCGTTTTCGAAGGTGTCGCCATGCTTTGCACGGAGCGAGCAGTAAGGGATTCGTGCGGATGGACGTCAGTGTAGAGGGATCTGGGAAATGTAGTATGGTAGATAAAGTACCTTGGGGTAGCATATGTTGTTCTAGAGATGTATTAGCGTAGTTAGAGGAACCTCTCACCCAGTCAAGGGCATACCTGTAATTAGCGGCTAGAGAGTAGTCCTCTGGGCACGGTAAATTCACACCACCTAATGTAGTTTGTTGTTTCAATTTGAAAAGGGCTATACGTGGACGTTTATTTGTCCAAATGAAAGTGTTAAGGGCCTTGTTGATTGTTTGAATATCTCGTTTGGTCAGAAGAAATGGGAGCATTTGGATCAGGTATAGCAAACGAGGGAAGGAAATCATTTTGTACAGGTGGCATCTACCCAGATATGAGGTTGGCAAGCTCTGCCAACGTGTAAAATCTTCAATCATTTTATCAATGGCACGCGATAAGTTTAGCTGGTATAGTTCATCTAGAATAGGTGAAAAGCGCAAACCTAGGTAAGTTATAAACCCAGTCGCCCATTTAAAGGGGAACCTGGAGCCCCAATTTTGTGTGGCTTTGGGGCCAAGAGCCAAAGCTTCTGTTTTATCAAAATTGATCAAAAAGCCTGAGATCAAGTGGAAATCATGGAGCATGGACAATAAAGAAGGGAACACCGGTATGGGATCATTAAAGTACAATAACAGGTCATCAGCAAAGGCCAAAACCTTCACTTGTTGTGGGCCAATTTTTATCCCTTCCCAAGCAACATTTTGCACACAAGTGCGTATCAGTGGGTCAAGAGCTAGGTTAAATAGTAAGGGAGATAGGGGGCAGCCCTGGCGTGTACCTCTATGCAGAGAGAAGGCTGGTGTGTTCAATCCATTAATGGTTAGGTGAGCTTGGGGGTTAGAGTAAAGCATACTAAAGACCTTGATGAACCCCTCACCGAATTGTTGAGTATGGAAGATTCTAAGTAGGTGCGCCCATGATACCCGATCAAACGCTTTGTCGGCATCACAGCTGACCACTAGCGCTTTAGATGTTGTAGAATCTTTAACACTATGTATTGCTGCTATTAGGGTGCGTACATTATGTACTGACGTTCTAGTCTTCACAAATCCCGTTTGGGCTGGATGTAGTATGCGTATTAGTATCGGTTGGAGGCGAGTGGCCAATAATTTGGTGAATAGTTTTAGGTCTTGGTTGAGTAGGGATATGGGCCTATAGGACTGGACATAAGAAGGATCTTTACCCAGTTTAGGGAATACTACTATTCTAGCTTCGGTGAATCTCGGGGGGGGGGGGGGAGGCAAGCCATTCAGCAGTGCATTGAATAGTGTCAATAAATATGGTATTATGTGAGGAGCTAGCATCTTATAGTATACTGCCCCAAACCCATCTGGGCCCGGCGATTTCCCATTATGGAGTGATTTAATCAGAAACAGTAGCTCTGTGTCTGTTACTGGGCACGTTAATGATTCCCGCTCTTCCTCCGTTAATGTGGGCAGGTCAGCTTTATCTAGAAACTTCATTCCCTCTGTGGGGCTATCTAAAGGTGCCGCGTATAAGTTGGTATAATATTGTAAGAAGGTGTCTGACATAGCTTGCGTATCTATAGTTGAAGTGGTTGGGTCAGTGTGTAAGCTAGTTATGCGAGTAGGGACTGTAGATGATCTTACCAAGTTGGCCAGTAATTTACCCGACTTATTACCCCCTCGGAAGAATTTATTCCGGTAGACATCGTAGGAGAAGCTGGCTCGCTCAGTGCAAAGTGCATCATAAAGATGTTTCGCATCAGCGTAATTTTGTCTGTTGTCTGGGGTGTCATTTAATAATATTGTATTATATGCTTCAGTTAAGGCCCTGCTCAGATCACACAACTGGGTATTCAATTGTTTGCGTTTTCTAGAAACATATTCTAATATTTGTCCTCGGACAACTGGTTTCGAAGCCGACCAAAATAAATTAATGTCGTTTTCATGAAGTTTATTGTCCTCAGTATAGTTAAGGAATGCTCTAGTAAGGAATTTATCAAAGTCCTCGGAAGTTTCCAAATATGCGGGGAAACGCCAATTATAGGATCTGGGCAAGGGGGTATCTAGAGTGATTGATATCCAAATTGGGGCATGATCTGAGAGTGAGATTGGTTCGATTTTAGTATCCACTACATGATGCACAAGAGAATCAGTGATTAGCCAATAATCTATTCTAGAGGAGGAATGGTATGGGTGGGAGTAGAAGGTATATTCTCGAGCGTCTGGGTTGCGTATTCTCCACGGATCAGTTAATCGTAGAGAAGAGGTGAGTAGTGTGAGTGAGGGTGGAGTGGTACTTGCAGATGCACCAGACATAGATGTTTTATCTAGACCAGCAGATTGTATACAATTAAAGTCCCCTCCCATGATAATTTCCCCCTCCGCCCAACCCTGCAAATTTGCGTATATATCAGAGAAGAAAGATGCATTAGGGCCATTAGGGGCATATATATTAGCTATCGTATATAGTGTATTTAATATTTTTAATTTTAAGAACAGAAATCTACCCTCTTGGTCGACCAAACTATCTATGATAGTGGCAGGCAGTGATCTATTGAGAATAGTGAGGACGCCTCTGCGTTTGGATGTGTAGGAGGCTGTTCTATACTCTCCCACCCACGTATCTCATAGTACATTGGGATCGTAGATCCGCCAATGAGTTTCCTGCAATAATACTATATCAGGTTTTAGTCGTTTCAAATAGGTAAGGACCTTTTTCCGTTTGATGGGAGTATTAAGACCATCTACGTTCCAGGACACTAACCGAAATTGTGATTGCACTATTGTTGGAGGATCATGAACCGACTGCATCAGCCGATACCGACCCTAGGCCAACATCGCAAAACAATATACCATAACCGTCGATCCCAGTCCGTCCCAGCGAGCAGACCGTTATGGATCAGTGATGAGGAATAATAAGTGTAAAACTTCAAGTGCATTCCTATCGCTACATATGAACCATGTGTGTGTACAGTATCAACATTATGAACTAAGTTACAGAACCATTTTAACATTTTACGAACCCATATGGGCGCCCTATTAACCAATGACAGCCTCCCAATGGAGGGGACTAAGACGTTTGCGCAGGGTATCCTCCAATCTGGTAACCAGGGGCGCCAAATTTCAAAACAATATGAGAAAAGGTGAGAAAGTAGGGTGAGGGGAAGGGAGTATAGTAAGAAGAAAAGGAGTAATATAGGCTTTTGTAGAGGGGGAAAGGAGCATTGAGAAATAAACAGAAGAACATAGCTAATTTGGTACTGTCGGGTCTCGGCCCTCTTCGAGTTCCAACCTCGGCAGCAATCTATCACTATAATGTAAAAATACATTCTAAATAACTGTTCAAACAAGAGGATATTACTTGTCTTTAACATGAATGGGTTAGTCAGAGATGACTATCGGCCCACTTGGTAAGGATACTTGGAGTCAATCAGCATCATCTGTGCCCGAAAGAAGAGCTGCGTCCAAAGAGTTCACGAAATTCCTGGCCTCTTGTGCGGTTTCAAAAAAGTGAGTTTTCCCACCATAGGTGATTCTTAGCTTGGCCGGGTACATCAACGCAAATCTGTGGCCTAGTTCGTATAGACGTTTGCAAACAGGTGAGAACTCTCGTCTTCTTGCAGCAACCAGATATGAAAAGTCTTGAAACAATAGAATCCTGGAGTCTTGGTATCTAAGGTCCGTGTATTTCCTATAGGCCTCCAGCAAACGGACTTTATCAGCATAATTGAGTATTCTCATGATGACCGGTCTGGGTCTATCTCTGCCGGACTGGCGATCTGGACCGATCCGGTGGACACGTTCCACTAGGATGGAGCCCGTGGCTGATACGCATCCCAGCTCTCTGGGTAGCCATTGGGAGACCAGGGCCATGAGTTCGGAGTATTTCACGGATTCTGGCAAGCCCACTAGACGTACATTGTTTCTTCTATTCCGATTTTCCAAATCTTCTAATTTGTCTTGCAATGATACCATCAGCTTGTCGTGTTCTGTTTGGGCCGTTTTAACTGTTGACAGATCATCCTCTAGATCCGAAATTCGTTGCTCTGCCTCGGAGATACGTTGATCATGGGCTGTGAGTTGTGCAAGCGCTGAGTCCAGAGAGGTTTTTAGGGGTGCCAGTTTTTGATCTAGCAGAGATGAGAGTATATTTGTAATTTCATTCGTGGTGAAGGATTTGGAAGGATCCATAATTGATGCGGGTTGCCCCCTAGGGCTAGAGCCCTGGCTATACGTCGGGGAGGCAGGGGTACTGTTAGCGGGATTTTCACGATTTTTGCCCTTACCCGATTGAGTACCCCGTGGGTTACGTAATTATTTAGACATGAATTTGTCCATAGCATTAACCGACTCAGGGAGGTCTAGATCGTGGTCCAGAAGGCTGTGATGAGGAGCCCCGTATGAAGAATGTCTTGTACTGGATCCTCCACAATCCTAGTACTAACTGAAAATATGTATAGGGGAGCTGTGAGTGTGAAAATATCTCTCGCAGGTGGAGATGGAATAATGGTTCAAACGAAACATCAAATATGACCCACACTCGAAGGTCGATAGGTTAATCAGTGGGAGCCAGTGTCCACCGAATATTCCTCCAGCCCTTTCTCCAAGCTACACTTCTAGCCTGCAGGCTATAGGGGGTGTCAGACTTCTTTTTTTTTTTCCTCTCCTTCCCCCAGTTATTGATGTATATATATATATATATATATATATATAAGGCTATAGGTATATATATAGCATATAGGAGAAGGGGGGGGGGGTCAGGTGTGGGGGAGGTATAGTTGGTTGCTGGTGCTTCAGTGGCTGTTTATCTAGCATATAGCCATATGCTTATAAATCAGGCCCTAAGGTGTGAGGCTTCCAGGCAGGTGTGTTACAGGCCCAGGCCCTGGCCACTACCGCCCAGTGTCCCCCTGACTCAAGACGAGTCTCTGTAGCCGTCTTCCCCCGCTGGGACCCTTAGACCGCAGGTCCGTTAGGTGTACTCACTCTGGGGCCCAGCGGGAGAGATGCATCGGCAGCGGGTCGGAGACGCAGTAATAGGACGGCCGCCGGTCTTCTCGCGGTCTCGTCCAGCGTCTGAGGCGACAGCTTTCCTGGGTGGCAGAGGTTGGCGGCTCGCAGAGGGTGAGTCCTCTAGCCGCGGTCAGCGTCAGTGCGGGTGTCTGGCATCTTGGAGGAGCCCGCGGTCTTGATTCGAGGTCCCCGAGGCCACCGCCGGTACATGGTATAAATCGAGGCCCCGGTTTCTGTGTGTCCTTTAGGCCGCAATCCGCGGGAGCAGTAATAACTACTCCCCGATTCCGCGGCTCAGACAGGGGCACTACAGTGGGGATGGGAGAGACAGTGGGGCTATAAAGGATCTCGATTGAGCCCAGAAATGGGCTTTTAATAGATGTTTAAGCCCCGTTTTTCAGGCGCTACTGTGAAAGGTGTCTGTCTCCTTCAGCAGTTAGGCCACACCCCAGTTAAATGGTTTTAATATTTTAGTATTATTGCGTTAGAAGCTTTATTTTAATGTTATTACATTTAGTATTATTACATTGGTGTTATTATGTTGCATTGGTATTATTATTGTAGTTATATTAGTGGTAGTTTTATTACATTGGTATTATTATATTTGTATTATTACCTTAGAATTATTACATTGGTATTATTATATTAGTATTATTACCTTAGAATTACATTGGTATTGTTATGTTAGTGATAATACATTAGTATTAGAATATTAGTGTTATTGCCTTAGTATTATTACATTGGTATTATTAGGTTAGTATTATTACCTTAGTATTACAGGTTGAGTATCCCATATCCAAATATCCGAAATATGGAATTTTTCCGAAATACGGACTTTTTTGAGCGAGAGTGAGATAGTGAAACTTTTGTTTTCTGATGGCTCAATGTATACAAACTTTGTTTAATACAAAATATTGTATTAAATGACCTTCAGACTGTGTATATAAGGTGTATATGAAACATAAATGAATTGTGTGAATGCAGACACACTTTGTTTAATGCACAAAGTTATAAAACATATTGGCTAAAATTACCTTCAGGGTGTGTGTATAAGGTGCATATAAAACATAAATGCATTCTGTGCTTAGATTTAGGTCCCATCACCATGATATCTCATTATGGTATGCAATTATTCCAAAATACGGAAAAATCCGATATCCAAAATACCTCTGGTCCCAAGCATTTTGGATAAGGGATACTCAACCTGTATTACATTGGTATTATTATGTTAGTGTTACTACATTAGTATTATAATATTAATGTTATTGCCTTAGTATTATTACATTGGTATTACAGGTTGAGTATCCCATATCCAAATATTCCGAAATACGGAATATTCCGAAATACGGACTTTTTTGAGTGAGACTGAGATAGTGAAATCTTTGTTTTTTGATGGCTCAATGTACACAAACTTTGTTTAATACACAAAGTTATTAAAAATATTGTATTAAATGACCTTCAGGCTGTGTGTATAAGGTGTATATGAAACATAAATGAATTCTGTGAATGTACACACACTTTGTTTAATGCACAAAGTTATTAAAAATATTGGCTAAAATTACCTTCAGGCTGTGTGTATAAGGGCCCTCATTCCGAGTTGTTCGCTCGGTAAAAATCTTCGCATTGCAGCGATTTTCCGCTTAATGCGCATGCGCAATGTCCGCACTGCGACTGCGCCAAGTAAATTTGCTATGCAGTTAGGATTTTTACTCACGGCTTTTTCATCGTTCTGGCGATCGTAATGTGATTGACAGGAAATGGGTGTTACTGGGCGGAAACAGGCCGTTTTATGGGCGTGTGGGAAAAAACGCTACCGTTTCCGGAAAAAACGCAGGAGTGGCCGGAGAAACGGGGGAGTGTCTGGGCGAACGCTGGGTGTGTTTGTGATGTCAAACCAGGAACGACAAGCACTGAACTGATCGCAGATGCCGAGTAAGTCTGAAGCTACTCAGAAACTGCTACGAGGTGTGTAATTGCAATATTGCGAATACATCGTTCGCAATTTTAAGATGCTAAGATTCACTCCCAGTAGGCGGCGGCTTAGCATGAGCAAATCTGCTAAAATCCGCTTGCGAGCGAACAACTCAGAATGAGGGCCAAGGTGTATATGAAACATAAATGCATTCTGTGCTTAGACTTAGGTCCCATCACCATGATATCTCATTGTGGTATCTAATTATTCCAAAATACGGAAAAATCCGATATCCAAAATACCTCTGGTCCCAAGCGTTTTGGATAAGGGAGACTCAACCTGTATTATTGTGTTAGTGTTATTACGTTAATACTATTACTTTGGTTTGCTATTATTACATTAGTATTGTTATATTAGTATTATTACTACTTGCCTGAACTCCCTGTAGAGAGCATATTTATGCTGCCCAGCCCAGTCCTCCAGGTCGATGCGCAGTGAATATCCCCCTCCTCTCGTCATCCTATGGATGTTCTCGTTTCCCAGCCAGAACTCGCCGTTCACATTTCCAAATCCTTCCTTATACTCGTTCCAGGTCCGGTTGAAGTTGACCGCTCCATCCTGACGCCGCTGTATAACCGTCCATCCTCCACCTTCCGCACAGACAAGAAGATCACCACCAGATTTACAGTATGATTTTTTTTTTCTTTGTAAGGATATTCATATGCCTATCCCAAGCATGTTTACTTTCTAATGACCTAAGAGACTCAGCGATCTATGTACTAAGCTTTGGATGAAGATAAAGTACCAGCCAATCAGCTCCTAGCTGCCATGTTACATGCTGTGTTTCAAAAAATGACAGTGAGGAGCTGATTGGCTGGAACTTTATCTCCATCCAAGGCTTAGTAAATAGGCAACTCAGAGTCCTGTCCATATTCCATCAGCTCACTGTCCTCAGTAACACCATTTATTTATATGCACAGACACAACATTAGACACTTTCTTCTTGTAGAGGAAAATTGGGCTCGTTGTGTCTGTGCACTTGTATGATGGAACGTGGCAGAAATCGCTGCTCTCGGAGGACAGATCTGGAAAGGTAAACGGAAGGGCTTGTGCTGACCTGAATACAGGTGTGTTTGTGGAGTGTTATCACTGCGCGTGCTCCGGGACCGAGCGCTTGCATGTACAGGCGATGCACAGCTGACGCATTTCATCGGCGTCTACACTTGTGACTGAACAGGCATAACTGGGCTGTAATGGACCTTCGCATGGTAGGCAACGCATGGTCATTCAGGTGCGGTTGGTCAAGCGCTGTATGTACAGGTAGATGTAGCAGCAGGCGTCTATTACATGCAGACGCCTCCTGCTGCACTAGTGATCCAGAGTTGCATCCTACGGTGCAGCATTGGATCAAACCACCCACCATCAGGCGGCTTAAGGCACCATGATGCCCTGCAAGCTGCCCATCGGAGAGGCCAGGAAATCTCCGTCCTATGACGGAGATCCCTAGCCTCTTTCCACCCCCAAAATAGAGGCAACACGCCTCTGTTTTCACTCACTCCCCACCCCAGAAACGGCATCAGACTGTCAATCAAAGACAATCTGATGCCGACCTGCGTCCTATGCAGCAGGACCCGCTCGCGCACGAGCAAAGCAGGTCCTGCGTATGCACAAAGTACTTTGCACCGATGATTGCAGGAGACCTCCCAAATGTATGCATTATTTGCCATGTGCAGTCTTGGAGCAATATACAGTATGAACCCAAATATACTTATTATTATGATCTCCTCCCTGAACGGTTGCACTGAAAATTCTACTGCTGTCCAGCGCAACCCTGCACAATGGATTTCCCTTTCCGTGAAAATAGCCCTTATATCGCTATCATTTTCAAAATGCTCAGCTTAGGGAAATGCCTGCTCCCTATTGTTTTAGTATTAAGGAAACCGGCTCCCCATTTCCCTCCTCAGCCACAGACATTACACAGGACCTGCCAGATGTGAAAATACATCAGTAACAACAATATAAGATAGAGAAATAAGCCTTTCACACACAGGAAATGCGCAGATCCCCGTACATTCCGAATAAGTGGACCATATACAGATGCAGTTTCTTTTTTGATGTACAAATGTTATTTGTTACTAAACACTAACATTTTGTGATGAAGAATATAGTAGAAAGGGAAAGATGATATTTATATTATGCGTGTGTGCAAAAAAAAGTTCTAAAGTTATGTTTGGTTATTTACTTATTTATTTACATATGTATAATGGGGGTAATTCAGATCTGATCGCAGCAGGAACTTTGTTAGCAGTTGAGCAAAACCATGTGCACTGCAGGTGGGGCAGATGTAACATGTGCAGAGAGAGTTAGATTTGGGTGGGTTATATTGTTTCTGTGCAGGGTAAATACTGGCTGCTTTATTTTTACACTGCAATTTAGATTGCAGATTGAACACACCCCACCCAAATCTATCTCTCTCTGCACATGTTACATCTGCCTCCACTGGAGTGCACATGGTTCTGTGCCCAGTGCCGTAACTAGGCATTTTAGCGCTGTGTGCAAGAGACGGTATTGGCACCCCTCCCCCCCACACACACACACCTTATGTAAAATATGGGCAGTGTGCACCCTAGGCGCGCGCAAAAAAATCGGGGCGTGGCTTCATGGGGAAAGGGTGTGGCCACAAAATAATACCAATTCATACTACGGTGCACAGTAGTCTCCATTATTCAAATTACACCGCACAGTAGCGCCACTACACCAGAGCCCCTTTTACACATTACGGCAGACAGCATCCCCTTTTTACACATTATGGCAGACAGCGTCCCCTTTTTACACATTACTGTGTAAAATATATATATATTAATATATTACACATACATACATTACACTGTATATACTATACATTTTATAGAGATACATATTATATAAACACACATATCTATACACATATACATATGTATATACTACGAATAATTTATAATGAGAAAAATATTATATAGCTAATAATGTAGTGCCCAACCTGCCCTGCAGCTGCATACCTGTATTTGCTATAAACAGCCATCAGGGAAGAAGGACTAGAGACCCTGACGCTGCTGGGCTCATGGAGTCTGTGGCCAGTGGAGTCTCGAGTCACATAGCCTCCAGCCAGGTTACTTCATGTACGGTGCGGGCAGCAGGCGGCGCGTTCGTGACTTCACACTCCATGCGGAACAGGCGCAGGGAAGGCTTGGGAAGCCTGCCTTCCACTACAGCGCCGTCATAGGTAAAATATAAGTGCTGGTGTCAGTCGGGGTCAGGGGGAGGTAGTTTGAGCTGGAGGGGGCGGGGCCTTGAGGGCCGCTGGCAGGCTGCTGCAGAACGGAAAAAAAATCCTGTCTGCAGCATAGAGTAGTGTATAGATGCGGAGCAGGGAGGATCGGTCAACATGCCCTAGCCGCCCGTACAGTGAAGCTGAGGCGCCTTGCGGCTGGGGCGGGCTGCGGCTGGCAATGGAGCTGTACGGAGCTCTGATGCTCCGTACAGTGTTAAACAGGGCCGTGACTGTGCGCTCCCCAGGGCTTTGCGCTGTGTGCGAGGCCCCTCTCGCACACACCTAGTTACGGCCCTGGTTTTGCCCAACTGCTAACAAAGTTCCGGCTGCAATCAACTCAGAATCACCCCCAATATACACATTATAAGATAAAAAAAACATACCATATATCAATGGTTCCCAAACTAGATAGATAGATAAATAGATAGATAGATAGATAGATAGATAGATAGATAGATAGATAGATAGATAGATAGATAGATAGATGTAAATAACAAGCATTTACAGAGATTATATAAAAATACAGAAAGTCTATACTTCCATCTGTTACAGAATATGTTTGTTCATCTGCAAGCAAGTCCTTAAAACACAGGATATACTTATTTATCATCCAATGAGACACATACTTTCATTGTCTAACTTGCACTATACAGATACAAGATTGTCACTGATTGGCTGTGCATACATAGAGGTAAGTCTCCCTTTTACCTTCAGTGTCCATGTCACAGAAAACATCTGTCGGGATTCGTCCACTAGATGGCAGCAATGCATAGACTCCTGAGGCGCTGATCCCATTGTGGTACAAGGCTGAACAGTCTGTCTGGCAGCTCCTGGTCTCTGTAAGTGGAAATGCCGCTGCATCATTGACAGTCACTGACTGCACAGCTTGGGCGGGAGAACATATTGTATGAAAGTGAGATAGAAATATAAATATTCAATTATACAGGTTCATTAATATTGCTGCCAAAACATTACTGTATCCAGGGCTCCAGGCACCACTGGTAAAGTGTTCTACTCAGCTGCATTGCAACACCATGATGTCATGCGCACTGCAATTCTGCGCCACATCATCAGGAAGGCTCCGGAGCCAGGAGGTCAGAGGAAATGACCAGGATGGGGTCAGTTACAGAGAGCCTGTCCCGCTGGGCCCTCGGGGTTCAATATTTGTGGGTGGCTGAGCCAGGCACCTCCCCCTCTGGGCAGATGTATTAACTTGGAGAAGGCATAAGGAAGTGATAAACCAGTGATAAGTGCAAGGTAATTAACGCACCAGCCAATCAGCTCCAATATGTCAATTAACAGTTAGGAGCTGATTGGCTGGTGTGTTTATCACCTTACACTTATCACTGGTTTATCACTTCCTTATGCCTTCTCCAGGCTTAATACATCTGCCCCAATAATTGAAATGATTTCCGCTTCCACTCCAGTCCAGTGGCATATTTACTAAACACTACGATGCCTTTTGTTCAGGGATATTTAGTGATTTGCAGTCACCGGAACACGGGCTCCTATAACAGCCTATGCCATGGACGAGTAAGAAGCAAAATGACAGCTTACACTATCACTGAGCGTCTGAGTTCTACCTAGCCATGCAACTGCGCACGAGCAGCCATCCAGAACGTTGTGCATTGCAGTCAGCTCCAGCCCACCAGAGAGGGATCACTGCTTCATTAATACCCCTTTCACATCGCACAAATAAATAACCCGGTATCGACACGGCATATTGCCGTGTCGACACGGGTCAGTGTGCGATGTGAAAGCACTCTGCCGGAATTAGCGGGTCGCCTGACCCGGTAATTCAACCCGGTATAAAAGAAGGGTTTTACCCGGGTTGATTACCGGGTCAGGTGCAGTGTGAATGGGAGCCGCGTCGATGCGACACGGTTCCCATTCACAGCGTAGGGAGAGGCGGCGCAGGAGATGAGCTCATCTCCCAGCGCCGCCTCCACCCCTGCTGCTGCTGCCCCCCCCCCCCCCCCCCCCCCCGCTGCTATGGCAACCGACCCGGTATATTGCCGAGTCGGAAAGCCAGCAGAGGGGAGCAAATGCCGGATCCCACCCGGTAAGTACACGTTTCTTTTACCGGGTGGGATCCGGCATTTGCGATCTGAATGCAGTATTAGTCTCATTAAGGTTGGATAACAGACACTGTAATGTCAAATGGTTGAGAATGTCAACTGCATTCTGAATCATGAAGTTAGGCTGTGGTCAGGGTTAGCCTGCGGTTAGGGATATGCTGCCGTTAGGGTTAGACTGCCGTAACTTTTAGGTTGTGGTTAGGATTAGGCTGCTGTTACGGATAGGCTGCCGTTAGGGTTACTGCTAAGAAATCACAAGGGATGGGGTTTTTTAGCAATAAAAGGAGCTCCGTGTGCACGGATGAGCATTAAGCCTTGAAGAAGAGACCTGCTGTGTCTTGAAACGCGTTGGCGTGTTTTACCTGTGACTACTACAAGAAGGAATACCGGCGTCCTGCCTTGGGAAATTTTGGTTCAAGCTTTGGAGCCATGTGTAGGGAGAACCCGGGGACTCTGCACATGTGATCACACCTGCGGCTCCATAACACCGTCCTGGGTAGGATTTGACCTTTTATTCTTTTTAAGAGTATCATCTATTTTATTTGTTCTTTTGTTCTCATTGTTAAATACATTTTCTCTTATATTTTAGCATTTTCTCTTCCGTTGGTATCTTAGCACATGTACCACATTCTTTGCCCATTATTGTGTTAATTGGGATAGCACCATTTATGTGACACCACCACCCATACATCATTGTTCCATATCGGGTTCCAATAGGGGAACTTTGTATCATATAGGGCTCAGCTCATATCCCACCAAGCGCCCGATTGGTTTCTCAATTTCTGTGTTGCTGTTAGGGTTAGTCTGTTGTTAGGGTTACTGCTAAGCTGCAGGTAGGGTTAGGCTGCATTTACAGTTAGTGTCAGGCTGCTGTTAGGGTTAAGCTGCTGTTAGGGTCAGTATTAGGCTACTGTTACTGTTAGGCCTGGTTAGGGTTAGGCTGCTGCTACGGTTAGGCTGCAGTTAGGGTTAGGCTACAGAGTGTCAGGCTGCTGTTAGTGTTAGACTGCAATTACGCTTAGTGTTAGGCTGCTGTTAGTGTTAGGCTGCAGTTACAGTTAGTGTTAGCCTGCTGTTAGGGTTAGGCTGCAGTTAGTGTTAGGCTGCAGTTAGTGTTCGGCTGCAGTTAGGTTTAGTGTCAGGCTGCAGTTAGGGTTAGGCTACAGAGTGTCAGGCTGCTGTTAGTGTTAGACTGCAATTACGCTTAGTGTTAGGCTGCTGTTAGTGTTAGGCTGCAGTTACAGTTAGTGTTAGGCTGCTGCTAGGGTTAGGCTGCAGTTAGTGTTAGGCTGCAGTTAGTGTTCGGCTGCAGTTAGGTTTAGTGTCAGGCTGCTGTTAGTGTTAGGCTGCTGTTAGGCCGGGGTAGGGTTAGGCTGCTGCTGGGGTTAGGCTGCAGTTAGAGTTAGAGTTAGGCTGCTGTTAGGGTTAGGCTACAGTTAATGTCAGGCTGCTGTTAGTGTTAGACTGCAATTACAGTTAGTGTTAGGCTACAGTTACAGTTAGTGTAAGGCTGCTGTTAGGGTTGGGCTGCAGTTAGTGTTCGGTTGCAGTTAGGGTTAGTATCAGGCTGCTGTTAGTGTTCAGTTGCAGTTAGGGTTAGTGTTAGGCTGCAGTTAGTGTTAGGCTGCTGTTAGTGTTAGGCTGCTGTTAGTGTTCAGTTGCAGTTAGGGTTAGTGACAGGCTGCTGTTAGTGTTAGGCTGCAGTTAGCGTCAGGCTGCTGTTAGTGTTAGGCATCAACAGGCATCGCCAGTCAGCGCCAGGCTGACTGGCGCAAAAATTCCAATCGCACAGCCATTCGCATGCTGATTGACAGGAAGAGGACATTTGGGGGTGGTAACTGGCCGTTTTCTGGGAGTGTCAGGAAAAACGCAGGCGTGCCCAAGCGTTGTCACGGAGGGTGTGTGACGTCAGCTCTGGACCCAATCAGCCTGTTCTCATCACACTGTAGGAGTAAGTCCTGGGCTGCGCAGAGACTGCACACACTGGAAAGATCATTCAATGGTGAGTGAGGTACAAACAGATTTGCACCTGTCCGCTGTCTGAGGGATTTTTTGCAGCTCGCGTACACATGCGATCGCACATTTGCATGGCGAATATACACTCCCTTTGGGCGGCGACTATCTGATCAACAATTTTAGCAGCCCAGCGACCAGGTCTGAATCACCCCCAGTATCTCTCTCTCCCCTCTCTCCCTTTCTCTCTCTCTACCTATCTACTCTCTCTCTCCCTATCTTCCCTCTCTCTCTCTCTCTCTTCCTATCTACCTTCTCTCTCTCTCTCTCTCTCTCTCTCTCTCTCTACCTTCTCTCTCTCTCTCTCTCTCTCTCTCAACCTCTCTCTCTCTCTCTCTCTCTGCTCACCCCCCACCCCTCTTTCAATCTCTCCTCCTCTCCCGTCTCTCCACCCTCCTCTCTCTCTCTCTCTCTCTCTCTCTCTCTCTCTCTCTCTCTCTCTCTCTCTCTTTCTCTCTCTTTCACCTTGGCTACCTTGCATGGAAGAGGAGTGCATTTTACTAACTTTACCCTGATGTCAAAT
This sequence comes from Pseudophryne corroboree, assembly GCF_028390025.1. Taxonomy (NCBI): domain Eukaryota; kingdom Metazoa; phylum Chordata; class Amphibia; order Anura; family Myobatrachidae; genus Pseudophryne; species Pseudophryne corroboree. The sequence continues at coordinate 56,156,357 of NC_086447.1, read as the reverse complement.
CAGCTGGTCCCACCTCTGACTGAACAATCCTTACTTCTACCATAATCTGGCACAGACAGAGAACCATGCCCCCACCACTGTTCCCACCTGCAGAGTGTGGCAGCTCCAGGGCTCTCAGCGCTGCCGGGTCTGGGCATGGCGTATTCCGACTGGTCCCATTCACCAGCTGGGACAGGTTGCGGAGCTGAGCTTGGATGTCATAGATGTAGCTGGTCTGTAGGTGCTGCAATGTGCTGCTCTCACTGGCCCAGACCTCCAGGCTATGGACCCTGTGCATCAGGGTGGAGTTATAATGACCTTCATCAGGCTGCAAGGAGAATGATGGACAATGATGTATCAGGCTCCTATATAAATACATATATACCTGGCACAATGCTCTGTCGTGGGCCAGCTCTTCTAAACATCTATCATCTTAAACATCAGACATACTATGACCACTGAGTGTTGTGCAGGATCTGTGATGCTCCTGAGGGGATTAGATCATGCTTCCTATACATAAGGCGGCAGAACCCTAGTTTAATCTGCATGTGACCAACTTGGACAAGATCCACCTGTGGTTGGACAGTGGCCAGATCTTGTCTGGCTTTCTTTCAGCCTGGTCTAGGGTGGCTACACACTTGTGGACCTGTTATGGCTGCATATTCTGCAACACCTGATAATGGTGCTATAGGTTAAAATAAGATCATTAGACTCTGAATAAGGACCCCATAGTAACCCTCGGAGTACATGGGACCGCAGGATGAGAAACCCAGACAAGAACCACATCTTTGCTTTATGCTATAAGATCCACAATTACCATTTCCAATCCATTTGTGTAACCACAATGTTCCTGCAGTGATAGAATGAGATCTCTGTACAAAGAATGTGCAACTGGAAATTATAGGGTGTCCATACAATATTCATGGGATCTTTGTGTAATGGGGTCTGTCTATTGCACATAAGTTCCCATCTCTCAAAATAATACAAGCCTTGTTATATAGTGAGCAATGTAGGGGCTTTGAGCAATCATTTGTTATTGTAGCTGCCAATGCAAGTGGTTTCTATGTGGTTGGATGACAATTATAGAGTCTGCGCAATGCGACAGGAATTCAGTGGCTCGCTGTTCAACCGGGTCTACTAGGACAACACTGCTAGTCAACAGATAGCAAGTAAGGACTTGGAAACATTTACAGTTATAAAAGTCTTCTTAAAATAAATATATTAAATGTTAATATGTGACTTGATCGAATCTCTCATGTATTACATGCAAAATAAACTTTGTTGTCTGGGTTTTTATGCAAAAGGAAGTGTCTGTAAAGGTACAAACTGCTGAGCTCAAAAAAGGAGGATCAAGAAGTTATTTTGTGAACTCAGTAGTGCAGTTCATATGTAAGGCCTGTTGGTGGCACTGTTCCTGCATACAAAATACTGTAGTTAAGTTACATCGTAAGTAAAGTTAAAGAAGTCACAGGTCCATTGAATTCAACGTGTTCTAAAGGCTCATTGCGTTGATCTGGAGGAAGACTAAACAAAACTATTGCTAATTTCACATTACAGGGCTCCACCCAAAGGGTGTGTCTAGCTCCATATATGGGCATATCTACGCTTAAATACTTGATGCAAGATATTTCTATATAGCATTAGTAGCAATATATTTTGGGAAATTTTGCAGTTGGTACCTGCAATACTGGATTTCTTGCTTGCATGTATTCGCTGTGATATTAATTTTCTTCTCACTCAACACAATGGTGGTCATTCCGAGTTGTTCGCTCTGTAATTTTCTTTGCATTGCAGCGATTTTCCGCTAATTGCGCATGCGCAATGTTCGCACTGCGGCTGCGCCAAGTAAATTTGCTATGAAGTTTGGTATTTTACTCACGGCATTACGAGGTTTTTTTCTTCGTTCTGGTGATCGGAGTGTGATTGACAGGAAGTGGGTGTTTCTGGGCGGAAACTGGCCGTTTTATGGGTGTGTGTGAAAAAACGCTGCCGTTTCTGGGAAAAACGCGGGAGTGTCTGGGCGAACGCTGGGTGTGTTTGTGACGTCAAACCAGGAACGACAAGCACTGAACTGATCGCAATGGCAGAGTAAGTCTCGAGCTACTCAGAAACTGCACAGAGAAGTCTTTTCGCAATATTGCAAATCTTTTGTTCGCAATTTTGCTAAGCTAAGATTCACTCCCAGTAGGCGGCGGCTTAGCGTGTGCAATGCTGCTAAAAGCAGCTTGCGTGCGAACAACTCGGAATGAGGGCAAATATACACGATAGATGTCTATGCAATAAATTCCAAATGTGTGTTTAACTAATGATTACTAATAAAACATTCCGCAGCTCACACACATTAGCAGCTGAGATAAGAAGACACAGGGGGTCATTCCGAGTTGATCGCTCGCTAGCTATTTTTTGCAGTCCAGATAGTCGCCGCCTATAGGGGAGTGTATTTTTGCTCTGCAAGTGTGCGAACGCTTTTGCAGCCGAGCGGGACCAAAAAAGTTTTGTGAGTAGCTCTGGACTTACTCAGCCCTTGCAATCACTTCAGTCTTTTTGGTCCCGGAATTGACGTCAGACACCCGCCCTGCAAACGCCTGGACACGCCTGCGTTTTTCCAAATACTCCCTGAAAACAGTCAGTTGCCACCCACAAACGCCCTCTTCCTGTCAATCTCCTTGCGATCGGCTGTGCGAATGGATTCTTTGTTAAATCCATCGCCCAGCAACGATCCACTTTGTACCCGTATGACGCGCTTGCGCATTGCGGTGCATACGCATGCGCAGTTTTGCCAAGTTATTACCTGATCGCAGCGCTGCAAAAGGTTGCTAGCAGCGATCAACTTGGAATGACCCCCGCAGATCACAGGGGTTAGGCGAGCTGTATTCTCTACTGCAGGGGGTCCCACAAGGATTTGCTGAGAGTCCACAGCAGAGGCTGATGAGCCTAAACAGAAGTCATGCTAGTGACTGCAGCAAATCACTGTCCTTACCCAGAAATTCCTTGATAGCCCCCTGGCTGCAGTGAAGAATCCAAAGAATCGGGGAGATTTGATTTATAATGCAGGGCAGTGGGAGATAAGAGCTTCAAAAAGGACTCTCCCGCAGGATCCGAGAGGGTAATCAACATTATGTTCTTCTCACCATCAAACCGATAAAGTGGAGAGGGATAAACTACCAATCAATCCGCTTCTAGCTGACATTTTTCAAACACAGCCTGTAACATGACAAGAGCTGAATTGCTGATACTTTATTTCTCTCCACTTTATCTCTCCTAGGTTTGATACATCTCCCCCAATCTGGTATAACAACAAGTAGGAACAGAGTGGGCAATGAAGTATTACTAATGCAAGGTATAGTGATTACCTGCTCTAACAGCCTAAGGCGATGCCTATGGTTCCTCAGTTCCTCCTGAAGCTCTGAAACAAGCTCTCTGAGTTCCAGGATTTCCTGTCGTCTCTCCTCGTTCTCATGTAGCCAGTACATGACCTCATCCGTGCAGCGGAACATGTCCGGGCAGCGATGTCCATCTTGATGAGGCAGCGTAGCGATAATCTTACACCTTCCGTTCGCCAGGATCTGGTTGCTGTATTCCCCGCAGCGTGTTGGTCCGGGGTCACCATGAGCAGGAGACTGGGGTGCCTGATGCTGGGAGTGTTCATTCAGAGCCGTGGAGCCTTGTATTAGAGGCCATATTAAAAAAGACATAAGCAGGCGGGCGGCCATTTAAAAAAAAAAACAACAGCAAATCAAGTCACCATATACAAGATGGCCACATTGTCTCCCAAACTGTGCGGCACCTTGGCGACTGTCAGTCTCCTGTTTTATTCAGAAATAAAACTCTGGAAGTTTATTTTCCCAGTATTTTGTGCACATATACGGTCCATGAGTCTGACACCGGAAAGCCTAAAACAGAAAATGGAGATTAAAATCATTCAGTTATTTGGTATAGTGAGAGATACCAGCCAATCAGCTCCTGTCATTTTCCAAACACAGCCTGTAACATGGCAGAAGCCGATTGGTTGGTACTTTATCTCTCCCCACTTTATACCTCTCCAAGGCTTAAAAACACCTCCATCATAGAAAGGTAAGTGCCAGGAGGTTTGTGGGCAGGTAACCTATTTCTGTGGAGGCCCAGATTGATGTAATGGCTGCGTAGCATGCTTGTTTACACTTTTGCATTATGCAGAAAGATCAAAACACATTCTTGTATTATCAGGTGACTTGCTGGATGTGGGGGGATTGGGTCATCCTATAAAATGTAAGAGAGATGCTGATTGGTTGCCATGGGCAACTTCTCCACCTGTCTGTTTCTCCACCCTTTTCACTGCTTCATGAATAGACCCCTTAGTTTTTAAATTGTACCACACTGACCTTTGGAAGTCAGTGCGCTCAGAATTGAAGCCTTGCGTTGATGTCAACTGTGAATGTGATTTGTGTATTGGCGGTACTCTTTTTATTTATTCGTGCAAATAAATCTTTTGGATTTTGGAACTCCAAGTAAGGTAGTCCGACTTCACAATTATTATTATTTTATTATTATTATTATTATTATTATTATTATTATTATTATTATTTTATATTATTATTTCTTAAACCTTTAACCATTATCATCTTTTCAGCTGTGGTTCCAAAAGATCTTTCACACAAACGGGCATAACTATCACAATACGCATTTCAGACGCGGATGGGATGTGATAAAATCGCCCTAATCCACAATGTGATAATTAAATATATATCGCAGGGATGTATCAATTGTTGCATGCTTGCGAGAAGCTCTGTCCCTGTGAATGCACTCCGCATCCTTCTCAGGGTAATTTTTCACATAAAATGACCCAAATATGTTCTGTGTATTCACCACACACAACCTGTGGACAACACTGCCTGAAGATGGTGTTATTATCACAGGGCTCCCTAGTATTTAAAAAAAAAAAAAAATTTGAGTCAATTTGGCTAGATCACAATTCCCATTACATGTCTGCTAAAAAAATTGCAAATAAAATGGCTTGCGCTGCCCTTGTTCTACCATGGTAATGTGATGGCGAATGGTTTTACTCACAGAGTGATTGACAGTCAGGGACCATTTGTGGCAGATGTGTTGCAACCATTTTTGGGAGTGAAACAGAGTGCTACTGCGCTCCTGTTCACAGTTACACTGATTCTGGCGTCTTACTTCCAGCGGACATGCTGCGCGACTGTATGGTTACGCAGATGTTTGCCCAATGTGCATCCAACGGTTGCGTCTTTGTATGCAAGTGGCAGATCAGAGACACAAGTTATGGGCGACTCTATACAACTCCCGGCGGCTTATACACTTGTATATTTTCACATCCAAATTTTTCATACAAATTAGCAGCTGTGAATGGCATACATCTCTGAGACATCTACTGTATGTACTAAGACCCGGAGAGAGATAAAGTAACAGCCAGTCACTTCCTAACTGTCATTTTTCAAACCCAGCCTGTAACATGGCAGTTAGGAGCTGATTGGCTGGTACTTTATCTCTCTCCCTTTCTCTCCAAGGCTTAGTACATAGGGGGTCATTCCAAGTTGATCGCTCGCTGCCGATTTTCACAGCACAGTGATCAGGTGAAAAAGCGGCATTTATGCGCCTGCGTATGGGCCGCAATGCGCACGCGCGTCGTACGGGTACAAAGCCCGTTGTGGTTGTGCACAGGTTCTAGCGAACTTTTTCTTCGCACTGATGGCCGCAAGAAGATTGCCAGGAAGGGGGCGTTTCTGGGTGTCAACTGACCGTTTTCAGGGAGTGTTTGCAAAAATGCAGGCATGTCTGAAAAAACGCAGGCGTGTCTGGGCGTTCGCTGGGCGGGTGTATGACGTCAAATCCGGACACGAATAGGCTGAAGTGATCGCAAGCGCTGAGTAGGTTCAGAGCTACTCTGAGACTGCACAAACTGTTTTTGCAGAGCTCGGCTACACAAGCGTTTGCACTTCTGCTAAGCTAAAATACACTCCCCAGTGGGCGGCGGCATAGCGTTTGCACGGCTGCTAAAACTAGCTAGCGAGCGATCAACTCGGAATGACCACCATAGATCCCAAGGTCTTCTTAAAAAAAAAAAAACTCCAAAACACAAAGGGCCTAATACAGAGTTGATCGCAGCAGGAAATTTGTTAGCAGTTGGGCAAAACCATGTGCACTGCAGGGGGGGCAGATGTAACATGTGCAGAGAGAGTAAAGGGCCCTACACACTAAAAGACTATCTGTCCAATCTGGCTGATTGGAAAGAAAATCTGGCAATGTCTGGGAGCAAATGACAATTGACTATTTGCTCTCAAAGTCCATTTTTGTCTGGAAAACACACACAAATGGACTTTCAGACAAATTGGGTATGTTTGTTTCATTAAACCAATTTATCTGAACAACCGTTTTTATCTATTTTCTTGATTTTGGGAGCAAATGGTTGATTGTCATTTGCTCCCAAACATTGCCAGATTTTCTTTTCAATCAGCCAGATTGGACAGATAATCTTTAAGTGTGTAGGGTCCTTTTAGATTTGGGTGGTGTCTGTTCAAACTGAAATCTAAATTGCAGTGTAAAAATAAAGCAGAGAGTATTTACCCTGCACAGAAACAGAATAACCCACCCAAATCTAAGGGCCCTACACAATAGAAGACATGACCAATGTGAAAGATGAGCAATTTCCCTTGAACTTCCCAGAACCCTGACAAACGAAATTAAGTGTACACATTAAGCAATTTTTTAAACAATTTGAAAGACGAAAGATATCTTTGGAGTTGGCACCTTTTTTATAGCCCTTTCACACCAGCACACCTGAACACGGGTTTTTGGCACATGAACGCGCAAAACCCGTCTTCATGTGCGCTGTGAAAGGGGTTCAGGGTCGAGTGACCCGGTATTTCAACCCTGCTCTTGAGCAGGGTTGAACACGTGCTCAACCCGGCTCACTGTGTGGTGTGTACGGGAGCCGGGTCGATGCGACCCGTTTCCCGTTCACTCTATATGTATGGGTGGCACTTGGAGATTATGTGTTCGCCAAACGCCATCCCCACTGCGTCACCGCTGACTGCGGTGTGAAAGGTGCCTGAGGCGGGTCACACCCTGGGAGCTCCCGTGTCAGGCTCCCGGGTGCGACCCGCTTCAGGCAGTGTGAAAGGGGTATTACATATTTTAATATTGGGGAGGCATTTCTGGGTGTGTGGGCAGGGCTGTAGAAGGGGGAACCAATTAAGTTTTTTTCACCCACTACCCCACCAATTATATTTCCACTGTGCCACCAACTTAATAAAAAAATAACTATAACGGGTTCATCATTTATAAATATATATATATATATATATATATATATATATAAAATATAGATATATAGATAGATAAAATAATAAATGGTAAAAATGCAAACATACAAGATAAAAGAGAAATTTTGCCTTATCTGTCCACATAAAAGATCGGATACATCCTGTCTCCAATAATTCTTTCTTAAAACAGTGGTAACAATGCAAACGTGTAAGATAAATACATTTAAAAGGCTTATCTGTCTATATAGAGGTTCAGGTACAGCAGTCCCATATATATATATATAATTTACCCATTATAGTTATTTTTTTATTAAGTTGGTGGCATGGTCGGTGAAAAAAACGTAATTGGTGGGGCAGTGGGAGAAATTAATACAGAGACGCTCAGCGGCTCCCATCAACGGCTCAGCTAGAAAGGAATTGCTGCCGGGGAGGGAGCCACTGCCGGGAAGGTGAGCTGCTGCCGGGAAGGTGAACCGCTGCTGGGGAGGTGAGCCGCTGCCGGGGAGGTGAGCAATGTCACATCATGAACATCGCTCATCGTGGCTACATACACATGCCGTGAAGAGATGAGCGATGTCACAAGTGACATTGCTCACACTGAGCATGCTGCACGGGCTGTTATGTTACTGAATTAGAATGCTTAATATTTGTAGACACTCCCTTACTAATATGTATAGGCCTGAATCTTCAGTGATGGTCCCTAGGACCAGAGGGATGCTGGGAAGTGGGTGGTCCAGTGTGCAGTGTGTCTGGAGTTGGTGATGGAATAAAACAGCACAGCAGTGAACTCACATGTCTCTGTATCCTTATGACTGGATTTACAAACATATGAACAAAACATGATGTCAGAAGAAGTTTAACTTGGACTGCTAGTGCTCTCAGAGTGTGAAAGAATCCTGCAGCAGTCTGTAAGGCTGTGATACTCAGTGTCTGCAAAGCCTGCCGTGTGCTCCTCTCTTCAAACAGTGAGTAACCATGGATAAACTGGCTCCCTCAACCGGCATGCTGATGTCTGGTAACTTGTCTGAAAACTGGAAAAGATTTAAGCAAAGGTTTAATATATATCTTGCTGCATGTGGAGCTGAAACAGAGGCTGACAAAACTAAGGCATCCATTTTCCTCCATGTGATAGGAGAGGATGTGCTGGACATTTATAATAGTTTTCAGTTTGATGAGGGGCAGAATATGGTGCTATCTTCTATAATGCAAAAGTTTGAAGATTACATTGTGCCAAGGAAAAATGTGACATATGAAAGATATAAGTTTTTCACATGTGATCAGAAGTCTGTAGATGGATTTAATCAGTATGTTACAGAGCTGCAATCACTCAGTAAAACCTGTGAGTTTGGTGATATAAAGGATTCACTGATTAGAGATCGTATTGTCTGTGGAATACCTGATAATGGACTCAGAGAGAGATTGCTGAGAGAGCAAGACCTAACACTAGAAAAGACAGTGACTATGTGCAGATCTGCAGAAATAACTAGATTTCAAGCCAAAATGTTACACAAGGACGTTGATGGTGCTGTACATGTAGTGCAGAAGACAGAGCCAAGCAAGCCTCCAGTCTCAAGAATGAAGCCATCTAAGCCACAGTCTAATAAGGAAATTTGTAGTGGATGTGGAAATGCTCACAATCCTAAAATGTGCCCTGCTTATGGTAAAACCTGCATGAAATGTGGTAGACTAAATCACTTTGCCAAATGCTGTAAAATGAAAAGTGAAACAACCAAAGTGCATGCTGTTAAACAAACAGAGGAATTCTTTGTGGATTGCATTGAGCTTTGCAGTGCAGATAAGAAAGAATGGATTGTCCCTTTAACTGTGAATGAGATTGTCATTCCCTTTAAGCTTGATACTGGCGTGCAGGTGAATTTAATATCATTTCAAGACTAAAAGACTTTTAAAGTAAAACCTAAAATTCATCCAGCCAAAGTGAAAGTTACAGGTTACACTGGGGAGGAAATTCATGTGAAAGGTACATGCTTAGTGACACTGAAATATAAGGGACAACAGTTTAAAACATCTCTACTGATTGTGGATAAAAATGTGCAACCGATTCTAGGATTAGGTTCCTGTGAGAAACTAAGCTTGCTAAAGAAAGTTTTTATGGTGACATCACAAGTAGAAGATGACTGCAAATCGATGTTTACAGAATACAGAGACTTGTTTGAAGGTCTAGGTTGTTTGCCTGGAGAGCATAAAATAAATAAAGACACGCAAGTTTCTTCAGTGATACACCCCTGTAGAAAAGTGCAGTTTGCGCTGAGAGAAAAACTGAAACGAGTTAAACCGCATGGAAGCCTTGGGTGTGATACAGAAAGTTGATGAGCCTACTGAATGGGTAAGCTCCTTAGTAATTGTTGAAAAGAAAAATGGACAACTCAGAATATGTCTAGACCCCAGAGATTTAAACAAAGCTATTAAACGAGAACATTTCAAACTACCAACCAGAGATGAAATCATGTCGCAATTTGCGGGAGCAAAATGGTTCAGTAAATTGGACGCATCTTCAGGATTCTGGCAAATGAACCTAGTTGAGGCCAGCTCAAAGCTTTGTACATTTAATACACCAGAAGGTCGATACAGATTTCTTCGACTACCATATGGAATATTGTCTGCTCCAGAAGTATATCACAAAAAGATACATATGATTTTTGAACATATTCCAGGTGTTGAAACAATGATGGATGACATTATTGTCTGGGGATCTACAAAGGAAGAACATGATTCTAGATTGAGACAAGTAATGGAACTTGTCAAGAAAGTGAATCTAAAGCTAAACAAGGACAAATATGAATTTGGCATGAATACACTTACCTTTATGGGTGACGTGGTCTCGGATCAAGGTGTAAAACCAGACCCAAGGAAAATATCAGCCATAGTGAACATGGAACGTCCTAACAACAAAGACGACGTCAGAAGATTCCTAGTAGAGATGTGCACCGGAAATTTTTCGGGTGTTGTGTTTTGGTTTTGGATTCGGTTCCGCGGCCGTGTTTTGGATTCGGACGCGTTTTGCCAAAACCCCCCTGAAAATTTTGGGTCGGATTCGGGTGTGTTTTGGATTCGGGTGTTTTTTTACAAAAGAACCTCAAAAACAGCTTAAATCATAGAATTTGGGGGTCATTTTGATCCCATAGTATTATTAACCTCAATAACCATAATTTACACTCATTTTCAGTCTATTCTGAACACCTCAACCCTCACAATATTATTTTTAGTCCTAAAATTTGCACCAAGGTCGCTGGATGGCTAAGCTAAGCGACACAAGTGGCCGACACAAACACCTGGCCCATCTAGGAGTGGCACTGCAGTGTCAGACAGGATGGCACTTCAAAAAAATAGTCCCCAAACAGCACATGATGCAAAGAAAAAAAGAGGCACCAAGGTCGCTGTGTGACTAAGCTAAGCGACACAAGTGGCCGATACAAACACCTGGCCCATCTAGGAGTGGCACTGCAGTGTCAGACAGGATGGCACTTCAAAAAAATAGTCCCCAAACAGCACATGATGCAAAGAAAAAAAGAGGCACCAAGGTCGCTGTGTGACTAAGCTAAGCGACACAAGTGGCCGACACAAACACCTGGCCCATCTAGGAGTGGCACTGCAGTGTCAGACAGGATGGCACTTCAAAAAAATAGTCCCCAAACAGCACATGATGCAAAGAAAAAAAGAGGCACCAAGGTCGCTGTGTGACTAAGCTAAGCGACACAAGTGGCCGACACAAACACCTGGCCCATCTAGGAGTGGCACTGCAGTGTCAGACAGGATGGCACTTCAAAAAAATAGTCCCCAAACAGCACATGATGCAAAGAAAAAAAGAGGCGCACCAAGGTCGCTGTGTGACTAAGCTAAGCGACACAAGTGGCTGACACAAACACCTGGCCCATCTAGGAGTGGCACTGCAGTGTCAGACAGGATGGCACTTCAAAAAAATAGTCCCCAAACAGCACATGATGCAAAGAAAAAAAGAGGCGCACCAAGGTCGCTGTGTGACTAAGCTAAGCGACACAAGTGGCCGACACAAACACCTGGCCCATCTAGGAGTGGCACTGCAGTGTCAGACAGGATGGCACTTAAAAAAATACTCCCCAAACAGCACATTATGCAAAGAAAAATTAAAGAAAAAAGAGGTGCAAGATGGAATTGTCCTTGGGGCCTCCCACCCACCCTTATGTTGTATAAACAGGACATGCACACTTTAACGAACCCATCATTTCAGCGACAGGGTCTGCCACACGACTGTGACTGAAATTACTGGTTGGTTTGGGCCCCCACCAAAAAAGAAGCAATCAATCTCTCCTTGCACAAACTGGCTCTACAGAGGCAAGATGTCCACCTCATCATCATCCTCCGATTCCTCACCCCTTTCACTGTGTACATCCCCCTCCTCACAGATTATTAATTCGTCCCCACTGGAATCCACCATCTCAGATCCCTGTGTACTTCTGGAGGCAATTGCTGGTGAATGTCTCCACGGAGGAATTGATTATAATTCATTTTGATGAACATCATCTTCTCCACATTTTCTGGAAGTAACCTCGTACGCCGATTGCTGACAAGGTGAGCGGCTGCACTAAACAATCTTTCGGAGTACACACTGGAGGGAGGGCAACTTAGGTAGAATAAAGCCAGTTTGTGCAAGGGCCTCCAAATTGCCTCTTTTTCCTGCCAGTATACGTACGGACTGTCTGACATGCCTACTTGGATGCGGTCACTCATATAATCCTCCACCATTCTTTCAATGGTGACAGAATCATATGCAGTGACAGTAGACGACATGTCCGTAATCGTTGGTAGGTCCTTCAGTCCGGACCAGATGTCAGCACTCGCTCCAGACTGCTCTGCATCACCACCAGCGGGTGGGCTCGGAATTCTTAGCCTTTTCCTCGCACCCCCAGTTGCGGGAGAATGTGAAGGAGGAGCTGTTGACGGGTCACGTTCCGCTTGACTTGACAATTTTCTCACCAGCAGGTCTTTGAACCTCTGCAGACTTGTGTCTGCTGGAAAGAGAGATACAACGTAGGTTTTAAATCTAGGATCGAGCACGGTGGCCAAAATGTAGTGCTCTGATTTCAACAGATTGACCACCCGTGAATCCTGGTTAAGCGAATTAAGGGCTCCATCCACAAGTCCCACATGCCTAGCGGAATCGCTCTGTTTTAGCTCCCCCTTCAATGTCTCCAGCTTCTTCTGCAAAAGCCTGATGAGGGGAATGACCTGACTCAGGCTGGCAGTGTCTGAACTGACTTCACGTGTGACAAATTCAAAGGGTTGCAGAACCTTGCACAACGTTGAAATCATTCTCCACTGCGCTTGAGTCAGGTGCATTCCCCCTCCTTTGCCTATATCGTGGGCAGGTGTATAGGCTTGAATGGCCTTTTGCTGCTCCTCCATCCTCTGAAGCATATAGAGGGTTGAATTCCACCTCGTTACCACCTCTTGCTTCAGATGATGGCAGGGCAGGTTCAGGACTGTTTGCTGGTGCTCCAGTCTTCGGAACGCGGTGGCTGAATGCTGAAAGTTGCCCGCAATTCTTCGGGCCACCGACAGCATCTCTTGCACACCCCTGTCGTTTTTTAAATAATTCTGCACCACCAAATTCAATGTATGTGCAAAACATGGGACGTGCTGGAATTTGCCCAGATGTAATGCACGCACAATATTGGTGGCGTTGTCCGATGTCACAAATCCCCAGGAGAGTCCAATTGGGGTAAGCCATTCTGCAATGATGTTCCTCAGTTTCCGTAAGAGGTTGTCAGCTGTGTGCCTCTTCTGGAAAGCGGTGATACAAAGCGTAGCCTGCCTAGGAACGAGTTGGCGTTTGCGAGAAGCTGCTACTGGTGCCGCCGCTGCTGTTCTTGCTGCGGGAGGCAATACATCTACCCAGTGGGCTGTCACAGTCATATAGTCCTGAGTCTGCCCTGCTCCACTTGTCCACATGTCCGTGGTTAAGTGGACATTGGGTACAACTGCATTTTTTAGGACACTGGTGAGTCTTTTTCTGACGTCTGTCTGTGTACATTTTCGGTATCGCCTGCCTAGAGAAATGGAACCTAGATGGTATTTGGTACCGGGGACACAGTACCTCAATCAAGTCTCTAGTTGCCTGTGAATTAACGGTGGATACCGGACACATGTTTCTCACCACCCAGGCTGACAAGACCTGAGTTATCCGCTTTGCAGCAGGATGACTGCTGTGATATTTCATCTTCCTCGCAAAGGACTGTTGGACAGTCAATTGCTTACTGGAAGTAGTACAAGTGGTCTTCCGACTTCCCCTCTGGGATGACGATCGACTCCCAGCAGCAACAACAGCAGCGCCAGCAACAGTAGGCGTTACACTCAAGGATGCATCGGAGGTAATCCCAGGCAGGAGAGGACTCGTCAGACTTGCCAGTGACATGGCCTGCAGGACTATTGGCTTTCCTGGGTAAGGAGGAAATTGACACTTAGGGAGTTGGTGGTGTGGTTTGCAGGAGCTTGGTTACAAGAGGAAGGGATTTAGTGGTCAGTGGACTGCTTCCGCCGTCATCCAAAGTTTTTGAACTTGTCACTGACTTCTGATGAATGCGGTCCAGGTGACGTATAAGGGAGGATTTTCCTAGGTGGTTAACGTCCTTACCCCTACTTATTACAGCTTGACAAAGGCAACACACGGCTTGACACCTGTTGTCCGCATTTGTGTTGAAATAATTCCACACCGAAGAGCTGATTTTTTTTGTATTTTGACCAGGCATGTCAATGGCCATATTCGTCCCACGGACAACAGGTGTCTCCCCGGGTGCCTGACTTAAACAAACCACCTCACCATCAAAATCCTCCTTGACAATTTCCTCCCCAGCGCCAGCAACACCCATATCCTCATCCTGGTGTACTTCAACAGTGACATCTTCAATTTGACTATCAGGAACTGGACTGCGGGTGCTCCTTCCAGCACTTGCAGGGGGCGTGCAAATGGTGGAAGGCGCAAGCTCTTCCCGTCCAGTGTTGGGAAGGTCAGGCATCGCAACCGACACAATTGGACTCTCCTTGGGGATTTGTGATTTAGAAGAACGCACAGTTCTTTGCTGTGCTTTTGCCAGCTTAAATCTTTTCATTTTTCTAGCGAGAGGATGAGTGCTTCCATCCTCATGTGAATCTGAACCACTAGCCATGAACATAGGCCTGGGCCTCAGCCGTTCCTTGCCACTGTCGTAAATGGCATATTGGCAAGTTTACGCTTCTCATCAGACGCTTTCAATTTTGATTTTTGGGTCATTTTACTGAACTTTTGTTTTTTGGATTTTACATGCTCTCTACTATGACATTGGGCATCGGCCTTGGCAGACGACGTTGATGGCATTTCATCATCTCGGCCATGACTAGTGGCAGCAGCTTCAGCACGAGGTGGAAGTGGATCTTGATCTTTCCCTATTTTAACCTCCACATTTTTGTTCTCCATTTTTTAATGTGTGGAATTATATGCCAGTATCAATAGCAATGCCCTACTACTATATATACTGCGCACAACTGAAATGCACCACAGGTATGGATGGATAGTATACTTGACGACACAGAGGTAGGTAGAGCAGTGGCCTTCCGTACCGTACTGCTATATATACAGGTGGTCACTGTCAGCAATCTGCAAAACTAAAATGCACTACAGGTATAGAATCTAGATGGATAGTATACTTGACGACACAGAGGTAGGTAGAGCAGTGGCCTTCCGTACCGTACTGCTATATATACTGGTGGTCACTGTCAGCAAACTGCAAAACTAACATGCACCACAGGTATAGAATCTAGATGGATTGTATACTTGACGACACAGAGGTAGGTAGAGCAGTGGCCTTCCGTACCGTACTGCTATATATACTGGTGGTCACTGTCAGCAAACTGCAAAACTAAAATGCACCACAGGTATAGAATCTAGATGGATAGTATACTTGACGACACAGAGGTAGGTAGAGCAGTGGCCTTCCGTATCGTACTGCTATATATACTGGTGGTCACTGTCAGCAAACTGCAAAACTAAAATGCACCACAGGTATAGAATCTAGATGGATAGTATACTTGACGACACAGAGGTAGGTAGAGCAGTGGCCTTCCGTACCGTACTGCTATATATACTGGTGGTCACTGTCAGCAAAACTCTGCACTGTACTCCTCCTATATAATACTGCTGGTCCCCAGTCCCCACAATAAAGCAGTGTGAGCACAGATATATGCAGCACACTGAGCACAGATATGGAGCATTTTTCAGGCAGAGAACGGATAAAACTGATGGTCACTGATCAGCAAAACTCTGCACTGTACTCCTCCTATATAATACAGCTGCTCCCCAGTCCCCACAATTAAGCAATAAGCACAAATATTTGCAGCAACATTAATAAACAGAGAGGACGCCAGCCACGTCCTCTCCCTAACATTTCCAATGCACGAGTGAAAATGGCGGCGACGTGCGGCTCCTTATATAGAATCCGAATCTCGCGAGAATCCGAACGCGGAATGATGACGTTCGGGCGCGCTCGGGTTAACCGAGCCTTACGGGAGAATCCGAGTATGCCTCGGACCCGTGTAAAATGGGTGAAGTTCGGGGGGGTTCGGTTTCCGAGGAACCGAACCCGCTCATCACTAATTCCTAGGAATGATTACTTACTTAGGAAAGTTTGTTTCTCAACTCTCTGAACGAACAGCCTCTCGTAGATGGTTGTTGGACAAAGATAACGAGTGGATGTGGTCACATGAACAAGAAGAAAGTTGGCAAAACTTGAAACAGATCATTACAGAGCAACCAGTGCTAAAATTCTTTGATCCTGCGAAAAGAATAAGAATTTCAGCAGATGCTTCGCAATTTGGCCTAGGCTCAGTGCTGTTACAAGAACATGAGGATACATGGCAACCAGTAATCTATGCATCAAGAGCACTGACAAGTGCTGAAACAAGGTATGCTCAGATAGAAAAATTACTTCTAGTGATCACATATGCATGTGAGCGATTTCATCAGTTTGTGTATGGTCAAACATTTACAGTGGAAACTGACCACAAGCCATTGGTAGCTATCATGACTAAATCATTACATGACTGTCCCATTAGAATTAAACGAATGCTTATCAGACTACAGAAATATGATGTACACTTGCTGTACTGTCCCGGCAAATACATGTACATTGCTGATACACTTTCTCGTGCTGTGGACAAAAGTGAAGGTTCCAAAAGTCTGATGGATGAAGAGATAGAAGCCTATGTTAATTTGATCGTAGCTTCTCTACCAGTGTCTCTTGCAAGACAAGAACAGATCAGGAAAGAAACTGAGACAGATGGCACAATGAAAGTGTTGAAAGATATCATTCTGAAAGGTTGGCCAGCAGAAAAACATGCGTGCCCGCTGTCTATCCATGATTATTGGATGTACCGCAGTGACCTTACAGTTGTCGATGGAATTATTTACAAAGGCAATAGGTTTGTCATACCTGCATGACTAAGAAAAACTGCTGTGCAAGATACATGAAGGCCACTTAGGAGAAGAAAAATGTAAGCGGAGAGCGCGTGAAGTTATGTATTGGCCAAGAATGAACCAAGACATAGCACAGACTACAGCTACATGTGAATTATGTCTTACGTATAGACCGAAACAACAAGTTGAGCCACTGAGTCCTCACGCAGTGCCAGAGAGACCATACCAGAAAGTTGGCGCAGATTTGTTTGATTGTAATGGGAAAACGTACATTGTCGTGACTGATTATTACTCTAACTACCCTGAGGTGAAGACACTACATACAACTACTAGTAAAGCCATAATCAATTGCATGAAGTCAGTCTTTGCAAGGCATGGTGTTCCTATAGAAGTGTTCACTGACAATGGTCCTCAGTTTTCCAGTGCTGAATTTAGACAATTTGCTGATGAGTGGGAATTTGTTCATACTACGTCAAGTCCCCACTATCCATGCTCAAATGGGTTGGTGGAAAGTTCAGTAAAAACTGTAAAGAGTCTAATGAAAAAAGCTCAAGAAGGTAAAGAAGATTTCTACAAAAGTATTTTAATCTACCGCAGTACACCTTTACAGAATGGACTTTCTCCTGCACAAATGCTGATGGGAAGGAGGATTAGAGCAAATTTCCCGATACATGATGAACTGCTTAATACACATAACTCAGCGTTGGTCAGACTGAGTAAGGAACGTCAATAGGCGAAACAGAAACTGTTCCATGACAGGCGAGCAAAAAGCTTATCTGATCTAAAATCGGGTGACCCAGTCCATCTCAGAGATCACGAGAAAGGTATTTGGGTGCAGAAAGGTATTGTGCAAGCACAAGTAGCACCAAGATCTTATACTATACGTACAGAGCATGGAACAGAAGTAAGAAGAAATCGGGTGGATTTAAGATCTCAACCTAACCATAATGCAGACAACATGACTGAAGAATACCCTTCATCTGACATGTATGATGATCCTGATAATGGTGAACCAACCACGATTCTAGAAAGGTCCAACATGGTCGATGAAACACAGACTGTGTATGAAAGACCCAAAAGGGAAATACGCAGACCTGAGAGACTCATTGAAACGTGTTAGATGATGTTCTTAATATGACGTTGTTAATTGTTGCATTGAAGCGTACAGGGCTTATCTTTAAAGAAAAGAGGATGTGATGTTAGTGTATTAGAATGCTTAATATTTGTAGACACTCCCTTACTAATCTGTGTAAGCCTGAATCTTCAGTGATGGTCCCTGGGACCAGGGGGATGCTGGGAAGTGGGTGGTCCAGTGTGCAGTGTGTCTGGAGTTGGATGGAATAAACAGCACAGCAGTGAACTCACATGTCTCTGTGTCCTGATGACTGGATTTACAAACATATGAACAAAACACGGGCGACCGCCAACCTGCAGTCAACAAGCCCGGGTGCGCGCATTGTTGATTGCAGGACCATACACACTAGACGATGTGAATGATATATCGTTCACAATCATAGTTATCGTTCACGTCTGCAGAAAATATCGTCTAGTGTGTATGGCCCTTTACTCTCTCTGCACATGTTACATCTGCCCCACCTGCAGTGCACATGGTTTTGCCCAATTGCTAACATTTTGCTGCTGTGATCAACTCTGAATTACCCCCAAGGTACGGTGCGGGTACGGGTCGTTGGGTCGACCACACTTAGGTCGACAGTCATTAGGTCGACCACTACGGGTCGACATGCAGTAGGTCGACAGGGTTGCTAGGTCGACATGGTCTATAGGTCGACATGTGCTAGGTCGACATGAAAAAAGGTTGACATGAGGTTTTTTTTTGTTCAAATTGTTGTTTTCTTCGTAGCGTGACCGGGAACCTCAATTAGTTCACCGTGTCCACTCGCCATGCATCGGGCAAGGTTCCTCGCTCCACTACTGCTGCGCTTGGCACAGGTTACTATTCCCAATTGTAGTCCACGTGGATCGTAAAGTATGAAAAAGTTGGAAAAATAAAAAAAAAATTGTAAAAACTCAAGTCGACCTTTTTTCATGTCGACCTAGCACATATCGACCTGTAGACCCTGTCGACCTACTGCACGTCGACCAATAGTGGTCGACCTAATGACTGTCGACCTAACGACGTATCCCAACAATGAAAATGTATTGATATTGCAGTCGGAACGTTACCAGCGTTGGAGCGCCGAAGTTGGCTCATCGCAGGGCTTACAAAGGGATGCCTTAGCAGTGGAGGGGTTAAAAATAATTTTCAACAATTACTATACAATGTTTTTGTTTAAACTGGAAAGTTACCTAAAAATTTTGCACATTCCCCCAAAAATATTACATTATTAATTCTATAAGTTTTTTTTTTTACTGTGAGACCTATTTTGAGAGAACAGCTGAACATAAAAATGTGCTTGTGGTATCCAAATAAAGAACTTACCATGTAGAAAAATGAGATTGGGGCAACAGTTCGGGCGTTGCGGAGGGCAAAGTTCCCATGTAAAGTCTATGGGAGAAACATGCGCAAGCAATGTAAGCATTTACCGCTAGATCCAAAATATCCACTTTATTTGTTTACCTTGCGATGGGAACCATTGCCCTTATCTGCATAAGGTGCCCAGTTCAGTAACAGACACAGGGCCGAATTCAGACCCGGTCACAGTGCTGCGATCAAGTCGGAACTGCGCATGCGTATGCACCGCAATGCGCAGGCGCGTCGCACGGGTACAAAGCAGATTGTTGCTGTGCGATGGCTTTTACGAAGAATCCATTCGCACAACCGATTGCAAGGAGATTGACAGGAAGAGGGGGTTTGTGGATGGCAACTGACCGTTTTCTGGGAGTGGTTTGGGAAACGCAGGCATGCCTAAGGGGGACATTTACTAAGCAGTGATAAAAGCGGAGAAGTGAGCCAGGGGAGAAGTTTCCCCATCAACCAATCAGCAGCTCTGTATAATTTTATAGTATGCAAATTACAGATGTTACTTCAGTGCTGATTGGTTGCCATGGGCAACTTCTCCACTGGCTCACTTCTTGCCCATGGCAACCAATCAGCACTGAAGTAACATCTATAATTTGCATACTATAAAATTATACAGAGCTGCTGATTGGTTGATGGGGAAACTTCTCCACTGGCTCACTTCTCCGCTCTTATCACTGCTTAGTAAATGTCCCCCTAAGTGTTCGCAGGGTGGGTGTCTGACGTCAATTCCGTCCCCCGACAGGCTGAAGTGATCGCAGCGGCTGAGTAAGTCCTGGGCAACTCAGAAACTGCACAAAGTTTTTTTATACCGCTCGGCTGCAATACACTCCCCTGTAGGCGGCGACTATCAGATCGCTGGACTGCAAAAAAATGCTAGCGTGCGATCGAGTCTGAATTAGACCCATAGGGTGTCATTCCGACCTGATCGCTCGCTGCAGTTTGTCGCAGCGCAGCGATCGGGACGGAACTGCGTATGCGCCGGTGCCGCAGTGCGCCGGCGCATGCCAGCCGTCGTTACCTAGCGATCGCCTCTGAGACAGAGGCGGTCGCTAGGTGGGAGGGGGCTGAATGGCGGCGGGGGGGGGGGGGGGGGGTCGGCAGGGGGGGGCCATCACTGACATGCGGGGCGGACTAGCCCTGTGCTGGGCGTCCCCCCGCATGTCTAAGTTTACGATCGTAGCTGTGCTAAATTTAGCACAGCTACGATCAACTCGGAATGACCCCCATAATGCGCACGTGGTGTTCTGCGATCAGTCCTAATATAAGTAAATACTTTATTGCATACTTACCCTTAATATGTCTCCCCTGCAGCAAACAAAATACAAAAAAAAGAAAACTTAAGAGCCTTACTGGAAGACCCGTGAGCAATCAATGGGTGGCTACAAGAGAGAGTGAAGAGTATTCTGTCAATTTCGACGGGTTTCCACTACTTCAAATTGAATGTAATAAAAATGAAAGTTACAAACATGAAAAAAACAAACAAACAAAACAAAATAATGCTTTCAACTTTTTCATTCTGGAATATCGCTTTAGAAGATGTAGCTTTAGTAATGTAAACTGAATTCTAGTTAGTCTAGGCCGTTCCCACATCTTGGGGCAGATGTATTAAGCCTGGAAAAGTGATAAAGAAGTGATAAGTGAAAGGTGATAACGCACCAGCCAATCAGCTCCTAACTGTCATTTTTAAAAGCCGTAATGATTGGCTGGTGCGCTGTTATCACTTTCCACTTATCACTGCTTCATCGCTTCTCCAGGCTTAATACTTCTGCCCCTATAGTCTCACAAAGGCCAGATGTATCAGACCTTATAGAGAGATAAAGTACTAACCCATCTGCTCTAACTGTCATGTTACAGCCTCTGTTTGAAAAATGATAGAAGCTGATTGGTTGGTACTATATCAATCTTCACTTTACCTCTCTCCAAGGTTTGATACATTTCTCCAGGGCCAGACTGGCCATCTGGCACTTCTGGCAAATGCCAGAAGGGCCGATGGCCAGATGGGCCGGTCTGACTGTCAGCGCCTGCTTCCTGCCCGAGTAGCCCCGCCTCCCTGTCGACACTCCCAGCACTCGGTGCCTACCTCCGGCCGCTGTGCTCTGCAGAAGAGTGCGGCTGCTCTTCTCTTCCCTCCCACCTTCCCAGAAGTCAGTATAAGCGCAACGTCATCACGCACAGCCGCACACCATTCTGGGTCCGAGAGCGGCTGCGGTGCAAAGAAGAACAAGGAGCAGCAGCAGCCCCAGCATGGCGTTGGGCGACGTCGCATGGTGTACTACATGCTGCCGCCCGCCCGCCAACAAGCACCCAGCCTGCCTGTCTGAGCCCCTGTCCCTGGATCCCGGCCCCAGCAGCAGAACAGCACACAGCCAGCTGCAGCATCAGGACTGCAGGGAGAGTGTTGCCCCCCTGGCCAGGGTGAGTGTGGGTGTATACATGCCCTGACTGACTCTTACTCTCTCTCTCTCTCTCTCTTTCTCTCTCTTTCTGTCTGTGTTCTCTCTCTCTCACTGTCCTCTCTCTTTGTGTCCCCCCCTTTCTTTCTTTTTTTCTTTCTTTCTTTCTTTCTTTCTTTCTTTCTTTCTTTCTTTCTTTCTTTCTCTCCCTCTCTCTGTCCATTCTCTCGCCCTCCATCCCCCCTCCCACTTCCCCCTCTCTCTGTCCTCCCCTCTCTCTCTCACTGTCCTCTCTCTCTGTGCCCCCCCCCCTTCTCTCCCGCTCTCTGTCCTTTCTCTCGCCCTCCATCCCCCCTCCCACTTCCCCCCTCTCTCTGTCCTCCCCTCTCTCACTCTCACTGTCCTCTCTCTCTCTCTGTGCCCCCCCTTTCTCTCCCGCTCTCTGTCCTTTCTCTCGCCCTCTGTCCCCCCTCCCACCCCCTCTCTCTCTCTCTCTCTGTCCTCACCCCCCCCCCCTCTTTTTGTCCTCAACCCCCCTCTCTCTCTCTCGTTCTCACCTCTTTCTTTTGTCCTCCCCATCTCTCTTGTCCCCCACCTCTCTCAATCTCGTTCCAGACTCTCTCTCATCCTCACCTCACTTCCTCTCGTCCCCACCTCTCTCTTGTCCTCACCTCTCTCTCTCTCGTCCTCACCTCTCGCTTTCTCTCGTCCTCACCTCTCGCTTTCTCTCGTCCTCACCTCTTGCTCTCATCCTCACCTCTCTCTCTCTTCACATTCCTCGTTCTTGACTCTCTCTCATCCTCACCTCAGTTTCTCTCGTCCCCACCTCTCTCTTGTCCTCACCTCTCTCACTCTCTACCCACACCTCTCGCTCTCTCTCTCTTGTCCCTACCTCTCTCTCTTTCTTCCTCTCTCTCTCTCGTTCACCAATTTTTATCATCCCCACCTCTCTCTGACTCTCTCTCTCATCCTCACCTCTCTTTCTCTCATCCTCACCTTTCTTTCTCTCATCCTCACCTCTCTTTCTCTCATCCTCACCTATCTTTCTCTCATCCTCACCTCTTTCTCTCATCCTCA
Source organism: Pseudophryne corroboree (assembly GCF_028390025.1). Classification (NCBI taxonomy): domain Eukaryota; kingdom Metazoa; phylum Chordata; class Amphibia; order Anura; family Myobatrachidae; genus Pseudophryne; species Pseudophryne corroboree. The sequence continues at coordinate 56,133,719 of NC_086447.1, read as the reverse complement.
CCTTTCTTTCTCTCATCCTCACCTCTTTCTCTCATCCTCACCTCTCTTTCTCTCATCCACACCTCTCTTTCTCTCATCCTCACCTTTCTTTCTCTCATCCTCACCTCTCTTTCTCTCATCCTCACCTCTCTTTCTCTCATCCTCACCTCTCTTTCTCTCATCCTCACCTTTCTTTCTCTCATCCTCACCTCTCTTTCTCTCATCCTCACCTCTCTTTCTCTCATCCACACCTCTCTTTCTCTCATCCTCACCTTTCTTTCTCTCATCCTCACCTCTCTTTCTCTCATCCTCACCTCTCTTTCTCTCATCCACACCTCTCTTTCTCTCATCCTCACCTTTCTTTCTCTCATCCTCACCTCTCTTTCTCTCATCCTCACCTCTCTTTCTCTCATCCTCACCTCTTTTTCTCGTCCTCACCTTTCTTTCTCTCATCCTCACCTCTCTTTCTCTCATCCTCACCTCTCTTTCTCTCATCCTCACCTCTTTCTCATCCTCACCTCTTTCTCTCATCCTCACCTCTCTTTCTCTCATCCTCACCTCTCTTTCTCTCATCCTCACCTCTTTCTCTCATCCTCACCTCTCTTTCTCTCATCCTCACCTCTTTCTCATCCTCACCTCTCTCTCTCTCATCCTCAATCTCTCTCTCTCTCGTCCTCACCTCTCTCACTCTCTCTCTCCTCACCCCTGGCCAGGGTCAGTGCGGGTGTATACATGCCCTGTGCCCTGGTTGACTCTTACTCTCTCTCGGTCTGTCTTCTCTGTTCTCTCTCTCTCTCTGTCCGCCCTCTCTCTCATGCACTGTCCTCTCTCTCTGCCCCCCCCTTTCTCTCACCCTCCGTCCCCCTTCCCCCTCCCCCCTCTCTGTCCTCACCCCCCCCCTCTCTCTTTTTGTCCTCAACCCCTCTCTCTCTCTTTAGTGCTGCCCCCTGGCCAGGGTGAGTGCGGGTGTATACATGCCCTGGCTGTCTATCTTGTCCTAACCTGCCTCTCTCTTTCGTCCTCACCCTCTCTGTCGTCCTCACCTTTCTCTCTTACCCTAACCTCTCTCAGGTCCTGACTCCTCTCTCTCTTGTCTGCACCTTTCTCTCCCTTGTCCGCACCTCTCTCTCTCTTGTCCTCACCTCTCTCACTCTTTGTGACGTCTCTCTCCCTTGTCCTCACCTCACTCTTTCTCTCGTACTTACCTCTCTCTCATCCCCACCTCTCTCGTCCCCACCTCTCTCTCATCCTAATCCCTCTCTTTCTCTCTCTCTCTCATCCTCACCTCTCTTTCTCTCATCCTCACCTCTCTTTCTCTCATCCTCACCTCTTTCTCTCATCCTCACCCAATTTTTATCATCCCCACCTCTCTCTGACTCTCTCTCATCCTCACCTCTCTTTCTCTCATCCTCATTTCTCTCTCTCTCATCCTCACCTCTCTTTCTCTCATCCTCACCTCTCTTTCTCTCATCCTCACCTCTTTCTCTCATCCTCACCTCTTTTCTCACCTCTCTTTCTCTCATCCTCACCTTTCTTTCTCTCATCCTCACCTCTCTTTCTCTCATCCTCACCTTTCTTTCTCTCATCCTCACCTCTTTCTCTCATCCTCACCTCTCTTTCTCTTGTCCTCACCTCTCTTTCTCTCGTCCTTACCTCTCTTTCTCTCATCCTCACCTTTCTTTCTCTCATCCTCACCTCTTTCTCTCATCCTCACCTCTCTTTCTCTCATCCTCACCTCTCTTTCTCTCATCCTCACCTCTTTTCTCACCTCTCTTTCTCTCATCCTCACCTTTCTTTCTCTCATCCTCACCTCTCTTTCTCTCATCCTCACCTTTCTTTCTCTCATCCTCACCTCTTTCTCTCATCCTCACCTCTCTTTCTCTTGTCCTCACCTCTCTTTCTCTCATCCTCACCTCTCTTTCTCTCATCCTCACCTTTCTTTCTCTCATCCTCACCTCTCTTTCTCTCATCCTCACCTCTCTTCTCTCATTCTCACCTCTTACTCATCCTCACCTCTTTCTCTCATCCTCACCTCTCTTTCTCTCATCCTCACCTCTCTTTATCTCATCCTCACCTCTCTTTCTCTCATCCTCACCTTTCTTTCTCTCATCCTCACCTCTTTCTTTCATCCTCACCTCTCTTTCTCTCATCCTCACCTCTCTCTCTCTTGTCATCACCTCACTCTCTTTCTCTCATCCCCACCTCTCTTTCTCTCATCCTCACCTCTTTCTCTCATCCTCACCTCTTTTCTCACCTCTCTTTCTCTCATCCTCACCTTTCTTTCTCTCATCCTCACCTCTCTTTCTCTCATCCTCACCTTTCTCTCATCCCCACCTCTCTCTCACTCTGCCTCTCTTGCCCTCTCTCTGTGGTCCTCTTTCTCTCGTCCTCACCTTTCTTTCTCTCATCCTCACCTCTTTCTCTTATCCTCACCTCTCTTTCTTTCATCCTCACCTCTCTTTCTCTCATCCTCACCTCTCTTTATCTCATCCTCACCTCTCTTTCTCTCATCCTCACCTATCTTTCTCTCATCCTCACCTCTCTTTCTCTCATCCTCACCTCTTTCTCATCCTCACCTCTCTTTCTCTCATCCTCACCTCTTTCTCTCATCCTCACCTCTCTTTATCTCATCCTCACCTCTCTTTCTCTCATCCTCATTTCTCTCTCTCTCATCCTCACCTCTCTTTCTCTCATCCTCACCTCTCTTTCTCTCATCCTCACCTCTTTCTCTCATCCTCACCTCTTTTCTCACCTCTCTTTCTCTCATCCTCACCTTTCTTTCTCTCATCCTCACCTCTCTTTCTCTCATCCTCACCTTTCTTTCTCTCATCCTCACCTCTTGCTCACTCTCCCTTGTCCTCACCTCTCTCTCACTCTCTACCCACACCTCTCGCTCTCTCTTGTCCCTACCTCTCTCTCTTTCTTCCTCTCTCTCTCTCTCTCTCTCTCTCTCTCTCTCTCTCGTCCACCAATTTTTATCATCCCCACCTCTCTCTGACTCTCTCTCTCTCATCCTCACCTCTCTTTCTCTCATCCTAATTTCTCTCTCATCCTCACCTCTCTTTCTCTCATCCTCACCTCTCTTTCTCTCATCCTCACCTCTTTCTCATCCTCACCTCTTTCTCATCCTCACCTCTCTCTCTCATCCTCACCTCTTTCTTTCATCCTCTCCTCTCTTTCTCTCATCCTCACCTCTCTCTCTCTCTTGTCATCACCTCACTCACTTTCTCTCATCCCCACCTCTCTCTCACTCTGCCTCTCTTGCCCTCTCTCTGTGGTCCTGACCTCTCTCTTTGTCCACACATCTCTCTTGTCCCCACCTACTCTCTCTTTCGTCTCCACATACTCTCTCTCTCTCTCTCTTGTCCTCAATCTCTCTCTCTCATCCTCACCTCTCTCACTCTCTCCTCACCCATGGCCAGGGTCAGTGCGGGTGTATACATGCCCTGTGCCCTGGTTGACTCTTACTCTCTCTCTCGGTCTGTCTTCTCTGTTCTCTCTCTCTGTCCGCCCTCTCTCTCACGCACTGTCCTCTCTCTCTCTGTGCCCCCCCTTTCTCTCACCCTCCGTCCCCCTTCCCCCTCCCCCCTCTCTGTCCTCACCCCCCTCTCTCTTTTTGTCCTCAACCCTTCTCTCTCTCTTTAGTGCTGCCCCCTGGCCAGGGTGAGTGCGGGTGTATACATGCCCTGGCTGTCTATCTTGTCCTAACCTGTCTCTCTCTCTTTCATCCTCACCCTCTCTGTCATCCTCACCTTTCTCTTACCCTAACCTCTCTCAGGTCCTGACTCCTCTCTCTCTTGTCTGCACCTTTCTCTCCCTCGTCCGCACCTCTATCTCTATCTTGTCCTCACCTCTCTCACTCGTTGTGACGTCTCTCTCCCTTGTCCTCACCTCACTCTTTCTCTCGTACTCACCTCTCTCTCATCCCCACCTCTCTCGTCCCCACCTCTCTCTCGTCCTTACCCCTCTCTCTCTCGTCCTAACCTCTCTCTTTTGTCCTCACCTCTCTCTCTCTCTCTTTTGTCCTCACCTCTCTCTCTCTCTTGTCCTCACCTCTCTCACTCTCTTAATCACCTCTCTCTCTCTTGTCCTCACCTCTCTCTCTCGTCCGCACCTCTCACTCGTTGTGACGTCTCTCTCCTTTGTCCTCACCTCACTCTTTCTCTCGTCCCCACCTCTCTCTCATCCTAACCCCTCTCTGTCTCTCTCGTCCTAACCTCTCTCTCTCTCTCTCTTGTCCTCACCTCTCTCTCTCTCTCTCTTGTCCTCACCTTTCTATCTCTCGCCCTCACCTCTCTCTCGTTATCACCTCTTTCCCTCTCGTCCTCACCTCTTTCCCTCTTGTCCTCACCTCTCTCTCTTCCTCTCCTCCCTCTCTCTCGTCCACACCTCTCTCTCTCGTCCACACCTCTCTCTCTTTCTTTTGCCCCCACCTCTCTTGTCCATACCTCTCTCTTTCTTTCTTGCCCTCACCTCTCTCAGGTCCTGACCTCTCTCTCTCTGCCCACACCTCTTGCTCTCTCTCATCCCCACACATCTTGCTCTCTTTCATCCCCACCTCTCTTTCTCAATCTTGTTCCTTACTCTCTCCTCATTCTCACCTCTCTTGTCCTCACCTCTCTCCTCGTCCTCACCTCTCTCTCTCTCTTGTCCTCACCTCTCTCTCTTGTCCTCACCTCTCTCTCTTGTCCGTGTGGCCACTCCTGATTGGCTGCCGGTCCGCGGCAGATGTGGAATAGTAGCGCCGCGGTCATGGGAGCTGCACTGCAGTGCCGCACCAAAGGCCGCCGATCACAGCCACCTCCTCCTCCGATGCACCTCCTCCTCCGCTGCACCCGGCGCTGCCCTCGGCCTTCTCTGCCGACATCGGTATGGGTGAGGTTCTCTGTTTGGCTTTAAAATATAGATTGCCTTGCTCTAGATGGGCATAGAGTGAGGATATATACTGGATAGACCTGTGCCCTCAGTCCTTCTCTGCACCTCCGCCAGCTCCCACAGCCTCCCCCTCCGCACCATCTTCGAGGCCCACAGCCTCCTCCACCCTGCGCCGACCACAGCCTCCTCATCCACCACACCGCAGACCACAGCATCCTCAGCACTGCCGCTGCTAAATAGGTAATCTTACCCTGATGCCTCACTCTCCCTAGTCCCTACTGTATGCCCTTGCTGTTCCTCTCTCTGTCACTCTCCCTGTCACTATGTCCCTGCTGTCACTCTCCCTGTCCCTATGTCTCTGCTGTCACTTTCCCTGTCCCTCTGTCACTCTCCCTGTCCCTATGTCCCTGCTGACACTCTCCCTGAATTTTGTCTCATTCATTGTGCCATAATGTGAATTTCGGCTCATTCCGTGTGCTATAATGTGAATTTCGGCTCATTCCGTGTGCTATAATGTGAATTTCGGCTCATTCCATGTGCTATAATTTGAATTTTGGCTCATTCTGTGTGCTATAATGTGAATTTCGGCTCTTTCCATGTGCTATAATGTGAATTTCGGCTCATTTCGTGTGCTACAATGTGAATTTCGTCTCATTCCGTGTGCTATAATGTGAATTTCGGCTCATTCCGAGTGCTATAATGTGAATTTCGGCTCATACCATGTGCTATAATGTGAATTTTGGCTTATACTATGTGCTATATAATGTGAATTTTGGCTTATACTATGTGCTATATAATGTGAATTTTGGCTCATACTTTGTGCTATAATGTGAATTTTGGCTCATACCATGTGCTATAATGTGAATTTCATCTCATTCAGTGTGCTACAATGTGAATTTCGGCTCATTTCGTGTGCTACAATGTGAATTTCGGCTCATTCCGTGTGCTATAATGTGAATTTCGGCTCATTCCGTGTGCTATAATGTGAATTTCGGCTCATTCCGAGTGCTATAATGTGAATTTCGGCTCATACTGTGTGATATATTGTGAAAGGGGCACCAGTACTAGATAGTATAAGGGGTCCTACTATTGTGGTGCATAATGTGTATAAGGGGTATATGGTATGAAAAAAACACTGAAGGACACGCCCCCTTTTGAGTGGCCGCGCCTCTTTTCCGGAGCGTGCGCGCGCTTAGTTACAACCTTTACTTTTCCATACCCCCACTTCAACATTTCCACTTCAACCACTGGTTGTGTGTATTTTAATAGCGAATGATGTACACTTGTATGTTGTTATAATATTAATTATATTTGTAAGAGCATAGACTAAGAAGTAGGAGGAGTCGGGAATAGTAAGGGGAGGAGTCAGATGCTGACACCGAGGTGGGCCTGTGTGCTTCAAAAATGCCAGTGCCTATTTTTAGTCCCAGTCCGGCCCTACATTTCTCCCAAAAGTGAGAGAACAGTAAAAGCTTGAGCGATGGAACCATAAAATGTTTGAAGGGCCCAGAGAAGTATATGCAAGTTTTTTGGGGTACAGGACAATGCCAAACTTTTAGGTTTTTTTTTTTATTATTATTTATTAAAATGGTTACTTCTGCATTTATAAGCTCAAATACAAATTTCAAAGAGTGCATTCAGGGCACATTAACTTGGCAATGACCTGCAATCTATGGAGAAAATGAAGATGACTTTTGTAGCCCACTCTATACAGTTCAGTGCCCAGAGACCTGGTTCTATTGCCACAATACACCATGATACAGCCTGATAGTAATATTGAAAACAAACTTGCCCCCACTCAGCTTTACCCATATTGAACATGGTACCAGCTCATACTTACTTACTCTCCCGGAAGTCGCTGGAGACACCTGATGTTATGGGTAGTCCCACGCACCCCCAGAAGAGTGGATTCCCCTCCTGCATCTCGCCCACTCCCTCTTGAAGCGGGCAAGATAGGAAGAAAATCGCGAATCCGTATGGAGGATGCAGGGTTAAAAGAATGCAAATTACCATCATTTTAACCCTGCCCCTTCCTCAAGGACCCCAAATTCATGGGATGTACCGTGATGGGCCTAGTGACGTTGATACCCGGCCCCGCGCTCTGACGTACCCAGATGCTTCTCTTCTCCAGGCTTCTCCCAGAGAGGATTAAAAAAAGTTGGTAAGTATGTGGCAGTATTAATGCCATATATGTATAGAAGAGCAGTATTGCCAACATTGTATTATATGGTTGTGTACATCACCAGGAATGTAAGGACCATCTACAGCTATCTGATTCATCGTCATCATCATCATCTATGACATTGGCAGGTAGGGTTACCACCTTTTCATTTTCAGATTCCCAGGCAGGGGGCATGATAAGTAGACATGGCGAAGGGCATAGCCAAAACTGCAGTAGGGTTACAACCAATTTAACTGTCAGATATCAGGCCATTTTTTTTGACACTCTAATAAAGAGCTCCTCATGCCCCTTTATATGCTTCAGAGCCACCTCATGCCCTTAATGCCAGGCCAGAGCCCCCACGTGACCCTTTTATTTACCTCAGAGCAGCCAGGCACCCCTGCCCATGGCCGTAATTCAGAGGAGGTGGGCCGCAGTGTTGGCTGGAGGAGCAGAGGGGGCCCACTGGTGACCCACTGATAGTGATATCACTGCTGTGGGATTAGGCAGCCTCTGGACACTGGACAGATCTGCAGATTTTCCGGACAGTCCGGAGGAGTCCCAGCCGGTGGCAAACCTATTGAGAGGCAATACAAAAAGTCTGTCTTAATGGTTCTTCTCCAACCCACAGCTAATTTAAATAATCTCATCCTTCAAAAAGTAATTTAGTTTTAAACTAGTTGTTCTATCCGTTCTTCGCACGGGAGTTTCTGATTTTCATGGTTGTAAATATAAATGAGTGTTAATAACTTGGTAAATTTATAGAGATGTAAATTTGAGGCGTCTTAATGTAAGTAAATATTTATCCATGGTTCTTGGCGTTACCCGAGGAGCACCCATAGCAGATACAGTAAAAAGTGACAAGACCATATTTGTAGTTTATTAAATTCTACACACTGGAGGTACAATCAACAATTTTATAAGATTGTCCATTTAAATAGTCCCCCATATAGATATATGTGGAATCTGCTGTTCAGTGCAACTTTTTTCCCCCTAACAAAATCAATTTTTAGCACAACCATTTCCAGATTGTCCACCTAATGAAACCAACCCTTGTTGTATCAGCCCTTATTTGCCAGCTGGAAAGTGTTTTTATATAAGGCAAACATTCTTCTTGGTGTTGCAATACCATATTGACGACAACCATTAATTTTTAACGCCTCCAAAATATACATATATTACAGATATAATGAAATGTTTTTCTCCGAATCTGCAACAATTACATAAAATATAAAGTATTACCCAGGTAGCACATTCATTTTGTCTCTTCATTTTGTCTGTCTTGGAGAAGTATTGAGAGACGTAATGAGCTGTATTGATGGCGCATTTCTTGTAGATTATTTTTCATAATGCACACCATTAAATCTCTCCCTTCTTGAATTCTCCATAATTTAGGGCACTCTGAGTAGGAGAGAGAGAGCTCTTGTACCCTAGATGACTTTAAAATGCTTTTTTGGCTCATTTTTATCACACACACATTCAGCAAAGGCCATCTACTCGGGTCATTGTAAAAGCAAAACACATAAATAGACATTAATGTCAATCGGCTTACAAAAGGCAAACTTGTTGAATTTCTAAAGGAAAATAAAATACTGCCCTTCCCAAAGGGACTCTTCCTTTTTTCAAGATTCAATTAACTTTAAGTGCTCTTCATCCAAGGCAGATAAGCTTCACGATGGGAGAGTACAATTGACAAGGACCCATAGTTGTTCGGTTAATAGATCGGCCTGGTCACGAACTCTACAAGACAAGTACCGTTTTATCTATACAAAGAGTCAATAAAGTCCAAGAATTGAGCCCATTTTCAAATTTATATATATATACAAAAACAGCATGGAAACGCGGGGACGGTAATAATAAAGTTTCCGTAAATCGAGACCGATTTCAGATTATTATATGTATATTTTTTCCCACTATTGATTGACCAACCTTATTATAACTTTACTTTTTCTAAGATGGTTGACTCTGTTAAGCTGTAGCTTTATAGTTTTGCAGTATCGCAAACTCTAAAATATACAGCTACATCTAAAGCTGGTGTCTATGTAACTTCTAAAAAATAAATTAAAAAGTTGACCAACTTAGGGTTGAAGAAAGTGGATGGGGAAGCTGTAGTGTTTATGAATCATTGCTTTGTGTCGTTACCTGTAATGGAGTCTTAAATGATCATCAAAGTTAAACAAAGCTAGCCACCAATGCAGCAATCCTGCCACCCTGGTTCTATTCACCCAACAAGTTGGCCAAACTCTAGATATCTAGCCAGATCTCTTCAGGTACAGCTGGGACCTGTTAGTTTGAAGAGACAATGGCTATACACAGGTTAATGATGGTCATATTTGGTGGACTTCCAACCAGATTTATCTGCATGTCCTGTATTGGAACAATGATGGTAATTTTTTGATGCCTCACGTTTTGCAGGAGCGGGACAACTGACCAGTATTGACTGCGATATGGTAGCATTAAATACAAGATTACATAAAAAAAATATAAATATATAGAAGTCTCAAGGGCTTATCAGAAATACAAGGACACCCCAGCACAACTCCACTTCCAGTTGGAGATGGCTCAGTAACCTAGAGGTGCCGCTAGGTGTAACATCTGGAGATATGCACTATAGAGTGTAGGGTTATTTTATAGTACTACAGCTTTGTAACCATCACTTTCTCTTTTTATCCTAAAATATTGCCCGGTTTAACCTCATTAATGGCTCAAATTAATCCTGAGAGGACATAGGGGGAACTGATTTTACAGTTGGTGGCACTGTTGTATGTTTGGAGTTTTCTTTTGTCCATACGGAAAACTTAGCCTAGAAATTTGATCCTCTACCATAGTACAATTACAAGGCCTATTAAAAACCATAGAAACCAAATCTTCTTCGGAGCTGAGCTGGAACAAAAATCAAGGCATTTTTATTATTTCCACCACTCATAAAATATAAAAATATGTTCAATTTTCCTTCTAAAATACTGTTCGGTTTAATGAGGGAGGGGACAATGGGAATCTTTTACTTAAACATGGCAACTTTTGTTTGTGAGTGTAATTTATTACACCGTACATTAAGGATATGCTATTGCATAAGACCAGGGCCATCTTAACAGCATTGTATGGCCTAGGCAAAGTGATGCACTGGGGCTCTACCCACCCATTCACAGGAATAAATTAAAATAATAATGACTTACCCCATCTCTAGTCCCATGCTGTCACTCCACGTGCTTCCATACAGTGAATGGCTGTAAGCACTCTGATTGGTGGATAACTCCAGATATCCACCAATCAGAATGCTGACAATTATTCGCTGTCTGACTGCAGGCTGGGAGGCAGTAAGAGATTGCTGCCTGGCCAATCAGTGTAATTCACAATCAGTGCATCCAGGCACCATTCTCTACTTGCTGGAGGCACTGGCCCGAGGAGCAAATGTGATGACCCTGGCTCAGCCCCTAGTATTGTGGGACCGTGGCCAGCTGCCCAGTCAGCCCATACTTTTAGATGGCTCTGCATCAGGCCTACCCACGTGTCCACCTCACCTCATACAAGCTTGGTATAGCAGACACTGGGGCAGATGTAGTAACCTGGAGAAGACATAAGGAAGTGATAGACCAGTGATATGTGCAAGGTGATAAAGGCACCAGCCAATCAGATCCTAACTGTTAATTTACATATTGGATCTGATTGGCTGGTGCCTTTATCACCTTGCACATATCACTGGTTTATCACTTCCTTATGCCTTCTTCAGGTTAATACATCTGCCCCTATATTTGTACATGGGTGAGTAATTGGCTTGATAACAGGGAACAGCGGGGATCCGGATTGAAAGTCGACAGTAACTAGGTCGACAATGACTAGGTCGACCACTATTGGTCGACAGTAACTAGGTCGACAGGGTCTTTAGGTCGACATGTTCTAGGTCGACATGAGTTTTTCACAATTTTTTTTATTTTTTTGAACCTTTTTATACTTAACGATCCACGTGGACTACGACTGGAACGGTAACCTGTGCCGAGCGAAGCGGTAGCGGAGCGAAGGCACCATGCCCGAAGCATGGCGAGCGAAGCGAGCCATGCGAGGGGACGCGGTGCACTAATTGGGGTTCCCGGTCACTCTACGAAGAAAACGACACCAAAATAACATTAAAAACTCATGTCGACATTTTGACCTGTCGACCTAGAACATGTCGACCTAGACACCCTGTCGACCTAGTTACTGTCGACCAATAGTGGTCGACCTAGACATTGTCGACCTAGTTACTGTCGACTTTCAATACCACACCCGAACAGCGAATGGTGGTTAATGGGATGTTTTCCAACTGGGCTAAAGTAATCAGTGTAATACCGCAGGGTTCTGTGCTGGGGCCACTAGTTTAACATATTTATAAATGATCTAGGAGAAGCACTAGAAAGCACAGTGTCAATTTTTGCAGATGATACTAAAATATGTAGAGTAATCAAGTCAGATGTGGATGTGGAGTCTCTCCAGAGCGATTTAATTAATCTCGAAGTCTGGGTAACGAAATGGAGCATGAGGTTTAATGTGGAACAATGAAAAGTGATGCACTTTGGGACTAAGAATAAACATGCAACCTACTAATTAAATGGGGAAAATATTGGGGAAATGGTATTAGAAAATAATTTGGGGGTGCTCATTGAAAGTAGATTTAGTGGCAACACACAATGTCAAAGTGCAGCAACAAAGGCAAATAAGGTGTTAGCATGCATTAAAGAGGAATTGAGACAAGGGATGAGAGTGTAATCCTGCCACTGTATAAATCATTGGTGCGGCCGCATCTTGAGTATTGTGTACAGTTCTGGGCACATCACTATAAAAGAGACATGTTAGAACTTGAAAAGGTTCAGAGGCGAGCCACCAAATTGATTAAGGGGTCGGAGACACTAGAGCAGAGATTTTCAAGCTTTTACAACTCGTGGCACACTGAACAAGATTTAAATATTGCCAAGGCACACTCAAATATAGAGATGAGCGGGTTCGGTTCGTCAAGATCAGAAATCCCCCGAACTTCACGTGGTTTACACGGGTCCGAGGCAGCCTCGGTTCTACCCGCCTAACACGCAAAACCCGAACGGGGGAAAACGTCATCATCCCGGTGTCGGATTCTCGCGAGATTCGGATTCCATATATAGAGCCGCGCGTCGCCGCCATTTTCACTCGTGCATTGTCGATTGAGCGGAGAGGACGTGGCTACGATCTCTGCCTGAAAAGCTCAATATCTGTGCTCAGTGTGCTGCATTGTGGGGACCAGTATATAGTAGTACAGTGCTGCATTGTGGTGAACACCAGTATACAGTAGTACAGTACAGTTGTCCATTGCTGTATCTTGCATCTCCGTGTCAGACTCAGTTCTATTCTCCGGATCAGTGCTCAATATCTTTGCTAGATTGTGGGGACCAGTATATAGTAGTACAGTGCTGCATTGTGGTGACCACCAGTATATAGTAGTACAGTACAGTAGGCCATAGCGTTATCTTGCTGCACCGTGTCACTTCTAATATCCTGATCAGTGCTTAATATCTGTGCTGTGTCAGTGCTGCATTGTGGTGACCAGTATACTACAGTACAATAGTCCAGTGCTGTTCTTGCTGCTCAGTGTCAGTTCTCCGTAGTATCATCAGTGATCAGTATAATCAGTTCTCAGTATAATCAGTGCGCTGTTAGACGTGCGCCAGTTTTCCGCCATTAGTGCAGTGGGATTTAGACAATTGATGAAGTTATTGTGTCCCCGGTACAAAATCCTATCTAGATTCCACTTCACTAGGCAGGCGATAGCGAGATTTTATCAATTAATATCAGTGATTTATAATTATTAATTACAGTGATCTTGCCAAATAATTCCTGTGATTTTGTCATTTTCTTCCAGTGATTTGGACCAATAATACCATTGATTAGAATGAATAATTCCTGTGATATTGAGGTGTTTGTGTCGCTTAGCTTAGCCATCCAGCGACCACAGTGCACCTCTTTTTCTCTTTTCTTTGCATCATGTGCTGTTTGGGCATTATTTTTTTAAGTGCCATCCTGTCTGACACTTCCGTATATGTCCAGTGGTACTGCCATTTGATAAAATTCCCGACATTACTGCCATTTAATTCCAGTGATTCTGTAATTTTCCGCCAGTGATTTGGACCAATAATACCATTGATTAGAACGAATAATTCCTGTGATTTTGTCATTTTCTTCCAGTGATTTGGACCAATAATACCATTGATTAGAACTAATAATTCCTGTGATTTTGTCATTTTCTTCCAGTGATTTGGACCAATAATACCATTGATTAGAACGAATAATTCCTGTGATTTTGTAATTTTCTTCCAGTGATTTGGACGAATAATTCCATTGATTAGAACGAATAATTCCTGTGATATTGAGGTGTTTGTGTCGCTTAGCTTAGCCATCCAGCGACCTTGGTGCACCTCTTTTTCTCTTTACTTTGCATCATGTGCTGTTTGGGGCCAATTTTTTTAAGTGCCATCCTGTCTGACACTGCAGTGCCACTCCTAGATGGGCCAGGTGTTTGTGCCGGCCACTTGGGTCGCTTAGCTTAGTGCAAATTTTAGGACTAAAAATAATATTGTGAGGTGTGAGGTGTTCAGAATAGACTGGAAATGAGTGGGAATTATGGTTATTGCGGTTAATAATACTATAGGATCAAAATTACCCCCAAATTCTATGATTTAAGCTGTTTTTGAGGGGTTTTTGGAAAAAAACACCCGAATCCGCCAAAAAATTTTAAGGGAGGTTTTGCCAAAACGCGTCCGAATCCAAAACACGGCCGCGGAACCGAATCCAAAACCAAAACACAAAACCCGAAAAATTTCCGGTGCACATCACTACTCAAATATAATGGTGATGTATGGTGCAGTTCTAGGATGTCATGTCGCAGCTTTTCCATAGGTAACGCCTGAGACACATCTGAGAAAGCCAGAAGAGCCCAACACTGCCCGGGACCAAAATTAGAACTGGTTCTGCAACCACTAAACTCACCAGTATTGATCGTTCCAGGGCCTCAGTAGCGGCAAAACACTGACGGGCCTGGCTCTGCTTCTATGGCGGCACACCTGGAGACTGCTCAGGGTACACTAGTGTGCCACGGGACAGTGGTTGAAAAACACTGCACTGGACTATGAGGCGAGGCTTTCTAGATTAGATAGGTTTACACTAGAAATGAGACGACTAAGAGGAGATATGATTAATATTTACAAATATATAAAGGGGCAACATGCGGAGCTATCAGGTGATTTGTTTATTAATACCCCTTTTCCACCACTGTAGCACGGGTCGCAGCCATGACGCCTGACACGGCTGCGACCCGTGCTACAGCCCCCTTCAGACAGTGCTCACCAACCCGGCAATTGCCGGGTTGGTGACGCGGCTGGTGACGCGGCTGGGAGATCACATGATCTCCCAGCGACGCCCTCCCATACCCGTTCACACTAGACAGCTAGCCGGGTTGAACACGTGTTCAACCCGGCTAGCTACCCGGGTAGGATTCCCGGATCACTTGATCCGGGAATTTGCCGGGGGACCCTTTTCCACTAGGAAAAAACATGGGTAAATGCGCGCCCCCGCACATTTACCCATGTTTTAAAAAGCTAGTGGAAAAGGGGTATTTGAGACTTCTAAACAAAACGTGCAGGGGCCCACTAAGGCTTGAGGAGAGGAAATTTCATACGCAGCGCAGGAAGGGATTCTTCACTGTAAGGGCAATATGAATCTGGAATTCACTGCCAGAGAAGGTTGTAATGGCGGACTCAGTCAATGCGTTTATTAATGGGTTAGATCATTTTCTAATGGAAAAAGATATCCGAGGATATAGCATTTAACCAGAATAAAATAGAGAATATAATATAGTTCAGGTTGAACTCGATGGACTACTGGCAACAGACACGGGTTCGTGAAGGTATAAAACAGGTAGCCGGGCACCGACTAGATCATCTGCTAACTAACAAGGGCCAAATGTACTAAGCCTTGAAAAGTGATAAAGAGGAGAGAGATAAAGTACGACCCAATCAGCTCCTAACTGCCATGTTACAGGCTGGGCTTGAAATGGACATTGATCTCACAAAGAAGCAGCGTGGTCACATAATAGTACCCCCAATTCAAATTACACCATACAGTAGCACAATCATATTCACATTACACCACATGTAGTGCCCCTGATTCATATTACACCACATAGTAACATACTTATTCGGGGTACGTCACTCAGTAGTGCCCTTTATTCACATTGCACTACACAGTGGTACCCACTATACATGTATTGCCCCTTATATACAATTTTCACAGTAGTGCCCCTTATACACAACTCCCACAGTAGCAGTGCCCCTTAGACATAATGACCACAGTAGTGTCACTTATAGACATAATGCCCACAGAAGTGTCACTTATAAATAAAATGCACGTAAAAAGTGCCGCTTATATACAGAATGTCCACAGTAGTAGTGCCCCTTACACATAATGCCCACAATAGTAGTGCCCATTGCACATAATGACCACAGTAGTGCCCCTTATACACATCTCTGCCTCTGTCACACCAGCAGCTCACCGCCTGTTTCACTCCAGCAGCTCCATGCCCTGTATCCCTCCAGCAGCTTCCCTACCTCTCTTGTCCCTCCAGCCCCCTCTCATCTTGTCTTCAAGATGCATAGAGCCAGCTCCTCTTCATGCATCCTTTTCACTTCAGCAGTGGTGACATCACATACGCCGTGCAGGAAAAGGAATCCACTGGGACCTGTGGAGGGGATGTATACTGCCCAACGGACACAGTGTGTGTAAGCACCAGGAGAGGTGAGCTATAAATGGAGGAGGATCATGGAGCCACCAGGACCTGAGGAAGGGGTAGGTGGCTTCACCTCATCACCTCATCAGTAACACTAGCGGCACCTGCATCATCTATTGATGTAGGTGATGGGGCAGGTTTTTCTGTTGGAATTACAGTGCAAGGCGATGGAGGTGGTGGAACTAGTTCCCCCTACCATTACAGGTGCAGGGACGTGCAGTCAGGGGAGGCAGGGGAGGCAGGGCCTCCCCTGTCTTTACTGATTAAAATAATATAAAGAAAATACTTATGACACATATTCTGTGTCATAAGTAATTTCTTTATATTATCCTATCTATTTCAGTGATTAAAAGTAGTTTGGGAGGCACTGATAGCAGTGCCTCCCATTTACAATAGGGACTGGTTAAAGTGTGGGGGGCGGGGCAAAGCGCTGGGCTGAAAAAGCCCATTAAAACCAAAGGGGAAAGCGGCACTTCTGCAAGTGCCTCGTTGACAGGGGAAACCCGCCCCTGTCAGCGAGGCAGATGTGATTGGACAGCGGATCCAGTGCTGGATCCGCTGGTCCAATCACGCGGCGCGGTGAAGCGGAGGAAGGTCCCGAGACCAGCTACTGTAGAGCTGTCACTACAGCAGCTTCAGCCTCGGAGCCAGCGGGACCCGGCGGTTGGGATGCGCAGGGGAGAGCTGGCGGCTGTGCGCGCTTCCCTCCCGGTCCTCGCGATTCTGTACGTACGGGGTGTGCTACGGCAGGAGAGCCCTGCCTGCTCTCCGTGATGACATTCCCTTCCGCCTCAACTGGCCTGGGCCGGACTTGCAGGTCAGTCACCCTGGAGTAGCATTGCGGCGGCTTCATGAATACCTGGCACTGGGGGGGGGCATGTACAGTATACCTGGCACTGGGGGCATATCTGGCACTGGGGGGCATGTATACCTGGCACTGGGGGCATATATACCTGGCACTGGGAGCATATCTGGCACTCGGGGGGGGATGTATACCTGGCACTGGGGGCATATCTGGCACTGGGGGGCATGTATACCTGGCACATGGGGGCATATCTGGCACTGGGGGGCATATCTGCCACTGGGGGGGCATGTATACCTGGCACATGGGGGCATATCTGGCACTGGGGGGCATATCTGGCACTGGGGGGACATGTATACCTGGCACTGGGAGCATATCTGGCACTGGAGGCATATCTGGCACTGGGGGCATGTATACCTGGCACATGGGGGCATATCTGGCACTGGGGGGGCATGTATACCTGGCACTGGGAGCATATCTGGCACTGGAGGCATATCTGGCACTGGGGGCATGTATACCTGGCACATGGGGGCATATCTGGCACTGGGGGGGCATGTATACCTGGCACTGGGAGCATATCTGGCACTGGAGGCATATCTGGCACTGGGGGCATGTATACCTGGCACATGGGGGCATATCTGGCACTGGGGGGGCATGTATACCTGGCACTGGGAGCATATCTGGCACTGGAGGCATATCTGGCACTGGGGGCATGTATACCTGGCACTGGGGACATGTATACCTGGCACTGCAGGTACATGTGTATCTACACTGAGGACATATCTGGCACTAGGGGCATATCTGGCACTGGGGGGCATATCTGGCACATGGGGGCATATCTGGCACTGGGGGGGCATATCTGGCACTGGGGGGACATGTATACCTGGCACTGGGAGCATATCTGGCACTGGAGGCATATCTGGCACTGGGGGCATGTATACCTGGCACATGGGGGCATATCTGGCACTGGGGGGGCATGTATACCTGGCACTGGGAGCATATCTGGCACTGGAGGCATATCTGGCACTGGGGGCATGTATACCTGGCACATGGGGGCATATCTGGCACTGGGGGGGCATGTATACCTGGCACTGGGAGCATATCTGGCACTGGAGGCATATCTGGCACTGGGGGCATGTATACCTGGCACATGGGGGCATATCTGGCACTGGGGGGGCATGTATACCTGGCACTGGGAGCATATCTGGCACTGGAGGCATATCTGGCACTGGGGACATGTATACCTGGCACTGCAGGTACATGTGTATCTACACTGAGGACATATCTGGCACTAGGGGCATATCTGGCACTGGGGGGCATATCTGGCACATGGGGGCATATCTGGCACTGGGGGGGCATATCTGGCACTGGGGGGACATGTATACCTGGCACTGGGAGCATATCTGGCACTGGAGGCATATCTGGCACTGGGGGCATGTATACCTGGCACATGGGGGCATATCTGGCACTGGGGGGGCATGTATACCTGGCACTGGGAGCATATCTGGCACTGGAGGCATATCTGGCACTGGGGGCATGTATACCTGGCACATGGGGGCATATCTGGCACTGGGGGGGGCATGTATACCTGGCACTGGGAGCATATCTGGCACTGGAGGCATATCTGGCACTGGGGGCATGTATACCTGGCACATGAGGGCATATCTGGCACTGGGGGGGCATGTATACCTGGCACTGGGAGCATATCTGGCACTGGAGGCATATCTGGCACTGGGGGCATGTATACCTGGCACTGGGGATATGTATACCTGGCACTGCAGGTACATGTGTATCTACACTGAGGACATATCTGGCACTAGGGGCATATCTGGCACTGGGGGGCATATCTGGCACTGGGGGGCATTTATGTATCTGGCACTGTGGGGCAATGTATATCTGACACAGTGGGGGCATTTATGTATCTGGCACTGTGGGGCAATGTACATCTAGCACTGTGGGGCAATGTACATCTGGCACTGTGGGGCAATGTATATCTGGCACTGTGGGGCAACGTGTATCTGGCACTATTGGGGTCATATGTGTATCTGCCCCTTCCCCATATGTGTATCATGCCCTTATTTTCCTTGGTCGCTCCCCATGTGGCATTTGGACACACCCATTTTTTGTACCTGTAAGACATTTTACTACTTGCACCACTGGCAGTGATGCACAGAGGACGCTGGTGTTGTTATGTAGATGTATGAGATGCACAGGGGGTGCTGGCGTGGTTATGTACGGGTCAGTGATACACAGGAGGTACTGATGGGGTTACTATATATCTTAGTGCCTCCCCAGTCAATGACCTCACCGCACGTCACTGTACAGGTGGTAGAACTCAGTTCCACCTCGTTCTCCCCAACTTGAACCGCTGGTTAGGAGCTGGTTGGTTGGTGGTTTATCACTCTCCACTTTATTATTTTTCAAGGCTTAGTACATCTGGCCCTTAATGACTTGCCGGAAGGAGCTAATTGAGTTTGAAAAGGGGATCATCGTAGGCTGTACGATGTCATGTTTCCAGGGCGACCCTGGACTGGTATACAGAACATTCGGTAACCCGGATGGACAGGCCAGCTCAGAGTCCAGAGCTTAACACCACTAAGAACCTATGGGACAAATTGGAGTGACGGGTGCGTTCTAGACCGACTCTACCTTCTTCAGTGTCGCGGTTGGCCACTGTACTTAAGGAAGAATGGCAAAACATACCTCCTACTGTTGTCCAGGAACTTGTGGACAGTTTGCCAAGAATGGTGTCCGCAGTAATCACTGCATGTGATGGACCTACAAAGTACTAACGTCAAATAAAATCTCGGTCTATTTGTTGTCAGTGTCCAATCACTTTTGCATACATAGTGTATAGGGATGGCCGTCGGAAAGGGCGACGGCACTGTGGTGCATTTTGTCACCGTCATTACAGTATATTCATTGCGCTGGCACGTAACAATCACTTGTTAGTCATTCAGTGGTTTAACCATCCAGTGGTATGCTAGTGCCCATGCGCAAATATGATGCCACCGCAGGTTTTAGAATAAACTTTCACACATTGATACAGTGGGAGATGTACTGTATCACAGCTTGGAGAGAGATAAAGTGGAGAGAATTAAAGTCCCAACCAATCAGCTCCTCACATTTTTTTGAAACTCAGCCGGTAAAGTGACAGTTGGGAGCTGGTTGGTTGGCTACATCTGCCCCGCAGACAACAACACTGCAGACAACAACAGCCCCATGTATATACATTATAGAGCGTAGCTGCTAGTACGTTTCTAATGGGTTTATTTACTAAGCATTGGAGAAAGATAAAGTGGAGAGAGATAAAGTGCCAACCAATCAGCTCCTACCTGTCATTTTTCAAACACAGCCTGTAACATGGTAGTGACAAGCTGATTGGCTGGTACTTTATCTCTCTTCCAGGCTTCGTAAACAGACCCTTCACTCACAAAAGAATTTTTTCTGCAGAAAATTCAGGCAACCAAGTTATCAAAGGGAAATACTGTTTTACAGCCTGTCCCAATCCTAATTACAGGTGGCACTTAGATAAATTGAAATTCTAGTTAGTCAAATAATTTGCAAATATTTGGACATTAATTGTTAAAGCAGATGAAGCAGGTACAAGAGTGCGTTCCGTCTTACCCAAATTAGGAATCCAGCCTCCTGACAAACCCGTTGCACTCTATGACCCAGTGGGAGCCGGAGGTAGTCAGATACGCCGGTGAAGGCAGATCCTCCTCGGTGCACAGTTCCTCTGTAGCTATCAGGAGTCTTCATTGCCCTCTGTGTCCCCTCAGTGTCCACCATACAACCAGCATTATGGAATAAGAGGGTGTAATCCTCAGCTTTTACATTCCTGAGTAGCTCATCATTGTACCAGGCCCTGGAATCAGAGCAGACACTGGATGTAATCCAGATAAATACAAGACTAGCATAATCTCCATAATCCCCGGTTTAGGATAGAAAGCCCCCAACACAAGCATAGAAAACACACAAACACTCAATGACTGCGTATGCACAAAGCTGTGAGACGTCTGATGTCCGCTTTAGTTTTACTGTAAGGTTGCACGTGAGTCACTATAGTGCACTTGTTAATGGGAGATTCCTCGTGGGATCTGATACTGGGATCCAGATTCCCATCACAGGTATACTCAGGTGTGCACCAGACGTAATTTCCTGCAGATGCGCCTATCTGTCCGCAGAACACGTAGCGCACCACAGTCCCGTGTTTGTTACTCACCTGTAAACATACATGACATTTAGTGGTTATGGGCATATTTCCCAAGTGATTGATCGGAATCAGGGTCCTCCAAAGGAGTTTAAATTAAAATAAGCCAAACTTCTTCTTAAAGCGACCATTTTTGGCCATATATTGAGTGGACCAAAGCCAATGCTTATGTTTTTTCCCCCTGATTCTGCCTTTATCAATATTGAAAGGTACGGTTTAGCACAGTGGACCTGATTCAAATGGCACAAGCCAGCGCAGCTGTGATTTAGGGGGATAATTAATAAACATAATTATCTCATAAAAGCTGGAGATGGAGATAAGTTTGTTTAAAAAAAACAGAGAAAAATGTTTCTTCTCCAGTGGCAGTTGCAGCGCAGTTCAAAGTTCAAATAGGGGAGCCACACCAACTGCCAGTGAGTCCCGGCCGGCGATGTAGGCAACATTTGGGGTGGCAGTTGGTGTGGCTCCTCGATTTGAATTTTGGACTGCGCTGTAACTGCCACTGGAGAAGAAACATTTTTCTCTGTTTTTTTCAACAAACTTATCTCCATCTCCAGCTTTTATGAGATAATTATGGGACAGCTGTATTAAGCCTGGAGAAGTGATAAAGTGGAAGGTGATAATGCACCAGCCAATCAGCTCCTCACTGCCATGTTACAGGCTGGGTTTGAATAAGGACAGCTAGGAGCTGAGTGGCTGGTGTGAAATCACCTTCCACTTTATCACTTCTCCAGGCTTGATATATCTGCCCCTATGTTTATTAAATATCCCCCTTAGTACGCAGTGACTGTGCAAAAATATGCAAATGTTGCAGCTGCCGGGGTTTGTATTAAGACACCCACTGGAAGCGCCCGAGATCCACCGCTTGTGTGCAAAGACATAGTCGTCAGACGCACATCAGTCAATATTCGACCCTTCTGAGTGACCCTGTAAATACATTTTTGCTGCCAACTCCATTGCGACAGTTGCGCAGTGTAACTTAGAAGAATGCGCAGTGGCAAAGAAATCACTCCACTGCATACAACCTGCACATCCCCTAGGATTGGCTCCTGTAGTCAGTACTTAATTACATCTGCTGACTCTCCTTCCTGCTCAGAAACCTACAGTGCAACTGCAGCAGCACCATATGGTGTATATGTTCTGTGTGCTAAGCTCCTCCAATGAGAGCTCAGCACACGCACCTCTCTCTGGCTCCAGTCTCCAATGAGCTGCGCAGCGGCTCCGCCCCTTGCACTCATCAGCCTGCCCCCGAGTACCAGCTGCTCTTCTTCCAGGTATGTTGCGTTCAGCTGCCTGGAGGATTAAGCCGTGCAGATTCTGTGCAATAATTTACATAATTTTACAGCAGGGCATCTTCAAGATAGATCCTTAGATGTCAGCTGCTGTATCACACATGTGGATTCATCACATGACTGTTGCCAGGGTTTATTAAAATATATACACAAAGGAAAAGTGACCGTCTAATGAGACATCCATACAGTATGTATAGTATTAGTGAATGAGGATGCAGGAATGGATTATAAAGCAGTAGCAGAACATAATTGCAGGATTAGCTAATACAGGTCCTTACAGTGTGCAGGTTTGTTAGCAAACCAAAAAAGCACACAACTGGGCAAAACCATGTGCACTGCAGGTGAGGCAGATGTAACATGTGCAGAGAGAGTTAGATTTGGGTGGGGTGTGTTCAAACTGACATTTAAATTACAGTTTAAAAATAAAGCATCCAGTATTTACCCTGCACAGAAACAATATAACCCACCCAAAACATACTTGTCAACTTTTCTGGAATGGCCGGGAGGCTCCCGAAAATCGGGTCGCACTCCCGGCCACCCTGAAAAGTTATGGACCACCCTCATTATAGACCACCCTCTCATCCTGCATAACCCTTACTCCACTGGCCACATTCACATGATAACACCTTTCAATTATGGTTTGCCTTTTACTGTTTGCCCCCTCTTCCTCTCTCTACCTGTTGGAGTCCCCCCAGGGTGTGCTCTCAACCCCCTTCTTTTTTATCTGTACCATTCCTCCTTCAGTCTCTATGCTATATATTCCAGTGTTACTTTTACTCATTCCAGTCCAATGAATAGTCAAGGCAGTGTCGGACTGGAGCATGACGGGCCCACCAGGGGTATGCAGTGGTAGGGGCCCATGCTTAGAGGTGTGGCCAGTCTCTAAAGGGGGTGTGGCCTGCCACCACAGATGTTTGGCTAACAATAAGACAGTACCTGGTCTGGACTCCTTGATAATTTATATAGAAATTAATGCTAGTGCATGCATGATAATGTGCCAGATTAATGACAGCAATGTACTGTAGAGAGACTACATCATAATCCTGTGCATTATAATGTAACATATGTATAATATATAATTCAAGTGCACAGTCTAGAACAGGGGTGGGCAATTATTTCAGCTGGGGGGCCGCTTAACACTTCCAGCGAATATTCGAGGGCCACACACAAAATACTCAAAAAGAGATCCCTTTTTACACATTACGGCAGACAGCGTGCCCTTTTTACACATTACGGCAGACAGCGTCCCCCTTTTTACACATTATGGCAGACAGCGTCCCCTTTTTACACATTACAGTAGACAGCGCCCCCGTTTTTACACATTACGGCAGACAGCGTCCCCTTTTTTACACATTACGGCAGACAGCGCCCCCGTTTTTACACATTACGGCATACAGTCCTTACCCCCCTTTCCCCCCCCCTCCCCTAAACCCATATTGCAGTTTTTAACTCCCCTCCCTCCCTACCCCTAAACCTATATGGCAGCTTAAGCAGTGATCCAGGGGCTGGCTGGACAGGGGGTTTACCTGTTTGTCACAGTGGCAGACGATCCCCGCTGTCCGATGATCTGCGCTGCCGCCGGCCGGAGTCACTGCTGATGTGGCCTCTCCTGCTCCCGCTCGCTGCCCGCCGCTTCCTCTCCTCACTGGCCGCCGCTCCTGCTCACTGCAGTGCCCACCCCCCGTGCCGCCCAGCGCATGATAACAGAGGAAATCCCGGTCAGCTGACCCTGTGACGTGACCGTGATTTCCTCAGCGGCGCCGCGTCTGAGAGCAGTGCAATGACAAGCGGCATGTCGGGCCGCTTGTCATTGCACTCTGGTGGGGCACAGCGAGCCAGGCAGGATCGGTCCGCGGGCCGCATCTGGCCCGCGGGCCGCCTGTTGCCCACCCCTAGTCTAGAACCTGATCCCTAGAGGAGGAGGGCCCCCCCAGGCAGTGGGGCCTCCGGTGGTTTCCCCTGTACCCCTGTAGGACAGTCCGTCCCTGAGTCAAGGTCACTAACAATGAATTACATGGAGCGTATATGGACAACAGTGATCTCAGGAGCCCAGGTCACTACAATGAAGTAGGAACTACCACCACCATGAATGAACCACCAGGCAACATTTATAAACTTGCCTGGAACAACGAGAGCTGGTGGTCTGCCAATAAGCGCTGCGCCTGGGGAGAGACTCTGGTTGACTCTGATAAGTGGAGGACGCAGGTGGGGTTTCACTGAAAACTGGTGCTACTGTTGAAGCAATGAAGGCTTTCTTCATGGGTGGATTCAGTGGCGTAACTACCATAGGTACGGGGAGTGTGGTTACTATGGGTCCCGCACTTCCTCAGGGGCACGACTTCCCCCCTGCACCCAATAATCCATCATACTGTGGCTTCCACTGCCCACTCTCCTTCCTCCACCACTCTAAGCCGCAGTTACCTGGCACCGCCTCCCGACTCCCCCGACTCAAAGAGGTCGCAGAGTCCATTCCACCTGCTCGCCCTGAACTGTCAGTGTTTGTGACCAAAGTCTGAAAGTCCAAGACAAACCAGGTGAGCTGGTGAGGCTGGTATGGTGGATTTGAAAAGACCAGACGTGGGTAGTTCGGGTAACTGGCGGCATTACAAAGTCAGGAGCGGGGGGAAGGAGGGCAGGGTGGCAGGTCGGCACTTGCTGTGGGCCCCTACAGATTATAGTTACGCGCCTGGGTAGACTCACACTGCTCTGCAGAAGCTACAGAAGAAGCAGACCAGCCAGACCACAAGTGGCTAGTAAAGTAGCCTTCCCTCAATGCAGTTTTTTATTGTGCATCTGGCTCTTTGTTGTTGTTGAACTACAAAGCACAGCATGTCCTGCCAGAGGACATCTGTTGCTCCAAAATTGCTACAGAGCCATTGGTTTCACTGGCATACAGACAACCACAGATTCATTATATCCAATCCCTAAAACCACCTTACATGATGTTTCACTGCTCAAGCAATGTATGTGTGCACACCCCCAGGCTAAAATGTAGTGGCCAGTCACTGGTGGCAGGGCCCAGACCATGCACTGTAGTTGCTGACTAAATTCTGACTTGCCTTTGCACTTCCTTGTCCTACTTTTACTGCTCCGACGCCCTGGTGGCAGCACACAGCCATTACTAGGCTAACATGGTATTCCCTCAGTAAGCCCTACATGCTGCTCCAACGCCTCTGCTGGTGGAACACGCCTATTAATAGGCCTCTACCATGGTAATCCCTCAGTGGGCCCTTCATGCTGCTCCAACCCCTCTGGTGAAGCATACCCACTAATAGACCACTACCATGGGATTCCCTCAGTGGGCCCTTCATGCTGCTCCTGACTCTCTGGTGGCAGCACACAGCCATTAATGGGCCCCTACCATGGTATTCCCTCAGTGGGCCCTACATGCAGCTCCAACCCCTCTGGTGGTGGCATACACCTCTTAATAGGCCCCTACCATGGCATTCCCTCAGTGAGCCCTTCGTGCTGCTCCGACACCCCTGGTGCACACCCACTAATAGGCCCCTACCATGGCATTCCATCAGTGGGCTCTTCATGCTGCTCCAACCCCTCTGGTGGCAGCACACACCCAGGGCCGGTGCTAGGGTGTTCGGCGCCCCCCTGCAAACTATAAATTTGCACCCTCCCATACTTTACAAAGGGACAGCGCATATAATGCTTTTACACATGATGGGGGTAATTCCAAGTTGATCACAGCAGGAAATTTTTTAGCAGTTGGGCAAAACCATGTGCACTGCAGGGGGGGCAGATATAACATGTGCAGAGAGAGATATATTTGGGTGTGGTGAGTTCAATCTGAAATCTAAATTGCAGTGTAAAAATAAAGCAGCCAGTATTTACCCCGCACAGAAACAATATAACCCACCCAAATCTAACTCTCTCTGCACATGTTATATCTGCCCCCCCCCCCCCCCCGCAGTTCACATGGTTTTGCCCAACTGCTAACAAATTTTCTGCTGCGATCAACTTGGAATTACCCCCAATGTTCCCTGTAGTAGTGCCGCTTACACACGTAGTACCCCCTGTGGTAGTGCCACTTATACACAAAGCCCCCTATAGTAGTGGCACTTACACACGTAATGCACCCTGCAGTAGTGATGCTTACACACGTAACGCCCCCTGTACCAGTGACGCTTATACAAGATGCAGTGACGTTTACACACGTAACGCCCCCTGCAACAGTGATGCTTACACACATAACGCACCCTGTACCAGTGACGCTTACACATGCAACGCACCCTGTAATAGTGATGCTCACACACTCAACGTCCCCTGTACCAGTGACGCTTACACACGCAACGCCCCCTGTACCAGTGACGCTTACACATGCAACGCACCCTGTAATAGTGATGCTCACACACTCAACGCCCCCTGTACCAGTGACGCTTACACATGCAACGCCCCCTGTACCAGTGACGCTTACACATGCAACGCACCCTGTAATAGTGATGCTCACACACTCAACACCCCCTGTACCAGTGACGCTTACACACACAACGCCCCCTGTACCAGTGACGCTTACACATGCAACGCACCCTGTAATAGTGATGCTCACACACTCAACGCCCCCTGTACCAGTGACGCTTACACATGCAACGCACCCTGTAATAGTGATGCTCACACACTCAACGCCCCCTGTACCAGTGACGCTTGCACACGTAACGCCCCCTGTACCAGTGACGCTTGCACACGTAACGCCCCCTGTAGCAGTGACGCTTGCACACGTAACGACCCCTGCAGCAGTGATGCTTACACACATTATGCTGCAGTCACACATACACATATACATACACATACATACTGTACATACAATACACACATACAGTACAATCACACATACACACACATACATATACACAGTGCATTAACTAGACATTTTAGTGCTGTGTGCAAGAAACAGCATTGGCGCCCCCCCACCATATATAAAAGAGGGCCAGTGCGCGCTACAGGAGAGCGCTAAAAATGTAGCGGAGTGGCTTCATGGGGAAGGGGCGTGGCCACAAAATAATACCAAATCTTATTACACTGCACATTAGTCTCCCTTATTCAAATAACGCCACACAGTGGTGCCACTTACACACATTACACCAGCCACTTACACACATTACAGCCCCCTTTTAAACATTAGTCCAGGTAGAGCCCCTTTTACACATTGTGCCTGGTAGAGACCCTTTTACACATTGTGCCAGGTAGAGCCCCTTTTACACATTGTGTCACGTAGAGCCCCCTTTTACTCATTGCGCCAGGTAGAGTCCCCATTTACACATTACGCAAGGTAGAGTCTCCTCCTGTTCCAGCCCATTTTAACCCCTGGCCAGACCATAGTCATGCTGTGATCCTGTGACACAGAGAGGGACAAGTCTAAAGCTGGGCACACACTTTATGGCCGATACATATATTGCAAGTCCATCGGCAGTTGTGTCCCCCGGATATGTCTGTGAACGACGTCGTTCACAGATATATTGCATCGCCTTGCAGCACAGCCAGTGCCCAATATATCCACAGATATATTGGCGTATCTGGCTGTGTGTACGGACTTGCTGCAGGGACCGCCGGTGACTGACATCTCAACTGGGAGGGCACATTTAAATGCCCACCCAGTTGTGACATCAGGCACAACACCTCGGGCGGATGATTGGTAAGTGTGTATGCACTTACCAATCATTAGATAGGTCCACCAGGTGTGTACCCAGCTTAAGATACTGTACATGCTCTGAGCAGAGAGTGAGCCTCCCTGGAGGAGTGTTTGCTATGGAAGGGGGAAGAGGGATGACAAAGTCAGAGAGACACTTGGGAGAGAGATATGTGGCTAAGACAGCGACATGGAGGAGAAAAATGTGTAGGGGAGGAAGCGAGAGACGTGGGGGAGAGCGAGATATGAGATGTGGAGGAGAGTGAGAGATGAGATGTGGGGGAGAGCGAGAGATGAGAGACGTGGGGGAGAGTGAGAGATGAGACGTGGGGGAGAGTGAGAGATGAGATGTGGGGGAGAGTGAGAGATGAGACGTGGGGGAGAGCGAGATATGAGATGTGGAGGAGAGTGAGAGATGAGATGACATGTGGGGGAGAGTGAGAGATGAGATGTGGGGGGGAGCGAGAGATGAGATGTGGGGGAGGGTGAGAGATGAGATGTGGAGGAGAGCGAGAGATGAGATGTGGAGGAGAGTGAGAGATGAGATGTGGGGGAGAGTGAGAGATGAGACGTGGAGGAGGGTGAGAGATGAGATGTGGGGGAGAGTGAGAGATGAAATGTGGGGGAGGGTGAGAGATGAGATGTGGGGGAGAGTGAGAGATGAAATGTGGAGGAGAGCGAGAGATGAGATGTGGAGGAGAGCGAGAGATGAGATGTGGGGGAGGGTGAGAGATGAGATGTGGGGGAGGGTGAGAGATGAGACGTGGGGGAGAGTGAGAGATGAAATGTGGAGGAGAGCGAGAGATGAGATGTGGAGGAGAGCGAGAGATGAGATGTGGGGGAGGGTGAGAGATGAGATGTGGGGGAGGGTGAGAGATGAGATGTGGAGGAGAGTGAGAGATGAGATGTGGAGGAGAGTGAGAGATGAGATGTGGAGGAGAGTGAGAGATGAGATGTGGGGGAGGGTGAGAGATGAGATGTGGGGGAGGGTGAGAGATGAGATGTGGAGGAGAGTGAGAGATGAGATGTGGGGGAGAGTGAGAGATGAGACGTGGGGGAGAGTGAGAGATGAGATGTGGGGGAGGGTGAGAGATGAGATGTGGGGGAGAGTGAGAGATGAGATGTGGGGGAGAGCGAGAGATGAAATGTGGAGGAGAGTGAGAGATGAGATGTGGAGGAGAGTGAGAGATGAGATGTGGAGGAGAGTGAGAGATGAGATGTGGGGGAGGGTGAGAGATGAGATGTGGAGGAGAGTGAGAGATGAGATGTGGGGGAGAGTGAGAGATGAGATGTGGAGGAGAGTGAGAGATGAGATGTGGAGGAGAGTGAGAGATGAGATGTGGAGGAGAGTGAGAGATGAGATGTGGGGGAGGGTGAGAGATGAGATGTGGAGGAGAGTGAGAGATGAGATGTGGGGGAGAGTGAGAGATGAGATGTGGAGGAGAGTGAGAGATGAGACGTGGGGGAGAGTGAGAGATGAGATGTGGAGGAGAGTGAGAGATGAGATGTGGGGGAGAGTGAGAGATGAGATGTGGAGGAGAGTGAGAGATGAGATGTGGGGGAGAGTGAGAGATGAGACGTGGGGGAGAGTGAGAGATGAGATGTGGAGGAGAGCGAGAGATGAGATGTGGGGGAGGGTGAGAGATGAGATGTGGGGGAGGGTGAGAGATGAGATGTGGAGAGAGTGAGAGATGAGATGTGGGGGAGGGTGAGAGATGAGATGTGGAGGAGAGCGAGAGATGAGATGTGGGGGAGAGTGAGAGATGAGATGTGGAGGAGAGTGAGAGATGAGACGTGGGGGAGAGTGAGAGATGAGATGTGGGGGAGGGTGAGAGATGAGATGTGGAGGAGAGTGAGAGATGAGATGAGATGTGGGGGAGAGCGAGAGATGAGATGTGGGGGAGAGTGAGAGATGAGATGAGATGTGGGGGAGAGTGAGAGATGAGATGTGGAGGAGAGTGAGAGATGAGATGTGGGGGAGAGCGAGAGATGAGATGTGGGGGAGAGCGAGAGCTGAGATGTGGGGGAGAGTGAGAGATGAGATGTGGGGGAGGGTGAGAGATGAGATGTGGGGGAGAGCGAGAGATGAGATGTGGGGGAGGGTGAGAGATGAGATGTGGAGGAGAGTGAGAGATGAGATGTGGGGGAGAGCGAGAGATGAGATGTGGGGGAGGGTGAGAGATGAGATGTGGAGGAGAGTGAGAGATGAGATGTGGGGGAGAGCGAGAGATGAGATGTGGGGGAGGGTGAGAGATGAGATGTGGGGGAGAGCGAGAGATGAGATGTGGGGGAGAGTGAGAGATGAGATGAGATGTGGGGGAGAGTGAGAGATGAGATGTGGAGGAGAGTGAGAGATGAGATGTGGGGGAGAGCGAGAGATGAGATGTGGGGGAGAGCGAGAGCTGAGATGTGGGGGAGAGTGAGAGATGAGATGTGGGGGAGGGTGAGAGATGAGATGTGGAGGAGAGTGAGAGATGAGATGTGGGGGAGGGTGAGAGATGAGATGTGGGGGAGAGTGAGAGATGAGATGTGGAGGAGAGCGAGAGATGAGATGTGGAGGAGAGCGAGAGATGAGATGTGGAGGAGAGTGAGAGATGAGATGTGGAGGAGAGTGAGAGATGAGATGTGGAGGAGAGTGAGAGATGAGATGTGGGGGAGAGTGAGAGATGAGATGTGGAGGAGAGCGAGAGATGAGATGTGGGGGAGGGTGAGAGATGAGATGTGGGGGAGGGTGAGAGATGAGATGTGGAGGAGAGTGAGAGATGAGATGTGGAGGAGAGTGAGAGATGAGATGTGGAGGAGAGTGAGAGATGAGATGTGGGGGAGGGTGAGAGATGAGATGTGGGGGAGGGTGAGAGATGAGATGTGGAGGAGAGTGAGAGATGAGATGTGGGGGAGAGTGAGAGATGAGACGTGGGGGAGAGTGAGAGATGAGATGTGGGGGAGGGTGAGAGATGAGATGTGGGGGAGAGTGAGAGATGAGATGTGGGGGAGAGCGAGAGATGAAATGTGGAGGAGAGTGAGAGATGAGATGTGGAGGAGAGTGAGAGATGAGATGTGGAGGAGAGTGAGAGATGAGATGTGGGGGAGGGTGAGAGATGAGATGTGGAGGAGAGTGAGAGATGAGATGTGGGGGAGAGTGAGAGATGAGATGTGGAGGAGAGTGAGAGATGAGATGTGGAGGAGAGTGAGAGATGAGATGTGGAGGAGAGTGAGAGATGAGATGTGGGGGAGGGTGAGAGATGAGATGTGGAGGAGAGTGAGAGATGAGATGTGGGGGAGAGTGAGAGATGAGATGTGGAGGAGAGTGAGAGATGAGACGTGGGGGAGAGTGAGAGATGAGATGTGGAGGAGAGTGAGAGATGAGATGTGGGGGAGAGTGAGAGATGAGATGTGGAGGAGAGTGAGAGATGAGATGTGGGGGAGAGTGAGAGATGAGACGTGGGGGAGAGTGAGAGATGAGATGTGGAGGAGAGCGAGAGATGAGATGTGGGGGAGGGTGAGAGATGAGATGTGGGGGAGGGTGAGAGATGAGATGTGGAGAGAGTGAGAGATGAGATGTGGGGGAGGGTGAGAGATGAGATGTGGAGGAGAGCGAGAGATGAGATGTGGGGGAGAGTGAGAGATGAGATGTGGAGGAGAGTGAGAGATGAGACGTGGGGGAGAGTGAGAGATGAGATGTGGGGGAGGGTGAGAGATGAGATGTGGAGGAGAGTGAGAGATGAGATGAGATGTGGGGGAGAGCGAGAGATGAGATGTGGGGGAGAGTGAGAGATGAGATGAGATGTGGGGGAGAGTGAGAGATGAGATGTGGAGGAGAGTGAGAGATGAGATGTGGGGGAGAGCGAGAGATGAGATGTGGGGGAGAGCGAGAGCTGAGATGTGGGGGAGAGTGAGAGATGAGATGTGGGGGAGGGTGAGAGATGAGATGTGGGGGAGAGCGAGAGATGAGATGTGGGGGAGGGTGAGAGATGAGATGTGGAGGAGAGTGAGAGATGAGATGTGGGGGAGAGCGAGAGATGAGATGTGGGGGAGGGTGAGAGATGAGATGTGGAGGAGAGTGAGAGATGAGATGTGGGGGAGAGCGAGAGATGAGATGTGGGGGAGGGTGAGAGATGAGATGTGGGGGAGAGCGAGAGATGAGATGTGGGGGAGAGTGAGAGATGAGATGAGATGTGGGGGAGAGTGAGAGATGAGATGTGGAGGAGAGTGAGAGATGAGATGTGGGGGAGAGCGAGAGATGAGATGTGGGGGAGAGCGAGAGCTGAGATGTGGGGGAGAGTGAGAGATGAGATGTGGGGGAGGGTGAGAGATGAGATGTGGAGGAGAGTGAGAGATGAGATGTGGGGGAGGGTGAGAGATGAGATGTGGGGGAGAGTGAGAGATGAGATGTGGAGGAGAGCGAGAGATGAGATGTGGAGGAGAGCGAGAGATGAGATGTGGAGGAGAGTGAGAGATGAGATGTGGAGGAGAGTGAGAGATGAGATGTGGAGGAGAGTGAGAGATGAGATGTGGGGGAGAGTGAGAGATGAGATGTGGAGGAGAGCGAGAGATGAGATGTGGGGGAGGGTGAGAGATGAGATGTGGGGGAGGGTGAGAGATGAGATGTGGAGAGAGTGAGAGATGAGATGTGGAGGAGAGCGAGAGATGAGATGTGGAGGAGAGTGAGAGATGAGATGTGGAGGAGAGTGAGAGATGAGATGTGGGGGAGAGTGAGAGATGAGATGTGGAGGAGAGCGAGAGATGAGATGTGGGGGAGAGCGAGAGAGATGTGGGGGAGAGTGAGAGATGAGATGTGGAGGAGAGCGAGAGATGAGATGTGGGGGAGAGCGAGAGATGAGATGTGGAGGAGAGCGAGAGATGAGATGTGGAGGAGAGCGAGAGATGAGATGTGGAGGAGAGTGAGAGATGAGATGTGGAGGAGAGTGAGAGATGAGATGTGGGGGAGAGCGAGAGATGAGATGTGGGGGAGAGTGAGAGATGAGATGTGGAGGAGAGCGAGAGATGAGATGTGGAGGAGAGTGAGAGATGAGATGTGGAGGAGAGCGAGAGATGAGATGTGGAGGAGAGCAAGAGATGAGATGTGGGGGAGAGTGAGAGATGAGATGTGGGGGAGAGCGAGAGATGAGATGTGGGGGAGAGTGAGAGATGAGATGTGGAGGAGAGCGAGAGATGAGATGTGGAGGAGAGCGAGAGATGAGATGTGGAGGAGAGCGAGAGATGAGATGTGGGGGAGGGTGAGAGATGAGATGTGGGGGAGGGTGAGAGATGAGATGTGGGGGAGGGTGAGAGATGAGATGTGGAGAGAGTGAGAGATGAGACGTGGAGGAGAGTGAGAGATGAGACGTGGGGGAGAGTGAGAGATGAGATGTGGAGGAGAGTGAGAGATGAGATGTGGGGGAGAGTGAGAGATGAGATGTGGGGGAGAGTGAGAGATGAGATGTGGGGGAGAGTGAGAGATGAGATGTGGAGGAGAGCGAGAGATGAGATGTGGAGGAGAGTGAGAGATGAGATGTGGAGGAGAGTGAGAGATGAGATGTGGGGGAGAGTGAGAGATGAGATGTGGGGGAGAGCGAGAGATGAGACGTGGGGGAGAGTGAGAGATGAGACGTGGGGGAGAGTGAGAGATGAGATGTGGTGGAGAGTGAGAGATGAGATGTGGGGGAGAGTGAGAGATGAGATGTGGGGGAGAGTGAGAGATGAGATGTGGGGGAGAGTGAGAGATGAGATGTGGAGGAGAGCGAGAGATGAGATGTGGAGGAGAGCGAGAGATGAGATGTGGAGGAGAGCGAGAGATGAGATGTGGAGGAGAGTGAGAGATGAGATGTGGGGGAGAGTGAGAGATGAGATGTGGGGGAGGGTGAGAGATGAGATGTGGAGGAGAGTGAGAGATGAGATGTGGGGGAGAGCGAGAGATGAGATGTGGGGGAGAGTGAGAGATGAGATGTGGGGGAGGGTGAGAGATGAGATGTGGGGGAGGGTGAGAGATGAGATGTGGGGGAGGGTGAGAGATGAGATGTGGGGGAGGGTGAGAGATGAGATGTGGAGGAAAGTGAGAGATGAGATGTGGGGGAGAGTGAGAGATGAGATGTGGGGGACAGTGAGAGATGAGATGTGGGGGAGGGTGAGAGATGAGATGTGGGGGAGGGTGAGAGATGAGATGTGGGGGAGAGTGAGAGATGAGATGTGGGGGAGAGTGAGAGATGAGATGTGGGGGAGAGCGAGAGATGAGATGTGGGGGAGAGCGAGAGATGAGATGTGGAGGAGAGCGAGAGATGAGATGTCGAGGAGAGTGAGAGATGAGATGTGGAGGAGAGCGAGAGATGAGATGTGGAGGAGAGCGAGAGATGAGATGTGGGGGAGAGTGAGAGATGAGATGTGGGGGAGAGTGAGAGATGAGATGTGGGGGAGAGCGAGAGATGAGATGTGGAGGAGAGCGAGAGATGAGATGTGGGGGAGAGCGAGAGATGAGATGTGGGGGAGAGTGAGAGATGAGATGTGGAGGAGAGTGAGAGATGTGGAGGAGAGCGAGAGATGAGATGTGGGGGAGGGTGAGAGATGAGATGTGGGGGAGGGTGAGAGATGAGATGTGGAGGAGAGAGATGAGATGAGATGTGGGGGAGGGTGAGAGATGAGATGTGGGGGAGGGTGAGAGATGAGATGTGGAGGAGAGAGAGAGAGATGAGATGAGATGTGGAGGAGAGTGAGAGATGAGATGTGGAGGAGAGCGAGAGATGAGATGTGGAGGAGAGTGAGAGATGATATGTGGGGGAGAGCGAGAGATGAGATGTGGGGGAGGGTGAGAGATGAGATGTGGAGGAGAGTGAGAGATGAGATGTGGGGGAGAGTGAGAGATGAGATGTGGGGGAGAGCGAGAGATGAGGTGTGGGGGAGAGCGAGAGATGAGATGTGGAGGAGAGCGAGAGATGAGATGTGGGGGAGACCGAGAGATGAGATGTGGGGGAGAGTGAGAGATGAGATGTGGAGGAGAGCGAGAGATGAGATGTGGGGGAGGGTGAGAGATGAGATGTGGGGGAGGGTGAGAGATGAGATGTGGGGGAGGGTGAGAGATGAGATGTGGGGGAGGGTGAGAGATGAGATGTGGGGGAGAGTGAGAGATGAGATGTGGGGGAGGGTGAGAGATGAGATGTGGGGGAGGGTGAGAGATGAGATGTGGGGGAGGGTGAGAGATGAGATGTGGAGGAGAGTGAGAGATGAGATGTGGGGGAGAGCGAGAGATGAGATGTGGGGGAGGGTGAGAGATGAGATGTGGAGGAGAGTGAGAGATGAGATGAGATGTGGGGGAGAGCGAGAGATGAGATGTGGGGGAGAGTGAGAGATGAGATGAGATGTGGGGGAGAGTGAGAGATGAGATGTGGAGGAGAGTGAGAGATGAGATGAGATGTGGGCGAGAGTGAGAGATGAGATGTGGAGGAGAGTGAGAGATGAGATGAGATGTGGGGGAGAGTGAGAGATGAGATGTGGAGGAGAGTGAGAGATGAGATGAGATGTGGGGGAGAGTGAGAGATGAGATGTGGAGGAGAGTGAGAGATGAGATGAGATGTGGGGGAGAGTGAGAGATGATATGTGGGGGATAGCGAGAGATGAGATGTGGGGGAGGGTGAGAGATGAGATGTGGAGGAGAGTGAGAGATGAGATGTGGGGGAGAGTGAGAGATGAGATGTGGGGGAGAGCGAGAGATGAGATGTGGGGGAGAGTGAGAGATGAGATGTGGGGGAGAGCGAGAGATGAGATGTGGGGGAGAGCGAGAGATGAGATGTGGAGGAGAGTGAGAGATGAGATGTGGGGGAGAGCGAGAGATGAGATGTGGGGGAGGGTGAGAGATGAGATGTGGAGGAGAGTGAGAGATGAGATGTGGGGGAGAGCGAGAGATGAGATGTGGGGGAGGGTGAGAGATGAGATGTGGAGGAGAGTGAGAGATGAGATGAGATGTGGGGGAGAGCGAGAGATGAGATGTGGGGGAGAGTGAGAGATGAGATGAGATGTGGGGGAGAGTGAGAGATGAGATGTGGAGGAGAGTGAGAGATGAGATGAGATGTGGGGGAGAGTGAGAGATGAGATGTGGAGGAGAGTGAGAGATGAGATGAGATGTGGGGGAGAGTGAGAGATGATATGTGGGGGATAGCGAGAGATGAGATGTGGGGGAGGGTGAGAGATGAGATGTGGAGGAGAGTGAGAGATGAGATGTGGGGGAGAGTGAGAGATGAGATGTGGGGGAGAGCGAGAGATGAGATGTGGGGGAGAGTGAGAGATGAGATGTGGGGGAGAGCGAGAGATGAGATGTGGGGGAGAGCGAGAGATGAGATGTGGAGGAGAGTGAGAGATGAGATGTGGGGGAGAGCGAGAGATGAGATGTGGGGGAGAGCGAGAGATGAGATGTGGAGGAGAGCGAGAGATGAGATGTGGGGGAGGGTGAGAGATGAGATGTGGGGGAGGGTGAGAGATGAGATGTGGGGGAGGGTGAGAGATGAGATGTGGGGGAGGGTGAGAGATGAGATGTGGGGGAGGGTGAGAGATGAGATGTGGAGGAGAGTGAGAGATGAGATGTGGGGGAGAGTGAGAGATGAGATGTGGGGGAGGGTGAGAGATGAGATGTGGGGGAGAGCGAGAGATGAGATGTGGGGGAGGGTGAGAGATGAGATGTGGAGGAGAGTGAGAGATGAGATGTGGGGGAGAGCGAGAGATGAGATGTGGGGGAGGGTGAGAGATGAGATGTGGAGGAGAGTGAGAGATGAGATGAGATGTGGGGGAGAGCGAGAGATGAGATGTGGGGGAGAGTGAGAGATGAGATGAGATGTGGGGGAGAGTGAGAGATGAGATGTGGAGGAGAGTGAGAGATGAGATGAGATGTGGGGGAGAGCGAGAGATGAGATGTGGGGGAGAGTGAGAGATGAGATGTGGAGGAGAGTGAGAGATGAGATGAGATGTGGGGGAGAGCGAGAGATGAGATGTGGAGGAGAGCGAGAGATGAGATGTGGAGGAGAGTGAGAGATGAGATGTGGAGGAGAGCGAGAGATGAGATGTGGAGGAGAGTGAGAGATGAGATGTGGGGGAGAGCGAGAGATGAGATGTGGAGGAGAGCGAGAGATGAGATGTGGGGGAGAGTGAGAGATGAGATGTGGAGGAGAGTGAGAGATGTGGAGGAGAGCGAGAGATGAGATGTGGGGGAGGGTGAGAGATGAGATGTGGGGGAGGGTGAGAGATGAGATGTGGAGGAGAGAGATGAGATGAGATGTGGGGGAGGGTGAGAGATGAGATGTGGAGGAGAGAGAGAGAGATGAGATGAGATGTGGAGGAGAGTGAGAGATGAGATGTGGAGGAGAGTGAGAGATGATATGTGGGGGAGAGCGAGAGATGAGATGTGGGGGAGGGTGAGAGATGAGATGTGGAGGAGAGTGAGAGATGAGATGTGGGGGAGAGTGAGAGATGAGATGTGGGGGAGAGCGAGAGATGAGATGTGGGGGAGAGCGAGAGATGAGATGTGGAGGAGAGCGAGAGATGAGATGTGGGGGAGAGCGAGAGATGAGATGTGGGGGAGAGTGAGAGATGAGATGTGGAGGAGAGTGAGAGATGTGGAGGAGAGCGAGAGATGAGACGTGGAGGAGAGTGAGACATTGGATAGAGTGAGACATTGGGTAGAGTGAGACATGGAGGAGTGGACGAGATGTTGAGGGGGGAAAGCGAGAAGGGGCGAGAGACGGGTAAGGGAGAGATGTGGGTTAGACATGGAGACATGGAGGAGAAAGAGATGCGTAGGGAAGACAGCAAGAGACGAGACATGGGGGAGAGAGCGAGAGACGAGACATGGAGGAGAAAGATGCGTAGAGAAAACAGCGAGAGACGAGACGTGGGGAGTGAGTGAGATAAAAGACGTGGGGGAGAGAGCAATAGAAGAGACACGAGGACGGCGAGAGAGACGAGACGCGGGGAGAGCGAGAGAGACGAGACGCATGGGAGAGCGAGAGAGGTGAGATGCGGAGGAAAGCGAGAGAGACGAGACACGGGGGAGAGCAAGAGAGATGAGGCGCGGGGGAGAGCGAGAGAGATGAGGCAGAGAGCGAGAGAGATGAGACACAGGAGTGCGAGAGAGAGAGAATCGGGGGAGAGCGAGAGAGACAAGACGCGGGGGAGTGTGAAAGAAATGATACATGGGGGAGAGCGAGAAAATAAGTGACAAGATGTTGGGGAGAGCGAGAATGAGACGTGGGGGAGAGCAAGAGACATGTGGGAAAGTGAGACATGGGGAGTGGATGAGATGTTGGGGATAGAGCGTGAGGTGGGGAGAGAGACGGGGGTGGGGGAGAAAGAGGGACTAAGAGAGGGAGCACCACAAAAAAAAACCTGCAATCTAAAATATCCCCCATTTCAGTGTGTGACAGACCTGCAGCCTGGTGCTCTCACAGTCACAGCTTGCGTGGCCTGTGTGGTGGAGGGGGAGCGGGTCCCACAGCCGGCTTCTGCGCCATTTGTAGTGCGAGTAGGAGCCACCAGTGAAGCTGCCATGTGGCCACGGGCCATGTATAGGGTGACAGCGGCGGTGGAATCCAGGACTGCGGGCCGGACAGAGTGGCACCAGAGTGCAGGGTGTAGCTGGCGGGGAGCACAGGATGGCGTAGGCAGCGTGCACTATACCAGTGGGGTCCGGAGTCAGATGGATAGTGCACACACTGGGGATTCTAGCGTGCAGAACTCTGTAGCAGCAGGCTGGGAGCAGGAGAGGGAACCAGTGGGTGAGAGGCGCGAGGCTCATATAGAGGTTGGGAAGGTGCTATTATACTGTACATTGCAGCAGGAACTTACAGATCACGGCCGTGGCCGGTTCCGCCCACAGGACGCCTGCACTGTGTGCGGTGCCCCCTCAGCACACACCTAGTTACGGCCCTGCATATGCACAGATACTGTATACACACACACACACACACACACACAGATACTGTATACATATACACACACACACACACACACACACACACACACAGATACTGTATACACACACACACACAGATACTGTATACATATACACAGGGCCGGTGCTAGGGTGTCGGCGCCCCCCTGCAAACAATAAATTTGCGCCCTCCCTCCCATGTGTAGTAAAGGGACAGTGCTCGCCAAAGGGGCGTGGTCTCACATGGAAGGGGCGTGGCCACACAATAGTGTCCCCAATTCAAATTACGCTACACAGTATCACAATTATATTAACATTATACCACACGTAGTGTCCCTGATTCATATTGCACCAAATAGTTGTGTATCTAATTCACATTACGACACACAGTAGTGCTCCTTATACACAATACCCACAGTAGTGTCCCTTATACACATAACACCCGCAGTAGTAGGGCCACACAAAAAGCCCACAATGATAGCGTGCCTGATACATAATGCTCACAGTAGTCGTGCCACACAGACCGCCCACAGCAGTAGTGCCACACAGAACACCCACAGTAGTAGTGCCACAGAGAACGCCCACAGCAGTAGTGCCACACAGAACGCCCACAGCAGTAGTGCCACACAGAACACCCACAGCAGTAGTGCCACAGAGAACGCCCACAGCAGTAGTGCCACACAGAACACCCACAGTAGTAGTGCCACAGAGAACGCCCACAGCAGTAGTGCCACACAGAACGCCCACAGCAGTAGTGCCACACAGAACACACACAGTAGTAGTGCCACACAGAACGCCCACAGTAGTTGTGCCACACAGAACGCCCACAGTAGTAGTGCCACACAGAACGCCCACAACAGTAGTGCCACACAGAACGCCCACAACAGTAGTGCCACACAGAACACCCACAACAGTAGTGCCACACAGAACGCCCACAACAATAGTGCCACACAGAACGCCCACAACAGTAGTGCCACACAGAACGCCCACAGTAGTTGTGCCACACAGAACGCCCACAGCAGTAGTGCCACACAGAACGCCCACAGTAGTAGTGCCACACAGAACACCCACAGTAGTAGTGCCACACAGAACGCCCACAGCAGTAGTGCCACACAGAACACCCACAGTAGTAGTGCCACACAGAACGCCCACAGCAGTAGTGCCACACAGAACGCCCACAGTAGTAGTGCCACACAGAACGCCCACAGTAGTTGTGCCACACAGAACGCCCACAGTAGTAGTGCCACACAGAACACCCACAACAGTAGTGCCACACAGAACGTTCACAGTAGTAGTGCCACACAGAACACCCACAGTAGTCGTGCCACACAGAACACCCACAGTAGTAGTGCCACACAGAACACCCACAGTAGTCGTGCCACACAGAACGCCCACAGCAGTAGTGCCACACAGAACACCCACAGTAGTAGTGCCACACAGAACGCCCACAGCAGTAGTGCCACACAGAACGCCCACAGTAGTTGTGCCACACAGAACGCCCACAGTAGTAGTGCCACACAGAACACCCACAACAATAGTGCCACACAGAATGCCCGCAACAGTAGTGCCACACAGAACGTCCACAGTAGTAGTGCCACACAGAACGCCCACAACAGTAGTGCCACACAGAACGCCCACAGTAGTTGTGCCACACAGAACGCCCACAGAAGTAGTACAACAATTAATGCCCCTTACACTTAAGTCAACCGGAGGGGAGGAGATAGAGGTGGTGTGTGGTACTTACCGCACACAGATCTGTGGAGAGTGCTGCCAGCGCCGCTGCCTAAAGTGCAGTGAGGAGGGAGGGAGCCGGAGGGACCAAGCCGGAGCCGCGCTTCACGCTGCTGAGCGGGAGAGCACCAGCTCTGTGTGGGAGAGTGCTGCCGGCGCCACGGCCGGATTAAGCTTTAGGGGGGCCCGGAGCACTTAAGACAGGGAAGCCTTCTCCTCTTGTCAGCACCGCCCCCTGGCTGTGTCTGCGCAGGTCCTATCCCACGGGGCCATCTAGAACATACAAGAGCTTGGGTAATGGAGGGAGCCTTCAGCTTATCTCCCCAGTGTCTCTCAGACTCAATCACCTCTTAGTATCTCTTTATTACTGTGGATGTGATGCGTCTTTCTTTATGTTGGAAATCCCGTGAGTGCTGCATGGCTTGCTTGTTTATGTGTTCCCTATTTGGAGGGCACCGGGACCATTTGCTGTTGTGGGAAAGCTGGTGTCAGTCACATTGCCTCATATATGGTACAGAATATATGATTTTATATATATATATATATATATATATATATATATATATCGAAAGAAGGCATGGACCGGCACTCCCACAGCTCCAATCAATTGCCCCGGTGCCCTCTGAGGTAATGTTGAATATATGGAGAAGCTATGAAGCATTCAGCGGCACTCGAGGTCTTTTTAAATAAGTAACTGTATTAAAAAATCAGCATAAAGCCAACGTTTCGGGACTGACACGTCCCTTTGTCAAAGTTACTCACCTTGACAAAGGGACGTGTCAGTCCCGAAACGTTGGCTTTATGCTGTGATTTTTTAATACAGTTACTTATTTAAAAAGACCTCGAGTGACTTCCGGTGGGCGGAGCATCCAGCATGGCCGCTTTTTACTCTATGTCTACACAGGGACCTGAACAATCTCCCTCAATCCTCCTTTCCTGAGTTTTGTGGGGCCTTAATTCTTAGGGGAGTGTGTTCCCCAAGTACTGAGGAGCAGTTTGACACCTTGCTCGCCCCTGTAGACCTATTTTTCCCCGGAGTCAGGCCGTTCAGGTGAACGGTGTAGACGGCTGCTTGTCCCTGGTGTATACCCTGGGAGGACCGCACATGAAGCGCCGATCACCTTGCCCCCTCCCTCCCTCATATACCCTTACACTGCGGGCCGGGAGGTATCGTCTCGGCTGGGACTTGCGGCCTGTGGGCCCCCGGGACTGACCGCTGTGGGCCTGGTCGACGAGGCGGGAGGCATCGCCGCGGGAGCACCGCTACTCTTGGCCGAACGGAGGAGTCATCCAGCTCGGCTGTGTGGCGCTGGACCGGCCGCGTCAGACGAGACTCTGCCCTTACGCCGCCGGCGGTACCCCCGGAGGCCGCGGCGGTAGTGGGCTCGGACCTGCTGCTTCCACCCACTTCACACAACTTGCAATCCCCCCCCCCCCCCCGCGCTGCTGCGGCTTCACACGGGTGCCTGCATCTCTGAGGGTGGACGCCGGGGCCGGCGGGTGAGCAGTGCGGCTACAACAGCGTCCATTCCCAGCCCGGAGAGGATCGTGCTGACCCCCCTCCCTTTTTTGTCAACCTGCTGGGGCTTGCTGCCTTTTCCTCCTACTGCCAGCACCTACGGGAGCCTGTGGCTGCGTTGCCTGGATCCACTCCCTGGCCGGTGTTCGGGGGCATACTACTATCATCCTCCACTCACGTGCAAGGCCCTGTGGGCACACCAGGTACTAATACTGTTTGTCCCCCCCCCCCCACCACTTTTTACTAATAAATACCCCTTTCCTCCTTTCTCTTACCCCATACTTGAATCCTTCCCTCCTATTGTGTGGACCATTCCCCCCCTTGTTGCTTATTTTTCCCTTCACAGTCGTACCTATCCTCTTACTCCCTCACTTCACTCTCCCCTCCCTGCGCCTCACTTGTGCACTGATAGCGCGTGCGGGAGTCTCCTGCACACCCGCAGGGGGGAACTAGCCTTTTTGCTGGCCCTCACCCTCCTGTTCCACAAAGTTGGGGATGGATCAGTACTTTCCATTAACTGTCTCATAGCCTATGCCTGCTGTTTCCTACCTACTATTGCTGGGAGGCCTCCCGTCTCAACGGATACTACGTGACAACGGCTGGGGCTGCTCCGGTGATTTGTACCCTCAGACGAGGACTTTACACCTGGTATATTTGACTGCTGACCATAATCTTTATCTGCTGTTTTTGATTCATTTTCATGTATCCTGATACCATCTCACTTTCTGCTGTTCCTATCGGAACCTTCCTGTAATGTTTGTTATTTTTCATATATAATTCACATGTGACGTTTGTTATTTTCATCTCAGTACTCTATTCTGTATTACTTGACATAACATACTGTTCCTGGATGCATAGTATATTGTTTCTAGATATATGCTTTTATCCTAGTTAAAAATTGCTGTAGTTTGTTGCTGGGGCTGCTTCATGAGCCCCCTTGCGGGTTGCAGTATGCTCTAGATAATGGGCTTGGCCTAGCACCTCCGCCCGAGCTCTGTATGTAACCGCCTCTGTATCTTTGCCACTGTCCGTACCAGCGGAAGCACTACTTAGAGGTGACGTTGACTGCCCCATATTTCATCCTCTGCGGTATGGACAAATACCTCGACAAGACCATGCCCCCGAAACAGTCCAACACC
The DNA here is from genome assembly GCF_028390025.1 of Pseudophryne corroboree. Classification (NCBI taxonomy): domain Eukaryota; kingdom Metazoa; phylum Chordata; class Amphibia; order Anura; family Myobatrachidae; genus Pseudophryne; species Pseudophryne corroboree. The sequence goes on along the minus strand of NC_086447.1, from coordinate 56,090,682 downwards.
TCATATAAGGCGGGAAAGGGGAAAGAGCCCCTCCCTAAATCAGGCCCACCCTCCCCGGTTGGACATGGGTCAGGACCACCTAGTTTGCCCAGTGACAAAACCCCTCCTCTTACTGCCAAAGAGATTTCTGATTTTCTCATGCCCTTACTTGATAAGCGATTTCACGACCTACAGGCCCGCTTAGAATCGGGCCTGGCTCGCATAGACTCTCATGCAACGCGTCTTACTGCGTTGGAAACGAGACTGGGAGACACTGAGGACCTGGTCCAATCCTGTCAGGCGGGGATATTATCCCAGCATATCTATATACAGCAACTGCAGGATAAAAGTCGAGGACCTGGAGAATAGATCTCTTACGAATAACCTTCGATTTATAGGTGTTCCGGAGTCCTTGACGGGCCAGGCCCTCTCCTCATATTTTTCTGTAGACCTACCAAACTCGTTGGGAATTATAGATGATATGGAAATCCCACATCTTGAAAGAGTCCATAGGTTGGGGGCGATACAGGACGGAGCACGAAAGCGCTCGCGCCCAGTCATTGCTCACTACCTTGACTATAGGGCCAAAGAACAGGTTCTCACAGCTTATCGTAAAACTAGAGAGTTGTTGGTCAAGGGTCACAAGATCTTGATATTCCAAGACTTCTCAGTTGCAGTGGCTCAGAAACGAAAGGAATTCTCTGAAGTTTGCTCCCATTTGCATAGCAAAAACATCAGGTTTGCTCTGTTGTACCCAGCAAAACTACGGGTCACAGAGAATGGTAATCAGGTGTTTTACACGGGGACGGAAGTGGCGAGATCTCGTTTTCTGACTCATAAATCCCCATCAAAGTCACCTGTTGGTTAGGGTGTTTGTCGGGAAGTAACAATGGGTTGATTGTATCGGGTACCTCCGCCTCGGGCGGATATGTGCTCGCCATTGATTGGCTTATTTTTTAGTTTACAGATAATATAGTACCTTACTACAAGTGTTCACCTTAACAATTTAATACTTATTTTGTTGAATTTTTGTGTGCACACCACTAGACCTAGTTGGTGCCCACTATGGTTTTGGAAGTTGAGAAAATGTTGGAAAAAGGTGTTATGAGTCATCATGGTTTACTATTGTTGTTTCACACATTAAGACTGTGTTATATATTTTATGTCATGCTGATGTTTGTGTTGTTGAAATCACTGATGTCCTGGCGACCTTGGTATGGGAGGGGAGCCGCCGCTGTCCACCTGAATTTATTGATCACCAGTCAAGTTTCACATTGCCCTGAGGGTATTGGGTAGCCATGCCGTCTGTAGTTTCTTCCTCAGATGAGGTACTACCCCCGAAGCCTATACAATTCATTTCCTGGAATGTAGGGGGACTTAACTCCCCAATCAAGTGACGACGTGTGACCGCACACCTTAAACGTTTCCACCCAGATGTGATTTTCTTACAGGAGACCCACTGGCTGGCGGGGGAGGAAAATGTCCTGAAGGCACCATGGCTCGGCTCCTGTATAGCTGCTCCCTTTTGAACGAAGGCCAGAGGGGTAGCAATACTTTTTCAGAAAAACCTACCTGTTACTGTCCTGTCAGAAATCATTGATCCCGAAGGCAGGTATATCATTATGGACATAGAGCTTACCAAATATACACTTGTCAATTTATATGCCCCTAATGTCAATACACATACATTTATTCAGGACATTGCCCATACTCTTTTAAGCAGAACAAACTACTCCCTGATAGTGGGGGGGGGGGGGGGGACTATAACATGGTGGACGATCCTACAGTTGACAGATCACCAAGTGTGCCGAGAACTACTGACTCCCAGAGCAGACACCTACTGGCCTTTCGAGACTCACTGGACCTCTCTGACCCATGGAGATTGCTACACCCGACTGATAGGACACACACCCATTTGTCGCTAGCACATGGAACCTTGTCTCGTATTGACAGGTTCTTAATAGCCAATGACTTAATATCCCAGATCGCGGGGGAAGATATACTCGACATATTGATCTCTGATCATGCCCCCGTCACGCTAGAGCTGGCCCATCCCCATATGCATCCGACAGATCGTATTTGGCGGTTCCCACAATATTTGGCAAATTCAGAGGACTTTAAATTATACCTAACTTATCATTGGACTAATTACGTTGATGACAACATAGAATATTGGGACAAACCCGAGATTTTCTGGAATGCCTCAAAGGCAGTGATGAGGGGTCATATTATTAGTTATGTCTCTCGGAAGAAAAGAGACTCCAAATTGGAATACACTACGTTAAAAACTACTATGTCCAGGACCTTTCGAACATATACTGCTAACCTAACAGAGACTACCCTTGACGAATACAAACAGGCCAGACGCCTACTTGAAACCTACTTAGCCACCCAAGCGAAACATTCCTTAGACTATCCCAAAAATAAATTCTATAGATGGGGCAACAAGGCTGGTAGATTATTGGCGGTCATCTCTAGACCTCCCCAACAACGTCATGTTATAACTACCATACATCACCCCAGGCCCGGTCGGGTTATCACAAAGTCGCAGGAAATAGTAGAACAATTCCATTCCTACTTTCGGTCCTTGTTTCAATCAACACAAATAGACACTGATATACAAACACAGTTGCTCACGGATGACGTGCTGCCCCCTCTGACCAGAGACCAGAGAGAAGCCCTTGTGGGTCCTATAACGGCAGAGGAAATTAACGCCGCCATCTCCAATCTGCCCCATGGTAAGTCCCCGGGCCCAGATGGCTTGTCGGGCGATTATTACCGCATGTTACAGGCCCAAATTGTCCCCTCATTACTGGAACTGTTTCACGCAATACACGAACGGAGTTCCCCGTCCCCGCTTTTTAATGAAGCCTTTATTACACTTATTCCTAAACCTGGTAGGGATTCCAATTTCCTTTCCTCCTACAGACCAATTAGTCTCCTAAATGTAGATTACAAACTCCTAGCTAAGATTATGGCGACGAGACTCCAATCCATCCTTCCTGATATTCTCACCACGACACAAATGGGTTTTGTGACTGGCAGACATGCGGTTAAAGAAATCCGCATGGCACTGGCGGCGGTAGCGGCGTCCCAGTCTCCCTGCACAGACTCCAACATGCTTCTTAGCCTCGACGCCAATAAGGCTTTTGATATGGTACTATGGCCACACTTATTTGCTCTGTTGGAGAAAAGGGGGTTTGATGTGAGTTTTATTAACTATATACGATATATCTACAGCGCTCCATCCGCCTCACTATTAATTAGCGGATCAGAGGTCAACGGTTCTTTTTGGAAAGGGGAACCCGTCAGGGATGCCCTTTATCGCCTCTCATATTTAACTTGGCCCTTGACCCGCTGCTTAAAACATTGCAGGATTGGTCTGTTTTCAGAGGGATAAAAGTGGGTAGTCAGGAAATTAAACTCTCAGCCTTCGCTGACGACATCCTCCTTTATATATCAGACCCCGAATGTTCCCTAACTCAGATCATGGACAGGATTAATTTATTCGGCCGCATTTCAGGTTTTAGTATTAATATGGACAAATCGAAGGCCCTGTTGTTGTGTGGCACTGTGACGTTTCCGACTTGGGCCGCACGCTTCCCCTTTCATTGGGAATCCACATATATCACATACTTGGGTATTAGGGTCCCACGCTATATTTCAGAACTATACAAATTCAACGTACATAAGGTAATACACACCTTGACCGATGATGTTAAGAGATGGGAACGTCTTCCATTGTCATACCTTGGTAGGGCCAGTCTCTTGAAAATGGTGGCAATACCTCGCCTACTATACCCCTTGCAAACACTTCCCATACTGTTGACGAAGCAGGACTCACAACAGATTAATAAACTTATTAGAACCTTTATATGGAGGGGGGGCCGAGCTCGCATCGCTTTGCGTAAGCTTACTCAGCCTAAATCCAATGGGGGTATTAATTTTCCTGATGTAGTGGTTTATAACCACGCTGCTCTTTTGAGACACTTAAGGGACTGGTTGCAGAACAGCTCTATTTACATGAATACATCCCTCGAACAAAGCTTCCTTCCGACTGTAGCCTTGACATGTTTCCTCCATCAGCATGACTGGGAAATACCTGATCACATTCGGTCTAACCCTCTTCTATGGTCTACCAGGAAGATGTGGCACATACTGCGACGTGATGCGAAACTGAACCCGTATCACTCCTTACACCTACCCCTAATTAAAAACCCAGACTTCTTGGACGGCATGGTTGCTCACCCCTTCCAAACTTGGAGGGAGGAGGGCATAACATCAATTCGCTCATTAGTGGCAGTGGAAGACCACCGTCCGCTCACCCTCTCAGAGGTCTCAGCGAGGCATGAGGTGATTGTCTCATCTCCCCTTCCATTTCTACAGACACAATTCTATGTCAGACATGTCCTTGTACACTTTGCAGATGGGGACTGGACCAACTCCCTGGATAGTCTCTTAGCACTCCCGGTACCGAGACATAAGGCCATTTCCATCCACTACACTTTCTTGAGAAAAATATTAGACCACGCTACTGTGAGGGGTGGTTTGTCCACATGGTTGGATCACTTTCTTGATCTGACCATACCAATTATGGAAAAATCGCTACTTTACTCCAGAAAAGTCCTCCCAGCAAGCATGTACACTGAGTTGTTTCTTAATGTATATCATAACACTTACTTATCCCCACTACGGCGCTTCCACATGGGAGCGACCGACTCGCACTCTTGTCCAAAATGACATCAGAGTGAAGCAGACACTTTTCATTGTTTGTGGACATGGCCGATTGTGCAATACTTCTGTCATCTAGTTAGGAGATATGCGGAGGCAAATCTAATTACCCATGTGCCCTTCACCCCTGAATGGGCAGTCCTGGGTATTATTGATCCTGCCCTCCGCATGCCATCGGAATGTAAAAAACTACTGATAGCCTTAAGCGCAGCGGGGAAAAATACTATACTACAGGGATGGATAAATAGTACACCACCACAGATACCACTATTCCTAAACAAGTTACATCATATATTTAGGATGGACTGGGTGGAGGCCATTGTGGACAGAGGTAAACAAGTGGAACGATTCTTTCACCTGTGGGAATCCTACATCCCCACCTTGCCCCTTACCACGCGTCTAAACATTCATAACAGCCTCAAAAACACCACGTGGTACCTAACTAGACTGGCCGCACAGGAACAACCGGTATCCCTGGTCTAGGTGCGGGTGGCTGTGGCGGCCTCCCTCTGGGTTGCCTATAACATGTACAATATAACAGTAGCATGATAACTGTTAACCGTTTTTTTTTTTTTTGTTTTTTTTAGAAGAATAATGTCTTAACTATTGGTTAATGTAGAAGACTCTGATGTGCACTGCTTGATCTTAACGCCAGTGCACTATTGTTTTATGATCTATGTACGTCTTGTGACTTTCATGATGACTCAATAAAAAGTTTTTTGAAAAAAAAAAATAGACCTCGAGTGCCGCTGAATGCTTCATAGCTCCTCCGTATATATATACACACATATGCACATATACATATACACACATACATACAGCACCTATTCCCGGCACTCCCCCAGATACACAGCCATGTATTACTTGCTCTGGTGCCCTCCTAGGTATACTGGTACCATATATATGCAGGTTTGGTAAGGCGGCACTCAGGAGACGTTGTTACCACAGTGAATCCATGTTTATTTGCGTTATTATCCAGGCCGATTGCCTGTCCTCAGGGACAAACCCTTACGATGGGCGTTCGGCCCGAAATGTGCGTTGGATAATAACGCAAATAAAGATGGATTCACTGTGGTAACAACGTCTCCTGAGTGCCGCCTTACCAAACCTGCATATATATGGTACCAGTATACCTAGGAGGGCACCGGAGCAAGTAATATATGGCTATATATATATAATATCCAGAGGTTTGGCACTCCATATAAATGAACAAGGGCAATTTATACAATCACACACACACACGGAAAAAAAAAATATGTGGGAGGGCACAGTACGATATATATCTCATAGAGCACCACTTTATTCCCGGCACCACAGCAGGCAGTCGGCAGCAGTCGGCGGCACCCCCCCCCCCCCCATCCCCAAAGAAGAAGTGGCCAGTAACCACAGTACTGCCGGCACACTGCACCCCCACCCACGGTACAGTTCTTCCCTCCGTCTGTCAGCTTACAGCCGGGGGTAGAAAACTCACCCCCAAACAGCAACTTCAAGCAAGCATTCAACCCGGTGCTCTGTGGACTTCGCCGGGACAAACCTTTTGCGGAGGTACTGTCCCGGCAACTGCTTTCAGTAGTATTACCCCTGAGCCTCCCCTTTAATCCAGCTTGTGCCGGCACCGCTGACTAAAGTGCAGGAAGAGGGGGCGGAAACAGGAGGGAGGGAGCCGGAGCCGCGCTACACGCTGTCTGCGTCTGTCATACGGTGTGACAGACGCAGAGGCAGCCGAGAGCCAGTAGCAACAGCAAAGCGGGGAGAGCGCCTTTTTCCGACCAGCGCCTCCCTGCTTTGCAGGAGCTGCTGAGCGGGTAGCGCCGGCTCTGCATATACACACACACACACACACACACACACACACACACACACACACACACACACACACACACACACAGATACTGTATACATATACACACACATACACAGATACTGTATACATATACACACACACATACACAGATACTGTACACACGCACACACACACACACACACACACACACACACACACAGATACTGTATACATATACACACACACATACACAGATACTGTATACATATACACACACACACATACACAGATACTGTATACATATACACACATACACGCACACACACACACACACACACACACACACACACAGATACTGTATACATATACACACACACACACAGATACTGTATACATATACACACACACATACACAGATACTGTACACACGCACACACACACACAGATACTGTACACACGCACACACACACACACACAGATACTGTTCGGCGCCCCCCTGCAAACTATAAATTTGCGCCCTCCCATATTCCTTTGGCGCGCGTCGGGAAAAGGGGTGTGGTCTCACAAGTAAGGGGCATGGCCACACAATAGTACCCCCATTTAAAATTATGCCACAATGTAGTATAATCTTATTCATCTTATACATAATGCCCCCCAGTAATAGAAGCGTCCTTATACGTAATGCCCCCCAGTAATAGTAGCGTCCTTATACGTAATGCCCCCCAGTAATAGTAGCGTCCTTATACGTAATGCCGCCCCTGTAGTAGTAGCATCCTTATACGTAATGCCCCCCAGTAATAGAAGCGTCCTTATACGTAATGCCCCCCAGTAATAGTAGCGTCCTTATACGTAATGCCGCCCCTGTAGTAGTAGCATCCTTACATGTAATGCCCCCCCAGTAGTAGTAGCGTCCTTATACGTAATGCCCCCCAGTAATAGTAGCGTCCTTATACGTAATGCCGCCCCTGTAGTAGTAGCGTCCTTACATGTAATGCCCCCCCAGTAGTAGTAGTGTCCTTATACGTAATGCCCCCCAGTAATAGTAGCATCCTTATACGTAATGCCCCCCAGTAATAGAAGCGTCCTTATACGTAATGCCCCCCAGTAATAGTAGCGTCCTTATACGTAATGCCGCCCCTGTAGAAGTAGCATCCTTACATGTAATGCCCCCCCAGTAGTAGTAGCGTCCTTATACGTAATGCCCCCCAGTAATAGTAACGTCCTTATACGTAATGCCGCCCCTGTAGTAGTAGCGTCCTTACATGTAATGCCCCCCCAGTAGTAGTAGTGTCCTTATACGTAATGCCCCCCAGTAATAGTAGCGTCCTTATACGTAATGCCGCCCCTGTAGTAGTAGCATCCTTACATGTAATGCCCCCCAGTAATAGTAGCGTCCTTATACGTAATGCCGCCCCTGTAGTAGTAGCATCCTTACATGTAATGCCCCCCCAGTAGTAGTAGCGTCCTTATACGTAATGCCCCCCAGTAATAGTAGCGTCCTTATACGTAATGCCGCCCCTGTAGTAGTAGCGTCCTTACATGTAATGCCCCCCCAGTAGTAGTAGTGTCCTTATACGTAATGCCCCCCAGTAATAGTAGCGTCCTTATACGTAATGCCGCCCCTGTAGTAGTAGCATCCTTACATGTAATGCCCCCCCAGTAGTAGTAGTGTCCTTATACGTAATGCCACCCCTGTAGTAGTAGCGTCCTTACATGTAATGCCCCCCCAGTAGTAGCGTCCATATACGTAATGCCACCCCTGTAGTAGTAGCGTCCTTATACGTAATGCCCCCCAGTAATAGTAGCGTCCTCATACGTAATGCCCCCCCAGTAGTAGAGTCCATAAAGCGCGCGCACACAGACATACCTCACACACACACACACACACACACACACACACACACACATATTTCTCTCTCACCCTCCACTTACCAAGTCTGGCTGGCCATCACTGCAGTGCTTACTCTCCCACTGCTCAGCTGCCTGGTCCCGTGTAGCCCCGCCCCTCTATCCCATGTAGCTCCACACCTCGTGACGTTGTAGCTCCGCCCCCTTTTCAGGACCCCGCACTGCACACAGCCGCTGTCACCGGTGATTGAGGGGGGTGGGGGGGGGCAGTGGGCTATTCATGCTGCCGGTGCCGCTGCCTGTCATACAGTGACAGGCACAGCAGCTGGCAGCAGCAGCAGGGGGGACAGGACGGCGCAGCAGCAGGGAAAGGATGCAGAGCAGGGGGAGCGCCTCTCCGTCCCAGCGCATCCCTGCACTGCATCCCTTCGCTGAGCGGGTAGCGCCGGGCCTGCACTCACACACACTTTCACTCACTCTTTCCAGCCACTTACATAATGAAGTCTGGCAACTCGTCCTTCTGTGGGGTGTAGTATGTTATTTCGGCGCCGGGATCCTGACGCCGGCATACCGGCAGTGGGGTGAGTGCAAAACAGCACCTTGCAGGATCGCTGCGCTCGTCACGCTACGTGCGCCGCACCATTTATTCTCCCTCCAGGGGGTTCGTGGACACCCCAAGAGGGAGAAAAGTTGTCGATATGCCAGCTGTCGGGATTCCGGCACCAGTATACTGAGCGCCAGGATCCCAACAGTCGGCATATCAAATACCACTCCTTCTGTGTTGCAGGCAGCAGCCTGGCCTCATGTAGCTCCGCCCCTTATTCCCATGTAGCTCTGCCCCCTTTTAGGTCCGCCCAGCACACTACAATGTGAGGCGAGTCTGTGACAGGGGAGGCTTCATGATGCCGGCGCCGCTGCCTCTCATAGAGTGTGACAGGCGCAGCAGCCGGCATCAGCACGGGAACTCAGCAGCGGGGATGCAGAGCAGGCAGAGCGCTTCTCTTGCCTGGCGCCTACTGTACCTGCTTTGCATCCCTTTGCTGAGCGGTAAGCGCCGGGCCTGCACACACCTATTAATAGGCCCCTACCATGGCATTCCTCAGTGGGTCCTTCATGCTGCTCTGCTACCTCTGGTGGAAGCACACACCCACTAATAGGCTCCTACTATGGTAATCCCTTAGTGGGCCCATCATGCAGCTCCAACCCCTCTGGTGTCAGCACACAGCCATTAATAGGCCCATAACATGGTATTTCCTCAATGAGCCCTTCATGGTGCTCCAACCCCTCTGGTGGCAGCACACAACCATTAATAGGCCCCTAACATGGCATTCCCTCAGTGGACCCTTCATGCTTCTCCAACCCCTCTGGTGGCAGCACACACCCATTAATAGGCCCCTACCATGGTATTCCCTCAGTGAGCCCTACATGCTGTTCCAACCCCTCTGGCGGAAGCACACACCTATTACTAGGCCCTTGCCATAGCATTCCCTCAGTAAGCTCTACATGCAGCTCCAACCCCTCCGGTGGTGGTGGCACACACCTCTTAACAGGCCCCTACCATGGCATTCCCTCAGTGGGCCCATCATGCAGCTCCAACCCCTCTGGCAGAAGCACACACCCATTAATAGGCCTCTACCATGGCATTCCCTCAGTGAGCCCTACATGCAGCTCCAACCCTGGTGGTGGCACACACCTCTTAACAGGCCCCTACCATGGCATTCCCTCAGTGGGCCCTTCATGCGGCTCAGGCACCTCTGGTGGCAGCACGCACCCACTAATAGGCTCCTACCATGGGATTCCCTCAGTGGGTCCTTCATGCTGCTCCAACACGTCTGGTGAAGCTCACCCACTAATAGCCCCCTACCATGGCATTCCCTCAGTGGGCCCTTCATGCTGCTCCAACCCCTCTTGTGGAAGCACACACCCACTAATAGACCCCTACGATGGTATTCCCTCAGTGAGCCCAGGATGCAGCTCCAACCCATCTGGTGGTGGCATACACCTCTTAATATGCCCCTACCATGGCATTCCCTCAGTGGGCCCTTCATGTGGCTCTGGCACCACTAGTGGCACCACGCACCCACTAATAGGCCCCTACCATGGTATTCCCTCAGTGGGTCCTTCAAGCTGCTCCAACACCTCTGGTGAAGCTCACCCACTAATAGGCCCCTACCATGGAATTCCCTCAGTGGGCCCTTCATGCTGCTCTGACCCCTGTGGTCCACACCCACTAATAGGCCCCTACCATGGGATTCCCTCAAGGGGCCCTTCATGCTGCTCCAGCACCTCTGGTGGAAGCACACACCCACTAATAGGCCCCTACCATGACATTACCTCATTGAGCCCTTCATTCTGCTCTGGCCCCTCTGGTGGTGGCACACACCCACTAATATGCCCCTACCATGGCATTCCCTCAGTCGGCCCTTCGTGCTGCTCTGACCCCTCTGATGCGCACCCACTAATAGGCCCCTACCATGGCTTCCCTCAATGAGCCCTTCATGCTGCTCTAACCCATCTGGTGGTGGCACACACCTATTAATAGGCTCCTACCATGGCATTCTCCCAGTGGGCCCTTCATGCTGCTCCAACCCCTCTGGTGGCAGCACACACCCACTAATAACCCTACCATGCCATTACCTCAGTGGGCCCTTCATGCTGCTCCAAACCCTCTGGTGGTGGCACACACCTATTAATAGGACCCTACCATGCCATTACCTCAGTGGGCCCTTCATGCTGCTTCGACACCTCCGGTGGTGGCACACACCCACTAATAGCCCCTACATGGCATTCACCCAGTGGGCCATACATGCTGCTCCAACCATCCGGTGGCAGCACACAGCCATTAATAGACCCCTACCATGGTATTCCCCCAGTGGGCCCTTCATGCTGCTCCGACACCGCTGGTGCACACCCACTCAGCGCCGTAACTAGGTGTGTGCTGAAGGGGCATTGCCCACAGTGCACAGCTAGTTAGAGCACATATTCCCCCTGGCTGCGCTCCCACTGCCCGTCCCTGTGGAGGCGGCTCACTGATTGGCGGGTGATTGGGCAGGCGGCGGTCGCGGTCAGAGCCTCTGATCTGCGGCGCTGCGCTCCTCCGACGGCTCCCTGTAGGTTGCCCTGGCAATCGAGCAGCAGAGGCTCCAGCGCCGCATAGAAGTTCAGGACAGCTGAGCGACGGCTCAGCTGTGCAATGGTGTGAAGGTGCAGCCTGCGGCTCAGTCATTGGCTGGGCACGCAGGCTGCAGGAAAGAAGAGTTTGTGGAGCCAGCCAGCAGAGTGCTACAAGCAGCTTGCCAGCTGCAGAGAAAAAAAGTAAGCTAGCTGTATTTTTTTATTTTTTGTTTAAATCATCCTGCTGTTATAATGTTGTTTTTTTTATTATGCTGCGGTTTATAAAATTGGAATTTTGGGCTCTCTGTGTTGCTTTATGTGTGTGGCTATGTATGTAATGTGTGTGTGTGTGTGTGTGTGTGTGTGTGTGTGTGTGTGTGTGTGTGTGTGTGTGTGTGTGTGTGTATATATATATATATACGTATGTTTAAAAAAGTAATGTGTAAAAAAGGGGACACTGTCTGCCGTAATGTGTAAAAAAGGGGACGCTGTCTGCCGTAATGTGTAAAGAGGGGACGCTGTCTGCCTTAATGTGTAAAAAGGGGATGCTGTCTGCCATAAGGTGTAAAAGGGGCTCTACCTGGTGTAGTGGCGCTACTGTGCGGCATAATTTGAATAATGGAGACTACTGTGCACCATTATATGAATTGGTATTATTTTGTGGCCACACCCCCTTTCCCTTGAAGCCACGCCCCTATATTTTTGCGCACTGCCGCTGGTTTACGTTAAGGGGGGGGGGGGGGGCGCCGATGCCATTTCGTGCACACAGCGCTAAAATGTCTAGTTACGGCTCTGCACCCACTAACAGCCCCTACCATGGCATTCCCCCAGTGGGCCATACAGTACATGCTGCTCCAATCCCTCTGGTGGCGGCACACACCTACAGTATTAATAGGCAATGTTTTTTTATGAGTCATTTCACAAATAAATATATTTACATTTACATAGACATTCACAAACTACATAAAAGAAAAAATTGCAGATAAATAACACAAATAAATATAAAGAAAAAAAACATTTTCGTATGTTTATGCCACATATTTCAGAGGAGATCAAAGATCATCTTTATTTTCAGTGTTTACCACATAATCAGAACAAATTGCAGAGATTGGCATATTCTTTAAGCATCAAAGAGCATAAGTCATATCAAATTCTTCCCTTTTGCTCTTGTACTCAAAAAATTGTGCTCAAATAAAAATCCTCATTCCGTTTGAATGTCCCATATGCCTATTCTTGGTAACTCAGACCAGAAAGGCAAGGTATGCCCAGAGCTCTTGATACTGTTTTATAAATACCTATATTAAAGGGACTATGAAGAAAGAAGTGGTCCATGGTCTCCTCCTTTCCTTGACACTCCTTACGTGAACAATCACGATCATTGGGACTTCTAAACTTCAGGTTCCCTCTAACATAGAGCCTCCCTTGAAAAGAGAGCCAGGCAATGTCCCTGATTTTTAATGGGATCCTCTGAGAATTGATCAGAGAAATTCCCTCAGAACATACATCTCCTGGGCAATCCATCAAGGCCAATGGAACATGGAAGTGAGTTTGCAAGACCCCCTTCCCCAACTCCTTCTTGCCGAGATCTCTTAACTCCCCCACTTCCAAACCCCATCGTCCTATCACTCTCAAGCACTGGATCACGTAGATCGGGAGGTAGCCTCTCCTAGCCTGAAGACTTCTCATTCGGCCTCCATCTAGCCATGCTCTAAAGAAAGGAGACACCCATTCCCTGAAACCATCTGCCCACCAAGGGGGGGTCTCTAAAAGGAGACCACCAATGTTCATTTTTAAGAAAACTATTACAAAACAAAACTACGGGGTTCACCATATCCAGTCCACCGTCTGCCCCCGGTTTGCAGGCTATGCTTCTCTTAACCATGTTCATTTTGTTCCCCCACAACAGCGGGAAGAACAAAAAATTACCTTTGGCCACAAATATTGAGACAAAAAGCACACATAACTGAGGTACAAAAACATTGGGATCAAGTAAGTCTTGCACAAATCAACCCTTTCCTTTAGAGAGAATTTCCACCTTCTTCAGCTCTTTACTTTCCTGGTTGCATCCTCCAGCTTTTGCACTGGTTTTCACTGGCATAATCGCCATGGTTGAATTGAATGCCTAGAATTTTTATTTGGTGACTGGCCCTGGGGAGGCTGTTCAGGAGGCAAAATTATTTGCCTCTGTCCCCCATCCAGAAAGTTTCATATTTGTCCTGATTTATCATAGAGCCTGAAGCTCCAGAGAATTCTCCTATTAGTTAGTCTACTTCACAGGCCTCTGACCCCGAAGACAGTACCACTGTGACGTCATCAGCATAGGCCACTACTCTCAGTGGTATCTCTGCGTCCAGCTGCACCCCTCCCGCCATGCCGCTCTCAATCCTCCTAATGAAAGGATCGATTGCAAACACATAAACAAGAGGGCTCAAAGGACAACCCTGATGGACTCCAGAGTCTACCACAAAGGTAGGCCCTACCCAACCGTTCACAAGTGGGAAGCTCTCTCTCTTACTGTATAATATACAAAGCCAATTTACCACCCTGACTGGGATTCCATACCTTTCCAGTAAAGCCCAAAAGTACTCATGATTGACTAGGCCAAAAGCCTTAGATGGAGTCAATGCCAGTAGGTACAGTATTTGCCCCACAACACAGTTCTCCACACTTTAGAATGATTCCTCTCCCCACATGACTCCACGCTGTGCCTTTGTTTGTGACAGAGGGCCTAATTCAGACTGGATCACTGCAGCAACATCTGGACAATGCAGGCGTGACTGGATCATTGCGGGGGTTGGCCGCGGCGGCTGCGTGACATCACACCCAGGAGCTGCGCTGGCAGGGAGCTACTCAGTGGGTGCAAAAGCATTGCCACTGTGCGATGCTTTTGCACCCTTGAGGTGGTGGTGGTGGTGGTGGGGGGCCTGACATGCGGGGCGGACTAGCCCTGTGCTGGGTGTCCCCCCGCATGTCTGAGAATGTAATCGTAGATGTCCTAAATTTAGCTCATCTACGATCAGCTCTGAATCACCCCCCAGAGTTTGTTTGTGGCAGAAGGGTGGAGTGGTCATGTTGTATTTGCCGCACAGCTGTCCATTTCTGAGGGATGTGCCCCAGTGAAGTGCTAGACTGCCCCCCAGCAAAAGACCCTGGTGTTGCCGCATGCACCTCAGGACCTCCACCATAAGAGGTTGGTGGTACCCCATGACTGCTTGTTAGTGTGCATCCTTGGAGCACCTGAAAGGAGAAAGAGCCGATGACAGAGACAGTGAGAGCGATGAGAGGTGGAGGACCCTGGGAGAGGAAGGACCGCCGCACATGCCCCCGGGCTCCCTGCTTATTCCAGCTCTGTGCCGCATAAACCAGATACTGGAGCAGTGGCGGTCAGTGTGCTCCTTCAGGGCTGGGGCCTCCATTGTCTCTTGTATTTATGCCCCTGCTGCCGCTGTCACTTTACTGCCTGATAAAGACCTGGTAAGTCTAATGTGCATGTGCGGTCGTCAAGCTGTGTATGCACCAGTACGGACTGAAGGGGAGGGATCTGAGGAAACATGGGGAACCGTAGCCCGTAAGCTGCTATGGGCTATTGGCATCTGACACCAGCTTCTAATTCCAGAGGTTGGTAAATTTCACAACGTGGCACAGAAGCCTATGAGGGCTGTATTTGCAATAAAAATTGGAAAGCAAATCTCGTGGGGACGCTTCATTTTTGCGGGTAGCTGCAATTTTTTTTAAATAAATATGCCTCATTGTAAGACTAAGAAACTGAGTGATAGTTTGTGTAGCTGAGGATTCTTAGAATAACAACGGCCCTCATACCATAGGTGGCGGCATGCTTATGGGTGATGTAGATACCTCGAAGGGCCGGATCATTTAAACGGTGGGTGCTAAAATGTTGACTGTAATATTACGGTGCGTGCTTTGCATCCGTCAGGATTTGAGATCTGCGTGAGGTGGGCCACAAAGCATTAGGTAGGTGCACATTGGGGAAGCCCAAATGTAGTAGGGGCTACACTACCAAAACTAGTTTTTGGTTTTGGTTGTTGTTTTTAGATCTGTCTAATAGGTTCGGTCTAACCAATTATGTTTTACATATGATGGAAGAAATGCGCTTTTCCTGCAGTTTCCATGGCGCTGACCTTGAAAAGACAATTTAAATAGATCTAAAATAAACATTCATCAACGTAAGATAACAATAATATAATAGATACAGAATCAGAAGTGGTTTACTATGTCTCTGGTCAGAGGAGAAACGACAATTGGTTCTTTGTAATGATGCAAATCAATGTTATTATCAGACACTAATCCACTGTATGGAGCTTCTCTGTGACTAATGCAGCAACAATTACCCCAGCGATGTATTCTTACAGGTATTCTGTACCAGCCACTGAGCCTATTTGTGACATTCATACAGGAAGCTGCTGCCATGTCCTATAGACAGCTATAGTGTGTTTTTCCGGCCATCAGCATACCGACAGCAGCGGTTTACGGCTATTATCGTCGACTGTAGGGATTCCGGCGTTGTTATCCTGATCAACTACCGGCAAATTAACTGCATCCCTCTGCACGCAATAATTAGAAATACATGATACTCAACACGTTGGAATACTTTCCATTTATATTTTATACATGTGAAAATAAGGCATAGAAGAGTCAGCCTTATTAGATTACACTACATGGAAGGTTATAATTGACAGATTGATGTCCTTTAATTACTAAGCTGACTGATACATTTACAAACAAAACCAGCGTCTCCTAGGGAAAGGTATGTACAGTGTGTGATACGACCTGACTACAGACGATGTTTAATATTCTGACGGAGCTGACCTTTGTCACTGTGTATGTAAATCGCCGTTATGCAGATTGGATGCTTACCGACAAGAACTGTAAAATTAATAAACTGAAAGGACAATCCAAGAAACAATAAAATGGGAAAATTACATGTGTGAGAGTTTCAGTACATCGGTAAGCAACACTGGCTGCTTGGGATCACTTTTTTAATGACTAAGTAGGGTTAATTTTCATTAGGAGGCAATTAACCTGCCAGTATGCCTTCAGAGTGTAGGAGGAAATCCAGGCACCCAGAGGAACACAGAGAGAACATGCAAACTACACACAGATAAGGTCAGTATTAAGTATACAAATGTCCCAGGTGGGCTCTCAGCACTGAGCTTCTCCGGATAACAAGCTATGCAGATTTCAATGTATGTGGCTACAATTTGCCAGCCACTGGTCACACTATTGATCAGTGATGCTGATTTTATGACAGCATATTACCCCTAAGATTTATTGATCACCCAGAACTTGATCTCTCAGATCAGCTGAGCAATCTGCTCACATGTAACTGTTTTATTTAATCTGCATCACTATCATATTTTGTTATACTGTACGTTTGAAAGCAGGGCCCCCTGACCTCTCTGACTGTTAATACCAAGCCTTATTTGTTACTTTATTACTTATTCCCAGTGGCGAAGGCTGGGGAATATATGAGCTCTATAAATAAATGTTAATAAATAGATATATACATATGATTAATGCAAATTAATCATTAACCTGAGCACCTTTTACAATTGCGGGGCCCATTCAATGGGCGGTATTCAATTGTTTGAAAAGTCAGTTGGGTATCTAATAGACAGGAATAAACAGACACCCAAACAACTTTTCAAACAATTGAATTCCCCCCAATGAGTGATAAAACTTGTTGTGAATGATAGAACTCGTTGCGTATGATAACTTGTGCTCCAGCCAATCAGCTCCTGACTGTCAGTTTTCAAACACATGACAGTTAGGAGCTGAACACATGACAATTAGGAGCTGATTGGCTGGAGCACCATTTATCATAGACAATGAGTTTAATCATTCACGAGTTTTATCACTCATTGATAATTGGGCCCCTAAGTGTGAACAGCGAACGTGATAAAGTTATAAAGTCTTAATGCTGTCTATGCGGGGGTGATTCAGACCTGATCGTAGATATGCGAAAAAACGCACATCTACAATTGTTTTCTCTGACATGCGGGGGGATGCCCAGCACAGGGCAAGTCCTCCCCGCATGCTGGATCCAGACCCCCACCCGCAGACATACAAAAGCATCGCACAGTGGCGATGCTTTCGCATCTGTCGAGTAGCCCTGTTTAGGGTCGCATTGGCTGCTTGTGAGGTCGCACAGCTGCCACGATCCGCCCCTGCAAATAGTCCGAACACGCCTGCGTTGTCTGGACCGCGCCCACCCAATGCCGCCACAATGCTGACAACACGCCCCCTCCCACCCCGTGACCGCCTCTGCCTAGTGGTGATCGCACAAGTGAGATGCCGTCGCATCTCACTGTGGGCCTAATTCAGACCCTATTGCTGCAACGGCAGCGATCACTGTCCAAAGTCCTTTGGGGAGTGCGCTCGCGCAGCGGGCGCACTGCACGTGCGCACCCCGTGGGGCCCTGTGAGATGCGAAAGCATCTCAGGGCTGTGATCTCCTCTGCCTGATTGACAGGCAGACGCGGTCGTAGGGCTGGAGGGTGCGTACCAATGGCGTTAGAACGCCGTTGGGAGGGCGTGGTCCGGACAACGCAGGCGTGTCCAGACCATTGCCGGGGTGGGCCGCGGCAGCTGCATGATGTCACATGCAGCCACTGTGACCCAGAATGTGGCGGGTAGCCGCCTGCCAGTACAGTTAGGCTGCGCTGGCAGGGAGCTACTCTTGTGGGTGCAAAAGCATAATTTCCGCGATGCTTTCGCACCCGTCTGGGTGGGACAAGGCTTGACATGTAGGGTGGATTGCCGTGTGCTGGGCGCCCCCCCGCATGTCTGAGAATCTGATCACCACCTGTGTGCGAATGCGCAGTGCGGCTTCTGTGCATGCACACACTTCACTGGGCATCAGACTGCGACACTGCTGCTGCAGCGTTCCAGTCTGAATTAGGCCCCATGTCTTAAAGCTGGAAATCTGCAACCCCAGAGAAAATACCAGCACTGCTGTCCCTATTTGCCATCCAGTTGGTGCATAAATGCATATCCAACAACTGCAAAGATGTCTGTCTTTGGCATACTCTATGGCAGCGGTGTGGAAGCTCCGGCCTGCGGGCCTTATATGGCCCAGAGAAGCATTTTGTCTGGCTCGGGGCCCTGCCAAGGCATCTGCAGAGTGTACAGTCATCCGCCGCGCATGGCATCATGGGAGATGTCGTTTTCTCACACGGTGCACAGCTCCAGGCAGTGATGTGAGGCAGCTTTGGAGAGAGATCTCAATGGAGGTCTGCTCTGCTGGTTGCAGGCAGGAGGATTGGCTGTGTTGTGGTGCGGAGCGGACTCAGGACATGGATCAGTGGTGTGCAGGAGTCTGGATGGGACATGTCCTGCAGTGGTGGTGGGGGCCCTGCTGGCACTATACTGAGGCATTATGTGTAACTGCCACTATACTGGGGCATTATGTATAACTGGCACTATACTGGGGCATTATGTGTAACTCATACTATACTGGATCATTAGGTGTAATTGGCACTATATTGGGGCATTATGTGTAAATGGCACTATATTGGGGCATTATGTGTAAATGGCACTATACTGGGGCATTATGTGTAATTGGCACTATATTGGGGCATTATGTGTAAATGGCACTATACTTGGGCATTATGTGTAACTGGCACTATACTGGGGTATTAGGTGTAATTGGTACTATACTGGGGCATTATGTGTAAATGGCACTATACTGGGGCATTATGTGTTACTGGCACTATAGTGGGGATTTATGTGTAACGGGCACTATACTGAGGCATTATGTGTAACTGGCACTATACTGGGGCATTATGTGTAACTGACACTATACTGGGTCATTAGGTGTAATTGGCACTATACTGGGGCATTGTGTGTAACTGGCACTATACTGGGGCATTATGTGTCTTACTGGCACTATACTGGGGCATTATGTGTAAATGGCACTATACTGGAGCATTATATGTAACTGCCACTATACTGTGGCTTTATGTGTAACTGGCACTATACTGGGGCATTAGGTATAAATGGCACTATACTGGAGCATTATGTATGGCACTATAATTGGGCATTATGTGTGAATGGCACTATACTGGGGCATTATGTGTCTTACTGGCACTATACTGGGGCATTATGTGTAACTGGCATTTCTGGGGGCAGTATGTGTGAGCAGCTATTACTGTGGCCATTATGTGTAAGGCCACGCCCACTTTCCTAGGAGCGCACGCGCATTGGGGGGGCTTAAAAATGGCCCATGAATGATGTAAAAAAAATCCAAATGGCCCTTGGCAGAAAAAGGGTTCCCCACCCCTGGTCTATGGCAAGAAGTTCTCACCCTACAGGCTAGTCATATGTCATTATGGCAATCTACCTTTGCAGACGAAAGTAACAAAATTTAGTTTGGCATTTTAAAAGCATTGGAATGGCATTATTATTATTATTATTATTATTATTATTATTATTATTTTTAGTATTAGTATTGTTGTTTATTTTGTTAGATGCCAAACAGGTGCCTGCTGTTAACTCCTCAATCCCCTGCAAGCAATCCTATGATTCAGCGAGTACATGACCTCTGCTTCCAGCCATAGCACACAGCAGCACAAACTCCGTCTACCAGTATCTTGTGACCACTCCAGTTCTTTCCAGATTCAGCTACTGTATATCCAGTCATTGTAAAGTCTAACGCAGTTCTCAATGTGTCCTGTATACCTGAGTTCCGCAGTGCTGCATTCTGTATCAAGTGCATACCAGTGCAGTTATCATCTAAGCTGCATTGTTGGTTCCAGTCTGGCGCAGTTTCTTCAGTTCCAGTCCGGTCCAGTATCTCCGGTTCTAGTACAGTCCAGTATCTTCAGTTCCAGTCTGGTCCAGTACCTCCGGTTCCAGTCCAGCCCAGTATCTCCAGTTCCAGTCTGGTACAGTTTCTCTGGTCCAATATCTCTGGTTCCAGACTGGTCCAGTATCCCCAGTTCTAGTCCGGTATCGTATTTCCAGTTCCAGTCTGGCACAGTTTATCCGGTTCCAGTCCAGTCCACTATCTACGGTTCAGTCTGGTCTATTATCTTCAGTTCCAGTCTGGTTCAGTAGCTGTGGTTCCAGACCAGTCCAGTATCTCCAGTCCAGTTCCAGTCGGGTCCAGTACCTCTGGTTCCAGTCCGGTCCAGTGTCTACAGTTCCAGTCTGGTCCAGTATATCCAGTTCTAGTCCAGGACAGTATCTTCGGTTCCAATTGGGAGCAGTTTCTCCGGTTCCAGTCTGTTCCAGTATCTCCGATTCCAGACTGGTCCAGTATCTCCAGTACCAGACAGGTTCAGTATCTCTGGTTCCAGTCCAGTCCAGCGTGTTCTCAAGTGCCAGTTCAACCCAGATCTATTCTGATTTCCGCCCATTTCAGTTCTAACCCGGTTTCAGCTCAGTCACATTCAAATGACAGCTCTATTCTTTCTCAAGTTACAATATACCTGTATCAGTATGCAGTTAAATTACTGGTGGTCGGAATCCCTACCCAAGCCTGATATTCCCACTCAGGAGGTGGTCCACACCACCACCCAAGAGGGAATATAATAGTGTGGTGACCAAAGGTCGCCACAGGGCCTGAAGAGTGGCAAGCTCAGCGAGCACGCAAGGGAACACGCTGCGCTCACTGCCGGGATCTCGACCGCCATGTTTTAAGTAGGAAGTGGTGATTAAAAGTGTCAAAGGCAACTAAGAAAGCAAGGAGAATGAGGGGAGAGAAATGACCCCATGATTTGTCAAATCATTGGTGACATTGGTGATAGCAGCTTCAGTGAAACGGAGACGGAAGAAGTTGGATTAAAGGAGGTTGAAAAGGGAGTGGGAAGAAATAAATGTGTAAAGTTGCTGTAAACATTCCTCTCAAGGAGATTGGAGGTGAAGTGGAGGAGAGCAGTAGGGCGGTAGTTGTAGAGAGCGTCGGGGTCAAGAAAGGCTTTCTTAAGAATGGGTGGAGGAAAGACAGAGCCGGAGGAATGGGACAGGTTGAAGGTTGTCAAGATAGGAGCAAGCCTCAGGAGAGAGTGCTCGTAGGATGTGAAAAGAATGAGATCTATAGAGGATAGGTGCAGGGGGGGAGAAGAGAAGAGTAGGTGGACTTTTTATCCCCAGTGGTGGGTATAAGACTGGGTGGGAAGGCAGAAGTGTGGGGATGGAAAGGGGATAGTAAGAGGCTGGGGGATCACATTGTATTGCAGGTGGCTTTGATTTTGGTGGTAAAGTGAGTGATGCAGTCGTGGGCAGAAAGGGAGGAGGTAAGGGTAGGAGCAATGGGCAGAGAGGGGAGATGAAGGCAGCAAATAGATGTGGTAGGTTGGAGGATTGGGATGCATTAATAACTGAAAATAAGACTCTTTGATATGAGACAAGGTGGAGATGTAGAAAAAGAGTAGGGCGGTAGTCAGCGCAAGGTCATGATTTCCAGTAAGCTGTGCAGGAGCACTTTTAGTGAGTGACTGTAGAGTGCTATGGTTGGGGTAGAATCTGAGAATGATGGCGTTGGCAGCAGAAAAAAAGAGTGTAGGTGAGGGTTGAGTTTTAAAGTATGACTGTCTTGTTAGAACAGGAGAGCTTGGGAGACAGGAGTGTCCAGTGAAAAGAGGCGGGTGGGGATCATGAGACTCAAGGTTGTGCTTCATGAGGTTAACCTTGGGTGGTATAGAAGGTGCAGCAGAAATTAAGGCTACTACCGTTTCTTGCTGTCTAATAGTTGCTATTTGTGAAGACCAGGGGCTATCCGTGTGGATCCATGCGGATCCGTGTGAAACTACTTAGCTTCCTGCCACTGTACCTCAACTGAATGTTTAAAAACTTCCCCTGAAATGCCAAAGATTCTCAGGCTCTGTTGGTGTCAACTAATAACTTGGGAGCTCAACTTGGTACTATATTTGTGCAAAGTTTACATCACATTTTAATGTCATTGTATAGGTGTCCCCACCTGTCCCTAGTGTATAGTTTCTTCCACTGACAAAGTTACCCAATCAGTTGATGAGGATCAGCAGTAAATAGTTATTTACATGATCCACCTGTAATTTTTTTCTCATGTGCACCTTTCCAAATGGCATCCCATATGTCTTAGCCACCCCAAATGGACTTCTCATGCACCATCTAGCTGACATTGCACCTGACCCTTTAATGGACCAAGCTTTTTGTTTCTTGTCATCATCCAGCTGTTTGAGGGATTTGTATCTTGTTTACTGGGGAAGGCTGGGTATTGGGATCACCCTTCTTGTTGAGTAAAGTCAAATTTGGCCCATATTACTATTAAATGGCTAAAGCCTCTTCAGAACCCCACTACTCCACTGAACTGCTTGGCCTTCTTTATGGCCTTGATGGCCTGTAGACCAAGTACTATTTGTATATTTTAGGTGGGGGGGGGGGGGGGGGGAATTTTGCTCTGTGCAGACCATACCCTAACTATAGGTTCAGGCTCCTCATTGTCCTTGTTCACTAGCCAGCCTCTGCTTTCTGTGTAAGCAAACAGTATAGAGATCTTGGGCATACACAGAACATTGTGATCTCCATAGCAAGGGGCCCTTCGCATTTCTAGAGAGACACCTCTCTCCACAGCCCTAGTTAATTTTAAGCTCCATAGTAGTACTCTATTTCATTTTATGAACTATAGTGGTGCTTTAGTTAATATTATGCTCCATGGAGTAGTATAATGTGCCCTAGTTCACATTATACCACACAGTTGGAATTATGTCACATTGTAGTGCCCCAAGTTAGCAATATGCCACATTGTACTGCCATCAGTACACATGCCACACAGTTCCCCCAGTTGTGCCACATAGTGCTTAGCAGGCAATTCCAGGAACCTAGTAGACAATATTATAACCTGGGTACACTCGAATCAGGCCTGAGAGGTGGGCCCCATAGCAATGGCACCCCCTGCACCCAATATAGCTATGCCCATGAAAGGGAGGATTTCTCCCATTTTGTCCTTGGAGGACCCTGTGAGCATAACATCAACAATAAAACTGAAAATGATCACATCCCAGTTGACCCTACTTATGTCTCCATGCACATATCCATGGCTTATGGTGGAAAAGTGTAGGTAACCTTGAAGAACCATGCACTGGTTCTCATCCTTGGAGAGTAAACTGGTCTTGCAATGCATGGTCTATAGAAACTGAAACAAAACAATAAAAAACTATAAATGGGAATCAAAGTGATAACAGTTTTTAACAAGACAACAAGGAGAGGAAATCATTTCTCTCTGTCTTGAGTTGACATAAGTGGGGGGAAGAAAGAATTTTATGTAGTGGGAAGGAAGGTGAAGAGGAAAGTTGCAAGATGGCAGACCATGTGCCTGATATGGGGTCAAACAATGATGGGGACATCCAATTAGGCAGAGCAGGGCTCTTAGGCGGTTGGTCAGTGCTCATTGCCATCCCCAACCACACAAATAAAAATAACATTCTATGGGGTCTAATAACTGCTAGACACATTACAAGGAAGTGACAAAAGGATAAATGGTGGGAGAATTTCTGAAGACACATCTCTTCTGGCTTGCAGTCATAGACAGAGTATGCAGTACTTCAATAGCCAAATAAACAATAATGCTGTGAAAACATTTGATTATTTCATTTCAAATAAACAGTAATGACATATCTAGATAATAATTGAATAAATATTCAACTAATAACTAAAGATGAACCGATTTAGAATTACAATTGATTAAATGATTCACAAACTCTCTTACATAACTTTGTTACCTTTCCAAAGAACACAAACATGCCCGCTCCTATTGTGGAGTCGGACAAAGGTTTCAGCCATCATAACAAGTGCCCAAAACCATCTAATGCAAAGTGTGCCTGAGAGGATTCTCCTCATCTCTTAAAACGACAAATTGATTTTCACTTAATGTCCTGAAAGCTGTCACTCAAACGGACTCTAAGTGCCTCGATCAGATCCTGGAGTAGCATAATGACTTAGAAATGTATTCTGAAGTCTACAGCGCAGTTTGTCCATTAGGTTCATCATTGGTGATAAATAATTTCACATTTACTCTACACTAAACCAGTGTTCCCCTGTAACTATATCCATTTAAAGCTGATCAACGAGACAGCCTTTTCATTTAGGAAACGTTACCTCTAAGTGATAGTCCCTGTTGCTTTTCCAGTCTGTAAGGCCAGATTTAAGGGCTTGTTACCCACTAAATGTGTTCTCCATTAACGCAAAGTGAACACCTGCGTAACAAACACTTAAAACTTTACCGGCTGGTTTCATTCATTCTATAATGTGATCACATGCGGTTACAGTTTATGAATGTGATCGATGCTTTATAGAATCACGATCTCTTCTGTTGTTAATGAAGCGTCTCAGCCCCCTTGTAGCTAGCACCCTATCCCTGTGTTATTTCTTCCTGCACACAAATGATCAGATCCGACTGATTCAGAGATGTACGATAATGTATTCGCAGCTGCGACCCGTACGCAGGGGATGTGCGAAAATATGCAACTGCGTACAAATATGCATCGGTGGTCGCAGACTCCGAGTAGTCCTATGGTCACGTAGTATGGACACAGGAAGTGAGACGCTGGCGCCATATTTTCACCTTACGGGATCACAGTTGTAGGCTTAGACACGCCTCGAAAATGGTTGCGACACTTCTGCATTTTTGCCACCACTCCCCAAAACCTCCTTCAGAAGCTTCCAGATTTTCAATCACTTTGCAAATAAATCCACACTGCAAGCGTCATCGATAAGGTCCCTTGTCGCGTGCTGCTGTGGCACATGCGCAGTAGGGCGATAATTGCTCAGCTGAGTCAACATTGGCATTGCGCACATCTCTGAAGCAGGCCCTGTATGTTATTATGGAAAAAATATTGCGGTTATTCGGTTCCAGCGATCTGCGCGATCTGACCACCAGGGCTGCCGTCACCTTTCAGCAAACTAAGGCGATCACTTAGATCTATTATTATTTATCCCAAGGTCCCCCTTTTCCAGTGATGAGGGAAATTGCTGTGTTAAATTGTTAACATTAACCTGAGTGCATGCTGCGCAGCTTCTACATTGATCTGTGACGTCACCGACTGCTGCTGCTGCTACTTATCTGTGTCATAGATAAGCTGAGAGCATGATGCTCTTCTGTGATCGGGTTGCAGTTAAAATGCCGCCTGCCGGAATCCCGGCGCACCAGGTCTATTCCACGACACCCATAGAGTGTGAATAGATCCTGTGGTGAGTCCGCAGCGTCGCCAGCCCGCAAGGAGACCCTTATCGCTCGCCCCGATGCTGACATTCTTCTGACGGGCGGGATGCCGCTGTCGGGATTTTTACAGTCGGCTTCCTGTACGCCGGTAAAATATATGTAATCCCTGTGATCATGCCTCCCACCTTATGCAAGTTCCACCCCAATTGGGAGGGATCGTTGAGAATAATGTGTGGGCACGGGCCGCTGTTGCTGTTGCAGAGTTATATAGAATTATGATTCAAGCTATGAACAGACCTTGTACTTAACCAGTGGTGTTGGTTCATTGATAGCAGGTACAGCCGTACTCACTGTTGTATACACACTGGTTCTCATGGATCGAAGCTTCAAAGTAGAGGTATTATATGGAGATCACCAGTTGGTGAGTGCATGCCGCTGGCAGGGGTTGTTGGAACAGCTTTACAGTATATTGCAGATCTCTCAGGAGAGGGAGACCTGTGCCTCCATCATATCTCTTCTCACACTGTACTAAGAAGGATCTACAAGATCTACAGACCTCCTTGGGTCCTAGTGCCTTTCATGTATGCACCCTGGGGAGATACAGTAGTGCAGGAGCTTGCTTCTTTCTAACACGAATGTCTCACTGATTAGTGCCTTTTTAATGTCTTTCCATGAATGGTTTTGTGAAAGGGGAAAGGAGCTGGTTGGAGTGGGCAGGACATTTTCTAGGGGGAATGGGCAGGGCTTCAGACATGGCTGCAGGTGCACCCACCATCTGTGACATAACCCCAGACTGATATTACAAGTTGTGGGTGCCAGTACCTTGGGGGAGGAGTGGCTAATTGTGTGTGGGTGTGACTATGTGACTATCTACGCATGATACTGAATACTGGGCTCCCTGTGTAATGATACACCGCCATGAAGGGCCACACCATCAAGGGGGCATAACTGCATCTCTGGCTGGCTAGGGTTCTGTCAAAGTCAAAAATATTACATAGAGAGACCATATAAACTGCACACATATAAGTCGCTATACTTGCAAATATGCGCAGCGAGCACAGCAATATATGGAAACACACGCATTTGCTCGGACATGGCACAGAGATGGATTCGGCACTTGTTTCATACAGTACATGGTTATAATAATGAACAGCACCAGACATCATGGAGATTTAGAATTGGCTAATGAATTAATGTCATGGATGTGTATCATTCGAACCGAACCAGATAAACACATCATGTTTGGTATTGAAGCAAGCAGAATCAGGTGTGGGTTAGTTTGAGGCCTGTTGTGTTGTTGTGGGACATTGCAGCGGATAGATATGATTATATGTATAAAAGCTAAGATCATATTGTTAGAACAATATGATGCTCAAGACAACCTTTTACTAAGTTTTCAGGGCTGAACCTGATTAGCATATACAAAGAGAATGGTGACTCAATACAAAGGAGAAAGAAAGACCCCTCCCCCAGGTACTGGTCAAACAGGAAGGTAGTGGTCAGGTGTGGCCTCAGAGAACAGATGTAATGTAGCTACACTCACAGACACACACACAGCTACCTGGCACCAAGCAGCATGGCGGCTGAATCCCCAGGACATCTTCCAAACTAAAGGCTAAGTATTGAACTTCACATGGCTAGATAAGGAAACAGACAGATTGCTTTCTAGTTTAAATAGGATATTGTAACTTGGTTGTGTGATTGTTGGGTGTTTGTGGATACTCTGTGAAGTCTGTGATAAATTGGAACAGTATACAATCTGTAGCATAATATTTGTGGTATTTGTTTGCCAATGGAGATTTAAAATAGATTGTGCTGGTTAGTTATAATATATATATCCTGTTAATCATAAATACCACCATGCAGTTACGTTTGTGTTAATTACATTGTGATCTGGTCTTGTGATGAATATGCTCTGGTTATTGAGATACTGAAGTTGTTTGGGATGTGAAATTATGAGATGGTTCTAGGAAGTTGGATTACATTGTGAAAGGTGTTTTAGATGGTTTGGAATTGTAAAATCAGAACATATGCATTGTTTTGAGGCTTGGACATTTTGGAAGAAAATGGAGTCTTGTGTTTTCTGCTATGTGATTGTGGTTTAGTATAGAGTGCCATGTGTTTGGACCTGCAAATCTAAAATGGCTGCTGCTGGATGTCTTCCCCTCCCCCTTTCAGCCATGTGGTGTGGTCTTTGGAATCAAGTGGAGGTTTCTCAAAATGGAGTCTAGCTTCCATCCCATGCTGTATTCAGCATTGACTAACTGCGCAGCGATTGTCTCTCACATGTGTAGTTTTATCTGCAACCATGTTGTCTCTTATTTAATGTTATCATGAGCCATTTCTCTCTATCTCTCTCTTCTTCTCTTCCCCTTCCATTTTCCCATAAATAGTAATTGTATTGTATTGTATTTCTTGTGTAGTTATCTGGTTAGGTAGTCTCTGTTATATTGTAGTGTATCATTTGTACTGTTATCCCCTTTTACAAGTATATTAGATATAATACAGTTAATAGGCTTTGGAACCTAAACCAGTATCTGTGTATTTTCTATAGTGTTAAGTGTTCACTTGAGCGTCGGTGACGCTCAAGCAGCTTTGTAGTTAGTCAGGTTACACAAGGTTGCATTTACACCCTGTACTCACATTAAGGTATTCAGTGTATTTCATTGGTATAAGGTTTTAACATAAAGGTATAGCGTTGTGAGCGTCTGCGCCGCTGGTGACCTCCTCGTGGTCTCGAGCGTATGCTACGCCATAGCGAATCATTCCCCTAGACATAGCCAATAACGTGTCCTGTGATCACTGGGCCGTGAGCGAACGTGACGCTTGAGCGTCTCGCCTACGGCTGAGCGATCGCTACGCCAATAGCGTACCATTACGGTACTTCTTGAGCAAACAGCGTACAGTGTTCTTAGCTTCATAAAGGGTTGTTTATACGACAAGGAATTTAGCATTGTCAATTGCGGGCTCGTCCTATACTTCTCATATCTGCACTAGGTAGATCAGCAGACATTATCCCTCCAGCAAAGGGTGGGAGGTTGTCTCACAGTGCTGACGGGATAAGCGTCTGCTTCGCTTAGATAAAGAGTGCTGAAGGAACCCGGTAACCGGAGGTAAGAACAGTACGCTATTGTCTTTGAAAATCTGGTTTTTATTTCAATTTGGTGCCAACTACACACTCAGGCCTAGAATAACTTTAGGAGTTTTGAATGATGACTTTCTTTGTGAAAAGAGGCCGCATGGTCTGTCCACCATTTTGTGTGACCCTCATGGAGGTGGAAGGGGGAGGAGCAGCGGCCATTTTGGGAAGGTCAAAAAAAAAAAAAAAATTTTTTTTCTGAGCGGCTGGTTTTCAGTTGACTCGGGAAACAATCAGCCATCCACTGTCAAAAAGAAATCATCATTTAATGAGGTTTTTTTTTTATGCATTTATTTAATCTATATCATAGTCAATCATAAGTAATAGTGATTGGTACTTATATGTAATTTCATATGCGTGTGCTTACATCAATGTATGTTATTAGATTAAATTTAGAATTGCATTTTCATCTGTGTAAGTTTCACATATCACTATTCCTGTTTGCCAATTTTATAGTTGATAGAAAGTGCTAAAAAGAGATTTGCTGTTATTTAATAGTAGAGGTAATAGTTAAAGTATAGAACAACACACGATTTGTCTAGGAGATAAGGCAGTCAGTGTGGATTGCGGTAGATGATCAGGGATCATTTACATTGATAAAAGTATATATTGTGTTACGGTGGATCCTTTGCATTGCGTACACGTGTCGCTAACAAAGACTAGCGTACGCAATCCAAAAGGCAGACGCACGCAGCGTTCATTACGCAACGTAGCGTCCGGTTACGCCCACGTAGCTCAAGTTGTGATAAAGTGAAGTAACGCAAAGGCGATAAGTAACGCACAGCGGTAGATAACGCGAAGCGGTAAATAACGCAAATCTATTTTTAGAAAATCTGAAATTTAGTTTAACAGATCCTGCTCCTAATTGGTAACACTGTTGGGCTAAAGACAAATTTCTGCGCAGAAATAGATATAGAAACAAAAGTGTACATGTGTTGAGTGAGTGTGTTTTGTATACAAAAGTTTATATAACTTTAAGGTGGAACCAAAAGGAAAGCCGGGTACTCGTCAAGGGACATACGTGTAAGTGACATATACGGTGGCCAGGGAGGCATCCCTGGTTAAATAATATTTGAGCATTAGAGTATAGCGGACCATAAGGTAACAAGACCAGGAGGTCATAAGGTAGCAAGACCAGGAGGTCGTAAGGTAAAAGGTCCGCTATAAAAGTCCAGTGGCACAACGCCTGGGGTGTTGGTGCAGAACCCATATAGGCCATACAAGCTCTGGCTGAAGGAATCGCAGCCGGAAACATAGATTCCATTGATCTTTCAGTACATGACAAGTAGTGCTCGTATACTGAACGATTGGACCGCACGTTATTGTGTGCAGTAGTTAGTAATCTGACCTAATACCATTAGAGTAAAGTGGTCACAAACGCTATCTGTACATTCTGACGTGATTTGTGTAATTTTTTATTTTTGGAAGGGAAGTTCGCTGGTCACTCAGGAACTATCTAACAACCCCAACTTTACTGGAAAGAGTAAGTGTCCTGCGGGTAACCCTCATATGTTCCAGTAAACTAAAGGTTCACAGGGGCCCTAGGTTGGGTCCAGCAGCTCTGGCTACAGTGATTGCAGCACAGGCCAACGTGGGCGAGAAGTAAGTGGGGTACTTGATAAACCACCACCGCCGGCCTGCCCAAGGACATCTTGGTTTGTTTGTAAGGGTTCGCTGAAAGCCTTGATATTCAAGGAGGAATAGGCAACGCCTGCAGATTATGGGGGCCATTTGTTCAGGTAGGGGGCGATCAACCTCGGTTCGGGTTGATTCAGAGAACCGATCCATCGGGTCGGCACGATATGTGATGTGTAAGAAATATGGAAATCACGCTGAAGTTTTATGTGATGAATGGGAGAGAATGACTGTACAAGACAGGGACAAATTCCCAAGAATAGGTAGCTTCAGTCCAGTAGTGTTACAAAATTTAAGGAGGAGGATAAGTCTCGTTGAACCAACGAAGAGACAAAATAAACATTATGAATATTTACAGTTATGGCAACAGGAAAGTGAATTACAAAAAGAGTCTATTGACTTTTCTGACTCTTATCTTGAGAGGAGAGATATGGCAGCAGGAGAGGAGTTGATTGCGGAGAGAAAAGCACAAAGGTGGAACAATAAAAACGCTCTTAGCAACTGTAATATAGATTATAAGAATAAGTGTAATAAATGTAACAATGATTATTGTAATACTGTTGAATGTACAACTATTAACCTGTGCAAGCTGCACCCCATGTCAAACCTCCCTCAGGAATACAAACAAGAAAGTGAGCCCAGAACGATGTCGGCGCCTCTTCCAGAAGCCATCCTACAAGACATCCAGGTGGACACGACCAAATTGGTAAAGGCAATAATCAAACCCCCTAACGGAGGGTCAGGTGAGGTCGTGTCCACAGGTACGTACAATGTTTTATATCACGCACAAACAAATGTACCCCATATTGTAAGACCAAAACAAGGTGATGTGATTGAGTTTAGTCCTGTCAGGGTGATCACAGTCCCCAATGGGAAGACTGATGATCAGGGAACCATTCCCGTCAAGGACAGTGCAATGCGCCATCCCTGGTCCCGGACAGAATTGAGATCAATCATGTCTGATTACCCAGATCCTAGGAAAGATCTAACTGTATGATCAAAGATTCACAGAAGGCATATCAACTCCCTAGACAACGACATAATCATGGTATCCAAGGAATCAGGTAGGTACAGGGAAAGCGGTTGATGGTGATGAGCATCCAAGCGTTTGAGGAGGCATCAAATCAACCAAAACCCCAGGCCATTGGCACATGGAGGAACTTCAAAAGTTATGACACACCATTATAATCAAGGATCACATAGGCAGGAAAGGTGATTATTAGGAATGGAGGCAAGCCTGAGGTAACGGTTAATAAATTGGGAGGTCATTCACTGAAGACACAGGAATGACCAGGTTAAACGTTGTAAATGTATTTGTGAAAAATGTTTTTTCTTTCTCTCTCTATCCCCATCTCTGACGATTATTGGTAAGAATTCAAACATTGCATATTCGCTTGGTCCTTGCAGAAGTCTACCAAACCCCAGCATGACCTATCCACCACAATGTATTCTGGCCAGATACAGACAGTGGAATAATGCAAGTGCTGGTGGGGAGGGACTGCTCAAGGAAACCATTAGACACGTAGATACGACAGCCTAATAGTCTGACAATGTTTTCTTAATGTTGACAACGTTTAAAAATGCTTTGTTTCTCTTCTCTTATTGGTGGTTATTGTCGGGTTATGTAATGTATATATGCACATGAATTGTTCTCTATCTCTTTTGTTTTTTATTTTCTCTCTCTCCTCACTCATGTTTCCATGATTTAAAGATGGTATGTCACCCCTAAGTGTTAACCAATGGTAATGCCAGATTTTGCTCCACACAGAAAGATCGCTAGTTAGGAAGAAAGATTACATCACCAGAAGGTTCATTCGGAAGACTGAAGAGACAGCACCTTTTGAGAGGACAGCAGAACAAAAAGAACAACAAAACGAGAGAACTTATTATCGTAACGAGTTCTCTCCCCCTCAAACTGATTTTCTTATACCCCCTTTACAAATTTCTTCTTTTCTCCTCCTGTAAGATGGACTTGCCCCAAGAGACTGTGACATGGATTTTCCCGCTAACCATGATGTTGACCAGAGCAGTCTGTTTCGGTGAGAGTACCAGTGAGGTCGAGAAAGGATCCAGAAAGGTCCTGATGACTGAGACGGAGGTGTAAATTTCCAATAGCAACCCAATCACCAAGCAAAGGCGAGTACCGGGCACGATCTAACAACCATGTTATTTGTAAACAACTGTGAAGGAATGTTAGTTCAAAAAGAAAGTTGTATCTGTAGGCTCTGTAACAAAGTAATGCCAATCCAGTTTTAATATCCATATGGACCGGCATCCATTGAGTGACTATCACTCCTTAGTGGGTAATGTGTTAAATAAGACCGATTGTTGGGTATGCTCTCAAGTACCTCAGGGACACAGCAAATCAGGGCTAGTACCATTTCCTTTAACGTTAGGGGAGGTACTTGAGCTAAGTGGTGGGAGACCGGTGGACCGGAGGTTTAACATCTCCAGCCCTCCTAGTTTGAAGCTCCACCAATACCATGTGGATAGGTCCCTCTTATGTTTTAACATCTCCAATCCCAGAAAACCGGGAAATTGGGAAGTGTCATGGAGCAACCTTACCATGACCTTTTCACACAGAGCAGATAGAATGCCTACAGATACAGAGCTCGTACGCCACATAGCCAGTAGAGGAAAATCTTTCCGGTATCGATATACCTTAGGGAATAGGATTACTAGAGTTGGAGAGGTATCACCAGGATACTGTGCACATATCGTACAAACCGATACGTGCATTAAGCAGTTGGAAGAATTAGGGTCAGGAGATTTCACCTGGAAGGTTTGTAACATGGTCATGTCCTTCTCCGTCCCTTATGTTCTCCCCGATGATGCATATTTCATATGCGGGAGAAAGGCGTACAAATGGCTTGCCCCAAACTCTGAAGGATTGTGTTATATTGGAAAAGTATTGCCTGAAGTGATGACTGTTACACATGACAAAATGAAGGACATACACCGTGGTGCCCAAGCTCCTTATACTCACACTCATTACGAGCACCGAGTTAAAAGACAACTGTCAGAAAGGTTAGAGCATCCGGCCTCTGATCTTATCCATGAATCCACCGGGATTCAGGTTCTGGTAGCGTTAGATTTCACTCGTACCGCTCGGGGAGTGATGAATTATAGATACATTTCCGCACTCGCCAATTTGTTAGATAATATCACTGAAATGTATGATGACACGTTTAGATACACTGGAAGAGAACTTCAAGCTTATAAAACAGAACTAGTTCAGCATAGGATGGTTCTTAATTATCTTACAGCAGTAACAGGCGGATATTGTGTTACATTGGCAACACAGTACGGCATAAAGTGTTGCACGTATATCACAAATAGCACCGAGGATCCGGTAGAGGTCATAGACCAAAAGATGGACGATATTCTCCAATTGAAGTGGGAATTTCGTCGAAAACACAATCTCACCCTTGCTGCTGTAGGTAATGAGCTGACTGGTTGGGTGTCATGGTTGAACCCGCGAAATTGGTTCTCCGGTTTAGGAGAGTGGGCTCAAGGAGTCATAATGGATGTTGGAAAGTTTCTACTATGTATCTTAGGTGTCGTTATATCGATTGGATTGATATTTAGATGCGGGCAGGCTTTAATGAGGTGCAAACAAAGTACAAAAGTGATGAGCTTGAGGAGTGAGGAAACTGTAATTAACCTGGATTTGATTTATGACCCAATGATAGAAACCAGAATGTGATGAAAATGCGATTATACGGTCCGTTTCTTTCACCTGTTTTTCTGCTTTTCTCCAAGATACAAAGACCCCCTTGGACGAGGAAGCTGACGAGACGAGATGTATACAGACAACGGATTGACCAAAGAAGAAGATTTGACAACTTTAAATATGGACACTTGATGAACTTTGCCATAGATCCCCAGTTTCCCTAGTATCTTTAAACTCACGCTAGCCCAACATTTTTGTAAATCTGATGGCTCAGACAAAGCTATTTGCTCATGCCTAAGGAGCAATACAGCGCAAAGAAGACGACTCTCAACAGATACCGAAAACAACTTCGACGACAGATGTACATTTCCCTGACATAGAATATCATTGCATTTTCCATAAGTGTTCTTTATCTTCATCTCTACAACCCTCAGGTAATGACACACATAGACGATAGGGAATACAGGCACAGATATCAGCAACCACATACCTCCCCCATTCATGTATCATCAACTAAAATGTGCTCCCCCATTTTGTTACAACCACAGCCGAAATGAGCTCGGTAAAGTTTGACAGCCCATCCACAGACCCTTAGTACGGGATAAGAAGGAATTCAAATGTATACTTCGCAATACCTCGAAGCTTGATGTACAACACGTACGGCACGATGATACATGACCCCCCAAACATGGATTCATACACACATGCTTCTGCTATCTCACTAGGTCATACCCTCTTCACACCTTCTCCTCTCTCCTCCCTTACCCAACCATTGAAATGTATTAACCCCTGACATATATTTTTCTCTTTTTGAAATGTTTTAGGAAGTGGCAGTTATTGGTGACTGCCAAAGGGTGGACTGTCAAAGTCAAAAATATTACATAGAGAGACCATATAAACTGCACACATATAAGTCGCTATACTTGCAAATATGCGCAGCGAGCACAGCAATATATGGAAACACACGCATTTGCTCGGACATGGCACAGAGATGGATTCGGCACTTGTTTCATACAGTACATGGTTATAATAATGAACAGCACCAGACATCATGGAGATTTAGAATTGGCTAATGAATTAATGTCATGGATGTGTATCATTCGAACCGAACCAGATAAACACATCATGTTTGGTATTGAAGCAAGCAGAATCAGGTGTGGGTTAGTTTGAGGCCTGTTGTGTTGTTGTGGGACATTGCAGCGGATAGATATGATTATATGTATAAAAGCTAAGATCATATTGTTAGAACAATATGATGCTCAAGACAACCTTTTACTAAGTTTTCAGGGCTGAACCTGATTAGCATATACAAAGAGAATGGTGACTCAATACAAAGGAGAAAGAAAGACCCCTCCCCCAGGTACTGGTCAAACAGGAAGGTAGTGGTCAGGTGTGGCCTCAGAGAACAGATGTAATGTAGCTACACTCACAGACACACACACAGCTACCTGGCACCAAGCAGCATGGCGGCTGAATCCCCAGGACATCTTCCAAACTAAAGGCTAAGTATTGAACTTCACATGGCTAGATAAGGAAACAGACAGATTGCTTTCTAGTTTAAATAGGATATTGTAACTTGGTTGTGTGATTGTTGGGTGTTTGTGGATACTCTGTGAAGTCTGTGATAAATTGGAACAGTATACAATCTGTAGCATAATATTTGTGGTATTTGTTTGCCAATGGAGATTTAAAATAGATTGTGCTGGTTAGTTATAATATATATATCCTGTTAATCATAAATACCACCATGCAGTTACGTTTGTGTTAATTACATTGTGATCTGGTCTTGTGATGAATATGCTCTGGTTATTGAGATACTGAAGTTGTTTGGGATGTGAAATTATGAGATGGTTCTAGGAAGTTGGATTACATTGTGAAAGGTGTTTTAGATGGTTTGGAATTGTAAAATCAGAACATATGCATTGTTTTGAGGCTTGGACATTTTGGAAGAAAATGGAGTCTTGTGTTTTCTGCTATGTGATTGTGGTTTAGTATAGAGTGCCATGTGTTTGGACCTGCAAATCTAAAATGGCTGCTGCTGGATGTCTTCCCCTCCCCCTTTCAGCCATGTGGTGTGGTCTTTGGAATCAAGTGGAGGTTTCTCAAAATGGAGTCTAGCTTCCATCCCATGCTGTATTCAGCATTGACTAACTGCGCAGCGATTGTCTCTCACATGTGTAGTTTTATCTGCAACCATGTTGTCTCTTATTTAATGATATCATGAGCCATTTCTCTCTATCTCTCTCTTCTTCTCTTCCCCTTCCATTTTCCCATAAATAGTAATTGTATTGTATTGTATTTCTTGTGTAGTTATCTGGTTAGGTAGTCTCTGTTATATTGTAGTGTATCATTTGTACTGTTATCCCCTTTTACAAGTATATTAGATATAATACAGTTAATAGGCTTTGGAACCTAAACCAGTATCTGTGTATTTTCTATAGTGTTAAGTGTTCACTTGAGCGTCGGTGACGCTCAAGCAGCTTTGTAGTTAGTCAGGTTACACAAGGTTGCATTTACACCCTGTACTCACATTAAGGTATTCAGTGTATTTCATTGGTATAAGGTTTTAACATAAAGGTATAGCGTTGTGAGCGTCTGCGCCGCTGGTGACCTCCTCGTGGTCTCGAGCGTATGCTACGCCATAGCGAATCATTCCCCTAGACATAGCCAATAACGTGTCCTGTGATCACTGGGCCGTGAGCGAACGTGACGCTTGAGCGTCTCGCCTACGGCTGAGCGATCGCTACGCCAATAGCGTACCATTACGGTACTTCTTGAGCAAACAGCGTACAGTGTTCTTAGCTTCATAAAGGGTTGTTTATACGACAAGGAATTTAGCATTGTCAGTTCTCACACGGGCCTAGGGCCTGCCCCTCTCTCAGTGCTATGGCTTAACCACATGACTATTCACCTTGCTGGCTTTCTGCCTGCCTTCCAACCCTCCTAATACCCAGCACAGGATTAATAGTGGGGATGATGGAAACAGTCCCAGGCCTCCATGTAGAAATAGGCCCATTAGCAAGGGCATAGAGTGGCAAAGCTAGTGTTATGGAAAACAGAAGGGATGGACTGATTGTGAATTATTTTGTCCCCCCAAAATAGGCTCAGATTTATCAAGCTTTGGAGAGTGATGAATAGCACGGTTATAAAGTACCAGCCAATCAGCTCCTAACTGTCATTTTTCAAACACATCATGTGGCATGGAAGTTAGGAGCTGATTGGTTGGTACTTTATCACCGGGCAAATTTATCTCTCTCCAAGGCTTGATAACTCTGGACCATAGTGATCATCCACTTGGCCCCTGGTGGTGGCAGTATACTGCTGAATTGATGATGGCACCACCTGTCTATCGCCATATTGAGGCACCATGTGACCACTCTATTTCCTGATCACACGGTCTGCCCTTAACCTCTGCTCCTCCCCCTAAATCCCTGACTGCTTAGGTCAGCACCTAGCTATGTGCATTCCCCCTTCCAGTATGTATGTGTCTTCCCTATGTGTGTCTGTCATTCTTTCCTCACTGTTTGTGTGGGTCTGACTCCCTTGGGGGTTGAATAAAATAGTAATAGAGGGCCCTTTGACACAGTCTAATGATGAAACGCATTCAGGCGTGGCCTGGTGAAGCTGTCCTTGAGTGATCCGGCTCTCCTGTAACCTGAGCAGGTGTGGCTTTGGTGGTCGGCAGCGTGAGGTGTGTAGGTGAAATAGATGTGTGATGGAAATTGCCTGGATATGAGTAAATATACCACGTGGTAACCAGCCCAAAAAGTTCTATGTTTGGTACTAGTTGTTCTTAAGTTTGAACACATTTTATTGAATTGTGTATGTGAATAAATACTTTTAAAGCAATATGAAGCCTCCCCCCCATCTTTGTTAGTCATTCTCTAATATATATATATATATATATATATATATAGGCAAAAAATGGAAACATGCAGCGGCACTCAGAGACTGATCCCAAAAGTTAAAGTGCAAAAGTAGATTTCTTTAATCCATAAAAAGCAGCAACACAAAAGGTGACCAACGTTTCGGGGCGCTAACGTCCCTTTGTCAAGGTATCACCTTGACAAAGGGACGTTAGCGCCCCGAAACGTTGGTCACCTTTTGTGTTGCTGCTTTTTATGGATTAAAGAAATCTACTTTTGCACTTTAACTTTTGGGATCAGTCTCTGAGTGCCGCTGCATGTTTCCATTTTTTGCCTACATTTACCATTCCAGAGGGCACCGGAGCAATATATTCGGGGTGAGTGCCAGCTCTTCTTGAAATTTATATATATATATACACACAGAGTAAAAACCACAGCACTCACCGCACCAGAAGCGGGGCACAGCTATGCACTTACCACTCACAGGGTGGGGTGCATGTAACACTGCACTCTCCACCACAGAAGCGGGGTACACAGCTGTACTTACCACTCACAGGGCGGGGTGCATGAAGCCCATGACCACATCGCTCTAATAAATACAAACAGAGAACCCAGCACTCACCAAAGTAAACTCACTTATCCTCAACAATTCAATAAATAAATGATGGGGGTTTAGTTGGTGGATTGGCCAATGCACGGAAGCCTGTATACCGATTCAAGGTACCCCACCTTCATACAGGTCCTACACTATCACAGAGTCTTAAAACCTGACTACCACACTGCTGCATCATCTGCCTGCTAGATGTAATGTGTACCTGCCACAGACTTTATGGCTTTTAAAGGCACACTAGTCACCTATTGCACTGGCTCAAAGATGATTGCTAAAAAACAGCTGAGACAGGTTCAGGATAATAAAGTCCACACAGGGGTGCATGAGAAAGCTAGTGGCCACGGTTAATAAGAGCTAACCATAGATTAACCCCTTCATATACACACAGAGTAAAAACCACAGCACTCACCGCACCAGAAGCGGGGCACAGTGGTAAGTGCATAGCTGTGCCCCGCTTCTGGTGCGGTGAGTGCTGTGGTTTTTACTCTGTGTGTATATGAAGGGGTTAATCTATGGTTAGCTCTTATTAACCGTGGCCACTAGCTTTCTCATGCACCCCTGTGTGGACTTTATTATCCTGAACCTGTCTCAGCTGTTTTTTAGCAATCATCTTTGAGCCAGTGCAATAGGTGACTAGTGTGCCTTTAAAAGCCATAAAGTCTGTGGCAGGTACACATTACATCTAGCAGGCAGATGATGCAGCAGTGTGGTAGTCAGGTTTTAAGACTCTGTGATAGTGTAGGACCTGTATGAAGGTGGGGTACCTTGAATCGGTATACAGGCTTCCGTGCATTGGCCAATCCACCAACTAAACCCCCATCATTTATTTATTGAATTGTTGAGGATAAGTGAGTTTACTTTGGTGAGTGCTGGGTTCTCTGTTTGTGTATATATATATATATATATATATATATATATATATATTGGGATTGGTATGTGATCCCAGCGGATGGGATGCTAGTGGTCAAAATATCGATGTCGGAATCCCGATGTTCATGATCCCGACAAAGGTGAGGTAAGTGTACACAGCTTGCGATACGGATGCGCGGCCCCGCGGGGTCGGCATCACAAGAAATAAATAGACTGTGCAAGCAAGTCAATCTTGACTATCAAGTCCAAAGTATAGTATAGTCAAAATCGCAGATAGCCAATATAGCACCGTGTGTATAGACAATATCGGTGCTTCTGGGAGAAACTCTGGGAGAGTTGAAGGGAAACGCATAGTACAAATCGGGCATAGACAATATCTCACCGTGTGTATGTACCTTAACCCTAACCCTTCCCCTTAGTACCTAACGCTACCCCATCCCCCTCCAGGTAATGCCCAGATGTCGGTATCCTGGTGTGGGGATGTGGGGATGCTAACCTGGTCGGGATTGAAATCGTCTGTATTTATTTAGACTGCCGGGATCTTGAACGTATACCATATATGTGTAAA
Source organism: Pseudophryne corroboree (assembly GCF_028390025.1). Classification (NCBI taxonomy): domain Eukaryota; kingdom Metazoa; phylum Chordata; class Amphibia; order Anura; family Myobatrachidae; genus Pseudophryne; species Pseudophryne corroboree. The sequence goes on along the minus strand of NC_086447.1, from coordinate 56,050,708 downwards.
ATCTCCTATATAATAGCCCTGTGACTCTGTGCCTGGGTTTCTAACGCTGGGCGTGGCTAGGAGCTCTCATTGGGTTAGTGGCAGGTCTATCACACCCAGCCCACAGCTGATTGGGCGAGAAACGCCCTCCCACACAGGTTACATCCAATGGGAGGCTCTGCCCTTTGCCTGCTGTGTTTTCACAGAGCAGGATTAGCAATGGGACTGATGGAGCTGCAGCTCCAGCCCCACACCCCAAAATAGTCCCACTGCATCTGCAGCAACATACCCTCCAACAATTTACACATAAACAGTGATACACATTCGCAAAGGGGGCGTGGCCACGGGTACAGCTGCATGGCCATGCCCCTTTTCTTATACTTTCAATGGAAGCTTGGAGAGTCAAAAATGGTACAGACCATAAAAAAAGGGACTGTACCTGCCATCTGCAGCAAGTCTCTGTGCTGTAGATAGGGAAAATAAAACACTTTTACTGCAGCGTCCTATGTCCTGCTGCTAGTCCACCTGCCCCCTCCACCATCAACAATCCCCACTCCCTAGCCGCAGCGCAGGTGGAACAAAAGCTGCTGCGGCCACCGGCATAGATGTGTATGCAAGCGGCGCAGCGGAAGGCTTTCATAGCCCTCCCTGCGCCGCATACTCTCTGAGCCCCGGAGCCTGCTCTGCGCGTGATGTCACAGAAGTGCCTCCCAGCCACAGCCACGCCCAGATCCCCAGAGGCCCTGACTCCGCAACACCGCACCTGGGCTGCCGGCCTGGAAGCCCCGAGATGGCTAATGTAACGGATAGAGGGGGTGATATCGCGGAGGATAATGTCTGGGCGCTGAATCAATGTAAAAGGTCACAGTGCTGTGTAGTGCAGTGGGTGTGCAGTCAGGGCCGGTGCTAGGGTGTTCGGCTGCCCCCTACAAACTAATAATTTGCACCCTTGCATACTAAACAAACGAACAGCGCACATAATACCCCCTGTATTAGAGACACTTACACATGTAATGCCCCCTGTACCAGAGACGCTTACACATGTAACCAGTGACGCTTACACATGTCATGCCACCCTGTACCAGTGACGCTTACACAAGTAACACCCCCTGTAGCAGTGACGCTTACACACGTAACGCCTCCTGTACCGGTGACGCTTACACACGTAACGCTCCCTGTACCAGTGACGCTTACACACGTAACACCCCCTGTACCAGTGCCGCTTCACACGTAATGCCCCCCTCTACCAGTGACGCTTATACACGTAACGCCCCCCTGTACCAGTGACGCTTACACACGTAACGCCCCCTGTACCAGTGACGCTTACACACGTAACGCCCCCTGTACCAGTGACGCTTACACACGTAACGCCCCCTGTACCAGTGACGCTTACACACGTAACGCCTCCTGTACCAGTTACGCTTACACACATTATGCAGCAGTCACACATACACACACATACACACACAACAGACACATATATATATATGAAAAGGAAAAAGGTTCTAGTGGGAGCCAATACGCCTTTAGAATAACTATGTTTAAAAGCTTTTATTCATACACAAACAGACGACATTTACAACTTAAACATTCGTCTTAGGTACAAATTACTAAAATTTCAGTAAAATGATGTAACAATCTTATATAAACACATATTTCAATTGATGTGAGGAGTTTACAATCAGGTGATCACAATCAGAAATTTAAAGAGATATATCTCCAACCAGATGCTTGTGGTGAAGGCTTTATGAATCCGAAATCGCAAAATCCAACGCGTTTCATCCGTTAGGACTTCATCAGCGGTTAACAATCTAATCTCATCAGGGATAATGGAACCCTATAGTCCACCTCGGCTTCAATTGGTATCACCAAAGAGGACTTAAATAAATTCCCAATCCTGAACAACACTGCTCCTTTTTACTGGGACATGCACCACCTCACAGGATCACAACCACAAATGAGAGGCAGTATGGGGCATCTTTTTATACCTCCCATCTAACTCCAACCTAAATTGTCATTTTCTGTTATGATGAAATCTATTTAGATACCATAATAATTGAAAACATACTTGTGATTGGATGTAACTTTGAGAACCCTAACCATTCATAATCAGTGGTAATCCAATCTATTATAAGATCTGATTGTTAACCCCTGATGAAGTCCTAACGGACGAAACGCGTTGGGTTTTGCGATTTCGGATTCATAAAGCCTTCACCACAAGCATCTGGTTGGAGATATATCTCTTTAAATTTCTGATTGTGATCACCTGATTGTAAACTCCTCACATCAATTGAAATATGTGTTTATATAAGATTGTTACATCATTTTACTGAAATTTTAGTAATTTGTACCTAAGACGAATGTTTAAGTTGTAAATGTCGTCTGTTTGTGTATGAATAAAAGCTTTTAAACATAGTTATTCTAAAGGCGTATTGGTTCCCACTAGAACCTTTTTCCTTTTCATATCTACTCTTTATACCCCGTCTGACAGAGGGTATTTCTTAGTGGTTTGAGACTAGTGGTATAGCGCAGATAAAAGGTTACTTTTTGTTTTAAAACATATATATATATATATATATATATATACAAACACACACACATACATACTGTACATACATTACACACATACACAGTCACTCATATATACAGTATACACAGACACTGTATATACACACACACACTCACTCACTGTCTTTCCAGACACTTATCTAATGAAGTCTGGCTGGCCGAAGCTGTAGCAGCTCATCCTCCTGTTGCAGCATGGTCCCGTCTAGCTCCGCCCCCTTTGGCTCCCACCCGGCCCCTAATGTCACACAGGGGAGGGGAGGGGGAGAGGAGGCTTTGTGCTACCGGTGCTGAGGGGGAGAGGAGGTTTTGTGCTTCCGGCACCGCTGCATGTGTGACAGCACCCGGCAGCAGCAGCAGGGATAGCAGCAGCTCACCACAGGGATGCAGAGCAGGGAGAACGCCTCTCCTTCCTGGTGCCTCCCTGCACTACATCCCTTTGCTGAGCAGCTAGCGCCGGCCCTGTGTGCAGTGTCACTGACACTGACACTGCACAGCACTCTCACCTTTTACATTGATTCAGCCAGTCACTCATTTCTTCCAGCCAGTCACTATTGTTAGCACCAGTGTCCCAACGCGCCGCATTACAGGGAAGTAGACACACTAAATAAACTACAGCTCCCAGCAGCCCTTAGCGCCGAGGCATTCCGGCCCATAGGGCTGCTGGGAGCTGTAGTTTATTGCGTACATCTTCTTCCCTGTAATGTAGCGCATTTGGACACCGGCCCTAACAATAGCGACTGGCTGCTGTGCGAGTCTCCGGGAGAGCCACTGCCAAAGGCAGGACAGCAGCTTAGCTGCTGACAGGAGGAGAAGCAGGATAAGCATTACCCGCCCCTCCCCCACTCACAGTACCTCCGGGCTCCATCCGCTGCACCCCCACACACCCCCTCCAGCACCTGCGGTAGCTCCGCACCCCCTCACCCACCCACAGCAACCCTGCACCCGTACCTCCCACCGCATCTGCCCCTCCCCCACCCGGGGCAACCCCGCAACTGCTCCTCCCCCACCCGCAGTGGCTACGGACCACCACCCGCGGCACCCACGCACCCCCCCACCTGCGGCACCAGCCCCTCCCCCACCTGCTGCACCACCACAACCACCCCTCCCGCGGCACCCCAGGATCCCATCCGCCTTTTCCCCGCACCCCCTACTCCCCCAACCAAAGCACCTACTAGGTGATTCACCAGGCCCTGCGTGCGCTGTTCAGTTCAATGTAGTCACTCAGTGTATTGTGCTGCATCAGTCCAGGCAGTCACAGTGTTGGTGTTCTCTGCTGCCCAGTGCCGTAACTAGGTGTGTGCGCTGTGTGCATTGCACACAGCGCACTTGTGATAGGAGTGCATCAGATGCGCCTTGTCCCCGTTTGGCTGTCCTACCCTGCGAGTGTACCATGCCACAGCACCAACCCCGGCTGCTCCGTTGCAAGGCAGTCTCCTCCTCCGCTCCTCGAACAGCCCTGGTGGTCTAGTACTTCTGTGCCTCTCTGTGCTGTGCGAGTGTCGCGCGGCGCCTGTCAGCGTCCAGAGGCAGAGCTGGGAGTGCCGCGGCTGGCAGAGTCCTCCTCGTCGCCCGCTCAGTGGATATAGAGGGCTCCGCTCAGACCTGCGCGGCTGTTGACTGAGGGTAAGGGACTACACTACACTATACTACACTACACTACACTACACAACACTACACTACACTATACTACACTTCACTACACTATATTACACTACACTTCACTACACTACATTACACTACACTACACTACAGTATATTACACTACACTTCACTACAGTACACTACACTACACTACACCACAGTACACTTCACTACACTACACAAGGTAGGGGGGAGGTGGTGAAGGGGGAATCTGCCTGCCGTACTGTGTTAAAGGGGGACTCTGCCTGCCATAATGTGTAAATGGGGGAGCGATCCTTCCGTAACGTCTAAAAGGTGGACTCTGCCTGCCGTAACGTGAAAAGGTGGACGTCTGCTGTAATGTGTAAAAGGGGACGCTGTCTGCCGTAATGTGTGAAAAGGGGACGTTGTCTGCCGTAATGTGTAAAAAAGGGGACGCTGTCTGCCGTAATGTGTAAAAAGGGCACGCTGTCCGCCGTAATGTGTAAACAGGAGGCGCTGTCTGCCGTAATGTGTAAAAAGGGGACGCTGTCTGCCGTAATGTGTAAAAAGGAGGCGCTGTCTGCCGTAATGTGCAAAAAGGGGACGCTGTCTGCCGTAATGTGTAAAAAGAGGACGCTGTCTGCTGTAATGTGTAAAAAGGGGGATGCTGTTTGCCGTAATGTGTAAAAAGGGGACGCTGTCTGCCGTAATGTGTAAAAAGGGGACGCTGTCTGCCGTAATGTGTAAAAAGAGGACACTGTCTGCCGTAATGTGTAAAAAGGGGGATGCTGTCTGCCGTAATGTGTAAAAAGGGGACGCTGCCTGCTGTAATGTGTAAAAAGGGGACGCTGTCTGCCGTAATGTGTAAAAAGGGGACGCTGTCTGCTGTAATGTGTAAAAAGAGGCTCTACCTGGTGTAGTGGCGCTACTGTGCAGCGTAATTTGAATAATGGAGACTACTGTGCACCATTATGAATTGGTATTTTTTTGTGGCCACACCCCTTTCCCGTGAAGCCACGCCCCTATATTTTTTGCACGCGCCTATGGCGTGCACTGCCGCCGGTTTACGTTAAGGGGGGGGGGGGGGGCGATGTCGTTTCTTGCACACTCCACTAAAATGTCTAGTTACGGCACTGCTGCTGCCATATATACAGTGTAGCTTGCTGCCATATATCCAGTGTAGCTGTAAAGTGGGGCTGTGTTGTGCAGATCAGTCCAGTGTAGTCACTCAGTGTATTGTGCTGCATCAGTCCAGGCAGTCACAGTGTTGGTGTTCTCTGCTGCCATATATCCAGTGTCCTGTGTCATCAGTAATTCCAGTGGCGATATACGCTGCTGCTGCTATAGATATCCACTGCTGCAGTATAACAAATTACAATTATATTATTATTAAAAAGCTGTTGGGATGCATCAGACCAGTGGTAGTGTGTGTCCAGTGTCATCAGTAATTCCAGTGGCGATATACGCTGCTGCTATATATATCCACTGCTGCAGTATAACAATTGTAACAACCTGTTAGGCTGCATCAGACCATTGGTAGTGTCCTGTGTCATCAGTAATTCCAGTCATTCCTGTGACGCATATTGTCTGTTATAACTCCCAAAAAATAATGGAGAACCACTTCCTCCTAGTATTGTAGCTACAGCCACTAGCCATAGACAATGAAATACCATCAACGTCGTCTGCCAAGGCCGATGCCCAATGTGATAGTAGAGGGCGTGTAAAATCCAAAAAGCCAAAGTTCAGTAAAAAGAACCCAAAAAAGAAATTTAAATGGTCTGAGGAGAAACGTAAACTTGCCAATATGACATTTACGACACAGAGTGGCAAGGAACGGCTGAGGCCCTGGCCTATGTTCATGGCTAGTGGTTCAGCTTCACATGACGATGGAAGCCCTCATCCTCCCGCTAGAAAAATGAAAAGACTTAAGCTGAAAAGAGCACAGAAAAGAACTGTGTGCTCTGAGCTGGTATCACAAATCCCCAAAGAGAGTCCAATTGTGTCGGCGGGTGCGATGCCTGACCTTCCCAACACTGGACTGGAAGAGGTGGCTTCTTCCACCATTTGCACGCCCCCTGCAAGTGGGGACGAATTAATACTCAGTGAGGAGGATGTACACGGTGAAAGGGGTGAGGAATCGGAGGATGATGATGAGGTGACATCTTGTAGAGTCAGTTTTTGCAAGGAGAGATTGATTGCTTCTTTTTCGGTGGGGGTCCAAACAAACCAGTCATTTCAGCCACAGTCGTGTGGCAGACCCTGTCGCTGAAATGATGGGTTTGTTAAAGTGTGTATGTCCTGTTTATACAACATAAGGGTGGGTGGGAGGGCCCAAGGACAATTCCATCTTGCACCTCTTTTTCTTATTTGCATCATGTGCTGTTTGGGGACTAGTTTTTTTTGTGCCATCCTGTCTGTAACTGCAGTGCTACTCCTAGATGGGCCAGGTGTTTTTGCCGCACACTTGTGTCGCTTAGCGTGGCCATCCAGCTACCTAATTGCACCTCTTTTTCTTCTTTGCATCATGTGCTGTTTGGGGCCCTTTTTTTTATATATATATCTGCCCTCCTGTCTGCCAATGCAGTGCCACACCTAGATGGGCCTAATTGTTTGTGTCGCTTGGCTTAGTCATACAACTACCTCATTGCAATTATTTTTCTTCTTTGCATCATGTGCTGTTTGGGTACTAGTTTTTGAATAGTGCCATCCTGTCTGACACTGCAGTGCCACTCCTAGATGGGCCAGGTGTTTGTGCTGGACACTTGTGTCGCTTAGCTTAGTCATACAGCCACCTCGGTGCAACTTTTAGGCCTTAAAACAATATTGTGAGGTGTGAGCTGTTCAGAATAGACTGGAAATTAGTGGAAATGATTGTTATTGAGGTTAATAATACTGTAGGAGCAAAATTACCCACAAATTCTGTGATTTTAGCTGTTTTTATGTTTTTTTTTTCCTTTTCAAAAATCATCCAGATCCAAAACCAGAACCAAAACACGAAAGGGTGGTTTTGGCAAAACCAAGCCAAAACCAAAACACGAAAATGGAATTAGAACCAGCCGCACATCTCTAATATATATTCCACAACACAGAGGCACTCCCGGACTTGGCATAAATTCAACATTTCGGGGTGCTCCCCCCGTCATCAGGGGACACACAGTAAACAAAGTTCCTTGGTTCGCTAATCAATTCAAATTTTAAATGTCCGTATGTAAAGCTCTTTGAATGCCATCTTAAAATCTTTTTATGGTATGCACATCCAAATAGTAAACATGGGAAATGTCCTGTGGAAATATCCTCTCACCAAAAGAGTCCATCCAAAAACAAGGCCAAATGGTAAATGATACCAAAGTATTTATTCACAATTAAAAGATAAATCCAGTATTAAAAAATACCATCAGCTGTTTACATTCACATAAAATCAGTAGGCCTAAAGTCAATAGAGGAGAGATGTTTAAAAGATGTTAAACAACTCCACCTTCACCATACCTATGCGTTTCGTCCATATGACTTCTTCAGGGGTAGGTATCTTAAAAGGATGGGTGGACAAAAACTTTGATCAGTATTGAAAGAGGGCATAGTTTTGGGGATTGGTGAATACACATACCAAAGAATAATTAGAGGTAAGGGATTCAAGTGGAGCTTGTCTCAATTAGTAATATTCATTGGGGGAGATTCAAATGTTTGAAAAGTCGGTTGGGTGTCAGTTTTTTCCAGTCTATTACATAGGAAAAAAACAGACACCCAACTGACTTTTCAAACATTTGAATCTCCCCCATTGAGTCCATTTATATCTCCATTGAATGGTTCTTTTTCTCCAAGCCAGCTTGGACCTACTAAGGCCCCTTGGAAAAAAATTGTTGATTTTTAGGCCATAAAATAAGCTTTTAATTGGATACTCAACATATATTAGAGAAGAGCAGGATCGGTTTCCTAGAAGCCGAACCCTCCTGAATTTCCGCATTATAACTAGGGGGGTCATTCTGACCCGTTCGCTCGCTGTGTTTTAACGCAGCAGAGCGAACGGGTCCCTGCTGCACATGCACCGGCGCCGTAGTGCGCCGGCGCATGCCAGACGGCCGAAGGCCTAGCAGGGATGCGATCGCCTATGCCTGATTGACAGGCAGAGGCGATCGCTGGGCGGGAGGGGGCGGAATGGCAGCATTTGGCAGCCGTTTCGTGGGTTTGGTCTGGCCAACGCACGCGCAGTCGCTGCGGGCCGGGGAGCGATGAGTAGCTCCCGGCCAGCACGCTAAAGCTGCGCTGGCTGGGAGCTACTCTTGAAGTGCAAAGGCATCGCGGCTGTGCGATGCCTTTGCACTTCTGCGAGGGGGGGCCTGGGCTGACATGCAGGGCGGGCTAGCCCTGTGCTGGGCGTCCCCCCGCATGTCAGGGAAGAAGATCGTAGCTGTGCTAAATTTAGAAACAGCTACGATCAACTCGGAATGACCCCCTAGATCCGAGTTCTGGCCTCAGGTCTTCCTGCCAAGCACGGATCTGAAAATGAGGCAAAATGTAATCTTCCTGGTGTTGGATCTCACGTGTTTTGGATTGCATTATAGTCCCCCCATTTCACACAGGACACTGGACGCTGAGGGTGTGGTACTGTGGGTTCTGTGAGTGACTGTGAGTTTAACCCTTTATGACCCCTTGTCCATTTAAATGGACATAATTTAAAAATAAAATGGTTGTGTAGAGTGTGTTGTGATGACGGTTGCCATTCAAATCCCTATGTCTATTTAAATGTATGAAAATACTGAGAAATTGTTTCGGCACATGGCAGCACTGGCTTGTAATGGCCGCTGTGAGTTTAAAAATGGCTTAACCTAGAAAGATCGTCACGGGGAAAGTATCCACCTTTACAAGTAAAACAACATACTTTATCAATCACATTTAGGCAAAATCATTAAGCGAACAGTAATTGGAGTTGCTAGAGTATCAAAATATCGAATTAGAATGAATCGAAATGTTTTGGTGTGCGAGCTACAATGCTAGCAAATTGTTGTCATTAAGATGGACATTGGGTCTAAATGACCAAACCATATTTTTTGGGGTTACTTAGGGCCTCAGTCATCTACCTTACCAGTGTCATCACTGGGATACAATAGAATCATGGGTCATAAAGGGATAATGATACTGTAATGTAACATTTCTCTAAAATTCCCTTAAGAAGTTTGCATACCTCTAACTATGTGTTTAGTAATCTAGGCTCCGTAGGATGAGAATGTGTTACATACTGAGTCTGACTTACCATAGTGCTCCCATATATCATTAGTAATCTAGGCTCAGTAGGCTGATAATGTGTTACATACTGAGTCTGATTTACCGTAGTGTTCCCATATATCATTAGTAATCTAGGCTCAGTAGGCTGAGAATGTGTTACATACTAAGTATGACTTACCGCTGTACTCCAATATATCATTAGTAATCTAGGCTCAGTAGGCTGAGAATGTGTTACATACTAAGTATGATTTACCGCTGTACTCCCATATATCATTAGTAATCTAGGCTCAGTAGGCTGAGAATGTGTTACATACTGAGTGATTTACCATAGTACTCCCAAATATCATTAGTAATCTAAGATCAGTAGGCTGAGAATGTGTTACATACTGCGTCTGATTTACTGTATTGCTCCCATATATCATTAGTAATCTAGGCTCTGCAGGATGAAAATGTATTACATACTGAGTCTGATTTACCATAGTACTCCCATTTATCATTAGTAATCTAGGCTTCATAGAATGAGAATGTGTTTCATACTGAGTCTGATTTACCATAGTGTTCCCATATATCATTAGTAATCTAGGCTCAGTAGGCTGAGAATGTGTTACATACTAAGTATGACTTACTGTTGTACTCCAATATATCATTAGTAATCTAGGCTCAGTAGGCTGAGAATGTGTTACATACTGAGTGACTTACCATAGTACTCCCATAAATCATTAGTAATCTAGGCTCTATAGGATGAGAATGTGTTTCAAACTGAGTCTGATTTACTGTAGTGCTCCCATATATTGTTAGTAATCTAGGCTCAGCAGGCTGAGAATGTGTTACATACTGAGTCTGACTTACCATAGTACTCCCATATATCATTGGGAATCTAGGCTCCGTATGATGAGAATGTATTACATACTGGTCTGATTTACCGTAGTACTTCCACATATCATATACAAATGAATGTCTTTGTTTGTTAGAACAAACAAGTGCAATACACAATCCTATTTCCTTCACAGCAGGTCATATTATTTTTCTGTAAATATCTACAACACATAATCGTTCTTGTTTTTTGTTTTAAACATGTTTTATATTGGAGCATCACATGTGATACAAATCATACTTCACGATAGCGCAATATCAATGGACAATGGCACCAGCAGAACATTAGATAAGAAAAGTGCTATTTTGACATATACAATATAATAGTAACAATATACAATGTCCCCAGCAGATAATAAAACAATAAAATTGCCATCTTTAACTATAACGGAATCCTTGTGGGAAAAATGGAGTGACATTGAAAAAATACAATGGCTGATGGAGCAAGATTTCTCCATCAACGTAAAGCAGCATATGTCAGGTTCAAATAAAGAATATCAAACATAAAAAAACAAATAACAGGGGTTCCATCTCTGGCCCCTCAACATGCCTGCCTCAGGGGGCCTTCTCCCTGCCAGCAGATTCAATTGTTCTTTACAAATGTAAAGCCCTACTTCCAGTGTTAATTGTGATGTGCTACGGCACCTCACACATGCAAACGCCTCTGTATGACTGACAGGCAGAGGCATTGGTGGGGCAGGCGGGGGCGTCGATGTCGCATTTTATGGGTGTCGACGTTGCATTGGAGGGGCTGCTGTATGGACAAAAATAGTGTTCGCACAACTGCAACCCATGCTGAATTGGATCCTTAGTCGCTTGTTTTTCTGTTTTTGTGCTTTGTTTTAGTCAAGATTTAGTCAGTGGGTCTCAGTGGTTTTCATTTTAGTCTAATCTAAGTCATGAAATAAACTGACACCAACAATTACTTTTAGTCAACATTTTATCGACAAATTGACACTGGACTATACGCTGGAGCACTGTGTAACTTAAAAAGGCAAAGCCACTCCAGTAATAAAGGGGCACTGTGTCATCCATTTATATTATTTAAAAAATGCCATTAGGAGCACTGGGTTAACTTAAAGAGGCACTGTGTCATAAAACCCCCATAGAGGCACTGTGGACTGATCGTTGCAGCACTGTGAGGTACTGTGTTACGTTAAAGCAATTTTGGATTTCTACGAGTATGTGTGCTCCCTATACCTGCGGTATCCAATAAAAAAAATGGTTGCAGGGTTTTTAGCGCTGAAAAGAAATATAAAAAAAATGCTCACCTCTCCGGGGGTGTCCTGTGGTCTCCCCTCCATTTTCCAAATGGGACTGGGGCTACATGGGGGTCACACAGACACACACACACACACACAAACAAACAAACAAACACACACTCACTCACTCACTCAGGCACACGCACACTTGCACATACTTACACACTCACAGACACTTATACACACTCATAAGCACTACATACTCACCACTACTGCAGAAGACCCAGCTTCTGATGCTGGAGGAGACACTACCCCAGAAGGTGAGTAACTGCTGACTAATTAAGCTAATTGGAAACTTCCAATAGCCAATCAGACTTGCTTTGGAGGTGCAAGATAAAAGACAAAGTGATTTCTATAGAAATCACCACATCTCATTTTCAGTTGCTAATTGATTACCAAAACCCTGCACCATGAGGTTTTGGTACATTTACCACCCACAATTTAATCTGCCCCTAAGGGTGTCCACGGTTGCTCTGTGTGAGTCTGACATTTGACACTGTACTTTTAGAGGAGCTACATTCCACCATTTCTGTAAATGCGGGGATGAGCAGTAAAGTAAAGATGGTGACATAAAATTGAGGATGCTACTGTGGAAGTGCAAGAGGATGAGGGGGATATTTGTGTATATGAGTTAATGAGAAAGTTGATGATGAGGATGTTGTGTGTGTCAAAGGTTGTCAGCCACCAGTGGCAGCAGTTCTTGCCCATGATATAAAGAAGGCCATTGTCATAGCTGGGCACAAGCCACCTCTTCTGTGTGGAATTATTTTTACCCAAATCCTGAAGTTTGTGAAGCCATCTGTATTGTTTGTGAGGTCAAAGTTAGTAGAGGTAGGGATGTTAACCATCTAGCCACCTCCTTCCTGTTACATAATTTGCAATGAGTTCATGCAAGTTATTTTTCAAAATTGAAAAAATCCTGTAAAATAACAAGCAGACCAGTATCAGAAACCAGCAGTTTGAACAAGCACATGCATTCTCCACCACCGACACCCTCATCATCCACCTCCTCATTAATGATTGGAAGTAGTCTTTCCAAGAAATGTTGAAAAACTAATGTATATTAAAATGAATAATAAATTCTATGAATAAGACCTGTGCCACCAATTACAACAAACAGAAACTTCTTCTGTAATCGTGGATACCAGTGGGGATGAGCAAATATTGTGTAGTGATGATGATGATGATGATGATGATGATATTAACAACAATGAGGAGAATGATAATGAGGATGATATTGAGTTTAACATTCCAAACGTGATGATGAATAACAATACTGTTATACGACTTAAGCCCATTGTGGGAGCCCAAACAAACCAAGCACTTCAGCCAGAAAAGTGGCAGGCACTGTCACTGAAGTGCTTGGTTTGTTAAACTGTGCATGTCCTTTTTAATATACAGTGCCCAAGAACAATTCCATCTTGCACCACAGATGTAGCTACGCCATTTAATGCAGCTTACAGTAATGTGTATGCTCATGCATACACATAGCAGCACAGATGAACACAGATGAACATCAGTAAATAGGTATTCCTGCAGAGAATAGGAAGCAACTCGCTGGAACTTATATGGGCAGATCAAGGAGCCCTGGAGGACCGGACAAAGTTTCTGGACCTATAGCACTGAGGACCTCTGGTGAAGGTTGCAGAATGATCTCTGTTGAAGCTTGGCTGCTTTGAATAAGGACTGAGCACAGAACTGGACTTGAACTGCATTGGACTGCTGCAGGATGTACAGTAGGAAGAACTGGATAAGTTCTGGACTGTGACTTACCCAGACTGGCATCGGTCTGTGACTGAACCGGACTGTGACTGGATCAGACTTACACCGATCTGTGACTAAACCGGAATGGCAACAGACTATGACTGAAACAGACTCGCACGTGGCTGTGACTGAACTGGACTGCAACTGAACTGGACTGGCACCGGACTGCAACTAAACTGGGCTGGCACCGGACTGCAACTGAACTGGACTGGCACCGGACTGCAACTGAACTGGACTGGCACCGGACTGCAACTAAACTGGGCTGGCACCGGACTGCGACAAACAGGCACAGAGAGCTCCTGACACTGGACAGGCTTCTGAACCAAAAAACAGTGTCCTTGGAAACGGACTCAGAACTAGAATTGTGAGAAGCACAGAGAACTAACTCACAGAAAGGTATGTGATAGACGTTGCACTGACTATTTGAGTGTCCCACTGGGAGCCCTGTTATACATGCTGCTGATTCTGGATTGGCCACCACCATCAGTTGACCAAAGATTGGCAGAACTGAAGCTTGCAGCACACCGCTAGAGACCCTGTATTCACTCCTGCAGGCAGTTGTTTGGGATGCTGAACCAGCGGGAAATTGCTGGGAGCCCAAGACCCCTTTGACTTGGCATGACCACAGCGACCGCACTGATAAGCAGTGGGACTTTACTCACAAGTTACTATGAGCTATGACAGCAGAGCCGGCCTTAGGCATAGGCAAACTAGGCAAATGCCTAGGGTATTTGGTATGCTATGGGGCACCAGCAGCTTCTCCTGATTAAAATGATATGCGGCATGCCTATATTCTGTGTGTGACTGCGGCTGTATCTGCATACAAAATGCTACGTTGCGTGTATTCCTGGAAATCACTGTAATGTAGCATTTCGTATGTAGATACAGCTGCAGTTGCACACAGAATATTGGCATCCTAGCCATATAGTAATGCAAATAATATGCATTTTCATAAACAAAAGGCGCCCGACGTTAGCAGAGCTGCCAGCTGACTCATGCCAGGCATCTCCTGCAGAACTAGCGGCGGTGCTAGGGGGCACCAGCCAAAATCTTGCCTAGGGCATCATATTGGTTAGGGCCGGCTCTGTATGACAGTATGGAAGAAAGGGTGAGGGGTAGTATGGCCAGCAGGTCAGCCTCCTTATATTTATTTAGTATGTAATATAGGCTGATTTGGAGTTTGCAGCTCTTAACTTTCTTTGCTTCTCTTTCAACCTATGTCAGGAATCCTTGGCTATTAACATTGTATTCTTCTATTATTTCATTTTCTCTTCTAAGTTGCTGCAAAACAGATAGCATTTGTCATGTTAAATGTCTTTAATTTTCTAAATTAATCAATTAATCAAACAAACAAATCAATTTAAATCAATCAATTAATCTAAACTTTACTGGCCTGCTACTACATACTCCACCTCTATTTCCATATACTTTCCTGGGGCTTTTGTGCTGGTATACGAGGGAGTTTGTCAATGGCTGTCGCTGTATTATTGAGATCTCTATCGCAGGTAGTCACACTAGGAAGCTGGCAGCTGTGGAATATGGTTGGCAATAGGTTTGTTTCTAAGATGATGATTTAAACCACCGCTCTTTGGTTCTGTCTTGTCAGAGAAAGTGATTGGACAATAAGCAATTCTCTACAAATATTGGTCTCTCTTGGAATAATTTTCATTTTAATGTCAACCCACCATATTTAAAATCTATAAAATGACGCCAATATGAACTTTTAAAATAAAATGATCTTGGAGCAGGCCTTCTGCCCTGAAATTTCACTTGCCAGCTTACTACATATGCGACCATCGGCCTTTCCCCATCAGGTCAAAAGCAACATATTACTGACTTCGACTTGCACGGCGTGGAGACAGACACGCTCCAGAAGGGGCATCTCTAGTCATAACACGACCTTCCTTCTCCTGACCCATAACCCGGACTTTTGTGGGACCGCTGTACGATCCACACTGACTGCCCTAGCGACCCAAGATGTCAGGTTGATATACCAGTGGATATGCAGAGACACCGGCCAGGTTCACACATACTCAAACCTCTGTAACAGATTCCCTCAATTCAAAATCCCATTATTTATATATTTTCAAATTCATAGTTACATCAGAAAATCGATAGCCACAATGACTACTGAAGATTGGACTAACGCCCTAGATGTCACTCTGCAGTCGACACCTAGAATACATCACTCCACAGCATTGCTCTACATGTTCATTAAAAAACCTATTGACTGGGAAACCACTCAGACGGGATTGGCAAAATGGTCACCAGACTTCCCATCTATCACTATCTCAACCATGCTTACTGCGTTTAATAGGATCAATAAAACTCTCATATTGACGTCTTACGCTGTGATGAACTATCAAATTTTACATCGTTCCTACATCACACCGAAATTACGGTTCCAAATGGGGGTAGCTTCCGATTCCAAATGTTTCAAGTGTAACGCGATTGATGCCGACATTTACCACTGTCTGCGGAGTTGTCAAGAAGTCCGCAAATTTTGGGGCTTAAAACAAACCTTTGCTGAAGACAAATTGCATATTAGGATAGAGGTCTCCCCGGAATGGGTTATCTGGGACATTAACGGTACATTAAGTACCCCCAAGCTACCTATTGGCCAACATATGTTGTTAACTAAAATAGCGGCAGCTGGTAAGAAAACTATCCTGTCACAATGGATAGCTACCTATTCCCTGTCCCTAGCCTTATTTCTACCGAGACTATCGTATTTATTTCATATGGAATGGCTTGAAATGTTAATTGATAAAGATAATAAAATAGCGAGGTTCTTTGACATATGGCTACCCTATGTGAAGATGCTGGAAGACCTTGTTAAAGCCCCCCTACGACAAGCCATATCTTATACTGAATGGTATAATCTTGAAGTACTTGATCTAGGACACCCACCCTTTTAGAAACAACTACTGAGGGATATTTACTAACCTTTGTCTACCCTAAGTTATTTTTCTTTTTTCTGTACCATGTTGATTATATCGGCCGATTGTTGGCCGACATGTTTTCATGTTCTTTCATCATATGTTGACTTACTGTATGTAAATGTTATACAGCTGTGCAATAAAGCATATTTAAAAAAATAAAATAAATAAAATGATATACAATATATACAGTGGAGCGGGCTATCCAGTGGCCAAATTATCATGAAAAGTGTAAAAAATAATAATCATATACTTAGTGTTTGATTTTATACTTTTCTGAAAGAGGAACCAACCTGAGCAAAACTTTACACTGTGACCCAAATGTAATAGCTCCAATTTGCTGCTCCTGCCACAATTATGCCTTGTGGCTACAGTAATTTGCTGGAATTGCGGCAGGGCCAGCAAATCGGATTCCGGTACATTTGGGCCTATGGGTCATTTACAAGTGTGCATTAAGTGACATCACGTCACACTTGGGCCTCATGTAGACTTGGACGTAAGTGTATTATTCTGCTTTTGAATCTGTAATGCAATTTGCACCTACATTTTTGGCATGAATTGCCTTCAACTTAGCATACGCATTCCCCCCAGTGCCTGTTTTTGAGCCAATGTGCCCACGTTTACTAAAAGCACACGGATCTTGGCATCAAGAATTCTGCTGCAGAATTAGGCATTTCCAGCTAAAAGTGATGTGGACGCCCTCTTGCCCCACAAACTGTTGCAGATGCAAAAGTTAGACTCTCATGACAAGATAACTAAATGAAATTGAAGGGCAGCAGGAGGAGGCAAATTTGGGGAGGCTTACCTTCATTAGCTGGATTCAGAGTCTCGTTCTCCCCGTCCTAGGCTTCAGCTTCCTACAAGAGATTGAACGTTGCCAGTAATCTGTAATTGGCCCATAATTATAGAGGAAAGGCATGTTACCATACGGGGGCACTTGATCTGTGTACAGTGAGTGCTTTATCCATGAAATATAAATACTGAAGGATGCAAAACACGTTAATAAAAAAGCATCAGATGTCCCCTCATGTGTACGATTCATTAAATAAATACATAAATGAGGCTGGAATGATCAGAATTGTATAAGAAAATACAAAAAGTTTAAATGATTTAGGTGGATGGCCCTAAAGGGGTAATACTGTACATATACGTTACCAGCCGTTCCCAAAATCCTCCAAAAGGATATCTCGTCAGAATGTCGATTTTGAGATTAGGTCGACAACCATAAATGTCCGCATGATTATAATGTTGACATTTAGCCTGTCAGCACTAGAATGTCGACCATGTCGACAGCACATGTTAGTGTTATTTTTAAGTTTACAGTTAGGGTTTAGGTATGTGGGATAGGCTAACATATGCAATACGTGGCATGGTGACTTTCGGGTGTTGACATGTTAAATACAAACATAAAAAGTAGACATTTTTCTACCAGCCTAAAGTCAGTGCTGACTGCCGACATGCTGACCTTTAATACCACACGCCTACGACAGTAGGGGCAGGCTGAGAGTAGGGGTGCTGTTCCCAAACGTGGATATGGACCTAGGAGAGCGTAAGATTTATAAGCAATTCACAAACGACTTTATTGTGTCGTTCCTGTTTTAGATAACAGACTGTGTTCAAATTAATTTTGCCTATGATGAAGCTTGACGACGACAACGTCCTTTATCCAAACAACTTTTAATGAGACATTCACTTGACACCTGTCCTGTCGGTGACTAATTGCTAATAAACGAAGGAATATCCGCAAGTCAGATTAGAGAATGACAAAACTAATTGGTCCAACCTGCCCCAAAATAAGCTACCGGCACGTTCTGATGTCATCTGTCAGGTGCCACTTAATACCAACTCAAAGGGTCTGAATACCTGCTAATTCTCAGGTAATCTCTGTTATAAGGGGAAAAAAAGAAATCCAATCAAATTCATCTGGAAATTTTTTTCCTCCTTTTTGCATTAACAGAAGCTAATCCCTGTTGTTCACGGAGATATCACATACATAGGTTTCTCCAAGCAGCCACTAATCATTTGTTGTGACCACAATGCAACTTTATCCTCATAACATTCTCTCATTCTCTTTAGGGCTTGAAGATGTTCACGTCATCTACCGACCAGTGCACCTCCCTATACTACACACACATGTATAAAGAGAGGCTGCCTGGTGCCAGAGAACACAGAACCCAGCACAGAAGTCACAGGTTGTACAAGTAACTGAGCAACAACAGGTAAGCTGGAAACTTGCATTCTGCAGTAGAGCATCTGTCTCATTCCTTCATTATAATGCAGCTGTTTTGATTATAGTTTAAATGTAATAGTTTTACATCTTATTTGTATAGAAAATATAGATTGAGGCTGTTGTAAAACATTTTTCAAAGGAACAGAGGCAGTTTTAATATTTATTTTTCTCTTTTTGTTTATTTTTTCCATATCCTATTTTTTCTCATATTTAATACATTTGTACATGGGGGGAAAAAAAATCTGAATTTTGTTTGCATTAGTGTAAATAAAAACTATAATATAGGAAGATGATACACATATGGAAAATGCAATTTATATCGATCCTGGAAAATAATTATGCAAACTGAAGATTATTGTAATCTACCATTGTGCAAGGAGCTATCACACAGCTTAGACATTTATTTATGTTATTTATTTATTTACTGTGTTTATTTATTTATTTATGTATTTATTTATGTATTTACTTCATTATTTACTTATTTATGTATTTACTTTATTTATTATTTATGTAGTTATTTATGTGTTTACTGTATGTATTTATTTATTTATTGTTTAGTTTGTTATTTATGTATTTACTTTATGTATTTATTTATTTATTTATTTATGTATGTACTTTATTTATTTATTTATTTATTTATGTATTATTTATTTAGTTAGTTAGTTAGTTAGTTAGTTAGTTAGTTAGTTAGTTATGTATTTACTTTATTTTAAGTATGTCTTTTGTGATAATGATATTGGTTTGACTTTGAATACAGCTCAAGACAAGTTCAGAACTTTTTTCTTATTTGTCATTTATTTTAGAGCACTGCCCAATACGGTGTCTTTTAGGGGGGGAAAAGTGTATTTTTAGATTGTAGATACTGCAACTCTTAAATAATTGCTAAATTTGTGTCTACCGCATTTAGAATCGAATAGAAAAATAAATAAAAAGATAAATAGACAGAAGAATGTGTTCTACTATGTCATAACTTTCTGGAGATTTTTAAGATATTTTTTCTCCTGTTAATATGAACTTTTTCAGTTTTAACTAGTTAATTGTGCTGTTCAATATCTATAAATGTACTAATGGTATTTGAGGTTAAGTCTTTGCAGATAGAACAAAGTTATGCCAAGGGGGAAGGGGGATTGGGTGTCTCCAGAAGGACCTAACTATGTTTCAGACTGCAAGGAAAAGAGGTACACTGGAGTAAAGCAGCCATTATAGATACACTAGAACGTTTAGGAAAAAAATTACTAAAAGTGTAGTTCATAGGTGGAATAGCCTTCCAACAAAGGTGGTAGAGGCTAAGGGCAATATTCAATTAGTGTTTACATTTTTGACAGGGCGGAAAGACAACACTTCGACACTTCACTATTCAATATAAGTGCCGGTTTTCCGGCTTGTTGAAAGTGCAGAACTATTGAAAAACACATGGATGAGCTGAATCTCAGCTCAATTCCTGTGTTTTCGACCCCGCCGCGGTCAAAAACTGGTCCGATTTTGACCATTAATTTTTACCCATAAGAGAGGACAAAAATGAATAGTTGGAAACGGCGGGGAAACGGGAGGAAATGGCCCGCAATAGAATAGTGACGTGTCGGATCCTCAGTGTTGGAGAGGATCCGACACTAATTGAATATGGCCCTAAAACAGCATAGCAGTTAAACATACTCTGTATAGATGTGACAAAACGCAGTGCTGTTTGTTGTAAGGGAAAAGGTGCCGGCACACTACTCACCCAAAGTTATGAGTTGATGTTATGAGTTGATACAAGCTTTATAGTAGCTACTATACCCTGGACACGTCTGTAAATGCCTGGCCACCTTCTCATGCTCACTGCTTGCTGTCTGCATCCACTACAAAATGACCAGTAAAGGCTCCGGTATACCGTAACCGCCACGCAACGGCACAAAAAAAGCGATGACATTAAATAATACTGTATATTTTACATTCATGGTCCATGTCTAACCTTTTCAGCAACATGATAAATTGCATCTAGAAATGGTTTTGTATTGCTGCGGCGATAGAAAATCCTATTGATTAGATCCATTCGTGTTACAAAAGTCCATTGGTCAGTACAACAGTGACCCTCTAATAATAACATTTGTCATCAAGATTGGCTATAAAGGGAACTTTCCTAGTCAGAGCCTAGCAAGGCTAGCACACACCAGCGTTTACGTCCGAATTTCTATCCTAATTACACAACTGTCATTATTCTTGTTTATTATTATAAATATATTTGCAATGCACTGTTAAAAATAAAATAATAATAATTACCGTTTTTGAGCACATAGGTGCTGACTTGGCAAGGGGAGCAAATTCTTTGATTCTTTTTGCATGCAGGGTAAATACTGGCTGCTTCTGCATGTAGCACATAAATACTGGACAGCTGTACTGCTACTCTGCAATTTAGAATTAAGCAAGGACACACTGCTCCCAAGTCTAGCTCTCTCTGCACATCTTACATCTGCCCCTCTGCAGTGCAGCATGGTTTGTTCTGGTGCAAAGTTACTGCCTTGTTTTTGTTTTGCTCCGAACTCAGAACCAGCCCCATAATATTTTATCCTGATTGACCATTATCCCTTCCCTATTATTTGTTCATCATCTTGGAACTCAAACCCCAGAACAGATGAGATTTATAATTAACCAGCACTAGATCGCATACTTGACTATAGACAGTCCTGTCACAGTATATTGCTTCTGACTACTGTACTGAGAACTCCTAAGATAGCCACAGAAAGTGAGAATAGCTAATATACATTTTGTATGTTCCTGAGCACAGAGGTAATATGGAGAAGGTTCTTATCCTCATACAGTGGGTGGCTGTGCTCCTCAGGGGAGGGGGCAGTCAGAGAGAGGAGCGTGTGCTGGGCTCTCATTGGAGGAGGTCAGCACATGCCCAGAGCAGAGACTCCTGAATGATGCAGCTGCACTGCAAGGACTATATGTATTATATATATGCAGTTATACCTAATTATCTCCTATATAATAGCCCTGTGACTCTGTGCCTGGGTTTCTAACGCTGGGCGTGGCTAGGAGCTCTCATTGGGTTAGTGGCAGGTCTATCACACCCAGCCCACAGCTGATTGGGCGAGAAACGCCCTCCCACACAGGTTACATCCAATGGGAGGCTCTGCCCTTTGCCTGCTATGTTTTCACAGAGCAGGATTAGCAATGGGACTGATGGAGCTGCAGCTCCAGCCCCACACCCCAAAATAGTCCCACTGCATCTGCAGTAACATACCCTCCAACAATTTACACATAAACATTGATGCAAATTCGAAAAGGGGGTGTGGCCACGAGTACGCCGGCGTGGCCACGCCCCTTTTCCTATACTTTCAATGGAAGCTTGGAGAGTCAAAAATGGTACAGACCATAAAAAAAAGGGACTGTACCTGCCAAAAAGGTGCAGCAGGAGGGTATGCCACTGCATCTGCAGCAAGTCTCTGTGCTGTAGATAAGGGGGAAAAACAATCCTTTTACTGCAGCGTCCTATGGGGGTCATTCCAAGTTGATCGCTAACTGCATTCGTTCGCTGTGCAGCGATCAGGCAAAAACTCGCCACTTCTGCGCATGTGCGGCTTACTATTACAACGAACGATGTAGTTTTACACAGGGTCTAACGATGCTTTTCAGTCGCATAGGCAGCCGCAGAGTGATTGACAGGAAGAGGGCGTTTCTGGGTGTCAACTGACCGTTTTCAGGGAGTGTTCGGAAAAACGCAGGCATGGCTGGCTGAACGCAGGGCGTGTTCATGACGTCAAATTAGGAACTGAATGGTCTGAAGTGATCGCAAGCGCCGAGTAGGTCTGAAGCTGCTCTGAAACTGCACAAAAATTTGTTCGCACTTCTGCTAAGCTAAAATACACTCCAACTGGGCGGCGGCATAGCGTTTGCACGGCTGCTAAAAACTGCTAGCGAGCAATCAACTCGGAATGACCACCAATGTCTTGCTGCCAGTCCACCTGCCCCCTCCGGCATCAACAATCCGCACTCCCTAGCCGCGCCGCAGGTGGAACAAAAGCTGCTGCGGCCACCGGCATAGATTTGTATGAAAGCGGCGCAGCGGAAGACTTTCATAGCCCTCCCTGCGCCGCATACTCTCTGAGCCCCGGAGCCTGCTCTGCGTGTGATGTCACAGAAGTGCCCCCCTGCCACAGCCACAGCCGCACCAAGATCCCCAGAGGCCCTGACTCCGCAACACAGCACCTGGGCTGCCGGCCTGGAAGCCCCGAGATGGCTAATGTAACGGATAGAGAGGGTGATATAATGGAGGGTAATGTCTGGACGCTGAATCAATGTAAAAGGTGACAGTGCTGTGCAGTGCAGTGGGTGTGCAGTCTGGGCCGGTGCTAGAGTGTTCGGCGCCCCCCTGCAAACTATAAATTTGCACCCTTGCATACTTTACAAAGGCACAGCGCACATAATACCCCCTGTAGTAGAGACACTTACACATGTAATGCCCCCTGTACCAGAGACGCTTACACATGTAATGCCCCCTGAACCAGTGACACTTACACATGTCACGCCCCCCTGTACCAGTGACGCTTACACAAGTAACACCCCCTGTAGCAGTGCCAATTACACACGTAATGCCCTCTGTACCAGTGACGCTTACACACATAACGCCCTCTGTACCAGTGATGCTTACACACGTAACGCCCCCTGTACCAGTGATGCTTACACACATAACGCCCCCTGTTGCAGTGACAATTACACACGTAATGCCCCCCTGTACCAGTGACGCTTACACAAGTAACACCCCCTGTTGCAGTAACAATTACACACGTAATGCCCCCCTGTAGCAGTGACGCTTACACACATAATACCCCCTGTAGCAGTGACAATTACACACGTAATGCCCCCCTGTACCAGTGACGCTTACACAAGTAACACCCCCTGTTGCAGTAACAATTACACACGTAATGCCCCCCTGTAGCAGTGACGCTTACACACGTAATGCCCCCTGTACCAGTGATGCTTACACACATAACGCCCCCTGTACCAGTACCGCTTACACACGTAATGCCCCCTGTACCAGTGCCGCTTACACACGTAATGCCCCCTGTACCAGTGACGCTTACACACGTAATGCCCCCTGTACCAGTGACGCTTACACACGTAATGCCCCCTGTACCAGTGACGCTTACACACGTAATGCCCCCTGTAGCAGTGACCCTTACACACGTAACGCCCCCTGTACCAGTGCCGCTTACACACATAACACCCCCTATACCAGTGACGCTTACACACGTAATGCTCCCTCTCCCAGTACCGTTTACACATACATTACACACATACACAGTCACACATATATACAGTATACACAGACACTGTATATACACACACACTCATTCTCTTTCCAGACACTTATCTAATGAAGTCTGGCTGGCCGAAGCTGCAGCAGATCATCTTCCTGCTGCAGCATGGTCCCGTGTAGCTCCGCCCCTTACTCCCATATAGCTCCGCCCACTTTGGCTCCCTCCCGGCCACTGAATGTCACACAGGGGAGGGGAGGGGGGAGAGGAGGTTTTGTGCGGCCGGCACCGAGGGGGAGAGGAGGCTTTGTGCTGTCGGCGCCGAGGGGGAGAAAAGGTTTTGTGCTTTCCGGCGCCGCTGCATGTGTGTAGTGTCACTGACACTGCACAGCACTCTCACCTTTTACATTGATTCAGCCAGTCACACAGTTCTGCCAGCCAGTCACTATTGTTAGCACCAGTGTCCCAACGCTCCGCATTACAGGGAAGTAGATGCACTACATAAACTACAGCTCCCAGCAGCTCTTAGCGCCGAAGCATTCCGCCCCTTAGGGCTGCTGGGAGCTGTAGTTTATTGCGTACATCTTCTTCCCTGTAATGCGGCACATTGGGACACCGGCACGAACAATAGTGACTGGCTGCTGTGCGAGTCTCTGGGAGAGCCACTGCCAAAAGGAGGACAGCAGCTTAGATGCTGACAGGAGGAGAAGCAGGATAAGCATTACCTGCCTCTCCCCCACTCGCAGTACCTCCGGGTCCCATCCGTGGCACCCCCACACACCCCCTCCAGCGCCCGTGATAGGTCCGGACCCCCTCCCCCACCCTCAGCGACCCCGCACCTCCCACCACATACACCCCTCTCCCACCCGGGGCAACCCCGCAACTGCTCCTCCCCCACCCGCAGCGCCTCCGGACCACCACCTGCGGCACCCATGCACCCTCCCCCACCTGCGGCACCACCGCAACCGCCCCTCCCGTGGCACCCCAGGATCCCATCCGCATCTTCCCCGCACCCCCTACTCCCCCAACCAAAGTACCTACTAGGTGATTCACCAGGCCCTGCGTGCGCTGTTCACGCCTTTGCAAGGGGCTTCCACCCCTTAACCATTGCACACCCTTTGTCCGTGCAATATTTAACCACTCACACAATTATGATTGGAGGTAATACTCCATATAATAAAAATATTGCACGCCACAAGGGTGTGCAAGGGTTAACGGGGCGTAGCCCCTTACGACGGTGTGAAGAGCGCCCGTAGGGCACGATGAATCACCTAGTTATTAATATTAAGTTAAAAAGTATAGCTGTCGCATTTCCTTAGCGCTCAGTAATGACGCAGTACCGACACATAAAGCGCTGACTGTATTATGTCTGAAGAAAAACTAAGGGTCGAACAAGGATGAGTCAGTGTGACTATGGCTGACCACCATTTTGTCGGTACCCTTTACAAGATGAACAGGTGATTGTCTAGCCTTGGGTTTTGTAGGGGATATAGTACAGAATAATTATCCTTATTTGTATTAATACTGTAAGTACTTTATACCTGTATTAGTGCAATAGCTGGAATAACGGGTTGTGTGAGTGAATCATTAGAATTAAATACCTAAGCGATATTAATATAAAGAGGAGGAAGCGGCTCCTGATGGCATTTCTTAATCCGCAGCGCCTACTATGCCGGCACAAAACATTTCCTCCTCCCTATCACAGCACGGTACTATTGTGTGATTGTGCTATTTCTTACTTGTAGTTTTTTACACACTTTATAGCATTGAGGTATACAGGGGGCCTGATCAAGAGTTGTATGCAATGACAATATTTAAAAAGTTGAGTAATTATTGCCCGATTGCGCATGCGTCACGGTTGCGCTTTGCATGCACCAAGGTACCCTGGCGACGTTGTTCGCAATGAGGATTTATTTGCAATCAGTCAGGGTTCATTTGGGGAGGTAACGGGAAGTGGCGGGACGTGTTGCGACCATTTTCGTGGGTGTATAATGAAGTCCAAATTCAGCGGCCGTGCAGGATACCAGCTTAAAGGGGCAATGCTGTACCAGGCATGGTTTTACCTTGTTCATGATTGGCCCTTTTAAAAAAAAGGTCAGAGTTCAGCTAGCATCCCGCACAGCCACCAAACTTGTATTTCTTTACATCCTGGCCATCAACTGTGATCTATATACAGAAATGATGGCTCTAGCGCCTCCCCCATATAAGGGGAGATGTATCAAGTCATGGAGAGAGAACAAGTGGATAAGTTGCCCAAAGCAACTAATCAGCTTGTAACTGTCATTTCAAAACCTGTGCTAGCTAAATGACAGTTAGAGTCTGATTGGTTGCTGTGGGCAACTACTTCACTCTACCTCTCTCCAAGGCTTATCTTCCCCCTAGTAACAGAACCTTATATCTCTTTTTTATAATGTTCACAATTTATACCGCTGGGTACTTTCTATATAATGTGCAGTCAGGAACCACTGTGTCACCAGATCTCAGACTCAGAGACTTTTGTAAGATTCCGATAAAAACGTAAGGAGCGTACTGTATACAACCTGTGCTATTATAAGTTTATATCGCTTCCTTTCATTTCTCAAGGTCCTTTCTGTGTGTGCATTGCGGCAGCATTATACAGCAAGGAGGAAACAATATCTTACAGTCTTTTAAATGCCTCAACTGTTTTCATTATTTTCCCTCTTAAGGTTATACTGCCCTGCGGTGCACTTTGTACATTACGGTCCCCCCATAGGAAGCAAAAGCTTGCTGCATTCCGCAGGGGTAGGCACAGGAAGAGAGGGGGCTCTGATCAATACCGTGACTACGATACACGCACCATAAGAACGTGACACGTCCACTGTTTCGCAAACCTCGGCAAGCTTAGCTTACTGCTGTGTGTCACTGTAGCACTTACGCCTTCCAGGCTTTGCTGCCCCACCGCTGGGTGAAAGCGCACTGCACAGGCAGCCATCTTGCACGCGCATTACTTAACAGCCCGTATCTGACAGAAGTAGGTATTAAATGGAGCCTGTAGGTGTGTGGATTATCAGTGGTATAACTAGTTTCATGGGGGTCCCATACTAAATTTAATTAGTTCCCCCACGCACAACCTATTCCTTATCCCAGGCATAAGGGCTTTTTGACCATTGATGATGATGATGATGATGATGATGATGTCCTCAAAGTTTAAAAGTTTGTAGGTCCCCTTAAAGTCGTGGTTACTACCCTAAATGACACAATTATAATTCCCCACTGTTCAGGGGGTCTCCTCTTTTTATGGGCACCATGGTAAGAGGTGCAGTGTGTTTTGTGCTTATTAAAAGTAACTAGTAACCAGTTGTTGAGCGGTTGGAATAGTAATATGATAGTTATAATCAGCGCGCTATTGTCTGTGAAAGAGGTACTGGTACTCACCTAACTTGCTGAAGGTCCTGTGGCCAGGTAAGTGTGCCCCAGGTGCATAATATAGCTGCAACAGAGAAGTCTGGTGAGACAAGTTCCAGACAGGAGCATTACTATTTACCAGCGGTGACGGGAGAAGCTCCTATCTCCGAAGGCGAAAGGCGCCGGAGGTGTACTCGAGTTTTGTGTTACCTTTATTTAACCTTGTAACATCACACTTGAGTCGTTAAAACAGTATTTAAATGTTGACTGCAAAAGAATGTTCCGTATAATCAGCGTTTAACGAAGCCTCCTCTCTGTTGCAGCAGTTCCTCCTGAGAATGTCGCGGCCCGTTTGGAGCTGTGTCCTCGCCTTGCTTGGGGCGTTTATATTTCATGTCGGAGAGGTGCGGAGCCAGTGCTGGGAGAGCAATAAATGCGCAGACCTCAACAGCGACGACAGTATTCTGGTGAGATATTTCACACTCATCATCGCCATCTGTCACCGAGTGTCTCATCTCCTAGCTTCCAGTAGCAAGAAAGTCTATGTCTGGGGTCATGTGCCCTAAAATGTTAATAAAATATATAACGTATCAGATCATAGGGGGAGAGTTATCAAAGCTTAGAAATAAGATAAAGTGGAGAGAGATAAAGTACCAACCAATCAGCTCCTAACTGCCATGTTACAGGCTGTGTTTGAAAAATGACAGGAGCTGATTGGTTGGTAGTTTATACAGAAAAAAAGGGGGAAATGCAGGTGCACACTCTAAGCACTACGAACACTGATCAGAACAGTTATAATAAACTCTGCAATTCAAAGTGGAGTGAAATTGAGGTTCTTAGCATACGTTTTGGCCAAAAATATGTGCCCACCTACCACGGCCAGGTGTCCTAATCACTTGGGTCCCTAACATTCCTAAAGTTCAAGTCCAGAACATGGGACCCCCTGGGCCATTAGTTTATCTATCTCCACTTTATCTCTCTACAAGGCTTAATTTATCTGCCCCTTATCCTGTTAATATGGGCATATGAGGAGTCTGATTTATGTAAATACGGCATGTGAAGCTGCCCACAGAGGATGTGATCATTTTTCAAACACAGCCTGTAACATGGCAGTTAGGAGCTGATTAGTTGGTACTTTATCTCTCTCCACATTATCTCTCTCCAAGCTTTGATACTGTACATGTGTCCCTATAATGAGGGTTATTTATTATCATTGGTCAACAGTGAAATTCTAATCTGGAAGAGCAGCAGTCGACCATGGCACATGTATTCTTCCTTCTCTCCTTACTCACTGATCCCTCATCACTCACACTCCACCAGCTCCACCCTCACTACTCAGGAGCTCACTTCCAGCCCTCTGCTCAGGCCAGGGCACAGGTGATGAGCAGTCTGATGGGACCAAGGGGCAGATTGGGCCATCAGAGTCAAGGGACTTTTCCCACTGTGCCAGTCCTGTGCTCCCACGTGCTCCTCTCAGTGGCTTGCCATAGCCACTGGCTCTCTTCCCTGCCAGAGCAATGCATACTGGCTGCCATGCTTCCAAGATTTGTGTTGCTCTGTGGAAAGCATACTGGAAGCTGTCATCTGCTCTGGCTATCGGGCACTTCTGAGTGCCGGTAGCCGGGAGATGGACCACACAAGAGCCCTGCAGTTGCCTCTGTGACACTGGAACACAAGACGGGTGGGACTCTCATGGAAATTGGTCTGTCCCGATTCATCCTGCAGCACCTTCCAGGTCGGTCTTTAGCAGGGGCATGGGGTAATTAATTTGGGACCCAATGTGTTTTATTTATTTTTTCCTGTGGGGCCATTGTGTTTGCCTTATCTTATCGGTATCTAATGTATTTTTTTTTTATCCTGACGGGGGTCAAAGTATTTTCTTTTTTACTGTGTGGAGTAATGTTTTTTATTGTTTTTCTGTGGTGGCCAGTGTGTTTTATTTTTTCCTGTGGGGGGTAATGTGTTTTATATTTTTTACTATGGGGGCCATTGTGTTTGTATATTCTTATTGGTATCTAAGGTTTTAGGTTTTTCATACTGTAGGAGGCCAATGTGTTTTATTGTTTTCCTATGGGGGCCGATGTGTTTATTTTTTGTGTGAGGCCAATGTGTTTTAATTTTTATTGTGGGGGCCAATATGTTTGCCTTATCTTATCACATCTAATGTTCTTTGTTTTTTATCCTGTCGGGGGCCAATGTGTTTTATTTTTTCCTGTTGGGGTCAATGGGGCTAATTCAGACCTGCTAAATTTAGCACATCTATGGTCAGTCACACTGACCTGCAGGGGGATGCCAAGCAAAGGGCTAGCCCGCTGTGCATGTCAGTCCCTGCCCCGTAGCACACGTACAAAAGCATTGCACAGCGGCGATGCTTTTGTACTTAAGTCGCAGCTCCTGCGTGCTGGCAGAGAGCTACTCATTGCTGCCCGAGTTGCAGTGGCTGCATGTGACGTCACGCAGCCACCGCGGCCTGCCCCCCCAACGGTCCGGGCACACCTGCATTGCCCGGACCTTCCCGCCCAGCGACTGCCTCTCCCTGTCAATCATGCAAAGGCGATTGCAGGGCTACAACAGCCGTCGGCTGTCTGGCATGCGCTGGGGCATGCGCAGTTCAGACCTGATCGCTACTGTGAGTACTGATCAGGTCTGAATTGGCCCCAATGTGCTTTATTTTCTCCAGTGTAGACCAGCGTGTTTAATATTTTTCTGTGGGGGCCAATATTTTATTTTCTCCTGTGTAGACCATGTGTTTTAATGTTTTCCTGTGGGGGGCCAATGTGTTTGCTTCTTATATTACTGGGATTATTTTAGTGGGTTGGACTATATCTAGCCTTCCATGCCAAAGTGTGATACAGCCCCTTATATATATTTTTAATTCCCTCTAATATGCACTCACATGCAGGCTGCCTCCCCCCTCCTCCCCCTCCCTGGCACACTTTTTGTGTTGGGGCGGGGCATTGTAGCACACACATGCCCTGGATACCATGGCTACATGCTGCACCACTACTCATATTGAAGATTTACCAATTATTGGTGTGGTTGAGAGTCATAGGGGCAGATTCAATTTAGCGCAAGGTCCTACTATAGCCGTATCTCCACCTCCAAGTATTACTGCAAGTAAGACGTCAGTAATTTATTGCTACCAGCTCCCTGTGGTGCAAGGAGAAACAAGGGATGCGTCATCTGCAGGTTCTCATGCAGAACTGAATTGCCCCCATAGTTTGGCAGATTGAGGCCTGGTCAATCTGAGCTCCGGACAGGGCACTGGGGCTGTCTGTGAGGGCTGTCTGTGAGGGCTGTCTGTGAGTGCCAGGCAAAGCAACTGCAGTGACTAGCCCGATTTACTACCTCATGTCAATGCGAGTATCCATTCATTAACTCAGTATGGGGGATGGTGCCTATTTTATTTATGGTGGCCGCCACAACCGCCATTATTATTAACTGCACTGACACCAGCCCCGTTGTAGGTGCCGGGGATCGGTTACAAACAGACTTCTCACCCCATACACATGACTCAGAATGGCGCAGAGCTTTAGATAAACGCCCACGTCACTCCCGTGACACTGCCATAAGTCAAGGCGATCCCTTCTCTGTTCCATAGGTTGGGCAAATGCAAAAATGTATAAAGTCACTTCTGCACCTGCTCTGTATGTAGAAATTTTCTGTTTGCGCCTGTGACAAGGGGTGTAGTACGGGTGACCGGCGGTCTCCTGACCGCCGGTCACCTTACCGACGCCGGGATCCCGGCAGCATACCGACGCCGGGATCCCGGCGGGGAGGGGCGAGTGCAGCAAGCCCCTTGTGGGCTCGGTGGCGACCTGCGGTCGCCACGGGTTCTATTCCCACTCTATGGGTGTCGTGGACACCCACGAGTGGAAATAGTCCCTGTTGGTCGGCATGCCGACCATCGGGATAGTGAGCCGTCGGGCTCACGGAGCAGGTCATGTGACTGTCGGTCAGCCGATCGACGGTCACATGACTACCACCCGTGACAAGAGATCTGTGAGAATCAGCCCCATGGCCTTCTCAGAAGCATGGGATTTCACTGGTCTGCTTCTCATTCCCAGGGCAGAGACCACCTCACACAGTCTCACTACTGATCAGCTGCATGAAAATTACTCTTTTCCACAATGTCAACCCAAGTAATGGCAGGGCCGCAACTAGGGGGGACCTAAGGGGGCATGCGTCCCAGGTGCAGGATTTGAGGGGGTGCCAAGGAGGATAGAGGAGCAGGGTTTTTTTTTTTACCGGCAGTGCTGTGCTGCTCCAGTGAGACAGCAGACGGCTCCCGGGGCAGTGTCTCTGACCCACCTGTGTCTGCCTGCAGCTGACTCCAACACAATGCAGGTGAGCTCCAGTACCTGGGATCTCTCCTATGCCGGCTAGTGTCTTAAACTCTCTCCAAATTACTGCCTTGCCCCGGGTGACGAAAATCCTAGTTTTACTAATATCCACCACATCCCACCCACTCACATGTTCATTATTTACATCACAATGATTTTTCTTTAGCTGATAAAAAGCAAAGCTTCTGACCCCAGTAGGTGGAATCAGCCTAATCCGTGTATTGAAAGAGAGTATACCCGGAGAGTGGCGGCGAGGTGGGAGGGGAGCAGGTACTAGTTACCTGGGTACCCGGGCATGATGGAGGGGCCTAGGGGGCCCTGGGTCCTCAGCTCGCCCACTCACCCCCCGTTACCTGTCAGCTTTGTCTGCAGTTAGTGTAGGGAGGCTGCAGCAGCCTCCTCTGTCTGTGCGGGGGGGAGAGCGGGTAGTGATCGCACTCATTGCTCCCCTTCCTGATCTATTCATGGCTGGGGTGCATAATGGTGCCCCCCTTTAGAGCGCGCTATTATGCTTCACGGCTTCTTAATTATGCATTTTTATTCAATTATTTTTGTGAGGAGGCGTGGCCACACACCCTTACATTCAGCCACGCCCCCCTTACCTGGGCACAGCCTCACTGTCTACAGCCATGCATCCAGATATGTAGGGCAGCAAAATGGCCACTCTACTGCCATTCTTTCCTGCCACTTACGGCAACCCTTCTTAAGGAACCTACCACCATACCTAAACCACACTATCCAAAGCCCTAAAAATACTCTAAAAACAAGCAGTTAGGCGAACACCATTCTGCTGAAACAAGTAAGCATCCCTAAATATACTAACAGATGTTCTACAACTAAGCTGCCTAAACCAGAAACCCGTTAGAGGCCAGGAATCACTCCTCCATGTCTACCTAGGGACAATAGAGGATCAAATCAATGGACATCATGGCCACTAACCTAGCACCATCTCAAGGTCATGAAAAATAGTAAAGCATAGTTCAAGGGACCATCTTGTTCCCAAATCATTTCCTCCAAGTGAACCACTAGAACTGCAGGAGGACCAAAGAATCACCACACCTAATCAACCACCTAATCCATGGAAAAGTCACAAAGAATTTGGGGCCACAGATCAAAGGTGACTGAGAAGCCCAATATAAACTGAATGACCCACAAACCAAATGGGGCAAATGTCAAAGCGGCCTGCTGCAACAAGAAAGGCATAGATAATAGAAGTTAAAATAAAACATAAACTCACTTGACAGAGAGATATGGTCGAAAAAGGTGAGTGGGTGGGGGGAGCATCGGGGAAGATAACTTGGCCCAAGTTAAAAACCTAAGAAGCCTGTCCAAAATTCAACAGCCAATAAGGAAAACGTTTAGGAAGAAAACAAGGCCCCCACTGCTGGATTTGATCTTTAATACATTCCTGCAGTACAGTTGCCTGAATAGTGGCGACAGGGTCGGTTCTTGCCCATGTGTCGCCCCGGGCAAAAACTAGGGGCGTGGCTTCATATGGGGGCGTGGTCAGTTACGCCCCCATTTGTGCCCCCTGTAGCGCTGCTGGAAGAAAAATAAAATAAAAGTATACTTACAATCCCCGCTCCTGATTCCAGACCGCTGCAGACCTCCTCCTCCGCCGGCGCCGCTCTTCTCCTTTCCTCGGATCTATGGGAGAGACGTCATTACATCAATTATGACCCCTAGTGTCTGTGCCACTATTACGCGTAGCGTCTAGTTTCCCTTCATGGAGAGGATCTTTGCTGTGCGGTGCGCGATGACGTCATCGTGCACCGCACAGCACAGGTCCTCTCCATGAAGGGAAACTAGACGCATAGCGTCTGGTTCCCTTCAAAGCGGGGGACCAGCGGCGGGCACAGCGGGGGCACAGTGGCGGATCTTGCCATGGTGCGGCGCCCTCCAGTCCTGCTTGCCCGTGGCAAGATCCGCTACTGAGTGGCGATGAGAAATTCTATTAAACATGTCTAAAAGTCAAAAAATAAATGTATGTGTATATATAGATAAATATATATATATATATATATATATATACTGTATCTATATTTATTGATATATCTATCTCTCTCATTAGGTAGGTGGTGTGGAGGGTGAATCCATATGCCCCTGAGAGGGCGACATTCAGCGATTTAGGAGCACCAAAATGAAATTATATGTTGCTAACCCAACCTAAAAACGTTGTGACGCCCCAGGTTGTAGCCTACGGGCAGGGCCATAATTAGGGTGGTGCAGATGGTGCTTGTCCTGTGGGTGTACTGTTCTAATCCACCCCAATTGGCCAGCTTTGTATGTACCGACAGGTGCAGCGATGTCCGCTGTAGACATTACAGCAGGCAGCGCTGGGCTTGCAGAGTGTATCCGCCTGCTGCTCTTCTAACTTCCGGGTATGGGAGACAGTGTCTGACGCCGAGCACCAAGTAGTAATGTAAGTCAACTGTTGTTGAGACGGGATACTCACACACGTACATCAGTAAATAACATAGCCAGTGCTACTTATGCTGAACATAGCAATACTATGCTACCTCCTCAGTATGTTGTGAAGTCCACTTGTTGAGAGTACTTTCTTGGCAATACACTTTGCTGATAACTTGCTGGTAATAAACAATGGCCCTCATTCCGAGTTGTTCGCTCGTTCTTTTTCTTCGCATCGGTGCAATAAGTCGCAAACTGCGCATGCGCAATGTTTGCAGTGCGCCTGCGCCAAGTAAATTAGCACAAATGTTTGGTATTTTACTCACGGCTTAACAAAGAATTTTCATCGCTCTGGTGATCGGAGTGTGATTGACAGGAAGTGGGTGTTTCTGGGCGGAAACTGTCCGTTTTATGGGTGTGTGTGAAAAAACGTTGGCGTTTCTGGAAAAAACGCGGGAGTGGCTGGAGAAACGGGGGAGTGTCTGGGCGAACGCTGGGTGTGTTTGTGACGTCAAACCAGGAACGAAAGTGACTGAACTGATCGCAGTGGCAGAGTAAGTCTCGAGCTACTCGGAAACTGCAAAGAAATTTCTAATCGCTATTCTATTCGCAATTCTGCTAATCTTTCGTTCGCAATTCTGCAAAGCTGAGATTCACTCCCAGTAGGCGGCGGCTTAGCGTGTGCAATGCTGCTAAAAGCAGCTCGCGAGCGAACAACTCGGAATGAGGGCCAATGTCACAAGAGAAAATATTGAATTATATCTTATTATTAAGAGAAACGATACAGGTTTGTCAGATAAGGAATGGGGTCTATTTACTAAGCCTTGGATGGAGGTAAAGTGGACGGAGATTAAGAACCAGCTAATCAGCTCCTAACTGTCATGTTTCAAACCCAGCCTGTGACTTGGCAGTTAGGAGCTGATTGACTGGTACTTTATCTCAGTCCACTTTATCTCCATCCAAGCCTTAGTAAATAGACCCCATGAAGTACAGGAGTAACGACATTTGGCCATCTCCGTCACTGATGTCAGTAAGTGAAGGGTGTTATTGATCTCTTCTATCCACATAACTCTTTTCTGAATAGTGTTACCGTATTCATATTTTATCCAGTATTTGGGATTGCATTTGTGTTTTGGTAAATCATTTCCAAAGCATTTTAACAAAAACAAATCATATCACAGCTCCTAATAGGAATATTCCCAATCTTTGTCTCCTGATAGGATTGTATTAAAGCCTGCAAGATGGACCTGTCTGCCGAGTCACCGGTGTTTCCCGGGAACGGGCACATGCAGCCACTCTCTGAAAACATCAGGAAGTACGTCATGAGCCACTTCCGCTGGAATAAGTTTGGTAGAAGAAACAACACCGGTAGCGACAGCAACAACGCAGGCTACAAACGGGAAGATATCGCCAACTATCCCATATTTAACCTGTTCCCAAGCAGCGACAACCAGAATACTCAGGACAGCAACCTGGAAGAGGAGGATAGGCAAGACAGCAAGAGGTCATACTCTATGGAGCACTTCCGATGGGGGAAGCCAGTGGGCAGGAAGAGGAGACCCATTAAGGTCTTCCCAACCGATGCAGAAGAAGAATCATCGGAGAGTTACCCCATGGAGTTGAGAAGAGAGTTGTCCCTGGAGTTTGACTACCCTGAAACTAACTCTGAAGAAAATTTGGAAGACGGTGAGTTGGTGGATAGCCCAATTAAAAAAGATAGGAAATATAAGATGCATCATTTTCGATGGGAAGGGCCACCCAAAGATAAGAGATACGGAGGATTCATGACCCCACAGAGAAGTCAGACACCTCTAATGACTCTTTTCAAAAACGCCATCATTAAAAATGCCTACAAAAAGGGTCAATAGGATAGGATAATCCCCATGTAAAGCTCTTTCAGGTGAAACCAGCATGTCTCCTCTAGGCTCCGTCATCTACCCTACGATCAACTCTTCCCAACCCACTTTGTAGCTAGCCGTATGCACCCCATCCTGAGTTTATGTTATGTCATAATGAGTTTTGAATGTACTGTACAAAGTTAGTAAAACCTGGAAAGGAAGACGTAAAAAAACAGCGTTGTACATAAGGAAAGGGTAGATGTTTCTACTGGTGAATCTCTAGTTTTTCGGTTTGCTAAATTATTTTCATATCTGAAGAAATGTACAATAATGTAAATGAATGGGAAATTAAACGTTTACAATCTTACTGGCTACCTGGCTATTATTCTTTGCTTAAGCTTGTCAACTTTGCTTAAATGGAAGACATAAGCCATTGGAACAATAGCCCTCATTCCGAGTTGATCGCTAGCTGCTTTCGTTCGCAGCACGGCGATTAGTTGAAAAAGTGGCACTTCTGCGCATGCGTACGGGCCGCAGTACGCACGCGCGAAGTACTTTCACACAAAACTATGCAGTTTTACACAAGGTCGAGCAACGCTTTTCAGTCGCTGTGTTGTTCGGTGATTGACAGGAAGTGGGTGTTTCTGGGAGGTAACTGACCGTTTTCCGGGAGTGTGCTAAAAAACGCAGGCGTGTAAAGTCAAAACGCAGGCGTGCCTAGGGAAACGGGGGAGTGGCTGGCCGAACGCAGGGCGTGTTTGTGACGTCAAAGCATGAACTAAACTGACTGAAGTGATCGCAAGGTAGGAGTAAGTTTCGAGCTGCTCAGAAACTGCATGAAAATTTTTACGCGCAGTTCTGCTAACCTTTCGTTCGCACTTCTGCTAAGCTAAGATACACTCCCAGAGGGCGGCGGCCTAGTGTGTGCACTGCTGCTAAAAGCAGCTAGCGAGTGATCAACTCGGAATGAGGGCCAATGCCACCGGCAGGTGGATGTGTGGCCATGATGAATGAAAGACTAAGTGGACTACCCACGATGGAGAAGGGCTTCATCAACATTTATGAGGATGCAGCAACTCCACAGTAACTAGTGACATCACTGAAGTATTTTGATGGTGTCATTGTGTCCTACTGAGTGATTGGCTGTATTTTCATAAATATGTACTCAGTGCTGTACTAGATCCGGATTCTGAGTTGAGAATAAAGTAAGAGAGAACAAGTATCTGGGCACCTGGACAAACCATGTTGCAAGATGTTGATGCTCTTCTGGGGGCAGAGCTGGGGCACTGACCAGGAGAAGAGACCTCAGAAGAGCGGGTGCGACTTAACATTGTTGGTCTTCTGTAGTATCTGCAGTCTCCATACTCCCACCACACACTGCTCGTTCCAGAGTGCTCAAGGAAATGGGAGGGAGGATTGTCAGGAACCGTCATGTCTTGAGCACATTCTCTATGATACTGACCGTTGTGTCCAGCAGCTGGACGGAGACAGCTGAGCTCTGTGGGTCCAACTAGCGAATGCAGAAGGTAGTCTTGTAGTCTCTTGACCCTCCTCAGTGCTACCGCCGTCCTTTACCACTAAGGTCAGCACATGTATAGTTAGGAGAATAAGATTATAGGGCAGGTAAGACATAGAGCTGAGTTGGTCTTTGTAATGGCCGTCCGTAGGCCGCGTTGCAAATGATATACAGAGAAGGACGTGGTGTTTTCTACTTGCGTCCATGTCAAAGCAAGATTGCAGCACGGGAAAAAAAAGATCTTTACATACAGTACTGATGGATTCCCATTATTACCATGCGCACTTATTAGTCCATGTGATTGGTGGACCTGTGACAGAGATCTCAGTTTTACTAACCAACCAGGAGCAAAAGCAGAATTTCTAGATGGGGTTCCCACACCACGCCGCCTGACGGGGTGAGGCCAGCGTGCAGGGGGCCAGCTATTCGAATTTTCATTGAATAAATAGCCATTTTCCTCCCCTAGCTCAGCACCACATCAATAACCCCAAATCACCTAGTGTGCCCCATTATAATGCCCATAAGACCCCCACATCGACCTTATGTGCTGTTTCCAATCAATATAGCAATGTTCTGTACAGTATAAAACACTGTCATGCTCAATTTGCCCCCGCGCACTTACTAAATTGATTGGTAATGGGACTATGGCACTATGTCACAGTGTAGCCAATCACAGACTTCCACAGCACAGCCAATTAGACAGTGCCATGGCTCTGAACCAGCGAGATTCATATTAATGTAAGGACTGTCCCGCTGAATTTGGGACAAGTTGGGAGGTATGGACTGAGGGACTATTCTATATTCTATATAAAGCTGGAAAGTCATCTATACCGTACAGAGTCTAAAGGTAAGACTATTATACTACACAGAGGCTGAGTGGGGGGATATTGGGGTAAAATGAGCCAATTTTTACTTCTGTTGTGCCCTAGGCAAAAAAACTAAGGAGGCAGAAGTAAAAGGAATCAAAATGAATGATAAGAATGCGGGGTGTATTTATTAAAGTTCAGTTTTGTATTTGATTTTAAGTTCGATTTATATAGACTGAAATCGAATCAAATCAACATTCTTTTTCAATCATCAAATCCCACATTTACTAGGATTCAATTTTAAATTCGATTTCAAAATCGTGTTCGATTTTGACTAGTGATTTTGCGTTCCGTTTAGGATATCCATTTCAAAATCACCTACAGTATAAATCTGAATACAAAATAAAAAAAATCATCTTTCATTTATTCGTATTGGCCCAAATATATCACATGTAGGAAGCTGCTGTGGTTCCTCTAATTCTAGTTTGCGCACGTCTCCGATTTTGGGGCACCTGCGCATTCCCTGGTCCCATTCTGTGCATGTGCAGAACGGGTGCTGCGTTGTCGCACACAGTGCCCCCTAAGCCGCACCCTGCCACTGTTTGGGGGCGGGGAATCCAAAGATGCAGGAACTGCACTGTGTCCATCTCTGAATGAGGCCCATAATCCCTACTGCCACAGTGAGCCACATGTTTAGGTCCCTTTTTATTAGCGATGTGCGCAGGTCCTCAACTGTTTATTGACTTTGGCGATTGCAGCTGTGATCGTGCACGTTGAGGATGTGCAAAATTATTTTTTTTTAAACCCTGCAGCCCTGAGAAGTACAAAAACTCCCAGCGGAGACATCGCAGATGCTCAGCAAAAAAAAAGTGGTTTTGTGGCTCTTCTTACACCAGATTGCGGCCGCTTCAATGGGAACATTTAGTCATCTGGAGGTACACTGACCAATTTACTTTTTCAAGTTTAAACAGGAGCATAATGAGAAAAAAACAATTACTAATTCCTTTTCCTTTACCAAAAAGTCTTGTTTTATTTTCTTAAAAGTAACTTTAAACAATATAAAAACAACCAAATAAAGTTTATCATTAAACAATGAAACAATTTCCATACATCGTCTCTTCTGTGTTTCAACGACTATTCAATATTCCACCCGTCAACGCTGCCGGGAAATAGAAGTGTTGCTCTCTCCCTGCCGTTCCTCCAGCCTTTTGAGGTTGAGGTACTGTAGCTTTTTCAGCAAATCACTTTGGGGGAGATTTATCAAAACGTGGAAATAAATAAAGTGGAGAGAAAGTACCAGCCAATCAGCTTATATCTGTCATTTTACAATTTTACAGCATGTTTTTGAAAAATAACAGGAGCTGATTGGTTCGTCACCTACAATTTCAGACTGGCTCAACTTACCCCATAGCCACCATATTGGATAAAATTGCCTAGTTTAGTAATTCAGGCTAACCTTTAGCTAAATGATTCACATGGGTTTATACATTAGCAAATCACCATCATGTATGATACATATATTTTTAGACCTGTACAAAATTGCTTTGACATAAAAACCTTATACCTGACACGTAGAAAATTTACTTTGACAAGCAAAAAAATGCTTCTTGTGGAAAAAAAACTCTACTTACCACTACCATGTGCTTCTCTCCATCACAGTCAGATAGAAATGAGGGGGACTTCCAGAACTTATGGTCACATGACAATAAAAGTGTCCAGTTGGTCAACTTGCCCCACTGTGTTATCTTACCCCGCTCCCCCTACAGGGCATGAAGTATGGGACAATCCTATATACTGTATAAAGACAGGGAAAGGCGTCTACACTGAGCAGAGTCTAAGGGTACGTGTAATATATACAATATACTACACAGAGGCTAAGGGGGGTATTCAATTAGCTCCAGCATTTTTTGAGCTATGAAATTTACCTCCCTGCGTATTCAGTTGTGGGACGTTTTTGCCCATTTTTAAGGCATTTTCACCAATGCCTTTTCACTTCTTATTTTTTGTGAAAAGGCATTGTCGAAAAATGCCTCAATCAGGTGAAAACGGTCCATGTTTTCGCAGGCGCAGGTGCAGAAGCATGTGGATTCGCCGATCCACGTGTTTTTCCTGCCGAATGTTTCGCTTAGGTAAAAAACTGTCCTGCTGTTTTTCCCCCTAGGCGAAATAATGGCACTAATTGGATGCCCCCCTTAGTGGCAATCCTATATAGCCTACTTTGCAGAGACTAATGGGAAATCCTGTATACTGCACAGACGCTGTGGGAATCCCATCTCCTCAGACCATCAGGAGGGCATTAGGGTGGGTGGAGCTGGAAGACACAATTCTCATCATCATGTCACGGGGAGAATAGCTGCGCTACCAGAAGTCCTACAAGTGTCACCCCGACATGGAAGTCTCCTGGTTATTATGGGAGAGTTGCCTGTTGCTGTCCCACATGGTCCACAGAGCGTACGCTTCTGACTCCTTGGTTTTATATACTATGGTGACCATATTATCCCTTTTACCTGGGACGCTCATGGATTACACAGGTTCTGTGGCCTTGTTGGGAGCTCCCAACGTTCTATGTGATGGATCAGGCCTATGTTCAGCTGCACTTAGATGTAGCCTATACCCAGGGCTAGCCCATTAATGGGAGGGTGGTAGTCACATGCGGGCGTGTGATTACATCTCGTCTGTGGCTCTGTGCAGAAAATCATGCACAGCATTGCACAGCACTGGCGCACAGGAATGGGAGGCAGAGCGGTGCCATCTGAGCGGCATGACCCTGCACCCAGGGCTCAGAGAGTTTCAGGCTCCTGGCATTCCCTGCCTATGCCACTTGGACAGTTTGCTTCATCACTCTACAGTACCCTGGGGTACAAACTTGTGCTCAAGTCCCCTTCTCGGCTTGTTGCAAGGGTTATATGCCATGAGTGCACCCTGTATTGGTGGAAGTTTACAGACTGTGGCTATCACCTCTGCAGATGTAAAGGATATATATGTATGAGTTTTATCAGTTATATAACAACCCTGCATACAGCAGAACGGAATACACTACTATATACTACTGTAGGAGTGTCCACACCATCACGGAATAATAGCACTACGAATAGTCAGACAAGGAGCGGAGCTCAGGAACAGGTGGATGACATCAAGGTGAAACTAGCAAATGGTCAAGACAGGCGGCTCAGGAGCTAAAACTAGCAAACATGTCACCCTGCTGGGCCTCGGGCTGAGAAGGGAGGGTTTGTGAATTGACAATGCTAAATTCCTTTGTCGTATAACAACCCTTTATGAAGCTAAGAACACTGTACGCTGTTTGCTTAAGAAGTACCGTAATGGTACGCTATTGGCGTAGCGATCGCTCAGCCGTAGGCGAGACGCTCAAGCGTCACGTTCGCTCACGGCCCAGCGATCACAGGACACGTTATTGGCTATGACTAGAGTAATGATTCGCTATGGCGTAGCGGACGCTCGAGACCACGAGGAGATCACCAGCGGCGCAGACGCTCACAACGCTATACCTTAATGTTTAAACCTTATACCAAAGAAATACAAAGAATACCTTAATGTGAGTACAGGGTGTAAGTGCAACCTTGTGTAACCTGACTAACTACAAAGCTGCTTGAGCGTCACCGACGCTCAAGTGAACACTTAACACTATAGAGAATACACAGATACTGGTTTAGGTTCCAAAGCCTATTAACTGTATTATATCTAATATAC
Organism: Pseudophryne corroboree; assembly: GCF_028390025.1. Lineage (NCBI taxonomy): Eukaryota > Metazoa > Chordata > Amphibia > Anura > Myobatrachidae > Pseudophryne > Pseudophryne corroboree. Next base: position 56,009,045 of record NC_086447.1, on the reverse strand, counting down.
TTGTAAAAGGGGATAACAGTACAAATGATACACTACAATATAACAGAGACTTCCTAACCACAGAACTAAAATACAAAAAGACAATACTACTCTGACCTAAATGCAATACAATACAATGCTATAATACTATGAGAGATATAAGAGAAAAGAGGAGAGAGAGAGATAGAGAGAGAGAGAGAGAGATTGGCTCACAGAAAGACAATGATTACGGAGAGAAACTTACGCACAAAGGGTATGATCGCCTGCGCCTCGATATCCAGCTCCCGGCTATCAGCAGATAACCGTTGATGAGAGAGTGAGAGCTGGATGTGGTCGGCCTGCCTATTTATGCCCCACACACAATGCAATCTCCTGGTCCTACAATCCCATTGTCCATTGGCCGAAGGAATTCGGCCCTGCATCATAACAAAAGGTCATAGGGTGATTCATACAGGTGGGCTGTGACGATTTCCAACAGCTCAGGTGGGTGGGAAACTGGGTTTCCCGCCGCATACCTGAGTATGTGTAAATAATAGAAATGGACATAAACTTCTTATGTCCATAACTATTCGCACGAGCGATTAATACGCTCCAAACCAACACCGGAATATTGCTAATTAAATACTCTTCCGATGGGTACCAAACACTGCTGTATGATTCCTGTTAGACCCTTCGTACGATATAAAGAGGGATTCCTCAGCTCTGTCACATTGTATTTTAACCAAACTTTCAGAATCTATCAAAGGGACCATGATCTATAAACTACATTAATTGTGAACATTTGTAACGAATGAGTCGCACGCTACGGCTACATAAACTCTACCGTAAATACGCATACCGCGCCTGCGAGTGCACGCTATTGCGGGTATGCGCCTTCACGGGAGAGCGCACGCACGCGCAGCGCGGACCAGTGTGCGGTGCAAATATGGCAACGTGCATAGAGACATTTTTCTGACTTTGACAGTCCACCCTTTGGCAGTCAATAATAACTGCCACAAAACATTTAAGGAGAAAAATGCAAGTCAGGGGTTAATTGATTTCCATGGTTGGGTAAGGGAGGAGAGAGGAGAAGGTGTGAAGAGGGTATGACCTAGTGAGATAGCAGAAGCATGTGTGTATGAATCCATGTTTGGGGGGTCATGTATCATCGTGCCGTACGTGTTGTAAATCAAGCTTCGAGGTATTGCGAAGTATACATTTGAATTCCTTCTTATCCTGTGGTACAGGTCTGTGGATGGGCTGTCAAACTCTACCGAGCTCATTTCGGCTGTGGTTGTAACAAAATGGGGATGCACATTTTAGTTGATGATACATGAATGGGGGAGGTATGTGGTTGCTGATATCTGTGCCTGTATTCCCTATCGTCTATGTGTGTCATTACCTGAGGGTTGTAGAGATGAAGATAAAGAACACTTACGAAAAATGCAATGATATTCTATGTCAGGGAAATGTACATCTGTCGTCGAAGTTGTGTTCGGTATCTGTTGAGAGTCGTCTTCTTTGCGCTGTATTGCTCCTTGGGCATGAGCAAATAGCTTTGTCTGAGCCATCAGATTTACAAAAAAAATGTTGGGCTAGCGTGAGTTTAAAAATACTAGGGAAACTGGGGATCCATGGCAAAGTTCATCAAGTGTCCATATTTAAAGTTGTCAAATCTTCTTCTTTGGTGCTTGTCTGTTGTCTGTATACATCTCGTCTCGTCAGCTTCCTCGTCCAAGGGGGTCTTTGTATCTTGGAGAAAAGCAGAAAAACAGGTGAAAGAAACGGACCGTATAATCGCATTTTCATCACATCCTGGTTTCTATCATTGGGTCATAAATCAAATCCAGGTTAATTACGGTTTCCTCACTCCTCAAGCTCATCACTTTTGTACTTTGTTTGCACCTCATTAAAGCCTGCCCGCATCTAAATATCAATCCAATCGATATAACGACACCCAAGATACATAGTAGAAACTTTCCAACATCCATTATGACTCCTTGAGCCCAGTCTCCCAAACCGGAGAACCAATTTCGCGGGTTCAACCATGACACCCAACCAGTCAGCTCATTACCTACAGCAGCAAGGGTGAGATTGTGTTTTCGACGAAATTCCCACTTCAATTGGAGAATATCGTCCATCTTTTGGTCTATGACCTCTACCGGATCCTCGGTGCTATTTGTGATATACGTGCAACACTTTATGCCGTACTGTGTTGCTAATGTAACACAATATCCGCCTGTTACTGCTGTAAGATAATTAAGAACCATCCTATGCTGAACTAGTTCTGTTTTGTAAGCTTGAAGTTCTCTTCCAGTGTATCTAAACGTGTCATCATACATTTCAGTGATATTATCTAACAAATTGGCGAGTGCGGAAATGTATCTATAATTCATCACACCTCGAGCGGTACGAGTGAAATCTAACGCTACCAGAACCTGAATCCCGGTGGATTCATGGATAAGATCAGAGGCCGGATGCTCTAACCTTTCTGACAGTTGTCTTTTAACTCGGTGCTCGTAATGAGTGTGAGTATAAGGAGCTTGGGCACCACGGTGTATGTCCTTCATTTTGTCATGTGTAACAGTCATCACTTCAGGCAATACTTTTCCAATATAACACAATCCTTCAGAGTTTGGGGCAAGCCACTTGTACGCCTTTCTCCCGCATATGAAATATGCGTCATCGGGGAGAACATAAGGGACGGAGAAGGACATGACCATGTTACAAACCTTCCAGGTGAAATCTCCTGACCCTAATTCTTCCAACTGCTTAATGCACGTATCGGTTTGTACGATACGTGCACAGTATCCTGGTGATACCTCTCCAACTCTAGTAATCCTATTTCCTAAGGTATATCGATACCGGAAAGATTTTCCTCTACTGGCTATATGGCGTACGAGCTCTGTATCTGTAGGCATTCTATCTGCTCTGTGTGAAAAGGTCATGGTAAGGTTGCTCCATGACACTTCCCAATTTCCCGGTTTTCTGGGATTGGAGATGTTAAAACATAAGAGGGACCTATCCACATGGTATTGGTGGAGCTTCAAACTAGGAGGGCTGGAGATGTTAAACCTCCGGTCCACCGGTCTCCCACCACTTAGCTCAAGCACCTCCCCTAACGTTAAAGGAAATGGTACTAGCCCTGATTTGCTGTGACCCTGAGGTACTTGAGAGCATACCCAACAATCTGTTTGGTTTAACACGTTACCCACTAGAGAGTGATAGTCACTCAATGGATGCCGGTCCATATGGATATTAAAACTAGATTGGCATTTCTTTATGCATCCATCTTCAACCAGATTATCACAGAGCCTACAGATACAATTTTCTTCAGCTAACAATCCATCACAATCTCTTCTATCGGATCGTTTTCTGATACTCGCCTTTGCTTGTTGGTTTGGTTGATCTTGGAAAACTACGCCTCCATCATCATAATCGGAACCCATTCCAGAACCTCTCTCGACCTCTATGGTACTCTCGCCGGAACAGACTGCTCTGGTCAACATCATGGTTAACATCAAAATCCGGATCACAGTCTCTTGGGGCAAGTCCATCTTTGAGGAGGAAATAGAGAAGAATGAGAAGGGGGAAAAAGAAATTTTAAGGGAGAGGGGCTGGGAAGTGGAGAAAAACAATAAAAGGGAGAAGGGAGTCGACAACTGCTTTCGGTCTTCAAGGCTCAGGTGCCGCCTCAGTCCTCCTGGAACAGACACTCCAGTGATACAACCTCTACCGTCTGTTCCTTATCACGGGACTTCTCTGGATCGGCAACCTTTTTGCAGTGGGATGAATGGACCCAAGTCTCTCTCTCAGCAACCTTCAATGCTGTGGTGCTAGTCAATAAGACCTGGTATGGTCCTTCCCATCTATCAATAAGACAACCTGAGCGTAGAAAATTTCGTATCATTACATAATCCCCAGGTTCAATGTCATGACAATTACTACCTGGTAAATCAGGAATCACCAACTTCAGATTATCATTTTGATTCCTCAACTGTTTACTCATGTTAATCAAGTACTTTACAGTTACTTCATTGTTACATTTCAAATCATCCTGAGGGTTAATCATGACATGCGGTTGTCGACCAAACAAGATTTCAAAAGGAGACAGATTAAGAGGGGACCTGGGAGTGGTTCTGATGCTATACAAAACAATGGGTAAAGCTTCTGGCCACGTCAATCCTGTCTCTGCCATTACTTTACTCAATTTATTTTTAATAGTGCTGTTCACTCTTTCGACCTTCGCACTCGCCTGTGGACGGTACGGAGTGTGCAGCTTACTATCAATTCCCATCAACTTACACATTCCTTGAAAGACATCACCTGTAAAATGGGTACCCCTATCACTTTCAATGATTCTAGGGATACCATATCTACATACAAATTCCTGCACAATTTTCTTAGCTGTAAACATAGCGGTATTTGTAGCTGCTGGAAAAGCTTCGACCCAATTCGAGAAAACATCTATACAGACAAGTACATATTTCAAATTTCGACATGGGGGTAATTGAATGAAGTCAATTTGTATTACCTGGAAAGGGCCGCCGGCAGGTGGGATATGGGATGGTTCTGTAGGTATTGCTTTTCCAATATTCTTTCTCAGACAGGTAAGGCATGACATTGCTCTTTTACCCGCATGAGAGGAGAATCCTGGGGCGCACCAGTATGCTCTTACCAATTTGCACATCCCCTCCTTGCCTAGATGAGTCAGCCCGTGAGCTGCTTCAGCCAGACATGGAAGGTATGCCCTGGGGGCCACCGGTTTACCATGTCCATCCGTCCAGAGCCCTGAGGACTCCTGGCCATATCCCTTTGCCTTCCAGACTGCTCTTTCCTGTGTGGAACACAAATTCTGCATCTCACACAACTTCTGTGTGTTGATGGTATTAAATACCATCAGTTGTGTGGTGTCTGTCTGTATGGGGGTAGCAGCTGCAAGCTTTGCGGCTTCGTCTGCTCGGCTGTTACCAAGGGATACTGGGTCTTGGCTATATGTATGTGCTTTACATTTGATAACAGCCACTCTGTCGGGTTCCTGTATCGCTGTTAGAAGCCTTTTTATATGAGCTGCATGCGCTATCGGTGTACCAGCCGCCGTCATGAAATTTCTGAGCCGCCATAGCGCTCCGAAATCATGGACTACCCCGAACGCGTATCTGGAATCGGTGTAGATATTGGCTGACTTACCCTTAGCCAATTCACATGCTCTGGTTAGGGCGACCAGTTCAGCAACCTGGGCTGAGTGAGGTGGGCCTAGCGGTTCCGCTTCTATGGTGTCTTGGTCATCTACGACTGCGTATCCAGTACACAAGTCTCCCGAGTCTGACTGTCTGTGACAACTACCGTCCGTGTAGAACGTGAGTTCTGCATCTTCCAGTGGATTGTCACTGATGTCAGGCCTTGCGGTAAAATTTTGGGTCAAATATTCCATACAATCATGTGTATCTTCCTTTGCATTAAATCCTCCTTCCCCATCACTCTCACCTTCCACCCTTTGTGTCTGACCAGGCACACCTGGGAGAAATGTTGCAGGATTTAATGCGCTGCATCTCCTTATGGTGATGTTTACTGGGGCCATTAATGCCAATTCCCATCTTGTAAACCTTGCAGATGAGACGTGTCTGGTTTGGGCAGAATTCAATAAGGCAGATACCGCATGCGGTGTATAGATTGTGAGGTTGTGGCCTAGCACAACATCTTCGCTTTTCGTTACTAGCAATGCTATCGCCGCAACGCTACGCAAGCATGTGGGGAGGGATCGCGCTACCGTGTCTAGCTGAGCGCTGTAATATGCAACTGGCCTGCTGGCATCACCGTGTTTTTGTGTTAGTACACCTGCTGCGCACCCAGCACTTTCTGTTCCGTATAGTTCAAAGGGTTTCCCATAGTCTGGCATACCTAGTGCAGGTGCCTGCGTTAGACACTGTTTGAGTCTCTCAAATGCTGTTTCGGATTCGTCTGTATGCGAAATTCGATCAGGTTTGTTTGAAGAGACCATTTCCTGCAAAGGTAGCGCCAATATGGAAAACCCTGGGATCCAATTACGGCAATACCCACACATTCCTAAAAACGTCCTGATCTGTTGCTGGGTTTGTGGCAGTGTCATGTCTCTAATGGCTTGGATTCTATCAGCGGTCAGGTGTCTCAGTCCTTGTGTTAGACAGTGTCCCAAATATTTTACCTTAGCTTGGCATAATTGCAACTTGTCTTTGGAAACCTTGTGACCTGTGTCTGAAAGATGAAACAGGAGCTGTTTCGTATCCTTCAGAGATGCTTCCAGTGAATCTGAACACAGTAATAGATCATCCACGTACTGTATCAACACTGATCCACTCTCCGGTTGGAAAGACTGTAAACAATCATGCAAAGCTTGAGAAAATATACTTGGACTATCTATGAAACCTTGGGGTAACCGAGTCCACGTGTATTGGACTCCTCTGTATGTGAATGCAAACAAATATTGGCTGTCAGGGTGCAGAGGTACCGAAAAGAAAGCGGAGCAGAGGTCAATAACAGTGAAAAATTTGGCAGTGGGAGGAATTTGCATTAGGATGACAGCTGGATTAGGCACTACGGGGAACTGACTCTCAACTATTTTGTTAATCCCCCTTAGATCCTGCACTAGCCTGTAACCCCTCCCCCCACTCTTTTTAACAGGGAAGATGGGACTATTTGCGGTGCTGGACGTTCTTACTAGAATGCCCTGTTGTAGCAAGCGCTCTATTACTGGGAAAACTCCTAACTCCACCTCTGGCTTCAGAGGATACTGTGGGATTTTTGGAGCTATCCTACCATCTTTTACTTGCACAACTACTGGAGCTACGTTTGCCATTAATCCAGTGTCCTGTCCATCTTTTGTCCAAAGTGACTCTGGTATCTGAGATGTCATCTCTTCTACTTGGGATGGATTCCTATTTGTCATAATGGAATGTGACATTAATTTTGATGGGGAGTCTAACATGTCTCGTACTTCCTGAGCGTGATTCTCAGGGATGTCCAAGAATACACCTTCAGGGGTACAATAAATGACGCAACCCATTTTACATAGTAAGTCTCTTCCCAGGAGATTGGTTGGTGCCGATGCAGCCAGCAAAAAGGAATGCTTGGTATGCAAAGGCCCTATTGTAATCTCGGCTGGTTTGCTAACAGGGTAGTGCTGGACTACTCCTGTTACTCCCATGGCTGGAATTGTCCTACCAGTGGTTCTCATGCCCACTGTCGAATTTATCACTGACTTGGCCGCCCCTGTGTCTACAAGAAAGTTTAAAGTTTTACCAGCTACATTGATTGCAATCTCTGGTTCGCTTCCAAGACTGGCAATCAACTTAACTGGCTGCAGATTACAGGTATGGCCACACCCCTATTGGGTATGCTGACCTCCCTGAATCCCATTGGCAGCAACTACTTGTGGGGGAGTTAGCTGGGAACTACCAGAGGCATGCCAATCTCTGTTCGGGGGATATCTTTTTGTTTCCCCTGTATGTGGCTCAAAACTCCGCCTCTGTGGACCCTGCTCCCAATGTCGTGTGTTGTGTTGTTGTCTAGGGGGTTGAAAAGATCTTTGTACATTCTTTGTTCTACATTCTCGTGCAAAGTGTCCCGGTCTGTTACAAGAAAAACATGTTATTATACTTGCCTTACCCACAGGATTCGGTGGTACATACGCAGGCTGCCTTGTGGTCAGCGCCTGTATACTTACGGACATCAACTTATCACTTTGCGACTCTCTGTGCCTAGTGATGTTTCTGTCGTGATCAATAGCAGCCTCTCTCAAGCCGGACACTGACAGACCTCGCCAGCATGGTTGCGTGGTCTGAACCCTAGTCTTTAATGTTTCCTTTAAACCATCCATCAGTACAGATACTGCTACTTCTCGATGGTTTGGGTTGGTCTTAATGTCTTCTATACCAGTGTACTTTGCCATTTCTAATAGTGCCCGGTGAAAATATTCTATTGCCGTTTCGGACTCCTTTTGCTTAATGGAAAATATTTTATTCCATTTAACAACGGCTGGGAAATACTCTTTTAGCTGTAAATTTATCCTTTTTACATTATCCTTGTTGTACACGTCTGTAAGCGGTACATCTTTATCCAATGCACAATCAGCTAAAAATTGAGTTGCGTCAACATTGGAAGGTAAACAAGCTCTTAGCAGTATCTGCCAATCCTTGTTGTTGGGTTCTACAGTGTTACCTAGATCCCTGATGTATTTTTGGCTAGCAACTAAATCCTTCCTGGGGTCAGGAAATTCGGACACTATTGTTCTTAATTCCATTCGGGAAAATGGAGTGTACATGGCAATGTTCCTTATGGGAGTGGCTCCAGACACATCTGTTTTTCCATTGGGAACTGCTATTACCCTTACAGGAGCAATTCTAACAGCCTCTTCCTGTGTAGATTCTACAGCTTGTTGTGGTACAATTGTTTCAGTGTAGTGCATGGTGCCGTACTTACCCGTTGACACGACCTCACCTATCCCTCCGCTAGGGGCTTTCACTAATCTCGTGGGTGTCGCTGTGCCTACTGTGGTCTCTGCTATGGTGGCTGCAAGAGAGAGAGCTGAAATTGTTGCTGAATCGTCTTCTTGATCACACTCCTGAGGAAGGTTCAAAACAGGGTACAACTTGCACGGGTTAATACTTGCATGAGTTATTTGGTTAACATCATTAACATTTACAGTGTTACTAAGAGTTTGTGTTTTACAACCCAGTGCGTTTCTCTCCGCAATCAACTTCTCTCCTGCAATGTATGGTGGAGGAGGAGCTGTGGCTATCAGCTTCCTGACTGCCCCAGATCCCGCCGCCAGAGCCAACCCTCTCTGTATCTCACCTTCCTGGTGCCATAACTGTAAACAATCATGATGTTGAATTCGTCTCTTTGTTGATTTTACGAGACATATCCTCCTCCTTAAATTTTGTAACACTTCTGGACTGAAGCTACCTATTCTTGGGAATTTGTCCCTGTCTTGTACAGTCATTCTCTCCCATTCATCACATAAAACCTCTGTGTGACTACCGTATTTTTCACACATTACATATCGTGCCGACCCAACTGGTCGGTTCTCTGAATCAACCCGAACCGAGGTTGATCGCCCCCTACCTGAACAAATGGCCCCCATAATCTGCAGGCGTTGCTTATTCCTCCTTGGATCTTTATCTCAAGGTTTTCAGCGAACCCTTACAAACAAACCAAGATGTCCTTGGGCAGGCCGGCGGTGGTGGTTTATCAAGTACCCCACTTACTTCTCGCCCACGTTGGCCAGTACTGCAATCACTGTAACCAGAGCTGCTGTACCCAACCTAGGGCCCCTGTGAACCTTTATTTACTGGGGCGCGTTCCCCAGCAAGTATCGGTTGTTGGATAGTTCCTGAGTGACCAGCGAACTTCCCTTCCAAAAATAAAAAATTACACAAATCACGTCAGAATGTACAAATAGCGTTTGTGACCACTTTACTCTAATGGTATTAGGTCAGATTACTAACTACTGCACACAATTACGTGCGGTCCAATCGTTCAGTACACGAGCACTACTTGTCATGTACTGAAAGATCAATGGAATCGATGTTTCCGGCCGCGATTCCTTCAGCAAGAGCTTGTATGGCCTATATGGGTTCTGCACCAACACCCCAGGCGTTGTGCCACTGGACTTTTATAGCGGACCTCTTTGTCTAATTTTACCTGTTACCTTATGACCTCCTGGTCTGTTACCTTATGACCTCCTGGTCTTGTTACCTTATGGTCCGCTATACTCTAATGCTCAAATATTATTTAACCAGGGATGCCTCCCTAGCCACCGTATATGTCACTTACACGTATGTCCCTTGACGAGTACCCGGCTTTCCTTTTGGTTCCACCTTACAGTTATATAAACTTTTGTATACAAAACACACTCACTCAACACATGTACACTTTTGTTTCTATATCTATTTCTGCGCAGAAATTGTCTTTAGGCCAAAAGTGTTACCAATTAGGAGCAGGATCTGTTAAACTAAATTTCAGATTTTTCCAAAAATAGATTTGCGTTATTTACCGCGTCGCGTTATTTACCGCTGTGCGTTAATTATCGCCTTTGCGTTACTTCACTTTATCACAGCTTGAGCTACGTGGGCGTAACCGGACGCTACGTTGCGTAATGAACGCTGCGTGCGTCTGCCTTTTGGATTGCGTACGCTAGTCTTTGTTAGCGACACGTGTACGCAATATAAAGATCCACCGTAACACAATTTCTATTTTTATCAATGTAAATGATCCCTGATCATCTACCGCAATCCACACTGACTGCCTTGTATCTCAGACAAACCGTGTGTTTGTTCTATACTTTAACTATCACCTCTACTATGAAATAACAGCAAATCTCTTTTTAGCACTTTCTATCAACTATAAAAATTGGCAAACAGGAATAGTGATATACGAAATTGAAAAAGAAATGCAGATATATGTATGCGTGCGTGTATACGCAAGACAGAAGAGAAATAAAACAGTTTTAAAAGACACAAGCGTTTTGTTCTTACTTCCGGTTCCCGGATTCCTTCAGCACTCTTTATCTAAGCGAAGCAGACGCTTATCCCGTCAGCACTGTGAGACAACCTCCCACCCTTTGCTGGAGGGATAATGTCTGCTGATCTACCTAGTGCAGATATGAGAAGGATAGGACGAGTCCCCAATTGACAATGCTAAATTCCTTTGTCGTATAACAACCCTTTATGAAGCTAAGAACACTGTACGCTGTTTGCTTAAGAAGTACCGTAATGGTACGCTATTGGCGTAGCGATCGCTCAGCCGTAGGCGAGACGCTCAAGCGTCACGTTCGCTCACGGCCCAGCGATCACAGGACACGTTATTGGCTATGACTAGAGTAATGATTCGCTATGGCGTAGCGGACGCTCGAGACCACGAGGAGATCACCAGCGGCGCAGACGCTCACAACGCTATACCTTAATGTTTAAACCTTATACCAAAGAAATACAAAGAATACCTTAATGTGAGTACAGGGTGTAAGTGCAACCTTGTGTAACCTGACTAACTACAAAGCTGCTTGAGCGTCACCGACGCTCAAGTGAACACTTAACACTATAGAGAATACACAGATACTGGTTTAGGTTCCAAAGCCTATTAACTGTATTATATCTAATATACTTGTAAAAGGGGATAACAGTACAAATGATACACTACAATATAACAGAGACTTCCTAACCACAGAACTAAAATACAAAAAGACAATACTACTCTGACCTAAATGCAATACAATACAATGCTATAATACTATGAGAGATATAAGAGAAAAGAGGAGAGAGAGAGATAGAGAGAGAGAGAGAGAGAGAGAGAGAGAGAGATTGGCTCACAGAAAGACAATGATTACGGAGAGAAACTTACGCACAAAGGGTATGATCGCCTGCGCCTCGATATCCAGCTCCCGGCTATCAGCAGATAACCGTTGATGAGAGAGTGAGAGCTGGATGTGGTCGGCCTGCCTATTTATGCCCCACACACAATGCAATCTCCTGGTCCTACAATCCCATTGTCCATTGGCCGAAGGAATTCGGCCCTGCATCATAACAAAAGGTCATAGGGTGATTCATACAGGTGGGCTGTGACGATTTCCAACAGCTCAGGTGGGTGGGAAACTGGGTTTCCCGCCGCATACCTGAGTATGTGTAAATAATAGAAATGGACATAAACTTCTTATGTCCATAACTATTCGCACGAGCGATTAATACGCTCCAAACCAACACCGGAATATTGCTAATTAAATACTCTTCCGATGGGTACCAAACACTGCTGTATGATTCCTGTTAGACCCTTCGTACGATATAAAGAGGGATTCCTCAGCTCTGGGACATTGTATTTTAACCAAACTTTCAGAATCTATCAAAGGGACCATGATCTATAAACTACATTAATTGTGAACATTTGTAACGAATGAGTTGCACGCTACGGCTACATAAACTCTACCGTAAATACGCATACCGCGCCTGCGAGTGCACGCTATTGCGGGTATGCGCCTTCACGGGAGAGCGCACGCACGCGCAGCGCGGACCAGTGTGCGGTGCAAATATGGCAACGTGCATAGAGACATTTTTCTGACTTTGACAGAATAACCGATCCACCACTTGCTGAACCGGAGCCTTTAGCATATTAGATTCATTCCTACCACGATGGTGACTCAACCCTACAGTGATTGGAAGACTGGCGCTTGGAATAGCATAATTAGCAGACAAACAATGGTAGTTGCTCTGTCATTCCTGGAGATAATTATGTATCAGGTGCTGGAAAGGGGGAGGGGTCACAGACAAACAACAGAGAGGGGAAGGGGGGTGCAAATCCCCACCACTAAATTTCCCTTCAGCACACTAAAAATTACCTGTAACCATACTTGAACCTATCTGGTAATAGAAATTCAGAGAATTAGTCACACATGTTTGCAAACACATGTTTAGCTGCTGCGCCACTTCACGGGTTCTCCAATATCAGCAGTCCTAACACTACATAATAGCAGTGCCCACATAGGGCCATGTAATTTGTCACAGTAGGCCTCATGATAAAGGCTAATTAGTGTGCTAAAGGGAAATTTAGGGGTGGGGATTTGCACCCCCCCTCTCTGTCTGTTGTTTGTCTGTGACTCCTCCCCCTTTCCAGCACCTGATACATAATTATCTCCATGAATGACCGAGCAACTACCATTGTTTGTCTGCGAGAGGCATTGAATGGGAGCAGTATTTGGAAGGCATGCTGTTCCTTGTAGTGCCAATGGGAGATCCTGGGGGAGGCTCCTGGGTAAGTTAGCTCTCTGTCTGGATTTGTTTTAGTAATAGCCTTTATCATGAGGCCTACTGTGACTAATTACATGGCCCTATGTGGGCACTGCTATTATATAGTGTTAGGACTGCTGACATAGGAGAAGCCGTGAAGTGGCTCAGCAGCTAAACATGTGTTTGCAAACATGTGTGACTAATTCTCTGAATTTCTATTACCAGATAGGTTCAGGCATGGTTACAGGTAATCTTTAGTGTGCTGAAGGGAAATTTAGGGTTGGGGATTTGCACAACCCCCCCACCCCGTCTGTTAAAAGCATAATTAGTGTAGTGGATCTAGCTGCTCCATGGTATATATGTTGTATACAGTATTATTCAAAATGTAATTGCTATATTTTACGTCTCCATAGTTCTGTTATCCTCTGTCGTCAAGACTTTGGCGTTTGTTCTGTCATTGCCGGCTTATGCATGAATGGAGAACCTGTTATATCTGTGTTTCCCATTAACATAACATGAGCTGTATCCATGCATGTACAGCCCATTACTCAATATCGCCTGCTAGTTATACGCATCAGATCCACTTCATCCGCCAACATTGCTCCAGACCTACCTGCCTCTATGAAAGTGGACTTTTGTCTTTGGTCTGCCCCCCCCCCCCCCAACATGGCTCATGCTAGTCCAGAGCCTAAACAAAATACAGGGGGTCATAGCTGGGCCACTGCTACCTTTAGGGATACACCTGGTTAGAAATTAAATAAATTGCATTTTTCATGTTATGAAGACAGTCACTGAAAGATACTCTATCGCCATACATTATACCTTGTTAGGATTTGGGTGTTCTTCCTTGGATGAAAAGTGACAGATATATTAAAGATGATGGGGCAGATGTATTAAGCCCGGAGAAGTGATAAAACAGTGAAAAGTACACCAGCCAATCAGCTCCAATATGTAAATTGACAGTTAGGAGCTGATTGGCTGGTGCATTATCACCTTCCATTTATCGGGGGTCATTCCGAGCTGATCGTAGCTGTGCTAAATGTAGCACAGCTACGATCTTCTTCCCTGACATGCGAGGGGACACCCTGCTCAGGGCTAGTCCGCCCCGCATGTCAGAGCCGCCCCCCCCCGCAGAAGTGCAAAGGCATCACACAGCGGCGATGCCTTTGCACTTCAAAAGTACTGTAGCTCCTGGACAGCGCAGCTTTAGTGTGCTGGTCGGGAGCTACACCTCGTTCCCTGGCCCGCAGCGGCTGTATATGACGTCACGCAGCCGCTGCGGCCCGCCCCCCGTTCAGTCTGGCCACGCCTGCGTTGGGCGGACCGCGCCTACGAAACGGCTGCCAAACGCAGCCGTTTCGCCCCCTCCCGCCCATCGATCGCCTCTGCCTGTCAATCAGGCGGAGGCGATCGCTGTCCTGCTACGGCCTTCAGCCGTCCGGCATGCGCAGGCGCACTACGTTCGCTCTGCTGCGTTAAAATGTAGCGAGCGAACGGGTCGGAATGACCCCCTATCACTTCTCTAGGCTTAATACATCTGACCCAATAATATTAATCTTTATCTTACTTATGAGAACCGAAGACAAACATTTGCATCACTCAAACAATGTTCATTGCTGGTAGCTCAACAAAGACATTGTTACTTTCTGTAAAGTACAATATTATAAACAACAACAGACAAGGTCAATGTACAAAGACGTTATAGTCACAGAAGACACGGGAGGGAAATAATGTGCTCAAGTGGAGTTACAGACGGAAACTTTATATGTTATATGATGACTTTCCAAGGGCAGCGCTAAGAGGCAGTCCGCGAAAACTTGACGGCTATTATTAACACAAAACTGCGCATTCTTATAAAATTCCATAGAATAAAGTAATGTTCACCAGGGCTATTTAATAAATAGTACAATAGAATATATTTTAAAGTTGCACTTTCTCAGTTGGTTCACCGTCTCCGCACAGGTTATGTCATCCTACCAACGTTAACAACTCTTTATTTACACTTTTTGGTGCTCATATCCTCATTGCCCTTTGATAGGAAACAGAGCTACAATAGGGATCTGATGGGGGTTAAGGTGGAAGACGTAGGAGGAGAGTACTCTGCGCTGTCTCCTCTGAGCCACAGGGACCACGCACTGCCAGAGTGGCTGGACTGTGCGTCTTCAGCTCCATCCCCCAATGTGATAGGATGTGCCCCTGAGTGTCTCTCCAGTGTGGAGAGTGTGAGTAGCGCCAGAGACCCTGCAAGTACCACTGTGTCACCACCACTAGTTGCACTTTATACTCCGCTGTTACCACTGTGTACTAACACAGGTGTGTGCCACACTGTACAGCACACAACATGTATTATCCCCCACACGTTCCTGGCTAGATCTGCTATATACATTATGTACCTACCTAATAGGGTGGAAACTTGTCCTAGATCTTTAGGAAGATCCACCCAGTGACCCTTTTCCATGTTCTACTTATCATATTACTATTATTTCTATCATTAATGTAATAGCTTAGTAGGGTGCAAATGTGCCCTGAGGCACCAGACAGGGAGAACTACAGGACATACATAACACAGGGAACAGTATAGACGTAATAAATGCAGACATGAAAACAGGTTAGGGGTTGTTCAAGAGACAACTGAGGTGGAAATCAGGGCACAGCCAGAACCGGATTAAGACCCCATGGAGCTCTAGGTAACACATTGGCTCATGGGACTCTACCGATATATATACAAGCAAATATATACTAAAGGTGGGAGTAAGGTAGGTATGAGGGTGTATACTAAACGTGGGAGTAGGGTGTGAGGGTGTATCTGTGTGAGTAGTATTGGTGAATCTTGTAGCGAGGGGGGATGTTCAAAGAGGAGTACACTACTGCGCAGACTCCAGTCTTCCTGTTCTTTAGGGAGGCTTCATGCCCTATCCCAAGATGGCCGCTGATATCTCTACTGAACAAGTGCAGGGTCCTTATTATCTTTGACTTTGTGAGACTGTGTTAGAGCATCAGATTGGAAGACAATGGAGGACCTATATTAGTGGTAGGTCCTCAAGACGACCACAAAGATACAACTCATTTGACCTTAAGAGGGGTGCATAATGCATATATAAATGTAAGTTCATAGGGATGCAGTAATAAAATTAAGTGAATGTATAAAATGTGTTTTATATCAAGTTGCCAGGAGCCTCAAAACACTAATTCTTCAGACAACTACAGAATAAGCGATCACAGCAAGCAGTTAGATGTAGCAGCAGGACCAGCCCATCTGAGTGGAAAAGGATAAACATCTCATAATATATATATATATATATATATACACCTATATAAGAGAACCAGTAGGAGAGATAACTGAGATTCTATGCACACATTCTTCCACCTCATGTTAGGACGCCTGTCTCTTCTTGCTGGCAGCTGCTCTCTGGTCCGATGCGCTGATTGATTACTCAGATTCACAGAAAGCAACAGCCTTGGCAGAAGAAACTGCTACCACTGGGCATGTGCAGAAGCTTCTTTTCATTTCCCATGCTGCATGTTCGGGCTGCAGCTATAGTAAAACTGTATTATATACCACTGCTGTTGTGGTCTTGATTTGAGCTGTTGGCCGGGAGATGGAGGTTTCCCTTACTTCTGCTCTTTACCCCAGCAATCTCTACTCACACTGGCAGATCCACACCTCAACCCTGGCATTCTAAATGCACCAGATACCCAGAGCCGGCAACAGAAATCTTGGGGCCCGTTACATTGATATCTCTGGGGCACCACACCTTCAACCCCTGCACCCACACATCCCTCCCCTGGGAGCGAGAGAGTAAGGGTGTCCGGGTGAGAGTGACAGAAGTGAGAATGAGAGGGAGAGAGAGAGATGTGGGTCAGGGAGAGATAAAGAGAAAGAGAGGGTGTCAGAGTGAGAGAGAGGGTTTCGTGGAAAAATAGGAAAAATAGAAAGAGAGAGGGGAGAGCGATATAAAGGATGTCAGGGAGAGGAGCAATAGAGAGAGAGGGAGTGGAGCAAGTGGGAGTGAGAGAGTGTCAGGGAGAAACAGAGAGGGGAGCAAGAGAAAGTGAGAGAATGTCAGGGAAAGAAAGAGGGAGAGATAGAGTCAGGGGAGAGAGAAAGTGTCAGGGAAAGAGACAGTTTCAGGGAGAGAGAGAGACTCAGTGAGAGACTGTCAGGGAGAGGGAGAGGAAAACAGTGCCAGGGAGAGAGGGAGAGAGAGAGAGACAGTGTCACGGAAAGAGAGACAGTGTCAGGGAGAGACTCAGTGAGAGACTGTCAGGGAGAGGGAGAGGAAAACAGTGTAAGGGAGAGAGAGAGACAGTGGGTGATGATTCAGAGATGAATGCGCCCGAGTACATCTGGTCAGCGCACGTTGTCAAAGTCAAAAATATTACATAAAGAGAACATACAAACTACACACATTTAAGTCGCTATACTTGCAAATATGCGCAGGGAGCACAGCAATATATGGTAACACACGCATTTACATGGACATGCCACACAGATGGATTCGACGCTTATTTCATACAGTACATAATTATAATAATATCAAGCGCCAGACATCATGGTGATTTAAAATCACCTAATGAATTAATGTCATGAATGTGTATTATTTGAACGGAACCAGATACACCTGTCATGTTTACTTTTAAAACAAGCAGATTGGTGTGTAGATTAATTTGATACTTGTTATTAAGTTGTAGGACATTACAGCGGATAGTTATGATTGAATGTATAAAAGCTAAAATCACTTTGTTAGAACAATGAATGATACAGTGAACAGGGAACTCAGGCCCACCCTTTGGCAGTCTTCAGGGCTGAGCCTGATCAGCATATACAAAGAGAATTGTGACTCAATCATGAATGAGAGAGAGACCCCTCCCCCAGGAACTAGTCACACAGGAAGGTAGTTCCTGTTTCTGGGGGTCTCAGAGTTAGTTGCTTTTGGTCTCAGAGGATGATGGAGGAGTTGCTGATCGGTCCCAGACGATGGAGGTCTTGCATGATTTTACAGAGAGAGAGAGAGAGTCATATGGAGGGACAAATTGATATAACTTAAGGATAATGATATTGTATCGCTGGCATGTAATTGTATGTAAGTATATGTAACTATGTTCTAACTGCTTACTGTGTGAGTTGTAACCATGTAACTATAGGTATACTGTACTTTGTAATATATATTGAATCCATATCCTTTTTAATAACAAATATATACATCAATGAGCTTTGGAACTCAGATAATGTGTGGGTGTATTGTATTCTCTTATGGGATACAGTGTTTTGCGATGTACAGCGCACATTTATCGTATATGGTAATAAGATGTGCCTGGCGTCTGCAATATATATTAGAGCGGGCATTTTAAATATTTGTGAGAAATCAATTTGGCATTCATAACGTACACTGGTCACAATGCGCATACGCAGCCATGCTCCTTGTGGCCGCAAAGTGATTGACAATGGTGGCCGTTTAGGGTGTGGCGTTTCTGCGTTGTGGGGGTGTGACGGGCAAAATGGGCATGTTTGTAGTATTTTCAGGGTGGCTGCATGATATCACACGTAGCCGCTACGAGGAAAAAAATGGTGCTGGACCGCCTGCCAGCACAGCCAGGCTCAGCTGGCAAGGGTCAACCTCTAATCGATGCGTCCACAATTAAATTATGGATGCATCGCGGGGTGGCACCACACATATGCTAAGCGGCCTTGCCCTGTGCTGGGCAGCCCCCAGCATTTTAGTAGTTGGACGCAGATCTTGCTGCAGGATGCAAGATTTATGTCCATCACTGAATAATAGAGAGGGTGAGATACAGTGTCCAGGTGAGAGAGAGGGGAGAGAGTGTTAGGGAGAGAGAGGGACGGGGAACCAGTGGGTGAGACATTGCCTGACTACACTGCACTGCAGCACTGAGCACATGACATGTTTCTCATGGGGGTGGGCAGTTCTCTGCATTAGGCTCCGCCCACTGAATACCCGTGAATCGCGGCATTGCTGCCGGGAGCCAGCCCTGGTAATCGGTAAGGGGGAGGAAGGGTCAGGGGGCCTGATAACTTGTTTGTTTCTATTTTGCCTCCTTGTAGTAGCTCCATTTTGTGCCTGTGAATCGCAGGGCCCCTCAAGACCTCGGAGCCCGGGACGGGGGTACCCTTTGTACCCCCTTATTGCTGGGCCTGCAGATACCTACAAAAGTGTTCACGTACAGCCGCAGCGGAGGAAATCACGCTCTGAGGCAGACTTCATTCATTTCAAATGTATGCTCTCATCCTACAGTGCTGCCTTTTTCCTCTTTATACAGCTGTATTTCAAAAACCTCATCTCCTCCCAGTCCTCAAACCCCCGGCATCACATCGCCACTTTCAACTCCCTCCTCTGTCCTCCCCCTCCTCGCCTCCCCTCCTCACTCTCTGTCCTTGACTTTGCCACCTACTCTGCATCTAAAATTGACTTCATACGTCAGGACATCATATTCCATCAGACCCTCGACACCTTACCCCCTCCTTTGCCAGACTTTCCCTAGCCATCCATCTTACCTACTCTGACTTCTTTTTCCCCTACTTCAGGAGATGAAGCTATGGCCCTCATCCAATCTTCTCCCCCCTCCACATCCTTCATTACCTCTCTCTGTTTGCCTGTTCCCGTTTTGACTATGTCCTCCATCTCTCCCTCTCATCAGACACTGTCCCCTCTGCATTCAAGCAATCCCTGGTCACCCCATTCTTAAAACACCTACCCTTGATCGTAACACTCTCTACAACTACCGACCCAGCTCTTTCCTCCCTTTTGCCTCCAAACTCCTTGAGCGTATTGTCTATAATCGCCTTACTTCCTTTCTTTCCTCCCACTCATTGCTTGACCCATTCCAGTCTGGCTTCCGTATTCTCCACTCCACTGAAACTGCCCTCACAAAAGTCTGCAATGACCTCCTTGCTGCCAAGACCAAGGGTCACTACTCTCTGCTTATTACTCTTGACCTCTCTGCTGCATTTGACACTGTAGACCACCCTCTCCTCCTGCAAATCCTTTACTCCCTTGGTCTACATGGGTTCACTACAATATGCCGGCGGTCGGGCTCCCGGCGACCAGCATACCGGCGCCGGGAGGCCGACCGCCGGCTTACCGACAGTGTGGCGAGTGCAAATGAGCCCCTTGCGGGCTCGCTGCGCTCGCCACGCTACGCACGCCACGCTATTTTATTCTCCCTCCAAGGGGGTCGTGGACCCCCACGAGGGAGAATAAGTGTCGGTATGCTGGCTGTCGGGATCCCGGCGCCGGTATACTGTGCGCCGGGATCCCGTCAGTCGGCATACTGAAGACCACCCATCTACATGATACTGCCCTCTCTTGGCTATCTGACTGCTCATTCTCTGTCTCCTTTCATGACTCCACTTTCCCCCCACTTCCACTAACAGTAGGTGTCCCCCAAAGTTCTGTTCTGGGACCTCTACTTTTCTCTCTCTATACGTCCTCTTTAGGTGAACTCATTAGTTATTTTGGCCTCCAATATCACCTCTGTGCTGACCTCTCCCCTGCTCTCCTCACTCCTATATCCATCTGTCTCTCTGCTGTCTCTTCCTGGATGTCCCAGCGCTTCCTTAAACTTAGTATGTCTAAGACTGAGCTGATCATCTTTCCACCCTCCAGCGTAACCTCACTTTGCAAAATGTCATTATCTATTGACGGCACAACTATCTTCTCTAGCGTCCAAGTGCGCAGTCTTGGAGTACTCCTTGACTCTTCCCTCTCCTTCAAACCACACGTTCAGGACCTCTCACAGACCTACCATTTCCTTCTCAAATATATTTCCTGGATCAGACCCTTTCTCACCCAGGATGCAACTAAGACCATTATCCACATGCTAGTCATCGCAAGTTACTGCTGTAACCTTCTCCTATCCGGTCTCCCCAACTCCCGCCTCTCTCCACTCCAATCTGCCCTCAGTGCTGGTGCCGGACTTTTATTCTTCTCCAAACATACTACATCTCCTACAAACCCTACACTAGCCTCCCATCCCCTTCAGAACCCAATTCAAGCTTCTCACACTCACTTTAAAAGCCCTCACCCATTCCTCTCCCAATTACATCTCTGACCTTATCTCCCTTCACACTCGCACCTGTCCTCTTCGCTCCTCAAATGAATGCCGCTTCTCCTGCCAGCTGATTTCTTCTTTTCACAACCGCCTCCAAGATTTTGCACGTACTGATCCCTATCTATGGAATTCTCCACCTCTCTACAAAACTTCAAATGGGCTTTCAAGACCCTCTTCTTCATCAAAGCCTTCCATCTCTCAATTTGGCCCATGTACACTATCTACCCCATCTGTGTCACCACTGTCTGTCTGCCCCTCCCCTTTAGAATGTTACCTCTCACGAGCAGGGCCCTCTTCCCCAATGTGCTTCTCCTTCCCTTAGTATTCTCTAAGGCACCTAACTCTTGACTTCTGACACTGTTACTTACTTGAGTGATATCACCACTGCTGCAACAATGTTTATATACCATGTACTTGTCCTGCATTGTCTTGTACGCCACTGTTCAATTGTTCTGCTCAATTAATGTTTTTTGTACCTTTGTTAGGTGCTGCAGAACCCTTGTGGCGCCATATAAATAAAGGATAATAATAAATAATAATAAAACTTGAAACCCCCCCTCCCCACGTTTGCCTGTACGTCCATATGGTCAAAGCTTGAGGAATGGTTACAATAGATGCACGGAATCTAATCAGACGCATAAAATTGTCGCCCATGGTTCAGTCGGCATGTATGGCATATACAGCTCTTACTTGTTACATACGGATCAGGAACGCAATGTAACCAGTTTCCGGTCCGCATATTGAACAGTATGTTCTGTGAATCATTCAAAATTACAATTAAAGTTCCTCTGATAACATTTTATGGTATAATTTCCGCACAAAATACATGATTGCTGTATCATAACAAAAAACAACTTGAGTAGATAACTGCCTGTAATCCTCTTACCTTTAGTTGCCGCTGGTTAGAATGAATGGCATCTCAGAGGTATAATTTGTCAGCAATTCACAGAAGTGGGTCAAGTTATACTTCGAGAGATTATCTATATTTTAATATAAAAGGTTCTTAGTTCACCGGTGAGGCCAGACCACCATTACAGACTGACAGCATTCCAGAAACTTCTCCTAAGCTGCAGTTTAAAATGCTTGGAAAGTTTTAATACAACGGAATTGCATCCTGCACATCATCATTAAACTGTATGTTGGGGGCTCGGAGGCGGCAACGGCTCCTACACGCTTGTAGGAGGTGGGCTGCTGCTACCTGTGCCCCGACTCTGAGACAGCCCTGGCTGGCAAGCCGGGTCCTGGTACCTGTGCAATGGAACCGCGCAAACACAAAACACCGGCTTCTATTGACTGCACCGGCTGCAGCCCATAGAAGCCGGGTAAGGCTGAATGAAATGCAGAGTGCGGCTGCCTACAGGAAGCAGGATCTTTTTTAATAGCAGCCCAGCCTGGCAGTCCCACTTGGAGAAAACACCTCCCCATGGGGCTGCTTGTCATGTGTGTGACTGGCACAGGTAGCACTACCGATAGGAAGTCACTGCCAGTCAGAGTGAAGCCAGCGCAGTCACGGACTGCAACTGGCCCACTGAGGTTGCAAATTTTGCTTGGGGGGGTTGCAGCCCATAGGTGAAATCTGCCACTGGTCGGAGGGGTATCTCATGAATGATGTCTGAAAAATCTGGTTTTACTATTTAAAGTAGAAATTTAGATTACTTTTCTGTTAAGAGTCTTGGGGAGATTTATCAAGTCTTTGAGAGAAGAGATAAAGTGGAGATGTCCAAAGCAACCACTCAGCATGTCAATTCAAAGACTGTGCTAAATAATTGACACTTAAAAGCTTATTGTACAATGGGGGTGTGTGGTGTGGCATGGGAGGCGTGGTGGGGGAATGGAGGTGGAACAGGTGGCATGACCGCGCGACCACGTCATCATGTCCCCGCTACACAGTGCCGAAATTACCTGCATTGTGGTGGGGCCATGATGATGCAATTCAGCGCAAATCGTGTCATCGGACCCCCATGGACCGCCCACTAGTGGACAACTGTGGGGGGTGGTGTTGGCAGATGCGGGGGACCTATAGGCTTGGATTACGGGGGTGATTCCGAGTTGTTCGCTCGCAAGCTGCTTTTAGCAGCATTGCACACGCTAAGCCGCCGCCTACTGGGAGTGTATCTTAGCATAGCAGAATTGCTAACGAAAGCTTCGCTAAGTTTCTCGTAACGATTACCCCGCAGTTTCTGAGTAGCTCCAGACTTACTCAGCCATTGCGACCGGCTCAGTCCTTTTCGTTCCTGGTTTGACGTCACAAACACACCCAGCGTTTGCCCAAACACTCCCCCGTTTCTCCAGCCACTCCTGCGTTTTGCAACTCGAACGCCTGCGTTTTTCCGCACACTCCCATAAAACGTCCAGTTTCCGCCCAGAAACACCCACTTCCTGTCAATCACACTACGATCAGCACAGCGATGAAAAAGCTTCGTAATGCCGTGAGTAAAATACCTAACTTTTGTGTAAAATAACTAAGCGCATGCGCTCTGCGAACCTTGCGCATGGCATTAAGCGACTAATCGCAGTATAGCGAAAATCGGCAACGAGCGAACAACTCGGAATGACCCCCTACATTAATACTACTTTCACCTTTTACTGTATTTGCAGTTTTGTAAATGTGTTCGGTGCTTTTATTAGAACTTATTGCCACTAAAAAACTGAACAGCCCCAAGGTGCAGAACAATATCTAGAATTGGTGCACGGTTCCACCTGGGTCAGGATTGACGATGTGCCGCTGAGAGCCAGGGAGTGGAGGTGCAACGAGGAAGAAGCCTTTTCCTGAACGAATGTTCTTAATTCAACGCCTACAAGTACAGTCAGTGTGATACCGGGACGGGAGGAGAAAATAGAAAGAACTAAAGACAGAAACAAAATTTTGCTGCTGTTAATAGAAAAAGAAAAGCAAAAAGCAACAGAAGATCATTTTAAGAGACTTCCTTGTGAAAACGGACTAGCGCCAAGCACTGTTTTGTCGTTTATATTTTAGTTAAGAAAATCGAATTATTTCTAAAAGTAGACAGAAAAGTAGTTTCAAACGGGATGCAGTTAAAATACCGACTGTCGGGATCACGGCGATCAGGAGACCGACGCCGGAATCCCGACATCCGGTGAAATGCCGCCAGACAGAATCCCGACCACAGCAGGTTATTCCCACTCGGTTGGTGGGTCCACGCCGCCAACTAAGTGGGAATATAACCTGTGGCGAGCCGCCAGGCCTGAAGCATGGCGAGCCCGCGTGGGGACTCGTTGCCGGGATTCCGACAAACAGGATACCACTGTCTACATACTGACAGCCGGCATCCCATCTGCCGGTAAAACATATGTATGCCTTTCAGACGCTGCAGCCTTTGAAAGTAAACCCCAGTTTGGACAGAGGCCTGTCCCATATGATAAACTCCTGGCGCATTCGGCATTATCTAAACGGATGAATCACCGCTAGGCGCAATGTACTGTAATTGTATGTTTAATAATGTGTTTTCACATGTTATATGCAGTGCTCTAAGCATGGTTATAGAATTGTACATTTAAAATGCATGGATGAAGCACTTAAGGTATTTTGGTTTTAAAATGCATTGACATTTGGAAACAGTTCATGGGACATTCTCACATAGGAAGTCATATGCTAATTAACCTTCTAGGGTGATAACAAGATCTTTTGATGTTGGTCAGTGCACACTAGGTGACATCCTGGATCTTGGCAGTATGCTCTTGAAAGGTGTTAATGAAAGACTTCTGTGTTTCTCTACGTAATGTCAAGTAGATTTGGAATCAATGTTTCCTGTACATTTGTTACAGATATACTGTATGAGTGGAGGAAATAAATTGGGTTGTCCCTTCTGAAATGTTATCTGTATTTATTTATGTGTTGTAAGGCTGGGTACACACTTGCCGATGCACATCAGATGTGACATCGAGCAAAATTTCCCCCGCAAATTATATCGTTCATACACACTGAACGCTATAATTTACTATATCGTCAGTGGTGTCACCCGACCACATCCAGGAACATGCAGTCTTGTCCAACATCTTTAGATTTCAAGGTAAGAACTAAACATATCGTACATCATTAATGACCTGCAGGAGCGCGCATCCTTAACGATGTAGTGCATGCAGACTGGATGATGTGAATGATATATCGTCTGATCTGCCGGATCTCTTCTGACTGAGAGGAGAGTATGCTGATGTAAACATCTTGTATGCTGTACCCTCTGGGCAATCCTGGTAAAGAGGAAGGGTCTTCTTTTAAACTTTTTGAGCAATAAACATCTTGCCTTCAAGACAAATGCCTTTCATCTTGTGACCAACAGTAATGCGACACTTGCACTTCCTTTCTCTGTCTGTTCTGGGCTGAGTCCAGCGTCTCCAACCTCCATCCTCTGCCGGCTACCATGCAGGGCCTGGTCCGGGTCAGTGACCAGTGGAGGTCAACCGACGCCAGTCAGTAGGTGTGTCAGCAGCGTATCTACACATACACAGCAGCAAGCGGTTTCAGGTGCTCATGGTAGGAGCCTGAGAGGAAATAAGCCACTTCAGGTATCGGTAGGAGGAGTCTAGAGGTGGAAGTAAAATACCCGCCCATTTTGCAGTGGGTGGAGTCAGTAGAGGTGGTTACTGGCGGTAAGAGGGAATCCCCTGTATACCAGGTCCCGTGAGACCCAAAACCAATCTGTGATTGCTTGACACAGGCAGGGAGGCGCATTCGGTCATACCCAGTATTTAACATTAATAAATACCACACAATGGGGGTAATTCCAAGTTGATCGCAGCAGGATTTTTGTTAGCAATTGGGCAAAACCATGTGCACTGCAGGGGAGGCAGATATAACATGTGCAGAGAGAGTTAGATTTGGGTGTGGTGTGTTCAATCTGCAATCTAATTTGCAGTGTAAAAATAAAGCAGCCAGTATTTACCATGCACAGAAATAAAATAACGCACCCAAATCTAACTCTCTCTGCACATGTTATATCTGCCCCCCCCCCTGCAGTGCACATGGTTTTGCCCAACTGCTAAAAAAATTCCTGCTGCGATCAACTTGGAATTACCCCCATAACCCCCTGCTGTAATGACTTAATCCCCTGCTGTACTGTTCTCTCTGTATTGTATTGCAGCTGAGAACAATAGCTGAAAGGCTTATGCTAATAAGCCTTGGTGCACCTAGGTGCAGCAGAGAAGATGAGCGTGGCTCCATCTGTATGTAATCAATACCAAAATAAACCAATAAAAATACACAATATGATGTCATCCATGTTCTTTTAATTAATTTGCGGTGAAAATAGTCAGTTTTATTTATTTCTTTTCATACAAGAAGTTGGAAGAAGTCAGTTTTTCTTGCGCAAAGAAGAGATCAGATGGAGCATTTATTACAGGCGCTCTGCGCGGTCCCAACGCTTGCTAATAATTTATGGCTGGCAGAGAGACAGTGCGGTTTGCTGATAAATTAGGTCATAAATAAAGTACCAGAACAATAACCACCCCACGTACCTACCTGCAAAGTCAACAGGCGCAGGCAGCCTTAATCTGTGTTATTTAAGCAGCGCATTTTGCATAATAAATGTATCAAACCGCATGTGACAACTTTAACATTTACAGTGAAAAGGGCATTTTCTGGCACAGTCCATTTATAACGAAACAGACGCTGGACCTGTCCGCAACGCCAATTGTCTGTGATCTAATGCGACTTACACAGACATGCACTCTGTAATGAGCACAGGAGATAGGGCAGTACACAGGCTACAGCAGCGGGTCACAAAACCTCCCCCACAAGATGATGGGACAGAAATCACAGGAAGATTTTATTTTTATGTCTGATATTATTGTTATTATTCCAAAAGAAGCGTATTAAATTCCCAAGAGACATGGTATAGATAGAGACGGACAGGGGACCTTTTCTGTACACATTCTATTGTCTTAGAACATTGGCCCTCATTCCGAGTTGTTCGCTTGCAAGCTGCTTTTAGCAGCATTGCACACGCTAAGCCGCCGCCTACTGGGAGTGAATCTTAGCTTATCAAAATTGCGAACGAAAGATTCTCAAAATTGCGATTACACACCTCTTAGCAGTTTCTGAGTAGCTTCAAACTTACTCGGCAACTGCGATCAGTTCAGTGCTTGTCGTTCCTGGTTTGACGTCACAAACACACCCAGCGTTCGCCCAGACACTCCTCCGTTTCTCCAGCCACTCCCGCGTTTTTCCCAGAAACGGTAGCGTTTTTTCAAACACACCCATAAAACGGACAGTTTCCGCCCAGAAACACCCACTTCCTGTCAATCACATTACGATCACCAGAACGAAGAAAAAACCGTGAGTAAAATTCCTAACTGCATAGAAAATTTACTTGGCGCAGTCGCACTGCGGACATTGCACATGCGCATTCGCGACTAATCGCTCCGTTGCGAAAAAAAAATAACGAGCAAACAACTCGGAATGACCCCTATTGATTTTACTGCTGGGCATGTACATATAATGACGCCATATGCTATGCAGGAGTAGCAGACTTTGGTGCACTGGGATACCCTTCATGGTGCATTGACCGAACATGTTATAGTGCAATTTGTTGCACATTAAAATGTCATTTTAAATATTTCTTGCTGTGCAAAGCACATAGATTTCGACAAAGAGGAAAGAACCGTAGAATGGGGACAATTCTATGGAGAATGACTTCTAGTGGCAAATCTTTAAACGTGGGACTGCGGCCATTTATACAAGATCTATGGTTTATCCTCCAGTAATCCAGCTAAAATCAGGCAGATGCACGCGGCTATATTGGGGATCTCACATTTCTCTTACGTCCTAGAGGATGCCTGGGTTCCATTTAGTACCATGGGGTATAGACGGATCCCTTGGGAGCCATGGGCACTTTAAGAGTTTAATAGTGTGGGCTGGCTCCTCCCTCTATGCCCCTCCTACCAGACTCACTTTAGAAAATGTGCCTGGAGGAGCCGGTCACAGCTAGGGGAGCTCCTAGGAGTTTTCTTAGTTTTTTTTATTTTAATTAGATCTTTAGGTACAGGGAGGCTGCTGGCAACAGTCTCCCTGCTTCGTGGGACTTAGGGGGGGAGTAGGAACCAACTCTAGAAGTTAATGGTTCTCTATCTCTGCTGACAGGACACTGAGCTCCTGAGGGTGCTGATCGCAAGCCCACAAGGTGACCTCTCACTCCCGCAGCATGGCCACCACCCCCTAACAGAGCCAGAAGATGGAGTGGTGAGTATGACGCCGG
The DNA here is from genome assembly GCF_028390025.1 of Pseudophryne corroboree. Lineage (NCBI taxonomy): Eukaryota > Metazoa > Chordata > Amphibia > Anura > Myobatrachidae > Pseudophryne > Pseudophryne corroboree. The sequence goes on along the minus strand of NC_086447.1, from coordinate 55,981,054 downwards.
TGCCCCGGTAAGCGGGTCGCCGGCAGAAATGGCGGCACAAGGGTGGGAGCGCAGCTCTGACAGGCTGCACTCCAGAGGGCTCAGCTGTACTTGATGTGCAGCGATGTGAGGGGCGCCCTAGGCCAGCGCGATACCCTACACTGGTCACATATGCTAATAGGGGCTAATCCCACTGTTAGCAGCTAAATTACCTCAGGCCAGTGTAATCTGTGAAAGCGGAAAGACGCGCCATTACAGGGGGCGGGGCTTCTCCTCAGAGCGGTTCCAGCACTAACCAGCGCCATTTTCTCCCTGCAGATCACACTGAAGAGACGCTGGCAGGGAGCGCTGCCCTCCACATAACTCCAGCATACCTCTGCGGTACCAGGGTGTTATAGACAGGGGGGGAGAGTGTAATAATCACTGTTTAATCTATTAAGGTTATTCAGTCAGCGCCGTCTGTTTACTGTATAAACTGCCTACTGGGGCGCTGTGTGGCTGGCTCTGTGTCTCTCTGAAGGTACTCTGGGGGAAACTGTGTCTGCATCTTTGTGTGTGTGTGTGTGTGTGTGTGTGTGTGTGTGTGTGTGTGTGTGTGTGTGTGTGTTTGTGTTTGTATAGCTCGTATAAATAAACATGTCTAGGAACTCTGTATCTTGTGCTGCAGAGTGTGTATCGTCTCCTGAAGAGTCTATTCCATGTACTCAGGTCTGTAATACTGTATACTGTCTCAGCCTTCTGAATCCAAACCCCCATGGGTGGATTCTATTAGGGGAATGATATCCCAAATTTCATCTCGGATAGCTCAAAATGAGACTGAAACACAGGTTTTGAGAAAGTCTGTTGAGGTTTTGTTGTATTCAGCTCCCAACACTTCATCAAAGACCCCAATTGTATACCCTAAAAAGCGTGCTCTTCCCCAGATAATGCAAGCTGACACGGATACCGACTCTGATACAGGGGGCGGTGATGGGGATATACGGGGGGGAGATGCATCCCTTGCTAAGGGGGTGCATCTCATGATTGAGGCTGTTAGGGACATTTTACACATTACTGATAAGGTTCCTGAGCAGGTAGAGGAGGCTTACTTTACTGACAATAAGAAATCTTCCCTTACATTTCCTGCGTCTAAGGAATTAAACGCATTGTTTGAAAAATCCTGGGAAAACCCAGAGAAAAAAATCCAGATCCCAAAAAAGGGTTCTCATTGCTTTACCTTTCCCTGAGGAGGACAGGAAAAATTGGGAAATCCCACCTGTAGTAGACGCTCCTGTATCTAGGTTGTCAAAGAAGGTGGTTTTGCTTGGCCCTGGGTCCACCGCTTTAAAAGAGCTGGCTGACTGCAAGATTGAGACTACGCTCAAATCACTATACACTAGAGATGAGCGGGTTCGGTTCCTCGGAATCCGAACCCGCCCGAACTTCAGCTTTTTTTTACACGGATCCGAGCGACTCGGATCTTCCCGCCTTGCTCGGTTAACCCGAGCGCGCCCGAACGTCATCATGACGCTGTCGGATTCTCGCGAGGCTCGGATTCTATCGCGAGACTTGGATTCTATATAAGGAGCCGGGCGTCGCCGCCATTTTCACACGTGCATTGAGATTGATAGGGAGAGGACGTGGCTGGCGTCCTCTCCATTTAGATTATAAGAGAGAGAGAGATTTACTGGAGTTTAGGACTAGGAGGAATACTGTAGAAGTGTAGAGAGTGCAGAGAGTTTACTAGTGAGTGACCACCAGACAGTGCAGTTTATTTAATATATCCGTTCTCTGCCTGAAAAAAGCGATACACACAGTGACTCAGTCACTTACCATATCTGTGTGCACTGCTCAGGCTCAGCCCAGTGTGCTGCATCATCTATATATATTATATATCTGTCTGACTGCTCAGCTCACACAGCTTATAATTGTGGGGGAGACTGGGGAGCACTGCAGTGCCAGTTATAGGTTATAGCAGGAGCCAGGAGTACATAATATTATATAGTGAGTGACCACCAGACAGTGCAGTTTATTTAATATATCCGTTCTCTGCCTGAAAAAAGCGATACACACAGTGACTCAGTCACATACCATATCTGTGTGCACTGCTCAGGCTCAGCCCAGTGTGCTGCATCATCTATATATATTATATATCTGTCTGACTGCTCAGCTCACACAGCTTATAATTGTGGGGGAGACTGGGGAGCACTGCAGTGCCAGTTATAGGTTATAGCAGGAGCCAGGAGTACATAATATTATATTAAAATTAAACAGTGCACACTTTTGCTGCAGGAGTGCCACTGCCAGTGTGACTGACCAGTGACCTGACCACACTGACCACCAGTATAGTTAGTAGTATACTTATATTGTGATTGCCTGAAAAAGTTAAACACTCGTCGTGTGACTTCACTTGTGTGTTGTTGTTTTTTTTATTCTATAAAAATAAAACTCATTCTGCTGACAGACAGTGTCCAGCAGGTCCGTCATTATATAATATATAATATATACCTGTCCGGCTGCAGTAGTGATATATATATATTTTTTATATCATTTATCATCCAGTCGCAGCAGACACAGTACGGTAGTTCACGGCTGTGGCTACCTCTGTGTCTGCACTCGGCAGGCAGTCCGTCCATAATTGTATACCACCTAACCGTGGTTTTTTTTTCTTCTTTATACATACATACTACTACGACATCTCTTTATCAACCAGTCTATATTAGCAGCAGACACAGTACAGTACGGTAGTTCACGGCTGTGGCTACCTCTGTGTCTGCACTCGGCAGGCAGTCCGTCCATAATTGTATACCACCTAACCGTGGTTTTTTTTTCTTTCTTCTTTATACATACATAGTTACATAGACATCTCTTTATCAACCAGTCTATATTAGCAGCAGACACAGTACAGTACGGTAGTTCACGGCTGTGGCTACCTCTGTGTCTGCACTCGGCAGGCAGTCCGTCCATAATTGTATACCACCTAACCGTGGTTTTTTTTTCTTTCTTCTTTATACATACATAGTTACATAGACATCTCTTTATCAACCAGTCTATATTAGCAGCAGACACAGTACAGTACGGTAGTTCACGGCTGTGGCTACCTCTGTGTCTGCACTCGGCAGGCAGTCCGTCCATAATTGTATACCACCTAACCGTGGTTTTTTTTTCTTTCTTCTTTATACATACATAGTTACATAGACATCTCTTTATCAACCAGTCTATATTAGCAGCAGACACAGTACAGTACGGTAGTTCACGGCTGTGGCTACCTCTGTGTCTGCACTCGGCAGGCAGTCCGTCCATAATTGTATACCACCTAACCGTGGTTTTTTTTTCTTTCTTCTTTATACATACATACTACTACGACATCTCTTTATCAACCAGTCTATATTATTAGCAGCAGACACAGTACAGTACGGTAGTTCACGGCTGTGGCTACCTCTGTGTCTGCACTCGGCAGGCAGTCCGTCCATAATTGTATACCACCTAACCGTGGTTTTTTTTTCTTTCTTCTTTATACATACATAGTTACATAGACATCTCTTTATCAACCAGTCTATATTAGCAGCAGACACAGTACAGTACGGTAGTTCACAGCTGTGGCTACCTCTGTGTCTGCACTCGGCAGGCAGTCCATAATTGTATACTAGTATCCATCTCCATTGTTTACCTGAGGTGCCTTTTAGTTGTGCCTATTAAAATATGGAGAACAAAAATGTTGAGGTTCCAAAATTAGGGAAAGATCAAGATCCACTTCCACCTCGTGCTGAAGCTGCTGCCACTAGTCATGGCCGAGACGATGAAATGCCAGCAACGTCGTCTGCCAAGGCCGATGCCCAATGTCATAGTACAGAGCATGTCAAATCCAAAACACCAAATATCAGAAAAAAAAGGACTCCAAAACCTAAAATAAAATTGTCGGAGGAGAAGCGTAAACTTGCCAATATGCCATTTACGACACGGAGTGGCAAGGAACGGCTGAGGCCCTGGCCTATGTTCATGGCTAGTGGTTCAGCTTCACATGAGGATGGAAGCACTCAGCCTCTCGCTAGAAAAATGAAAAGACTCAAGCTGGCAAAAGCAGCACAGCAAAGAACTGTGCATTCTTCGAAATCCCAAATCCACAAGGAGAGTCCAATTGTGTCGGTTGCGATGCCTGACCTTCCCAACACTGGACGTGAAGAGCATGCGCCTTCCACCATTTGCACGCCCCCTGCAAGTGCTGGAAGGAGCACCCGCAGTCCAGTTCCTGATAGTCAGATTGAAGATGTCAGTGTTGAAGTACACCAGGATGAGGAGGATATGGGTGTTGCTGGCGCTGGGGAGGAAATTGACCAGGAGGATTCTGATGGTGAGGTGGTTTGTTTAAGTCAGGCACCCGGGGAGACACCTGTTGTCCGTGGGAGGAATATGGCCGTTGACATGCCAGGTGAAAATACCAAAAAAATCAGCTCTTCGGTGTGGAGGTATTTCACCAGAAATGCGGACAACAGGTGTCAAGCCGTGTGTTCCCTTTGTCAAGCTGTAATAAGTAGGGGTAAGGACGTTAACCACCTCGGAACATCCTCCCTTATACGTCACCTGCAGCGCATTCATAATAAGTCAGTGACAAGTTCAAAAACTTTGGGTGACAGCGGAAGCAGTCCACTGACCAGTAAATCCCTTCCTCTTGTAACCAAGCTCACGCAAACCACCCCACCAACTCCCTCAGTGTCAATTTCCTCCTTCCCCAGGAATGCCAATAGTCCTGCAGGCCATGTCACTGGCAATTCTGACGATTCCTCTCCTGCCTGGGATTCCTCCGATGCATCCTTGCGTGTAACGCCTACTGCTGCTGGCGCTGCTGTTGTTGCCGCTGGGAGTCGATGGTCATCCCAGAGGGGAAGTCGTAAGCCACTTGTACTACTTCCAGTAAGCAATTGACTGTTCAACAGTCCTTTGCGAGGAAGATGAAATATCACAGCAGTCATCCTACTGCAAAGCGGATAACTGAGGCCTTGGCATCCTGGGTGGTGAGAAACGTGGTTCCGGTATCCATCATTACTGCAGAGCCAACTAGAGACTTGTTGGAGGTACTGTGTCCCCGGTACCAAATACCATCTAGGTTCCATTTCTCTAGGCAGGCGATACCGAAAATGTACACAGACCTCAGAAAAAGAGTCACCAGTGTCCTAAAAAATGCAGCTGTACCCAATGTCCACTTAACCACGGACATGTGGACAAGTGGAGCAGGGCAGGGTCAGGACTATATGACTGTGACAGCCCACTGGGTAGATGTATGGACTCCCGCCGCAAGAACAGCAGCGGCGGCACCAGTAGCAGCATCTCGCAAACGCCAACTCTTTCCTAGGCAGGCTACGCTTTGTATCACCGGTTTCCAGAATACGCACACAGCTGAAAACCTCTTACGGCAACTGAGGAAGATCATCGCGGAATGGCTTACCCCAATTGGACTCTCCTGTGGATTTGTGGCATCGGACAACGCCAGCAATATTGTGTGTGCATTAAATATGGGCAAATTCCAGCACGTCCCATGTTTTGCACATACCTTGAATTTGGTGGTGCAGAATTTTTAAAAAAACGACAGGGGCGTGCAAGAGATGCTGTCGGTGGCCAGAAGAATTGCGGGACACTTTCGGCGTACAGGCACCACGTACAGAAGACTGGAGCACCACCAAAAACTACTGAACCTGCCCTGCCATCATCTGAAGCAAGAAGTGGTAACGAGGTGGAATTCAACCCTCTATATGCTTCAGAGGTTGGAGGAGCAGCAAAAGGCCATTCAAGCCTATACAATTGAGCACGATATAGTAGGTGGAATGCACCTGTCTCAAGCGCAGTGGAGAATGATTTCAACGTTGTGCAAGGTTCTGATGCCCTTTGAACTTGCCACACGTGAAGTCAGTTCAGACACTGCCAGCCTGAGTCAGGTCATTCCCCTCATCAGGCTTTTGCAGAAGAAGCTGGAGACATTGAAGGAGGAGCTAACACGGAGCGATTCCGCTAGGCATGTGGGACTTGTGGATGGAGCCCTTAATTCGCTTAACAAGGATTCACGGGTGGTCAATCTGTTGAAATCAGAGCACTACATTTTGGCCACCGTGCTCGATCCTAGATTTAAAGCCTACCTTGGATCTCTCTTTCCGGCAGACACTAGTCTGCTGGGGTTGAAAGACCTGCTGGTGACAAAATTGTCAAGTCAAGCGGAACGCGACCTGTCAACATCTCCTCCTTCACATTCTCCCGCAACTGGGGGTGCGAGGAAAAGGCTCAGAATTCCGAGCCCACCCGCTGGCGGTGATGCAGGGCAGTCTGGAGCGACTGCTGATGCTGACATCTGGTCCGGACTGAAGGACCTGACAAACGATTACGGACATGTCGTCTACTGTCACTGCATATGATTCTCTCAACATTGATAGAATGGTGGAGGATTATATGAGTGACCGCATCCAAGTAGGCACGTCACACAGTCCGTACTTATACTGGCAGGAAAAAGAGGCAATTTGGAGGCCCTTGCACAAACTGGCTTTATTCTACCTAAGTTGCCCTCCCACAAGTGTGTACTCCGAAAGAGTGTTTAGTGCCGCCGCTCACCTTGTCAGCAATCGGCGTACGAGGTTACATCCAGAAAATGTGGAGAAGATGATGTTCATTAAAATGAATTATAATCAATTCCTCCGCGGAGACATTGACCAGCAGCAATTGCCTCCACAAAGTACACAGGGAGCTGAGATGGTGGATTCCAGTGGGGACGAATTGATAATCTGTGAGGAGGGGGATGTACACGGTGATATATCGGAGGGTGATGATGAGGTGGACATCTTGCCTCTGTAGAGCCAGTTTGTGCAAGGAGAGATTAATTGCTTCTTTTTTGGGGGGGGTCCAAACCAACCCGTCATATCAGTCACAGTCGTGTGGCAGACCCTGTCACTGAAATGATGGGTTGGTTAAAGTGTGCATGTCCTGTTTTGTTTATACAACATAAGGGTGGGTGGGAGGGCCCAAGGACAATTCCATCTTGCACCTCTTTTTTCTTTTCTTTTTCTTTGCATCATGTGCTGATTGGGGAGGGTTTTTTGGAAGGGACATCCTGCGTGACACTGCAGTGCCACTCCTAAATGGGCCCGGTGTTTGTGTCGGCCACTAGGGTCGCTAATCTTACTCACACAGTCAGCTACCTCATTGCGCCTCTTTTTTTCTTTGCGTCATGTGCTGTTTGGGGAGGGTTTTTTGGAAGGGACATCCTGCGTGACACTGCAGTGCCACTCCTAGATGGGCCCGGTGTTTGTGTCGGCCACTAGGGTCGCTAATCTTACTCACACAGCTACCTCATTGCGCCTCTTTTTTTCTTTGCGTCATGTGCTGTTTGGGGAGGGTTTTTTGGAAGGGACATCCTGCGTGACACTGCAGTGCCACTCCTAGATGGGCCCGGTGTTTGTGTCGGCCACTAGGGTCGCTAATCTTACTCACACAGCTACCTCATTGCGCCTCTTTTTTTCTTTGCGTCATGTGCTGTTTGGGGAGGGTTTTTTGGAAGGGCCATCCTGTGTGACACTGCAGTGCCACTCCTAGATGGGCCCGGTGTTTGTGTCGGCCACTAGGGTCGCTAATCTTACTCACACAGCTACCTCATTGCGCCTCTTTTTTTCTTTGCGTCATGTGCTGTTTGGGGAGGGTTTTTTGGAAGGGACATCCTGCGTGACACTGCAGTGCCACTCCTAGATGGGCCCGGTGTTTGTGTCGGCCACTAGGGTCGCTTATCTTACTCACACAGCGACCTCGGTGCAAATTTTAGGACTAAAAATAATATTGTGAGGTGTGAGGTATTCAGAATAGACTGAAAATGAGTGTAAATTATGGTTTTTGAGGTTAATAATACTTTGGGATCAAAATGACCCCCAAATTCTATGATTTAAGCTGTTTTTTAGTGTTTTTTGAAAAAAACACCCGAATCCAAAACACACCCGAATCCGACAAAAAAAATTCGGTGAGGTTTTGCCAAAACGCGTTCGAACCCAAAACACGGCCGCGGAACCGAACCCAAAACCAAAACACAAAACCCGAAAAATTTCAGGCGCTCATCTCTACAATACACTGCTACAGGCGTGGCTTTAAGACCCATTATTGCTTGTGCGTGGATTTCTAAAGCCAAAGTAAAGTGGTCAGGCACATTACTAGAGGAATTGGATTCCATGGATAGAAGTGACATTGAATAGCTTTTACAGGATTCTGCAGGCTTCATGGTGGAGGCCATGAAGGACCTTGGCCATCTTAATGCGAAGGCTTCTTCCATGGCTGTCTCGGCATGCAGGGGACTCTGGCTGCGCCAATGGTCTGCAGATGTAGAATCCTAGAAAAGTGTGGAGAACCTGTCCTTCACAGGTCAGGCTCTGTTTGGGGAAGCATTAGATGCGTGGATCTCCACAGCAACTGCGGGTAAGTCAACCTTCCTTCCCTCAGCAACGCCGCTGATTAGGAAATCTACGGACCGCGAAAGTTAAAAAGTCCAAACCCCCCTCCACTTTCTTTAGAGGAGGTCAGGGGAAATCCAGAAAACCTGCTCCAACAGGTTCCCAGGAACAGAAACCTGGTTCTGCTTCCTCAAAATCCTCGGCATGACAGTGGACCTCCCAGCCTGCCTAGAGATCGGGCAGGCGGGAGCAAGACTCAGAAATTTCAGTCATGTCTGGGCATCATCATGCCTTGACCCCTGGGTACAAGATATTGTTACCCAGGGGTACAGACTGCAGTTTCAAGAACTCCCACCTCACAGATTCTTCAAATCAGGCTTACCAGCTTTGCTGACAGAAAGTGCTATCCTACAGGAAGCCATTCAAAAATTGCTAAGGTCAAATGTCATTGTTCCAGTTCCACGTCACCTAACAAACAAGGGTTATTACTCAAACCTGTTTGTGGTACCGAAACTGGATGGTTAGGTCAGGCCAATATTGACCCTAAAAAAATTGAACCCTTATTTGAGGGAATTCAAATTCAAGATGGAGTCTCTGAGAGCGGTGATCTCAGGTCTGGAGGAGGGGGTATTTCTGGTATCCCTAGATATCAAGCATGCGTACCTTCACATTCCGATCTGGCCACCTCACCAGGCTTATCTAACATTTGCACTGCTGGACTGTCACTATCAGTTCCAGGCACTGCCGTTCGGCCTCTCCACGGCACCAAGGGTGTTCACCAAGGTCATGGCGGAGATGATGCTACTCCTCCGCAAGCAGGGTGTGAACATAATTCCTTATCTGGACGATCTGCTGATAAAAACATCTTCCAGGGAGAAGCTGTTACAGAGCATTGCTCTCTCAACTCAACTAGGGCTTATGGGTGGATCCTGAATCTTCCAAAGTCGCATTTGGAGCTGACAAGGAGACTGTCCTTACTGGGGATGATCCTCAACACGGAAGTACAGAGGGTGTTTCTGCCAGTGGAGAAAGCATTGGTGATACAAACAATGGTCCGGGATGTACTGAAGCCAGCCCAGGTATCGGTTCATCAGTGTATTCACCTTCTGGGGAAGATGGTTGCCTCCTACGCGGCTCTACAGTATTGAAGATTTCATGCACAGTCTTTCCATCTGGATCTCCTGGACAAATGGTCGGGATCCTATCTTCACATGCACCAGAGGATACGTCTGTCACCGAAATCCAGAATCTCGCTCCTCTGGTGGCTGCAAACTTGTCACCTACTAGAGGGCCGCAAGTTCGGGATTCAGAATTGGATCCTCCTAACCACGGATGCAAGTCTCAGAGGTTGGGGTGCAGTCACCCAAGGGGAAAACTTCCAAGGAAGGTGGGCAAGTCTGAAAGCCATCCTTCCGATAAACATTCTGGAACTAAGGGCCGTGTACAACGGTCTTCTACAAGCGGCGCATATTCTAAAAGATCAGGCCATTCAGGTTCAGTCGGACAAAGTAACGATAGTGGCCTACATAAACCGACAAGGCGGAACGCAGAGCAGAGCTGCAATGTCAGAGGTAACAAGAATCATCCTCTGTGCGGAAAAGCACACGGTGGCGCTGTCAGCAATCTTCATTCCGGGAGTGGACAACTGGGAAGCGGACTTCCTCAGCAGACACGATCTCCTTCCAGGAGAGTGGGGCCTCCACCCGGAGGTGTTCGAGGAGGTGACAAGTCTTTGGGACGTACCTCAAATAGACATGATGGCCTCTCGCCTCAACAAGAAGCTTCGGAGGTACTGTTCCAGGTCGAGAGACCCACAGGCAGTGGCGGTGGACGCCCTGGTAACTCAGTGGGTGTTCAAGTCAGTGTATGTGTTCCCTCCACTTCCACTCATCCCAAGGATTCTCAAACTAATAATAAGAACAAGAGTTCAGGCGATCCTCATTGCTCCAGACTGGCCAAGAAGGGCTTGGTACGCGGATCTTCTGGAGTTACTGCTGGAAGATCCGAGGCCTCTTCCTCTTCGCGAGGACCTTCAGCAACAGGGGCCATTCGCTTATCAAGACAAACCGTGGCTACGTCTGACGGCATGGAAATTGAACGTCAGATCTTAGCTCGGAAGGGCATTACAAACAAGGTTATTCCTACCCTGATACAGGCTAGGAAAGGAGTAACATCTAAACATTACCCTCGAATTTGGAAAAAGTATGTGTCTTGGTGTGAGAATCCAAGAAGTTTCCTACGGTGGAGTTTTAACCAGGGTGGTTTCTCCTCTTTCTGCAAGCAGGCGTGGATGTGGGTCTGCGTTTGGCCTTGTCCATTTTCTTCCAGAAACAATTGGCTGTCCTCCCTGATGTTCAGACTTTCTTGAAAGGGGTTCTGCACATCCAGCCTCCCTTTGTGCCTCCTATGGCACCTTGGGATCTTAATGTGGTGCTGCAGTTCCTGCAGTCGGATTGGTTCGAACCTTTACAGGAGGTTGATGTCAAATTTCACACTTTGAAGGCGGTCAGACTATTGGCATTGGCATCTGCTAGACGTGTGTCGGAATTGGGGGCATTGTCCTGCAAGAGCCCCTACTTGATTTTCCATGAAGATAGAGCTGAGCTCAGGACACGCCAGCAATTTTTCCGAAGGTGGTGTCGGCTTTTCTTATCAACCAAACTATTGTGGTGCCAGTAGCTACTGACTCCTCAATTACGGCAAAATTTTGGGATGTTGTAAGGGCTTTAAAGATTTATGTGAAGAGAACTTCTCGTCACAGAAAGTCGGACGCTCTGCTTGTCCTTTATGATCCCAACAAGATTGGGTGTCCTGCTTCTAAGCAGACGATTTCTCGCTGGATCAGGTTTACTATCCAGCATGCTTATTCTACGGCAGGCTTGCTGTGTCCAAGATCTGTTAAGGCCAATCTACTCGTAAAGTGGGTTCTTCTTGGGCGGCTGCCTGGGGTGTCTCGGCCTTACAACTTTGCCGAGCGGCTAATTGGTCAGGATCAAACATGTTTGCTAAGTTCTACAAGTTCGATACGTTGGCCTCTGAGGACCTAAAGTTTGGTCAATCGGTTCTGCAGGAGCCACCGCGCTCTCCCTCCCGTACTGGGAGCTTTGGTACATCCCCATGGTACTAATGTGGAATTTGTGGACCCCAGCATAAATAGGATTTTAATTACCTACCAGTAAATCCTTTTCTCGTAGTCCATAGAAGATGCTGGGTGCACGCCTAGCGCTTCGTTTATTTAAGTACTGCATTGTTACTTGGTTAAGTACTGCATTGTTACTTGGTTAAGTACTGCATTGTTACTTGGTTAAGTACTGCATTGTTACTTGGTTAAGTACTGTTGTTCAGCCGTTGCTGACTTGTTTCAAGCTGGTTAGCTTGGTTTTCTGTTGTTATGTGTGAGCTGGTGTGAATCTCGCCACTATCTGTGTATTTCCTTCTCTCGAAGTATGTCCGTCTCCTCGGGCACAGTTTCTAGACTGGGTCTGGTAGGAGGGGCATAGAGGGAGAAGCCAGCCCACACTGTTAAACTCTTAAAGTGCCCATGGCTCCTAAGGGACCCATCTGTACCCCATAGTACTAATGTGGACACCAGCATCCTCTACGGACTACGAGAAAAGGATTTACCGGTAGGTAATTAAAATCCTATTTTTTCAAACCAATTCAAAATTGGCCACTTTGAGGGTTTAATCTTATTTGCAGGACGTCCTTGTTTTTTGGGGGACACGTGTAGGTTCATCTACCGATTCCAAAATTGTGGTTTCAATGTAGAGGTTTCAGCTAGAAACGTAAGACGCACCTAATTAAGGTAAACTGTGACACAGAAGTTATAAGACTAAGTGATTACAAAGTCAATATTTCCGTATTTGCACTTTTATTACCTTCTGTTTGGATATACTGTACATACATTTTTTTATGTATTTCCTGCAGGGTACGGGGCAGCAGTACAGGGTCACTGGGTACTGCATGGTATAGGTAGGCAGTACTGGTCACTGTGTACTGCAGGGTATCGTCGGCAGTACTGGTCACTGGGTACTGCAGGGTATTGGTAGGCAGTACTGGTCACTGGGTACTGCAGGGTATTGGTAGGCAGTACTGGTCACTGCAGGGTATTGGTAGGCAGTACTGGTCACTGGGTACTGCAGGGTGTTGGTAGGCAGTACTGGTCACTGGGTACTGCAGTGTATTGGTAGGCAGTACTGGTCACTGGGTACTGCAGGAGTATTGGTAGGAAGTACTGGTCACTGCAGGGTATTGGTAGGCAGTACTGGTCACTGGGTACTGCAGGGTATTGGTAGCCAGTACTGGTCACTGGGTACTGCGAGGTGTTGGTAGGCAGTACTGGTCACTGGGTACTGCAGGGTATTGGTAGGCAGTACTGGTCACTGGGTACTGCAGGGTATTGGTACTCAGTACTGGTCACTGCAGGGTATTGGTAGGCAGTACTGGTCACTGGGTACTGCAGGGTATTGGTAGGCAGTACTGGTCACTGGGTACTACAGGGCATTGGTAGGCAGTACTGGTCACTGAGTACTTCAGGGTGTTGGAAGGCAGTACTGGTCCCTGGGTACTGCAGGGTATTGGTAGGCAGTACTGGACACTGGGTACTGCAGGGTGTTGGTAGGCTATACTGGTCACTGGGTACCTCAGGGTATTGGTAGGCAGTACTGGTCACTTCAGGGTATTGGTAGGCAGTATTGGTCACTGGGCACTGCAGGGAGTTAGTAGGTAGTACTGGTCACTGGGTACTGCATAGTGCTGGTAGTCAGTACTGGTCACTGCAGGGTGTTGGAAGGCAGTACTGGTCACTGGGTACTGTAGGGTATTGGTAGGCAGTACTGGTCACTGCAGGGTGTTGGTAGGCAGCAATGGTCACTGCAGGGTGTTGGAAGGCAGTACTGGTCACTGTAGGGTATTGGTAGGCAGTACTGGTCACTGGGTACTGCAGGGAATTGGTAGGCAGTACTGATCACTGGGTACTGCAGGGTATTGTTAGGCAGTACTGGTCACTGGGTACTGCAGGGTGTTGGTATGCAGTAGTGGTCACTGCAGGGTGTTGGTAGGCAGTACTGGTCACTGGGTACTGCAGGGTATTGGTAGGCAGTACTGGTCACTGGGTACTACAGGGTATTGTTTGGCAGTACTGGTCACTGGGTACTGTAGGGTTTTGTTACGCAGTACTGGTCACTGGGTACTGCAGGGTTTTGTTTGGCAGTACTTGTCACTGGGTACTGCAGGGTATTGGTAGGCAGTACTGGTCACTGGGTACTGCAGGGTATTGGTAGGTCACTGGGTACTGCAGGGTATTGTTTGGCAGTACTGGTCACTGGGTACTGTAGGGTTTTGTTACGCAGTACTGGTCACTGGGTACTGCAGGGTATTGTTTGGCAGTACTGGTCACTGGGTACTGCAGGGTGTTGGGTACTGCAGGGTATTGGTAGGTCACTGGGTACTGCAGGGTATTGTTTGGCAGTACTGGTCACTGGGTACTGTAGGGTTTTGTTACGCAGTACTGGTCACTGGGTACTGCAGGGTATTGTTTGGCAGTACTGGTCACTGGGTACTGTAGGGTTTTGTTACGCAGTACTGGTCACTGGGTACTGCAGGGTATTGTTTGGCAGTACTAGTCACTGGGTACTGCAGGGTATTGGTAGGGAGTACTGGTCACTGGGTGTTGGTATGCAGTAGTGGTCACTGCAGGGTGTTGGTAGGCAGTACTGGTCACTGGGTACTGCAGGGTATTGGTAGGCAGTACTGGTCACTGGGTACTGCAGGGTATTGTTTGGCAGTACTGGTCACTGGGTACTGTAGGGTTTTGTTATGCAGTACTGGTCACTGGGTACTGCAGGGTATTGTTTGGCAGTACTAGTCACTGGATACTGCAGGGTGTTAGGTACTGCAGGGTATTGGTAGGGAGTACTGGTCACTGGGTACTACAGGGTATTGTTAGGCAGTACTGGTCACTGCAGGGTTTTGGGTACTGCAGGGTATTGGTAGGCAGTACTGTCACTGGGTACTGTAGGGTATTGTTAGGCAGTACTGGTCCCTGGGTACTGCAGGGTATTGGTAGGCAGTACTGGTCACTGGGTAATGCAGGGTATTGTTAGGCAGTACTGGTCACTGGGTACTGCAGGGTATTGGTAGGCAGTACTGGTCACTGGGTACTGCAGGGTGTTGGTATGCAGTACTGGTCACTGCAGGGTGTTGGTAGGCAGTACTGGTCACTGGTTTGCAGGGGATTGGTAGGCAGTACTGGTCACTGGGTAATGCAGGGTATTGTTAGGCAGTACTGGTCACTGGGTACTGCAGGGTATTGGTAGGCAGTACTGGTCACTGGGTACTGCAGGGTGTTGATATGCAGTACTGGTCACTGCAGGGTGTTGGTAGGCAGTACTGGTCACTGGTTTGCAGGGGATTGGTAGGCAGTACTGGTCACTGCAGGGTATTGTTAGGCAGTACTGGTCACTGGGTGCTGCAGGGTATTGTTAGGCAGTACTGGTCACTGGGTACTGCAGGGTATTGATACGCAGTACTGGTCACTGGGTACTGCAGGGTATTTGTAGGAGGTACTGGTCACTGCAGGGTATTGGTAGGCAGTACTGGTCACTGGGTACTGCAGGGTATTGGTAGGCAGTACTGGTCACTGCAGGGTATTGGTAGGGAGTACTGGTCACTGGGTACTGCAGGGTATTGTTAGGCAGTACTGGTCACTGGGTACTGCAGGGTGTTGGTAGGCAGTACTGGTCACTGGGTACTGCAGGGTATTGGTAGGCAGTACTGGTCACTGGGTACTGCAGGGTGTTGGTAGGCAGTACTGGTCACTGGGTACTGCAGGGTATTGGTAGGCAGTACTGGTCACTGTGTACTGCAGGGTATTGGTAGGCAGTACTGGTCACTGGGTACTGCAGGGTATTGTTAGGCAGTACTGGTCACTGGGTACTGCAGGGTATTGGTAGGCAATACTGGTCACTGGATACTGCAGGGTGTTGGTAGGTCACTGGGTACTGCAGGGTATTGTTTGGCAGTACTGGTCACTGGGTACTGCAGGGTATTGGTAGGCAATACTGGTCACTGGATACTGCAGGGTGTTGGTAGGTCACTGGGTACTGCAGGGTATTGTTTGGCAGTACTGGTCACTGGGTACTGCAGTGTATTGGCAGGCAGTACTGGTCACTGGGTACTGCAGGCTATGGGTAGGCAGTACTGGTCACTGGGTACTTCAGGGTGTTGGTAGGCAGTACTGGTCACTGGGTACTGCAGGGTATTGTTAGGCAGTACTGGTCACTGGGTACTGCAGGGTATTGGTAGGCAATACTGGTCACTGGATACTGCAGTGTATTGGCAGGCAGTACTGGTCATTGGGTACTGCAGGCTATGGGTAGGCAGTACTGGTCACTGGGTACTGCAGGGTATTGGTAGGCAATACTGGTCACTGGATACTGCAGGGTGTTGGTAGGTCACTGGGTACTGCAGGGTATTGTTTGGCAGTACTGGTCACTGGGTACTGCAGTGTATTGGCAGGCAGTACTGGTCACTGGGTACTGCAGGCTATGGGTAAGCAGTACTGGTCACTGGGTACTTCAGGGTGTTGGTAGGCAGTACTGGTCACTGGGTACTGCAGGGTATTGTTAGGCAGTACTGGTCACTGGGTACTGCAGGGTATTGTTAGGCAGTACTGGTCACTGGGTACTGCAGGGTATTGTTAGGCAGTACTGGTCACTGGGTACTGCAGGCTATTGGTAGGCAGTACTGGTCACTGGGTACTGCAGGGTATTGTTAGGCAGTACTGGTCACTGGGTACTGCAGGGTATTGTTAGGCAGTACTGGTCACTGGGTGCTGCAGGGTATTGTTAGGCAGTACTGGTCACTGGGTACTGCAGGCTATTGGTAGGCAGTACTACCTGAGGTTGGTGTGCTAAAGCTATTTTTCAGGGTCCGGTAAGTCTTTGTATTGACTTAGTTGTCCATTTATCATTAAAAACACCAGTTTTTTGGGGGGTAACTGCAAATATTTAGTATTATCTTAATGTACATACATTCCCGACAGCAGCCACACCCTCCATAGATTTGTAGGGGGATGCGATGCTATGATATTTACCAATCTCCGGAATGCAGAGCATTCCCCAGCTTGTCCCCTTAGCTAACGTCATCTGAATACATTTGCCCGCTATAATCGCCTACTGCGGTGTGAGTCTGGGAGTTAGTATCGCACTGAGTATGTGATTAGTGATAGAGACCCCTAAGTGTGCTTACTGTACCCCATGGTCAGTGTAATTCTCTTCTCACTATTGCCTGGAGAGAATAATAATAATAATAATAATAATAATAATATAAATATATTTTTTCTATTTAAAAAATGCATTTGTGTTCTAATTAGACTCGCAGCCACATGTTTTATTTGACCTTTCTATGAATGTGGAACTGGATGGCCAAGCCGGGTTTATAAGTCTACTGCGTGTGAAGGTCGGACTGACTGGCGCAGCGGTAAGAGTGCCCTGTTGCTGCCAGCCGGTATGTACGGGCACACTGGTGATATTTTATTACCATCATCTACTCTGTCACAGGCAGAGGAAACATTATGGCAGTAGCTGTATACTTTCGGCGGGCAGCCGGGCACTGTGACATAAGTCGGAGGATTCAGGTGTACAGCCCTTAGTGGAACGGTCGGCGTATACAACATTACACAGCACATACCGGTCGGCGTATACAACATTACACAGCACATACCGGTCGGCGTATACAACATTTCACAGCACAAGAGGCCAGACTTCCTCCAAGAGGCTGACACAAAGTTTATTCGTCACCACATACAAATCATGTACAGTCATGTGCTACGTACATCAGTCAGTCTTTGCTCCTGTGACAGAGATGACAATGAGAATTATAAACAATGTACATTGGACATTATCTACATTACAAGGAAAAAGACGCTGGTAAGACGGGGTGGGCAGCCGACCTAATGACTGTCGACCATAACATGGTCGACCATGTGAACGGATACCGGGCAGCCCACAGCGGGCTGGATCAATGGGTGCAATGCGCGTTATCTACATCACGTGTCTTAGGCACACCTACAGTAAAATGGATATGCAGTATTCCCTAACAGGAGATGTCTAGTCAGCTGACAGCTTCCTGCATATTGCCCCCCCCCCTCCTACTATACAGAAAGGGGCGGAGCTGACAACCACACCATGGAGATAGTTGTCAGTGGAAGTAATACCTGGCATCTGCCGCAGGTTGGCTGTCTCTTCAAGACACCTGACTTTGGTTATACTCTTGATAGCATTTAGTGAAACACATTTGTTTAATCATTTATGCTTCCAAAAACTTGTTATATACTGTAGCTACAATATATGAGTACAGTATATATGCAAAATGAGTTACTCACTTATATACCTGCCTAATATATGCTGTAAAAGTAACTATGTAATTCGCATCACATCCGTTCACAAGCGGTTGGCTCTAAGCTGCCATCGTGAAATGAACTGTACTGTGCTGTGTATACTGTGAACAGAGAAAGTCCGTGTTCTAGAAAGCATGAAATGTGTACAGGTGAAGGAGGTGTACAACATACAGTACATAACTGCTATCAGGGATGTCACAATGGGATGGACATTCACAGTAATATGGTAACATTCAGCAAATAACATCTGACTCATTTTCTGAGAAAACTTTGTACTTTTTTAATTTCAAGGGAAAGCATGGAACAGATTACCCTCTAGATCAACGTGGGCTTACCCCCAGGCTCAGTCACTGAGTCCTGCCTATCAAGTGAGTACAGGGAGCATTACCTAATGTGTCTACAATAAACACGGGATGGACCCTCGCCTTCCAGGTTTCATATGTTGAATTCTACAGACATCATTGGCTAATGGTCTTTTGTCTGAAACAATGCACAAAAAAATGTGAGCAAAACACTTTCACAGATCTCAGGGTTCCATGAATTTCATTAGGTCATGGAATCAGTACACAGAGGTCTTTTAAAAGCTTCTCCCTGAAATCTGCAGTTGAAGACTCTGATATTTCTGTTGCTGCCAATTGACAGATATTTGTGAATGTAACATACTCCTCTGCAAAGTAGCCATGGAAAGATTCACTGAGTCCACTTTTTGCTTTCTTGTTATAAGATGAAGCTTAGAGTATTGGATATACACGATATGGCTGGCAACTGGCACTCACTGACATGTCTGGGTCTTTCAACTGCTGATTTCAGGCAAAAGTCGTGTTGGAAATATCAGGAATGGACAGCTGGAAAATTCTAACTTTTGATATGTATTTGGATTTCAGCAGCTTCATAACTGCAACCATGTTCACCAACTGACCGTGATCCAAGCTGAAGGCTCGCTCAAGGTTGGCCGCTCACATTCAAGGTGCGTGTTAAAAAGAGTGTTTTTAAATACAGGTTGAGTATCCCTTATCCAAAATGCTTGGGACCAGAGGTATTTTGGATATCGGATTTTTACGTATTTTGGAATAATTGCATACCATAATGAGATATCATGGTGATGGGACCTAAATCTAAGCACAGAATGCATTTATGTTACATATACACCTTATACACACAGCCTGAAGGTCATTTTAGCCAATATTTTTTAAACCTTTGTACATTAAACAAAGTGTGTGTACATTCACACAATTCATTTATTTTTCATATATACCTTATACACACAGCCTGAAGGTCATTTAATACAATATTTGTAATAACTTTGTGTATTAAACAAAGTTTGTGTACATTGAGTCATCAAAAAACAAAGGTTTCACTATCTCACTCTCACTCAAAAAAGTCCGTATTTCGGAATATTCCGTATTTCGGAATATTTGGATATGGGATACTCAACCTGTATTACTATCTTGAAACACAATTGAGATAATAGTTTTAAATAGTAAAGACAGGATCGAACTTGGTTAAAATTTATTAACTTTCTTGAATTTAGCAATTTTTTTTTTTTTTATCATTGCTCCAAAATTCTATGAATTGATTTGAGAAATGATATGTGGACAGTTCAAGCATTGCTAATGAAACGTTATTTCCAGAAAAATGTGGTAGCTGTCATCACTATTTTCATTAGGCAAAAAAATATTTTTTTTAGTATTTTTGAATGAAGTTACCCTCACATAGATTTTTTTTTTTTTAATAGAAAGTTAGGTAGTTTTAAGTATGTACCTGTAGATCATTTTCTTAGTTGTCCTCCTACAACTCATTATCTCTATTTCAAAATCTCTCTGGTGGGTTGACAAGTATGGCTGCCATACTCTCAGACAATCAGTACCCTAGATAATTCCTAACATTTAATCAACTGTCGTGTTAAGAGCAAACATGAAGTATTTTCAAATTCTTTACTTTATTAATTCATGTTCACTTTATAAACATCATGAGCTCTATTGTACCTCATATTGGAAAGTAGACTGCACGTGTAACAGATTTTCGCTCCTAGTTTCCATAGTTGCCATCTGTCCTTTGTTAGTTCATAAGCATTTAATATCTAAAAATGACCTCATAATAATGCTTAGATACGAAAAGTGACCCTGAAAGTATTTTTTTAAATGTTGGCAACAGCACCTTTGTTTTTATATATTCTATTTTACATAAGTTTTTATCTAGCATGTACGATTAAATCCAGCGATGCATCCACAGAATTCGGCGTCTGGAACACACGAGCGCTTACACTGAAACTTTGGACCTCAGCAAATCTCTCCGCGTTAGTCGGGGGAGCCGGCTCTTCTCCCTCAATGGTAGCTCTCAGGGGTTATTGACCTGATATCAGCTCATCTAAAACACTCATTTATTACTTGTGCGAACGTATTTCTCTTACGTGAGCTTTGTATAGTCGTCTGATAGGTTAGGATTTATTACACTGGCACAAAGCTTAGTGCAGTGATTGGTATACTGCACGCTGATGGGCCTATAAAGACTTCGATTTTCCATTTGCGCTCGCCTGCATCTGGTTCTAGCGTAGGCCAAGTGTTGTACAGATATATGGCTCTGCTTAGGCGAGGAAATACACAAGAATTATATTGGTTTGTTTTTTCATTTATGTTCAATTTGCTACAAACTCTGCCCTTGCAATACACCATCTTACTGGTTTCTCACTGGTAAACCTAGCAGTAATTAATGGCACACAGTCTGGGAACATGGTGATCACCTTTAATGAATCTCTAGGTCTGTGTACAGGATGTGTGACCAGTTTAGTTGCCGCCTGAAACAGCAGAAGGGAGGTAAAATAATTAACTTGAACATTCCTATATTTTATGCCTGTAAATGTCCATCTTCCCGCGCTCAGTGTAATTATACAGAAATGTTTTCCCATTCATACAATCTGTTGCATTGAGTAAATCAACCCAGTTATCCAGTCATTGCCAAGAATGGGATATCAGCATTACACATTTACTGCAAACTACATACAACAAAGCCTTCCCTTTACTAGTCTCCAAATCTATTAATCCTTACCTATCAGAACCCTGTATGTTACTTCATCATGTAACACCCTAACTGTGTGATTTCAGCATTAATGCCCCCAAAAGTCTCTGTGTTAATTCATACAGAGATATATCTGACACCACAATATTCCTGCAACAACGTGATAGGAGCCTCACATCACTACCCTGTGCTGCTGGGGACCCTGCTCTTCCCACTATATAACTCTCAGTCTGTGGCTTCCTGCTGCCTCCATTCCCCTCCTCACATCATGTCACTGCCCCTGTCACATGCAGCCCTGTCCTCACTGACACATCACTCATCTCCTGATATACTCTGTGCTGCTGGAGACCCTGCTCTTCCCACTATATAACTCTCAGTCTGTGGCTTCCTGCTGCCTCCATTCCCCTCCTCACATCATGTCACTGCCCCTGTCACATGCAGCCCTGTCCTCACTGACACATCACTCATCTCCTGATATACTCTGTGCTGCTGGGGACCCTGCTCCTCCCACTATATAACTCTCAGTCTGTGGCTTCCTGCTGCCTCCATTCCCCTCCTCACATCATGTCACTGCCCCTGTCACATGCAGCCCTGTCCTCACTGACACATCACTCATCTCCTGATATACTCTGTGCTGCTGGGGACCCTGCCCCTCCCACTATATAACTCTCAGTCTGTGGCTTCCTGCTGCCTCCATTCCCCTCCTCACATCATGTCACTGCCCCTGTCACATGCAGCCCTGTCCTCACTGACACATCACTCATCTCCTGATATACTCTGTGCTGCCGGGGGGCCTGCTCCTCCCACTATATAACTCTCAGTCTGTGGCTTCCTGCTGCCTCCATTCCCCTCCTCACATCATGTCACTGCCCCTGTCACATGCAGCCCTGGCCTCACTGACACATCACTCATCTCCTGATATACTCTGTGCTGCTGGGATCCTGCTCCTCCCACTATATAACTTTCAGTCTGTGGCTTCCTGCTGCCTCCATTCCTCACATCATGTCACTGCCCCTGTCACATGCAGCCCTGTCCTCACTGACACATCACTCATCTCCTGATATACTCTGTGCTGCTGGGGACCCTGCTCCTCCCACTATATGACTCTCAGTCTGTGGCTTCCTGCTGCCTCCATTCCCCTCCTCACATCATGTCACTGCCCCTGTCACATGCAGCCCTGTCCTCACTGACACATCACTCATCTCCTGACATACTCTGTGCTGCTGGGGCCCCTGCTCCTCCCACTATATAACTCTCCATCTGTAGCTTCCTGCTGCCTTCATTCCCCTCCTCACATCATGTCACTACCCTGTCACATGAAGCCCTGTCCTCTCTGACACATCACTCATCTCCTGATATACTCTGTGCTGCTGGGGACCCTGCTCCTCCCACTATATAACTCTCCGTCTGTAGCATCCTGCTGCCTCCATTCCCCTCCTCACATCATGTCACTGCCCCTGTCACATGCAGCCCTGTCCTCACTGACACATCCCTCATCTCCTGATATACTCTGTGCTGCTGGGGACACTGCTCCTCCCACTATATAACTCTCAGACTGTGGCTTCCTGCTGCCTCCATTCCCCTCCTCACATCATGTCACTGCCCCTGTCACATGCAGCCCTGTCCTCACTGACACATCACTCATCTCCTGATATACTCTGTGCTGCTGGGGGGCCTGCTCCTCCCACTATATAACTCTCAGTCTGTGGCTTCCTGCTGCCTCCATTCCCCTCCTCACATCATGTCACTGCCCCTGTCACATGCAGCCCTGTCCTCACTGACACATCACTCATCTCCTGATATACTCTGTGCTGCTGGGGACCCTGCTCCTCCCACTATATAACTCTCAGTCTGTGGCTTCCTGCTGCCTCCATTCCCCTCCTCACATCATGTCACTGCCCCTGTCACATGCAGCCCTGTCCTCACTGACACATCACTCATCTCCTGATATACTCTGTGCTGCTGGGGACCCTGCCCCTCCCACTATATAACTCTCAGTCTGTGGCTTCCTGCTGCCTCCATTCCCCTCCTCACATCATGTCACTGCCCCTGTCACATGCAGCCCTGTCCTCACTGACACATCACTCATCTCCTGATATACTCTGTGCTGCTGGGGGGCCTGCTCCTCCCACTATATAACTCTCAGTCTGTGGCTTCCTGCTGCCTCCATTCCCCTCCTCACATCATGTCACTGCCCCTGTCACATGCAGCCCTGGCCTCACTGACACATCACTCATCTCCTGATATACTCTGTGCTGCTGGGATCCTGCTCCTCCCACTATATAACTTTCAGTCTGTGGCTTCCTGCTGCCTCCATTCCTCACATCATGTCACTGCCCCTGTCACATGCAGCCCTGTCCTCACTGAGACATCACTCATCTCCTGATATACTCTGTGCTGCTGGGGACCCTGCTCCTCCCACTATATGACTCTCAGTCTGTGGCTTCCTGCTGCCTCCATTCCCCTCCTCACATCATGTCACTGCCCCTGTCACATGCAGCCCTGTCCTCACTGACACATCACTCATCTCCTGACATACTCTGTGCTGCTGGGGGCCCTGCTCCTCCCACTATATAACTCTCCATCTGTAGCTTCCTGCTGCCTCCATTCCCCTCCTCACATCATGTCACTACCCTGTCACATGAAGCCCTGTCCTCTCTGACACATCACTCATCTCCTGATATACTCTGTGCTGCTGGGGACCCTGCTCCTCCCACTATATAACTCTCCGTCTGTAGCATCCTGCTGCCTCCATTCCCCTCCTCACATCATGTCACTGCCCCTGTCACATGCAGCCCTGTCCTCACTGACACATCCCTCATCTCCTGATATACTCTGTGCTGCTGGGGACACTGCTCCTCCCACTATATAACTCTCAGACTGTGGCTTCCTGCTGCCTCCATTCCCCTCCTCACATCATGTCACTGCCCCTGTCACATGCAGCCCTGTCCTCACTGACACATCACTCATCTCCTGATATACTCTGTGCTGCTGGGGCCCCTGCTCCTACCACTATATAACTCTCCGTCTGTAGCTTCCTGCTGCCTCCATTCCCCTCCTCACATCATATCACTGCCCCTGTCCTCACTGACACGTCACTCATCTCCTGATATACTCTGTGCTGCTGGGGACCCTGCTCCTCCCACTATATAACTCTCAGTCTGTGGCTTCCTGCTGCCTTCATTCCCCTCCTCACATCATGTCACATGCAGCCCTGTCCTCATTGACACGTCACTCATCTCCTGATATACTCTGTGCTGCTGGGGACCCTGCTCCTCCCACTATATAACTCTCAGTCTGTGGCTTCCTGCTGCCTCCATTCCCCTCCTCACATCATGTCACTGCCCCCGTCACATGCAGCTCTGTCCTCACTGACACGTCACTCATCTCCTGATATACTCTGTGCTGCTGGGGACCCTGCTCCTCCCACTATATAACTCTCAGTCTGTGGCTTCCTGCTGCCTTCATTCCCCTCCTCACATCATGTCACTGCCCCTGTCACATGCAGCCCTGTCCTCACTGTGATTAAATATGGTTGAAGGCTGCGCTCACATTGGGGGATGGTGGCTGAGTGTGCAGCTGACCTGGAGGTGTCCCACCTCCTGTTGCAATTGCGTATTTCGTGGTGGTCAGCGCGCTCTAAAGGGTGTGCCAGGGATTGGATTGATTGGAGAGGTGGATGGTGGTGTGTGAAGTGATGTGTTCTCTGTGTATCTATTTGTAGGGGATGTGGTAATGATCACTCGATGTAAATGAAATATAGGATTTTATTTGGATGTAATAGGATTAATATTCCATAGTCAATAATGAATGTCCCAGGTTGGTTCACCACTTATCAGGTGTGTCTTGCAGACTACCCTTTCTCTGAGTATACCCTCCTATTGGTATACTGATGGAGCTACAGCTCAGGTAAATGTTAGGTATGCCCTAGGGGCCACCTTTACCATAGGTGTGGATGGTCCTATGTATCCTCTGATGCTGTGTCTATTGTTAGGTTTGTGGTTAAGTTTATGGTGTGACTAGTGCGGCGTCCCGCCTGTCAGACCCTTCCGTGTGTGGCAACGAGTGGCGTGGTCATATACTGTGTAATGAAACTTACCGCCGGGGGCAGGTGCTACCTGCCGCCGGTGACCAGTTCTTAGCCGTCCTCAAGCCTGTGTTCCTCGATGTATCCTCTCTGGGTGTCCTCCGTGTCTCAGAAGCCGCGCACCTTGTCTGTAAATGCCGGTCTCCTAAACTCCCGTCCCGTCCTCTGACTTCCTGGTTCGCGCGTCACGTGCCGGGTCACGTGAGCGCGATGTGTGCGGAAGCGTCTCCTTCTCCAGCCGGAGAGAGGAGAATGTATGTGGCAATGTCGGTAGTAAAGTCTGTGGGCATACCTAACATTTACCTGAGCTGTAGCTCCATCAGTATACCAATAGGAGGGTATACTCAGAGAAAGGGTAGTCTGCAAGACACACCTGATAAGTGGTGAACCAACCTGGGACATTCATTATTGACTATGGAATATTAATCCTATTACATCCAAATAAAATCCTATATTTCATTTACATCGAGTGATCATTACCACATCCCCTACAAATAGATACACAGAGAACACATCACTTCACACACCACCATCCACCTCTCCAATCAATCCAATCCCTGGCACACCCTTTAGAGCGCGCTGACCACCACGAAATAAGCCCTGTCCTCACTGACACATCACTCGTGTCCTGATATACTCTGTGCTGCTGGGGACACTGCTCCTCCCACTATATAACTCTCAGACTGTGGCTTCCTGCTGCCTCCATTCCCCTCCTCACATCATGTCACTGCCCCTGTCACATGCAGCCCTGTCCTCACTGACACATCACTCATCTCCTGATATACTCTGTGCTGCTGGGGCCCCTGCTCCTACCACTATATAACTCTCCGTCTGTAGCTTCCTGCTGCCTCCATTCCCCTCCTCACATCATATCACTGCCCCTGTCCTCACTGACACGTCACTCATCTCCTGATATACTCTGTGCTGCTGGGGACCCTGCTCCTCCCACTATATAACTCTCAGTCTGTGGCTTCCTGCTGCCTTCATTCCCCTCCTCACATCATGTCACATGCAGCCCTGTCCTCATTGACACGTCACTCATCTCCTGATATACTCTGTGCTGCTGGGGACCCTGCTCCTCCCACTATATAACTCTCAGTCTGTGGCTTCCTGCTGCCTCCATTCCCCTCCTCACATCATGTCACTGCCCCCGTCACATGCAGCCCTGTCCTCACTGACACGTCACTCATCTCCTGATATACTCTGTGCTGCTGGGGACCCTGCTCCTCCCACTATATAACTCTCAGTCTGTGGCTTCCTGCTGCCTTCATTCCCCTCCTCACATCATGTCACTGCCCCTGTCACATGCAGCCCTGTCCTCACTGACACATCACTCGTGTCCTGACATACTCTGTGCTGCTGGGACCCTGCTCCTCCCACTATATAACTCTCCGTCTGTAGCTTCCTGCTGCCTCCATTCCCCTCCTCACATCATGTCACTGCCCCTGTCACATGCAGCCCTGTCCTCACTGACACATCACTCATCTCCTGATATACTCTGTGCTGCTGGGGACCCTGCTCCTCCCACTATATAACTCTCAGTCTGTGGCTTCCTGCTGCCTTCATTCCCCTCCTCACATCATGTCACTGCCCCTGTCACATGCAGCCCTGTCCTCACTGACACGTCACTCATCTCCTGATATACTCTGTGCTGCTGGGGACCCTGCTCCTCCCACTATATAACTCTCAGTCTGTGGCTTCCTGCTGCCTTCATTCCCCTCCTCACATCATGTCACATGCAGCCCTGTCCTCACTGACACATCACTCATCTCCTGATATACTCTGTGCTGCTGGGGACCCTGCTCCTCCCACTATATAACTCTCAGTCTGTGGTTTCCTGCTGCCTCCATTCCCCTCCTCACATCATGTCACTGCCCCTGTCACATGCAGCCCTGTCCTCACTGACGCATCACTCATCTCCTGATATACTCTGTGCTGCTGGGGACCCTGCTCCTTCCACTATATAACTCTCAGTCTGCAGCCCTGCGCTCCCAGGATATATGACGTATGGTGACATCATGGAATCTTATCCCCCAGGATATAGACACTGATGATGGCACAGACACTGGCAGAGTCCCGGTGAGGATGACACAGTAGTGACCTCACACTCACAGCGCTATATACACATGCTGCGTATTTGGCATCCTATATAAATCTAGGTTTTACTCTGTGTATTGATGTAAAGGGCCCACGGGCAGCCTGGCACCAAGTCATAGGAACACAAAATATACAGTGCAGAATTAAAAGAACTGTCATTATTAAATATATATATATATATATATATATATATATATCTTTCTGGCTGTACAATCTTGCTTACAAGAACAATGCAGCATATTGCATGGAGAGGACATCCATAGGTTGTAGTGCAAACAGAACAAGGTCTGGGCATGATACACAACGGCCTGGCACAAGGTGCTGCTGGAAGAGAAAAGGGAGGGTACCCTGCCCCCGGTGGAGAGTCTCAGTACTGTAGGTCTCTCGGACGGGGGAACGTGCTAACGAGAGGTATAGGATGTAGCTGTGCATTGCCAGGGATTGCTCTTCCATCAGTAGACACACAGATCAGGAAACTTCATCTCGTATACGGGGATCGAGTGGTTCTGCGGCTGGCCGTACGCAGCAGTGATAGTGCCAGAGGGGCTTGGGGGTGGCCTGTAAAACGGCAAGAGGACATACTGTATTAAAGCAGACATTTATATAGATATATATGTATATTGTACCAAAGTATATACACATTCATATAATACTGGCCTGACCCCAAAATCCGTCCTTGCTTTTGTGTCAATCTGACACATCCGCACACACTTCGGCACTACAACAACCCCCCTCCTTCTGACCATACACTCTGGCTGCCACCCCCTGACCGTACACTGTGGCACTCCGCCACCCCCTGACCGTACACTGAGGCCCTCCGCCACCCACTGACCGTACACTGAGGCCCTCCACCACCCACTGACCGTACACTGAGGCCCCCGCCACCCACTGACCATACACTGAGGCCCTCCGCCACCCACTGACCATACACTGAGACCCTCCGCCACCCACTGACCATACACTGAGGCCCTCCGCCACCCACTGACCATACACTGAGGCCCTCCGCCACCCACTGACCATACACTGAGGCCCTCCGCCACCCACTGACCATACACTGAGGCCCTCCGCCACCCACTGACCATACACTGAGGCCCTCCGCCACCCACTGACCATACACTGAGGCCCTCCGCCACCCACTGACCATACACTGAGGCCCTCCGCCACCCACTGACCATACACTGAGGCCCTCCGCCACCCACTGACCATACACTGAGGCCCTCCGCCACCCACTGACTATACACTGAGGCCCTCCGCCACCCACAGACCATACACTGAGGCCCTCCGCCACCCACTGACCATACACTGAGGCCCTCCGCCACCCACTGACTATACACTGAGGCCCTCCGCCACCCACAGACCATACACTGAGGCCCTCCGCCACCCACTGACCATACACTGAGGCCCTCCGCCACCCACTGACCATACACTGAGGCCGTCCGCCATACACTGAGGCCCTCCGCCACCCACTGGCCATACACTGAGGCCCTCCGCCACCCACTGACCATACACTGAGGCCCTCCGCCACCCACTGACCATACACTGAGGCCCTCCGCCACCCACTGACCATACACTGAGGCCCTCCGCCACCCACTGACCATACACTGAGGCCCTCCGCCACCCACTGGCCATACACTGAGGCCCTCCGCCACCCACTGATCATACACTGAGGCCCTCCGCCACCCACTGGCCATACACTGAGGCCCTCCGCCACCCACTGACCATACACTGAGGCCCTCCGCCACTAACTGTACACTCTGCCCCCCCTCCCCCCCAAAAAAATGAATGCATTCATCCTATAAAGAGAAGGGAGCACACACTGGGCAATCACTCACCGTATAGTCAGCTCAAAGATTTGGTTCAGTTTGCTTTGTAACAATGTTGCCTTGGGAAAGAGATGAGAAAAGCGGGTGAGAGCGGGTGAGAGCAGGAGATGGGGAGAAAACGTATTAGTAAATTCATTATTAGTAACTAACAGAATAATGTAACCTTCCACTAACGCCTCTGTACATCTCATATCAGAGGAAATTAAAATAAGAATTTACTTACCGATAATTCTATTTCTCATAGTCCGTAGTGGATGCTGGGAACTCCGTAAGGACCATGGGGAATAGCGGCTCCGCAGGAGACTGGGCACAAAAGTAAAAGCTTTATGACTAGCTGGTGTGCACTGGCTCCTCCCCCTATGACCCTCCTCCAAGCCTCAGTTAGGATACTGTGCCCGGACGAGCGTACATAATAAGGAAGGATCTTGAATCCCGGGTAAGACTCATACCAGCCACACCAATCACACCGTACCAACTTGTGATCTGAACCCAGTTAACAGTATGATAAACGTAGGAGCCTCTGAAAAGATGGCTCACAACAATAAACAACCCGATTTTTGTAACAATAACTATATACAAGTATTGCAGACAATCCGCACTTGGGATGGGCGCCCAGCATCCACTACGGACTATGAGAAATAGAATTATCGGTAAGTAAATTCTTATTTTCTCTGACGTCCTAGTGGATGCTGGGAACTCCGTAAGGACCATGGGGATTATACCAAAACTCCCAAACGGGCGGGAGAGTGCGGATGACTCTGCAGCACCGAATGAGAGAACTCCAGGTCCTCCTCAGCCAGGATATCAATTTTGTAGAATTTAGCAAACGTGTTTGCCCCTGACCAAGTAGCTGCTCGGCAAAGTTGTAAAGCCGAGACCCCTCGGGCAGCCGCCCAAGATGAGCCCACCTTCCTTGTGGAATGGGCTTTTACAGATTTTGGCTGTGGTAGGCCTGCCACAGAATGTGCAAGCTGAATCGTACTACAAATCCAACGAGCAATCGTCTGCTTAGAAGCAGGAGCACCCAGCTTGTTGGGTGCATACAGGATAAACAGCGAGTCAGATTTTCTGACTCCAGCCGTCCTGGAAACATATATTTTCAGGGCCCTGACTACGTCCAGCAACTTGGAGTCCTCCAAGTCCCTAGTAGCCGCAGGCACCACAATAGGCTGGTTCATGTGAAACGCTGAAACCACCTTAGGGAGAAATTGAGGGCGAGTCCTCAGTTCTGCCCTGTCTGAATGAAAAATTAGGTAAGGGCTTTTATATGATAAAGCCGCCAATTCTGAGACACGCCTGGCTGAAGCCAGGGCTAACAGCATGACCACTTTCCATGTGAGATATTTTAATTCCACAGTGGTGAGTGGTTCAAACCAATGTGACTTTAGGAGACTCAACACTACATTGAGATCCCAAGGTGCCACTGGAGGCACAAAAGGAGGCTGTATATGCAGTACCCCTTTGACAAACGTCTGAACTTCAGGCACTGAATCCAGTTCTTTTTGGAAGAATATTGACAGGGCCGAAATTTGAACCTTAATGGACCCTAATTTTAGGCCCATAGATAGTCCTGTTTGCAGGAAATGCAGGAAACGACCCAGTTGAAATTCCTCTGTAGGGGCCTTCTTGGCCTCACACCACGCAACATATTTTCGCCAAATGCGGTGATAATGTTTCGCGGTTACATCCTTCCTGGCCTTGATCAGGGTAGGGATGACTTCATCTGGAATGCCTTTTTCCTTCAGGATCCGGCGTTCAACCTCCATGCCGTCAAACGCAGCCGCGGTAAGTCTTGGAACAGACAAGGTCCCTGCTGGAGCAGGTCCTTTCTTAGAGGTAGAGGCCACGGGTCCTCCGTGAGCATCTCTTGAAGTTCCGGGTACCAAGTCCTCCTTGGCCAATCCGGAGCCACGAGTATAGTTCTTACTCCTCTCCTTCTTATGATTCTCAATACTTTGGGTATGAGAGGCAGAGGAGGGAACACATACACTGACTGGTACACCCACGGTGTTACCAGAGCGTCCACCGCTATCGCCTGAGGGTCCCTTGACCTGGCGCAATATCTGTCTAGTTTCTTGTTGAGACGAGACGCCATCATGTCCACCTTTGGTTTTTCCCAACGGTTTACAATCACGTGGAAGACTTCTGGGTGAAGTCCCCACTCCCCCGGGTGGAGGTCGTGTCTGCTGAGGAAGTCTGCTTCCCAGTTGTCCACTTCCGGAATGAACACCGCTGACAGTGCTGTCACATAATTTTCCGCCCAGCGAAGAATTCTTGCAGCTTCTGCCATTACCCTCCTGCTTCTTGTGCCGCCCTGTCTGTTTACGTGGGCGACTGCCGTGATGTTGTCCGATTGGATCAATACCGAGCAGAGGCCTTGCTTGACTTAGGGCATTGTAAATTGCCCTTAGTTCCAGGATATTTATGTGAAGAGACGTTTCCATGCTTGACCACAAGCCCTGGAAATTTTTTCCCTGTGTGACTGCTCCCCAGCCTCTCAGGCTGGCATCCGTGGTCACCAGAATCCAGTCCTGAATGCCGAATCTGCGGCCCTCTAGAAGATGAGCACTCTGCAACCACCACAGGAGAGACACCCTTGTCCTTGGAGATAGGGTTATCCGCTGATGCATCTGAAGATGCGATCCGGACCATTTGTCCAGCAGATCCCACTGAAAAGTTCTTGCATGGAATCTTCCGAATGGAATCGCTTCGTAAGAAGCCACCATCTTTCCCAGGACCCTTGTGCATTGATGCACTGACACTTGTCCTGGTTTCAGGAGGTGCCTGACTAGCTCGGATAACTCCCTGGCCTTCTCCTCCGGGAGAAACACCTTTTTCTGGACTGTGTCCAGAATCATCCCTAGGAACAGTAGACGTG
Source organism: Pseudophryne corroboree (assembly GCF_028390025.1). Lineage (NCBI taxonomy): Eukaryota > Metazoa > Chordata > Amphibia > Anura > Myobatrachidae > Pseudophryne > Pseudophryne corroboree. The sequence goes on along the minus strand of NC_086447.1, from coordinate 55,949,385 downwards.
TTGTTGGAATCAGCTGCGATTTTGGAATATTTAGAATCCACCCGTGCTGACGTAGCACTACCTGAGATAGTGCTACTCCGACCTCTAACTGTTCCCTAGACCTTGCCCTTATCAGGAGATCGTCCAAGTAAGGGATAATTAAGACGCCTTTTCTTCGAAGAAGAATCATCATTTCGGCCATTACCTTGGTAAAGACCCGTGGTGCCGTGGACAATCCAAACGGCAGCGTCTGAAACTGATAATGACAGTTTTGTACCACAAACCTGAGGTACCCTTGGTGAGAAGGGTAGATTGGGACATGGAGATAAGCATCTTTGATGTCCAGAGACACCATATAGTCCCCTTCTTCCAGGTTCGCTATCACTGCTCTGAGTGACTCCATCTTGAATTTGAACCTTTTTATGTAAGTGTTCAATGATTTCAGATTTAAAATCGGTCTCACCGAGCCGTCCGGCTTCGGTACCACAAACAGCGTGGAGTAATACCCCTTTCCCTGTTGTAGGAGGGGTACCTTGATTATCACCTGCTGGGAATACAGCTTGTGAATAGCTTCCAATACTGCCTCCCTGTCGGAGGGAGACGTTGGTAGAGCAGACTTCAGGAACCGGCGAGGGGGAGACGTCTCGAATTCCAATTTGTACCCCTGTGATACTACCTGCAGGATCCAGGGGTCCACTTGCGAGTGAGCCCACTGCGCGTTGAAATTTTTGAGACGGGCCCCCACCGTGCCTGAGTCCGCTTGTAAAGCCCCAGCGTCATGCTGAAGACTTGGCAGAAGCGGGGGAGGGCTTCTGATCCTGGGAAGAGGCTGCCTGCTGCAGTCTTTTTCCCCTTCCTCTGCCCCGGGGCAGAAATGAGTGGCCTTTTGCCCGCTTGCCCTTATGGGGACGAAAGGACTGAGTTTGAAAAGACGGTGTCTTTTTCTGCTGAGAGGTGACCTGGGGTAAAAAGGTGGATTTCCCAGCCGTCGTCGTGGCCACCAGGTCCGATAGACCGACCCCAAATAACTCCTCCCCTTTATACGGCAAAACTTCCATATGCCGTTTGGAATCCGCATCACCTGACCACTGTCGTGTCCATAAACTTCTTCTGGCAGAAATGGACAGCGCACTTACTCTTGATGCCAGGGTGCAAATATCCCTCTGTGCATCTCGCATATATAGTAATGCATCCTTTAAATGCTCTATAGTCAATAATATACTGTCCCTATCCAGGGTATCAATATTTTCAGTCAGGGAATCCGACCAAGCCACTCCAGCGCTGCACATCCAGGCTGAGGCGATTGCTGGTCGTAGTATAACACCAGTATGTGTGTATATACCCTTTAGGATATTTTCCAGCTTTCTATCAGCTGGTTCCTTGAGGGCGGCCGTATCAGGAGACGGCAACGCCACTTGTTTTGATAAGCGTGTGAGCGCCTTATCTACCCTAGGGGGTGTTTCCCAACGCGCCCTAACCTCTGGCGGGAAAGGGTATAATGCCAATAATTTATTAGAAATCAGCAGTTTTTTATCGGGGGAAACCCACGCTTTGTCACACACCTCATTTAATTCATCTGATTCAGGAAAAACTATGGGTAGTTTTTTCACACCCCACATAATACCCCTTTTTGTGGTACTTGTAGTATCAGAAATGTTCAAAGCCTCCTTCATTGCCGTGATCATGTAACGTGTGGCCCTACTGGACATTACGTTTGTCTCGTCACCGTCGACGCTGGAGTCAGTATCCGTGTCTGGGTCGACCATCTGAGGTAACGGGCGCTTTAGAGCCCCTGACGGTGTTTGAGACTTGCAAAGTGCTGACACTGTCACGTAATTCCTTCCATACGACCATCCAGTCAGGTGTCGACTCCCTAGGGGGTGACATCACTATTACAGGCAATTGCTCCGCCTCCACATCATTTTCCTCCTCATACATGTCGACACAATCGTACCGACACACAGCACACACACAGGGAATGCTCTGATAGAGGACAGGACCCCACGAGCCCTTTGGGGAGACAGAGGGAGAGTTTGCCAGCACACACCAGAGCGCTATATATATACAGGGATAACCTTTGTAACACTGTAGGGGTGCAAGGTGCCTTTTCCTGGGGAATATGGCAGCACGCAGCAGCTGAGGAACAACACAAGTCCAGTTTCTGGTACAACTGACCCCGGCCAGTTTTATTGAAACAGAAAATAAAACAAACCCCAAAATAAAAATACCTTGCCTGTCCGGCACTAACTAAACATAAGATGTTCCTAACTGTCACTAAACAAAACACAGAGTTCTTCAGTACATACTGTATAGCTTACTTGCATCAGAAAGCGTGTCTCTCACACACAGATCCTGCAGCCTTCCCAGGCAGTCTGCCCATACTAATCAGGTTAGAAGCACTATATCACTCTTACACAGCTGAAACCCTGATTAGCCCTCTGTGAGGCCAAAGACCTGAACTGGGCCCAATGTCTAGAACTCGCCTTATCTCTCTCTCAGAGCCTTTACCCAGCTTTTACAGCAAACTGAAAAGGTTCAGACAAAACAAAAAGCATTTTTCCTAGAAGTTAACATTTTCTAAAACATGTAAGACAAGAACCTGGGACAAATATACCTGCCCTCAAACACTATCCCAGTGTTCTTGTCACATATCCCCCTCCCCTGTTTCGACCTAGGGGCCGGAACACTTGTAGCCCCCAAACAGAAGATGCGAGACAATGCATCTGCGTTGGCCAATTGTGTTCCCGGTCTATGTTCGACAGTAAACTTAAAGTCCTGCAACGCTAGAAACCATCTAGTTACACGAGCATTCTTGCCTCTATTTACATACATCCATTTTAAAGGGGCATGGTCTGTCACTAGTCTGAATTGTCTACCCAAGAGGTAATATCTCAAGGTATCTAGTGCCCACTTAATGGCCAAAGCCTCCTTTTCCACAATGGCATACCTTTTTTCATGCTCATTGAGTTTCCTACTCAAATAAATGATAGGGTGTTCGTCCCCATCTCTGGTTTGGGACAGCACAGCACCTATCCCTACCTCTGAGGCATCTGTCTGTACCACAAATTCTTTTGAAAAATCTGGTGTTATCAACACCGGTTGTGAACACAAAGCCACTTTTAACGCTTGGAACGCCTTTTCTGCATCAGGGTTCCATTTCACCACATTTGACTGCTTCCCTTTGGTAAGGTCTGACAACGGCACCGCTGTGGTCGCAAAATTAGGAATAAACCGTCTATAGTACCCAGTAATTCCCAAAAAAGCCCTTACCTGTTTTTTATTCACTGGACGAGGCCAGTTTTGAATAGCATCAACTTTATTCAATTGGGGCCTAATCAGACCTCTGCCTATGGTGAAGCCCAAGTATTTGACCTCCTCCATTGCGAGGCAGCACTTCTTTGGGTTAGCAGTTAACCCTGCCTCTCTGATTGAGTCCAGTACTGCTTGTACTTTAACCAAATGGGACCCCCAGTCTGTACTGTGAATTACCACATCATCCAAATAGGCAGCTGCATATTTTCTATGGGGCCTCAAAATTTTATCCATCGCCCGTTGAAAGGTTGCTGGAGCCCCATGCAACCCAAAGGGTAACATCTTGTACTGGTACAGCCCCTCCGGAACCGAAAAGGCTGTTTTTTCTTTGGCGCTATCAGATAAAGGTATTTGCCAGTAACCTTTGGTCAGGTCCAATGTGGTGAGAAACCTGGCTGTTCCCAGCCTTTCTACAAGCTCATCCACACGGGGCATGGGGTATGCGTCAAACTTGGACACCTCATTTAACTTACGAAAGTCATTACAGAAGCGTATGCTACCGTCGGGCTTCGGGATGAGCACTATGGGACTGGACCACTCACTGTTAGACTCCTCTATGACTCCAAGTTCTAACATGGTTTTAACTTCCTTAGAAATAGCTTCTCGCTGAGCTTCAGGAATCCTATATGGCTTTAAATGAACCCTGACCCCTGGTTCTGTGACAATGTCATGTTTTATTATGGTCGTTCGGCCAGGCAGCTCTGAAAATACCTCCCTATTTTGGATGAGAAATTCTTTAACCTGATTGTTCTGATCAGCTGATAATGTCTCTGACACCTTCACTGCGGGAAGCAACCGGGGTGAAGACACCGAAGGGCAAGGCTCCGCTGACAGAGACAACCTATCTTTCCAGGGTTTGATTAAGTTAACATGGTAGATCTGTTCGGGTTTTCTCTTTCCCGGCTGGTATACTTTGTAATTAACCTCATTCACTTTTTCCCTAATCTCAAATGGACCCTGCCATTTAGCTAGGAATTTGCTTTCCACAGTGGGTACCAAAACAAGAACTCTATCTCCAGGAGCAAATTCCCGTATCTTGGCACTCCGGTTATAGACCCTCTGTTGAGCACTTTGGGCCTGTTCCATGTGCTCTCTGACAACAGGTACCACGGCTGCAATCCTATCCTGCATTTGTGTTACATGCTCAATAACGCTTCTATAAGGAGTGGGCTGTCCTTCCCACGTCTCTTTGGCAATATCCAACAGCCCTCTGGGGTGTCTACCATACAACAAATCAAATGGAGAAAACCCCGTAGAGGACTGAGGAACTTCTCTGATGGCCATTAACAAGTAGGGCAACAAACAATCCCAGTTTTTCCCATCTCTCTCAACAACCTTTTTTAACATACTTTTTAATGTTTTATTAAACCTTTCCACCAACCCGTCAGTTTGGGGATGGTAGATGGACGTCCTGAGGTGAGTGACCTTAAATAACTTGCACAACTCTTTCATGATCCTTGACATAAATGGAGTACCTTGGTCAGTCAAAATTTCTTTTGGTATTCCCACTCTACTAAATACCTGCACCAGCTCCCTAGCTATCGCCTTGGTTGTGATAGTGCGTAAAGGGACAGCCTCAGGATATCGAGTGGCATAGTCCATAATTACCAGGATATACTGATGGCCCCGAGCAGACTTTAACAAGGGCCCCACGAGATCCATGGCTATTCTGTCAAACGGGACCTCTATAATAGGCATGGGAACTAGTGGGCTCCTGAAATGGGGTCTAGGGGCATGATACTGGCATTCAGGACAGGAAGAACAATATTCAGACACTTCTTTATAAACCCCTGGCCAAAAGAACCTTTGTAAAACTCTTTCAGTGGTTTTTTCTGCCCCTAAATGTCCTGCGGTAACGTGACTATGAGCTAAATCTAGTACCGTTCTCCGATAAGGCTGGGGAACTACCAGCTGTTCCACCACATCCTCACCCCTTTTGACAATGTGGTACAAGAGCTCATTACAGATGGCCATGTGGGGATACGTAACCCTGTCACCTGGTACCACAGGTTCCCCATTAACAATCTTAACATTCTCTCTAGCCTTTATTAAGGTAGGATCCTTTAACTGTTCAGACGCAAACAGATCCTTCTTTACCTCCAGGTCAGGCACGCTTTCAGTTCTAACTACTATGTCTCTGTTCCCGGCAAGAGGGTCCTCACTGGACTCCCCATCTGTCACTTCCCCAGCCAAACTAGCAAAAGGCAAAGGGCCAGAAAGTTCCGAAGACCCACGTACATCCATAAAATCACCGGTATTATCAACTGGCTTTTTACTTCTCACATCTGTTGATAACCGTGATTCCCAGAGTTTCCAAAAATGAGGAAAATCCCTCCCTATTATGGCCTCATGCACCAAGGTAGGGACCAGTCCCACTTTAACCATTGCTGACCCACAACAAGTTTCTATATTCACCTCAGCAGTGGCATAATGTTGGGTATCCCCATGTATGCAAGTTACCCCAATAGGTATTTGCTGGACCTTTAAGGGGTTCACTAACCCAGCTTTCACGAGGGTAACTAAACTTCCTGAATCTAGCAAGGCCTCTACCCGGTTACCTTCTAAGAACACATCACACATTTGTTTTTCCAGCTCAGGTGAAGGTACCACAGTACAGGCTAACCTAGCAAAGAAAGACATTCTGCGACATTCAAAGGCAGCATCACATTGCATGGGTTCTTGCGTGACTGGGCAATTGGCAATAACATGACCTGGCATACCACACCTAAAACATTTAACCACACGATTATCAACCCATTTGGGCAGCATAGACCGTTCTAGCCCCATTGGCCTGTTTCCAGGGCCAGTGTTTACAGTCTCTCCAGCCTTGCGTTCTCTTAACCGCCCAGCAACGTTTTCCCACGGAACAGTCTTACCAGTCTTTACTGAAGGGCGCTGTCGAGGATCTATGGGTTGCTGGGTGGTCATCAGTAGTTCCTCTGCTGCCAAATACCTCTCTACCATGTCCACTAATTGGTCAGCAGTACCCGGGTTTCCATGGCTCACCCACTTGCGCAGGACCATGGGCAAAGATCTCAAGTAGCGGTCCATGACGACTCTTTCCACCATCTGGGGACCAGTTAATGTCTCTGGCTGTAGCCATTTTTTTGTTAGCTGAATAAGGTCGTGCATCTGGGAGCGCGGAGGCTTCTCCATGGCGTACAGCCAACGGTGCACCCGTTGTGCTCGTACTGACAGCGTGACTCCCAGGCGGGTCAGGATCTCAGTCTTTAGTTTATCATAGTCCCGAGCCTCAGCAGGGCTTAAATCAAAGTAAGCTTTTTGGGGCTCACCTGACAGGAAAGGTGCCAGCAGACTGGCCCACTGTGCTTTCGGCCAGTTCTCACGCTCGGCAGTCCTTTCAAACGTGGTCAGATAGGCCTCCACATCATCAGCCTCTGTCATTTTCTGCAGGAAGTGACTGGCTCGTATAGAACTAGAGCTGGTTGGAGCACTGACGGCCACATCTCCAACCCGAGCTGCAAGTCTCTGCACCACTTCTGCTAAGGCCTCTCTATCCTGACGCTGTTGCCTGTAAAGTTCATCAACAACTGCCTGCTGTTGTCTCTTATTTTCCTCCATTGCCACCTGCTGCTGTCTGTTGGCCTCCTGCTGAGCCGCTGTAGCTTGCAGCAAGGCTTTAAGCAGATCCTCCATGTCAACAGATTTTTCAGGCGGCTTTGCAGCTGCTTTCACCCAGGACATATATCAAACCCTCAGGGGTGAGTCTCAGTAACTTCACACTGGGCTGTATCTGCATAAACCACCGTTTTCTGCAGGCCTCACAAAGCTGCTGCTTTCACTTATGCGAGAGGTAGCGGGATCGATGCCCGCATTCTCCACCAAGTTGTAACACTGTAGGGGTGCAAGGTGCCTTTTCCTGGGGAATATGGCAGCACGCAGCAGCTGAGGAACAACACAAGTCCAGTTTCTGGTACAACTGACCCCGGCCAGTTTTATTGAAACAGAAAATAAAACAAACCCCAAAATAAAAATACCTTGCCTGTCCGGCACTAACTAAACATAAGATGTTCCTAACTGTCACTAAACAAAACACAGAGTTCTTCAGTACATACTGTATAGCTTACTTGCATCAGAAAGCGTGTCTCTCACACACAGATCCTGCAGCCTTCCCAGGCAGTCTGCCCATACTAATCAGGTTAGAAGCACTATATCACTCTTACACAGCTGAAACCCTGATTAGCCCTCTGTGAGGCCAAAGACCTGAACTGGGCCCAATGTCTAGAACTCGCCTTATCTCTCTCTCAGAGCCTTTACCCAGCTTTTACAGCAAACTGAAAAGGTTCAGACAAAACAAAAAGCATTTTTCCTAGAAGTTAACATTTTCTAAAACATGTAAGACAAGAACCTGGGACAAATATACCTGCCCTCAAACACTATCCCAGTGTTCTTGTCACACCTTATATAAGTGTTTCTCCCTTCTATAGCTGCTGTATTTGTATTATCTGCCAATTAGTGCCCCCCCTCTCTTGTTTTACCCTGATTCTGTAGCAGGACTGCAGGGGAGAGTCAGGGAGCCGTCCTTCCAGCGGAGCTGTGAGGGAAAATGGCGCTTGTGTGCTGAGGAGATAGGCTCCGCCCCCTTTTCGGCGGCCTTTTCTCCCGCTTTTTTTAGGAAAACTGGCAGGGGTTAAATGCATCCATATAGCCCAGGAGCTATATGTGATGCATTTCTTTAGCCATATAAGGTTTAAAACGTGTTTTATTGCGTCTCAGGGCGCTCCCCCCCAGCGCCCTGCACCCTCAGTGACCGGAGTGTGAAGTGTGCTGAGAGCAATGGCGCACAGCTGCAGTGCTGTGCGCTACCTTATTGAAGACAGGAACGTCTTCTGCCGCCGATTTTTCCGGACCTCTTCGCTCTTCTGGCTCTGTAAGGGGGCCGGCGGCGCGGCTCCGGGACCCATCCAAGCTGAGCCTGTGATCGTCCCTCTGGAGCTAATGTCCAGTAGCCAAGAAGCCCAATCCACTCTGCATGCAGGTGAGTTCGCTTCTTCTCCCCTTAGTCCCACGATGCAGTGAGCCTGTTGCCAGCAGGACTCACTGAAAATAAAAAAACTATTTAAACTTTTACTCTAAGCAGCTCAGGAGAGCCCCTAGTGTGCACCCTTCTCGGCCGGGCACAAAAATCTAACTGAGGCTTGGAGGAGGGTCATAGGGGGAGGAGACAGTGCACACCAGCTAGTCATAAAGCTTTTACTTTTGTGCCCAGTCTCCTGCGGAGCCGCTATTCCCCATGGTCCTTACGGAGTTCCCAGCATCCACTAGGACGTCAGAGAAATTAAATATACAGTATGCGTCTCAGTCATAACGGACATCGGTATTTAGGGGGACATTTACTAAGCAGTGATAAGAGTGGAGAAGTGAGCAAGTGGAGATATTTCCCCATCAACCAATCAGCAGCTCTGTATCATTTTATAGTATGTAAATTATAGATGTTACTTCAGTGCTGATTGGTTGATGGGGAAATATCTCCACTGGCTCACTTCTCCGCTCTTATCACTGCTTAGTAAATGTACCCCTCAGACTGCTGGGATGCCGACCACTAGATCCTGACCGAATCCCTTACAACTCTATACCCAACGGTATGTAAAGGAATCCATATGTCAGTAAGCTCACAGGGAAATCCCCACGTTACTGACATGAAGTCACCCACTGTGGGGGCCTCAGTTACACTTAAGGAGAACATCCAGCTGCCGGACTTTTGTATCGTAATAAACCATGTTGTCCTTCAGGTGCGGCGACAAATGTAAAATGTGACGAATTAAGAGACGGGAAAGGGTTACGCACGGTACTTGCTCATCTGCAGTTTGCAGTGTTAGGGTGAATCTGCCCCGAGTTGGTATGATACATGTAGTGCTGCCCCAGCCGTCGCACCCCATGCACCGCAACATCTTTTCTCCAGGTATAAGTGAGCGCCTTACAGCTGGATTTGCTTCCAATGCTATATTAAGTCCTATAAGTGTCTGGCTGAATAAAAGTGCCACTGATACATGGTACAATCCCGGGCCTCTACAAACACCTGGGCCTGGGTAATCACTACCCCCGTCTCGGCAACCAGGATCAAAGGTTAGCTATGGGGTTCAGAGAGGCACTGCCCCCCCCCCCCCCCCCCCCTCAGCTGTCTGCATTTGCTGTATAACTAATCGCTTATGTATTAAAGAAACTGGCCACGCCTACTGAAGTCACGTGGCTGTTTTTGAGTGTTCCGTGGTGGAATACAGTACAAAAGCAAAACATGTCAAGATATCTTACAAGTAGTTTATTTTACACATTGATTCTTACCCTGGCGCCACAGTGAGCTGCGATCTCCTCGAATGGGGCCTTCTGGAACTTCTCCACCACCTGCCGCCTTCGCTCCCGCTCTTGCTCCTCTACCGCCACGCTGTCCACTGTGCAAAATAAGCAGAGAAAGGAAGATGCCGAAACCTTGTGTACAAAGATAAATTCTGTATCTTCACCTCTGGACCAGGACGATAGTCTTCCTTCTAATATAACACAATTGTAATTGCTGAGCAGGTTCATGTTGCCATGCAGGGTTAAGGTAGTAGTGCAAAGACAATTTTCCTTTCCTAGCTTTTCCATAAAAACACACAGAACAATTTTCCTCTGGACACTGTAATGGATTTGTTACATTACACAATGATGCCCTTGAGCCTGCAAGTGCTACATGGAGGTCTTGCTGTGGCTAGCAGAGTGGCAAACGCTGGAAATGAACAGTCATATGGCGGTTGCAAGGGTCCTGCCCCCTGCGGTGGCGTATAAGGGCGGAGGAGTGATGCCCTCCGGGAAATGAGGACTGGATTGCACCCACGCCTGATGGCTCATACTGGAAGAGCAGATAGGGGCTTTGTAATTGGCAGCTGACTGGCAGCAAGGACAGCCAATCACAAAACAATACGGAAAAGTCAGCTCTCTGGTCTGCACTAGGGGGATGGATGTCGAGGAACTGTAGGGGGTTACACTTCGGTCAGATTTACGAAGGCTTCTAAACATGAAAAGTGATGTTGTTACCAGTAGCAACCTATTACATTCTAGCTATCATTTCTCTGTTGCATTCCAGAAAATTACAGATAGTACCTGATTGGTTGCCACCGGCAACGACACCACTTTTTTCGTTTTAAGTAGCTTTAGTAAATCTACCCCCTGGACACTAATTTGCACCTGATAGGGGTCCTCCCTTGCCTATGCTACAAGCAGCCCATCGAGACAAAATAATAAAAAATGTTCTGTATATTTAATTTACTTTCACTGAAGGTCGGTGTAGCGGCGTCTGCGCCTTGTCTATACAGCGAGAGCGCAGTAAGCAGCTTGTTACATAGGGGGTAATTCCAAATTAATCGCAGCAGGAAATTTTTTAGCAGTTGGGCAAAACCATGTGCACTGCAGGGGAGGCAGATGTAACATGTGCAGAGAGAGTTAGATTTGGGTGTGGTATGTTCAATCTGCAATCTAAATTGCAGTGTAAAAATAAAGCAGCCAGTATTTACCCTGCACAGAAACAAAATAACCCACCCAAATCTAACTCTTTCTGCACATGTTATAACTGCCTCCCCTGCAGTGTACATGGTTTTGCCCAACTGCTAAAAAATTTCCTGCTGCGATCAACTTGGAATTACCCCCCATAGTGCGGGACGGGGGAGGTGTTATATATAGTACACATCTGATAATGAACTGATTCCCAGTCACTTACCTATTGCTTTCTTCAGAGTTTCAAATGTTATTTCCTCTGCCGGAGCTCTCTGATAGGAGAGAGAAGTATGTCAGACAGTGTATAGTACATACTGCGGAATGTGAGCGCGCACATTTCTCACAGCTCCCTAACACAGATCTCAAGCCAGAAATTCTAAGGCAACTGTCAGTGTGCTTTTGTTCTGCGACCCCCAACTGTCAGTGTGCTTTTGTTCTGTGGCCCCCAACTGTCAGTGTGCTTTTGTTCTGGGACCCCCAACTGTCAGTGTGCTTTTGTTCTGGTACCCCCCAACTGTCAGTGTGCTTTTGTTCTGGTACCCCCCAACTGTCAGTGTGCTTTTGTCCTGTGACGTCCCAACTGTCAGTGTGCTTTTGTTCTGCGACCTCTCAACTGTCAGTGTGCTTTTGTTCTGGTACCCCCCAACTGTCAGTGTGCTTTTGTCCTGGGACGTCCCAACTGTCAGTGTGCTTTTGTTCTGGTACCCCCAACTGTCAGTGTGCTTTTGTCCTGGGACCCCCAACTGTCAGTGTGCTTTTGTCCTGGGACGTCCCAACTGTCAGTGTGCTTTTGTTCTGGTACCCCCCAACTGTCAGTGTGCTTTTGTCCTGGGACCCCCAACTGTCAGTGTGCTTTTGTCCTGGGACCCCCAACTGTCAGTGTGCTTTTGTCCTGGGACCCCCAACTGTCAGTGTGCTTTTGTTCTGCGACCCCCAACTGTCAGTGTGCTTTTGTCCTGGGACCCCCAACTGTCAGTGTGCTTTTGTTCTGCGACCCCCAACTGTCAGTGTGCTTTTGTTCTGGGACCCCCAACTGTCAGTGTGCTTTTGTTCTGCGACCCCCAACTGTCAGTGTGCTTTTGTTCTGGTAACCCCCAACTGTCAGTGTGCTTTTGTCCTGGGACCCCCAACTGTCAGTGTGCTTTTGTTCTGCGACCCCCAACTGTCAGTGTGCTTTTGTTCTGGGACCCCCAACTGTCAGTGTGCTTTTGTTCTGGGACCCCCAACTGTCAGTGTGCCTTTGTTCTGGGACTTCCCAACTGTCAGTGTGCTTTTGTTCTTGGACTTCCCAACTGTCAGTGTGCCTTTGTTCTGGGACTTCCCAACTGTCAGTGTGCTTTTGTTCTGGGACCCCCAACTGTCAGTGTGCTTTTGTTCTGGGACCCCCAGCTGTCAGTGTGCTTTTGTTCTGGGACCCACAACTGTCAGTGTGCTTTTGTTCTGGGACCCCCAGCTGTCAGTGTGCTTTTGTTCTGGGACCCACAACTGTCAGTGTGCTTTTGTTCTGGGACCCACAACTGTCAGTGTGCTTTTGTTCTGTGACCCACAACTGTCAGTGTGCTTTTGTCCAGGGACGTCCCAACTGTCAGTGTGCTTTTGTTCTGGGACCCACAACTGTCAGTGTGCTTTTGTACTGGAACCTCCCAACTGTCAGTGTGCTTTTGTTCTGCGACCCCCAACTGTCAGTGTGCTTTTGTTCTGCGACCCCCAACTGTCAGTGTGCTTTTGTTCTGCGACCCCCAACTGTCAGTGTGCTTTTGTTCTGCGACCCCCAACTGTCAGTGTGCTTTTGTTCTGGGACCCCCAACTGTCAGTGTGCCTTTGTTCTGGGACTTCCCAACTGTCAGTGTGCTTTTGTTCTGGGACCCCCAGCTGTCAGTGTGCTTTTGTTCTGGGACCTCCCAACTGTCAGTGTGCTTTTGTTCTGGGACCCCCAGCTGTCAGTGTGCTTTTGTTCTGGGACCCACAACTGTCAGTGTGCTTTTGTTCTGGGACCCCCAACTGTCAGTGTGCTTTTGTCCTGGGACGTCCCAACTGTCAGTGTGCTTTTGTTCTGCGACCCCCAACTGTCAGTGTGCTTTTGTTCTGCGACCCCCAACTGTTAGTGTGCTTTTGTTCTGCGACCCCCAACTGTCAGTGTGCTTTTATTCTGCCACCCCCCAACTGTCAGTGTGCTTTTGTTCTGTGGCCCCCAAATGTCAGTGTGCTTTTGTTCTGCGACCCCCAAATGTCAGTGTGCTTTTGTTCTGCGACCCCCAAATGTCAGTGTGCTTTTATCCTGGGACTTCCCAACTGTCAGTGTGCTTTTGTTCTGGGACCTCCCAACTGTCAGTGTGCTTTTGTTCTGGGACCTCCCAACTGTCAGTGTGCTTTTGTTCTAGGACGTCCCAACTGTCAGTGTGCTTTTGTTCTGTGGTCCCCAACTGCCAGTGTGCTTTTGTACTGGGACCCCCAACTGTCAGTGTGCTTTTATCCTGGGACTTCCCAACTGTCAGTGTGCTTTTGTTCTGGGACCTCCCAACTGTCAGTGTGCTTTTGATCTGGGACCTCCCAACTGTCAGTGTGCTTTTGTTTTAGGACGTCCCAACTGTCAGTGTGCTTTTGTTCTGGCACCTCCCAACTGTCAGTGTGCTTTTGTTCTGGGACTTCCCAACTGTCAGTGTGCTTTTGTTCTGGGACCTCCCAACTGTCAGTGTGCTTTTGTTCTGGGACTTCCCAACTGTCAGTGTGCTTTTGTTCTAGGACGTCCCAACTGTCAGTGTGCTTTTGTTCTGCGACCCCCAACTGTCAGTGTGCTTTTGTTCTGCGACCCCCAACTGTCAGTGTGCTTTTGTTCTGGGACCCCCAACTGTCAGTGTGCTTTTGTTCTGGGACCTCCCAACTGTCAGTGTGCTTTTGTTCTGGCATCTCCCAACTGTCAGTGTGCTTTTGTTCTGTGACCCCCCAACTGTCAGTGTGCTTTTGTTCTGCGACCCCCAACTGTCAGTGTGCTTTTGTTCTGCGACCCCCAACTGTCAGTGTGCTTTTGTTCTGGGACCTCCCAGCTGTCAGTGTGCTTTTGTTCTGGGACCTCACAACTGTCAGTGTGCTTTTGTTCTGCGACCCCCAACTGTCAGTGTGCTTTTGTACTGGGACCCCCAACTGTCAGTTGCTTTTGTTTTGGGACCCCCAACTGTCAGTGTGCTTTTGTTCTGCGACCCCCAACTGTCAGTGTGCTTTTGTTCTGGCACCTCCCAACTGTCAGTGTACTTTTGTTCTGGCACCTCCCAACTGTCAGTGTGCTTTTGTTCTGGGACCTCCCAACTGTCAGTGTGCTTTTGTTCTGCGACCCCCAACTGTCAGTGTGCTTTTGTTCTGGCACCTCCCAACTGTCAGTGTACTTTTGTTCTGGCACCTCCCAACTGTCAGTGTGCTTTTGTTCTAGGACGTCCCAACTGTCAGTGTGCTTTTGTTCTGGTACCCACAACTGTCAGTGTGCTTTTATTCTGGTACCCCCAACTGTCAGTGTGCTTTTGTTCTGGGACCCCCAACTGTCAGTGTACTTTTGTTCTGGCACCTCCCAACTGTCAGTGTGCTTTTGTTCTGGGACCCCCAACTGTCAGTGTGCTTTTGTTCTGGGACCCCCAACTGTCAGTGTGCTTTTGTTCTGGGACCCACAACTGTCAGTGTGCTTTTGTTCTGGGACCCACAACTGTCAGTGTGCTTTTGTCCTGTGACGTCCCAACTGTCAGTGTGCTTTTGTTCTGGCACCTCCCAACTGTCAGTGTGCTTTTGTTCTGGGACCTCCCAACTGTCAGTGTGCTTTTGTTCTGCGACCCCCAACTGTCAGTGTGCTTTTGTTCTGGCACCTCCCAGCTGTCAGTGTGCTTTTGTTCTAGGACGTCCCAACTGTCAGTGTGCTTTTGTTCTGGTACCCACAACTGTCAGTGTGCTTTTATTCTGGTACCCCCAACTGTCAGTGTGCTTTTGTTCTGCGACCCCCAACTGTCAGTGTACTTTTGTTCTGGCACCTCCCAACTGTCAGTGTGCTTTTGTTCTGGGACCTCCAACTGTCAGTGTGCTTTTGTTCTGGGACCCCCAACTGTCAGTGTGCTTTTGTTCTGGGACCCACAACTGTCAGTGTGCTTTTATCCTGGGACTTCCCAACTGTCAGTGTGCTTTTATCCTGGGACTTTCCAACTGTCAGTGTGCTTTTGTTCTGGGACCTCCCAACTGTCAGTGTGCTTTTGTTCTGCGACCCCCAACTGTCAGTGTACTTTTGTTCTGGGACTTCCCAACTGTCAGTGTGCTTTTGTTCTGGCACCTCCCAACTGTCAGTGTGCTTTTGTTCTGGGACTTCCCAACTGTCAGTGTGCTTTTGTTCTGGGACCTCCCAACTGTCAGTGTGCTTTTGTTCTGGGACTTCCCAACTGTCAGTGTGCTTTTGTTCTAGGATGTCCCAACTGTCAGTGTGCTTTTGTTCTGCGACCCCCAACTGTCAGTGTGCTTTTGTTCTGCGACCCCCAACTGTCAGTGTGCTTTTGTTCTGGGACCCCCAACTGTCAGTGTGCTTTTGTTCTGGGACCTCCCAACTGTCAGTGTGCCTTTGTTCTGGCATCTCCCAACTGTCAGTGTGCTTTTGTTCTGTGACCCCCCAACTGTCAGTGTGCTTTTGTTCTGCGACCCCCAACTGTCAGTGTGCTTTTGTTCTGCGACCCCCAACTGTCAGTGTGCTTTTGTACTGGGATCCCCAACTGTCAGTGTGCTTTTGTACTGGGATCCCCAACTGTCAGTGTGCTTTTGTACTGGGACCCCCAACTGTCAGTGTGCTTTTGTCCTGGGACCTCCCAAACTGTCAGTGTGCTTTTGTTCTGGGACCTCCCAGCTGTCAGTGTGCTTTTGTTCTGGGACCTCCCAACTGTCAGTGTGCTTTTGTTCTGCGACCCCCAACTGTCAGTGTGCTTTTGTTCTGCGACCCCCAACTGTCAGTGTGCTTTTGTACTGGGACCCCCAACTGTCAGTTGCTTTTGTTTTGGGACCCCCAACTGTCAGTGTGCTTTTGTCCTGGGACGTCCCAACTGTCAGTGTGCCTTTGTTCTGGCATCTCCCAACTGTCAGTGTGCTTTTGTTCTGTGACCCCCCAACTGTCAGTGTGCTTTTGTTCTGCGACCCCCAACTGTCAGTGTGCTTTTGTACTGGGACCCCCAACTGTCAGTTGCTTTTGTTTTGGGACCCCCAACTGTCAGTGTGCTTTTGTCCTGGGACGTCCCAACTGTCAGTGTGCTTTTGTTCTGCGACCCCCAACTGTCAGTGTGCTTTTGTTCTGGGACCCCCAACTGTCAGTGTGCTTTTGTTCTGGGACCTCCCAACTGTCAGTGTGCCTTTGTTCTGGCATCTCCCAACTGTCAGTGTGCTTTTGTTCTGTGACCCCCCAACTGTCAGTGTGCTTTTGTTCTGCGACCCCCAACTGTCAGTGTGCTTTTGTTCTGCGACCCCCAACTGTCAGTGTGCTTTTGTACTGGGATCCCCAACTGTCAGTGTGCTTTTGTACTGGGATCCCCAACTGTCAGTGTGCTTTTGTACTGGGACCCCCAACTGTCAGTTTGCTTTTGTCCTGGGACCTCCCAAACTGTCAGTGTGCTTTTGTTCTGGGACCTCCCAGCTGTCAGTGTGCTTTTGTTCTGGGACCTCCCAACTGTCAGTGTGCTTTTGTTCTGCGACCCCCAACTGTCAGTGTGCTTTTGTTCTGCGACCCCCAACTGTCAGTGTGCTTTTGTACTGGGACCCCCAACTGTCAGTTGCTTTTGTTTTGGGACCCCCAACTGTCAGTGTGCTTTTGTCCTGGGACGTCCCAACTGTCAGTGTGCTTTTGTTCTGCGACCCCCAACTGTCAGTGTGCTTTTGTTCTGGCACCTCCCAACTGTCAGTGTGCTTTTGTTCTGGGACCTCCCAACTGTCAGTGTGCTTTTGTTCTGCGACCCCCAACTGTCAGTGTGCTTTTGTTCTAGGACGTCCCAACTGTCAGTGTGCTTTTGTTCTGTGGTCCCCAAATGTCAGTGTGCTTTTTTTCTGGCACCTCCCAGCTGTCAGTGTGCTTTTGTTCTGGCACCTCCCAACTGTCAGTGTGCTTTTGTTCTGCGACCCCCAACTGTCAGTGTGCTTTTGTTCTGGGACCTCCCAACTGTCAGTGTGCTTTTGTTCTGCGACCCCCAACTGTCAGTGTGCTTTTGTTCTGGCACCTCCCAGCTGTCAGTGTGCTTTTGTTCTAGGACGTCCCAACTGTCAGTGTGCTTTTGTTCTGGTACCCACAACTGTCAGTGTGCTTTTATTCTGGTACCCCCAACTGTCAGTGTGCTTTTGTTCTGGTACCCACAACTGTCAGTGTGCTTTTATTCTGGTACCCACAACTGTCAGTGTGCTTTTATTCTGGTACCCCCAACTGTCAGTGTGCTTTTGTTCTGGTACCCACAACTGTCAGTGTGCTTTTATTATGGTACCCCCAACTGTCAGTGTGCTTTTGTTCTGCGACCCCCAACTGTCAGTGTACTTTTGTTCTGGCACCTCCCAACTGTCAGTGTGCTTTTGTTCTGGGACCCCCAACTGTCAGTGTGCTTTTGTTCTGGGACCCACAACTGTCAGTGTGCTTTTGTTCTGGGACCTCCCAACTGTCAGTGTGCTTTTGTCCTGTGACGTCCCAACTGTCAGTGTGCTTTTGTTCTGGCACCTCCCAACTGTCAGTGTGCTTTTGTTCTGGGACCTCCCAACTGTCAGTGTGCTTTTGTTCTGCGACCCCCAACTGTCAGTGTGCTTTTGTTCTGCGACCCCCAACTGTCAGTGTGCTTTTGTTCTGGCACCTCCCAGCTGTCAGTGTGCTTTTGTTCTAGGACGTCCCAACTGTCAGTGTGCTTTTGTTCTGGGACCCACAACTGTCAGTGTGCTTTTATTCTGGTACCCCCAACTGTCAGTGTGCTTTTGTTCTGCGACCCCCAACTGTCAGTGTACTTTTGTTCTGGCACCTCCCAACTGTCAGTGTGCTTTTGTTCTGGGACCCCCAACTGTCAGTGTGCTTTTGTTCTGGGACCCCCAACTGTCAGTGTGCTTTTGTTCTGGGACCCACAACTGTCAGTGTGCTTTTGTTCTGGGACCCACAACTGTCAGTGTGCTTTTGTCCTGTGACCTCCCAACTGTCAGTGTACTTTTGTTCTGGCACCTCCCAACTGTCAGTGTGCTTTTGTTCTGCGACCCCCAACTGTCAGTGTACTTTTGTTCTGGCACCTCCCAACTGTCAGTGTGCTTTTGTTCTGGGACCCCCAACTGTCAGTGTGCTTTTGTTCTGGGACCCCCAACTGTCAGTGTGCTTTTGTTCTGGGACCCACAACTGTCAGTGTGCTTTTGTTCTGGGACCCACAACTGTCAGTGTGCTTTTGTCCTGTGACGTCCCAACTGTCAGTGTGCTTTTGTTCTGGCACCTCCCAACTGTCAGTGTGCTTTTGTTCTGGGACCTCCCAACTGTCAGTGTGCTTTTGTTCTGCGACCCCCAACTGTCAGTGTGCTTTTGTTCTGGCACCTCCCAGCTGTCAGTGTGCTTTTGTTCTAGGACGTCCCAACTGTCAGTGTGCTTTTGTTCTGGTACCCACAACTGTCTGTGTGCTTTTATTCTGGTACCCCCAACTGTCAGTGTGCTTTTGTTCTGCGACCCCCAACTGTCAGTGTACTTTTGTTCTGGCACCTCCCAACTGTCAGTGTGCTTTTGTTCTGGGACCTCCAACTGTCAGTGTGCTTTTGTTCTGGGACCCCCAACTGTCAGTGTGCTTTTGTTCTGGGACCCACAACTGTCAGTGTGCTTTTATCCTGGGACATCCCAACTGTCAGTGTGCTTTTATCCTGGGACTTTCCAACTGTCAGTGTGCTTTTGTTCTGGGACCTCCCAACTGTCAGTGTGCTTTTGTTCTGCGACCCCCAACTGTCAGTGTACTTTTGTTCTGGGACTTCCCAACTGTCAGTGTGCTTTTGTTCTGGCACCTCCCAACTGTCAGTGTGCTTTTGTTCTGGGACTTCCCAACTGTCAGTGTGCTTTTGTTCTGGGACCTCCCAACTGTCAGTGTGCTTTTGTTCTGGGACTTCCCAACTGTCAGTATGCTTTTGTTCTAGGATGTCCCAACTGTCAGTGTGCTTTTGTTCTGCGACCCCCAACTGTCAGTGTGCTTTTGTTCTGCGACCCCCAACTGTCAGTGTGCTTTTGTTCTGGGACCCCCAACTGTCAGTGTGCTTTTGTTCTGGGACCTCCCAACTGTCAGTGTGCCTTTGTTCTGGCATCTCCCAACTGTCAGTGTGCTTTTGTTCTGTGACCCCCCAACTGTCAGTGTGCTTTTGTTCTGCGACCCCCAACTGTCAGTGTGCTTTTGTTCTGCGACCCCCAACTGTCAGTGTGCTTTTGTACTGGGATCCCCAACTGTCAGTGTGCTTTTGTACTGGGATCCCCAACTGTCAGTGTGCTTTTGTACTGGGACCCCCAACTGTCAGTGTGCTTTTGTCCTGGGACCTCCCAAACTGTCAGTGTGCTTTTGTTCTGGGACCTCCCAGCTGTCAGTGTGCTTTTGTTCTGGGACCTCCCAACTGTCAGTGTGCTTTTGTTCTGCGACCCCCAACTGTCAGTGTGCTTTTGTTCTGCGACCCCCAACTGTCAGTGTGCTTTTGTACTGGGACCCCCAACTGTCAGTTGCTTTTGTTTTGGGACCCCCAACTGTCAGTGTGCTTTTGTCCTGGGACGTCCCAACTGTCAGTGTGCCTTTGTTCTGGCATCTCCCAACTGTCAGTGTGCTTTTGTTCTGTGACCCCCCAACTGTCAGTGTGCTTTTGTTCTGCGACCCCCAACTGTCAGTGTGCTTTTGTACTGGGACCCCCAACTGTCAGTGTGCTTTTGTCCTGGGACGTCCCAACTGTCAGTGTGCTTTTGTTCTGCGACCCCCAACTGTCAGTGTGCTTTTGTTCTGGGACCCCCAACTGTCAGTGTGCTTTTGTTCTGGGACCTCCCAACTGTCAGTGTGCCTTTGTTCTGGCATCTCCCAACTGTCAGTGTGCTTTTGTTCTGTGACCCCCCAACTGTCAGTGTGCTTTTGTTCTGCGACCCCCAACTGTCAGTGTGCTTTTGTTCTGCGACCCCCAACTGTCAGTGTGCTTTTGTACTGGGATCCCCAACTGTCAGTGTGCTTTTGTACTGGGATCCCCAACTGTCAGTGTGCTTTTGTACTGGGACCCCCAACTGTCAGTGTGCTTTTGTCCCGGGACCTCCCAAACTGTCAGTGTGCTTTTGTTCTGGGACCTCCCAGCTGTCAGTGTGCTTTTGTTCTGGGACCTCCCAACTGTCAGTGTGCTTTTGTTCTGCGACCCCCAACTGTCAGTGTGCTTTTGTTCTGCGACCCCCAACTGTCAGTGTGCTTTTGTACTGGGACCCCCAACTGTCAGTTGCTTTTGTTTTGGGACCCCCAACTGTCAGTGTGCTTTTGTCCTGGGACGTCCCAACTGTCAGTGTGCTTTTGTTCTGCGACCCCCAACTGTCAGTGTGCTTTTGTTCTGGCACCTCCCAACTGTCAGTGTGCTTTTGTTCTGGGACCTCCCAACTGTCAGTGTGCTTTTGTTCTGCGACCCCCAACTGTCAGTGTGCTTTTGTTCTAGGACGTCCCAACTGTCAGTGTGCTTTTGTTCTGTGGTCCCCAAATGTCAGTGTGCTTTTGTTCTGGCACCTCCCAGCTGTCAGTGTGCTTTTGTTCTGGCACCTCCCAACTGTCAGTGTGCTTTTGTTCTGCGACCCCCAACTGTCAGTGTGCTTTTGTTCTGGGACCTCCCAACTGTCAGTGTGCTTTTGTTCTGCGACCCCCAACTGTCAGTGTGCTTTTGTTCTGGCACCTCCCAGCTGTCAGTGTGCTTTTGTTCTAGGACGTCCCAACTGTCAGTGTGCTTTTGTTCTGGTACCCCCAACTGTCAGTGTGCTTTTGTTCTGGTACCCACAACTGTCAGTGTGCTTTTATTCTGGTACCCACAACTGTCAGTGTGCTTTTGTTCTGGTACCCACAACTGTCAGTGTGCTTTTATTATGGTACCCCCAACTGTCAGTGTGCTTTTGTTCTGCGACCCCCAACTGTCAGTGTACTTTTGTTCTGGCACCTCCCAACTGTCAGTGTGCTTTTGTTCTGGGACCCCCAACTGTCAGTGTGCTTTTGTTCTGGGACCCACAACTGTCAGTGTGCTTTTGTTCTGGGACCTCCCAACTGTCAGTGTGCTTTTGTCCTGTGACGTCCCAACTGTCAGTGTGCTTTTGTTCTGGCACCTCCCAACTGTCAGTGTGCTTTTGTTCTGGGACCTCCCAACTGTCAGTGTGCTTTTGTTCTGCGACCCCCAACTGTCAGTGTGCTTTTGTTCTGCGACCCCCAACTGTCAGTGTGCTTTTGTTCTGGCACCCCCCAGCTGTCAGTGTGCTTTTGTTCTAGGACGTCCCAACTGTCAGTGTGCTTTTGTTCTGGTACCCACAACTGTCAGTGTGCTTTTATTCTGGTACCCCCAACTGTCAGTGTGCTTTTGTTCTGCGACCCCCAACTGTCAGTGTACTTTTGTTCTGGCACCTCCCAACTGTCAGTGTGCTTTTGTTCTGGGACCCCCAACTGTCAGTGTGCTTTTGTTCTGCGACCCCCAACTGTCAGTGTGCTTTTGTTCTGGCACCTCCCAGCTGTCAGTGTGCTTTTGTTCTAGGACGTCCCAACTGTCAGTGTGCTTTTGTTCTGGTACGTCCCAACTGTCAGTGTGCTTTTATTCTGGTACCCCCAACTGTCAGTGTGCTTTTGTTCTGCGACCCCCAACTGTCAGTGTACTTTTGTTCTGGCACCTCCCAACTGTCAGTGTGCTTTTGTTCTGGGACCCCCAACTGTCAGTGTGCTTTTGTTCTGGGACCCCCAACTGTCAGTGTGCTTTTGTTCTGGGACCCACAACTGTCAGTGTGCTTTTGTTCTGGGACCCACAACTGTCAGTGTGCTTTTATTCTGGTACCCCCAACTGTCAGTGTGCTTTTGTTCTGCGACCCCCAACTGTCAGTGTACTTTTGTTCTGGCACCTCCCAACTGTCAGTGTGCTTTTGTTCTGGGACCCCCAACTGTCAGTGTGCTTTTGTTCTGGGACCCCCAACTGTCAGTGTGCTTTTGTTCTGGGACCCACAACTGTCAGTGTGCTTTTGTTCTGGGACCCACAACTGTCAGTGTGCTTTTGTCCTGTGACCTCCCAACTGTCAGTGTACTTTTGTTCTGGCACCTCCCAGCTGTCAGTGTGCTTTTGTTCTGGGACCCCCAACTGTCAGTGTGCTTTTGTTCTGCGACCCCCAACTGTCAGTGTGCTTTTGTTCTGGCACCTCCCAGCTGTCAGTGTGCTTTTGTTCTAGGACGTCCCAACTGTCAGTGTGCTTTTGTTCTGGGACCCACAACTGTCAGTGTGCTTTTATTCTGGTACCCCCAACTGTCAGTGTGCTTTTGTTCTGCGACCCCCAACTGTCAGTGTACTTTTGTTCTGGCACCTCCCAACTGTCAGTGTGCTTTTGTTCTGGGACCCCCAACTGTCAGTGTGCTTTTGTTCTGGGACCCCCAACTGTCAGTGTGCTTTTGTTCTGGGACCCACAACTGTCAGTGTGCTTTTGTTCTGGGACCCACAACTGTCAGTGTGCTTTTGTCCTGTGACCTCCCAACTGTCAGTGTACTTTTGTTCTGGCACCTCCCAACTGTCAGTGTGCTTTTGTTCTGCGACCCCCAACTGTCAGTGTGCTTTTGTTCTGGCACCTCCCAACTGTCAGTGTGCTTTTGTTCTGGGACCCACAACTGTCAGTGTGCTTTTGTTCTGGGACCCACAACTGTCAGTGTGCTTTTGTTCTGGGACCCACAACTGTCAGTGTGCTTTTGTTCTGGGACCCACAACTGTCAGTGTGCTTTTGTCCTGTGACCTCCCAACTGTCAGTGTACTTTTGTTCTGGCACCTCCCAGCTGTCAGTGTGCTTTTGTTCTGGGACCCACAACTGTCAGTGTGCTTTTGTTCTGGGACCCCCAACTGTCAGTGTGCTTTTGTTCTGCGACCCCCAACTGTCAGTGTGCTTTTGTTCTGGCACCTCCCAGCTGTCAGTGTGCTTTTGTTCTAGGACGTCCCAACTGTCAGTGTGCTTTTGTTCTGGTACGTCCCAACTGTCAGTGTGCTTTTATTCTGGTACCCCCAACTGTCAGTGTGCTTTTGTTCTGCGACCCCCAACTGTCAGTGTACTTTTGTTCTGGCACCTCCCAACTGTCAGTGTGCTTTTGTTCTGGGACCCCCAACTGTCAGTGTGCTTTTGTTCTGGGACCCCCAACTGTCAGTGTGCTTTTGTTCTGGGACCCACAACTGTCAGTGTGCTTTTGTTCTGGGACCCACAACTGTCAGTGTGCTTTTATTCTGGTACCCCCAACTGTCAGTGTGCTTTTGTTCTGCGACCCCCAACTGTCAGTGTACTTTTGTTCTGGCACCTCCCAACTGTCAGTGTGCTTTTGTTCTGGGACCCCCAACTGTCAGTGTGCTTTTGTTCTGGGACCCCCAACTGTCAGTGTGCTTTTGTTCTGGGACCCACAACTGTCAGTGTGCTTTTGTTCTGGGACCCACAACTGTCAGTGTGCTTTTGTCCTGTGACCTCCCAACTGTCAGTGTACTTTTGTTCTGGCACCTCCCAACTGTCAGTGTGCTTTTGTTCTGCGACCCCCAACTGTCAGTGTGCTTTTGTTCTGGCACCTCCCAACTGTCAGTGTGCTTTTGTTCTGGGACCCACAACTGTCAGTGTGCTTTTGTTCTGGGACCCACAACTGTCAGTGTGCTTTTGTTCTGGGACCCACAACTGTCAGTGTGCTTTTATTCTGGTACCCCCAACTGTCAGTGTGCTTTTGTTCTGCGACCCCCAACTGTCAGTGTACTTTTGTTCTGGCACCTCCCAACTGTCAGTGTACTTTTGTTCTGGTACCTCCCAACTGTCAGTGTGCTTTTGTTCTGCGACCCCCAACTGTCAGTGTGCTTTTGTTCTGCCACCCCCCAACTGTCAGTGTGCTTTTGTTCTGCGACCCCCAAATGTCAGTGTGCTTTTATCCTGGGACCTCCCAAACTGTCAGTGTGCTTTTGTTCTGGGACCCACCAACTGTCAGTGTGCTTTTGTTCTGTGGCCCCCAACTGTCAGTGTGCTTTTGTTCTGTGGCCCCCAACTGTCAGTGTGCTTTTGTTCTGTGGCCCCCAACTGTCAGTGTGCTTTTGTTCTGTGGCCCCCAACTGTCAGTGTGCTTTTGTTCTGCGACCCCTCAACTGTCAGTGTGCTTTTGTACTGTGGCCCCCAACTGTTAGTGTGCTTTTGTTCTGCGACCCCTCAACTGTCAGTGTGCTTTTGTTCTGCGACCCCTCAACTGTCAGTGTGCTTTTGTTCTGCGACCCCTCAACTGTCAGTGTGCTTTTGTTCTGTGGCCCCCAACTGTCAGTGTGCTTTTGTTCTGCGACCCCTCAACTGTCAGTGTGCTTTTGTTCTGTGGCCCCCAACTGTCAGTGTGCTTTTGTTCTGCGACCCCTCAACTGTCAGTGTGCTTTTGTACTGTGGCCCCCAACTGTCAGTGTGCTTTTGTTTTGGGACCCCCAACTGTCAGTGTGCTTTTGTTCTGTGGCCCCCAACTGTCAGTGTGCTTTTGTTTTGGGACCCCCAACTGTCAGTGTGCTTTTGTCCTGGGACGTCCCAACTGTCAGTGTGCTTTTGTTCTGCGACCCCTCAACTGTCAGTGTGCTTTTGTTCTGCGACCCCTCAACTGTCAGTGTGCTTTTGTTCTGCGACCCCTCAACTGTCAGTGTGCCATGTTACAGGCTGTTTATAAAAAAAACAACAGGAGCTGATTGGCTGGTACTTTATCTCTCTCCACAGCTAAGTACACCTCCCACCCTGTATCTTTTAAACGTCTTTCAATTGCTCATTTCTAAGTCTCTATGGAACATCTCTGATTTCATTCACGTTTCCTTTTCTTTCTATGCGGCCTGACGCTCTCTCCGGTCCTCTATTCAGTATGTCCCCTAGAACAGCACTTCAGACCAGCTTCTCTGGATCTGGGATTACAATGCGTTACGTCAATGGCTGCGCGCAGACACATCACCTCCTCCTTCTCAGGACTGTTCCTGGACTCCACCTCCACCTGCAGAGAGATTGTCTCACCGATGCTCTTCCTCTTAGACAAGCGGTCTTCATCTGCAAGACAATGGAACACTTGTAACTGGTGTCCTTGATGCTCCGTTCTATGCAAACAAAGCTTCTAGCACAAAGGGAAGAGGCCTGAGAGTAAACAGAATAGGTGTATTCAGCCCTTCCGGTCTGCCTTTTCCTGCAAGTGATTACTGGGGAATAAGGAGAAGCGTGAGATAAAGATAAAGTTGACAAGACGTTCCTTCCTACAAACCTGTGACGGGATCACGTGTACACATAAAGCACCGGAACTGCTCAGAAGTTAAAGGGTTTATGTTTTTTGCTTTCAGACACATCATTTATTGTCTTGTACAGGCCATCCGACAACTTTAACTGCTTTGCATTATCCTACAACTTCCACTAACTACCAGTGGCGGCTGCTGTCCCTGCGTGCTGCGGCGGCTGCTGATCCCCGCATAAGGAAGCCAGCACATACGTTATATACAACATGATATGTATGTGTATAGGTGCTGGCCGGCTCCCCCTGCAGTCGCCACTGGGCACTACATTGCATTAGGAAGACCACAGTGGTTCCCAAACTTGGTGGCAGATGTATTAAGCCTGGAGAAGTGAGAAAACAGTGACAGTTAGGAGCTGATTGGCTGCTGCATGATCACCTTCCACTGCTTTCTGCTTCTCCAGGCTTAATACATCTACCCCAATGTCCTCAAGGACCCCCAACAATTCATGTTTTCCAGATCACCTAGCTGGGGCACAGGTGTATTCATTACTCCCTGACACATTTTAAAAGATCCACAGGTGGAGCAAATTATTTAATTTGTGATTCTGTGAGGAGGCCTGGATTAGGTGAACTACTGGGAGTCCTGAGGACCGAGTTTGGGAACCACTGAGATAGAGCTTTGCAGCTTCCTTCCACATAAGGCAGCGCTCTTACCCACCTGTGAGCTTGGGAACAAACAACGTAAAGCAGCGCTCTTACCCACCTGTGAGCTGGGGAACATATGGCATAAGGCAGCGCTCTTACCCACCGGTGAGCTGGGGAACATACAACGTAAAGCAGCGCTCTTACCCACCTGTGAGCTGGGGAACGTATGGCATAAGGCAGCGCTCTTACCCACCTGTGAGTTGTGGAACATACGATGTAAAGCAGCGCTCTTACCCACCTGTGAGCTAGGGAACGTACGGCATAAGGCAGTGCTCTTACCACTCGGTGAGCTGGGGAACATATGACGTAAAGCAGCACTCTTACCCACCTGTGAGCTGGGGAACATACAATGTAAAGCAGCGCTCTTACCCACCTGTGAGCTGAGGAACATACAACGTAAAGCAGCGCTCTTACCCACCTGTGAGCTGGGGAACATACGATGTAAAGCAGCGCTCTTACCCACCTGTGAGCTAGGGAACGTACGGCATAAGGCAGCACTCTTACCCGCTGTGAGCTGGGGAACATACAATGTAAAGCAGCGCTCTTACCCACCTGTGAGCTGAGGAACATACAACGTAAAGCAGCGCTCTTACCCACCTGTGAGCTGGGGAACATACGATGTAAAGCAGCGCTCTTACCCACCTGTGAGCTAGGGTACGTACGGCATAAGGCAGTGCTCTTACCACTCGGTGAGCTGGGGAACATATGACGTAAAGCAGCACTCTTACCCACCTGTGAGCTGGGGAACATACGATGTAAAGCAGCGCTCTTACCAACCTGTGAGCTGGGGAACATACTATGTAAAGCAGCGCTCTTACCCACCTGTCAGCTGGGGAACGTACAACGTAAAGCAGCACTCTTACTCACCTGTGAGCTGGGGAACGTATGGCATAAGGCAGCACTCTTACCCACCTGTGAGCTGGGGAACGTATGGCATAAGGCAGCACTCTTACCCACCTGTGAGCTGGGGAACGTATGGCATAAGGCAGCACTCTTACTCACCTGTGAGCTGGGGAACATATGGCATAAGGCAGCACTCTTACCCACCTGTGAGCTGGGGAACGTATGGTACAAGGCAGCACTCTTACCCACATGTGAGCTGGGGAACGTATGGCATAAGGCAGCACTCTTACCTACCTGTGAACTGGGGAACATATGGCATAAGGCAGCACTCTTACCCACATGTGAGCTGGGGAACGTATGGCATAAGGCAGCACTCTTACCCACCTGTGAGCTGGGGAACATATGGCATAAGGCAGCACTCTTACCCACCTGTGAGCTGGGGAACGTATGGCATAAGGCAGCACTCTTACCCACCTGTGAGCTGGGGAACGTATGGTACAAGGCAGCACTCTTACCCACATGTGAGCTGGGGAACGTATGGCATAAGGCAGCACTCTTACCCACCTGTGAGCTGGGGAACATATGGCATAAGGCAGCACTCTTACCCACCTGTGAGCTGGGGAACGTATGGCATAAGGCAGCACTCTTACCCACATGTGAGCTGGGGAACGTATGGCATAAGGCAGCACTCTTACCCACCTGTGAGCTGGGGAACGTATGGCATAAGGCAGCACTCTTACCCACCTGTGAGCTGGGGAACGTATGGTACAAGGCAGCACTCTTACCCACATGTAAGCTGGAGAACGTATGGCATAAGGCAGCACTCTTACCCACCTGTGAGCTGGGGAACATACGGCGTGCTCAGCCTGTCCGAGTTATAACCGCTGCCCCCGAGCACTTCGCTGACTTTGCTCTGCAGGAACAGCACCTCAGTCTCGATCTGATCCACATTCTTTGACCACCTGTGTGACAGTGGAAAGGAGCGGTTACATTGCAATGCACAACAGAGAGCCGGAATACGCGTGCAATGGATCGGGAGGGCTTCTATCACACACGGAAAGGTTCTGATGGCTCCGTAATGCCGTGAGACGCAGTTTCCGCACTGTCTGCTTTGGGGATAGGAATACCCTAGATATCAGGCTAGGCGGAATGCCTGAGTGCCGCCTCTCCACACCATGCAGCAGTGAGACTGGGGGGAGTGCAGCCCATAAGGAGACAATCCCTCTGAACTCTTTCGTCTGCCGTAGGTGACTTTTGTGCAATGTGACTGGGGGCCTGAATAAGCCCCATCTACGTATTTTACTCTGACTCAGACCTGTAGTTCTTAGTGGGAGACAGACAGACCGACCAGAGCCCCCGGCTACTGAGACTTTGCAACGGAGACCGTGTCCTACATTGCAGTACTCAGTATTGATTTTATATGGGGAACGCAGCATCGCACAGAGTCTTAAGCGATGCGCAAGAATAATGATACAACACAGGG
This sequence comes from Pseudophryne corroboree, assembly GCF_028390025.1. Taxonomy (NCBI): domain Eukaryota; kingdom Metazoa; phylum Chordata; class Amphibia; order Anura; family Myobatrachidae; genus Pseudophryne; species Pseudophryne corroboree. The sequence goes on along the minus strand of NC_086447.1, from coordinate 55,921,158 downwards.
AACGATCCATTAGAAGAGGAGGAGGAGGAAGGAGGGAAGAGGAGGAGGAGGACGGAGCCATCTCTGCTCTTGAGATTTGAAAACCTAAGTGGCGCAACGGCAGACAAAGAGCGCGAGTGGGAAGGAGCCTAAGTGCATTCAGACATTAGTGTGGTGGAGTATGAGAAGTGGATGGGAGATGAGTCATTGTTTATCGGGTTCCTAAAGCCACCATTGTCCATCACTGACATGTATGTTCTCTCCCGGTACACGGGCTATTGTTCTGACCTCTGAATGTGAGCTCACGGTACAGTAAAACAAAGGGCCGATGTAAACAATAAAAATGCAGAATGAAATAATAATCTGAAGCCCTTGTCGCTACACAAAGGAGGCGGAACAATTATTAATGAGGACTGAACGAATGAATGGACGGACGGCTGAATGTTGGTTGTGACCCCAATATGGCCGACTCCACTGTGTGAGGTGACAGGCAGACTGTAGTTGTCTCCGAGGGGACAGCTCATGGAGGAAGGGGGAAGTAAAGGCAATCCGCAACCACTGACTGATTTCACACCGAGGGAAGTCTTTACACGGTAGAGGTTAAAGTACAGTAACCATTAGGCCTTCTCACCTGGGCTTCTCCTGGAAGACGTCCTCCGGGAGTAAATACGAAGCCTCTTTCTTCCTCATCTCTATCACCTAGCATGGGAGAGACAGAGCGCAGAGTCACACACAGCTCACACGTATTCGCATATTTGTCACGCTGGATTAGTAGGAGAAAATTCCGGCTCCAGGACAGACAGGGGTCCTTAAATCCATGTAATTAACCCCTCCCGAACATATGCCTATAACATGATAGGAGCTGATTAGCTGGTACTTTATCTCTCTCTCCAAGCTTTGATATCTCTCCCGCATGTTCCACTGTCTCTCCAGAAGAATTGCACTGTATGCCAACTGCTGCAGTGCCCAAAACTGCTCGTGTGATACCAGCCTGATAGAATGCTTCAATGGCTTTAATTAAAGGTACACAACATCTAAAACAAGCCACGGAACCATGACACCACTGGGGCGTATTCTGAATATTCAGCCCACAACATGGCTATTTCCACAGTGGGTACACTTTAAAAGAGGGAGGCTAGAAGTTATATAATCCTGTGTAAACGGGTCACATACTGTATAAGAGTCCTCAGACAGGTCGCACCGTAGCGCTTAATCTATAGACAGTGGAAGAACTGACCTCGTGGATGTGTTGGCAGAAGGCAGGCACCGTGGTGAGCTGGCTGATCAGGTTCAGGTAGGCGGCGCAGAGCGCGTGTAGGGCACACCGACTGTACGCGGGCAGATTGTCCTCGTTACTCAGAGACAGGTCCTGGAAATAAATGCATCTGTGAAACACAATCAGGGCTATATGTACTAAGCAGGAGGCTGGAAAAATTAGCGTACATTTCACAAATGCCCGACTATAAGCTGTGCCAAAGTGCCAAGATAACAAAAAAGTCATAATATTGATTGGAGAAAGCATTGCAGATAAACACCACTACCAGACGGCTGGGAATGATCACAAGCTGTAGTAATGATTTTATGAAAAAGCAGTTCATCCAAAAATAATTTTCTACTGGCGCCTGTTGGTGTTTTGTGCACTTATCTGCGGATCCCTGTGTGTGCATTAATGTGCTAGCTCAGAGTAACTGGATAGGCCAGACTCAGTACATATCCCATGACCCTATACACAAAGGTTCCGCTGAACTAGACTTAGGGACAGATGCAACTATGCTCCGCCGGAACCTGGCGCTGTGCACTTGCAGGTATTTAGTGGAGAGGGGGCCTTGCTGCTATTAGCTTGCATCTCTATGGGGAGCGAGCACAGGAGGACGAGGTACCCTGCCCGGATCTCTATGGGGAGCGCAAACAGGTGGACGAGGTACCCTGCCCGGACCTCTATGGGGAGCAAGCACAGATGGCCGAGGTACCCTGCCCGGATCTCTATGGGGAGCGCACACAGGTGGACGAGGTACCCTGCCCGGATCTCTATGAGGAGCGCACACAGGTGGACGAGGTACCCTGCCCAGATCTCTATGAGGAGCGCACACAAGTGGACGAGGTACCCTGCCCGGACCTCTATGGGGAGCAAGCACAGATGGCCGAGGTACCCTGCCCGGATCTCTATGGGGAGCGCAAACAGGTGGACGAGGTACCCTGCCCAGATCTCTATGGGGAGCAAGCACAGATGGCCGAGGTACCCTGCCCGGATCTCTATGGGGAGCGCAAACAGGTGGACGAGGTACTCTGCCCGGATCTCTGTGGGGAGCAAGCACAGATGGACGAGGTGCCCTGCCCAGATCTCTATGGGGAGCAGGCACACAGGCGGACGAGGTACCCTGCCCGGCCCTCTATGGGGAGCGAGCACAGGCGGACGAGGTACCCTGCCCGGATCTCTATGGGGAGTGAGCACAGGCGGATGAGGTACCCTGCCCAGATCTCTATGGGGAGTGAGCACAGGCGGATGAGGTACCCTGCCCGGATCTCCATGGGGAGTGAGCACACAGGCGGACGAGGTACCCTGCCCAGATCTCTATGGGGAGCAAGCACACAGGCGGACGAGGTACCCTGCCCGGATCTCTATGGGGAGTGAGAACAGGCGGATGAGGTACCCTGCCCGGACCTCTATGGGGAGCAAGCACAGATGGACGAGGTGCCCTGCCCAGATCTCTATGGGGAGCGAGCACAGGCGGACGAGGTACCCTGCCCAGATCTCTATGAGGAGCGCACACAGGTGGACGAGGTACCCTGCCCGGATCTCTATGGGGAGCGAGCACAGGCGGACGAGGTACCCTGCCTGGATCTCTATGAGGAGCGCACACAGGTGGACGAGGTACCCTGCCCGGCCCGGCCCTCTATGGGGAGCGAGCACAGGCGGACGAGGTACCCTGCCCGGATCTCTATGGGGAGCGAGCACAGGCGGATGAGGTACCCTGCCCGGATCTCTATGGGGAGCGAGCACAGGCGGACGAGGTACCCTGCCCAGATCTCTATGGGGAGCAGGCACACAGGCGGACGAGGTACCCTGCCCAGATCTCTATGAGGAGCGCACACAGGTGGACGAGGTACCCTGCCCAGATCTCTATGGGGAGCAGGCACACAGGCGGACGAGGTACCCTGCCCAGATCTCTATGAGGAGCGCACACAGGTGGACGAGGTACCCTGCCCAGATCTCTATGGGGAGCAGGCACACAGGCGGACGAGGTACCCTGCCCAGATCTCTATGAGGAGCGCACACAGGTGGACGAGGTACCCTGCCCGGATCTCTATGGGGAGTGAGCACAGGCGGACGAGGTACCCTGCCCGGATCTCTATGGGGAGTGAGCACACAGGCGGATGAGGTACCCTGCCCGGATCTCTATGAGGAGCGAGCACACAGGCGGACGAGGTACCCCGCCCGGATCTCTATGGGGAGCGAGCACAGGCGGACGAGGTACCCTGCCCGGATCTCTATGGGGAGTGAGCACACAGGTGGACGAGGTACCCTGCCCGGATCTCTATGGGGAGCGGGCATGCCCAGGTCTCTATGGGGAGCGCGCACAGATGGGCGAGGTACATTGCCCGGGTCTCTACGGGGAGTGGGTACGCCCGGATCTCTATGGGGAGCGAGCACAGGCGGACGAGGTACCCTTCCCAGATCTCTATGGGGAGCAGGCACACAGGCGGACGAGGTACCCTGCCCAGATCTCTATGAGGAGCGCACACAGGTGGACGAGGTACCCTGCCCGGATCTCTATGGGGAGCGAGCACAGGCGGACGAGGTACCCTGCCCAGATCTCTATGAGGAGCGCACACAGGTGGACGAGGTACCCTGCCCGGATCTCTATGAGGAGCGCACACAGGTGGACGAGGTACCCTGCCCGGATCTCTATGGGGAGCGGGCATGCCCGGGTCTCTATGGGGAGCGCGCACAGATGGGCGAGGTACATTGCCCGGGTCACTACGGGGAGTGGGTACGCCCGGATCTCTATGGGGAGCGGGCACAGACGGACGAGGTACCCTTCCCAGATCTCTATGGGGAGCGGGCACAGACGGACGAGGTACCCTGCCCGGATCTCTATGGGGAGCGAGCACAGGCGGATGAGGTACCCTGCCCGGATCTCTATGGGGAGTGAGCACACAGGCAGATGAGGTACCCTGCCCGGATCTCTATGAGGAGCGCACACAGGTGGACGAGGTGCCCTGCCCGGATCTCTATGGGGAGCGGGCATGCCTGGGTCTCTATGGGGAGCGCGCACAGATGGGCGAGGTACATTGCCCGGGTCTCTACGGGGAGTGGGTACGCCCGGATCTCTATGGGGAGCGGGCACAGACGGACGAGGTACCCTTCCTAGATCTCTATGGGGAGCGGGCACAGACGGGCGAGGTACCCTGCCCAGATCTCTATGGGGAGCGCACACAGGTGGACGAGGTACCCTGCCCGGATCTCTATGGGGAGCGCACACAGGTGGACGAGGTACCCTGCCCGGGTCTCTACGGGGAGTGGGTACGCCCGGATCTCTATGGGGAGCGGGCACAGACGGACGAGGTACCCTTCCCAGATCTCTATGGGGAGCGGGCACAGAGGGGCGAGGTACCCTGCCCACATAACCCATGTTATAGTAGCTATTGAGGTTCTGATGGAAGATCACCACTAACTGAACCCGCAAGAAACAGCCATAGCACTGTATTATTCTGCCCCCTTGTTCCACTAGAACTGAATTAATCAGAATTTGATCATTTGTCCCCATAACTTGCACCACTGTTGTAGGGTTACCACAGTTACCTGCACTGCTAGTACCAGACGGATTAGGTCCACCACCACCTCCTCATTGGCCAGCTCGATGCTAATCATCACCAGCAGGGCGTAGACGGCTTCATAGTGAGCCTGGACGTTGCCGGGATCGTTGCAGCTCAGGTAGATGTGACGATACAGCTGCTGAGAATGCTGGGAATACAACAGCAAAGCATTGTGGGACAGACGCCACAGAATCGCACAGCAACACAGTTATTATAATTATTATACACAGTGAGACTTAGTACAGCTAGAGACAGCTGAAATGTCCAATGGTTACAGTAAAGTCTATAAATAAAAGTTCACATAATGCAGAATTATCACACATCTGTATTGTATTTGCTTTTTACAATCTAATTCTCTACAAGCATCGATGAGGGTCACTAGGTGACTGCATTTCTATTCAAATGTGCAATACATATCAGCAACCAATTAGATTTTGGCTTTCATCTGTCAGATGTTGAAAACCAACGCCTGACTGGATGCAATGGTTTAGAGCAAGGTATGTACCTATAAGCAATGTTAGTAAATAGGCTGTGACTGTTTTCCCTTCTGTCATGGTGGGATGTTGGCCAGCTCTATTCTACAGCACATATTAATAAGGCGCCACCTGCAGGATAGAAGAAGTAGTGCACTACTTGGAGCTACACGAGTGTAAGACACACCAGCTGTTGTTTGCATCGCTGCCAATGTTGTAATATAATTTCCAGGGTTACTTTGTGGCAGGGCCGCTGCCTCTCAGCCCATTGTGCGAGGCACCATACCTCCCTGCATTTGAACTTTGCTATTCGGGGACCACGACAGCCTGCCCCCAAAAAGCGACTGTGCCACTGCAGTAACATCTCCTCCCCTCGCCTGCACTGGTCATATGGACAAACCTCCCTACAATCCCCAGCAATCAGGACAAAAGTGCCGACTGTCAGGAGAGTCCCCTAGATCCAGGACTGTCATGCCTACATCAGGGTAGTGGGGAGATGTGTCATATTATGGACCTCGGGCAATGTATTATTATATTATATGGTGGCTGAACATGGTAATACAGTTTTGCTTGTATTTTAAAAGACTGTTCTTCAACTGATACTAACGTTATAAAGCTCAGCAAGTACAGGTAATGACGGGGAGATGTATCAAACCTTGGAGAGAGATAAAGTGAAGAGAGATAAAGTATCAGCCAATCAGCTCTTACCTGTCATTTTTTTAAAACACAGCCTGAAACATGGCAGTTAGGAGCTGATTGGTTGGTACTTTATCTCTCTCCACTTAATCTCTCTCCAAGGTTTGATACATCTCCCCCTGAGAGTTTAAATCAAAAGTGTAATGACAATGGGGGTCATTCCGAGTTGATCGCTAGCTGCCGTTGTTCGCAGCGCAGCGATCAGGCTAAAAATCGGCATTGCTGCGCATGCGCTGCACAGGCGTTCGCACTTCTGCAAAGCGAAAATACACTCCCCCGTGGGCGGTGACTATGCGTTTACACGGCTGCTAAAAACTGCTAGCGAGCGATCAACTCGGAATGACCCCCAATGTGAGAAGGGAAAAGCTCTTGTTTGTGCTAACACTATACACAGAGCTCTGTCCTGTATATTATATATGAATCTAGCTATGTGCTAATAGCGCTGTAATGTAATAAATCACCATATGTACAATACAGTAACTCCCCATACATACAATAGAGTAACTCCCCATACATACAATACAGTGACTCCAAATACGTACAATACAGTGACGCCCCAGAAATACAATACAGTAACTCCCCATACATACAATACAGTAACTCCCCATACGTACAATACAGTAACGCCCCATACGTACAATACAGTAACGCCCCATACGTACAATACAGAAGCTCCCCATACGTACAATACAGTAACTCCCCATACGTACAATACAGTAACGCCCCAAACGTACAATACAGTAACTCCCCATACGTACAATACAGTAACTCCCCATACGTACAATACAGTAACTCCCCATACGTACAATAGAGTAACTCCCCATACGTACAATAGAGTAACTCCCCATACATACAATACAGTAACTCCAAATACGTATAATACAGTAACGCCCCGTACATACAATACAGTAACTCCCCATACGTACAATACAGTAACTCCCCATACGTACAATACAGTAACGCCCCATACATACAATACAGTAACTCCCCATACGTACAATACAGTAACGCCCCATACATACAATACAGTAACTCCCCATACGTACAATACAGTAACTCCCCATACATACAATACAGTAACTCCCCATACGTACAATACAGTAATGCCCCATACATACAATACAGTAACTCCCCATACGTACAATACAGTAACGCCCCAGAAATACAATACAGTAACTCCCCATACGTACAATACAGTAACTCCCCATACATACAATACACTAACTCCCCATACGTACAATACAGTAACTCCCCATACATACAATACAGTAACTCCCCATACGTACAATACAGTAACGCCCCAAACGTACAATACAGTAACTCCCCATACGTACAATACAGTAACTCCCCATACGTACAATACAGTAACTCCCCATACGTACAATAGAGTAACTCCCCATACATACAATACAGTAACTCCAAATACGTATAATACAGTAACGCCCCGTACATACAATACAGTAACTCCCCATACGTACAATACAGTAACTCCCCATACATACAATACAGTAACTCCCCATACGTACAATACAGTAACGCCCCATACATACAATACAGTAACTCCCCATACGTACAATACAGTAACGCCCCATACATACAATACAGTAACTCCCCATACGTACAATACAGTAACTCCCCATACATACAATACAGTAACTCCCCATACGTACAATACAGTAATGCCCCATACATACAATACAGTAACTCCCCATACGTACAATACAGTAACGCCCCAGAAATACAATACAGTAACTCCCCATACGTACAATACAGTAACTCCCCATACATACGATACACTAACTCCCCATACGTACAATACAGTAACTCCCCATACATACAATACAGTAACTCCCCATACGTACAATACAGTAATGCCCCATACGTACAATACAGTAACTCCCCATATGTACAATACAGTAACGCCCCAGAAATACAATACAGTAACTCCCCATACGTACAATACAGTAACTCCCCATACATACAATACACTAACTCCCCATACGTACAATACAGTAACTCTTCATACATACAATACAGTAACTCCCCATACGTATAATACAGTAACTCCCCATACGTACAATACAGTAACTCCCCATACGTACAATACAGTAACTCCCCATACGTACAATACAGTAACTCCCCATACATATAATACAGTAACGCCCCATACGTACAATACAGTAACTCCCCATACGTACAATACAGTAACTCCCCATACGTACAATACAGTATCTCCCCATACGTACAATACAGTAACTCCCCATACATACAATACAGTAACTCCCCATACGTACAATACAGTATCTCCCCATACGTACAATACAGCAACTCCCCATACATACAACACAGTAACTCCCCATACGTACAATACAGTATCTCCCCATACGTACGATACAGTAACTCCCCATACGTACAATACAGCAACTCCCCATACATACAATACAGTAAATCAGCATATGTACAATACAGTAACCCGCCATACATACGATACAGTAACTCCTCATACGTACAATACAGCAACTCCCCATACATACAATACAGTAAATCAGCATATGTACAATACAGTAACTCCCCATACATCCGATACAGTAACTCCTCATACGTACAATACAGTAACTCCTCATACATACAATATTGTAAATCAGCATACGTACAATAGAGTAACGCCCCATACATACGATACAGTAACGCCCCATACATACGATACAGTAACACCCCATACATACGATACAGAAACTCCCCATACATACAATACAGTAACGCCCCATACGTACAACACAGTAACTCCCCATACATACAATACAGTAACTCCCCACATACAATACAGTAACTCCCCATACGTACAATACAGTAACTCCCCTTACATAAAATATTGTAAATCAGCATACGTACAATACAGTGTCTCCCCATACATACAAGACAGTAACTCCCCATACGTACAATACAGTAACTCCCCATACATACAATACAGTAACTCTCCATACATAAAATACAGTAAATCAGCACATGTACAATACAGTAACTCCCCATAGTACAATACAGTAACTCCCCATACGTACAATACAGTAAATCAGCATACGTACAATACAGTAACTCCCTATACGTACAATACAGTAACTCCCCATACATAAAATACTGTAAATCAGCATACGTACAATACAGTAACTCCCCACACGTACCTTTTTCATGAAGAGGGTGTCCTGCCTAGAACACTTGTCCACCTTGAGCCTCAGGACGGCGATATCAGGAATAGTACTAGGATGACATAACACAATGGTGGCTCTCAGTACTCTGTATGCACAGCGCAATCCCCGCACAGTACCCCTCTATGTAGCGGCAGCTCAGGTCTGAATATCAGGGCAGGAGATTGGTGCTCCGCCCCAAAGACAATACATTACAGCGAGATGAAGCACTCCTGCTACGGGGAGTACCACCATTTCTCTCTTTGTTAGTTACTTCTAATATCTGATTGGTCAGTAGACCATAGAGGTAGTGTAGTGGCTGAACACGATCCTCCTCTTTGATAAGGAGCCAGCATTGGGTATGATGGAAGAAGGTGATACAACTCCTATCACTGAGAATACTATACTGATAATTAGGGTTATTTTGTAGAGAAAAGTGCTATCTAAATATAATTACTAGTAATTGGACCTGGCACAGGCCGGGTCACCTCCTGCTCCTTTCCTATGTATTCCATTCTGGTCCAGAGTAGACGACGTGGAATCTCAGTAAGGATGTAGAGCAGGCCTGGCCAACCTGTGGCTCTCCAGCTGTTGTAAAACTACAAGTCCCATCATGCTTTGCCACAGTTTTGCTATTAAGGGATGCTAAAACTGTGGCAAGGCATGCTGGGATGTGTAGTTTCAAAACATCTGGAGAGCCACAGGTTGGCCAGGCCTGATGTAGAGGGCACCTCCATATCCTTACTGAGATTCATTAGGGACAGAGGCCACCCTAAGGAACCAGTGGTTAGGTGTGACCATGGCCTGCCCGGTGACATACCTTATAGGTGAGAACTTGTGCCTGTTCCCATGGCGATCTATCAACGAGACGAGAATCTCCAGGACAAAGAGTCGGATCTCAGCATCTTCCATCAGGATGGGAGAAAGCAGCGGGTCAAGGAAGGAGCTGGGTAAGGCCGTCAGCATATTGGTGCACTGAAACCCCAGGGACACCTACCAACGCGATATAAGGGGGGGTCACTAATAACGAGGAGGTGATGTTATGCAGATGGAGGCAGATGTTCGATGTGCTATCATGAATGACACATACACGGTATACAAACATAAGAGACACTAGACAATGGAGAATAGTCTATGCTGGGGGATTATCTGCTAACAGTGTGCAGTAACCCATAGCAACCAGTCCACTCTGATTATTTAATAGTTTAGTGTGAACAATCATCCATAATACATGGTAGAATCAGTGTATAAAACAGAGCCGCCGTAATCCGTGCCGACGCTACCAACAAAAAAACACAAATACGCACTAAAATCAATATTATTAAAAATGTGCCTGTATATAGCATTGCGGCTTGCATTTAAAACAAGTGAATTTTGTACTACAATAAAAAAAAAACCATTCCCCAAAGACCATAAATAATATTAAAGGCAAACATTGCCACACCTAAAGCCCACCTCAAGTGGAGAGAGATAAAGTACCAGCCAATCAGCTCCTCACTGACAATTTTCTATTTTCTAGCACAGCCTGTAACATGGCAGTGACGAGCTGATTGGCTGGTAATTTGGGTCAAGTTTACCAAGCCTTGTAGAGAGATAAAGTGGAGAGATAAAGTACTAACCAACAAGCTCCTGTGATTTTTTTTTTAAATACAGCATTTTGAAGCTGATTGGTTAGTACTTTAGCTCTCTCCAAGATTTGGTAAAGTTCCCCCATAGGGGGTCATTCCGAGTTTTTGTTAAATGCGCATGGTACGCAGAGCGCATGCGCTTAGTTATTTAACTAAAAACTTAGCAGTTTTGCTGTTGTTCGTGCGGCGCTTTTCAGTCGCACTGCTGATCGGTGAGTGACTGACAGGAAAGGGGCGTTTCTGGGTGGTAACTGAGCGTTTTCCGGGAGTGTGCTAAAAAACGCAGGCGTGTCAGGCTGAAACGCAGGAGTGTCTGGAGAAACGGGGGAGTGGCTGGCCGAACGCAGGGCGTGTTTGTGACGTCAAACCAGGAACTAAACGGACCGAGGTGATCGCAATCTAGGAGTAGGTCTGGAGCTACTCAGAAACTGCAGGGAATTATTTAGTAGCAATTCTGCTAATCTTTCGTTCGCTAATCTGCTATGCTAAGATACACTCCCAGAGGGCGGCGGCCTAGCGTGTGCAATGCTGCTAAAAGCAGCAAGCGAGCGAACAACTCGAAATGACCACCATAGTCTCCAGCATTATCCAACTCTTCTATCTGATGTAAGGGCGCAGAGTACGCAGCTGGATTCTGTATTTGCTTCCAAATTAATACCCCTTTCACATCGCACAAATAACCCGGCACAGCTAATTCTATAAACCCCATAACAGTAAAATGACTAAATAGCAACTAAACCGAGTTATTTATGGTTCAGGTATAAGAATATACAGATTGGCATAATTCTTTTCCCATCCTTTACAGATGACAGTGTTCCAACCAACAGCTTTACAACAGAAGAATATAATCTATGCGGGAAAGTGTGAAACGCGTTACCTGGAGCAGAGACTTCAGCAGCATTATCTGGATCAGACGGTTCCTGATTTCTCTGCAATATCAAGCACAAAGGGCCTGGTTACTTTGCTGCAAAATGCCAGAATAAAAAGCAAGAGCCGCGGCGACAATATCTGTCTGCAGGACCGCCGGAGGCAATATCTGCAGGACCACTGGACTTAGGGGGTAATTCAGAGTTGATCGCAGCACCAAGTTTGTTAGCAATTGAGCAAAACCATGTTCACTGCAGGGGGGGGGGGGGGGGAGGCAGATGTAACATGTGCAGAGAGAGTTAGATTTGGGTGGGTTATTTTGTTTCTGTGCAGGGTAAATACTGCCTGCTTTATTTTTACACTGCAACTTAGATTTCAGTTTGAACACACCCCACCCAAATCTAACTCTCTCTGCACATGTTACATCTGCCCCCCCCCCCCCCCCCCCCTGCAGTGCACATGGTTTTGCCCATTAGAGAACAAATTTCCTGCTGCGATCAGATCTGAATTAGGCCCTTAGAGTACAAGGTGATCCAGCATTTTACAAAATACACGTATACAAAAGTAAAATATCCAACACTATAACAGGAGTTACGATATTTGCCATTAAGCGGTTCTTTCGTGAAAGGTCTTAAATTGAACAGTTAAATAACGATTCTCTTTGCAAGTGATGATACTGACTGTGACGAGCCCATCTGGAAAATGCAGCCATTTAAGCTCAGGCACATAATTATTTGAGCATTTGTTAATAAGCACCTCGTATGCAAACTGTGCACACCACAAACAAAATGAAATCCAGTACATGCCGCAGACTGAACCGCAAACAACTGTAGCCCATCAAATGCATTGAATCTGACTTATCATGTGGATCTGGCTCGTCATCTTTGAACATGGGCAATCTTGCACAGGAGCATTGAACACGTCCGGTAAATCAGCGGTGAAGGACGGCAGATACGGCCTCTGAATCTGCTGGGGACCTGGGCCCCGTGTTTGGCTGCAAATGTGCGAAGGTGAGGGGTACGCCATACACCTGCATACAGCGGTCATGGGGCAGCCTTACCCTGATCTGCCGGGCTCTATAGGGTGATGCATTGACGGGAGAGGCACCTTCCCCATTATAAAAAGCATAACTTCGGACCTCTGATAAGTGGGCAGCGTGCTGGCGAATGATCCTGGAAAACAAGACATGACCGGAATTCAGCACGAATGACAGAACTACATTACCATATATGCTGGCGACAGACAGCAAACGTGATCCCTTCCTGTGGGTTGCAGCACATTTCCCACGGATGCTCTGACAGTTGTAGAACAGGCAGATTATAGCTCACTGTATACAGTAGGCATGTCCAAACTGCGGCCCTCCAGCTGTTGTTAAAACTACATATCCCAGCATGCCCTGACACAGTTTTGCTGTTCAGAGAATGCTAAAGCTGTGTCAGGGCATACTGGGATGTGTAGTTTTTCAACAGCTGGAGGGCCGCAGTTTGGACATGCCTGGTATACAGGGATGGACCCAATCAGTCTGCTGCCTGAGACAGAGCATGCAATCTCTGACTGAGGTCATAGTTATAGGGACTGTAAGCTCTCTGAAGCAGGACGTCAAGCCTAATATTTGTATTTCCCAATGCACTAGTTACCTCCAGAGCGCTAAGAGGAAAAATAAGAATTTACTCACCGGTAATTCTATTTCTCGTAGTCCGTAGTGGATGCTGGGAACTCCGTAAGGACCATGGGGAATAGCGGGCTCTGAAGGAGACTGGGCACTCTAAGAAAGAATTAGGACTACCTGGTGTGCACTGGCTCCTCCCTCTATGCCCCTCCTCCAGACCTCAGTTAGGGAAACTGTGCCCGGAAGAGCTGACACAATAAGGAAAGGATTTGGAATCCCGGGTAAGACTCATACCAGCCACACCAATCACACCGTACAACTCGTGATACTATACCCAGTTAACAGTATGAACAACAACTGAGCCTCTCGAATAGATGGCTCAAAACAATAACCCTTTAGTTAGGCAATAACTATATACAAGTATTGCAGACAATCCGCACTTGGGATGGGCGCCCAGCATCCACTACGGACTACGAGAAATAGAATTACCGGTGAGTAAATTCTTATTTTCTCTGACGTCCTAGTGGATGCTGGGAACTCCGTAAGGACCATGGGGATTATACCAAAGCTCCCAAACGGGCGGGAGAGTGCGGATGACTCTGCAGCACCGAATGAGCAAACTCAAGGTCCTCCTCAGCCAGGGTATCAAACTTGTAGAATTTTGCAAAAGTGTTTGAACCCGACCAAGTAGCAGCTCGGCAAAGTTGTAAAGCCGAGACCACTCGGGCAGCCGCCCAAGAAGAGCCCACCTTCCTCGTGGAATGGGCTTTTACAGATTTAGGATGCGGCAGTCCAGCCGCCGAATGTGCAAGTAGAATCGTGCTACAGATCCAGCGAGCAATAGTCTGCTTTGAAGCAGGAGCACCCAGCTTGTTGGGTGCATACAGGATAAATAGCGAGTCAGTTTTTCTGACTCTAGCCGTCCTGGAAACATATATTTTCAGGGCCCTGACTACGTCCAGCAACTTGGAATCCTCCAAGTCTCGAGTACCCGCAGGCACCACAATAGGTTGGTTCATATGAAAAGCTGATACCACCTTAGGAAGGAATTGGGAACGAGTCCTCAATTCCGCCCTATCCATATGAAAAATCAGATAAGGGCTTTTACATGACAAAGCCGCCAATTCTGATACATGCCTGGCCGACGCCAAGGCCAACACCTTCCACGTGAGGTACTTTATCTCCACGGTTTTAAGTGGCTCAAACCAATGCGACTTTAGGAAATCCAACACCACGTTGAGATCCCAAGGTGCCACTGGGGGCACAAAAGGGGGCTGAATATGCAGCACTCCCTTTACAAAAGTCTGAACTTCAGGCAGTGAAGCCAGTTCTTTTTGGAAGAAAATCGACAGAGCCGAAATCTGGACCTTAATGGAACCCAATTTTAGGCCCATAGTCACCCCTGACTGTAGGAAGTGCAGAAATCGACCTAGCTGAAATTCCTCCGTTGGGGCCTTCCTGGCCTCACACCAAGCAACATATTTCCGCCATATGCGGTGATAATGTTTTGCGGTCACATCTTTCCTAGCTTTAATCAGTGTAGGAATGACTTCCTCCGGAATGCCCTTTTCTTTTAGGATCCGGTGTTCAACCGCCATGCCGTCAAACGCAGCCGCGGTAAGTCTTGGAACAGACAGGGCCCCTGCTGCAGCAGGTCCTGTCTGAGCGGCAGAGGCCATGGGTCCTCTGAGATAATTTCTTGAAGTTCTGGGTACCAAGCTCTTCTTGGCCAATCCGGAACCACGAGTATAGTTCTTACTCCTCTCCTTCTTATTATTCTCAGTACCTTGGGTATTAGAGGCAGAGGAGGGAACACATAAACCGACTGGTACACCCACGGTGTCACTAGAGCGTCCACAGCTATCGCCTAAGGGTCCCTTGACCTGGCGCAATATCTTTATAGTTTTTTGTTGAGGCGGGACGCCATCATGTCCACCTGTGGCCTTTCCCAACGGTTTACAATCATTTTGAAGACTTCTGGATGAAGTCCTCACTCTCCCGGGTGGAGGTCGTGTCTGCTGAGGAAGTCTGCTTCCCAGTTGTCCACTCCCGGAATGAACACTGCTGACAGTGCTATCACGTGATTTTCCGCCCATCGGAGAATCCTTGTGGCTTCTGCCATCGCCAACCTGCTTCTTGTGCCGCCCTGTCGGTTTACATGGGCTACCGCCGTGATGTTGTCTGACTGGATCAGCACCGGCTGGTGTTGAAGCAGGGGTCTTGCCTGACTTAGGGCATTGTAAATGGCCCTTAGTTCCAGAATATTTATGTATAGGGAAGTCTCCTGGCTTGACCATAGTCCTTGGAAGTTTCTTCCCTGTGTGACTACCCCCCAGCCTCGAAGGCTGGCATCCGTGGTCACCAGGACCCAGTCCTGTATGCCAAATCTGCGGCCCTCTAGAAGATGAGCACTCTGCAGCCACCACAGCAGAGACACCCTGGTCCTTGGAGACAGGGTTATCAGCCGATGCATCTGAAGATGCGATCCGGACCATTTGTCCAACAGATCCCACTGAAAGATCCTTGCATGGAACCTGCCAAATGGAATTGCTTCGTAGGAAGCTATCATCTTTCCCAGGACTCGCGTGCAGTGATGCACCGACACCTGTTTTGGTTTCAGGAGGTCTCTGACTAGAGATGACAACTCCTTGGCTTTCTCCTCCGGGAGAAACACTTTTTTCTGGTCTGTGTCCAGAACCATCCCCAGGAACAGTAGACGCGTTGTAGGAACCAGCTGCGACTTTGGAATATTCAGAATCCAGCCGTGCTGTTGTAGCACTTCCCGAGATAGTGCTACGCCGACCAACAACTGCTCCCTGGACCTCGCCTTTATAAGGAGATCGTCCAAGTACGGGATAATTAAAACTCCCTTTTTCCGAAGGAGTATCATCATTTCGGCCATTACCTTGGTAAATACCCTCGGTGCCGTGGACAGACCAAACGGCAACGTCTGGAATTGGTAATGACAGTCCTGTACCACAAATCTGAGGTACTCCTGGTGAGGAGAGTAAATGGGGACATGCAGGTAAGCATCCTTGATGTCCAGTGATACCATGTAATCCCCTTCGTCCAGGCTTGCAATAACCCCCCTGAGCGATTCCATTTTGAACTTGAACCTTCTTATATAAGTGTTCAAGAATTTTAAATTTAAAATGGGTCTCACCGAACCGTCCGGTTTCGGTACCACAAACATTGTGGAATAGTAACCCCGTCCTTGTTGAAGGAGGGGTACCTTGATTATCACCTGCATAGAATACAGCTTGTGAATCGCCTCCAGCACTGCCTCCCTGTCTGGGGGAGCTGTTGGCAAGGCTGATTTGAGGAAACGGCGAGGGGGAGACGTCTCGAATTCCAGCATGTACCCCTGAGATACCACTTGTAGAATCCAGGGATCCACCCGTGAGCGAGCCCACTGGTCGCTGAAGTTCCGGAGACGGGCCCCCACCGCACCTGGCTCCGCCTGTGGAGCCCCAGCGTCATGCGGTGGACTTAGAGGAAGCGGGAGAGGACTTTTGTTCTTGGGAAGTGGCTGTATGGTGCAGCTTTTTCCCTCTACCTCTGGGCAGAAAGGACGCGCCTTTAACCCGCTTGCCTTTCTGGGGCCGAAAGGACTGTACCTGATAATACGGTGCTTTCTTTGGCTGTGAGGGAACATGGGGTAAAAATGTCGACTTCCCAGCTGTTGCTGTGGAAACGAGGTCCGAGAGACCGTCCCCAAACAGTTCCTCACCTTTGTAAGGCAAAACCTCCATGTGCCTTTTAGAATCTGCATCACCTGTCCACTGCCGAGTCCACAATCCTCTCCTGGCAGAAATGGACATTGCATTAATTCTAGATGCCAGCCGGCAAATATCCCTCTGTGCATCTCTCATGTATAAGACTGCGTCTTTAATATGCTCTACGGTTAGCAATATAGTGTCCCTGTCTAGGGTATCAATGTTTTCCGACAGGGAATCTGACCACGCAGCTGCAGCACTGCACATCCATGCTGAAGCAATAGCCGGTCTCAGTATAATACCTGAGTGTGTATATACAGACTTCAGGATAGCCTCCTGCTTTCTATCCGCAGGCTCCTTTAAGGCGGCCGTATCCTGAGACGGTAGTGCCACCTTTTTTGACAAGCGTGTGAGCGCTTTATCCACCCTAGGGGATGTCTCCCAACGTATCCTGTCCTCTGGCGGGAAAGGGTACGCCATTAGCAACTTTTTAGAAATCACTAATTTCTTATCGGGGGAAGCCCACGCTTCTTCACACACTTCATTCAACTCATCAGATGGGGGAAAAAACCATTGGTTGCTTTTTCTCCCCAAACATAATACCCTTTTTTGTGGTACCTGGGTTAATGTCAGAAATGTGCAACACATTTTTCATTGCCGTAATCATGTAACGGGTGGCTCTGTTGGAATGTACACTAGTCTCATCGTCGTCGACACTGGAGTCAGTATCCGTGTCGACATCTGTGTCAGCCATCTGAGGTAGCGGGCGTTTTTGAGCCCCTGATGGCTTTTGAGACGCCTGGGCAGGCACGGGCTGAGAAGCCGGCTGTCCCACATCTGCTATGTCGTCAAACCTTTTATGTAAGGAGTTGACACTGTCGCGTAATTCCTTCCACATATCCATCCACTCAGGTGTCGACCCCGCAGGGGGTGACATCACATTTATCGGCACCTGCTCCGCCTCCACATAAGCCTCCTCATCAAACATGTCGACACAGCCGTACCGACACACCGCACACACACAGGGAATGCTCTGACTGAGGACAGGACCCCACAAAGTCCTTTGGGGAGACAGAGAGAGAGTATGCCAGCACACACCACAGCGCTATATAATGCAGGGAGTTACACTACACAAGTGATTTACCCTATAGCCGCTATATATATAGTATTTGCGCCTAAATTTAGTGCCCCCCCTCTCTTTTTTACCATATTGAGCCTGGAAACTGCAGGGGAGAGCCTGGGGAGCGTCCTTCCAGCGGAGCTGTGAGAGGAAATGGCGCCAGTGTGCTGAGGGAGTTAGCCCCGCCCCTTTTTCGGCTGACTTCTCCCACTCTTATAATAATAATGTGGCAGGGGTATTTTACACATATATAGCTTCTTAGGCTATATTATGTGTGATTTGCCACTTTAAGGTACTCTAATTGCTGCCCAGGGCGCCCCCCCCAGCGCCCTGCACCCATCAGTGACCGGAGTATGTGGTGTGCACAGGGAGCAATGGCGCACAGCTGCAGTGCTGTGCGCTACCTTAATGAAGACCGGAGTCTTCAGCTGCCGATTTCCGTGAAGATCTTCATGCTTCTGGCTCTGCAAGGGGGACGGCGGCGCGGCTCCGGGACCGGACGACCGAAGCTGGGCCTGTGTTCGATCCCTCTGGAGCTAATGGTGTCCAGTAGCCTAGAAGCCCAAGCTAGCTTCAAGCAGGTAGGTTCGCTTCTCTCCCCTAAGTCCCTCGTTGCAGTGAGTCTGTTGCCAGCAGATCTCACTGAAAATAAAAAACCTAATAAATACTTTCTTTACTAGAAGCTCAGGAGAGCCCCTAGTGTGCAACCAGCTCGAGCCGGGCACAGATTCTAACTGAGGTCTGGAGGAGGGGCATAGAGGGAGGAGCCAGTGCACACCAGGTAGTCCTAATTCTTTCTTAGAGTGCCCAGTCTCCTTCGGAGCCCGCTATTCCCCATGGTCCTTACGGAGTTCCCAGCATCCACTAGGACGTCAGAGAAATATAGATTTACCTCTATCTATCGAGACAGCAAATGTCCTCATTGTCCATCACATCCTGACACTTTGTACACCGATACTGTCTCTAGGTCACGGAGATTGTAATCACCTTCTATGTGTGTACCGACCGTGAAAGGTTCACAATGACCTTAGTATACAGCTGCAAGTCCTGTGCTGCCCTCTGCTGGTCACATTATATAGATCAGTTGAAAGGTTCTTGGGCCTAGGCCCTCATTCAGAGTTGTTCGCTCGTTGCCGACTTTCTCTATTTTGCGATTAGTCGCTTACTGCGCATGCGCAATGTTCGCAGAGCGCATGCGCTTAGTTATTTTACTCAACAGTTAGGTATTTTACTCACGGCATTACGAGGAATTTTCTTCGTTCTGGTGATCGGAGTGTGTTTGACAGGAAGTGGGTGTTTCTGGGCGGAAACTGGCCGTTTTATGGGTGTGTGTGAAAAAACGCTGCCGTTTCTGGAAAAAACGCGGGAGTGGCTGGAGAAACGGGGGAGTGTCTGGGCGAACGCTGGGTGTGTTTGTGACGTCAAACCAGGAACGAAACTGACTGAACTGATCGCAGTGTAGGAGTAAGTGTCGAGCTACTCAGAAACTGCTAAGAAATTTCTATTCGCAATTTTGAGAATCTTTCGTTCGCAATTCTGCTAAGCTAAGATTCACTCCCAGAGGGCGGCGGCTTAGCGTGTGCAATGCTGCTAAAAGCAGCTAGCGAGCGAACAACTCGGAATGAGGGCCCTAATTCAGAGTTGATCACAGCAACAAATTTGTTAGCAGTTGTGCACTGCAGGGGGGGCAGATGTAACATGTGCAGAGAGAGTGTGATTTGGGTGGGGTGTATTCAAACTGAAATCTAAATTGCAGTGTAAAAATAAAGCAGCCAGTATTTGCCCAACTGCTAACACATTCGCTGCTGCGGTCAACTCGGAATGACCCCCCCGTGTCAGGTAAGTTACATAGAAACATAGAATTTGACGGTAGATAACAACCATTTGGCCCATCTAATTTGCCCCTTTTAGGGTGTGGTTATTAGGGTTAAGGGTTAGGGTTGGATTAGGGGTTTGGGTTAATAGTTTGGTTAGGGTATTAGGGCAGGGTTCGGAATAAGGGTTATGGCATTAGTGTTAGGGTTTTACAATTAAGGGTGACGGTCAGAATATTAGTGGTTGCGGTTAGCATTAAAGGGTCTATTCATGAAGCAGTGAAAAGTGTGGAGAAGTGAGCCAGTGGAGAAGTTGCCCATGGCAACCAATCAACTGCTCCGTACAATTGTATAGTATGCAAATTATAAATGTTACGTCAATGCTGATTGGTTACCATGGACAACTTCTCCACTGGCTCACTTCTCCACACTTTTCACTGCTTCATGAATTGACTCCTTATAATGATAAGTTTCAGTCTATAGCAGACTTTCTCCAGTAATACTCAAGGCGCTTAAAGGTGAGGGTTAATGTATTTGTGTTACGGTATTAGGATTAAGGGTGAGGGTTATGTAGATTTACTTATCTTGGCCCCTGTGGTGAAACTACAGGGGGTGCTGTTGGAACTGAGCTTAAGGGGAACAACGTCACGTTTCCTACACCCACAATTTCGGGAAGAGTGGAGGACTAATCAGGGCCAGTGCATGTACTGGAGGTCCCCTCTGGTCTTTCCAGAGTGGAGTTGAGAACCGGGTAGGTTAGACCAACACTGCCCCCCCTCTTCCGAGGCCTGACAATGGCTGTTTTGTACTACACAACATTCAGACATGTAGGACAAATAAGTAGTGATGAGCGGGTTCGGTTTTACTCGGTTTTACTCGGTTCTCAAAACGGCATTTTATTGGCTCACGGATGTCACGTGTTTAGGATAGCCCATAAGGTTCGGTTTTGAGAACCGAGTAAAACCGAACCCGCTCATCACTACAAATAAGCCCTCTCCAAGCTGCAAAATGCTGTCCAACTTTGTTGGAATGTCACCCCATTTGCGGCCTGCAAAGTTGGGAGGTATGCATTTCTGCCCCTGTTTATCCCTATAAACACAAATGGTTGCAGGTATGGCTATGGCCAATGTGTATGTGATGACATCATAATAGTTCCATTATGACGCACTGTGGGCACAGCAAAGACCATACACTACAGCTTATTCTGTTACCTGAGACACTGGAGAGTTAGCAGCATTATAAGGAGCTCGTGTTATTATTAGTTTTAGAATATTAAGAATAAATTAAGTAGAGATAAGGACAGGGTGAGACGTGGGCAGCATTTCGGAGTTGCATATGCGGCAACAGTTCCTGGAGACAGGTAAGCGCATTGTTACGTATATATTGTACTTTGATCATTTACATAATCAGAGCATTGTGCAGGTGTACTACTCTTTTTCTTTATTTCAATCATCCATGTATAAGATATTAGAGCAGATCTCAACGTCATTACATCCTTTATAGAATCCCTATTTTCATTATCTCTTCCTGCTCTTTTTGTGTGGAATTAGGGCCAGTAAGGAACTCAGCTGTTGGTATATAACCAGGGAAGAGCTGTTATCTATGAAACTAGGGGAAAACACAAGTAAATAGCTCAGACGCTGCGATAGAGAACTGAGAGTAACCGAAAAACCATGTTGCACTAGTTTGTCTAATATTGGTGTGGTTTTACTGTTAGATTTACTGTGGGTCAGAGCTCCGCTATATGGTGAGAGCTATGTGACGTCATCTGTGCTGCTGGTAGACTACAGGTGTCACATGATATTCTGGAACACAGCGGTTAATCGCATATATTATTGAAAACTTAGAGGGCAAATACATAACATAACCGGTGTATTTAAACTGTATGAAATGATAATAGGTCCATAGGGTACTACTAGACCTGGAGTCTGTGACCTGACATACAGGTATATTATAAAACTACTATGGGATGTACTGGAAGATTACAGAGGTGTCACGTCAAGGATTAGTTGACTAGAGGTCTCTCACCTGATGTAATCATAGATTAGAGGACTTCACTGTGATGTACTAGTAGAGTAGAGGTCTGTGCTGTGATGTACTGGTAGAGTAGAGGTCTGTGCTGTGATGTACTGGTAGAGTAGAGGTCTGTGCTGTGATGTACTGGTAGAGTAGAGGCCTGTGCTGGGATGTACTGGTAGAGTAGAGGTCTGTGCTGGGATGTACTGGTAGAGTAGAGGTCTGTGCTGGGATGTACTGGTAGAGCAGAGGTCTGTGCTGGGACTGGTAGAGTATAGGTCTGTACTGTGATGTACTGGTAGAGTAGAGGTCTGTGCTGTGATGTACTGGTAGAGTAGAGGTCTGTGCTGGGATGTACTGGTAGAGTAGAGGTCTGTACTATGGTGTAGTGGTAGAGATAGGTCTGTGTTGTGATGGATTGGTAGAGTAGAGGTCTGTGCTGGGATGTACTGGTAGAGTAGAGGTTTGTGCTGTGATGTACTTGTAGAGCAGTGGTCTGTGCTGTGATGTACTGGTAGAGAGAGGTCTGTGCTGTGATGGACTGGTAGAGTAGAGGTCTGTGCTGTGATGTACTGGTAGAGTAGAGGTCTGTGCTGTGATGTACTGGTAGAGTAGAGGTCTGTGCTGTGATGTACTGGTAGAGTAGAGGTATGTGCTGTGATGTACTGGTAGAGTAGAGGTCTGTGCTGTGATGTACTGGTAGAGTAGAGGCCTGTGCTGGGATGTACTGGTAGAGTAGAGGTCTGTGCTGGGATGTACTGGTAGAGAGAGGTCTGTGCTGGGATGTACTGGTAGAGAGAGGTCTGTGCTGGGATGTACTGGTAGAGTAGAGATCTGTGCTGGGATGTACTGGTAGAGTAGAGGCCTGTGCTGTGATGTACTGGTAGAGTAGAGGTCTGTGCTGTGATGTACTGGTAGAGTAGAGGTCTGTGCTGGGATGTACTGGTAGAGTAGAGGTCTGTGCTGGGATGTACTGGTAGAGTAGAGGTCTGTGCTGGGATGTACTGGTAGAGTAGAGGTCTGTGCTGTGATGTACTGGTAGAGTAGAGGTCTGTGCTGGGATGTACTGGTAGAGTAGAGGTCTGTGCTGTGATGTACTAGTAGAGTAGAGGTCTGTGCTGGGATGTACTGGTAGAGTAGAGGTCTGTGCTGGGATGTACTGGTAGAGTAGAGGTCTGTGCTGGGATGTACTGGTAGAGTAGATGTCTGTGCTGGGATGTACTGGTAGAGTAGAGGTCTGTGCTGGGATGTACTGGTAGAGTAGAGGTCTGTGCTGGGATGTACTGGTAGAGTAGAGGTCTGTGCTGGGATGTACTGGTAGAGTAGAGATCTGTGCTGGGATGTACTGGTAGAGTAGAGGTCTGTGCTGGGATGTACTGGTAGAGTAGAGGTCTGTGCTGGGATGTACTGGTAGAGTAGAGATCTGTGCTGGGATGTACTGGTAGAGCAGAGGTCTGTGCTGGGATGTACTGGTAGAATAGAGGTCTGTGCTGGGATGTACTGGTAGAGTAGAAGTCTGTGCTGGGATGTACTGGTAGAGTAGAGATCTGTGCTGGGATGTACTGGTAGAGCAGAGGTCTGTGCTGTGATGTACTGGTAGAGTAGAGGTCTGTGCTGGGATGTACTGGTAGAGTAGAGGCCTGTGCTGGGATGAACTGGTAGAGTAGAGGTCTGTGCTGTGATGTACTGGTAGAGTAGAGGTCTGTGCTGGGATGTACTGGTAGAGTAGAGGTCTGTGCTGGGATGTACTGGTAGAGTAGAGGTCTGTGCTGGGATGTACTGGTAGAGTAGAGGCCTGTGCTGGGATGTACTGATAGAGTAGAGGTCTGTGCTGGGATGTACTGGTAGAGTAGAGATCTGTGCTGTGATGTACTGGTAGAGTAGAGGCCTGTGCTGTGATGTACTGGTAGAGTAGAGGTCTGTGCTGTGATGTACTGGTAGAGTAGAGGCCTGTGCTGGGATGTACTGGTAGAGTAGAGGTCTGTGCTGGGATGTACTGGTAGAGTAGAGGTCTGTGCTGGGATGTACTGGTAGAGTAGAGGTCTGTGCTGTGATGTACTGGTAGAGTAGAGGTCTGTGCTGGGATGTACTGGTAGAGTAGAGGTCTGTGCTGTGATGTACTGGTAGAGTAGAGGTCTGTGCTGGGATGTACTGGTATAGTAGAGGTCTGTGCTGGGATGTACTGGTAGAGTAGAGGTCTGTGCTGGGATGTACTGGTAGAGTAGAGGTCTGTGCTGGGATGTACTGGTAGAGTAGATGTCTGTGCTGGGATGTACTGGTAGAGTAGAGGTCTGTGCTGGGATGTACTGGTAGAATAGAGGTCTGTGCTGGGATGTACTGGTAGAGTAGATGTCTGTGCTGGGATGTACTGGTAGAGTAGAGGTCTGTGCTGGGATGTACTGGTAGAATAGAGGTCTGTGCTGGGATGTACTAACATAGTAACATAGTATCTAAGGTTGAAAAAAGACCATTGTCCATCGAGTTCAACCTATTTGTGGTCTCCTATGCACGATTATTTTGTATAAAATTTTGACTGAAGTTGATGACTGCCGTTCCGATTAACCCCTCTTTTTTATAATAACCATAGTGCGTGACTATGCCCCGTAACCTGGATATCCTTATCCATTAGGATTTATCTAACCCATTCTTAAAGGTGTTGACTGAGTTGGCCATTACAACTCCCTCAGGCAGGGAATTCCAAACACGTATCGTCCTTACCGTAAAAAAGCCTTTACGCCGTATTGTGTGGAATCTCCTCTCCTCTAACCTGAGCGAGTACCGGTAGAGCAGAGGTCTGTGCTGGGACTGGTAGAGTATAGGTCTGTGCTGTGATGTACTTGTAGAGTAGAGGTCTGTGCTATGGTGTACTGGTAGAGCAGAGGTCTGTGCTGTGATGTACTGGTAGAGTAGAGGTCTGTGCTGTGATGTACTGGTAGAGTAGAGGTCTGTGCTGGGATGTACTGGTAGAGTAGAGGTCTGTGCTGGGATGTACTGGTAGAGTAGAGGTCTGTGCTGGGATGTACTGGTAGAGCAGAGGTCTGTGCTGGGACTGGTAGAGTATAGGTCTGTGCTGTGATGTACTGGTAGAGTAGAGGTCTGTGCTATGGTGTACTGGTAGAGCAGAGGTCTGTGCTGTGATGTACTGGTAGAGTAGAGGTCTGTGCTGTGATGTACTGGTAGAGTAGAGGTCTGTACTATGGTGTAGTGGTAGAGAGAGGTCTGTGCTGTGATGTACTGGTAGAGTAGAGGTCTGTGCTGTCATGTACTTGTAGAGCAGTGGTCTGTGCTGGGATGTACTGGTAGAGAGAGGTCTGTGCTGTGATGTACTTGTAGAGTAGTGGTCTGTGCTGTGATGGACTGGTAGAGTAGAGGTCTGTGCTGTGATGTACTGGTAGGGTAGTGGTCTGTGCTGGGATGTACTGGTAGAGAGAGGTCTGTACTATGGTGTAGTGGTAGAGAGAGGTCTGTGCTGTGATGTACTTGTAGAGTAGTGGTCTGTGCTGTGATGGACTGGTAGAGTAGAGGTCTGTGCCGTGATGTACTCGTAGAGTAGAGGTCTGTGCTGGGATGTACTGGTAGAGTAGAGGTCTGTGCCGTGATGTACTGGTAGAGTAGAGGTCTGTGCTGTGATGTACTGGTAGAGAGAGGTATGTGCTGGGATGTACTGGTAGAGTAGAGGTCTGTGCTGTGATGTACTGGTAGAGTAGTGGTCTGTGCTGGGATGTACTGGTAGAGAGAGGTCTGTACTATGGTGTAGTGGTAGAAAGAGGTCTGTGCCGTGATGTACTGGTAGAGTAGAGGTCTGTGCTGTGATGTACTGGTAGAGTAGAGGTCTGTACTATGGTGTAGTGGTAGAGTAGAGTTCTGTGCTGTGATGTACTTGTAGAGTAGTGGTCTGTACCATGATGTACTGGTAGAGTAGAGGTCTGTGCTGGGATGTACTGGTAGAGTAGAGATCTGTGCTGTGATGTACTGGTAGAGTAGAGGTCTGTGCTGGGATGTACTGGTAGAGTAGAAGTCTGTGCTTGGATGTACTGGTAGAGTAGAGGTCTGTGCTGGGATGTACTGGTAGAGAGAGGTATGTGCTGGGATGTACTGGTAGAGTAGAGATCTGTGCTGTGATGTACTGGTAGAGCAGAGGCCTGTGCTGGGATGTACTGGTAGAGTAGAGGTCTGTGCTGGGATGTACTGGTAGAGTAGAGGCCTGTGCTGGGATGTACTGGTAGAATAGAGGTCTGTGCTGGGATGTACTGGTAGAGTAGAAGTCTGTGCTGGGATGTACTGGTAGAATAGTGAGCTGTGCTGGGATGTACTGGTAGAGCAGAGGTCTGTGCTTGGACTGGTAGAGTATAGGTCTGTACTGTGATGTACTGGTAGAGTAGAGGTCTGTACTGGGATGTACTGGTAGAGTAGAGGTCTGTGCTGTGATGTATTGGTAGAGTAGAGGTCTGTACTATGGTGTAGTGGTAGAGAGAGGTATGTGCTGTGATGGACTGGTAGAGTTGTGGTCTGTGCTGGGATGTACTGGTAGAGAGAGGTCTGTGCTATGGTGTAGTGGTAGAAAGAGGTCTGTGCCGTGATGTACTTGTAGAGTAGTGGTCTGTACCATGATGTACTGGTAGAGTAGAGGTCTGTGCTATGGTGTACTGGTAGAGCAGAGGTCTGTGCTGTGATGTACTGGTAGAGAGAGGCCTGTGCTGTGATGGACTGGTAGAGTAGAGGTCTGTGCTGTGATGTACTGGTAGAGAGAGGTATGTGCTGTGATGTATTGGTAGAGTAGAGGTCTGTGCTGGGATGTACTGGTAGAGAGAGGTCTGTACTACGGTGCAGTGGTAGAAAGAGGTATGTGCTGTGATGTACTGGTAGAGTAGAGGTCTGTGCTGTGATGTACTGGTAGAGTAGAGGTCTGTACTATGGTGTAGTGGTAGAGAGAGGTCTGTGCTGTGATGGACTGGTAGAGAAGAGTTCTGTGCTGTGATGTACTTGTAGAGTAGTGGTCTGTACCATGATGTACTGGTAGAGTAGAGGTCTGTGCTGAGATGTACTGGTAGAGTAGAAGTCTGTGCTTGGATGTACTGGTAGAGTAGAGGTCTGTGCTGGGATGTACTGGTAGAGTAGAGGTCTGTGCTGGGATGTACTGGTAGAGTAGAGGTCTGTGCTGAGATGTACTGGTAGAGTAGAAGTCTGTGCTTGGATGTACTGGTAGAGTAGTGGTCTGTGCTGGGATGTACTGGTAGAGAGAGGTCTGTGCTGGGATGTACTGGTAGAGTAGAGATCTGTGCTGTGATGTACTGGTAGAGTAGAAGCCTGTGCTGGGATGTACTGGTAGAGTAGAGGTCTGTGCTGGGATGTACTGGTAGAGTAGAGGCCTGTGCTGGGATGTACTGGTAGAGTAGAGGTCTGTGCTGGGATGTACTGGTAGAGTAGAGGTCTGTGCTGGGATGTACTGGTAGAGTAGAAGTCTGTGCTGGGATGTACTGGTAGAATAGTGGTCTGTGCTGGGATGTACTGGTAGAGCAGAGGTCTGTGCTGGGACTGGTAGAGTATAGGTCTGTACTGTGATGTACTGGTAGAGTAGAGGTCTGTACTGGGATGTACTGGTAGAGTAGAGGTCTGTGCTGTGATGTACTGGTAGAGTAGAGGTCTGTGCTGGGATGTACTGGTATAGTAGAGGTCTGTACTATGGTGTAGTGGTAGAGAGAGGTCTGTGTTGTGATGGACTGGTAGAGTAGAGGTCTGTGCTGGGATGTACTGGTAGAGTAGAGGTTTGTGCTGTGATGTACTTGTAGAGCAGTGGTCTGTGCTGTGATGTACTGGTAGAGAGAGGTCTGTGCTGTGATGTACTGGTAGAGTAGAGGTCTGTGCTGTGATGTACTGGTAGAGTAGAGGTCTGTGCTGGGATGAACTGGTAGAGTATAGGTCTGTGCTGTGATATACTGGTAGAGTAGAGGTCTGTGCTGTGATATACTGGTAGAGTAGAGGTCTGTGCTATGGTGTACTGGTAGAGCAGAGGTCTGTGCTGGGATGTACTGGTAGAGTAGAGGTCTGTGCTGTGATATACTGGTAGAGTAGTGGTCTGTACAGGGATGTACTGGTAGAGTAGAGGTCTGTGCAGGGATGTACTGGTAGAGTAGAGGTCTGTGCTGGGATGTACTGGTAGAGTAGAGTTCTGTGCTGGGATGTACTGGTAGAGTAGAGGTCTGTGCTGGGATGTACTGGTAGAGTAGAGGCCTGTGCTGGGATGTACTGGTAGAGTAGAGGCCTGTGCTGGGATGTACTGGTAGAGTAGAGGTCTGTGCTGGGACTGGTAGAGTATAGGTCTGTACTGTGATGTACTGGTAGAGTAGAGGTCTGTGCTGGGATGTACTGGTAGAGTAGAGGTCTGTGCTGTGATGTACTGGTAGAGTAGAGGTCTGTGCTGGGATGTACTGGTAGAGTAGAGGTCTGTACTATGGTGTAGTGGTAGAGATAGGTCTGTGTTGTGATGGACTGGTAGAGTAGAGGTCTGTGCTGGGATGTACTGGTAGAGTAGAGGTTTGTGCTGTGATGTACTTGTAGAGCAGTGGTCTGTGCTGTGATGTACTGGTAGAGAGAGGTCTGTGCTGTGATGAACTGGTAGAGTAGAGGTCTGTGCTGGGATGTACTGGTAGAGTAGAGGTCTGTGCTGGGATGTACTGGTAGAATAGAGGTCGGTGCTGGGATGTACTGGTAGAGTAGAGGCCTGTGCTGGGATGTACTGGTAGAGTAGAGGTCTGTGCTGGGATGTACTGGTAGAGTAGAGGTCTGTGCTGGGATGTACTGGTAGAGTAGAGGTCTGTGCTGGGATGTACTGGTAGAGTAGAGGTCTGTGCTGGGATGTACTGGTAGAGTAGAGGTCTGTGCTGAGATGTACTGGTAGAGTAGAAGTCTGTGCTTGGATGTACTGGTAGAGTAGTGGTCTGTGCTGGGATGTACTGGTAGAGAGAGGTCTGTGCTGGGATGTACTGGTAGAGTAGAGATCTGTGCTGTGATGTACTGGTAGAGTAGAAGCCTGTGCTGGGATGTACTGGTAGAGTAGAGGTCTGTGCTGGGATGTACTGGTAGAGTAGAGGCCTGTGCTGGGATGTACTGGTAGAGTAGAGGTCTGTGCTGGGATGTACTGGTAGAGTAGAGGTCTGTGCTGGGATGTACTGGTAGAGTAGAAGTCTGTGCTGGGATGTACTGGTAGAATAGTGGTCTGTGCTGGGATGTACTGGTAGAGCAGAGGTCTGTGCTGGGACTGGTAGAGTATAGGTCTGTACTGTGATGTACTGGTAGAGTAGAGGTCTGTACTGGGATGTACTGGTAGAGTAGAGGTCTGTGCTGTGATGTACTGGTAGAGTAGAGGTCTGTGCTGGGATGTACTGGTATAGTAGAGGTCTGTACTATGGTGTAGTGGTAGAGAGAGGTCTGTGTTGTGATGGACTGGTAGAGTAGAGGTCTGTGCTGGGATGTACTGGTAGAGTAGAGGTTTGTGCTGTGATGTACTTGTAGAGCAGTGGTCTGTGCTGTGATGTACTGGTAGAGAGAGGTCTGTGCTGTGATGTACTGGTAGAGTAGAGGTCTGTGCTGTGATGTACTGGTAGAGTAGAGGTCTGTGCTGGGATGAACTGGTAGAGTATAGGTCTGTGCTGTGATATACTGGTAGAGTAGAGGTCTGTGCTGTGATATACTGGTAGAGTAGAGGTCTGTGCTATGGTGTACTGGTAGAGCAGAGGTCTGTGCTGGGATGTACTGGTAGAGTAGAGGTCTGTGCTGTGATATACTGGTAGAGTAGTGGTCTGTACAGGGATGTACTGGTAGAGTAGAGGTCTGTGCAGGGATGTACTGGTAGAGTAGAGGTCTGTGCTGGGATGTACTGGTAGAGTAGAGTTCTGTGCTGGGATGTACTGGTAGAGTAGAGGTCTGTGCTGGGATGTACTGGTAGAGTAGAGGCCTGTGCTGGGATGTACTGGTAGAGTAGAGGCCTGTGCTGGGATGTACTGGTAGAGTAGAGGTCTGTGCTGGGACTGGTAGAGTATAGGTCTGTACTGTGATGTACTGGTAGAGTAGAGGTCTGTGCTGGGATGTACTGGTAGAGTAGAGGTCTGTGCTGTGATGTACTGGTAGAGTAGAGGTCTGTGCTGGGATGTACTGGTAGAGTAGAGGTCTGTACTATGGTGTAGTGGTAGAGATAGGTCTGTGTTGTGATGGACTGGTAGAGTAGAGGTCTGTGCTGGGATGTACTGGTAGAGTAGAGGTTTGTGCTGTGATGTACTTGTAGAGCAGTGGTCTGTGCTGTGATGTACTGGTAGAGAGAGGTCTGTGCTGTGATGAACTGGTAGAGTAGAGGTCTGTGCTGGGATGTACTGGTAGAGTAGAGGTCTGTGCTGGGATGTACTGGTAGAATAGAGGTCGGTGCTGGGATGTACTGGTAGAGTAGAGGCCTGTGCTGGGATGTACTGGTAGAGTAGAGGTCTGTGCTGGGATGTACTGGTAGAGTAGAGGTCTGTGCTGGGATGTACTGGTAGAGTAGAGGTCTGTGCTGGGATGTACTGGTAGAGTAGAGGTCTGTGCTGTGATATACTGGTAGAGTAGAGGTCTGTGCTGTGATATACTGGTAGAGTAGAGGCCTGTGCTGGGATGTACTGGTAGAGTAGATGTCTGTGCTGTGATGTACTGGTAGAGTAGAGGTCTGTGCTGGGATGTACTGGTAGAGTAGAGGTCTGTGCTGGGATGTACTGGTAGAGTAGAGGTCTGTGCTGGGATGTACTGGTAGAGTAGAGGTCTGTGCTGGGATGTACTGGTAGAATAGAGGTCTGTGCTGTGATGTACTGGTAGAGTAGAGGCCTGTGCTGGGATGTACTGGTAGAGTAGAGGTCTGTGCTGGGATGTACTGGTAGAGTAGAGGTCTGTGCCGGGATGTACTGGTAGAGTAGAGGTCTGTGCTGTGATATACTGGTAGAGTAGAGATCTGTGCTAGGATGTACTGGTAGAGAGAGGTCTGTACCATGATGTACTGGTAGAGCAGAGGTCTGTACCATGATGTACTGGTAGAGTAGAGGTCTGTGCTGGGATGTACTGGTAGAGCAGAGGTCTGTGCTGGGATGTACTGGTAGAGTAGAGGTCTGTGCTGTGATATACTGGTAGAGTAGTGGTCTGTACAGGGATGTACTGGTAGAGTAGAGGTCTGTGCTGTGATATACTGGTAGAGTAGAGGTCTGTGCTGTGATATACTGGTAGAGTAGAGGTCTGTGCTATGGTGTACTGGTAGAGAGAGGTCTGTGATGTGATGTACTGGTAGAGCAGAGGTCTGTGCTGTGATGTACTGGTAGAGTAGAGGTCTGTGATGTGATGTACTGGTAGAGTAGTGGTCTGTGCTGGGATGTACTGGTAGAGAGAGGTCTGTGCTGGGATGTACTGGTAGAGTAGAGGTCTGTGCTGGGATGTACTGGTAGAGTAGAGGTCTGTGCTGGGATGTACTGGTAGAGTAGAGGTCTGTGCTGGGATGTACTGGTAGAGTAGAGGCCTGTGCTGGGATGTACTGGTAGAGTAGAGATCTGTGCTGGGATGTACTGGTAGAGTAGAGGTCTGTGCTGTGATGTACTGGTAGAGTAGAGGTCTGTGCTGGGATGTACTGGTAGAGTAGAGGTCTGTGCTGTGATGTACTGGTAGAGTAGAGGCCTGTGCTGGGATGTACTGGTAGAGTAGAGATCTGTGCTGGGATGTACTGGTAGAGAGAGGTCTGTGCTGGGATGTACTGGTAGAGCAGAGGTCTGTGCTGGGATGTACTGGTAGAGTAGAGGTCTGTGCTGGGATGTACTGGTAGAGTAGAGGTCTGTGCTGGGATGTACTGGTAGAGTAGAGGTCTGTGCTGGGATGTACTGGTAGAGTAGAGGTCTGTGCTGTGATGTACTGGTAGAATAGAGGTCGGTGCTGGGATGTACTGGTAGAGTAGAGGCCTGTGCTGGGATGTACTGGTAGAGTAGAGGTCTGTGCTGGGATGTACTGGTAGAGTAGAGGTCTGTGCTGGGATGTACTGGTAGAGTAGAGGTCTGTGCTGGGATGTACTGGTAGAGTAGAGGTCTGTGCTGTGATATACTGGTAGAGTAGAGGTCTGTGCTGTGATATACTGGTAGAGTAGAGGCCTGTGCTGGGATGTACTGGTAGAGTAGATGTCTGTGCTGTGATGTACTGGTAGAGTAGAGGTCTGTGCTGGGATGTACTGGTAGAGTAGAGGTCTGTGCTGGGATGTACTGGTAGAGTAGAGGTCTGTGCTGGGATGTACTGGTAGAGTAGAGGTCTGTGCTGGGATGTACTGGTAGAATAGAGGTCTGTGCTGTGATGTACTGGTAGAGTAGAGGCCTGTGCTGGGATGTACTGGTAGAGTAGAGGTCTGTGCTGGGATGTACTGGTAGAGTAGAGGTCTGTGCCGGGATGTACTGGTAGAGTAGAGGTCTGTGCTGGGATGTACTGGTAGAGTAGAGGTCTGTGCTGTGATGTACTGGTAGAGTAGAGGTCTGTGCTGTGATATACTGGTAGAGTAGAGGTCTGTGCTGTGATATACTGGTAGAGTAGAGGCCTGTGCTGGGATGTACTGGTAGAGTAGAGGTCTGTGCTTGGACTGGTAGAGTAGAGGTCTGTGCTGGGATGTACTGGTAGAGTAGAGTTCTGTGCTGGGATGTACTGGTAGAGTAGAGGTCTGTGCTGGGATGTACTGGTAGAGTAGAGGCCTGTGCTGGGATGTACTGGTAGAGTAGAGGCCTGTGCTGGGATGTACTGGTAGAGTAGAGGTCTGTGCTGGGATGTACTGGTAGAGTAGATGTCTGTGCTGGGATGTACTGGTAGAGTAGAGGTCTGTGCTGGGATGTACTGGTAGAGTAGAGGTCTGTGCTGGGATGTACTGGTAGAGTAGAGGTCTGTGCTGGGATGTACTGGTAGAGTAGAGGTCTGTGCTGGGATGTACTGGTAGAGTAGAGTAGAGAGAGGTCTGTGCTGGTAGAGTAGAGTAGAGAGAGGCCTGTGCTGGGATGTACTGGTAGAGTAGAGGTCTGTGCTGGGATGTACTGGTAGAGTAGAGGTCTGTGCCGGGATGTACTGGTAGAGTAGAGGTCTGTGCTGGGATGTACTGGTAGAGTAGAGGTCTGTGCTGTGATGTACTGGTAGAGTAGAGGTCTGTGCTGTGATATACTGGTAGAGTAGAGGTCTGTGCTGTGATATACTGGTAGAGTAGAGGCCTGTGCTGGGATGTACTGGTAGAGTAGAGGTCTGTGCTTGGACTGGTAGAGTAGAGGTCTGTGCTGGGATGTACTGGTAGAGTAGAGTTCTGTGCTGGGATGTACTGGTAGAGTAGAGGTCTGTGCTGGGATGTACTGGTAGAGTAGAGGCCTGTGCTGGGATGTACTGGTAGAGTAGAGGCCTGTGCTGGGATGTACTGGTAGAGTAGAGGTCTGTGCTGGGATGTACTGGTAGAGTAGATGTCTGTGCTGGGATGTACTGGTAGAGTAGAGGTCTGTGCTGGGATGTACTGGTAGAGTAGATGTCTGTGCTGGGATGTACTGGTAGAGTAGAGGTCTGTGCTGGGATGTACTGGTAGAGTAGAGGTCTGTGCTGGGATGTACTGGTAGAGTAGAGGTCTGTGCTGGGATGTACTGGTAGAGTAGAGGTCTGTGCTGGGATGTACTGGTAGAGTAGAGTAGAGAGAGGTCTGTGCTGGGATGTACTGGTAGAGTAGAGTAGAGAGAGGTCTGTGCTGGGATGTACTGGTAGAGTAGAGTAGAGAGAGGTCTGTGCTGGGATGTACTGGTAGAGTAGAGGTCTGTGCTGGGATGTACTGGTAGAGTAGAGTAGAGTAGAGGTCTGTGCTGGGATGTACTGGTAGAGTAGAGGTCTGTGCTGGGATGTACTGGTAGAGTAGAGTAGAGAGAGGTCTGTGCTGGGATGTACTGGTAGAGTAGAGGTCTGTGCTGGGATGTACTGGTAGAGTAGAGTAGAGAGAGGTCTGTGCTGGGATGTACTGGTAGAGTAGAGGTCTGTGCTGGGATGTACTGGTAGAGTAGAGTAGAGAGAGGTCTGTGCTGGGATGTACTGGTAGAGTAGAGGTCTGTGCTGGGATGTACTGGTAGAGTAGAGTAGAGAGAGGTCTGTGCTGGGATGTACTGGTAGAGGAGAGGTCTGTGCTGGGATGTACTGGTAGAATAGAGGTCTGTGCTGGGATGTACTGGTAGAGTAGAGGTCTGTGCAGGGATGTACTGGTAGAGTAGAGGTCTGTGCTGGGATGTACTGGTAGAGTAGAGGTCCATATGTCATTACCAATCGTCTTGATGACGGCCTCCTGGAACATCCTCTCTTCGTGCTCCTTGATAATTTTGGTACCGATGTTTACCGCAGAGTCGTAGCTGCCAGTCAGCTCATAGTCGATGCTCAGCCGCAGCTGCCGCAGTAATGTGTTAAACACTTCCAGCACGGTGGGGCCTGCGCAGAACATAAACCATTATATATATATATATATATACACCATACTATCTGACCCTCTCGTCCTAGGTGGATCACAGACAACTGAGACATTCTAGAATAAATTGTTCACTATATATACACAAATATGAAAATATGATATTTATCCCTAACAGTCCAGGTTTTAAGGATAGCCATATCTAAGACCAGGTGACTTAATTAGTAATTCAGTTATGTTGATTTTCTTATCTGTGTTCCAGTATGGATATGCCTATAACCTGCACTGTTAATTTTTTTATTTTAATATTCTTTGTTCAATGGTTAATTAAGTAATCTGACTGTATCTGTATTTTTTTGGTGGGGGTTTTGGGAGAAATATACGGCTGTTAAACGCTGTATTATAACTATACAGATAGGAAGTGCCGGGTTGGGTACGCCTATTGGAAATTTACAAGGCCAACAACCAGAATGGGGTCCGCGTGATGTTGAATATTTAACCACATTTCTCCAACGCAGGCGCACATGCCGGGGGAACTGAGATATGAGCAGAATAACCTAGCCTATAACATCGGCAGGCAGGAGGTACACACAGACATCACCATGGTGGGGTGTCACCAGTGCAGCTAGCTGGGCCTCATTCTGAGCCGCATGCAAGTCAGAATGCAGTTGCGGCACGCTCTGCATGAGTTGCGGGCTGCATGCACATCTTCGGGAGATTATGTGCAATTCAGAGTTTTACGCATTTAGACCTTTTCTCTGCACCCGCTAAATGGGCGGCACCAACACAAACACACGCAAGAGAACCGTTTTGTGGATGTGTTGGGGTGAGACATGTATATACTTAGTGGGCACCAAATTCAGTCGCGTCTCCCGCACCTAGCATAGGGTGGGTGTAAGTGATGACTACAATGACAGCTGCTCTTGCATACGGAACATTAGCGTTCCCTTCTCATTCCATTCATGGTGGGTGTCCGGATTTGAACCCCAGAATCAGGCCCGAATATATTACTTCCCGTACAGGACAGGACACACATACAGCATGCGCTTACATACTGTACATACCCACAGATCCCGTGGCTGCGATGACGGCAGACTCGGACAGGACCTCCACAATCCCGGCGCGCACTGTGGCCGCACTTTTACTGTTTGCGTCCAGGTGGCTCAGTAGCTGCTGTATGACCAGGTGGGAGTGCTGGGGCTGCGGAATATTAGCGACAGATACTATAATAATACTGCCAGCTATAGTGAAATTACACTTCAAGCGCGGCTTCTGCACAACAGAACAAATGTGTTTTAACATAACTTGAGATATACACAATCCTGTACTTATATTTTACTTTCACTCGTTCCTAGAGTAAATGAAACTGCTTTATGTATACATCGTACTGCATGGTGGTTTTATTAGCAATTTAAGCAGAAAACAAACCTAATGACCTGATATGGGGGTAATTCAGACCTGATCGCAGCAGCAAAATGTTTCTCTAATTGGCAAAACCATGGGGGTCATTCCGAATTGATCGCTCGCTAGCAGTTTTTA
This sequence comes from Pseudophryne corroboree, assembly GCF_028390025.1. Taxonomy (NCBI): domain Eukaryota; kingdom Metazoa; phylum Chordata; class Amphibia; order Anura; family Myobatrachidae; genus Pseudophryne; species Pseudophryne corroboree. The sequence continues at coordinate 55,885,253 of NC_086447.1, read as the reverse complement.
GCAGCCGTGCAAACGCATAGTCGCCGCCCACGGGGGAGTGTATTTTCGCTTTGCAGGAGTGCGAACGCCTGTGCAGCAGAGCGGCAGCAAAAACATTCTGTGCAAAACAAGACCAGCCCTGTAGTTACTTATCCTGTGCGATGATTGCTGCGACGAGTGACACGGTAATGACGTTAGATACCCGCACAGCAAACGCCCGGCCACGCCTGCTTTTTCCCAAACACTCCCAATCTCCTTGCGTTCGGCTGTGCGATTGGAATCGTCGCTAGAACCTGTGCAAAACCACAAAGGACCCGTACGACGCGCGTGCGTATTGCGGTGCATACGCATGCGCAGATTAGCCGTTTTTATTCACTGATCGCTACACAGTGAACAACGGCAGCTAGCGATCAACTCGGAATGACCCCCCATGTGCACTGCAGGTGTAGCAGGAGTAACATGTGCAGAGAGAGTTAGATTTGGGTGGGTTATTTTGTTTCTGTGCAGGGCAAATACTGGCTGCTTTATTTTTACAATGCAATTTAGATTTCAGTTTGAACACACCCCACCCAAATCTAACTCTCTCTGCACATGTTACATCTGCCCCTGCCCCACCTGCAGTGCACATGGTTTTGCCCATTAGAGAAAGATTTTGCTGCTGCAATCAGGTCTGAATTAGGCCCACGGTTTGGGGTGACCTTTTACATTTACAAGTACATAATGTGGGGAAGAGCTGCATTCCGAGGAGGGGGAGTCTCATCCTAGGGGGGGAAGGGGGGGTGGGGGGTCAGCTCTCTCCAGGGTTTTCCATCCCCCAGTGCTGTACAATAAGGAAAACAAAGTGGGATTTTCGGTCGCAGGGTGGCATATGCAGTCACAGTGAAAAGAATTAAGGGCCCAATTCAGACCTAATTGCTGTTGTGCGAATTCGCACAGCAGCCGATTAACGAATGACTGCGCGTGCGACACGCATGCGCATTGCGGTGCGTACGCATGCGGTTGTGACCTTATCGCGGCGCTGCAAAAAACGCAAGCGAGCGATCAGGTCTAAATTAGGCCCATGGTTTTGCCCATCTGCTAACAAATTTACTGCTACGATCAGGGGGTAAATTTACTAAGGTGGGAGTTTTTTAGAACTGGTGATGTTGCCTATAGCAACCAATCAGATTCTATCTATTATCTTCTAGAAGCAGCTTGATAAATGTTAACTAGAATCTGATTGGTTGCTATGGGCAACATCACTAGTTCTAAAAAAACTCCCACCTTAGTAAATTTACCCCCAGGTCTGAATTAGGGCCCTCATTCCGAGTTGTTCACTCGCTAGCTGCTTTTAGCAGCATTGCACACGCTAGGCCGCCACCCTCTGGGAGTGTATCTTAGCATAGCAGAATTGCGAACGAAAGGTTAGCAGAACTGCCCGAAAATCTTTTCCTGCAGTTTCTGAGTAGCTCCAGACCTACTCCTACCTTGCGATCACCTCAGTCCGTTTAGTTCCTGGTTTGACGTCACAAACACGCCTGCGTTCGACCAGCCACTCCCCCGTTTCCCCAGCCACTCCCGCATTTTAGCCTGACACGCCTGCGTTTTTTAGCACATTCCCGGAAAGCGGTCAGTTTCCGCCCAGAAACACCCACTTCCTGTCAATCACACACCGATCAGCAGAGCGACTGAAAAGCGTCGCTCACCCCTGTGTCAAATTGCTTAGTTTTGTGTGAAATTACTTGGCGCGTGCGCCCTGCGGCCCATACGCATGCGCAGAACAGCCGGTTTTTAGCCTGATGGCTATGCTGCGAAAAACGGCAGCGAGCGATCAACTCGGAATGACCCCCTAGGTCCTAAGCCCTGAGTCTTCAGCGAGTGCAATACTAGTGATCGTCCACCAGGTGTCACTTTTGATAACTGCCACTGCGTGAAGCCTCCAATGCAAAGTTAAACAATGCTTGCAGTGCAAGAAATACTTTTTTTAAACGCTTTTTTTATCTCCATCTTAAATATACAATATGATATAGCTTGTTATATTATGGTGGATATATTTTTGACATCTGCAAGCCTCACTACGATAACAGTTTTATTACACACTGCAACTTGTGCCGTGCTTGTGCTGAGGCGATCTCGATCACTTACAGTAACCACACGTATCAATACAGAAAAATATATTTTTGCATTGAGCTGACTGTACGTCTTTTGCCCATGAATATGACAGTGAAAAGTACCGTACACAGTCACAGCAAAGTAAAAAAAAAAAATATTACATTCAGTGACAATAATATGAGACTTAAAATATATTAATGACGACAAAAATAAGATTTTAAACCTACCGGTAAATCTTTTTCTCGTAGTCTGTAGAGGATGCCGGGGACTCCGTAAGGACCATGGGGATAGACGGGCTCCGCAGGATCTGGGTGTGCACTGGCTCCTCCCTCTATGCCCCTCCTCCAGACCTCAGTTAGAGAAACTGTGCCCAGAGGAGACGGACAGTACGAGGAAAGGATTTTAGTTAATCCAAGGGCAAGATTCATACCAGCCAAACCAATCACACCGTATAACTTGTGATATACTATCTAGTTAACAGTATGAAAAAACAACATAGCATCGGTCCAAAACCGATGAAACTATAACATAACCCTTATGTAAGCAATTACTATATACAAGTCTTGCAGATGTAGTTCGCACTTGGGACGGGCGCCCAGCATCCTCTACGGACTACGAGAAAAAGATTTACCGGTAGGTTTAAAATCTTATTTTCTCTAACGTCCTAGAGGATGCTGGGGACTCCGTAAGGACCATGGAGATTATACCAAAGCTCCCAAACGGGCGGGAGAGTGCGGATGACTCTGCAGCACCGATTGAGCAAACAGGAGGTCCTCCTCAGCCAGGGTATCAAACTTATAGAACTTTGCAAAGGTGTTTGACCCCGACCAAGTAGCTGCTCGGCACAGCTGTAGTGCCGAGACCCCTCGGCCAGCCGCCCAAGAAGAGCCCACCTTCCTAGTGGAATGGGCCTTAACCGATTTTGGTAACGGCAATCCTGCCGTAGAATGAGCTCGCTGAATCGTGTTACAGATCCAGCGAGCAATAGTCTGCTTTGAAGCAGGAGCGCCAACCTTGTTGGCTGCATACAGGACAAACAGTGCTTCTGTTTTTCTGACCCGAGCCGTTCTGGCCACGTAAATTTTCAAAGCCCTGACCACATCAAGGGATTCGGCATCCTCCAAGTCACGTGTAGCCACAGGCACCACAATAGGTTGGTTCATATGAAAAGATGAGACCACTTTTGGCAGGAATTGAGGACGGGTCCGCAATTCCGCTCTATCCATATGGAAAACCAGATAGCGGCTTTATCACATAAAAGCCCCTAATTCCGAAACTCGCCTAGCCGAAGCCAAGGCTAACGACATGACCACCTTCCAAGTGAGATATTTCAACTGCACCGTTTTAAGTGGTTCAAACCAATGTGACTTAAGGAAACTTAACACCACGTTAAGGTCCCAAGGCGCCACCGGAGGTACAAAAGGAGGCTGAATATGCAGTACTCCCTTCACAAAAGTCTGTACTTCTGGGAGAGAGGCCAATTCCTTTTGAAAGAAAATGGATAGGGCCGAAATCTGAACCTTAATAGATCCTAATTTTAGGCCCAAATTCACTCGTTTGTAGGAAGTGAAGAAAACGGCCTAGATTTAATTCTTCCGTAGGAGCATTCCTGGCCTCACACCAAGAAACATATTTTCGCCATATTCGGTGATAATGTTTTGGGGTGTAGTATGGCTGACCGGCGGTCTCCTGACCGCCGGTCAGCTTACCGACGCCGGGATCCCGGCAGCATACCGACGCCGGGATCCCGGCGGGGAGGGGCGAGTGCAGCAAGCCCCTTGTGGGCTCGCTGCGCTCGCCACGCTGCGGGCTCGGTGGCAACCTAAAGTCGCCACGGGTTCTATTCCCACTCTATGGGTGTCGTGGACACCCACGAGTGGAAATAGTCCCTGTTGGTCGGCATGCCGACCATCGGGATAGTGGGGGTCGGGATGCTGGAGGAGGTCATGTGACCGTCGGTCTCCCGACCGTCGGTCACATGAATACCACCCAATGTTTTGATGTCACGTCCTTCCTAGCCTTTATTAGCGTAGGAATGACCTCATCCGGAATACCTTTTTCCGCTAGGATCCGGCGTTCAACCGCCATGCCGTCAAACGCAGCCGCGGTAAGTCTTGGAACAGACAGGGCCCCTGTTGCAACAGGTCCTGCCTTAGAGGAAGAGGCCACGGATCTTCTGTAAGCATTTCCTGCAGATCCGGATACCAGGCCCTTCGTGGCCAATCTGGAACAATGAGGATTGTTCTCACTCCTCTTTTTCTTATTATTATCAACACCTTGGGTATGAGAGGAAGAGGAGGAAATACATAGACCGACCGGAACACCCACGGTGTCACTAGGGCGTCCACAGGTACCGCCTGAGGGTCTTTTGACCTGGCGCAATATCTTTGTAGCTTTTTGTTGAGACGGGACGCCATCATGTCTATTTGGGGCAGTCCCCACTGACTTGCAATCTGCGCGAAGACTTCCTGATGAAGTCCCCACTCTCCCGGATGTAGGTCGTGTCTGCTGAGGAAGTCTGCTTCCCAGTTGTCCACTCCCGGAATGAACACTGCTGACAGTGCGCTTACATGATTCTCCGCCCAGCGAAGAATTCTGGTGGCTTCCGCCATCGCCACTCTGCTCCTTGTGCCACCATGGCGGTTTACATGAGCTACTGCGGTGACGTTGTCTGACTGGATCAGAACTGGTTGGTCGCGAAGTAATGCCTCCGCTTGACGTAGGGCGTTGTATATGGCCCTCAGTTCCAGGATGTTGATGTGGAGACAAGTCTCTTGACTTGACCAAAGACCTTCGAAATTTCTTCCCTGTGTGACTGCTCCGCAACCTCGGAGGATCCAGTCCTGAATGCCGAACCTGCGGCCCTCTAGGAGGTGAGCACTCTGCAGCCACCACAGGAGAGATACCCTGGCTCTGGGGGACAGGGTGATCCGTTGATGAATTTGTAGATGTGACCCGGACCACTTGTCCAGTAGGTCCCATTGGAAAGTCCTTGCATGGAACCTGCCGAAGGGGATAGCTTTGTATGTCGCCACCATCTTTCCCAGGACTTGAGTGCAATGATGTACTGACACTTGTTTCGGCTTCAACAGGTTCTTGACTAGAGTCATGAGTTCCTGCGCTTTTTCTATCGGAAGAAAAACCCTTTTCTGGTCTGTGTCCAGAATCATGCCCAAAAAGGTCAGACGAGACGTAGGATTCAGCTGCGACTTTGAAATATTGAGAATCCAGCCGTGTCGCTGTAACACCTTCAGTGAAAGTGATACGCTGTTCAGCAACTTCTCCCGTGATCTCGCTTTTATGAGGAGATCGTCCAGTACGGGATAATTGCGCAGGAGCACCATCATTTCCGCCATTACCTTGGTGAAAATCCTCGGGGCCGTGGAAAGCCCAAACGGCAACGTCTGAAATTGGTAATGAGAATCCTATACCGCAAATCTCAGGTACGCCTGATGAGGAGGATATATGGGAACATGCAGGTATGCATCCTTTATGTCCAGAGATACAATAAAATCTCCCCCTTCCAGGCTGGCGATGACCGCTCTGAGCGATTCCATTTTGAACTTGAACCGTTTTAAGTAAAGGTTCAGGGATTTTAAATTCAAAATGGGTCTGACCGAACCGTCCGGTTTCGGGACCACAAACAGAGTTGAGTAGTATCCCTTCCCTCTTTGAAGCAGGGGAACCTCGACCACCACTTGTTGAAGACACAATTTGTGAATCGCATGTAACACTATCTCCCTTTCTAGGGGAGAAGTCGGTAGCGCCGATTTGAAAAACCGGCGAGGGGGCACCTCTTCGAATTCCAGCTTGTATCCCTGAGAAACAATTTCTATTGCCCAGGGATCCACCTGTGAGTGAACCCAGATGTGGCTGAAAAGTCGAAGACGTGCCCCCACTGGAGCGGACTCCCTCAGGGGAGCCCCAGCGTCATGCGGTGGATTTTGCAGAGGCCGGGGAGTACTTCTGTTCCTGGGAACTAGCTGTGCTGTGCAGCTTTTTCCCTCTGCCCTTACCTCTGGCAAGAAAGGACGAGCCACATACTCTTTTGCTTTTATTTGAACGAAAGGACTGCATTTGATAATGAGGCGCTTTCTTAGGTTGTGAGGGAATATAAGGCAAAAAATTCGATTTACCTGCCGTAGCTGTGGAGACCAGGTCCGAGAGGCTTTCTCCAAATAATTCCTCACCCTTGTAAGGCAAAAACTCCATATGCCTCTTTGAGTCGGCATCACCTGTCCACTGTCGGGTCCATAAGACTCGCCTAGCAGAAATAGACATAGCGTTTATTCTGGAACCCAGTAAACTAATGTCCCTTGGAGCATCCCTCATATATAAGACAGCATCTTTTATATGCCACAGAGTCATTAAAAAAGGTATCCTTATCTAGGGTCTCAATTTCCGCTGATAAGGAATCTGTCCATGCTGCTACAGCACTACAAATCCAAACCGACGCAATTGCCGGTCTGAGTATCGTACCAGAATGTGTGTAAATGGACTTCAAGGTAACCTCCTGCTTGCGGTCCGCAGGATCCTTGAGGGTAGCCGTATCTTGGGATGGCAGCGCTATCTTTTTTTATAAGCGTGTCAATGCTTTGTCTACCTTAGGGGAGGATTCCCACCGTATTCTGTCCTTTGGCGGGAAAGGATACGCCATAAGAATCCTTTTGGGAATCTGCAGCTTTTTGTCTGGAGATTCCCAAGCTTTTTCGCATAATTCATTCAGCTCATGTGAGGATGGAAAGGTGACCTCAGGCTTCTTTCCTTTATACATGTGTACCCTCGTGTCAGGGACAGGGGGTTCCTCTGTGATATGCAAAACATCTTTTATTGCAATAATCATATATCGAATACATTTAGCCACTTCTGGCTGTAATTTTGCATCATCGTAGTCGACACTGGAGTCTGAATCCGTGTCGGTATCTGTGTCAACTATTTGGGATAGTGGGCGCTTCTGAGACCCCGAAGGTCCCGGCGACATTGGGACAGACATGGGTTGACTCCCTGACTGTTCCCTAGCCTCAGCTTTGTCTAATCTTTTGTGCAATAAATTTACATTAGCACTGAAAACATTCCACATATCCATCCAGTCAGGTGTCGGCGCTGCCGACGGAGACCTTATATTCATACACTCCCCCTCCTCCTTAGGTGAGCCTTCAACCTCAGACATGTCGACACACGCGTACCGACACACCACACACACACAGGGAAGCTCTTTTCTGAAGACAGGTTCCCCACCAGGCCCTTTGGAGAGACAGAGAGAGTATGCCAGCACACACCCCAGAGCTATATGACCCAGGAAAAATACAGAATGTTTACCCAGTAGCGCCTTTATGTATGTATATGCGCCAATTATGTGCCCCCCCCTCTTGAAAACCCTCTGTCACCGTGAGTAAGAAAGGAAGAGTCCGGGGAGCTACCTCTCAGCGTTGTGCTGTGGAGAATATGGCGCTGTTGAGTGCTGAGGGAGAAGCCCCGCCCCCTCGGTGGCGGGCTTCTGTCCCGCTCAAAATTCTTAAAAACATGGCGGGGGCTCTTTATATACATGTACAGTGCCCAGCTGTACATGTATATATGTACTTTTGCCACAGGAGAGGTTTATATTGCTGCCCAGGGCGCCCCCCCTGCGCCCTGCACCCTTACAGTGACAGATGTGTGTGAGGTGAATGGGAGCAATGGCGCACAGCTACACTGCTGTGCGTTACCTCTATGAAGATCAAAATGTCTTCTGCCGCCTCTGAAGTCTTCTTTTCTTCTCATACTCACCCGGCTTCTATCTTCCGGCTCCGCGAGGAGGACGGCGGCGCGGCTCTGGGACGGACGGCGAGGGTGAGACCTGCGTACCAATCCCTCTGGAGCTAATGGTGTCCAGTAGCCTAAGAAAATGAGCCTTGAAACTCAGAGAAGTAGGTCTGTTTCTCTCTCCTCAGTCCCTCGATGCAGGGAGTCTGTTGCCAGCAGAGCTCCCTGAAAATAAAAAACCTAACAAAATACTTTCTGACAGGAAACTCAGGAGAGCTCCTTGAAAGCACCCAGTCTCCTCTGGGCACAGTAATCAACTGAGGTCTGGAGGAGGGGCATAGAGGGAGGAGCCAGTGCACACCCAGAACCAAAGTCTTTCTTAAAGTGCCCATGTCTCCTGCGGAGCCCGTCTATCCCCATGGTCCTTACGGAGTCCCCAGCATCCTCTAGGACGTTAGAGAAATTATTGTTTTAAAAACTATTTCCGGTAATTGAAGGTTCATGGGTATGCTAAGTATTGATGATACTAGGCCTAGACAGCCACGCTGTCAGTGCTTGCACACCAGCAGTGATAGTCATGTCACTGATTGTAATGACTTTATTTTGCTTCATTTGCCAAAAGATACAGTCAGCTCAATGCAAAAATTCCTTATTTTATCCTGAGACTAAGTGGTCATTATTTATAGTGCCCATGGGCCCACCATTCATTTGTGAGGCATGCTGTCACTGCGTCGGATGTACATCCTACTACACATAGAGGTGGTTTAGTCCTAGGGTGATAGCTAAGTACACCTTATACATCCTGGAAAAAACGGGACCAGTCAGAGGTAGAAGAGTCCTACAGGTCACATCCCGGCATCACAACAATAAAGGAGCTCTTCAATAACCTCGTGGCTCTTACCTGTAGCAGTTAGGAGGCAGCTGAGCACCTTCATTCTGGGGAGGAGGTTATTTTACTTTTTGCTACTTAATTCACCCTGACACCAACTTCATGCATACCATCCCTACTCGCGTACAGACAGGGCTATACATACAGCTCAGGCACTCCCACTCCTGTGTACAGACAGGGCTATACATACAGCTCAGACACTCCCACTCCTGCGTACAGACAGGGCTATACATACAGCTCAGACACTCCCACTCCTGTGTACAGACAGGGCTATACATACAGCTCAGACAATCCCACTCCTGTGTACAGACAGGGCTATACATACAGCTCAGACACTCCCACTCCTGTGTACAGACAGGGCTATACATACAGCTCAGACACTCCCACTCCTGTGTACAGACAGGGCTATACATACAGCTCAGACACTCCCACTCCCGCGTACAGACAGGGCTATACATACAGCTCAGACACTCCCACTCCTGTGTACAGACACTGCTATACATACAGCTCAGACACTCCTACTCCCGCGTACAGACAGGGCTATACATACAGCTCAGACACTCCCACTCCTGTGTACAGACAGGGCTATATATACAGCTCAGACACTCCCACTCCTGTGTACAGACAGGGCTATACATACAGCTCAGACACTCCCACTCCTGCGTACAGACAGGGCTATACATACAGCTCAGACACTCCTACTCCTGTGTACAGACAGGGCTATACATACAGCTCAGACACTCCCACTCCTGTGTACAGACAGGGCTATACATACAGCTCAGACACTCCCACTCCTGTGTACAGACAGGGCTATACATACAGCTCAGACACTCCCACTCCTGTGTACAGACAGGGCTATACACACAGCTCAGACACTCCTACTACTGTGTACAGACAGGGCTATATATACAGCTCAGACACTCCCACTCCCGTGTACAGACAGGGCTATACATACAGCTCAGACACTCCCACTCCTGTGTACAGACAGGGCTATACATACAGCTCAGACACTCCCACTCCCGCGTACAGACAGGGCTATACATACAGCTCAGACACTACCACTCATGTGTACAGACAGGGCTATACATACAGCTCAGACACTCCCACTCCTGTGTACAGACAAGGCTATACATACAGCTCAGACACTCCCACTCCTGTGTACAGACAGGGCTATACATACAGCTCAGACACTCCTACTCCTGTGTACAGACAGGGCTATACATACAGCTCAGACACTCCCACTCCTGTGTACAGACAGGGCTATACATACAGCTCAGACACTCCCACTCCTGTGTACAGACAGGGCTATACATACAGCTCAGACACTCCCACTCCCGCGTACAGACAGGGCTATACATACAGCTCAGACACTCCCACTCCCGCGAACAGACAGAGCTATACATACAGCTCAGACACTCCCACTCCTGTGTACAGACAGGGCTATACATACAGCTCAGACACTCCCACTCCTGTGTACAGACAGTGCTATACATACAGCTCAGACACTCCCACTCCTGTGTACAGACAGGGCTATACATACAGCTCAGACACTCCCACTCCCGCGTACAGACAGTGCTATACATACAGCTCAGACACTCCCACTCCTGTGTACAGACAGGGCTATACATACAGCTCAGACACTCCCACTCCTGTGTACAGACAGGGCTATACATACAGCTCAGACACTCCCACTCCCGCGTACAGACAGGGCTATACATACAGCTCAGACACTCCCACTCCCGCGTACAGACAGCGCTATACATACAGCTCAGACACTCCCACTCCTGTGTACAGACAGGGCTATACATACAGCTCAGACACTCCCACTCCTGTGTACAGACAGGGCTATACATACAGCTCAGACACTCCCACTCCTGTGTACATACAGGGCTATACATACAGCTCAGACACTCCCACTCCTGTGTACAGACAGGGCTATACATACAGCTCAGACACTCCCACTCCCGCGAACAGACAGGGCTATACATACAGCTCAGACACTCCCACTCCTGTGTACAGACAGGGCTATACATACAGCTCAGACACTCCCACTCCTGTGTACAGACAGTGCTATACATACAGCTCAGACACTCCCACTCCTGTGTACAGACAGGGCTATACATACAGCTCAGACACTCCCACTCCCGCGTACAGACAGGGCTATACATACAGCTCAGACACTCCCACTCCTGCGTACAGACAGGGCTATACATACAGCTCAGACACTCCCACTCCCGCGTACAGACAGGGCTATACATACAGCTCAGACACTCCCACTCCTGTGTACAGACAGGGCTATACATACAGCTCAGACACTCCTACTCCCACGTACAGACAGTGCTATTCATACAGCTCAGACACTCCCACTCCTGTGTACAGACAGGGCTATACATACAGCTCAGACACTCCCACTCCTGTGTACAGACACTGCTATACATACAGCTCAGACACTCCCACTCCTGTGTACAGACAGGGCTATACATACAGCTCAGACACTCCCACTCCTGCGTACAGACAGGGCTATACATACAGCTCAGACACTCCCACTCCCGCGTACAGACAGGGCTATACATACAGCTCAGACACTCCCACTCCCGTGTACAGACAGGGCTATACATACAGCTCAGACACTCCCACTCCTGTGTACAGACACTGCTATACATACAGCTCAGACACTCCCACTCCTGCGTACAGACACTGCTATACATACAGCTCAGACACTCCCACTCCTGTGTACAGACAGGGCTATACATACAGCTCAGACACTCCCACTCCTGTGTACAGATAGGGCTATACATACAGCTCAGACACTCCCACTCCTGCGTACAGACAGGGCTATACATACAGCTCAGACACTCCCACTCCCGCGTACAGACACTGCTATACATACAGCTCAGACACTCCCACTCCTGTGTACAGACAGGGCTATACATACAGCTCAGACACTCCCACTCCTGCGTACAGACAGGGCTATACATACAGCTCAGACACTCCCACTCCTGTGTACAGACAGGGCTATACATACAGCTCAGACACTCCCACTCCTGTGTACAGACAGCGCTATACATACAGCTCAGACACTCCTACTCCTGCGTACAGACAGGGCTATACATACAGCTCAGACACTCCCACTCCTGCGTACAGACAGCGCTATACATACAGCTCAGACACTCCCACTCCTGTGTACAGACAGGGCTATACATACAGCTCAGACACTCCCACTCCTGTGTACAGACAGGGCTATACATACAGCTCAGACACTCCCACTCCTGTGTACAGACACTGCTATACATACAGCTCAGACACTCCCACTCCTGTGTACAGACAGGGCTATACATACAGCTCAGACACTCCCACTCCTGTGTACAGACAGGGCTATACATACAGCTCAGACACTGCCACTCCTGTGTACAGACAGGGCTATACATACAGCTCAGACACTCCCACTCCTGTGTACAGACAGGGCTATACATACAGCTCAGACACTCCCACTCCTGTGTACAGACAGGGCTATACATACAGCTCAGACACTCCCACTCCCGCGTACAGACAGGGCTATACATACAGCTCAGACACTCCCACTCCTGTGTACAGACAGGGCTATACATACAGCTCAGACACTCCCACTCCTGTGTACAGACACTGCTATACATACAGCTCAGACACTCCCACTCCTGTGTACAGACAGGGCTATACATACAGCTCAGACACTCCCACTCCTGTGTACAGACAGGGCTATACATACAGCTCAGACACTCCCACTCCTGTGTACAGACAGCGCTATACATACAGCTCAGACACTCCCACTCCCGCGTACAGACAGGGCTATACATACAGCTCAGACACTCCCACTCCTGTGTACAGACAGGGCTATACATACAGCTCAGACACTCCCACTCCTGTGTACAGACAGGGCTATACATACAGCTCAGACACTCCCACTCCTGTGTACAGACAGGGCTATACATACAGCTCAGACACTCCCACTCCTGTGTACAGACACTGCTATACATACAGCTCAGACACTCCTACTCCTGTGTACAGACAGGGCTATACATACAGCTCAGACACTCCCACTCATGTGTACAGACAGGGCTATACATACAGCTCAGACACTCCCACTCCTGTGTACAGACAGGGCTATACATACAGCTCAGACACTCCCTACTCCCGCGTACAGACAGGCCTATACATACAGCTCAGACACTCCCTACTTCCGCGTACAGACAGGGCTATACATACAGCTCAGACACTCCCACTTCCGCGTACAGACAGGGCTATACATACAGCTCAGACACTCCCACTCCTGTGTACAGACAGGGCTATACATACAGCTCAGACACTCCCACTCCTGTGTACAGACAGGGCTATACATACAGCTCAGACACTCCCACTCCTGTGTACAGACAGGGCTATACATACAGCTCAGACACTCCCACTCCTGTGTACAGACAGGGCTATACATACAGCTCAGACACTCCTACTCCTGTGTACAGACAGGGCTATACATACAGCTCAGACACCCCCACTCCCGCGTACAGACAGGGCTATACATACAGCTCAGACACTCCCACTCCTGTGTACAGACAGGGCTATACATACAGCTCAGACACTCCCACTCCCGCGTACAGACAGGGCTATACATACAGCTCAGACACTCCCACTCCTGTGTACAGACAGGGCTATACATACAGCTCAGACACTCCCACTCCTGTGTACAGACAGGGCTATACATACAGCTCAGACACTCCCACTCCTGTGTACAGACAGGGCTATACATACAGCTCAGACACTCCCACTCCTGTGTACAGACAGGGCTATACATACAGCTCAGACACTCCCACTCCTGTGTACAGACACTGCTATACATACAGCTCAGACACTCCCACTCCTGTGTACAGACAGGGCTATACATACAGCTCAGACACTCCCACTCCCGCGTACAGACACTGCTATACATACAGCTCAGACACTCCCACTCCTGTGTACAGACAGGGCTATACATACAGCTCAGACACTCCCACTCCTGTGTACAGACAGGGCTATACATACAGCTCAGACACTCCCACTCCTGTGTACAGACAGGGCTATACATACAGCTCAGACACTCCCACTCCTGTGTACAGACAGGGCTATACATACAGCTCAGACACTCCCACTCCTGTGTACAGACAGTTCTATACATACAGCTCAGACACTCCCACTCCTGTGTACAGACAGGGCTATACATACAGCTCAGACACTCCTACTCCGCGTACAGACACTGCTATACATACAGCTCAGACACTCCCACTCCTGTGTACAGACACTGCTATACATACAGCTCAGACACTCCCACTCCTGTGTACAGACAGGGCTATACATACAGCTCAGACACTCCCACTCCTGTGTACAGACAGTTCTATACATACAGCTCAGACACTCCCACTCCTGTGTACAGACAGGGCTATACATACAGCTCAGACACTCCCACTCCTGTGTACAGACAGGGCTATACATACAGCTCAGACACTCCCACTCCTGTGTACAGACAGGGCTATACATACAGCTCAGACACTCCCACTCCTGTGTACAGACAGGGCTATACATACAGCTCAGACACTCCCACTCCTGTGTACAGACAGGGCTATACATACAGCTCAGACACTCCCACTCCTGTGTACAGACAGGGCTATACATACAGCTCAGACACTCCCACTCCTGTGTACAGACAGGGCTATACATACAGCTCAGACACTCCCACTCCTGTGTACAGACAGGGCTATACATACAGCTCAGACACTCCCACTCCTGTGTACAGACAGTGCTATACATACAGCTCAGACACTCCCACTCCTGTGTACAGACAGGGCTATACATACAGCTCAGACACTCCCACTCCTGTGTACAGACAGTGCTATACATACAGCTCAGACACTCCCACTCCTGTGTACAGACACTGCTATACATACAGCTCAGACACTCCCACTCCTGTGTACAGACAGGGCTATACATACAGCTCAGACACTCCCACTCCTGTGTACAGACAGGGCTATACATACAGCTCAGACACTCCCACTCCTGCGTACAGACAGGGCTATACATACAGCTCAGACACTCCCACTCCTGTGTACAGACAGGGCTATACATACAGCTCAGACACTCCCACTCCTGTGTACAGACACTGCTATACATACAGCTCAGACACTCCCACTCCTGTGTACAGACAGGGCTATACATACAGCTCAGACACTCCCACTCCTGTGTACAGACAGGGCTATACATACAGCTCAGACACTCCCACTCCTGTGTACAGACAGGGCTATACATACAGCTCAGACACTCCCACTCCCGCGTACAGACAGTGCTATACATACAGCTCAGACACTCCCACTCCTGTGTACAGACAGGGCTATATATACAGCTCAGACACTCCTACTCCCGCGTACAGACAGTGCTATATATACAGCTCAGACACTCCCACTCCTGTGTACAGACAGGGCTATACATACAGCTTAGACACTCCTACCTGTATTGAGTACATGACGATCTTGAAGCATCGCACAGCGAAGATCTTGGGCTCCCATAGAGAATGGTTATCCAGATGCCTGAAGACACAGATTATATTGGGGTGAGAGGCATGATCGGTAATGCCACCAAAAACAGATATTTGCGTAGTAATACTAAACTAAACCTGCCGCCATATTGTGGCTGCCCCATTGCCCATGACAATACATGTTTTAAATTACTTAGGAAGCAGTCCCGAGGCACTGAGGCACCAGCAGTCATGTGATACTATATTACATTACATTGAAGAGTACGGGCCAAATGCAATAGCCTGCAGGACCCGGAAAGTGCAGACATGTCAGTGATTTAGTTGTAAGATTGGATTTGCCGTGTCATTTATCTATCAATTCCTTCTTTTTCAATCTGAATTTAAACACAATTTAGCGTCCTCTTTCTTTCAGCCCCATAGTAAAGTCTCAGATGCCACCTTCTTTTTAGTTTCTAGATTACAGCTGGTTCAGCCTATTCATCATGGCGCACCGCTGGAATTGGGGTGGTGTGAGCAGTCCATAGATTGGAAATTAAACAATATATAATAGGGACGGGAGCAATTAATATATACAGAGATTGAATACTTCTACAGAAACTAATTAGGTAGTGTGTGATGTGCAATTAGAAAACACAGTTGTGTCTGCTTGAGAGAAATGTCCACCTTCAGATAACTTTGACATATCCCATGTATTGTATTCACATTTATTACTGTCAGACTGCACTGAGCTACGACGTCAGCCAGTAATCATTACAATACTATCTACAGAGCAGCAGGGCCGTCTTGTCTGCATTGCAGGCCCTGGGCCCTCATGTGGCCCTGCGTCGTCTCAATATGCTTCCATGCGGTGAATGGTTGTCAGCACTTTGATTGGTGGATAGCTTCAGCCATCCACCAGTCAGCATGCTGAAAGCCGTTCACTGTCCGGGTGCAGGCTGGGAGGCAAGTAAAGAATGCTGCACTCTGATTGGTGGATAGCTCCAACCAACCACCAATCAGCATGCTGACCGTTATTCACTGTCTGGCTGCAGGTTGGGAGGCAGGTACAGAGGCTCCGCCCACCCCTGCACCATCTAACTGGATGGTTCTACAACTAAAGGATAATTATGATAGCAGGAGGCTCTGATGTACGTCTGGCAGGCTACTTACATGAGGACCGGCTTAATGGCGTTCTTGATGTTCCCATAGGCCGCCCGCCCCAGTAGCTCTCTCAGACACCTCTCGGCGAGCTCGGCCGGGTTCTCCTTTTCTTTCTCTGTGCTTTGCAGCGGAGATGGCGATCGGCTAAAAAGTGGCAAGAAACACGTCATGCAGGGACTCACACTGACCCCTAGAGGGCACCCTAACATCCAGCCTTATACCAACAGGACTTTTTTTTCCATATGGAACACGTCGTGCCACAATATTTTTGCCTATTGAATGAACTTGGTGAATAGGAGCCGGGTGTCTTAAATCAGCCTCCTGTACCCTCATGTGTGTCAGTGTAGGACTTTATCTAGTACAATGTATAAAAAGATAGCTAGACTCTGGCTGGTTGCCCTTGACAACGCCTCCCATTGTCCCTTTTAGAATATATCATAAATCTCCGTCTATGTGTTTATGTCCTATATACAATACTCATTACATTCCGGTTAGAAGGCGACGCTAAGATAAAGACGCTGTGTCTAGCTAAGAGCGATTTCCCTATGACAAGGTGTAAACGTGATAGTTCAATTAGTACATAGGGGAGCGGAGCATGCAATTGCTGAAGTGGGCGCCCCTTCCTGGAGGGGTCAGGGGGCTCTTTACGCAGTTATTTTTATGCCTTGTCCCAACGTGCAAAATATCACACAGCCATATGCGCAATTACTGACTCCGCCGCAGCTGTGCGCATTTACCAGCTGGGAGTTAGTAGCGTAAGACGCACCTATTAGAATGTTTAGCGATATTGCTGCATTAGATTTGTTAATGGTTTAGTCTATGGGCTGTGTAAGCAGTTACACATCTCTACCAAGGCCACAGTAAGTTAATAGAGAAGGACTCAAAAGATACAGAAAGGCAGAGGTTAAACATTCATTCAGTCACCTGACAGGAAACATGCATACATTTATATTCCAAATCAATTTAACAGTTGGTCTCTTTCTTTTGTTTGCTCTCATTTATACCAGGTATTTTACTCTGTCTCTTTCAGCGGGCTGGAGAGCTGTGCTGGAGGGGAGGGGGTCAGATGGGGATGGACAGGTAAGATGTATAGAGGTGTGCTGGAGGGGAGAGGGTCAGATGGGGATGTACAGGTAAGATGTATAGAGGTGTGCTGGAGGGGAGAGGGTCAGATGAGGATGGACAGGTAAGATGTACAGAGCTGTGCTGGAGGGGAGAGGGTCAGATGGGGATGGACGGTAAGATGTACAGAGCTGGGCTGGAGGGGAGAGGGTCAGATGGGGATGGACAGGTAAGATGTACAGAGCTGGGCTGGAGGGGAGAGGGTCAGGTAGGGATGGACAGGTAAGATGTACAGAGTGGGCTGGAGGGGAGAGGGTCAGGTAGAGATGGACAGGTAAGATGTACATAGTGGGCTGGAGGGGATAGGATCAGGTAGGGATGGACAGGTAAGATGTACAGAGTCGTGCTGGAGGCGCTAGGATCAGGTAGGGAAGGACAGGTAAGACGTACAGTGCTGCGCTGGAGAGGCCAGGGTCCAGTAGGGATGAACAGGTAAGATCTACAGAGTTGTGCTGGAGGGTCTAGGGTCAGGTAGGGATGGACAGGTAATATGAAGAGTCGTGCCGGACAGGTGAGGGTCAGGTAGAGATGGACAGGTAAGACATACAGAGCTGTATCTGGAGGGGCTAGGGTCAGGTAGGGACCAACAGGTGAGATGGACAGAGCTATGCCGGAGGGGCTAGGGTCAGGTAGGGACCAACAGGCGAGATGGACAGAGCTGTGCCAGATGGCTAGGGTCAGGTAGAGATGGACATGTAAGATGGACAGAGCTGGGCTGGAGGAGCCAGGGTCAGGTAGGAAGTATGGAGGGACAAATAGGGAGGTATAGGTAATGGAGGAGTGGACACAAGTTTCTGGCCATATCTGTGTGGAAAATAAGAAACCGTGAGGGTGAGAATTCGGCCAACAAGTATAATTGTGGATTGGCTTACAAAGTGCTAACAGACAGAGGATAATATAGCAGATATAACAAGCTGTACTGCTCTGGGGACCTGAGGACATACCTCAAGGGTCTTCCACCTATGGCAGGCCCTTTCCCCATCAGGATAAGCCCTCCAGTGCTCTGTGGCTGCCAGGTCATAGCTGCACCCAGGACAATGGAGAAGGACGAGACAGGCAAGGCAGACAGGTGCAAAAACACAGGCGAACCGACAGAGCTAGGGATGCAAGAAACAAACAGGTACAAAGATAGTAGCCAATGGTGGACGAGCACAGGACAAAAGGCTGAGCCACAGGCAGGAACACAGGCACGGTTAGCACAGGCTGGGGGGTGTGGTGAGTTAGAACACAGTAATCAGGTAGAACCTGGGTGGCTGGGACCAGGGTCAGGTCAGCAGAATAAGTCAGTTTGTGACGGCCCTTAGAAGGGCTGGAGGCTGCTGGGAGGAACTGGGCACGGGGTTACAACTGGAGGTCAGTGCCAGTCAGGAGTTTCACAATGCCAGCAGGAGAGGCAGCAGAAATGGGGCATCAACATCAACATCATATGGCTCAAAGGACCACCTGTGGGTGGAGCATAGTTATGCCACGCCCATCTATTTCCCCACCCTGCATTACCTCTCCGTGTCTTCCATGTGTTGGAGGTTATACAGCAGTGAGGGCACAATCTTATCCATGTGCTGCGGGTCCCAGATGTTGGCCTGAAGTTCATCATTGACCGTCTTCCTGACAACACCCTGAAGTCCTTTAATTCCCGCCATTCGGATCCTTAAAGTCAAAGAATACAGTTGAGCATGCAAGGGTTTGGTGAGCAGACAGACAACCAGCAATACGGTGCTCTAAAGGGCACATCATACCTAACGTCAGTAGAGCGTGCTCTCTGTAATTTAAATCTGTCACTGGAGCTCTGTGTATTGTAGGTCAGTCAGTAGAATGCTCTCTATATGTCACTAGAGTGCTCTCTGTAATGTAAATCTGTCACTGGAGTGCATTGTGTATTGTAGGTCAGTCAGTAGAGTGCTCTCTATATGTCACTAGAGTGCTATCTGTAATGTGTATCTGTTACTGGAGAGTTTTGTGTATTGTAGGTCAGTCAGTAGAATGCTCTCTATATGTCACTAGAGTGCTATCTGTAATGTGTATCTGTTACTGGAGAGCTTTGTGTATTGCAGGTCAGTCAGTAGAATGCTCTCTATATGTCACTAGAGTGCTATCTGTAATTTGTATCTGTTACTGGAGAGCTTTGTGTATTGCAGGTCAGTCAGTGGACTGCTCTCTATATGTCACTAGAGTGCTCTCTGTAATGTATATCTGTCACTGGAGTGCATTGTGTATTGTAGGTCAGTCAGCAGTATGTTCTCTATATGTCACTAGAGTGCTATCTGTAATGTATATCTTTCACTGGAGAGCTTTGTGTATTGCAGGTCAGTCAGTAGAATGCTCTCTATATGTCACTTGAGTACTTTGCGTATTGTAGGTCAGTCAGTAGAATGCTCTCTATATGTCACTAGAGTGCTCTCTGTAATGTAAATGTCACCGGAGTGCATTGTGTATTGCAGGTCAGTCAGTAGAATGCTCTCTATATGTCACTAGAGTGTTCTCTGTAATGTATATCTGTCACTGGAGTGCATTGTGTATTGTAGGTCAGTCAGTAGTATGTTCACTATATGTCACTAGAGTGCTATCTGTAATTTATATCTTTCACTGGAGAGCTTTGTGTATTGCATGTCAGTCAGTAGAATGCTCTCTATATGTCACTAGAGTACTTTGCGTATTGCATGTCAGTCAGTAGAATGCTCTCTATATGTCACTACAGTACTTTGCGTATTGCAGGTCAGTCAGTAGAATGCTCTCTATATGTCACTAGAGTGCTCTCTGTAATGTAAAGGTCACTAGAGTGAATTGTGTATTGCAGGTCAATCAGTAGAATGCTCTCTATATGTCACTAGAGTGCTCTCTGTAATGTAAATGTCATCAGAGTGCTTTCTGTATTGCAGGTCAGTCAGTAGAATGCTCTCTATATGTCACTAGAGTGCTTTGTGTATTGCAGATCAGTCAGTACAATGCTCTCTATATGTCACTAGCGTGCATTGCAGGTCAGTCAGTAGAATGCTCTCTACACAGTATGTCACTAGAGTGCTGTCTGTAATGTAAATGTCACTAGAGTGCTTTGCGTATTGCAGGTCAGTCAGTAGAATGCACTCTATATGTCAC
Source organism: Pseudophryne corroboree (assembly GCF_028390025.1). Taxonomy (NCBI): domain Eukaryota; kingdom Metazoa; phylum Chordata; class Amphibia; order Anura; family Myobatrachidae; genus Pseudophryne; species Pseudophryne corroboree. Next base: position 55,864,662 of record NC_086447.1, on the reverse strand, counting down.
TAGAGTGCTCTCTGTAATGTAAATGTCACTGGAGTGCACTGTGTATCGCAGGTCAGTTTGTAGTATGCTCTATATATGTCACTAGAGTGCTTTGCGTATTGTAGGTCAGTCAGTAGAATGCTCTCTATGTGTCACTAGAGTGCTCTCTGTAATGTATATGTGACTGGGGTGCTTTGCGTATTGCAGGTCAGTCAGTAGAATGCTCTCTATATGTCACTAGAGTGCTCTCTGTAATGTAAATGTCACTAGAGTGCTTTCTGTATTGCAGGTCAGTCAGTAGAATGCACTCTATATGTCACTAGCGTGCTCTCTGTAATGTAAATGTCACTGGAGTGCACTGTGTATCGCAGGTCAGTTTGTAGTATGCTCTATATATGTCACTAGAGTGCTTTGCGTATTGCATGTCAGTCAGTAGAATGCTCTCTATATGTCACTACAGTACTTTGCGTATTGCAGGTCAGTCAGTAGAATGCTCTATATATGTCACTAGAGTGCTCTCTGTAATGTAAAGGTCACCAGAGTGAATTGTGTATTGCAGGTCAGTCAGTAGAATGCTCTCTATATGTCACTAGAGTGCTTTCTGTATTGCACGTCAGTCAGTAGAATGCTCTCTATATGTCACTAGAGTGCTCTCTGTAATGTAAATGTCACCAGAGTGCTTTCTGTATTGCAGGTCAGTCAGTAGAATGCTCTCTATATGTCACTAGAGTGCTTTGTGTATTGCAGATCAGTCAGTACAATGCTCTCTATATGTCACTAGCGTGCATTGTAGGTCAGTCAGTAGAATGCTCTCTACACAGTATGTCACTAGAGTGCTGTCTGTAATGTAAATGTCACTAGAGTGCTTTGCGTATTGCAGGTCAGTCAGTAGAATGCACTCTATATGTCACTAGAGTGCTCTCTGTAATGTAAATGTCACTGGAGTGCACTGTGTATCGCAGGTCAGTTTGTAGAATGCTCTATATATGTCACTAGAGTGCTTTGCGTATTGCAGGTCAGTCAGTAGAATGCTCTCTATGTGTCACTAGAGTGCTCTCTGTAATTTAAATGTCACTGGGGTGCTTTGCATATTGTAGGTCAGTCAGTAGAATGCTCTCTATGTGTCACTAGAGTGGTCTCTGTAATGTATATGTCACTGGGGTGCTTTGCGTATTGTAGGCCAGTCAGTAGAATGCTCTATATGTCACTAGAGTGCTCTCTGTAATGTATATGTCACTGGGGTGCTTTGCGTATTGTAGGTCAGCCAGTAGAATGCTCTCTATGTGTTTTGTGCATTGTAGGTCAGTCAGTAGAATGCTCTATATGTCATTAGAGTGTTCCTGTAATGTATGTGTCACTAGAGTGCGCCCTGTAATGTATGTGTCACTAGAGTGCTCCCTGTAATGTATGTGTCACTGGAGTGCTTTGCGTATTGCAGGTCAGTCAGTAGAATGCTCTCTATATGTCACTAGAGTGCTGCCTGTAATGTATATGTCACTGGGATGCTTTGCGTATTGTAGGTCAGTCAGTAGAATGCTCTCTAAGGCATATTGAGGCTAGATATATGAGGACACATCTGTATTTCCGTATATAGAATGTACTAAACGGTCTCAGCAGATCATACCAGGATAGAACATGACGCTACGTGACACTCACTTAGACCTGATCTCCATATCCTCACAGCTGGAGTGGCACATCTCACTGAAGCGGGACACGAAGAAGTCGTAGCTCCTGTGGTAGGATGGGGTGTCCTCCTCGATGTTAGAGAACTTCACAAACTGCAAGACAACAGAGGAGGCACACGAGGTACGGTCAGTCCAGGGCTCGCTCATGCCTCGCTCGCTGACCTGATATATTCATTGTATAAGAACTTCGCACCTGCACAAACCAGGCTGCAATGCAAGGGGTGCAAATATATTTAGATTTGGCAAGTGGGGCTCAAAACGAAGTGGCTGTAGCTGTGTGTAGGGTTTGTGAGTCTGCGAGAGGAAACCTGTGCCACCTATGGATTTGACAGTATAAATATCCTTAGCAATTCCTTCACAACATTCCCCAAATTTTGGGTCCTCTGGAGTCTTGGTGGTCCAGACCCCCTATTTTCCACTTATGCCCCCTTTTTTATTATTCAATTATTTGTAAGCCCCAAAACCAGTAAACATGAGACTGAGTTGTGTGTTTACGACAAGTGTATAACTGTTACAGACAAGTTCACATCTCGGCAGTCGGCAATGACATCTGGAATTATCCCGTTTTCTGTCACACACAATAAAGAAGGAGACCCGACTCCTCTCCTCCTGTCACATCACAACTCACAAGTGTTTTGACGGATCGGCTTCCGCAGTCATACAGGGAGATGATGTGATAATTACCCAGATGTGTCAGGATCTCACAACATCCGCACTGTTCCGCCTGTGTGGTGCTTTTGTGTCGGCCCGTCACACACACAATTGCCCCTCCATGGGAGCGCGAAGCGGCTTATTGTTAGGCTGGATGATACAATGTCACACACAGAGGAAGATACAAAGAAGAGGTATTAGGTAAAAGCCACGCTCAGTGCTGCCCCCTGCTGAGATTCTGGCATCCTGCGTGTACTGTGTATAATACAGGGAAACATTACCTCCTTACAGAGGACCCAGCATCAAGTGCCCAGGAAACCTATAGCCAGCCCCTTACAAAACACAACTGACAATCACATCTGTATATTTAGAAATGCTTATATTGCTTAGTATATAGCAACGCTTGAGAATAGTGAAAGGTACAGAACATACTGCACATCGGGGGTAATTCCAAGTTGATCGCAACAGGAAATTTTTTAGCAGTTGGGCAAAACCATGTGCACTGCAGGGGGGGGGGGCAGATATAACATGTGCAGAGAGAGTTAGATTTGGGTGGGTTATTTTGTTTCTGTGCAGGGTAAATACTGGCTGCTTTATTTTTACACTGCAATTTAGATGTCAGTTTGAACACACCCCACCCAAATCTATCTCTCTCTGCACATGTTATATCTGCCCCCCCCTGCAGTGCACATGGTTTTGCCCAACTGCTAACAAAGTTCCTGCTGCGATCAACTCAGAATTACCCCCTTTATCTATCCCTTTAACAGGATTAAGTGAGCCAGGGCAGTCAGACTTAATCCCCTGCTGTATTGTTCTCTCTGTATTGTATTGCGGCTGAGAACAATAGATGAAAGGCTTATGCTAATACACCTTGGTGCACCTAGGTGCAGCAGAGAAGCCAAGATGACCGTGGCTCCATCTGTAGCATGTAAATTTGTTGAGCCATAAGGTGATTACATGGGACCTCAGAGGAGTTTACATGTCAGACACAACAGAGTGCGCAGTACAGGGCTAAAGCCATTTTCCTCCAGTGTGCTGTCGCCCCGTTTGTTTCCCCGTTTCTGTAACTGGTTAGATACACTGCGCCAATTCTATATGCAACAGTGTCGCAGGGAAAGGGTAAATGATTCCCAATGGTGGAAATGTATCAAACCTAAAGAGTGGCGAAGTGGGTAAATGCAGGTAGCCATTAATCAGCTTCTACCTGTCATTTTAGGGAATGTAATAGATAAATGCTAGCTAGTAGGGGCGATGGTCTGATGGGTCGGGACAGACATACACTGACCATGCACTGTGGCACACGTAGACAGGGACTGGCCCCGCCTCCTGGGTGCCCTGCCCAGCCGCCCAACAGAGACACGGGGGCGTGCTGCAAGGTCACGGATCATGCCCCCCTTTTTTGTGAGTGCGCGTGGTCACATAAATGCCAGGACTCAAATACAGGTCCAGTCTGTCCCTTCTAGTAGCTCACTGGTTGCTAGGGGCAACTACTCCACTTCTACGCTCTGTAGAAAGTTATGTATGTACGGTTGCTGGATCATGGAACTTCGCACGCATAAAATTCTATTTGCAATTATGTGCTGACCTGAGCATCAAAGCTGCACCAATTATTATTACTGTTTATATAAATAGTATTACACAGAACCTTACAGAGAATATGTGTCACACCAACTGACAGAATACCTGGGATGCGGTGCTCAGCACTACTTCCAGTGGGTGCAAGTTACACAAACTGGGTGCACTTTGGAGCAAGTAAATCAATGTAACCACTTAACTGGCGATTTTTGTAGCAAAAAAGGCGATCGGAAATAGTTTTTTTATTTAAAAAGTTTAAAAAGTATTTTTAATAAAATATATAAATATTTTATTTAAAAAAAACATATATATACCTAGGATATATACCCCACGTGTCCATAGGTCCCCATTCATTGAAAATTACTTCCCACCTCCCCATCAGAAATAGCCCCCCTGGTGGCAAAATATCCCCAGTTTTACCTACCCCCACCCCTCTAGTGGTGATAGATCCCAGTGTCAATGGGCCCTCCACTGTTTATTGCCCCATGTGTCGCTTTTATTATATAATCCCCCTTCCCAGCAAGTAAAATCTATTTTTGGGGCCTCTCCCACCCCCCTCCCCCATGTTAAGTGATCACTCTGCATTACCCCACCCACCCCTGGTATAGCCCCGCCCCCTCACCTTATTTGTTGAGACAGCACAGCAGAGCGTGGAGCAGGTGGGGCTAATCATAGATGTGCTAGGAGGGGAAATCCCAGCACTTTTAGTTCTGGAGCATTTGCCCCGGTATGCCGATTGCAAGGCATTCTGTGGTGTGATTTTCGGGAGTGATGTTGGAGGTCAGAGACCGCTGCGTCACTCCCAGATGGCCGCTGAAACAGGAGGTAGTGCTAACCCAATGAGAGCTCCTAGCCACGCCCAGCGTTAGGAAATGGGTCACAGAGTCACAGATCTGGGCAAATATATAAGAGATTCTATTATGGCAAACAAAAATGTTAAAGTCCATCCACTCGCTACAGCAAAGATGTAAGTGGGCACATCTGCAGCTCCAAACTTTACATAGCTCCAAACTTTACATCGCTCCAAACTTTACACAGCTCCAAACTTACATAGCTACAAACTTTACATAGCTACAAACTTTACAACGCTACAAACTTTACATAGCTTCAAACTTTACATCGCTCCAAACTTTACACAGCTCCAAACTTACATAGCTACAAACTTTACATAGCTACAAACTTTACACAGCTCCAAACTTACATAGCTACAAACTTTACATAGCTACAAACTTTACAACGCTACAAACTTTACATAGCTACAAACTTACATAGCTACAAACTTACATAGCTACAAACTTTACAACGCTACAAACTTATAGCTACAAACTTTACAACGCTACAAACTTACATCGCTACAAACTTTACATTGCTACAAACTTTACATAGCTACAAACTTACATAGCTACAAACTTACATAGCTACAAACTTTACATTGCTACAAACTTTACATCGCTCCAAACTTTACACAGCTCCAAACTTACATAGCTACAAACTTTACATAGCTTCAAACTTTACATAGCTCCAAACTTTACATCGCTCCAAACTTTACACAGCTCCAAACTTACATAGCTACAAACTTTACATAGCTACAAACTTTACACAGCTCCAAACTTACATAGCTACAAACTTTACATAGCTACAAACTTTACACAGCTCCAAACTTACATAGCTACAAACTTTACATAGCTACAAACTTTACATAGCTCCAAACTTTACATCGCTCCAAACTTTACACAGCTCCAAACTTACATAGCTACAAACTTTACATAGCTACAAACTTTACAACACTACAAACTTTACACAGCTACAAACTTACATAGCTACAAACTTACATAGCTACAAACTTTACAACGCTACAAACTTATAGCTACAAACTTTACAACGCTACAAACTTACATCGCTACAAACTTTACATTGCTACAAACTTTACATAGCTACAAACTTTACATTGCTACAAACTTTACATAGCTACAAACTTTACATACTGTAGCTACAAACTTTACATCGCTACAAGCTTTACAACGCTACAAACTTACATACTATAGCTACAAACTTACATAGCTACAAACTTTACATCGCTACAAGCTTTACAACGCTACAAACTTACATAGCTACAGACTTTACATCGCTACAAACTTTACATAGCTACAAACTTTAAATCGCTACAAACTTACATAGCTACAAACTTTAAATCGCTACAAACTTTACATCGCTACAAACTTTAGACCAAGTTGAACGGACTTTCTTGCAACATTGATACATTACAGCATAGGTCTTCAACCTGTGGCCCTCCAGCTGCTGCGGAACTACACATCCCAGCATGCCCTGCCTCAGTTTTACCATGCCTTAATAGCAAAACTGTGGCAGGGCATGGTGGGATGTGTAGTTCCGCAGCAGCTGGAGGGCCACAGGTTGAAGACCCATGCATTACAGATAGACATTTGCTGGGTCATACACATGGTAGATCTATCTCTTCTTTGAACTGTTCACACAGGTTACCTGATAAATCTCCCCCGATGTTGATCCGTGTTGCGGAGCTGAGACAGGTGTGGGAGGATCTAAAGGGGGTGGGAGGAGGCAGAAATTGCATACCCAATCAGCAGTCCAATACTTCAAACACTGCGGGAGGGTAGGCAACTGTGTACTCACTGAATGGGCCATGCATGATACTGTGGTCATCAGAATGGGCTCTGCATTTTGCAATTAGCTGCATTTTTATAAAAAATTGCTATATACCTCCAAAACCAACACTTGCTGCCTCCTGCAAACTCAAACGCTGGCCTCCTGGCTCACTGGGCTCCTTAGCTGCCACAGCCCCACTTAGAATGGTTCCACAGGCAGCCTCCACAGCTGGGCCCCTACACACCCATTCCCGGGAACCAATTACAAAAAGTCATAGCATGTGCGTCTCTCCACATGCTTCCAGATAGTGAATGGCTGTCAGCTCTCTGATTGGTGGTTAGTCCGGGGCAAGTCTTATCATGTCCCAATTTTGCATGCCAAAATGTTGAGAGGTATGATGAGATATCTGAAATCCAATTCATACAGAGACCAGTGAGCACATACCACGGGAAGTGTGACCGGGCTCTCAAAAAAATATTCTGTGCTGCTCTAAACTCCTCTATTTCAAAATTGCCTTGTGTATACTGTAAGACCATTTCCAACCACTGGCTTCAGGAGAGAATTGTGCTTTATGGAAGAAAGTGTACAAAGTGAAGTAAACCATTTATTTTGTTGTTGCAGTTCACACCTGTACTCAGTAGATGGCGCCATCAGTCTCCTTTTATCAGGAACAGCAGGGTGGAAGTGTCAGGGCGTAAAGCTGCAGCACCAAGATTTCTAGGACAAATACATGATGTGCTTCTTACAGCCTAATATGCCTAGATACAAAACATACAGATTCATCTCCATCGCAGTTGCTGAGCTATCTGTAAGCAGCACAGGGATACTTCCTAGCCCCGCGTCAGCCATTCCAGCGCTGCTCGCGGAACTTAGACTACGGTTAGGTCCATCAGATAAAGAAAAAAGAGCCTCTTATTGATGATCAGCGCACAGCAAAAAGCCGTGGTCATGTGTCACGGGAGAAAATCTGGTCCAATGTGTGAATGGCTTACAGGCGGTTATTAATTACCAAGTGCCGAAGTACAAGTCTTTAATAATAATAATTTTATTTCTATAGCGCTATTTCTCCAATAGGACTCAAGGCGCTTAACAGATACATAGCATAATATAGTACAGAAAATAATGAAGTACGGAACAGCTTTTCATAAAATACAGAAGAAGCATGGAGACACTAAAGGGACAATTATGGAAATGCTTGAGAAAACAGAAAAGTCTTGAGTCTACTTTTGAAGGATTCTATAGTTGGGGCCTCTCGCACTGTGCGGGGAAGTGAGTCCTTAGAGTCGGAGCCCCATGACTAAAAGCTCGACCCCCAGATGAATTACGGTAGATTCTAGGTACTGCTAAAAGTCCTTCATCTATAGATCGCAGTAATCGAGTGGGGCAGTATGGGGTCAGAAGCTGTTTCAGGTACCTTGGGCCCTGGTCATGTAATGCTTTGAAACTCAGTAAGCCAATCTTGAAGATGATTCACCATCTTACAGGCAGCCAGTGACGGGAGTAGAGGAGGGGTGTTATGTGGCTAGAACGGGGCTGGTTGGGTAACAGCCTGGCAGCTGTGTTTTGCACCACCTGTAAGCGGTGCAATTCTTTTGCTGGTAGACCAAGGTAGAGGGCATTACAGTAGTCTAAACGAGATGATACAAATGCATGTATGACTTTTGGCAGATCATCTGAGGGAATTAAGTGCTTGATTCTGGCTATGTTCCTCAGGTGAAGGAATGAGGATTTGATTGTGGCTGATATCTGATGTTTAAGTGTCAAGCCACCATCCAGGACAACGCCAAGATTCCGCACACGATCACTGGTCTGTAATTCTGAATCCCCGAGTGTAAGTCCAGTTGGTTGGCTATGCTGCAGTCTTGTCCTTTGATGTTGCGGTCGTATCATAAGGACCTCTGTTTTATCCGGGTTCAGTTGCAGCCAACTGGCGCTCATCCACTCCTGTAGTTCAGCTAGACAGCCATTTAGGGTTGCTATTGGGTTATCAGTGCCCGGAGCAAAGGACAAGTACAGTTGTGTATCATCTGCATAGCAGTGGTAGACCAGGCCATGGCGCCTGATTATTTCACCCAGCGGGAGCATGTATACTGCAAAAAGCATGGGGGATAGTATAGAACCTTGTGGGACACCACATGGCAATGGCACTGATGGTGATGGGTATACTCCAGACGATACTCTCTGTGACCTGCCTGTGAGGAATGATTTGAACCAGCTTAGGACTGTGCCATCCAGTCCACAGAAATGTTTCAGTCGCTCAATCAGAAGCCCATGGTCCACGGTATCAAATGCTGCCGAGAGATCCAGAAGGATTAATATTGAACAGTCACCTCTGTCTCTTGCCATCAGAAGATCATTTAACACACACACCAGGGCTGTTTCAGGGCTATGTCTTCTCCTGAATCCTGATTGGAATGGATCATAAATATCATGGGTTGTCAGGCTTGTTTCCAGTTGATTCGCAACCACTTTCTCAATAACCTTTCCTAGAAAATAAAGGTTTGATACCGGTCTGTAGTTGGTCATGCATTCGGGATCTAAATTAGGTTTTTTAAGAAGCGGTCTAACAATTGCCTCCTTTAGGGGTCCAGGAAAAATGCCTGTCTGCAAAGAGCATTGAGCAATTTTTTGCAAAGACAGGACCAATTATATCCATACAACCTATTAGAAGCTTGGTTGAGGCCGGGTCCAGATCACATGTGGTGGGACGCAAAATCCGAGCAATTTCAGCAATGTCCTTTACATCCACTGGGTTAAAGCTGGTCGATGAAGGCAGGTGGCTTATATTGGCGGGCTTTGTAGTTTGACACTCCTTTGATGGCACTGTGGAGATTCCAGCCTGAATGGTGGATATTTTATCTGCAAAGAAGTTTGCAAACTCGTTGCATCTTGCCTGGGAGAGGGTTTCGCCAGTCTGCAGGCATGCTGGCTTGCAAAGCATCTCCACTGTGCGGAAAAGTTGAGCTTTCATTGTACATTATCTCTCTCCAAGGCTTTAGTACATCTGCCCCACAAAGTGATGACGCAGACGGCTCAGGGAAAGGATGGCGGGAGCTGGGGCAGCACATAGGTTGATATTGCGCCAATGTGTTTCGCACTCCATCTAGAGTACATCATGGAGAACGCCCCTCCCCGCTCTCACAGGCCCCTCCCCAAACTAGCAGTGCAGAGGTGGAGGAATCTGTGGAGGCGCCATGGTAAACGGCCAGCATCCAAACACTTTACAGCCTCTTTTTCGTGGGATCCGGCTGTCGTTATTACATGTGGCACATCTGTTATGCTTGGCTTCTTGCTTCACTTGGGGGCAATGGGGCAGCTATATATACAATTGTCTGATGAAGTGCCATTGTACCAATCTGTGATTCTGTGTACATATCCTGCCTCTGTGTGATCTATATTACCACTTAGCACCCAAACCATGAACAGGTAACAATGGAACCAAGGGCAATAATGCACCGATTCCCACAATAAGGAAACTACTGCAAGCTTCTCTCCGATCTTCCCGGAACGGCCTCTCCAATCTCTCCGTAACACTGCGGATAGTCTGATCCTTCTATCATGCCAATCCTTCCACTGGCCCCTATTCCCCTACAGGACACAGCTACAACTTCTTCCCCTCACCTACACAGCCCTCTCTCCTCCCCTCCTGCGTCTCCAGCCGCATTCCCCTCCACGCCCTCTCCAGCCCTCTCTCAGGCAGCGACCGCCGCCTTACCACTTGACCGTTTACCACCTCTCACTTCCAAGGCTTCTCTCATACGGCCCCTAGCCTGTGGAACTTTATCCCTCATACTATAGACCCTCTTCCGGCATTCACTGCTTCAGGCGCTACCTAGCGCGCCAGGATTACTAAATATATCCCTAATGAATGTGGGGAGCCTTCAACATGATTAGCGTAGTGGTCAGCATTACCGCCTCACAGCGCCGAGGTCGTGAATTTGGGACCCGATTCAGACCCGATCACTGTTGTGCGAATTTGCACGGGGGCCGATTATCGAATGACTGCACATGCGTATGCACCGCAATGCGCAGGCGCGTCGCCAAACAGCAACACGATGGTGTGAAAATTTTGATTGCCAGGCGTTCGCAAAGTGATTGACAGGAAGCGGACGTTTGGGGGTGGTAAATGACCGTTTTCTGGAAAAACGCAGGCGTGCCCAAGCGTTTTCAGAGCGGGTGTATGACGTCAGCTCCGGCCTGATCAGCCTGTTTGTATCGCACTGGAGGAGTACGTTCTGGGCTACGCACACACTGCACAGACTGGTAAAATCATTCCATGGTGAGTAAGTTGCGAATGGATTTGCAGATGTCCGCTGTCTGGCGGAATTTTCGCACGGCGTACGCATGCATTCACACACTTGCACGGGGCGGGTTTTCACTCTTCCCGGGCGGCGACTATCTGATCGCAGACCTCTGCAAATTTGCAGCACAGCGATGAGATCTGAATTAGGCCCTTAATTCCTGCCCAAGATGATATAGGTGTAGAGTTTATATGTTCTCTCCATGTTAGCTGGAGTTTCCTCTTCGTGCTGCAGTTTCCTCCCACAATTCCCTGTACAGCGCTGCAGAATATGCATGCGCTACATAACCAACGGTCAACAGTGTCCTTCATTGCAGAAAGTTAATGTCGGGGAGTGACGCCTGGAGGAGACGCATCATTAGAAATTCTCAAAATACAATAATAAAAGGACAATATTCTTCTGCAAAGCATCAAAGCCTTCGTTCAGCACAACATACCGCTGTATGAAAATAAAATATAACTTGATAACAGTTCCTGCCACAGGGATATTAATGCAGGAGAGGTTCTGTTTGCTATTCTTCCTGCGTTCCTGCCCTTTCTGGTGCTGGGAGGCGATTTACATTACAATAAGGGGGAATGTGGGAACTGCAGAAGGAGAACACTACGAGAGGCCGCGGTCAGCGCTCTGTGTTAGCGCTCTCTCACATAACGGTAATCCAGCTTTCCCTGCACTACTGGTAATGAGCTGCAGTGGTGCCGCTGCTCTCTCAGTGTACGAGCCACCCTCTTACCCCTGGCATTGCAGCTCCAGTGACTCATCTATTCTAACCCAGAGAGCTGTGCCAGTTTAGCGTCTCAGCTGGCTGCATACCAGGCACAGATCCAAACCAGCCTTCCTTCTGGCAATGAGCACAAACTGATGGTTGTGTCTTGTGGCTGGTAGGCATCCAGCGTACGTACTGTAACTGCAAGGCATGGAGATCAGGCCCTTGCAGAATACAGGGGCAGATGTATTAACCTGGAGAAGGCATAAGGAAGTGATAAACCAGTGATATGTGCAAGGTGATAAAGGCACCAGCCAATCAGATCCTAACTGTTAATTTACATATTGGAGCTGATTGGCTGGTGCCTTTATCACCTTGCACTTATCACTGGTTTATCACTTCCTTATGCCTTCTCCAGGTTAATACATCTGCCCCACAGAGAGCTGCGGAATAATGTCATTGTGTATATACGGTTACTGCGCGGCCTGCACTCTGGTGATAGGGTGCCGGAGGATGTGAGGCGCTGAGCGCACATAATCGCGGCAGTAAATTAAGGTTTTTGTGGGCTCCATGCAAAGGCCGGATTCTGCCATTTGTCTTTAATCCAGCGCTCGCCTCAGAGACGTCGCGTCGGAAGATTCATCAATACAATGAGGTGCGGCGTAGTAGGGGGGGAGGGGGGGAGAGAGCAGGACACTGGCTACTGAGGCGGAACATGTTGCACCCAGAGGTGGTATTAGCGTCATTTATCTCTTGCAGTAAGGATTGGCTGGGAAATAAGGGATTTAGGGGCCTATGGCACTAAATCAAGGTTGATTGCAAAACACAGTTTTCCTCTAATGGACAAAACCATGCTGCAGTGCAGGTGGGGCAGATGTAACATGTGCAGAGAGAGTTAGATTTGGGTGGGGGGTGTTCAATCTGAAATCTAAATTGCGGGGTAAAAATAAAGCAGCCAGTATTTACCCTGCACAGAAACAATATAACCCACCCAAATCTAATGGGCCCCATACGCTAAAGCGACATATCCGACCGCCATGTCGCAGGCGATCACCCCGGCAGCTTCCCGTGCGGCAGGATCGCCCAAGATACATCGTATGCTGTCCTGCGGGGTCCGACATGATCGCTAGTGCAGCACGGTCAATCTGGAGGATCCGATCCGATGCTCACGGGAACGCGCATCGGATCGGAACGAAAACACCGCCAAAATGCCCGATTTCACCCGATGTATCGGCCTGAATGCCCGGAACTGGATGAAATCGGGCATTATCGTTCTAGTGTATGGGGCCCTTAACTCTCTCTGCACGTTACATCTGCCCCACCTGCAGAGCACATGGTTTTGCCCATTACAATAAAACGTTGGTTTGCAATCGTCCTTGAATTAGGCCCAATGTATTAAATATATCAGCAATGACGAGATTATTAACATGGAAGACTTTTTTTTTTTTTTTAACCCAATATATCTCCTCTATGTACTAAAGATAACTCGCAGGGACAGTGATCTTTTGTAGAAAGAGGGGATATGTCTGCTTAAAAACAAAAAGTCTGCCGCGATACGGACTGCTAATAACCGCGGCATCGCTGCGGGTAATCTGGCACTGAGAATGCGCACAGTGTCAGTTCCCGGATCCGGGCGGAGGCTGCAGAAGGGGGATTGTAAGATCCCTCTCCTGCAGGAATGCCTCCATAGGTGTAAAGCAGATTACGCCATCTGAGGATGGCATAAACCAAAGGGACCAACCTCCCAAATACACTGACAATAATGGAGGCTGCGATCTGCCATAGTAGTAAGAGCTTATTTGGAGATTTCTGAAATATCTCCTGCATTTGGCTGTTAGTACATAGGCCCTCATTTCGAGTTGATCGCTCGCTAGCAGTTTTTAGCAGCCGTGCAAACGCTATGCCGCCTCCCACTGGGAGTGTATCTTAGCTTAGCAGAGGTGCAAATGAAAGAATCGCAGAGCGGCTACAAAGTTTTTTTGTGCAGTTTTAGAGTAGCTTCAGACCTACTCAGCGCTTGCGATCACTTCAGACTGTTCAGTTCCTGTTTTGACGTCACGTACACGCCCTGCGTTCGCCCAGTTACGCCTGCGTTTTTCCGAACACTCCCTGAAAACGGTCAGTTGACACCCAGAAACGCCCTCTTCCTGTCAATCACTCTGCGGCCAGCAGTGCGACTGAAAAGCTTCGCTAGAGCCTGTGTGAAACTGCATCGGCCGTTGTGAAAGAACGTCGCGCGTGCACATTGCGCCACATGCGCCTAAAAGCTGCGCTGCGACCGAAAACAGCAAGCGAACAACTCGGAATGACCCCCATAGCATAGTGGGTAGTCGCAAAATGATGCGGAAACTGCTATTTCTACATAATTGTATGAACAAAAAAATATCCTTGATAAATAGGCTGCTGGATATACTGTGTTCCTATAATGCAGTGTATAATGCAGTACGGTGCTGTGTACTCAGACAGTGATTTTTCAGCACATAACACATTTAAAAAAAAGTACAATTATGCTAAAACTAGATGCTGTCTATGGCACAGGTCCTGCCCTCTGAAACTCCCAGCTTATTGTGAGACCGCCCCATGAATTCAAAGTGTGTGTGGGGGGGGGGCGCGCAGAATCCATCCCCGCACTGCCTGCCCAGCCCCACATTGTCTGTTTATGTCTGGCCCCGCACATACCAGGTGGCAGACATATAGAGCAGGTATGCACAATATACACGATCTGGAAGTTCTGACTACACATAATAACACTCGTCATCTAGGTCAACATTTCACACATTATAACTGTCTTGTATGTTGATACATTTTGTCTAATTCAGGTGTTACTGTTTTACTAAAAGGGACACTAACGTCAATATTCTCTTTTCTTCATTTGTGTGCAGGGAAGTACATGTACATAGGAGTACACTATCTATACTGTAATAAATAGGAGTACACTGTCTGTACTGTAATAAATAGGAGTACACTGTCTGTACTGTAGTAAATAGGAGTATACTGTCTGTACTGTAATAAATAGGAGTACACTGTCTGTACTGTAATAAATAGGAGTACACTGTCTGTACTGTAGTAAATAGGAGTACACTGTCTGTACTGTAATAAATAGGAGTACACTGTCTGTACTGTAATAAATAGGAGTACACTGTCTGTACTGTAGTAAATAGGAGTATACTGTCTGTACTGTAATAAATAAGAATTTACTTACCGATAATTCTATTTCTCATAGTCCGTAGTGGATGCTGGGAACTCCGTAAGGACCATGGGGGATAGCGGCTCCGCAGGAGACTGGGCACAAAAGTAAAAGCTTTTAGGTCACCTGGTGTGCACTGGCTCCTCCCCCTATGACCCTCCTCCAAGCCTCAGTTAGGATACTGTGCCCGAACGAGCGTACATAATAAGGAAGGATCTTGAATCCCGGGTAAGACTCATACCAGCCACACCAATCACACCGTACAACTTGTGATCTGAACCCAGTTAACAGTATGATAAACGTAGGAGCCTCTGAAAAGATGGCTCACAACAATAAACAACCCGATTTTTGTAACAATAACTATATACAAGTATTGCAGACAATCCGCACTTGGGATGGGCGCCCAGCATCCACTACGGACTATGAGAAATAGAATTATCGGTAAGTAAATTCTTATTTTCTCTGACGTCCTAGTGGATGCTGGGAACTCCGTAAGGACCATGGGGATTATACCAAAGCTCCCAAACGGGCGGGAGAGTGCGGATGACTCTGCAGCACCGAATGAGAGAACTCCAGGTCCTCCTCAGCCAGGGTATCGAATTTGTAAAATTTAGCAAACGTGTTTGCCCCTGACCAAGTAGCTGCTCGGCAAAGTTGTAAAGCCGAGACCCCTCGGGCAGCTGCCCAAGATGAGCCCACTTTCCTTGTGGAATGGGCTTTTACAGATTTTGGCTGTGGCAGGCCTGCCACAGAATGTGCAAGCTGAATTGTACTACAAATCCAACGAGCAATCGTCTGCTTAGAAGCAGGAGCACCCAGCTTGTTGGGTGCATACAGGATAAACAGCGAGTCAGATTTTCTGACTCCAGCCGTCCTGGAAACATATTTTCAGGGCCCTGACTACGTCCAGCAACTTGGAGTCCTCCAAGTCCCTAGTAGCCGCAGGTACCACAATAGGCTGGTTCATGTGAAACGCTGAAACCACCTTAGGGAGAAATTGAGGGCGAGTCCTCAGTTCTGCCCTGTCTGAATGAAAAATTAGGTAAGGGCTTTTATATGATAAAGCCGCCAATTCAGAGACACGCCTGGCTGAAGCCAGGGCTAACAGCATGACCACTTTCCATGTGAGATATTTCAATTCCACAGTGGTGAGTGGTTCAAACCAATGTGATTTTAGGAGACTCAACACTACATTGAGATCCCAAGGTGCCACTGGAGGCACAAAAGGAGGCTGTATATGCAGTACCCCTTTGACAAACGTCTGAACTTCAGGCACTGAAGCCAGTTCTTTTTGGAAGAAGATTGACAGGGCCGAAATTTGAACCTTAATGGACCCTAATTTTAGGCCCATAGATAGTCCTGTTTGCAGGAAATGCAGGAAACGACCCAGTTGAAATTCCTCTGTAGGGGCCTTCTTGGCCTCACACCACGCAACATATTTCCGCCAAATGCGGTGATAATGTTTTGCGGTTACATCCTTTCTGGCCTTGACCAGGGTAGGGATGACTTCATCTGGAATGCCTTTTTCCTTCAGGATCCGGCGTTCAACCTCCATGCCGTCAAACGCAGCCGCGGTAAGTCTTGGAACAGACAAGGTCCCTGCTGGAGCAGGTCCTTTCTGAGAGGTAGAGGCCACGGGTCCTCCGTGAGCATCTCTTGAAGTTCCGGGTACCAAGTCCTTCTTGGCCAATCCGGAGCCACGAGTATAGTTCTTACTCCTCTCCTTCTTATGATTCTCAGTACTTTGGGTATGAGAGGCAGAGGAGGGAACACATACACTGACTGGTACACCCACGGTGTTACCAGAGCGTCCACCGCTATTGCCTGAGGGTCCCTTGACCTGGCGCAATATCTGTCTAGTTTCTTGTTGAGACGAGACGCCATCATGTCCACCTTTGGTTTTTCCCAACGGTTTACAATCACGTGGAAGACTTCTGGGTGAAGTCCCCACTCCCCCGGGTGGAGGTCGTGTCCGGAATGAACACCGCTGACAGTGCTGTCACATGATTTTCCGCCCAGCGAAGAATTCTTGCAGCTTCTGCCATTGCCCTCCTGCTTCTTGTGCCGCCCTGTCTGTTTACGTGGGCGACTGCCGTGATGTTGTCCGATTGGATCAAAACCGACTGACCCTGAAGCAGAGGCCTTGCTTGACTTAGGGCATTGTAAATTGCCCTTAGTTCCAGGATATTTATGTGAAGAGATGTTTCCATGCTTGACCACAAGCCCTGGAAGTTTCTTCCCTGTGTGACTGCTCCCCAGCCTCTCAGGCTGGCATCCGTGGTCACCAGAATCCAGTCCTGAATGCCGAATCTGCGGCCCTCTAGAAGATGAGCACTCTGCAACCACCACAGGAGAGACACCCTTGTCCTTGGAGATAGGGTTATCCGCTGATGCATCTGAAGATGCGATCCGGACCATTTGTCCAGCAGATCCCACTGAAACGTTCTTGCATGGAATCTTCCGAATGGAATCGCTTCGTAAGAAGCCACCATCTTTCCCAGGACCCTTGTGCATTGATGCACTGACACTTGTCCTGGTTTCAGGAGGTTCCTGACTAGCTCGGATAACTCCCTGGCCTTCTCCTCTGGGAGAAACACCTTTTTCTGGACTGTGTCCAGAATCATCCCTAGGAACAGTAGACGTGTTGTTGGAATCAGCTGCGATTTTGGAATATTTAGAATCCACCCGTGCTGACGTAGCACCACCTGAGAGAGTGCTACTCCGACCTCTAACTGTTCCCTGGACCTTGCCCTTATCAGGAGATCGTCCAAGTAAGGGATAATTAAGACGCCCTTTCTTCGAAGAAGAATCATCATTTCGGCCATTACCTTGGTAAAGACCCGTGGTGCCGTGGACAACCCAAACGGCAGCGTCTGAAACTGATAATGACAGTTCTGTACCACAAACCTGAGGTACCCTTGGTGAGAAGGGTAGATTGGGACATGGAGATAAGCATCTTTGATGTCCAGAGACACCATATAGTCCCCTTCTTCCAGGTTCGCCATCACTGCTCTGAGTGATTCCATCTTGAATTTGAACCTATTTATGTAAGTGTTCAATGATTTCAGATTTAAAATCGGTCTCACCGAGCCGTCCGGCTTCGGTACCACAAACAGCGTGGAATAATACCCCTTTCCCTGTTGTAGGAGGGGTACCTTGATTATCACCTGCTGGGAATACAGCTTGTGAATAGCTTCCAATACTGCCTCCCTGTCGGAGGGAGACGTTGGTAGAGCAGACTTCAGGAACCGGCGAGGGGGAGACGTCTCGAATTCCAGTTTGTACCCCTGTGATACTACCTGCAGGATCCAGGGGTCCACTTGCGAGTGAGCCCACTGCGCGTTGAAATTTTTGAGACGGGCCCCCACCGTGCCTGAGTCCGCTTGTAAAGCCCCAGCGTCATGCTGAAGACTTGGCAGAAGCGGGGGAGGGCTTCTGATCCTGGGAAGAGGCTGCTTGCTGCAGTCTTTTTCCCCTTCCTCTGCCCCGGGGCAGAAATGAGTGGCCTTTTGCCCGCTTGCCCTTATGGGGACGAAAGGACTGAGTTTGAAAAGACGGTGTCTTTTTCTGCTGAGAGGTGACCTGGGGTAAAAAGGTGGATTTCCCAGTCGTCGCTCCCTTTTATACGGCAAAACTTCCATATGCCGTTTTGAATCCGCATCACCTGACCACTGTCGTGTCCATAAACTTCTTCTGGCAGAAATGGACAACGCACTTACTCTTGATGCCAGGGTGCAAATATCCCTCTGTGCATCTCGCATATATAGTAATGCATCCTTTAAATGCTCTATAGTCAATAATATACTGTCCCTATCCAGGGTATCAATATTTTCAGTCAGTCAGGGAATCCGACCAAGCCACTCCAGCGCTGCACATCAAGGCTGAGGCGATTGCTGGTCGCAGTATAATACCAGTATGTGTGTATATACCTTTTAGGATATTTTCCAGCTTTCTATCAGCTGGTTCCTTGAGGGCGGCCGTATCAGGAGACGGTAACGCCACTTGTTTTGATAAGCGTGTGAGCGCCTTATCTACCCTAGGGGGTGTTTCCCAACGCGCCCTAACCTCTGGCGGGAAAGGGTATAATGCCAATAATTTATTAGAAATTAGCAGTTTTTTATCGGGGGAAACCCACGCTTTGTAACACACCTCATTTAATTCATCTGATTCAGGAAAAACTATGGGTAGTTTTTTCACACCCCACATAATACCCTTCTTTGTGGTACTTGTAGTATCAGAAATGTTCAAAGCCTCCTTCATTGCCGTGATCATGTAACGTGTGGCCCTACTGGACATTCAGTGCCAGATTAAGGTCCACATGGGCCTGGAGCTGAAAATCAGTAAAGGCCTAGTGTGTGACGCTGCAGGTATGATAAGCGCTGTGGTGGTATGACTAGTGATGTGTGGACGTGGTCTATATAGGGGGGTATGGCCTGTGTCACGGTTTCTCCATATTTCTATTAGTGTTCATCCTGCATACCTAGCCATTGCAGTAAATCAAATTAATAATGCAGAGATCATTACAATGACCACCATATAATACAGATAGCATTGCACTGGCAGCCATATAATACAGAGAGCACTGAAGTGAATGCCATATAATACAGAGTGCTTTACAGTGACTGCTAGATAATACAGAGAGCACAACAGTGACATTCATATTATACAGAGAGCATCAGTGGTCGTTGATAAAACAGAGAGCACCGTAGTGCCTGTCATGTTATATTCCAAGCATCCAATTGACCACCACACAATACAAAGAACATTGTAAACCAATATAAAATAGACAACTCCAACTACCACCATAAAATACAGAAGACATCACAGCCACACACCATGGCTTCTGGAAATAAAAAAATCATACAGCAAATAAGTATTTCTATGGTATCTATCTATAATCAGTAGTTATTGGAATTTATGGCACCGCTCAAGTGTGATGTATTTGAACAGGGATATCCTACCAAAAATAAAGGGCCGTGACTTTGTGGGGAAGGGCATGGCTACAGAATAGCACTAATTCACATTACACTGCACAATAGTGTCCATTATATACAGTATATTATTATTTTTTTAAACACATAATACTCCAAGTAGTTCAATATATACACATACTGCCCCCAGCAGTGCCATTTACACAATGCCCCCAGCAGTGCCAGTAACATAATGCCCCCAGTAATGCCAGTTGCACAATGCCCCCAGTAGTGCTAGATACACAGTGCCCCCAGTAGTGCCAGTTACACAGTGCCCCCAGTAGTGCCAGTTACACAGTGCTCCCAGTAGTGCCAGTTACACAATGCCCCCAGTAGTGCTAGATACACAATGCCCCCAGTACTGCCAGATACACAGTGCCCCCAGTAGTGCCACAATGCCCCCAGTAGTGCCAATTGCACAGTGCCCCCAGTAGTGCTAGATACACAATGCCCCCAGTACTGCCAGATACACAGTGCCCCCAGTAGTACTAGATACACAATGCCCCCAGTACTTCCAGATACACAGTGCCCCCAGTAGTGGCAGTTACACAGTGCCCCCAGTAGTGCCAGTTACACAATGCCCCCAGTAGTGCCAAATACACAATGCCCCTAGTATAGTGCTCACCTCCGCTGCTGCTGCTCCTGCAGCCTATTCCATTGTCTGGAGGGAAGGGAGGAGTGCGCAGCACCTGTCCCTCCTACCCCTCACTGTGTCAGTCTGTCACGTTTCCGGCAGCCATTTGAAATATGGCGCCGGCTTGTGAGCCAATCAAAGCTTGCGGGGCAGCAGCCAATCATAAGCCACCGCTGCTGTCCACGAGCTCTGATTGGCTGATGGCTGAGCTACATTTTAAATGTCCGAAAAAGTGTGAGCTACTGTATGCACACAGGAGAGATGCACCCTGTGCTCTCCTCCCTTCAGAAACGGGAAGTGGCGGCAGTAGCAGGGTAGGCCACAGACATCCTGGAACGCCATTCCTGATGATGCCATTTTAGAAAAGACCTTTAAGAATGGCGTTCTGGGGTTTTCCGGTCCAAAAATAGCCCTAGATAAAAACAAAACAGAGAGAGAGAGGAAGAGAGAAGGAGAGAGATGGGGAGGGAGGGATAGGAAATACACAGAGAGATGGAGAGGAGTGGAGAGGGATAGGGAATAGAGAGAGAGGGAATAGAGAGGGGGGAGGGATAGGGAATAGAGAGAGAGAGAGAGAGAGAGAGAGGGGAGAGGAGGGATAGAGAATAGAGAGAGAGGGGGGTGGGATAGGGAATAGAGAGAGAAAGCCAGAGGAAGGGGTAAGGGAATAGGAATAGTGAGAGAGTGAGAGGAGGGGGAGGGATAGGGAATAGAGAGAGCGAGTGAGAGGAGTGGGGAGGGATAGGGAATAGAGAGAGACAGCAAGAGGACAGATACGGAATAGAGAGAGACAGCAAGAGGAGGGATAGGGAATAGAGAGAGAGCGAGAGGTGGGGGAAGGGATAGGGAATAGAGAGAGCGAGTGAGAGGAGTGGGGAGGGATAGGGAATAGAGAGAGAGCGCAAGAGGAGGGGGAGGGATAGGGAATAGAGAGAGAGAGAAGGGGGGATAATAGAAACAGAGAATGAGAGAAGGGGGTGGGATACGGGAAAAGAGAGAGAGAGCGAGAGGAGGGGGGATAGGAAATAGAGAGTGCAGGAGGAGGGGGGAGAAATAGGGAACAGAGAGAGAGAGAGGGGGAGGGATAGGGAATAGAGAGAGGGGGGAGGTAAAGGGAATAGAGAGAGTGACATGGGGAGGGATAGGGAATAGAGAGAGGGGGGAGGTATAGGGAATAGAAAGAGTGAGAGGAGGGGGAGGGATAGGGAAAAGAGAGAGAGAGAGAGGAGGGGTGGGCAATAGAGAGAGCCAGTGCCGTAACTAGACATTTTGGCGCTGTGTGCAAGAAATGGCAGCGGCGCCCCCACTTTAGGTAAAATAGGGGCAGTGTGCGCCACAGGCGCACATAAAAAATATAGAGGCATGGCTACATGGAGAAGGGTTGTCGCCACAAAATAATACCAATTCATATTACAGTACATAGTAGTCTCCATTATTCAAATTACGCTGCACAGTAGCACCACTACACCAGGTAGAGCCCCTTTTTACACATTACAGCAGACAGCATCCCCTTTTTACATATTACGGCAGCCAGTCCCCCTTTTTACACATTACGGCAGACAGCGTCCCCTTTTTACACATTACGGCAGACAGCGTATCCCTTATTACACATTACGGCAGACAGCGTCCCCCTTATTACACATTACGGCAGACAGCGTCCCCTTTTTGCACATTACAGCAGACAGCGTCCCCTTATTACACATTACGACAGACAGCGTCCCATTTTTACACATTACGGCAGACAGCATACCCTTTTTTACACATTACGGCAGCCTCCCCCTTTTTACACATTACGGCAGACAGCGTCCCCTTTTTACACATTACGGCAGACAGCATACCCTTTTTTACACATTACGGCAGACAGCGTGCCCTTTTTTACACATTACGGCAGACAGCGTCCCCTTTTTACACATTATGGCCGGTGGAGCCCCCTTTTACTCATTACGGCAGGCAGAGCACCTTACAGCCCTCCTACCCTTAGGCTGTAATGTAGTGTACTTCAGTGTAGTGTACTGTAGTGTAGTGTACTTTAGTGTAGTGTAATGTAGTGTAGTGTATTGTGTGGGCAGCCACTTACATGATTTCTCCTTCTTCCTGTGGCTGTGCTGCTGCTGGCTCCTGACCCACCGCCCCTCTGTACACTGCACTGCAGGCCAAGATTGGGGGCGGGCCGCGGGAGCGCTGTACACGGGGGCCGATGGAGGAGGGCCCGTATAAGCACAGTACACAGGGGCCAAGAGAGGAGGCGGGCCGCGGGAGCGCAGTAGTCAGGGACGGACAGTGGGAGTATGCGCTCTAACTAGGTGTGCGCTGTGGGCAATGCCCCTTCTGCATACACATAGTTACGGCACTGGAGAGAGCAAGAGGAGGGGGGAGGAATAGGGCATAGAGAGAGAGAGAGAGGAGGGGGAGGGATAGGGACGAGAGAGATAGGGGGAGGGATAGGGAATAGAGAGATAGGGGGAGGGATAGGGAATAGAGAGGGGGGAGGGATAGGGAATAGAGAGGAGGGGGTGAGAGTCACTGGATGAAGTAGAACATAGAGGAATGGGCACAAAACACACAAACTGGAGTGGGGGGTGTAAGTGGTGGGATAAAGAAAAAGTGTAGGCTACTGTATGCACACTCACCTAGTCTGAGTGGGATCCGCAGTGGGTGAGGAAGCAGAGGTCTATTTTACAAAGTGGAGCCAGCACAGCAGAGCGAAGGTGTGACTAACTCCAGGGCTGCTGTCTTCTGGCAGCCTCATCACATCACTGCGGTTGTGGGACTAGTGAGCCTGCAGATACTCTCCCCTCTCCCCCCGCATCTTCTGCGGTCCTAGCTCTGTGCAGAAGGCGGGAGTTATAGCCAGAGGAGAGGGGGGTGGTAGAGTGTCTGCAATCTCTGCTGTTCGTGGCCATTCAGTGCAGCGAGGGAGGGGACGGCGATTCAGACGACTGGGGCGGAGCTCCGGTCGGCTGGGGGCGGAGCCTCGGGCAGCGGGGGGAGGAGCTTCAGGATGTTTTGTGGGCTTTCTGCTGCTGATCGCGCGGTGAGGAGGGGAGGTGGGAGCGGAGCAGACCGCACCGGTATGTGAGCTGGGCTGTTAGTGGCGAGTCTGTCTTCAGCCTCATGTGACAGGATTTGTTTTCACCTGTCAACTTTGGCTGCACATCACTGCAGGGGAGGCTGTGGGCCTATTTTCATGGGAGGGCCTGGAGCTGCAGCTCCACCCGCCCCATTGTTAATCCGGCCCTGTGGACATTACGTTTGTCTCGTCACCGTCGACACTGGAGTCAGTATCCGTGTCTGGGTCTGTGTCGACCATCTGAGGTAACGGGCGCTTTAGAGCCCCTGACGGTGTTTGAGACGCCTGGACAGGCACTAACTGATTTGCCGGCTGTCTCATGTCGTCAACAGTTTTTTGCAAAGTGCTGACACTGTCACGTAATTCCTTCCATACGACAATCCAGTCAGGTGTCGACTCCCTAGGGGGTGACATCACTATTACAGGCAATTGCTCCGCCTCCACATCATTTTCCTCCTCATACATGTCGACACAATCGTACCGACACACAGCACACACACAGGGAATGCTCTGATAGAGGACAGGACCCCACGAGCCATTTGGGGAGACAGAGGGAGAGTTTGCCAGCACACACCAGAGCGCTATATATATGCAGGGATAACCTTATATAAGTGTTTCTCCCTTCTATAGCTGCTGTATATGTATTTTCTGCCAATTAGTGCCCCCCCTCTCTTGTTTTACCCTGATTCTGTAGCAGGACTGCAGGGGAGAGTCAGGGAGCCTTCCTTCCAGCGGAACTGTGAGGGAAAATGGCGCTTGTGTGCTGAGGAGATAGGCTCCGCCCCCTTCACGGCGGCCTTTTCTCCCGCTTTTTTTAGGAAAACTGGCAGGGGTGAAATGCATCCATATAGCCCAGGAGCTATATGTGATGTATTTCTTTAGCCATATAAGGTTTTAAACATGTTTTATTGCGTCTCAGGGCGCTCCCCCCCAGCGCCCTGCACCCTCAGTGACCGGAGTGTGAAGTGTGCTGAGAGCAATGGCGCACAGCTGCAGTGCTGTGCGCTACCTTATTGAAGACAGGAACGTCTTCTGCCGCCGATTTTTCCGGACCTCTTCGCTCTTCTGGCTCTGTAAGGGGGCCGGCGGCGCGGCTCCGGGACCCATCCAGGCTGAACCTGTGATCGTCCCTCTGGAGCTAATGTCCAGTAGCCAAGAAGCCCAATCCACTCTGCAGTCAGGTGAGTTCGCTTCTTCTCCCCTTAGTCCCACGATGCAGTGAGCCTGTTGCCAGCAGGTCTCACTGAAAATAAAAAAACCTATTTAGAACTTTTACTCTAAGCAGCTCTGGAGAGCTACCTAGCATGCACCCTTCTCGGCCGGGCACAAAAATCTAACTGAGGCTTGGAGGAGGGTCATAGGGGGAGGAGCCAGTGCACACCAGGTGACCTAAAAGCTTTTACTTTTGTGCCCAGTCTCCTGCGGAGCCGCTATCCCCCATGGTCCTTACGGAGTTCCCAGCATCCACTAGGACGTCAGAGAAAATAAGATTTTACTTACCGATAAATCTATTTCTCGTAGTCCGTAGTGGATGCTGGGGACTCCGTCAGGACCATGGGGATTAGCGGCTCCGCAGGAGACAGGGCACAAAAATAAAGCTTTAGGATCAGGTGGTGTGCACTGGCTCCTCCCCCTATGACCCTCCTCCAAGCCTCAGTTAGGATACTGTGCCCGGACGAGCGTACACAATAAGGAAGGATTTTGAATCCCGGGTAAGACTCATACCAGCCACACCAATCACACCGTACAACTTGTGATCTGAACCCAGTTAACAGTATGACAACGTAGGAGCCTCTGAACAGACGGCTCACAACAATAATAACCCGATTTTTTTACCAATAACTATGTACAAGTATTGCAGACAATCCGCACTTGGGATGGGCGCCCAGCATCCACTACGGACTACGAGAAATAGATTTATCGGTAAGTAAAATCGTATTTTCTCTAACGTCCTAGTGGATGCTGGGGACTCCGTCAGGACCATGGGGATTATACCAAAGCTCCCAAACGGGCGGGAGAGTGCGGATGACTCTGCAGCACCGAATGAGAGAACTCCAGGTCCTCTTTAGCCAGGGTATTAAATTTGTAGAATTTTACAAACGTGTTCTCCCCCCGACCACGTAGCTGCTCGGCAGAGTTGTAATGCCGAGACCCCTCGGGCAGCCGCCCAGGATGAGCCCACCTTCCTTGTGGAATGGGCATTTACATATTTTGGCTGTGGCAGGCCTGCCACATAATGTGCAAGCTGAATTGTACTACACATCCAACTAGCAATCGTCTGCTTAGAAGCAAGAGCACCCAGTTTGTTGGGTGCATACAGGATAACAGCAAGTCAGTTTTCCTGACTCCAGCCGTCCTGGAAACCGATATTTTCAGGGCCCTGACAACATCTAGCAACTTGGAGTCCTCCAAGTCCCTAGTAGCCGCAGGTACCACAATAAGCTGGTTCAGGTGAAACGCTGACACCACCTTAGGGAGAAACTGGGGACGAGTCCGCAGCTCTGCCCTGTCCGAATGGACAATCAGATATGGGCTTTTGTGAGACAAAGCCGCCAATTCTGACACTCGCCTGGCCGAGGCCAGGGCCAACATCATGGTCACTTTCCATGTGAGATATTTCAAATCCACAGATTTGAGCGGTTTAAACCAATGTGATTTGAGGAATCCCAGCACTACGTTGAGATCCCACAGTGCCACTGGAGGCACAAAAGGGGGTTGTATATGCAGTACTCCCTTGACAAACTTCTGGACTTCAGGAACTGAAGCCAATTCTTTCTGGAAGAAAATCGACAGGGCCGAAATTTGAACCTTAATGGACCCCAATCTGAGGCCCATAGACACTCCTGTTTGCAGGAAATGCAGGAATCGACCGAGTTGAAATTTCTTCGTGGAGCCTTCCTGGCCTCACACCACGCAACATATTTTCGCCACATGTGGTGATAATGTTGTGCGGTCACGTCCTTCCTGGCTTTGACCATGGTAGGAAAGACCTCTTCCGGAATGCCTTTTTCCCTTAGGATCCGGCGTTCAACCGCCATGCCGTCAAACGCAGCCCGGTAAGTCTTGGAACAGACATGGTACGTGCTGAAGCAAGTCCCTTCTTAGCGGCAGAGGTCATGAGTCCTCTGTGAGGATCTCTTGAAGTTCCGGGTACCAAGTCCTTCTTGGCCAATCCGGAGCCACGAGTATAGTTCTTACTCCTCTACGTCTTATAATTCTCAATACCTTGGGTATGAGAAGCAGAGAAGGAAACACATACACCGACTGGTACGCCCACGGTGTTACCAGAACGTCCACAGCTATTGCCTGAAAGTCTCTTGACCTGGCGCAATACCTGTCCAGTTTTTTGTTCAGGCGGGACGCCATCATGTACACCTTTGGTCTTTCCCAACGGTTCACAATCATGTGGAAAACTTCCCGATGAAGTCCCCACTCTCCCGGGTGGAGGTCGTGCCTGCTGAGGAAGTCTGCTTCCCAGTTGTCCACTCCCGGAATGAACACTGCTGACAGTGCTATCACATGATTTTCCGCCCAGCGAAAAATCCTTGCAGTTTTTGCCATTGCCCTCCTGCTTCTTGTGCCGCCCTGTCTGTTTACGTGGGCGACTGCCGTGATGTTGTCCCACTGGATCAATACCGGCTGACCTTGAAGCAGAGATCTTGCTAAGCTTATAGCATTATAAATTGCCCTTAGCTCCAGTATATTTATGTGGAGAAAAGTCTCCAGACTTGATCACACTCCCTGGAAATTTTTTTTTTTCCTGTGTGACTGCTCCCCAGCCTCTCAGGCTGGCCTCCGTGGTCACCAGCATCCAATCCTGAATGCCGAATCTGCGGCCCTCTAGAAGATGAGCACTCTGTAACCACCACAGGAGAGACACCCTTGTCCTTGGAAATAGGGTTATCCGCTGATGCATCTGAAGATGCGATCCGGATCATTTGTCCAGCAGATCCCACTGAAAAGTTCTTGCGTGGAATCTGCCGAATGGAATCGCTTCGTAATAAGCCACCATTTTTCCCAGGATTCTTGTGCAATGATGCACTGACACTTTTCCTGGTTTTAGGAGGTTCCTGACTAGCTCGGATAACTCCCTGGCTTTCTCCTCTGGGAGAAACACCTTTTTCTGGACTGTGTCCAGAATCATCCCTAGGAACAGCAGACGTGTCGTCGGAAACAACTGCGGTTTTGGAATATTTAGAATCCACCCGTGCTGTCGTAGAACTACTTGAGATAGTGCTACTCCGACCTCCAACTGTTCTCTGGACCTTGCTCTTATCAGGAGGTCGTACCACGAACCTGAGATACCCTTGGTGAGAAGGGCAAATTGGGACATGGAGGTAAGCATCCCTGATGTCCCGGGACACCATATAGTCCCCTTCTTCCTGGTTCGCTATCACTGCTTTGAGTGACTCCATCTTGATTTGAACCTTTGTAAGTGTTCAAATATTTCAGATTTAGAATAGGTCTCACCGAGCCTTCTGGTTTCAGTACCACAATATAGTGTGGAATAATACCCCTTTCCTTGTTGTAGGAGGGGTACTTTGATTATCACCTGCTGGGAATACAGCTTGTGAATTGTTTCCAATACTGGCTCCCTGTCGGAGGGAGACGTTGGTAAAGCAGACTTCAGGAACCTGCGAGGGGAAACGTCTCGACTTTCCAATCTGTACCCCTGGGATACTACTTGTAGGATCCAGGGGTCCTGTACGGCTCCAGCGTCATGCTGAGAACTTGGCAGAAGCGGTGGAAGGCTTCTGTTCCTGGGAATGGGCTGCCTGCTGCAGTCTTCTTCCCTTTCCTCTATCCCTGGGCAGATATGCTTATGGGGACGAAAGGACTGAGGCTGAAAAGACGGTGTCTTTTTCTGCTGAGATGTGACTTAGGGTAAAAACGGTGGATTTCCCAGCAGTTGCCGTGGCCACCAGGTCCGATGGACCGACCCCAAATAACTCCTCCCCTTTATACGGCAATACATCTTTGTGCCGTTTGGAATCTGCATCACCTGACCACTGTCGTGTCCATAAACATCTTTTGGCAGATATGGACATCGCACTTACTCTTGATGCCAGAGTGCAAATATTCCTCTGTGCATCTCGCATATATAGAAATGCATTCTTTAAATGCTCTATAGTAAATAAAATACTGTCCCTGTCAAGGGAAATCAATATTTTCAGTCAGGGAATCCGACCAAGCCACCCCCGCGCTGCACATCCAGGCTGAGGCGATCGCTGGTCGCAGTATAACACCAGTATGTGTGTATATACTTTTTTGGATATTTTCCAGCCTCCTATCAGCTGGCTCCTTGAGGGCGGCCGTATCTGGAGACGGTACCGCCACTTGTTTTGATAAGCGTGTGAGCGCCTTATCCACCCTAAGGGGTGTTTCCCAACGCGCCCTAACTTCTGGCGGGAAAGGGTATACCGCCAATAATTTTCTATCGGGGGAACCCCGCGCCTCATCACACACTTCATTTAATTTATCTGATTCAGGAAAAACTATAGGTAGTTTTTCCACACCCCACATAATACCCTTTTTTGTGGTACTTGTAGTATCAGAAATATGTAACACCTCCTTCATTGCCCTTAACAAGTAACGTGTGGCCCTAAAGGAAAATACGTTTGTTTCTTCACCGTCGACACTGGAGTCAGTGTCCGTGTCTGTGTCTGTGTCGACCGACTGAGGTAAAATGGGCATTATAACGTCCCTGACGGTGTTTTAGACGCCTAGACAGATACTAATATGTTTGCCGGCCGTCTCATGTCGTCAACCGACTTGCAGCGTGTTGACATTATCACGTAATTCCTTAAATAAGCCATCTATTCCGGTGTCGACTCCCTAGAGAGTGACATCACCATTACAGGCAATTTGCTCCGCCTCCCAACATCGTCCTCATACCTGTCGACACACAGCACACACACAGGGAATGCTCTGATAGAGGACAGGACCCACTAGCCCTTTGGGGAGACAGAGGGAGAGTTTGCCAGCACACACCAAAAACGCTATAATTATACAGGGACAACCTTTATATAAGTGCTTTTCCCTTATAGCATTTTAATATATGTAGTCATATCGCCAAATCAGTGACCCCCCCTCTCTGTTTTAACCCTGTTTCTGTAGTGCAGTGCAGGGGAGAGCCTGGGAGCCTTCCCACCAGCATTTCTGTGAGGGAAAATGGCGCTGTGTGCTGAGGAGAATAGGCCCCGCCCCCTTTTCGGCGGGCTTCTTCTCCCGTTTTTCTGAGACCTGGCAGGGGTTAAATACATCCATATAGCCCCCAGGGGCTATATGTGATGTATTTTTAGCCATAAAAAAGGTATTATACATTGCTGCCCAGGGCGCCCCCCCAGCGCCCTGCACCCTCCGTGACCGCTGTGTGAAGTGTGCTGACAACAATGGCGCACAGCTGCAGTGCTGTGCGCTACCTCATGAAGACTGAAAAGTCTTCTGCCGCCTGCTTCTGGACCTTCCATCTTCGGCATTTGCAAGGGGGGTCGGCGGCGCGGCTCCGGGACGAACCCCAGGGTGAGACCTGTGTTCCGACTCCCTCTGGAGCTAATGGTGTCCAGTAGCCTAAGAAGCCAATCCATCCTGCACGCAGGTGAGTTCACTTCTCTCCCCTAAGTCCCTCGATGCAGTGAGCCTGTTGCCAGCAGGACTCACTGAAAATAAAAAACCTAAAAACTTTTTCTAAGCAGCTCTTTAGGAGAGCCACCTAGATTGCACCCTGCTCGGACGGGCACAAAAACCTAACTGGGGCTTGGAGGAGGGTCATAGGGGGAGGGGCCAGTGCACACCACCTGATCCTAAAGCTTTATTTTTGTGCCCTGTCTCCTGCGGAGCCGCTAATCCCCATGGTCCTGACGGAGTCCCCAGCATCCACTAGGACGTTAGAGAAAATAGGAGTACACTGTCTGTACTGTAGTAAATAGGAGTACACTGTCTGTACTGTAATAAATAGGAGTACACTGTCTGTACTGTAATAAATAGGAGTACACTGTACTGAAGTAAATAGGAGTATACTGTCTGTACTGTAATAAATAGGAGTGCACTGTCTGTACTGTAGTAAATAGGAGTACACTGTCTGTACTGTAATAAATAGGAGTACACTGTCTGTACTGTAATAAATAGGAGTACACTGTCTGTACTGTAGTAAATAGGAGTACACTGTCTGTACTGTAATAAATAGGAGTACACTGTCTGTACTGTAATAAATAGGAGTACACTGTCTGTACTGTAGTAAATAGGAGTATACTGTCTGTACTGTAATAAATAAGAATTTACTTACCGATAATTCTATTTCTCATAGTCCGTAGTGGATGCTGGGAACTCCGTAAGGACCATGGGGGATAGCGGCTCCGCAGGAGACTGGGCACAAAAGTAAAAGCTTTTAGGTCACCTGGTGTGCACTGGCTCCTCCCCCTATGACCCTCCTCCAAGCCTCAGTTAGGATACTGTGCCCGGACGAGCGTACATAATAAGGAAGGATCTTGAATCCCGGGTAAGACTCATACCAGCCACACCAATCACACCGTACAACTTGTGATCTGAACCCAGTTAACAGTATGATAAACGTAGGAGCCTCTGAAAAGATGGCTCACAACAATAAACAACCCGATTTTTGTAACAATAACTATATACAAGTATTGCAGACAATCCGCACTTGGGATGGGCGCCCAGCATCCACTACGGACTATGAGAAATAGAATTATCGGTAAGTAAATTCTTATTTTCTCTGACGTCCTAGTGGATGCTGGGAACTCCGTAAGGACCATGGGGATTATACCAAAGCTCCCAAACGGGCGGGAGAGTGCGGATGACTCTGCAGCACCGAATGAGAGAACTCCAGGTCCTCCTCAACCAGGGTATCGAATTTGTAAAATTTAGCAAACGTGTTTGCCCCTGACCAAGTAGCTGCTCGGCAAAGTTGTAAAGCCGAGACCCCTCGGGCAGCCGCCCAAGATGAGCCCACTTTCCTTGTGGAATGGGCTTTTACAGATTTTGGCTGTGGCAGGCCTGCCACAGAATGTGCAAGCTGAATTGTACTACAAATCCAACGAGCAATCGTCTGCTTAGAAGCAGGAGCACCCAGCTTGTTGGGTGCATACAGGATAAACAGCGAGTCAGATTTTCTGACTCCAGCCGTCCTGGAAACATATATTTTCAGGGCCCTGACTACGTCCAGCAACTTGGAATCCTCCAAGTCCCTAGTAGCCGCAGGTACCACAATAGGCTGGTTCATGTGAAACGCTGAAACCACCTTAGGGAGAAATTGAGGGCGAGTCCTCAGTTCTGCCCTGTCTGAATGAAAAATTAGGTAAGGGCTTTTATATGATAAAGCCGCCAATTCAGAGACACGCCTGGCTGAAGCCAGGGCTAACAGCATGACCACTTTCCATGTGAGATATTTCAATTCCACAGTGGTGAGTGGTTCAAACCAATGTGATTTTAGGAGACTCAACACTACATTGAGATCCCAAGGTGCCACTGGAGGCACAAAAGGAGGCTGTATATGCAGTACCCCTTTGACAAACGTCTGAACTTCAGGCACTGAAGCCAGTTCTTTTTGGAAGAAGATTGACAGGGCCGAAATTTGAACCTTAATGGACCCTAATTTTAGGCCCATAGATAGTCCTGTTTGCAGGAAATGCAGGAAACGACCCAGTTGAAATTCCTCTGTAGGGGCCTTCTTGGCCTCACACCACGCAACATATTTCCGCCAAATGCGGTGATAATGTTTTGCGGTTACATCCTTTCTGGCCTTGACCAGGGTAGGGATGACTTCATCTGGAATGCCTTTTTCCTTCAGGATCCGGCGTTCAACCTCCATGCCGTCAAACGCAGCCGCGGTAAGTCTTGGAACAGACAAGGTCCCTGCTGGAGCAGGTCCTTTCTGAGAGGTAGAGGCCACGGGTCCTCCGTGAGCATCTCTTGAAGTTCCGGGTACCAAGTCCTTCTTGGCCAATCCGGAGCCACGAGTATAGTTCTTACTCCTCTCCTTCTTATGATTCTCAGTACTTTGGGTATGAGAGGCAGAGGAGGGAACACATACACTGACTGGTACACCCACGGTGTTACCAGAGCGTCCACCGCTATTGCCTGAGGGTCCCTTGACCTGGCGCAATATCTGTCTAGTTTCTTGTTGAGACGAGACGCCATCATGTCCACCTTTGGTTTTTCCCAACGGTTTACAATCACGTGGAAGACTTCTGGGTGAAGTCCCCACTCCCCCGGGTGGAGGTCGTGTCCGGAATGAACACCGCTGACAGTGCTGTCACATGATTTTCCGCCCAGCGAAGAATTCTTGCAGCTTCTGCCATTGCCCTCCTGCTTCTTGTGCCGCCCTGTCTGTTTACGTGGGCGACTGCCGTGATGTTGTCCGATTGGATCAAAACCGACTGACCCTGAAGCAGAGGCCTTGCTTGACTTAGGGCATTGTAAATTGCCCTTAGTTCCAGGATATTTATGTGAAGAGACGTTTCCATGCTTGACCACAAGCCCTGGAAGTTTCTTCCCTGTGTGACTGCTCCCCAGCCTCTCAGGCTGGCATCCGTGGTCACCAGAATCCAGTCCTGAATGCCGAATCTGCGGCCCTCTAGAAGATGAGCACTCTGCAACCACCACAGGAGAGACACCCTTGTCCTTGGAGATAGGGTTATCCGCTGATGCATCTGAAGATGCGATCCGGACCATTTGTCCAGCAGATCCCACTGAAACGTTCTTGCATGGAATCTTCCGAATGGAATCGCTTCGTAAGAAGCCACCATCTTTCCCAGGACCCTTGTGCATTGATGCACTGACACTTGTCCTGGTTTCAGGAGGTTCCTGACTAGCTCGGATAACTCCCTGGCCTTCTCCTCCGGGAGAAACACCTTTTTCTGGACTGTGTCCAGAATCATCCCTAGGAACAGTAGACGTGTTGTTGGAATCAGCTGCGATTTTGGAATATTTAGAATCCACCCGTGCTGACGTAGCACCACCTGAGATAGTGCTACTCCGACCTCTAACTGTTCCCTGGACCTTGCCCTTATCAGGAGATCGTCCAAGTAAGGGATAATTAAGACGCCTTTTCTTCGAAGAAGAATCATCATTTCGGCCATTACCTTGGTAAAGACCCGTGGTGCCGTGGACAACCCAAACGGCAGCGTCTGAAACTGATAATGACAGTTCTGTACCACAAACCTGAGGTACCCTTGGTGAGAAGGGTAGATTGGGACATGGAGATAAGCATCTTTGATGTCCAGAGACACCATATAGTCCCCTTCTTCCAGGTTCGCCATCACTGCTCTGAGTGATTCCATCTTGAATTTGAACCTTTTTATGTAAGTGTTCAATGATTTCAGATTTAAAATCGGTCTCACCGAGCCGTCCGGCTTCGGTACCACAAACAGCGTGGAATAATACCTCTTTCCCTGTTGTAGGAGGGGTACCTTGATTATCACCTGCTGGGAATACAGCTTGTGAATAGCTTCCAATACTGCCTCCCTGTCGGAGGGAGACGTTGGTAGAGCAGACTTCAGGAACCGGCGAGGGGGAGACGTCTCGAATTCCAGTTTGTACCCCTGTGATACTACCTGCAGGATCCAGGGGTCCACTTGCGAGTGAGCCCACTGCGCGTTGAAATTTTTGAGACGGGCCCCCACCGTGCCTGAGTCCGCTTGTAAAGCCCCAGCGTCATGCTGAAGACTTGGCAGAAGCGGGGGAGGGCTTCTGATCCTGGGAAGAGGCTGCTTGCTGCAGTCTTTTTCCCCTTCCTCTGCCCCGGGGCAGAAATGAGTGGCCTTTTGCCCGCTTGCCCTTATGGGGACGAAAGGACTGAGTTTGAAAAGACGGTGTCTTTTTCTGCTGAGAGGTGACCTGGGGTAAAAAGGTGGATTTCCCAGCCGTCGCTCCCTATATACGGCAAAACTTCCATATGCCGTTTTGAATCCGCATCACCTGACCACTGTCGTGTCCATAAACTTCTTCTGGCAGAAATGGACAACGCACTTACTCTTGATGCCAGGGTGCAAATATCCCTCTGTGCATCTCGCATATATAGTAATGCATCCTTTAAATGCTCTATAGTCAATAATATACTGTCCCTATCCAGGGTATCAATATTTTCAGTCAGGGAATCCGACCAAGCCACTCTAGCGCTGCACATCCAGGCTGAGGCGATTGCTGGTCGTAGTATAACACCAGTATGTGTGTATATACCTTTTAGGAAATTTTCCAGCTTTCTATCAGCTGGTTCCTTGAGGGCGGCCGTATCAGGAGACGGTAACGCCACTTGTTTTGATAAGCGTGTGATCGCCTTATCTACCCTAGGGGGTGTTTCCCAACGCGCCCTAACCTCTGGCGGGAAAGGGTATAATGCCAATAATTTATTAGAAATCAGCAGTTTTTTATCGGGGGAAACCCACGCTTTGTAACACACCTCATTTAATTCATCTGATTCAGGAAAAACTATGGGTAGTTTTTTCACACCCCACATAATACCCTTTTTTGTGGTACTTGTAGTATCAGAAATGTTCAAAGCCTCCTTCATTGCCGTGATCATGTAACGTGTGGCCCTACTGGACATTACGTTTGTCTCGTCACCGTCGACACTGGAGTCAGTATCCGTGTCTGGGTCTGTGTCGACCATCTGAGGTAACGGGCGCTTTAGAGCCCCCGACGGTGTTTGAGACGCCTGGACAGGCACTAACTGATTTGCCGGCTGTCTCATGTCGTCAACAGTTTTTTGCAAAGTGCTGACACTGTCACGTAATTCCTTCCATACGACCATCCAGTCAGGTGTCGACTCCCTAGGGGGTGACATCACTATTACAGGCAATTGCTCCGCCTCCACATCATTTTCCTCCTCATACATGTCGACACAATCGTACCGACACACAGCACACACACAGGGAATGCTCTGATAGAGGACAGGACCCCACGAGCCCTTTGGGGAGACAGAGGGAGAGTTTGCCAGCACACACCAGAGCGCTATATATATGCAGGGATAACCTTATATAAGTGTTTCTCCCTTCTATAGCTGCTGTATATGTATTTTCTGCCAATTAGTGCCCCCCCCCTCTCTTGTTTTACCCTGATTCTGTAGCAGGACTGCAGGGGAGAGTCAGGGAGCCTTCCTTCCAGCGGAACTGTGAGGGAAAATGGCGCTTGTGTGCTGAGGAGATAGGCTCCGCCCCCTTCACGGCGGCCTTTTCTCCCGCTTTTTTTTTTTAGGAAAACTGGCAGGGGTGAAATGCATCCATATAGCCCAGGAGCTATATGTGATGTATTTCTTTAGCCATATAAGGTTTTAAACATGTTTTATTGCGTCTCAGGGCGCTCCCCCCCAGCGCCCTGCACCCTCAGTGACCGGAGTGTGAAGTGTGCTGAGAGCAATGGCGCACAGCTGCAGTGCTGTGCGCTACCTTATTGAAGACAGGAACGTCTTCTGCCGCCGATTTTTCCGGACCTCTTCGCTCTTCTGGCTCTGTAAGGGGGCCGGCGGCGCGGCTCCGGGACCCATCCAGGCTGAACCTGTGATCGTCCCTCTGGAGCTAATGTCCAGTAGCCAAGAAGCCCAATCCACTCTGCAGTCAGGTGAGTTCGCTTCTTCTCCCCTTAGTCCCACGATGCAGTGAGCCTGTTGCCAGCAGGTCTCACTGAAAATAAAAAAACCTATTTAGAACTTTTACTCTAAGCAGCTCTGGAGAGCTACCTAGCATGCACCCTTCTCGGCCGGGCACAAAAATCTAACTGAGGCTTGGAGGAGGGTCATAGGGGGAGGAGCCAGTGCACACCAGGTGACCTAAAAGCTTTTACTTTTGTGCCCAGTCTCCTGCGGAGCCGCTATCCCCCATGGTCCTTACGGAGTTCCCAGCATCCACTAGGACGTCAGAGAAAATAGGAGTACACTGTCTGTACTGTAGTAAATAGGAGTACACTGTCTGTACTGTAATAAATAGGAGTACACTGTCTGTACTGTAATAAATAGGAGTACACTGTACTGTAGTAAATAGGAGTATACTGTCTGTACTGTAATAAATAGGAGTACACTGTCTGTACTGTAGTAAATAGGAGTACACTGTCTGTACTGTAATAAATAGGAGTACACTGTCTGTACTGTAATAAATAGGAGTACACGGTCTGTACTGTAGTAAATAGGAGTACACTGTCTGTACTGTAATAAATAGGAGTACACTGTCTGTACTGTAATAAATAGGAGTACACTGTCTGTACTGTAATAAATAGGAGTACACTGTCTGTATTGTAGTAAATAGGAATACACTGTCTGTACTGTAGTAAACAGAGTACACTATCTGTACTGTAGTAAATAGGAGTATACTGTCTGTACTGTAGTAAATAGGAGTACACTGTCTGTACTGTAATAAATAAGAGTACACTGTCTGTACTGTAGTAAATAGGAGTAGACTGTCTGTACTGTAGTAAACAGGAGTACACTGTCTGTACTGTAGTAAATAGGAGTGCACTGTCTGTACTGTAATAAATAGGAGTATACTGTCTGTACTGTAGTAAACAGGAGTACACTGTCTGTACTGTAGTAAATAGGAGTGCACTGTCTGTACTGTAATAAATAGGAGTATACTGTCTGTACTGTAGTAAACAGGAGTACACTGTCTGTACTGTAGTAAATAGGAGTACACTGTCTGTACTGTAGTAAATAGGAGTACACTGTCTGTACTGTAATAAATAGGAGTATACTGTCTGTACTGTAGTAAATAGGAGTACACTGTCTGTACTGTAATAAATAGGAGTATACTGTCTGTACTGTAGTAAATAGGAGTACACTGTCTGTACTGTAATAAATAGGAGTATACTGTCTGTACTGTAGTAAATAGGAGTACACTGTCTGTACTGTAATAAATAGGAGTACACTGTCTACTGTAGTAAATAGGAGTACACTGTCTATACTGTAGTAAACAGAGTATACTGTCTGTACTGTAGTAAATAGGAGTACACTCTGTACTGTACTCTCTATTTTTGGATACATGTATTTCTGTGGGAGACAGTGGGATTGTTTATACAACCTCAGCGTTCCCATCTGTTCCCCCCTCACCCCCCTCCCAGCTACACCAATGTCAGAGAGCCGAATAAAGCCATTCTGCCTATAGTCGGGAAGGAGTATAGATAAACGTGGGGGCAATCTTCAGCTCTCACATATATGAGCAAAGTTTTTTTTAATGTATTTTTTAGCAAGATATCAAGGATAATTGTGGAGCATGAAATAGGCGGCTCACCTGCCGAATGTGGCAGCACTGTCACCGGATGTACAAATACCTCTCCTCATACACTCTATAACATTATATCACAATTGGCAGCTGAAAAATTGGGTAAGCATTCCCAAACGTGGTCCTCAAGTACCCCCAACAGTGCATGTTTTCCGGGTCTCCTCACAGAATCGCAAGTGAAATAATTAGCGCCACCTGTGGGTCTTTTACCATGTGTCAGTGAGTAATGGCTACACCTGTGCACCTGCTGGGTGACCTGGAAAACATGACCTGTTGGGGGCCCTTGAGGTCCGAGTTTGGGAACCACTGCTTTAAAACATACTGAAAGGACATGTCTAGGTATTAACCCTATCTTTCCTAAAGGCCTTTTATAAACAGCCATTAAAGATGGCAGACGCACACCGTTCAGAATGCCAGCAGTGCCAGGTGCCCACTCTGGATGGGGCCCCACACCGAGTTGAGCCATCTTTGCATTTGTTGGTAGGAGATGCAGAGATGGCCCATCTGCAGCAACTTTCTGCAATGGTGCACGTTTCTATTTAGCACAAAAATAAAGTTAGTGCCACTTACCTCCCAACATTTTCATTGTATTACTGATTACAATGGGGGTAATTCCAAGTTGATAGCAGCAGGATTTTTGATAGCAGTTGGGCAAAACCATGTGCACTGCAGGGGAGGGCAGATATAACATGTGCAGAGAGAGTTAGATTTGGGTGTGGTGTGTTCAATCTGCAATCTAAATTGCTGTGTAAAAATAAAGCAGCCAGTATTTACCCTGCACAGAAACAAAATAACCCACCCAAATCTAACTCTCTCTGCACGTTATATCTGCCTCCCCTGCAGTGCACATGGTTTTGCTCAATTGCTATCAAAAATCCTGCTGCGATCAACTTGGAATTACCCCCAATGTCGGTGCGGGATACGGTTAATATCCCAACGGGACAGGATCCTGGAACACAAGATACCGACATCAGAATCCTAACACACAACGGAAGCCAACGTCAGAATCCAGAATGGGGACAGGACACCAACGCCGGGATCCCGGATGTACAGACAGCAGGCCGGCTATGTACTACGCGGAGGATGCGGTGAGGGGAGGGGGGTGAGTTTAAGAGTGCGGGGAGGAAGGGTTGGGGTTAGGCGGTTCCGGTATGAATGGACGACCATGTTATGTTATGGTCAACAGTCATTAGGTCGACCACTATTGGTCGACATGGACGACATGGACGACACATGAAAATGGTCGACACATGAAAAGGTCGACATGAGTTTTTTTTACTTTTTTTGGTGTCGTTTTTTGCGTAAAGTGACTGGGAACCCCAATTAGTGCACCGCGTCCCCTCGCATGGCTCGCTTCGGGCATGGTGCCTTCGCTCCGCTACCGCTTCGCTCGGCACAGATTACCGTTCCAATCGTAGTCCACGTGGATCGTAAAGTATGGAAAAGTTCCCCAAAAGAAAAAAAAGTTAAAAAACTCAAGCCGACCTTTTCATGTGTCGACCTTTCATGTGTCGACCATGTGTCCATGTCGACCATGTCAATGTCGACCAATAGTGGTCGACCTAATGACTGTCGACCATAACATGGTCGACCATCTGAACGGATACCGGGTTAGGCACCACCAAGGGAAAGCAAGGGTTAGGCTGTAGGGGGAAATCGGTTAGGTTAAGGGGGGAAGGGAGGGGGAGAGGTCAGGTAAGGGTTAGGCACCTAAAAGGGGAAGTTAAGGTCAGGCTGCGGGGGTAGGGGAGGGGAATGGTTAGGTTAAGTGGGGGGAGAGGGCGGGTTTAGGCTTAGGCACCTAAAATGGAGGGTTAGGGTTGAGGTGACATATCCAGGGTGGGTTAGAACACTTATCAAACCCTGCCAGTATTTCGGCTGACGGGATGCCCCTGTCGGTCTTCTGACCGTTTGGCTTTCCGGCAGCCGGCATTTCATACCCAACCCGTTGGTGTATCTCTAAAAAGACTGTGGCTGCATGGCACTGGGGCATGTTGGAGTATGCCAAGTGCTTCAGAAATACATAGTCTCC
Organism: Pseudophryne corroboree; assembly: GCF_028390025.1. NCBI lineage: Eukaryota > Metazoa > Chordata > Amphibia > Anura > Myobatrachidae > Pseudophryne > Pseudophryne corroboree. The sequence continues at coordinate 55,825,031 of NC_086447.1, read as the reverse complement.
CCCAATCCTCCTCCCCTCTGGGAAAGACTTCCCTGCATTGCCGCATGCACTTTTGGCATCTACCAATAGTCCCGGCAGTTGGGACGAAAAAGGTGACTGCTGGGATGTTGCGACATTCTTCGCAACAGTCTTAGCTAACCATAATGTAGAATCTGAAAGGGATTTTCAGAGGCAGAGGAGCCGGTTCATGAATTGGGTGGTAGAGGTGAGCTGGGTCAGAAGATCGGCGAGGATACGAGAGGTTAGGAAATCTCCCTCCATAGATACAGCACAGGTGGTAGAACAAACCCTCAGCAGATGTCGTGGGGAACACAGCAAAATACACAGAGGTCTGTCTGAAGAATAGGCCATCAGCAGCTTGGTTTCCATATGTTATGTTCCTAAGGTGAAAGTACCGTACAGCACCAGACACACAGAACCAGACAGAGCCTGAATTTTCTTCATAGCCACTCACCGAGTTTGTGCCCAGGATCTGGAGGTTTGGCTTCTCCGATTCCAGGAGTTTGGCAACCATCTTTAGGAAGCTCTCCACAAACAGGTTAATGCTCTGGCAGTGGCATGCCATCAGTAGCTGGTCCAGAGCCTCCATGGCAATGCAGACATAGCTGTGAGGAGGAACCAGAGAGATACTGTATGAGAAACAGATGGAGAACTGGAAACACAGAGGGACATGATACAGACGGATCCAGAAAACAACGTAATGCGGAACCGGGAAGGTTTTATATGCTGGGACCAAGTGGAAAATAATACCAGGAACTTGTCATAGAGGAGGGCAGTGCATCCCTTACTGCTCTTGACTCTGTTGCTCCACCAACCACTATTCACCCTCGCAAATTAACACCTCAACCCTGGCACACCAAATGCACCAGATATCTGCAAAAATGCTCACGTACTGCCGAGCTCTAAGGCAGACTTCCTCCATTTCAAACTTATGCTCTCATCCTTCAGCGCTGTCCTTTCCCTTGCTAAGCAGTCATACTTCAAGAACCTCATCTCCTCCCAGTCTTCCAATCCCCGGCGCCTCTTTGCCACTCTCAACTCCCTCCTCTAACCACCTCCACCTCATCTCCCCTCCTCACTCTCTGCTCTTGACTTTGCCCCTTACTTCACATCCAAAACTGACGCCATACGTCAGGACATCACATCCCACCAGACCAGCCTCCTCCCATCCCTTACCACCCCTCCCCATTCCTCTCACCAACTCTGACATCTTTCTCCCGTGCATCTGGTGAGGAAGTCATGGCCCTCTTTCGTTCCTGTCCCCTCACCACCTCCCCACATGACCCAATCCCCTCCCGCCTCCTCCGCTACCTCTCTCCTTCTGCCTGTTTACATCTTGCCCACCTTCTCAATCTCTCCCTCTCATCAGGCACTGTCCCCTCTGCCTTCAACCATGCACTCATCTCTCCTATTCTTAAAAAACCTACTCTTGATCCAAACACTCTCTCCAACTACCGACCCATCTCTCTTCTCCCTTTTGCCTCCAAACTCCTTAAGTGTATTGTCTATAACCGCCTGACTGCCTTTCTTTCCTCCCACTCACTGCTTGACCCATTCCAGTCTGGCTTCCGTCCTCTCCACTCCACTGAAACTGCCCTCACAAAAGTCTGCAATGACCTCCATGCTGCTAAATCTAAGGGACAGTACTCTCTACTTATTCTACTTGATCTCTCTGCTGCTTTTGACACTGTGGACCACCCTCTCCTACTGCAAATCCTTCACTCCATTGGTCTGCGTGATACTGCCCTCTCTTGGCTGTCTTCCTACCTCTCTGACCATTCATTCTCTGTTTCCTCTCATGTCTCCACCTCCCCCTCACTTCCACTAACTGTAGGGGTACCCCAAGGTTCTGTCCTTGGTCCTCTTCTCTCTCTATACGCCCTCACTAGGTAAGCTCATTAGCTCTTTTGATTTCCAATATCATCTCTATGCTGATGACACCCAAATCTATCTTTCCTCTCCAGACCTCTCCCCTGCTCTCCTCACTCGTATCTCCAACTGTCTCTCTGCTATCTCTGTTTGGATGTCCCAGCGCTTTCTTAAACTTAACATGTCTAAGACTAAGCTGATCATCTTCCCTCCCTCCCACATAACCTCACCTCCCACAATGTCATTATCTATTGATGGCACTACTACCTCCTCTAGTCCCCAAGTGCACTGTCTTGGGGTCATCCTCGACTCCTCCCTCTCCTTAAGATCACACATTCAGCACCTCTCACTAACCTGCCGTTTTCATCTAAAAAATATTTCCAGCATCAGACCCTTTCTGACCCAGGATGCTACTAAGACTCTTATCTACTCATTGGTCATCTCCAGACTGGACTACTGTAATCTCCTCCTGACTGGCATGCCGACACATACATCTCTCCACTCCAATCTATCCTCAATGCTGCTGTCCGGCTCATCTTCCTCACCAAACGCACTACATCCACCTCACCTCTCCTACAAGACCTTCACTGGCTCCCCTTCCCTTTCAGAATCCATTTCAAGCATCTCACACTCGCTTACAAAGCCCTCACCCACTCCTCTCCCAGTTACATCTCTGACCTTATCTCCCATTACTCTCCCACCTGTCCTCTTCACTCTGCTAATGCACGCAGACTCTCCTGCCTACGGATTACTTCCTCTCACTCCTACCTCCAAGATTTTTCACGTGCTGCTCCCTTTCTCTGGAATTCCCTACCTCTCCCCCTCAGACTCTCCACCTCTCTATAAAACTTCAAACGGGCTCTCAAAACCCACTTCTTCACCAAACCCAGCCAACTCTCCTCCTAACCCTCTGTTCTACGCTCTCTATGTACCCCATCTGTGTCACCCATGTCTGTCTGCCCCTCCCCTTTAGAATGTAAGCTCTCACGAGCAGGGCCCTCTTCCCTCATGTGCTTATCCTTTTTCTTACTCTAATAATCTTCAACTGCACCAAATCCAGCAGTCTCCTGCCACCTGATACTTATTCCAGTGTCATCTGCTGATGTAACTATGTTTATTCACCCTGTACTTGTCCTATATTGTTGTCATCTCTAAGTTGCTGTTTTCCTGTGTTGATTATGTGCTTATGTACTCTGTAACTGGGCGCTGCGGAACCCTTGTGGCGCCATATAAATAAAGGATAATAATAATAAAATAATAATATATAGTACTGCGGCATTGGGGCATGCTACGTCCCCATGGATAACACCAAGCGATTCTAAAATGCTAGGTCTCCCCCCATCCCCAATTTAGTTCCCCACATTTGAAACACCGCAGCTTTGGCACAGACACCAGTGGACTCTTCCAACAGATCAAGGACACAAACACAGGAAAGCGACCTACTCGCCCGGCAGAACTCCTGAAACTCTGCAGCCTCCCGGACATTATGGTACCGTAATCAAGTATGTTATATGCACTGGCTCTATACTTCTGAGTTCATCAAACCTCACAGCGGCAAACTGTCAGGGCCGATTCAGAGGTGTACTCAGACGCGGCTGCATCTACTGCCGGACGCCCGTCTGCGGCTTCATGCAAATGGCGTTGCACCGCCCTTCCCTGGTGTACATACGCGCGGCTGAACGTGCAAGGACTATTGCCGTCCACAGGCGCTATAATACCGACAGGCGCTTTTCCAAAAACATTTCTGATACCGCACGTTTTTCGATTGCCACAGCGCCTACGTGAGTACACCCCGTGCAGTGCATGCACCTCGCAGTAGCAAAAAAATGGCTAAATTATGTGACTATCTCCCCTTAGGGAAAAAGATCCCTATCCCTAAAAGTTTTACCAAACTTTTTACTTTTTGGGATAGTAAAAAAGGGCAGTTAGGAGCTGATTGGCTGGTACTTTTCCTCTCCACTTTATCTCTCTCTGTGGCTTAGTACATAGGACCTCATTCTGAGTTGATCGCTAGCTGCCGTTGTTCGCAGCACAGCGATCAGGCTAAAAATCGGCTGTTCTGCGCATGCGTATGGGCCGCAGTGCGCACGCGCCAAGTACTTTCACAAAAAACTGTGCAGTTTCACACCAGGTCGAGCGACTCTTTTCAGTCGCACTGCTGATCGGTGAGTGATTGACAGGAAAGGGGCGTTTCTGGGTGGTAACTGAGCGTTTTCCGGGAGTGTGCTAAAAAACGCAGGCATGCCTGGGGAAACGGGGGAGTGGCTGGCCGGACGCAGGGCGTGTTTGTGACGTCAAAACAGGAACTAAACTGCCTGCAGTGATCGCTAGCTAGGAGTAGGTTTGGAGCTGCTCAGAAACGGCATGAAATTTTTTTGGAGCAGTTCTGCTAAGCTAAGATACACTCCCAGAGGGCGGCGGCCTAGCGTTTGCACTGATGCTAAACGCAGCTAGCGAGCGATCAACTCGGAATGAGGGCCATAGACCCCTTAATTAGTACCTCAGTTAAATTTTACAATCTGTGCCCGAGAATGGATATCCTTAAAACATGGACTGTTAGTTTGCCTTGAGGACTAAGGGATGAGAAACACTGCTTTAAAGTATATGGTCATTACTTAATTCCCTACATTTTTCAGTTTATACATTTATTGTTTATTGAATATAAAGGAATACAGGCTAGAACAGAGAATAAACAATTACTGTACGGGATGCCAGTCAGGAGAACGAAAGCATGAATCAGACAGCCAGAATCCCGACACATCACGGAGGTAAGCATTGGGGTAATGGTTAGGCAGTAGGGGGAGAGCTAAGGTTAGGCTGTGGGGAGGTTAGGCTTACACTGTGTGTGGGGTAATGGGGTTATTGTTAGGCTGCAGGGGGGTTAGGGTTAGGATGTGGGAGGGGGCGATCAGGGTTAGGCTGCGCAAGGGGTGGGTTAGGGTTATTGGCAGGGAAAAAATACGATTTTAAACCTACCGGTAAATCTTTTTCTCCTAGTCCGTAGAGGATGCTGGGGACTCCGTAAGGACCATGGGGGGATAGACGGGCTCCGCAGGAGACATGGGCACTAAGAAAGAACTTTAGGTATGGGTGTGCACTGGCTCCTCCCTCTATGCCCCTCCTCCAGACCTCAGTTAGAGAAACTGTGCCCAGAGGAGACGGACAGTACGAGGAAAGGATTTTTGTTAATCTAAGGGCAAGATTCATACCAGCCCACACCATCCACACCGTATAACTTGGGTATATACGAACCAGTTAACAGTATAAAACAACACAACAGCAGTCCGAGACTGATCTTAACTGTAACATAACCCTTATGTAAGCAACAACTATATACAAGTCTTGCAGAAGTAGTCCGCACTTGGGACGGGTGCCCAGCATCCTCTACGGACTAGGAGAAATAGATTTACCGGTAGGTTTAAAATCTTATTTTCTCTTACGTCCTAGAGGATTCTGGGGACTCCGTAAGGACCATAGGGATTATACCAAAGCTCCCAAACGGACGGGAGAGTGCGGATGACTCTGCAGCACCGATTGAGCAAACATGAGGTCCTCCTCAGCCAGGGTATCAAACTTGTAGAATTTTGCAAAAGTGTTTGAACCCGACCAAGAAGCAGCTCGGCACAGCTGTAATGCCGAGACCCCTCGGGCAGCCGCCCAAGAAGAGCCCACTTTCCTGGTGGAATGGGCCTTTATTGATTTTGGTAACGGCAATCCAGCCGTAGACTGAGCATGCTGAATCGTGTTACAGATCCAGCGAGCAATAGTCTGCTTGGAAGCAGGAGCGCCAACCTTGTTGGCTGCATACAGGATAAACAGTGCTTCTGTTTTCCTGACCCTAGCCGTTCTGGCCACGTAAATTTTCAAAGCCCTAACCACATCAAGGGACTCGGAATCCTCCAAGTCTCGCGTAGCCACAGGGACCACAATAGGTTGGTTCATATGAAAAGACGAAACCACCTTAGGCAAGAATTGAGGACGGGTCCGCAATTCCGCTCTATCCATATGGAAAACTAAATAGGGTCTTTTATGAGACAAAGCCGCCAACTCCGACACTCGCCTAGCCGAAGCCAAGGCTAACAACATGACCACTTTCCAAGTGAGATATTTTAACTCCACCGTTTTAAGTGGTTCAAACCAGTGTGACTTAAGGAAACTCAACACCACGTTCAGGTCCCAAGGTGCCACTGGAGGTACAAAAGGAGGCTGAATATGCAGCACTCCCTTAACAAAAGTCTGTACTTCTGGGAGAGAAGCCAATTCCTTCTGAAAGAAAATGGATAGGGCCGAAATCTGAACCTTAATGGAGCCTAATTTTAGGTCCAAATTCACTCCAGTTTGTAGGAAGTGAAGGAAACGGCCCAGATGGAATTCTTCCGTAGGAGCATTCCTGGCCTCACACCAAGAAACATACTTCCGCCATATACGGTGATAATGTTTAGCTGTCACGTCCTTCCTAGCCTTTATCAGAGTAGGAATGACCTCATCCGGAATGCCCTTTTCCGCTAGGATCCGGCGTTCAACCGCCATGCCGTCAAACGCAGCCGCGGTAAGTCTTGGAACAGACAGGGCCCCTGTTGTAACAGGTACTGTCTTAGAGGAAGAGGCCACAGATCTTCTGTGAGCATCTCCTGCAGATCCGGATACCAGGCCCTACGTGGCCAATCTGGAGCAATGAGAATTGTCTACTCCTCTTTTTCTTATTATTCTCAACACCTTGGGGATGAGAGGAAGAGGAGGAAACACATAGACCTGGCGCAATACCTCTGTAGTTTTTTGTTGAGGCGGGACGCCATCATGTCTATCTGGGGCAGTCCCCACTGACTTGCAATCTGTGCGAAGACTTCCTGATGAAGTCCCCACTCTCCAGGATGTAGATCGTGTCTGCTGAGGAAGTCTGCTTCCCAGTTGTCCACTCCCGGAATGAACACTGCTGACAGTGCGCCTACATGATTTTCCGCCCAGCGAAGAATCCTGGCGGCTTCCGCCATTACCACTCTGCTCCTTGTGCCGCCTTGGCGGTTTACATGAGCCACTGCGGTGATGTTGTCTGACTGGATCAGAACCGGTAGGTCGCGAAGCAAAGTCTCCGCTTGACGAAGGGCGTTGTTTATGGCCCTCAGCTCCAGGACACTGATGTAAAGAAAAGTCTCTAGACTTGACCAAAGACCTTGGAAGTTTCTTCCCTGTGTGACTGCTCCCCAACCTCGGAGGCTCGCGTCCGTGGTTACCAGAAACCAGTCCTGAATGGCGAACCTGCGACCCTCTAGAAGGTGAGCACTCTGTAGCCACCACAGGAGAGACACCCTGGCCCTGGGGGACAGGGTGATCAACTGATGAATCTGTAGATGTGACCCGGACCACTTGTAAAGTAGGTCCCATTGGAAGGTCCTCGCATGGAACCTGCCGAAGGGAATGGCCTCGTAAGATGCCACCATCTTTCCCAGGACTCGAGTGCAGTGATGCACTGACACCTGTTTTGGCTTCAATAGGTCCCTGACCAGAGTCATGAGTTCCTGGGCCTTTTCTATCGGAAGATAAACCCTTTTCTGGTCCGTATCCACAATCATGCCTAAGAAGGTCAAACGAGTCGTAGGAACTACCTGTGACTTCGGGATATTGAGAATCCAGCCGTGTTGCTGTAACACCTTCAGTGAAAGTGACACGCTGTTCAACAACTGCTCCCGTGATCTCGCTTTTATGAGGAGATCGTCCAAGTACGGGATAATTGTGACACCCTGCTTGCGCAGGAGCACCATCATTTCCGCCATTACCTTGGTGAAAATCCTCGGGGCCGTGGAAAGCCCAAACGGCAACGTTTGAAATTGGTAATGACAATCCTGTACCGCAAATCTCAGGAACGCCTGATGAGGTGGATATATGGGAACATGAAGGTATGCATCCTTTATGTCCAGGGATACCATAAAATCCCCCCCTTCTAGGCTGGCGATGACCGCTCTGAGCGATTCCATCTTGAACTTGAACCTTTTCAAGTATAGGTTCAAGGATTTTAAATTTAAAATGGGTCTGACCGAACCGTCCGGTTTCGGGACTACAAATAGGGTGGAGTAATACCCCCTCCCTTGTTGAAGCAGGGGAACTTTGACCACCACCTGTTGAAGACACAATTTGTGAATTGCATTTAAAACTATCTCCCTTTCTGGGGGAGAGGCTGGTAGGGCCGATTTGAAAAACCGGCGAGGAGGCACCTCTTCGAATTCCAGCTTGTAACCCTGGGAAACAATTTCTATTGCCCAGGGATCCACCTGTGAGTGAACCCAGATGTGGCTGAAAAGTCGAAGACGTGCCCCCACTGGGGCGGACTCCCTCAGCGGAGCCCCAGCGTCATGCGGTGGATTTTGTAGAGGCCAGGGAGGACTTCTGCTCCTAGGAACTGTCACAACTGAGGGCCTGAGCTGACGGGAGGCAGCCTCAGTTGTAGGGGCTGAGGTGTAAAGGAACCTGGGAGGTTGTATCAGACCCCTAGACATGTAAGTTACATGTAGAAGAATTGCCCAAAGGCGTGACCACGACAACCAAAGTAAAAGTCAATGATGTTTATTATGACATACTCCGTAACACAGCAGCAGTAAAAGAAAACATAAAATCAGCAGAGGATAAATACAGTTCCTGGGTACTACAGGGTGGCAAGGCCACAGGGCCCTGGTAGTGTGAGATAGTTCTTATAATCTTCTAGTTGGAAAGTCCTTACCAGGCCCGACTGTAGCAATGGAAATAGCCCAGGATCGTACCAGCTGGTGTTCCAGGAAAAGCTGGGCTGCTGTGGATAAAACGGCTGCTGTGGATACTGGCTGGAACCAGACTGATGTTGGCACGGAGTGGATACTGGCTGAAACCAGTTAAATAATAAATGTAGCTTGAGAGCGATGAAATATGAAATGATATATGGAGCTTGAGAGCTGTGAAATAATAATACCGGTGATAAATGGTAATCTGTAGAAAAGGGTACCGGCACTTTAAGAAGAGCTGATCTCTGCTGGAAGCTGATTGCTGTAAGCAGGTGGATCTGTAGCTGGAAGCAGATGAATCCAAATGGATAGGAGAGTCAGGCTACACCGCAGGTGGAATGCTGGTGCAGGTCTCTTTAGTGGAGGTTTGGAGATAGGAACTGGAACCTGGAAAACAACCACAGGAGAGAGACAAACTGGAACTAGGTTTGACAACCAAAGCACTGACGCCTTCCTTGCTCAGGCACAGAATACTTATACCTGCAGCAAGGAAGGGATTGGCTAGGCAATTATGCAGATTTACAATGGTAACAACAGATTGGTGGAAATGAACAGGTGACAGAATCCAAGATGGCTGCGCCCATGCAGACACTTGGAGGGAAGTTTGGTTTGTAATCCATGTGGGAATTAAAACAGTAATGGCGGCGCCGGCCACAGGAGACAGGAGACGCCAGACTGATAAGTGCACACTTAACCACGCGGGCACAGCGGAGGCCGCGGCTGACGTAATCACCACTCTGACACTCTGCATGCAGAAACTCAGGAACAGCGGCGGAGGCCGCGTGAGACGCCATTCCGGATGTTACAGGCGTTGCGGTGACCGCGTCTCAGAGTGACAGGAGAGGAGGCAGGAATGTGGACATCAGTATGACAGATGGGATCCGGTCCTGGAACGCTGAGCCAGCCTTAGAAGGCATCTGAAGGGTAAGTAATGGCGTCCAGATACCCGGATCGTGACAGGAACTAGCTGTGGTTGGCAGCTTTTTTCGTCTGCCCTTACCTCTGGCAAGAAAGGACGATCCTCGTACACTCTTGTTTTTATTTGACCGAAAGGACTGCATTTGATAATGTGGCGCTTTCTTAGGCTGTGAGGGAATATAAGGCAAAAAATTTGATTTACCTGCCATAGCAGTGGAGACCAGGTCCGAGAGACCTTCCCCAAACAATTCCTCACCCCTGTAAGGTAAAACCTCCATATGCCTCTTTGAGTCGGCATCACCTGTCCATTGCCGGGTCCATAGGACTCGTCTATCAGAAATCGACATAGCGTTGACTCTAGAACCCAGTAGGCCAATGTCTCTTTGAGCATCCCTCATATATAAGACAGCATCTTTAATATGACCCAGGGTCAATAAAATGGTATCCTTATCCAGGGTATCCAATTCCGCCGATAAGGTATCTGTCCACGCTGCTACAGTGCTACAAACCCAAGCCGACGCTATCGCCGGTCTGAGTAAGGTGCCAGAGTGTATGTAAATGGACTTTAAGGTAGCATCCTGCTTGCGATCAGCAGGATCCCTGAGGGTAGCCGTATCTTGGGATGGCAGTGCTACCTTTTTGGATAAGCGTGTCAACGCTTTGTCTACCCTTGGGGAGGATTCCCACCGTATCCTGTCCTTAGTCGGGAAAGGATACGCCATAAGAATCCTTTTGGGAATCTGCAGTTTTTTGTCTGGAGATTCCCAAGCCTTTTCAAATAACTCGTTCAGCTCATGAGAAGGGGTAAAGGTTACCTCAGGTTTCTTTTCCTTATACATGTGTACCCTCGTGTCAGGGACAGGGGGATCCTCTGTGATATGCAAAACATCCTTTATTGCAATAATCATATATTGAACACTTTTAGCCAATTTTGGCTGTAACTTTGCATCATCGTAGTCGACACTGGAGTCAGAATCCGTGTCGGTATTAGTGTCTACTATTTGGGATAGTGGGCGCTTTTGAGACCCCGAGGGTCCCTGCGACATAGGGGCAGGCAGGGCCTGACTCTCTGCATAATTCCTGGACTCAGCTTTGTCCAACCTTTTGTGCAATAAATTCACATTAGCACTTAAAACATTCCACATATCCACCCAGTCAGGTGTCGGTGTTGCCGACGGAGACACCACATTCATTTGCTCCACCTCCTTGCTAGGAAAGCCTTCTACCTCAGACATGCCGACACACGCATACCGACACACCACACATTCAGGGAAACCTCTTATCTGAAGACAGTTCCCCCACAAGGCCCTTTGGAGAGACAGAGAGAGAGTATGCCAGCACACACCCAGCGCCAATGACCCAGGAAAAAACACAATATGTTTACCCAGATAGCGCTGTTTTATCTATTTTGCGCCAAATGATGTGGGCCCCCCCCCCCCTTCTTAAAAACCCTCTTTCACCGTGGTAAGCAGGAGAGAGTCCGGGGAGCTTCCTCTCAGCAGTGTGCTGTGGAGAAAATGGCGCTGGTGAGTGCTGAGGAACAAGCTCCGCCCCCTCAGCGGCGGGCTTCGGTCCCGCTGAAAATTTTCAAAAACTGGCGGGGGTCTCATATATACAGTGCAGAGCCTGTATAATACTCTTATAGCCATATTTGGAGGTCCTTATTGCTGCCCAGGATGCCCCCCCTGCACCCTGCACCCTTACAGTGACTGCCGTGTTTGTGCTGTGTGGGAGCAATGGCGCACAGCGTTACCGCTGTGCGTTACCTCTCTGAAGATCTGAAGTCTTCTGCCGTCTCTGAAGTCTTCTTTCTTCACATACTCACCCGGCTTTTATCTTCCGGCTCTGCGAGGAGGACGGCAGCGCGGTTCTGGGACGAACGGCGAGGGTGAGACCTGCGTTCCATTCCCTCTGGAGCTAATGGTGTCCAGTAGCCTAAGAAACAGAGCCTAACATTAAAGTAGGTCTGTTTCTCTCCCCTCAGTCCCACGATGCAGGGAGTCTGTTGCCAGCAGGTTCCCTGAAAATAAAAAACCTAACAAAATACTTTCTTTTCAGGAAAACTCAGGAGAGCTCCCTGTAATGCACCCAGTCTCCTCTGGGCACCGTAATAAACTGAGGTCTGGAGGAGGGGCATAGAGGGAGGAGCCAGTGCACACCCATACCTAAAGTTCTTTCTTACTGCCCATGTCTCCTGCGGAGCCCGTCTATCCCCATGGTCCCTACGGAGTCCCCAGCATCCTCTAGAACGTAAGAGAAAATAATTAAAGGGATACAATATCTCAAGATTCTAGCTGTCAGTATCCCTATCGTACAAGTGTCTGAAAATCTATTAATATTGACAATTATTCATCTGCTCTTATAATGGCAATTAACTTTGGCTGGGTAACGAGAAGGGCAAAGAACAAGCCGAAAGCAGACACAGACTCAGGACAGGCAACAAAAGGCTTCCAGCAGCTACTGGGACCCAAGGGAGCCGGGTTTGTTTGACTTTTTTTTAAATAATTTTTATTTTTTTTACTTTTTATATACTAAGGCGGACAATTTATATTAAGAAACTTGGTGACTGGAATCTGACGCTGTCGATAAGGGTAAATACTCAGCATTGCTTTATCTTGTACACTCTTATTTGGAATTGCAGCAAGGTCCCTAGCCCCCCGGCTACGCCACAATCCCTTCTAAGATAATCTGCTCAGCGTGTCATCATTAGCGCTAATTGCAGTGGAACAGCAGCCTAGGTGGGGAACCCCTGCGGTTCCTTGTCTTTCCCTCACAGGCCCTGACACCTATTAGCAGCAATGATGAAACACGTGGCAAATGCCATGATTCTTTAATGGAGAAGGGTATACTGTTTTGCGGGAATAGCGCCTGGAAGTGGAATTAATATAGCAGTGGAGAGAGAGGGAGGGCCCCAAATGCTGCAGGGGGGCCCTTATTGTCAATCAGAAACACCTGAAAGTCCTGAGTGAGAGGGGAAGGGGACAGCGGTTCCTGTCTGTCAATCACTCTGCGTCCTAAGCCACGCTACGACCGACGTCGCAAGAATATTTCAGCACGTGCACAGTGGAAAGAACACAGGCCATTCGAGAAAAAATAGTAGTTGCGGACACCTATAAGTCCGTCCATGAGGCTGTAAAAGATTTAATTTGACTCCCTTACAATTTTTAGTGGCCCACTCATCACGTGCTCGCTTGTCCTCCTTGATTACAGCAGGCCCATAGAGTTTGGATGGCTCGAGAACATTTTTTAGGGAAACTGATTTAGACTCCCGCTCCCCGATCTGCCATAATTTAGCTTTCTCAGAGATATTTGTGCTTGAGGGTAGTTCTCTGTGGTTGTCCTCTGGTGTGGCCTCTGTTGGTCAATTGTCTCAAGATGGAGATCTCCATACATTGGCTTTTCTTTCCTCTACATGTGGTCTTCCAGCGCATCTGTTTTATTGATACCTGCAGCTCTCTGTGCACAGTGGAGGGTACAACTCCTGTTCTATTTGAATCTCCAGTTCGTCGCTTAATGTGTACACTACCTGGCCACCACTCCGTTTCGTTGGCCTACTCATCTTTCCTGTCTTCTTCTGGAAAAGGGAATCTGTGCGGCCTTAGGTCTCACTGGGTTGTAGATCTGGGTGGTCTCATCGATGAAGAGAGGGATTTTATATTGGGTTCTCCTTGGGGTGCCACTGCATACGCCAGGTTTCAGCAGACCCAGCTATATATTTTACATAGGGTCTATTGGACTCATCTAAACTTTGGTGGGTCTTCTTCTGACTTATGTCCTAAATGTTCTGCTCCCTCCGTTGACTTTCCACCCGGGCCCCAGGTCTCTGATATGCTGAGATTCCACCATCAGCTGAGGCCTTACTATATATAATTTCAGTCAAATGTTTGATCCTGTGACATATCTACTTGTCCGTTTCCTGTATATACTTTTGTGTATGTACTCTTACTCTGCCATGATGCTGATGCATGCTCTTATGCTCACGTTTGTCTCTTATCGCTTTCTGTTAGTGTGGCTGTGTTCTGTGTTTGTCTTTTCTTTGAACTTGTTTGAAACTTTGCAAAATCAGTAAAAATACTTGATTAAAACAAATGAGTGACTAGACTTGGGTTCGTGGGCCCAGATACAGTGGGTAGAGGCTTAAGCTGGTAGTGACAGATATATTAGATAGGGACGGAGGCTGGTAGTGACAGATATATTAGATAGGGACGGAGGCTGGTAGTGAAAGATATATTAGATAGTGACGGAGGCTGGTAGTGACAGATATATTAGATCGGGACGGAGGCTGGTAGTGACAGATATATTAGATAGGGACGGAGGCTGGGAATGACAGATATATTAGATCGGGACGGAGGCTGGTAGTGACAGATATATTAGATAGGGACGGAGGCTAGGAATGACAGATATATTAGATAGGGACGGAGGCTGGTAGTGACAGATATATTAGATAGTGACGGAGGCTGGTAGTGACAGATATATTAGATCGGGACGGAGGCTGGTAGTGACAGATATATTAGATAGGGACGGAGGCTGGGAATGACAGATATATTAGATCGGGACGGAGGCTGGTAGTGACAGATATATTAGATAGGGACGGAGGCTGGTAGTGACAGATATATTAGATAGGGACGGAGGCTGGGAATGACAGATATATTAGATCGGGACGGAGGCTGGTAGTGACAGATATATTAGATAGTGACGGAGGCTGGTAGTGACAGATATATTAGATAGGGACGGAGGCTAGGAATGACAGATATATTAGATAGGGACGGAGGCTGGGAATGACAGATATATTAGATAGGGACGGAGGCTGGTAGTGAAAGATATATTAGATAGGGACGGGGAATGGTAGTGACAGATATATGAGATAGGGACGGAGGCTGGTAGTGACAGATATATTAGATAGGGACGGAGGCTGGGAATGACAGATATATTAGATAGGGACGGATGCTGGTAGTGACAGATATATTAGATAGTGACGGAGGCTGGTAGTGACAGATATATTAGATCGGGACGGAGGCTGGTAGTGACAGATATATTAGATAGGGACGGAGGCTGGGAATGACAGATATATTAGATCGGGACGGAGGCTGGTAGTGACAGATATATTAGATAGGGACGGAGGCTGGTAGTGACAGATATATTAGATAGGGACGGAGGCTGGGAATGACAGATATATTAGATAGGGACGGAGGCTGGTAGTGAAAGATATATTAGATAGGGACGGAGGCTGGTAGTGACAGATATATTAGATAGGGATGGAGGCTGGTAGTGACAGATATATTAGATAGGGACGGAGGCTGGTAGTGACAGATATATTAGATAGGGACGGAGGCTAGGAATGACAGATATATTAGATAGGGACGGAGGCTGGGAATGACAGATATATTAGATAGGGACGGAGGCTGGTAGTGAAAGATATATTAGATAGGGACGGGGGCTGGTAGTGACAGATATATGAGATAGGGACGGAGGCTGGTAGTGACAGATATATTAGATAGGGACGGAGGCTGGGAATGACAGATATATTAGATAGGGACAGAGGCTGGTAGTGAAAGATATATTAGATAGGGACGGGGGCTGGTAGTGACAGATATATTAGATCGGGACGGAGGCTGGTAGTGACAGATATATTAGATAGGGACGGAGGCTGGTAGTGACAGATATATTAGATAGGGACGGAGGCTGGGAATGACAGATATATTAGATAGGGACGGAGGCTGGTAGTGAAAGATATATTAGATAGGGACGGGGGTTGGTAGTGACAGATATATGAGATAGGGACGGAGGCTGGTAGTGACAGATATATTAGATCGGGACGGAGGCTGGGAATGACAGATATATTAGATAGGGACGGATGCTGGTAGTGACAGATATATTAGATAGTGACGGAGGCTGGTAGTGACAGATATATTAGATCGGGACGGAGGCTGGTAGTGACAGATATATTAGATTGGGACGGAGGCTGGTAGTGACAGATAATAAGATTTTAAACCTACCGGTAAATCTTTTTCTCCTAGTCTGTAAAGGATGCTGGGGACTCCGTAAGGACCATGGGGTATAGACGGCTCCGCAGGAGACATGGGCACTGTAAAGCTTTAGAATGGGTGTGCACTGGCTCCTCCCTCTATGCCCCTCCTCCAGACCTCAGTTAGGACTGTGCCCAGAGGAGACTGACAGTACGAGGAAAAGGATTTTGCTATCTAAGGGCTAGATACATACCAGCCCACACCATACACACCGTACAACGTGGTATACAATCACCAGTTAACAGTATGAACAAAACAGCATCAGCCAGAGGCCGATCTCAACTGTAACTTAACCCTTAAGTATGCAATAACTATATACAAGTCTTGCAGAATGTTTCCGCACTGGGACGGGCGCCCAGCATCCTCTACAGACTAGGAGAAAAAGATTTACCGGTAGGTTTAAAATCTTATTTTCTCTTACGTCCTAGAGGATGCTGGGGACTCCGTAAGGACCATGGGGTTTATACCAAAGCTCCAGAATGGGCGGGAGAGTGCGGATGACTCTGCAGCACCGACTGAGCAAACACGAGGTCCTCATCAGCCAGGGTATCAACCTGTAGCACTTAGCAAAAGTGTTTGACCCCAACCAAGTAGCTGCTCGGCAAAGTTGTAATGCCGAGACGCCTCGGGCATCCGCCCAAGAAAAGCCCACCTTCCTAGTGGAATGGGCCTTTACTGAATTTGGTACCGGCAATGTGTTACAGATCCAGCGAGTAATAGTCTGCTTAGATGCATGAGTGCCAACCTTGTTGGCTGTATACAGGACAAACAGTGCATCTGTTTTCCTAATCGTAGCCGTTCTAGCTAATTAAATCTTTAAGGCCCTGACTACCTCAAGGGACTTGGAATTCTCCAAGGATCCCATAGCCACAGGCACCACAATAGGTTGGTTCATATGAAATGACGAAACCACTTTAGGCCGAAATTGAGGACGAGTCCTCAACTCTGCTCGATCCGCATGGAAAATCAGATAGGAGCTCTTGAAAGACAAGGCCGCCAACTCGGACACCCGCCTCGCAGATGCCAAGGCCAATAACATGACCACTTTCCAAGTGAGAAACTTCAATTCAACTGTTTGAAGCGGTTCAAACCAGTGTGACTTAAGGAATCTTAACACCACGTTAAGGTCGCATGGTGCCACTGGGGGCACAAAAAGAGGTTGGATGTGTAACGCTCTTTTTACCAAAGTCTGGACTTCTGTGAGAGAAGCCAATTCCTTCTGAAAGAATATGGATAAGG
Organism: Pseudophryne corroboree; assembly: GCF_028390025.1. NCBI lineage: Eukaryota > Metazoa > Chordata > Amphibia > Anura > Myobatrachidae > Pseudophryne > Pseudophryne corroboree. The sequence goes on along the minus strand of NC_086447.1, from coordinate 55,808,230 downwards.
CAAAAAATAAGAATTTACTCACCGGTAATTCTATTTCTCGTAGTCCGTAGTGGATGCTGGGACTCCGTAAGGACCATGGGGAATAGCGGCTCCGCAGGAGACTGGGCACAACTAAAAGAAAGCTTTAGACTACTGGTGTGCACTGGCTCCTCCCACTATGACCCTCCTCCAGACTTCAGTTAGGATACTGTGCCCGGAAGAGCTGACACAATAAGGAAGGATTTGAATCCCGGGTAAGACTCATACCAGCCACACCAATCACACCGTATAACTCGTGATACAATACCCAGTTAACAGTATGATAATAACTGAGCCTCTCAACAGATGGCTCAACAATAACCCTTTAGTTAAACAATAACTATATACAAGTATTGCAGACAATCCGCACTTGGGATGGGCGCCCAGCATCCACTACAGACTACGAGAAATAGAATTACCGGTGAGTAAATTCTTATTTTCTCTGACGTCCTAAGTGGATGCTGGGACTCCGTAAGGACCATGGGGATTATACCAAAGCTCCCAAACGGGCGGGAGAGTGCGGATGACTCTGCAGCACCGAATGGGCAAACTCTAGGTCCTCCTCAGCCAGGGTGTCAAACTTATAGAATTTAGCAAACGTGTTTGACCCCGACCAAGTAGCTGCTCGGCAAAGTTGAAGAGCCGAGACCCCTCGGGCAGCCGCCCAAGAAGAGCCCACCTTCCTCGTGGAATGGGCTTTCACTGATTTAGGATGCGGCAGTCCAGCCGCAGAATGTGCAAGCTGAATCGTACTACAGATCCAGCGAGCAATAGTCTGCTTTGAAGCAGGTGCACCCAACTTGTTGAGCGCATACAGGATAAATAGCGAGTCAGTCTTTCTGACTCCAGCTGTCCTGGAAACATAAATTTTCAGGGCCCTGACTACATCCAACGACTTGGAAGCCTCCAAGTCTTTAGTAGCCGGAGGCACCACGATAGGTTGGTTCAGATGAAAAGCTGATACCACCTTAGGGAGAAATTGGGGACGAGTCCTCAATTCTGCCCTATCCATATGGAAAATCAGATAACGGCTTTTACATGACAAAGCCGCCAATTCTGATACACGCCTGGCCGAAGCCAAGGCCAACAACATGACCACTTTCCACGTGAGATATTTCAATTCCACGGTTTTAAGTGGCTCAAACCAATGTGACTTTAGGAAATCCAACACCACGTTGAGATCCCAAGGTGCCACTGGAGGCACAAAAGGGGGCTGAATATGCAGCACTCCCTTAACAAAAGTTTGAACTTCAGGTAGTGAAGCCAGTTCTCTCTGGAAGAAAATCGATAGGGCCGAAATCTGGACCTTAATGGAACCCAATTTTAGGCCCATAGTCACCCCTGACTGTAGGAAGTGCAGGAAACGGTCCAGCTGAAATTCTTCCGTTGGGGCCTTCCTGGCCTCACACCACGCAACATATTTTCGCCATATGCGGTGATAATGGTTTGCGGTTACTTCTTTCCTAGCTTTAATCAGCGTAGGAATGACTTCCTCCGGAATGCCCTTTTCCTTCAGGACCCAGTGTTCAACCGCCATGCCGTCAAACGCAGCCGCGGTAAGTCTTGGAACAGACAGGGCCCCTGCTGCAGCAGGTCCTGTCTGAGCGGCAGAGGCCATGGGTCCTCTGAGATCATTTCCTGAAGTTCCGGGTACCAAGCTCTTCTTGGCCAATCCGGAACAATGAGTATAGTTCTTACTCCTCTTCTCCTTATTATCCTCAGTACCTTTGGTATGAGAGGAAGAGGAGGGAATACATAAACCGACCGGTACACCCACGGTGTCACTAGAGCGTCCACAGCTATCGCCTGCGGGTATCTTGACCTGGCGCAATATTTTTCTAGCTTTTTGTTTAGGCGGGACGCCATCATGTCCACCTGTGGCCTTTCCCAGCGGTTTACAATCAGTTGGAAGACTTCTGGATGAAGTCCCCACTCTCCCGGGTGGAGGTCGTGCCTGCTGAGGAAGTCTGCTTCCCAGTTGTCCACTCCCGGAATGAACACTGCTGCCAGTGCTAACACGTGATTTTCCGCCCATCGGAGAATCCTTGTGGATTCTGCCATCGCCATCCTGCTTCTCGTGCCGCCCTGTCGGTTTACATGGGCGACCGCCGTGATGTTGTCTGACTGGATCAGTACCGGCTGGTTTTGAAGCAAGGGTTTTGCCTGACTTAGGGCATTGTAAATGGCCCTCAGTTCCAGAATATTTATGTGCAGGGAAGTCTCCTGACTTGACCATAGTCCTTGGAAGTTTCTTCCCTGTGTGACTGCCCCCCAGCCTCGAAGGCTGGCATCCGTGGTCACCAGGACCCAGTCCTGTATGCCGAATCTGCGGCCCTCTTGAAGATGAGCACTCTGCAGCCACCACAGCAGAGACACCCTGGTCCTTGGAGACACGGTTATCAGCCGATGCATCTGAAGATGCGATCCGGACCACTTGTCCAACAGGTCCCACTGAAAGGTTCTTGCATGGAACCTGCCGAATGGAATTGCTTCGTAGGAAGCTACCATCTTTCCCAGGATCCGCGTGCAGTGATGCACCGACACCTGTTTTGGTTTTAGGAGGCCTCTGACTAGAGATGACAGCTCCTTGGCCTTCTCCTCCGGGAGAAACACTTTTTTCTGTTCTGTGTCCAGAACCATCCCCAGGAACAGTAGACGTGTCGTAGGGACCAGCTGTGACTTTGGAATATTTAGAATCCAGCCGTGCTGTTGTAGCACCTCCCGAGATAGTGCTACCCCGACCAACAACTGCTCCCTGAACCTCGCCTTTATCAGGAGATCGTCCAAGTACGGGATAATTAAAACTCCCTTCTTTCGAAGGAGGATCATCATTTCGGCCATTACCTTGGTAAAGACCCTCGGAGCCGTGGATAGACCGAACGGCAACGTCTGGAATTGGTAATGACAATCCTGTACCACAAATCTGAGGTACTCCTGGTGAGGATGGTAAATGGGGACATGCAGGTAAGCATCCTTGATGTCCAGTGATACCATGTAATCCCCCTCGTCCAGGCTTGCAATAACCGCCCTGAGCGATTCCATCTTGAACTTGAATTTTTTTATATATGTGTTCAAGGATTTCAAATTTAAAATGGGTCTCACCGAACCGTCCGGTTTCGGTACCACAAACATTGTGGAATAGTAACCCCGTCCTTGTTGAAGTAGGGGCACCTTTACTATCACCTGTTGTGAATACAGCTTGTGAATTGCCTGTAACACTGCCTCCCTGCCTGAGGGAGTTGTTGGTAAGGCAGATTTGAGGAAACGGCGGGGGGGAGACGTCTCGAATTCCAGCTTGTACCCCTGAGATACTTGAAAGATCCAGGGATCCACCCGTGAGCGAGCCCACTGATCGCTGAAATTTTTGAGACGGGCCCCCACCGTACCTGGCTCCGCCTGTGGAGCCCCAGCATCATGCTGTGGACTTAGAGGAAGCGGGGGAGGACTTTTGCTCCTGGGAACTGGCTGTATGCTGCAGCTTTTTCCCTCTACCTCTGCCTCTGGGCAGAAAGGACGCGCCCCTAACCCGCTTGCCCTTATTGGGCCGAAAGGACTGTACCTGATAATACGGTGCTTTCTTTGGCTGTGAGGGAACATGGGGTAAAAATGTAGACTTCCCAGCTGTTGCTGTGGAAACGAGGTCAGAGAGACCATCCCCGAACAACTCCTCACCCTTATAAGGCAAAACTTCCATGTGCCTTTTAGAATCTGCATCACCTGTCCACTGCCGAGTCCATAACCCTCTCCTGGCAGAAATGGACATTGCACTTATTTTAGATGCCAGCCGGCAAATATCCCTCTGTGCATCCCTCATGTATAAGAGTGCGTCTTTAATATGCTCTACGGTTAGCAATATAGTGTCCCTGTCTAGGGTATCAATATTTTCCGACAGCGAATCTGACCACGCAGCTGCAGCACTGCACATCCATGCTGAAGCAATAGCTGGTCTCAGTATAACACCTGTGTGTGTATATATAGACTTCAGGATAGCCTCCTGCTTTCTATCAGCAGATTCCTTCAGGGCGGCCGTATCCGGAGACAGTAGTGCCACCTTCTTTGACAAGCGTGTGAGCGCTTTATCCACCCTAGGGGATGTTTCCCAACGTGACCTATCCTCTGGCGGGAAAGGGTACGCCATTAGTAACCTCTTAGAAATTACCAGTTTCTTATCAGGGGAAGCCCACGCTTCTTCACACTTCATTTAATTCCTCAGATGGAGGAAAAACCACTGGTAGTTTTTTCTCTCCAAACATAATACCCTTTTTTGTGGTACCCGGGGTAACATCAGAAATGTGTAACACATTTTTCATTGCCTCAATCATGTAACGTGTGGCCCTATTGGAAGTTACATTAGTCTCATCGTCGTCGACACTGGAGTCAGTATCCGTGTCGACATCTGTGTCTGCCATCTGAGGTAGCGGGCGTTTTAGAGCCCCTGATGGCTTTTGAGACGCCTGGGCAGGCACAGGCTGAGAAGCCGGCTGTCCCACATTTGGTATGTCGTCAAACCTTTTATGCAAGGAGTCGACACTGTCGCATAATTCCTTCCACAGCACCATCCACTCAGGTGTCGACCCCGCAGGGGGTGACATCACATTTATCGGCATCTGTTCCGCCTCCACATAAGCCTCCTCATCAAACATGTCGACACAGCCGTACCGACACACCGCATACACACAGGGAATGCTCTGACAGAGGACAGGACCCCACAAAGCCCTTTGGGGAGACAGAGAGAGAGTATGCCAGCACACACCAGAGCGCTATATAACACAGGGATCCCACTATAAATGAGTGTTTTTCCCTTATAGCTGCTTATATTATATATACTGCGCCTAAATTTAGAGCCCCCCCTCTCTTTTTTACCCTTCTGTAGCTTGTACACTGCAGGGGAGAGCCAGGGAGCGTCCTTCCAGCGGAGCTGTGAGGGAAAAATGGCGCCAGTGTGCTGAGGGAGGTGGCCCCACCCCTTTTCCGGCGGACTTCCCCCGCTTTTTCTGGAATTCTGGCAGGGGTATTTTTACACCTATATAGCCTTCCTGACTATGTATGGTGTAGATTTGCCAGCCAAGGTGTCTTATATTGCCCTCAGGGCTCCCCCCCCCCCCCAGCGCCCTGCACCCATCAGTGACCGGAGTGTGAGGTGTGCATGAGGAGCAATGGCGCACAGCTGCAATGCTGTGCCCTACCTTGTTGAAGACAGAAGTCTTCTGCCGCCGATTTTCAGGTACACTTCTTGCTTCTGGCTCTGTAAGGGGGCCGGCGGCGCGGCTCCGGGACCGAACAGCGAGGTCGGGTCCTGTGGTCGATCCCTCTGGAGCTAATGGTGTCCAGTAGCCTAAGAAGCCCAAGCTACCACCAGTTAGGTAGGTTCGCTTCTTCTCCCCTTAGTCCCTCGCTGCAGTGAGTCTGTTGCCAGCAGATCTCACTGTAAAATAAAAAACCTAAAATATACTTTCTTTCTAGGAGCTCAGGAGAGCCCCTAGTGTGCATCCAGCTCAGCCGGGCACAAGATTCTAACTGAAGTCTGGAGGAGGGTCATAGTGGGAGGAGCCAGTGCACACCAGTAGTCTAAAGCTTTCTTTTAGTTGTGCCCAGTCTCCTGCGGAGCCGCTATTCCCCATGGTCCTTACGGAGTCCCAGCATCCACTTAGGACGTCAGAGAAATCTGCCCCTTAATTGAGCCTAACTTTAGGCCCATATCCACTCCTGTCTGTAGAAAATGGAGCAAACGTCCTAGTTGGAAATCCTCAGTAGGAACATTCTTGGCTTCACACCAAGACACATATTTTCTCCAGATACGGTGATAGTGTTTCACCGTAACATCTTTCCTAGCTTTAATAAGAGTAGGAATGACCTCCTCTGGAATACCCTTTTTAGCTAGGATTTGGTGTTCAACCGCCATGCCGTCAAACGTAACCGCGGTAAGTTTTGGAACACGTACGGCCCCTGTAGTAGCAGGTTCTCCCTGTGAGGAAGGGGCCACGGATCTTCTGAGAGCAGTCCCTGAAGATCTGCATACCCGGCCTTTCGAGGCCAATCTGGAACAATGAGTATCGTCTGCACTCTTGTTCGTCTTATGATTCTCAATATTTTTGAGATGAGAGGAAGTGGAGGGATCACATAGACCGACTGAACACCCACGGTGTCACCAGGGCGTCCACCGCCGCTGCCTGAGGGTCCCTCGACCTGGGACCATAGGTCCGAATCTTCCTGTTGAGGCGTGATGCTCTCATGACTATATGAGGAGGTCCTCAACGACTTGTCACCACTGTAAAGACTTCCTGATGAAGTCCCCACTCTCCTAGATGGAGATTGTGTCCTCTGTAATGAAGGCCTTACATGATTTTTCGCCCAGCGAAGAATCCTGGTGGCTTCTGCCATTTCTACTCTGCTTTTTGTCCCGCCCTGGCGGTTCACCTGCGTCACTGCCGTGACGTTGTCTGACTGGATCAGAACAGGTAGGTTGTGAAGAAAATTCTCCGCTAGTTTGAGGCTGTTGCAAATGGCCCTCAATTTCAGCACACTGATGTGTAGGTAAGCCTCTTGGCCTGACCATATTTTCTGAACATTGTTTCCCTGTGTGACTGATCCCCATCCTCGGAGGCTCGCATCCGTGGTCACAAGAACCCAATCTTGAATACCAAACCTGCGACCCTCTAGAAGGTGCGCACTCTGGAGCCACCACAGGAGAGAGAGAGACCCTGGCCCGGGGCACAGGGCTCCGATGCATGTGCAGGTGGGACCCTGACCACTTGTCAAGAAGGTCCCACTAATAAGTCCGTGTGGAATGGCCTCGTTGGCCGCCACCATCTTTCCTAAAACATGAGTGCATTGATGAACTGACACTCATTTTGTCTCTGACCATGTTCTGGAGTACTTGGGCTTTTTCCTCTGGGAGAAAGACCTTTTGTTTTTTTGTGTCCAGACTAATGTCCAAAAACGGCAGTCGAGTTTGGAACCAACTGTGACGTTGGTAGATTTATTATCCTGCCGTGTTGTTGTAGTATTCTCAGGGAGAGAGATACGCTTTGTAACAATTTTTCCCTTGAACTCGCCTTTACCAGGAGATTGTCCAAGTATGGAATAAATGTGACGTCTTGCTTTCGCAGGAGCCCCATCATGTCCGCCATTAACTTGACGGACGTGGGAATAACAATCCTGTACAGCGAATCTACGCCTGATAAGGAGGCTAAATGGGGACATGAAGATATGCATCCTTCATGTCTAGTGACACCATAAAAAACCTCCCCTTCCTGGCTGGAGATCACTGCCCGGAGAGATTCCATCTCGAATTTTAACCTTTTCAGACATAGGTTCAGGGATTTTAGATTCAGAATGGGCCTGACCGAGCCATCTGGTTTCGGGACCACAAAAAAGGCTTGAATAAAACCCCTTCCCCTGTAGAAGGAGAACCTTGATAATCACTTACTAATGATACAGTTTCTGTATGGCAGCTGTCACTGTTTCTCTCTCTGAGGAGGAAACTGGCAGGACCGATTTGAAAAATCGGTGAGGAGGCACATCTTCGAATTCTAATTTGCATCCCTGGGATACAATTTTTACCGCCCAAGGATCCAAGTCCGACTGAACCCAGACTTGTCTGAAGAGTCGAAGACGTGCCCCCACCGGCGCCGGCTCCCTCAGTGGAGACCCCGCGTCATGTAGTGGATTTTGTGGAGGACGGGGTGGACTTTTGTCCCTGGGAAATAGCCGTAGCTGGTGTTCTTTTCCCTCTACCTCCACCTCTGGCGAGAAAGGAAGAGCCCCCACCCTTTCTGAACTTATGCGACCGAAGGGACTGCATCTGATAATGCCGTGTTTTCTTTTCCTGTGGGGGAACATAAGGCAAAAGTGTAGATTTATCCGCGGACGCTGTGTAACCAGATCCGCGAGGCCCTCCCCAAATAAAATTTCACTTTTGTAAGGTAAAGTCTTTCTTTTTTTTTTCTTTTTTTTTTAAAGACAGTATACCTGTCCCTTGGCGGGTCCACAGGGACCGTCTAACAGAAAACTCCATGACATTGGCTCTTGAACCCAACAGCCCAATATCACTCGCAGCTTCTCTCATATATTATGCTGCGTCTTTAATGTGACCCAAGGTCACCAAAAAGGTATCTTTATCTAGGGTGCCAATGTCAGATGACAAGTTATCTGCCCACGCTGCAACTGCGCTACCTACCCATGCCGACGCTACTGCCGGCCTTAGTAGGGCACCCGTATGTATAATTTGATTTTAAGGTATTTTCCTGTCTGCGATCAGCAGGACTCTTAAGGGCTGCCGTATCAGGGGAAGGTAGCGCCACCCTTTTTTCGACAAGCGCATAAATGCCTTGTCCACCGTGGGTGAGGATTCCCACCGTAACCTGTCCTGGGAGTGGAAAGGTTACGCCATAATATTTTCTTGAGAATCTGCAGTTTCTTATCTGGAGTTTCCCAAGTTTTATTTTATTTATTTTTTTAAACAGGGCGATCAGCTCGTGAGATGGGGGAAAAGTTACCTCAGGATTCTTTCCCTTAAACATGCCGACCCTTGTGTCAGAGACAGAGAGGTCCTCAGTGATATGCAAAACATCTTTAATTGTTACAATCATATATTGAATACACTTGGCCACCCTTGGGTGCCCCTTAGCATCATCACCGTCGACACAGGAGTCAGAATCCGTGTCGGTATCGGTGTCTACTACCTGTGAAAGGGGACGTTTCTGCGACCCCGAAGGGCCCTGTGACACAGTAAAAGCTATGGATTGACTCCCTGCTTTAATCCTTGGACTCAGTTTGTCCAAACTTTGTAATAAAGTCACATTAGCATTTAAAACATTCCACATATTCATCCAATCAGGTGTCGGCGGCGCCAACGGAGACACCACAATCATCCGCTCTGCCTTCTCCTTAGATGAGCCTTCCACCTCAGACATGTCGACACAGACGTACTGACATCCCCACACACACAGGGATACCTAATATTATGGGGACTGACCCACCATAAGGTCCTTAGGAGAGACAGAGAAAGAGAGAGTATGCCAGCACACACCCAGTGCCACTGTATACTGAGAGAAAAAAACCCAGTCTGTCAGCGCTTTTTATTACAATTGTAAAACACCACATATTTTGCGCCAAATAAATGTGCCCCCCCCCCCCCCCTCATTTTGTCCCTCTGTATTAACTAACAGCAGGGGAGAGTCTGGGGCCGCTTCTCTGTATGCTGAGGAGAAAAAATGGCGCTGGTTAGTGCTGGAGGAAACAAGCTCTGCCCCCCGACGGCGGACTTCGTTCCCGCTCTAAATCTTTATACTGGCAGGGGATTCGGAAATATATATACTTTATAGTGTATATATGTACTTAGCCAGTGTTATGTGAGGTATATTAATGCTGCCCAGGGTGCCCCCCCTGCGCCCTGCACCCTTACTGTGGTGCCTGTGTGTGTGAGCTGGGAGCAATGGCGCGCAGCGTTACCACTGCGCGTCACCTCATGAAGATCTGAAGTCTTCTGCCGCCTTTGAAGTCTTCTTTCTTCTTATACTCACCCGGCTTCTATCTTCCGGCTCTGTGAGGAGGACGGCGGCGCGGCTCTGGGACGAACCCCAGGGTGAGACCTGTGTTCCAACTCCCTCTGGAGCTAATGGTGTCTAGTAGCCTAAGAAGCAGAGCCCTTGAACTTTTAAGAAGTAGGTCTGCTTCTCTCCCCTCAGTCCCACGAAGCAGGGAGCCTGTTGCCAGCAGTGCTCCCTGAAAATAATAACCTAACAAAAACTTTTTCAGAGAAACTCAGGAGAACTCCCCTGCAGTGCATCCAGTCTCCACTGGGCACAGGAACTAACTGAGGTCTGGAGGAGGGGCATAGAGGGAGGAGCCAGTGCACACCCATTCTAAAGCTTTACAGTGCCCATGTCTCCTGCGGAGCCGTCTATACCCCATGGTCCTTACGGAGTCCCCAGCATCCTCTAGGACGTAAGAGAAATATTAGATAGGGACGGAGGCTGGTAGTGACAGATATATGAGATAGGGACGGAGGCTGGTAGTGACAGATATATTAGATAGGGACGGAGGCTGGGTATGACAGATATATTAGATAGTGACGGAGGCTGGGTATGACAGATATATTAGATAGGGACGGAGGCTGGTAGTGACAGATATATTAGATAGGGACGGAGGCTGGGTATGACAGATATATTAGATAGTGACGGAGGCTGGGTATGACAGATATATTAGATAGGGACGGAGGCTGGGAGTGACAGATATATTAGATAGGGACGGAGGCTGGGAATGACAGATATATTAGATAGGGATGGAGGCTGGGAGTGACAGATATATTAGATAGGGATGGAGGCTGGGAGTGACAGATATATTAGATAGGGATGGAGGCTGGGAGTGACAGATATATTAGATAGGGATGGAGGCTGGGTATGACAGATATATTAGATAGTGACGGAGGCTGGGTATGACAGATATATTAGATAGTGACGGAGGCTGGGTATGACAGATATATTAGATAGGGACGGAGGCTGGTAGTGACAGATATATTAGATAGGGAAGGAGGCTGGTAGTGACAGATATATTAGATAGTGATGGAGGCTGGGAGTGACAGATATATTAGATAGTGACGGAGGCTGGGTATGACAGATATATTAGATAGTGACGGAGGCTGGGTATGACAGATATATTAGATAGTGACGGAGGCTGGGTATGACAGATATATTAGATAGTGATGGAGGCTGGGAGTGACAGATATATTAGATAGTGACGGAGGCTGGGTAGTGACAAATATATTAGATAGTGACGGAGGCTGAGATTGACAGATATATTAGATAGTGATGGAGGCTGGGTATGACAGATATATTAGATAGGGATGGAGGCTGGTAGTGACAGATATATTAGATAGTGACGGAGGCTGGGTATGACAGATAATAAGAATTTACTTACCGATAATTCTATTTCTCGGAGTCCGTAGTGGATGCTGGGGTTCCTGAAAGGACCATGGGGAATAGCGGCTCCGCAGGAGACAGGGCACAAAAGTAAAGCTTTTACAGGTCAGGTGGTGTGTACTGGCTCCTCCCCCTATGACCCTCCTCCAGACTCCAGTTAGGTACTGTGCCCGGACGAGCGTACACAATAAGGGAGGATTTTGAATCCCGGGTAAGACTCATACCAGCCACACCAATCACACCGTACAACTTGTGATCTAAACCCAGTTAACAGTATGATAACAGAGGAGCCTCTGAAAGATGGCTTCCTAAACAATAACCCGAATTAGTTAACAATAACTATGTACAAGTATTGCAGATAATCCGCACTTGGGATGGGCGCCCAGCATCCACTACGGACTCCGAGAAATAGAATTATCGGTAAGTAAATTCTTATTTTCTCTATCGTCCTAAGTGGATGCTGGGGTTCCTGAAAGGACCATGGGGATTATACCAAAGCTCCCAAACGGGCGGGAGAGTGCGGATGACTCTGCAGCACCGAATGAGAGAACTCCAGGTCCTCCTTTGCCAGGGTATCAAATTTGTAAAAATTTACAAACGTGTTCTCCCCTGACCACGTAGCTGCTCGGCAGAGTTGTAATGCCGAGACCCCTCGGGCAGCCGCCCAAGATGAGCCCACCTTCCTTGCGGAATGGGCCTTAACAGATTTAGGCTGTGGCAGGCCTGCCACAGAATGTACAAGTTGAATTTTGTTACAAATCCAACGAGCAATCGACTGCTTAGAAGCAGGTGCACCCAACTTGTTGGGTGCATACAGTATAAACAGCGAGTCAGATTTTCTGACTCCAGCCGTCCTTTAAATGTATATTTTTAAGGCTCTGACAACGTCCAACAACTTGGAGTCCTTCAAGTCGTCTGTAGCCGCAGGCACTACAATAGGCTGGTTCAGGTGAAACGCTGATACCACCTTAGGGAGAAAATGCGGACGCGTCCGCAGCTCTGCCCTATGTCGAATGGAAAATTAAATAAGGGCTTTTATAAGACAAAGCCGCCAGTTCAGATACTCTCCCGGCCGAAGCCAGGGCCAGTAACATAGTCACTTTCCATGTGAGATATTTCAAATCCACATTCTTTAGTGGTTCAAACCAATTGGATTTGAGGAAATCTAAAACTACATTTAGATCCCACGGTGCCACCTTAGGCACCACAGGAGGCTGTATATGCAGTACTCCTTTGATAAAAATCTGGACCTCAGGGACTGAGGCCAATTCTTTTTGGAAGAATATTGATAGGGCCGAAATTTGAACCTTAATAGATCCCAATTTGAGACCCATAGACAATCCTGATTGCAGGAAATGTAGGAAAACGACCCAGTTGAAATTCCTCCATCGGAGCACTCCGCTGCTCGCACCACGCAACATATTTTCGCCAAATACGGCGATAATGCTTCGCGGTGACTTCCTTCCTTGCCTTTATCAAGGTAGGAATGACTTCTTCTGGAATGCCTTTTCCTTTTAGGATCTGGCATTCAAACGCCATGCCGTCAAACGCAGCCGCGGTAAGTCTTGAAAAAGACAAGGACCCTGCTGAAGCAGGTCCCTTCTCAGAAGTAGAGGCCACGGATCGTCCGTGACCATCTCTTGAAGTTCCGGGTACCAAGTCCTTCTTGGCCAATCCGGAGCCACTAGTCTTACTCCTCTTTGCCGTATAATCCTCAAAACCTTTGGTATGAGAGGCAGAGGAGGAAACACCTATACCGACTGGTACACCCAATGTGTTACCAGCGCGTCCACAGCTATTGCCTGCGGATCTCTTGACCTGGCGCAATACCTGTCCAGTGTCTTGTTGAGGCGAGACGCCATCATGTCCACCATTGGTTTTACCCAACGGTTTAATAGCATGTGGAAAACTTCTGGATGAAGTCCCCACTCTCCCGGGTGAAGGTCGTGTCTGCTGAGGAAGTCTGCTTCCCAGTTGTCCACGCCCGGGATGAATACTGCTGACAGTGCTATCACGTGATTCTCCGCCCAGCGAAGGATCCTGGCAGCTTCTGCCATTGCCCTCCTGCTTCTTGTGCCGCCCTGTCTGTTTACATGGGCGACTGCCGTGATGTTGTCCGACTGGATCAACACCGGTCTTCCTTGAAGCAGAGGTTTCGCCTGGCTTAGAGCATTGTAGATTGCTCTTAGTTCCAGAATGCTTATGTGAAGAGACGTTTTCAGGCTCGACCACACTCCCTGGAAATTTCTTCCCTGTGTGACTGCTCCCCAGCCTCTCAGGCTGGCATCCGTGGTCACCAGGATCCAATCCTGCATGCCGAATCTGCGGCCCTCCAATAGATGAGCCTCCTGCAACCACCACAGAAGGGATACCCTTGTCCTCGGCGACAGGGTTATCCGCAGGTGCATCTGAAGATGCGACCCTGACCATTTGTCCAACAGATCCCTTTGCATGGAATCTGCCGAAAGGGATTGCTTCGTAAGAAGCTACCATTTTTTCCCAGGACTCTTGTGCATTGATGTACAGACACCTTTCCTGGTTTTAGGAGGTTCCTGACCAGGTCAGATAACTCCTTGGCTTTTTCTTCGGGAAGAAAAACCTTTTTCTGAACTGTGTCCAGAATCATCCCCAGGAACAGCAGACGAGTTGTCGGCATTAATTGGGATTTTGGAATATTCAGAATCCATCCGTGCTGCTTTAGCACCTCTTGAGATAGTGCTAAACCCATCTCTAGCTGTTCTCTGGACCTTGCCCTTATTAGGAGATCGTCCAAGTATGGGATAATTAATACGCCTTTTCTTCGAAGAAGAAATATTATCTCGGCCATTACCTTTGTAAAGACCCGAGATGCCGTGGACAAACCAAACGGCAGCGTCTGAAACTGATAGTGACAGTTTTGTACAACGAACCTGAGGTACCCCTGGTGTGAGGGGTAATTGGAACGTGGAGATACGCATCCTTGATGTCCAAGGATACCATAAAGTCCCCTTCTTCCAGGTTCGCTATCACTGCTCTGAGTGACTCCATCTTGAACTTGAACTTCTTTATGTACAGGTTCAAGGACTTCAGATTTAGAATAGGCCTTACCGAGCCATCCGGCTTCGGTACCACAAAAAGAGTGGAATAATACCCCTTCCCTTGTTGTAGAAGAGGTACCTTGACTATCACCTGCTGAGAATACAGCTTGTGAATGGCTTCCAAAACCGTCTCCCTTTCTGAGGGGGACGTTGGTAAAGCAGACTTCAGGAAACGGCGAGGTGGCTCTGTCTCTAATTTCAACCTGTACCCCTGAGATATTATCTGCAGGATCCAGGGATTTACCTGCGAGTGAGCCCACTGCGCGCTGTAATTCTTGAGACGACCGCCTACCGCCCCCGAGTCCGCTTGCGAAGCCCCAGCGTCATGCTGAGGCTTTTGTAGAAGCCGGGGAGGGCTTCTGTTCCTGGGAAGGAGCTGCCTGTTGCTGTCTCTTCCCTCGTCCTCTGCCTCGTGGCAGATATGAATAGCCCTTTGCTCTCTTATTTTTAAAGGAACGAAAGGGCTGCGGTTGAAAGGTCGGTGCCTTTTTCTGTTGGGGAGTGACTTGAGGTAGAAAGGTGGATTTCCCGGCCGTAGCCGTGGCCACCAAATCCGATAGACCGACCCCAAATAACTCCTCTACGCATCGCCTGTCCACTGTCGTGTCCATAAAGCTCTTCTGGCCGAAATGGACATAGCACTTACCCGTGATGCCAGTGTGCAGATATCTCTCTGTGCATCACGCATATAAAGAAATGCATCCTTTATTTGTTCTAACGACAGTAAAATATTGTCCCTGTCCAGGGTATCAATATTTTCGATCAGGGACTCTGACCAAACTACCCCAGCACTGCACATCCAGGCAGTCGCAATATCTGGTCGTAGTATAACACCTGCATGTGTGTATATACCTTTTTGGATATTTTCCATCCTCCTATCTGATGGATCTTTAAGTGCGGCCGTCTCAGGAGAGGGTAACGCCACTTGTTTTGATAAGCGTGTTAGCGCTTTGTCCACCCTAGGAGGTGTTTCCCAGCGCTCCCTAACCTCTGGCGGGAAAGGGTATAAAGCCAATAACTTCTTTGAAATTAGCAGTTTTTTTATCGGGGCACCCCACGCTTCATCACACACGTCATTTAATTCTTCTGATTCGGTAAAAACTACTGGTAGTTTTTTCACACCCCACATAATACCCTGTTTAGTGGTACCTGTAGTATCAGCTAAATGTAACATCTCCTTTATTGCCAAAATCATATAACGTGTGGCCCTACTGGAAAATACGGTTAATTCGTCACCTTCACCACCGGAATCAGTGCCTGTGTCTGGGTCTGTGTCGACCGACTGAGGCAAGGGGCGTTTTACAGCCCCTGACGGTATTTGAGGCGCCTGGACAGGCACTAATTGAGTGTCCGGCCGCCTCATGTCGGCAAACGACTGCTTAAGCGAGTTGACGCTATCCCGTAATTCCACAAATAAAGGCATCCATTCTGGTGTCGACCCCCTAGGAGGTGACATCCTCATATTTGGCAATTGCTCCGCCTCCACACCAATAACGTCCTCATACATGTCGACACACACGTACCGACACACAGCAGACACACAGGGAATGCTCTATACGAAGACAGGACCCACTAGCCCTTTGGGGAGACAGAGGGAGAGTCTGCCAGCACACACCAAAAAGCGCTATATATGACAGGGATAGCCTTATGATTAAGTGCTCCCTTATAGCTGCTTTTATATTAATATATTGCCATTTATTTTGCCCCCCCTCTCTGTTATACCCTGTTTCTGTAGTGCAGTGCAGGGGAGAGACCTGGGAGCCTTCCTGACCAGCGGAGCTGTGACAGAAAATGGCGCCGTGTGCTGAGGAGATAGGCCCCGCCCCTTTTTCGGCGGGCTCGTCTCCCGCTATTTAGTACATTTAGGCAGGGGTAAATATCTCCATATAGCCTCTGGGGCTATATGTGAGGTATTTTTAGCCTTTTTAAAGGTTTTCATTTGCCTCCCAGGGCGCCCCCCCCCAGCGCCCTGCACCCTCAGTGACTGCCGTGTGAAGTGTGCTGAGAGGAAAATGGCGCACAGCTGCAGTGCTGTGCGCTACCTTAAGAAGACTGCAGGAGTCTTCAGCCGCCGATTCTGGACCTCTTCTTGCTTCAGCATCTGTGAGGGGGCCGGCGGCGTGGCTCCGGTGACCATCCAGGCTGTACCTGTGATCGTCCCTCTGGAGCTTCATGTCCAGTAGCCAAGAAGCCAATCCATCCTGCACGCAGGTGAGTTAACTTCTTCTCCCCTCTGTCCCTCGTTGCAGTGATCCTGTTGCCAGCAGGAATCACTGTAAAATAAAAAACCTAAGCTAAACTCTCTAAGCAGCTCTTTATGAGAGCCACCTAGAATTGCACCCTTCTCGGCCGGGCACAAAAATCTAACTGGAGTCTGGAGGAGGGTCATAGGGGGAGGAGCCAGTACACACCACCTGACCTGTAAAAGCTTTACTTTTGTGCCCTGTCTCCTGCGGAGCCGCTATTCCCCATGGTTCTTTCAGGAACCCCAGCATCCACTTAGGACGATAGAGAAATATTAGATAGTGATGGAGGCTGGGTATGACAGATATATTAGATAGTGACGGAGGCTGGGTATGACAGATATATTAGATAGGGACGGAGGCTGGTAGTGACAGATATATTAGATAGTGATGGAGGCTGGGTAGTGACAGATATATTAGATAGTGATGGAGGCTGGCTATGACAGATATATTAGATAGGGACGGAGGCTGGTAGTGACAGATATATTAGATAGGGAAGGAGGCTGGTAGTGACAGATATATTAGATAGTGATGGAGGCTGGGAGTGACAGATATATTAGATAGTGACGGAGGCTGGTAGCGACAGATATATTAGATAGTGACGGAGGCTGGGTATGACAGATATATTAGATAGGGAAGGAGGCTGGGTATGACAGATATATTAGATAGTGATGGAGGCTGGGAGTGACAGATATATTAGATAGTGACGGAGGCTGGGAGTGACAGATATATTAGATAGTGATGGAGGCTGGGTATGACAGATATATTAGATAGTGACGGAGGCTGGGTAGTGACAGATATATTAGATAGTGACGGAGGCTGGTAGTGACAGATATATTAGATAGTGACGGAGGCTGGGTATGACAGATATATTAGATAGTGACGGAGGCTGGGTATGACAGATATATTAGATAGTGACGGAGGCTGGGTAGTGACAGATATATTAGATAGTGACGGAGGCTGGGTATGACAGATATATTAGATAGTGACGGAGGCTGGGTATGACAGATATATTAGATAGTGACGGAGGCTGGGTATGACAGATATATTAGATAGTGACGGAGGCTGGGTATGACAGATATATTAGATAGTGACGGAGGCTGGGTATGACAGATATATTAGATAGTGACGGAGGCTGGTAGTGACAGATATATTAGATAGGGACGGAGGCTGGGAGTGACAGATATATTAGATAGTGACGGAGGCTGGGTATGACAGATGTATTAGATAGTGACGGGGGTTGGTAGTGACAGATATATTAGATAGTGACGGAGGCTGGTAGCGACAGATATATTAGATAGTGACGGAGGCTGGGTATGACAGATATATTAGATAGTGACGGAGGCTGGGTATGACAGATATATTAGATAGTGATGGAGGCTGGGTATGACAGATATATTAGATAGTGACGGAGGCTGGGTAGTGACAGATATATTAGATAGTGACGGAGGCTGGTAGTGACAGATATATTAGATAGTGACGGAGGCTGGGTAGTGACAGATATATTAAATAGTGACGGAGGCTGGGTATGACAGATATATTAGATAGTGACGGAGGCTGGGTATGACAGATATATTAGATAGTGATGGAAGCTGGGTATGACAGATATATTAGATAGTGACGGAGGCTGGGAGTGACAGATATATTAGATAGTGACAGAGGCTGGGAGTGACAGATATATTAGATAGTGACGGAGGCTGGGTATGACAGATATATTAGATAGGGACGGAGGCTGGTAGTGACAGATATATTAGATAGTGACGGAGGCTGGTAGCGACAGATATATTAGATAGTGACGGAGGCTGGGTATGACAGATATATTAGATAGTGACGGAGGCTGGGTATGACAGATATATTAGATAGTGATGGAGGCTGGGTATGACAGATATATTAGATAGTGACGGAGGCTGGGTAGTGACAGATATATTAGATAGTGACGGAGGCTGGTAGTGACAGATATATTAGATAGTGACGGAGGCTGGGTAGTGACAGATATATTAGATAGTGACGGAGGCTGGGTATGACAGATATATTAGATAGTGATGGAGGCTGGGTATGACAGATATATTAGATAGTGATGGAGGCTGGCTATGACAGATATATTAGATAGGGACGGAGGCTGGTAGTGACAGATATATTAGATAGGGAAGGAGGCTGGTAGTGACAGATATATTAGATAGTGATGGAGGCTGGGAGTGACAGATATATTAGATAGTGACGGAGGCTGGTAGCGACAGATATATTAGATAGTGACGGAGGCTGGGTATGACAGATATATTAGATAGGGAAGGAGGCTGGGTATGACAGATATATTAGATAGTGATGGAGGCTGGGAGTGACAGATATATTAGATAGTGACGGAGGCTGGGAGTGACAGATATATTAGATAGTGATGGAGGCTGGGTATGACAGATATATTAGATAGTGACGGAGGCTGGGTAGTGACAGATATATTAGATAGTGACGGAGGCTGGTAGTGACAGATATATTAGATAGTGACGGAGGCTGGGTATGACAGATATATTAGATAGTGACGGAGGCTGGGTATGACAGATATATTAGATAGTGACGGAGGCTGGGTAGTGACAGATATATTAGATAGTGACGGAGGCTGGGTATGACAGATATATTAGATAGTGACGGAGGCTGGGTATGACAGATATATTAGATAGTGACGGAGGCTGGGTATGACAGATATATTAGATAGTGACGGAGGCTGGGTATGACAGATATATTAGATAGTGACGGAGGCTGGGTATGACAGATATATTAGATAGTGACGGAGGCTGGTAGTGACAGATATATTAGATAGGGACGGAGGCTGGGAGTGACAGCTATATTAGATAGTGACGGAGGCTGGGTATGACAGATATATTAGATAGTGACGGGGGTTGGTAGTGACAGATATATTAGATAGTGACGGAGGCTGGTAGCGACAGATATATTAGATAGTGACGGAGGCTGGGTATGACAGATATATTAGATAGTGACGGAGGCTGGGTATGACAGATATATTAGATAGTGATGGAGGCTGGGTATGACAGATATATTAGATAGTGACGGAGGCTGGGTAGTGACAGATATATTAGATAGTGACGGAGGCTGGTAGTGACAGATATATTAGATAGTGACGGAGGCTGGGTAGTGACAGATATATTAGATAGTGACGGAGGCTGGGTATGACAGATATATTAGATAGTGACGGAGGCTGGGTATGACAGATATATTAGATAGTGATGGAAGCTGGGTATGACAGATATATTAGATAGTGACGGAGGCTGGGAGTGACAGATATATTAGATAGTGACAGAGGCTGGGAGTGACAGATATATTAGATAGTGACGGAGGCTGGGTATGACAGATATATTAGATAGGGACGGAGGCTGGTAGTGACAGATATATTAGATAGTGACGGAGGCTGGTAGCGACAGATATATTAGATAGTGACGGAGGCTGGGTATGACAGATATATTAGATAGTGACGGAGGCTGGGTATGACAGATATATTAGATAGTGATGGAGGCTGGGTATGACAGATATATTAGATAGTGACGGAGGCTGGGTAGTGACAGATATATTAGATAGTGACGGAGGCTGGTAGTGACAGATATATTAGATAGTGACGGAGGCTGGGTAGTGACAGATATATTAGATAGTGACGGAGGCTGGGTATGACAGATATATTAGATAGTGATGGAGGCTGGGTATGACAGATATATTAGATAGTGACGGAGGCTGGGTAGTGACAGATAATAAGAATTTACTTACCGATAATTCTATTTCTCGGAGTCCGTAGTGGATGCTGGGGTTCCTGAAAGGACCATGGGGAATAGCGGCTCCGCAGGAGACAGGGCACAAAAGTAAAGCTTTTACAGGTCAGGTGGTGTGTACTGGCTCCTCCCCCCATGACCCTCCTCCAGACTCCAGTTAGGTACTGTGCCCGGACGAGCGTACACAATAAGGGAGGATTTTGAATCCCGGGTAAGACTCATACCAGCCACACCAATCACACCGTACAACTTGTGATCTAAACCCAGTTAACAGTATGATAACAGAGGAGCCTCTGAAAGATGGCTTCCTAAACAATAACCCGAATTAGTTAACAATAACTATGTACAAGTATTGCAGATAATCCGCACTTGGGATGGGCGCCCAGCATCCACTACGGACTCCGAGAAATAGAATTATCGGTAAGTAAATTCTTATTTTCTCTATCGTCCTAAGTGGATGCTGGGGTTCCTGAAAGGACCATGGGGATTATACCAAAGCTCCCAAACGGGCGGGAGAGTGCGGATGACTCTGCAGCACCGAATGAGAGAACTCCAGGTCCTCCTTTGCCAGGGTATCAAATTTGTAAAAATTTACAAACGTGTTCTCCCCTGACCACGTAGCTGCTCGGCAGAGTTGTAATGCCGAGACCCCTCGGGCAGCCGCCCAAGATGAGCCCACCTTCCTTGCGGAATGGGCCTTAACAGATTTAGGCTGTGGCAGGCCTGCCACAGAATGTACAAGTTGAATTTTGTTACAAATCCAACGAGCAATCGACTGCTTAGAAGCAGGTGCACCCAACTTGTTGGGTGCATACAGTATAAACAGCGAGTCAGATTTTCTGACTCCAGCCGTCCTTTAAATGTATATTTTTAAGGCTCTGACAACGTCCAACAACTTGGAGTCCTTCAAGTCGTCTGTAGCCGCAGGCACTACAATAGGCTGGTTCAGGTGAAACGCTGATACCACCTTAGGGAGAAAATGCGGACGCGTCCGCAGCTCTGCCCTATGTCGAATGGAAAATTAAATAAGGGCTTTTATAAGACAAAGCCGCCAGTTCAGATACTCTCCCGGCCGAAGCCAGGGCCAGTAACATAGTCACTTTCCATGTGAGATATTTCAAATCCACATTCTTTAGTGGTTCAAACCAACTGGATTTGAGGAAATCTAAAACTACATTTAGATCCCACGGTGCCACCTTAGGCACCACAGGAGGCTGTATATGCAGTACTCCTTTGATAAAAATCTGGACCTCAGGGACTGAGGCCAATTCTTTTTGGAAGAATATTGATAGGGCCGAAATTTGAAACCTTAATAGATCCCAATTTGAGACCCATAGACAATCCTGATTGCAGGAAATGTAGGAAAACGACCCAGTTGAAATTCCTCCATCGGAGCACTCCGCTGCTCGCACCACGCAACATATTTTCGCCAAATACGGCGATAATGCTTCGCGGTGACTTCCTTCCTTGCCTTTATCAAGGTAGGAATGACTTCTTCTGGAATGCCTTTTCCTTTTAGGATCTGGCATTCAAACGCCATGCCGTCAAACGCAGCCGCGGTAAGTCTTGAAAAAGACAAGGACCCTGCTGAAGCAGGTCCCTTCTCAGAAGTAGAGGCCACGGATCGTCCGTGACCATCTCTTGAAGCTCCGGGTACCAAGTCCTTCTTGGCCAATCCGGAGCCACTAGTCTTACTCCTCTTTGCCGTATAATCCTCAATACCTTTGGTATGAGAGGCAGAGGAGGAAACACATATACCGACTGGTACACCCAATGTGTTACCAGCGCGTCCACAGCTATTGCCTGCGGATCTCTTGACCTGGCGCAATACCTGTCCAGTGTTTTGTTGAGGCGAGACGCCATCATGTCCACCATTGGTTTTACCCAACGGTTTAATAGCATGTGGAAAACTTCTGGATGAAGTCCCCACTCTCCCGGGTGAAGGTCGTGTCTGCTGAGGAAGTCTGCTTCCCAGTTGTCCACGCCCGGGATGAATACTGCTGACAGTGCTATCACGTGATTCTCCGCCCAGCGAAGGATCCTGGCAGCTTCTGCCATTGCCCTCCTGCTTCTTGTGCCGCCCTGTCTGTTTACATGGGCGACTGCCGTGATGTTGTCCGACTGGATCAACACCGGTCTTCCTTGAAGCAGAGGTTTCGCCTGGCTTAGAGCATTGTAGATTGCTCTTAGTTCCAGAATGCTTATGTGAAGAGACTTTTTCAGGCTCGACCACACTCCCTGGAAATTTCTTCCCTGTGTGACTGCTCCCCAGCCTCTCAGGCTGGCATCCGTGGTCACCAGGATCCAATCCTGCATGCCGAATCTGCGGCCCTCCAATAGATGAGCCTCCTGCAACCACCACAGAAGGGATACCCTTGTCCTCGGCGACAGGGTTATCCGCAGGTGCATCTGAAGATGCGACCCTGACCATTTGTCCAACAGATCCCTTTGCATGGAATCTGCCGAAAGGGATTGCTTCGTAAGAAGCTACCATTTTTTCCCAGGACTCTTGTGCATTGATGTACAGACACCTTTCCTGGTTTTAGGAGGTTCCTGACCAGGTCAGATAACTCCTTGGCTTTTTCTTCGGGAAGAAAAACCTTTTTCTGAACTGTGTCCAGAATCATCCCCAGGAACAGCAGACGAGTTGTCGGCATTAATTGGGATTTTGGAATCTTCAGAATCCCTCCGTGCTGCTTTAGCACCTCTTGAGATAGTGCTAAACCCATCTCTAGCTGTTCTCTGGACCTTGCCCTTATTAGGAGATCGTCCAAGTATGGGATAATTAATACGCCTTTTCTTCGAAGAAGAAATATTATCTCGGCCATTACCTTTGTAAAGACCCGAGATGCCTTGGACAAACCAAACGGCAGCGTCTGAAACTGATAGTGACAGTTTTGTACAACGAACCTGAGGTACCCCTGGTGTGAGGGGTAATTGGAACGTGGAGATACGCATCCTTGATGTCCAAGGATACCATAAAGTCCCCTTCTTCCAGGTTCGCTATCACTGCTCTGAGTGACTCCATCTTGAACTTGAACTTCTTTATGTACAGGTTCAAGGACTTCAGATTTAGAATAGGCCTTACCGAGCCATCCGGCTTCGGTACCACAAAAAGAGTGGAATAATACCCCTTCCCTTGTTGTAGAAGAGGTACCTTGACTATCACCTGCTGAGAATACAGCTTGTGAATGGCTTCCAAAACCGTCTCCCTTTCTGAGGGGGACGTTGGTAAAGCAGACTTCAGGAAACGGCGAGGTGGCTCTGTCTCTAATTTCAACCTGTACCCCTGAGATATTATCTGCAGGATCCAGGGATTTACCTGCGAGTGAGCCCACTGCGCGCTGTAATTCTTGAGACGACCGCCTACCGCCCCCGAGTCCGCTTGCGAAGCCCCAGCGTCATGCTGAGGCTTTTGTAGAAGCCGGGGAGGGCTTCTGTTCCTGGGAAGGAGCTGCCTGTTGCTGTCTCTTCCCTCGTCCTCTGCCTCGTGGCAGATATGAATAGCCCTTTGCTCTCTTATTTTTAAAGGAACGAAAGGGCTGCGGTTGAAAGGTCGGTGCCCTTTTTCTGTTGGGGAGTGACTTGAGGTAGAAAGGTGGATTTCCCGGCCGTAGCCGTGGCCACCAAATCCGATAGACCGACCCCAAATAACTCCTCTACGCATCGCCTGTCCACTGTCGTGTCCATAAAGCTCTTCTGGCCGAAATGGACATAGCACTTACCCGTGATGCCAGTGTGCAGATATCTCTCTGTGCATCACGCATATAAAGAAATGCATCCTTTATTTGTTCTAACGACAGTAAAATATTGTCCCTGTCCAGGGTATCAATATTTTCGATCAGGGACTCTGACCAAACTACCCCAGCACTGCACATCCAGGCAGTCGCAATAGCTGGTCGTAGTATAACACCTGCATGTGTGTATATACCTTTTTGGATATTTTCCATCCTCCTATCTGATGGATCTTTAAGTGCGGCCGTCTCAGGAGAGGGTAACGCCACTTGTTTTGATAAGCGTGTTAGCGCTTTGTCCACCCTAGGAGGTGTTTCCCAGCGCTCCCTAACCTCTGGCGGGAAAGGGTATAAAGCCAATAACTTCTTTGAAATTAGCAGTTTTTTATCTGGGCACCCCACGCTTCATCACACACGTCATTTAATTCTTCTGATTCGGTAAAAACTACTGGTAGTTTTTTCACACCCCACATAATACCCTGTTTAGTGGTACCTGTAGTATCAGCTAAATGTAACATCTCCTTTATTGCCAAAATCATATAACGTGTGGCCCTACTGGACAATACGGTTGATTCGTCACCTTCACCACCGGAATCAGTGCCTGTGTCTGGGTCTGTGTCGACCGACTGAGGCAAGGGGCGTTTTACAGCCCCTGACGGTATTTGAGGCGCCTGGACAGGCACTAATTGAGTGTCCGGCCGCCTCATGTCGGCAAACGACTGCTTAAGCGAGTTGACGCTATCCCGTAATTCCACAAATAAAGGCATCCATTCTGGTGTCGACCCCCTAGGAGGTGACATCCTCATATTTGGCAATTGCTCCGCCTCCACACCAATAACGTCCTCATACATGTCGACACACACGTACCGACACACAGCAGACACACAGGGAATGCTCTATACGAAGACAGGACCCACTAGCCCTTTGGGGAGACAGAGGGAGAGTCTGCCAGCACACACCAAAAAGCGCTATATATGACAGGGATAGCCTTATGATTAAGTGCTCCCTTATAGCTGCTTTTATATTAATATATTGCCATTTATTTTGCCCCCCCTCTCTGTTATACCCTGTTTCTGTAGTGCAGTGCAGGGGAGAGACCTGGGAGCCTTCCTGACCAGCGGAGCTGTGACAGAAAATGGCGCCGTGTGCTGAGGAGATAGGCCCCGCCCCTTTTTCGGCGGGCTCGTCTCCCGCTATTTAGTACATTTAGGCAGGGGTAAATATCTCCATATAGCCTCTGGGGCTATATGTGAGGTATTTTTAGCCTTTTTAAAGGTTTTCATTTGCCTCCCAGGGCGCCCCCCCCCAGCGCCCTGCACCCTCAGTGACTGCCGTGTGAAGTGTGCTGAGAGGAAAATGGCGCACAGCTGCAGTGCTGTGCGCTACCTTAAGAAGACTGCAGGAGTCTTCAGCCGCCGATTCTGGACCTCTTCTTGCTTCAGCATCTGTGAGGGGGCCGGCGGCGTGGCTCCGGTGACCATCCAGGCTGTACCTGTGATCGTCCCTCTGGAGCTTCATGTCCAGTAGCCAAGAAGCCAATCCATCCTGCACGCAGGTGAGTTCACTTCTTCTCCCCTCTGTCCCTCGTTGCAGTGATCCTGTTGCCAGCAGGAATCACTGTAAAATAAAAAACCTAAGCTAAACTCTCTAAGCAGCTCTTTATGAGAGCCACCTAGAATTGCACCCTTCTCGGCCGGGCACAAAAATCTAACTGGAGTCTGGAGGAGGGTCATGGGGGGAGGAGCCAGTACACACCACCTGACCTGTAAAAGCTTTACTTTTGTGCCCTGTCTCCTGCGGAGCCGCTATTCCCCATGGTCCTTTCAGGAACCCCAGCATCCACTTAGGACGATAGAGAAATATTAGATAGTGACGGAGGCTGGAAGTGACAGATATATTAGATAGTGACGGAGGCTGGGAGTGACAGATATATTAGATAGTGACGGAGGCTGGGTATGACAGATATATTAGATAGTGATGGAGGCTGGGTATGACAGATATATTAGATAGTGACGGAGGCTGGGTATGACAGATATATTAGATAGTGACGGAGGCTGGGTAGTGACAGATATATTAGATAGTGACGGAGGCTGTAGAGAAGCAGGTAGAGATGCTGAGACTGTGACTGGACAGAGAGAATGTAGATGTATTGGATAGAATGGAATGATTACAGGGATGAAAGGTGAAAGTGGTCAGGAAGGATGAGTGACAGAGTCCTCCCTGGTATATGAATGTACATTTGCACACTATGCTGCAGCAGAACACAGCCAGGTAACAGGAATACATCCGGAGCATCCCAGCGGCACAGCTGTTACCAGCGAGGAACTGGAAGAGGCAGTAATTGGGTCAGCAATACATTACTGTTGAAGTCAGAGCCAGCGAGGGAGAGATGTAACGGGTGACGTAGGAAGCCAGATCCCGCAGTACGACCCCTCCCGGACTGGTGCCAGAGCCGTCTCTGCTGCTTACACATGAATCTCTGCTACTTCTACATTCACACAGTGACATTGGGGGACATTTACTAAGCAGTGATAAGAGTGGAGAAGTGAGCCAGTGGAGAAGTTGCCCATGACAACCAATCAGCACTGAAGTAACATCTATAATTTACATACTATAACATTATACAGAGCTGCTGATTGGTTGATGGGGCAACTTCTCTAGTGGCTCACTTCTCCGCTCTTATCACTTCTTAGTACATGTCCCCCATTATTACATAACACTGCTGTATCTCCTTGTGGTCTTATGTTAGACAAATAGAACCCAATAAAAGATCTATAACCTGCTTATTTGTGCAGAGAAAAGAGCAACGCATTTGCTATCCCTATACATCTGTACGTCTACCATGAGAACCCATTTCCCCAAGCCAACCCCCACAAAGGGGTGGAACCCTGACCCCAATTATTTATCACCCAAGTCAGGGATGAGGGTGGCTGTCGCACGTTGGGGGGAGTGATCAGATCATAGAGGGTGCAGAAACGCCCCCAGTGGCATGACCACACCCCAGACAACACAACAGATACTGCGGCAGAACAAGTATTGCCGTGACTTGATAAATCGGCTGCGGGGTTTGCCGCATTTTTTCTGCCCTTTAACAAATTCGGCTCCTGTGTGTAGAAACCGATAGGTGTGTACCGTGCACAGACTCCACGTCGTTTAGATGAGGAGGAAATAGGATTTGATATAACAATAGGAGTATTTGCATCTGTTCATAGGCCAGCTGTCTCCGCAGATCTACAAATTACCATAGCACGTGGTTTCATTTAAAGCACGCAGCTACAGACACCCCACACACACTAATATACTGATACAGGGGACACTTCAGTATAGGATCCAAATGCCGTATATATTGAGATCAATAACCCAACTCAAATCAGGAGGAAAAGAAGGATGGACATCGTGGGGGAGGTTTATCAAACCTTGGAGAGCGACACAGGTTCTAGCACAGCCGTGAAAATGACAGTTAGGAACTGATTGGTTGCCATGGCCAACTTCTCCACTTTATCCGTCTCCAAGATTTGATAAATCTCCCCCCTATGTATTTAAAACTTCTAAAAAAAAATGATGCAGTTATTCACACAGCTCCGTTCCAGCAGATACTCTTTGTACAGGAACCTGCCCACCCCCATCTTTCTAACACCGCTGCCTGTACTTGGAGGTTACCTTCTATCAAATGTCAAACAATTTCCAGCCAGCCAAACCAGGCAGCAATATAAAGCCACAGGCAGGAGCACTGCCAAGAGCGCATAATATAAATCACACACAGGGGTACATTTACTAAGATGGGAGTTCTATTTAAGATGGGATGTTGCCCATAGCAACCAATCAGATTTTACTTCTCATTTATCTAGCACCTTCTAGAAGATAATACCTGGAATCTGATTGGTTGCTATGCAACATCCCATCTTAAATAGAACTCCCATCTTAGTAAATTTACCTCACTGATTCCCCCCACAGGAGCCACGGTTGCTAGGGTAACCTGAAATGCCACGTAACCACCAGCCACGGGAGTACCTGCACCAGCAAGTCATCTTCTGGCTCTGCGCGCAGTCTTCGCACACGTAGGAGAGGGTACTTCCAACGACCCGCTGTACTTTCACTGAATACCCGCAGAGCATCTGTACGGTGCACCAGGCAGGAGGGCGAGGAAAGAGCAAGAATGAAGGTCAGCTTCTGCTGCTGTGTGCTCTCGCTGTGAACAGATGTCTGCCCGGGAACTATGATTCCAGCACTAATCCCGAATCTCAGGGCATTACTGGTACAAATAGAGGACGCAGCTGACAGCAGCGATATTCCGGGGGAAATGTTTGCAATTGTTATAAGCGGAGAGCACTAAAACTATGGACGCAGGATTACCACGGCATGGGATAATGCTTGCTATATGGCCTGCCTAGGGGACGCATGCAACCTAAAGATGACCACAATCCGCGCTGCGATCATAACACGGCCGGGAACGGCGGTTGTATGGTGGCTGCAGGGGGGTGGAAATAGGTGGGGGTTTTTTTGCTTAAACAGGAGATAAACTAAACAATAGGGAACTATATGAACGCTGCGTAAACGGTGCCAGCTAATAGGCGTGAATGCAATTAATGATTCCTATTCAAATACAGCTCGTAACATGGCAGTTAGGAGCTGATTGGCTGGTACTTTATCTCTCTCCACTTTATCTCTCTATACAGTGTCGAAGTCAAAAATATTACATAGAGAGAACATCCAAACTCCACACTGATGAGTCGCTATGCTTGCGAATACGCACAGCGTGCACAGCAATATATGGTAACATACGCATTTACACAGACATGCCACAAAGATATATTCAACACATATTTCATACAACACATGAATTAAGCATGTCAAGCACCAGACATCATAAGGTTTTAAATTATATAATGGAGTATAATGTCATGTATGTGTATTGTTTGAGCAGAGCAAGATAAACATGTCATGCATGGTGTCAAACTGATCAGGAGAATGTGTGTGTCAATTTGATGCCTGTGGTTAAGTTGTAGCTCATTGCAACAATTAGTTATGATTGAATGTATGAATATGAAGCCACAATTCAACTGAGAACAAAAGAAAGCATGCTTGCAGAAAGGAACCAGTGGCTATCTCCTGTAATTACACCATCAAGGCTGGACGTTGCTTGCATATCAACTGACCAATGACTCATCATGAATGAAAAAGTTCCCTCCCCTGGACCAATAACAGAAGACCTATACTCCCCCAATATACACAGTGTATTTGTTGATCCCAGACAAGGCTTCCTGTTTTTCCCTGGGTGCTGAGCGAGGTGGTGTTTTGGTGATACTCTGCTGCTGTTAGCTGGTGTTGAGGCAGAGCTAAAGA
Organism: Pseudophryne corroboree; assembly: GCF_028390025.1. Taxonomy (NCBI): domain Eukaryota; kingdom Metazoa; phylum Chordata; class Amphibia; order Anura; family Myobatrachidae; genus Pseudophryne; species Pseudophryne corroboree. Next base: position 55,779,123 of record NC_086447.1, on the reverse strand, counting down.
TTGAGGAAATGGAGCGATTAGTGAATAAAGTGCATTGAGGGAGATGGTAATTGTATGCTGGCCGTGTCTGTAATGAATTCGTTTGTAATAACTGCTTCCTGTGTAAATTGTAACCATGTAACTATATATATACTGTACATGTGATATATTTTATACATATCCTTTTAATAACAAATATATACATCAATGAGCTTTGGAACTCAGAAATGTGTGCGTGTATTGTTTTCTCTTAAGGGATATAGTGTTTGCGACGTATAGCGCACTTTTATCGTATATGGTAATAAGATGCGTCTGGCGTCCGCAGTATATATTAGAGCTGGCATTTTAAATATTTATTAGAAAGTAATTTGACTCTTAACAGCGGTTTATTAGGAGCTGGTAGATTATCGCCATCCACTTTATCTCTCTCCAAGGCTTATTACATCTGCCCTTGTTACTTTAAATACTCTCACTAATTATAATTACTGTCACAAATAGTCTAAATACTCTCACTAATTACTCTTAATAATTCTCTTACATAATGTCACAATCCTGACTGTAGGTTTTATATTTGGTGACTTACCCCTGCCATCTGTCCTGGATCCTGTGTCTTTTCACTCACGGAGTTAAACAGCTTGTCAGTTTTCCTGAGTTCTCTGCCTGAGAGGTAATAGTTAATTAGCTCCACCTGTGGTGATCTCCTGTGTGAGGCTGAATTCAGTAATCTAAAAGCAAGCATCCTGTGTTTTGCAGAAGTCCAGGCTTCAGTGTTCTCTTGGCCTGCTAGGCCTCATTCTACATCACAGCCTTGGCTAGAGTAGTCACATGACAGTGACATCACCTAATCCTGCCCACCAATCATCAAGGACCAGGAAGTATAAATCAGGAGGCTGAGTTGGAATCTGGGCCAGTTCCTTGTGTCACATACAGCCTTGTGTGGGTCTTAAGCTGAGCTCCCTAAAGGTAACCTTTGTACCTAAGTTCCTGTGGAAACTCTGTTCCCTTGTTACCGTTTGGTTTATTTGTGTGTTGCCATTTGATTTCACCATTTCCCTGAGTCTCAATGTAAAGGTACAGCTGCAATGTTTCGTCTTAAAGGCACAGTACTGAATTCCGTGTTCTCCACTGAAAACCACAGCTGTCGTGTTTCAGTTTTACTACTGTTGTAGTTGGGATCTCCAGGGCTCAGTACCTCATGCCTCAGCATCTCCGTGCTTCCAGCATCTCCGTGCCTCAGCATCTCCGTGCCTCAGCACCTCCGTGCTTCCAGCACCTCAGTATCTCCGTGCCTCAGCACCTCAGTGCCTCAGCATCTCCGTGCCTCAGTACCTCCGTGCTTCCAGCACCTCAGTATCTCCGTGCCTCAGCATCTCCGTGCCTCAGCACCTCAGTGCATCAGCATCTCCGTGCCTCAGTGCCTCAGTACCTCCGTGCTTCCAGCACCTCCGTGCCACAGCACCTCCGTGCCACAGTACCTCCGTGCCTCAGTACCTCCGTGCCTCAGTACCTCCGTGCTTCCAGCACCTCAGCACCTCCGTGACTCAGCATCTCCGTGACTCAGCATCTCCGTGCCTCAGCACCTCAGTGCCTCAGCATCTCCGTGCCTCAGTACCTCCGTGCTTCCAGCACCTCCGTGCTTCCAGCACCTCCGTGCCACAGCATCTCCGTGCCTCAGTACCTCCGTGCCACAGCATCTCCGTGCTTCCAGCACCTCCGTGCCTCAGCACCCCTACGCACCCCAGTGTCTCTACGCACCTCAGTGCCTCCACGCACCTCAGTGCCTCCACGCACCTCAGTGTCTCCAAGCACCTCAGTGTCTCCAAGCACCTCAGTGTCTCCAAGCACCTCAGTGTCTCCAAGCACCTCAGTGTCTCCAAGCACCTCAGTGTCCCCAAGCACCTCAGTGTCCCCAAGCACCTCAGTGTCTCCAAGCACCCCGTGCCCTTTAGCACAATTATACCTGGTATTCTTCACTGATTCATCAGTGCCTTTCCAGTTCTGTCTTTCAGGAGACCTTCAGCATGCCTCCTGTCTGCCGACCTAATCCTGCATGAGGAGAACCTAGATTCGGCCATCTCTGCTGCGGTTCCTCTTCCCAGTCTCCGGAGGAAACCCAGAGTCCACGGCATTTCCAAACCAGGTCAGTGGTAGTATTCACATAATCCTCCAGTCGCCCGCACAGACTTCACTACACCGGGTTCACAAAAACCTCAGTCATGACAGTAGGAACTGGCCACATGGACCCGGCCGAAAGTGTTAGTCTGACGCATGACCTCCTAAGCAATATTGCAGGACGCTTGGAAGGTCTGGAGTCGACTCAGCATCGATTGGCACAGTGTCTGCAGCGGAATTCGTCCTCCAGAGATTCTATGACCTTCTGCTCTAAGACTCCTGACCAACTGCAGATTTTCTACCAGATGTTACTACAGTTACAAGAACTTTTGTCTAGTATTCTCTCTGTGATGCCTGATCTCCTCAGGAATACTACCAACGTTGTTGATCCTGTTTTGTCCCATCCAGTTAATAGAGTCTCTTCCTCTGCGCAAGGGAAAGTTTTTCATCAGAGCTATCCACGGCCCAAGCTCTCTGAAGCTGAACGTCAGCGGCGTAAGGAGCTACATCTCTGTCTTTACTGTGGAAATTCTGGTCATTTTATTAAAGACTGCATTCTTCGCAAGCCAGGTAATAGTGACAAATCTCAGTATCATAGTGCTCATGTCTACAAGTCATCCACAGTATCCGATTCTTCTGCTGCTGACGGGGGTATCAAGAAGGCTACTCTTCTGAGAGAGACTCAAATTTATGACTGGGGTCCGGTGGTTAAAAGACCTTATCCCAAGTTGGGTGTCCAGAGAAGAATGTTCAAGCCATTTACAGGCACAGAGGAGTCCGTGTCCACAGCCCCAGGAGGGGCGTCTTCAGAGCGTCCAGCCCCAGGAGGGGCGTCTTCAGAGCGTCCAGCCCCAGTGAGTCTTCAGAGTGCTGCCCAGCCAGAGAGTCTACAGAGTGCTGCCCAGCCAGAGAGTCTACAGAGTGCTGCCCAGCCAGAGAGTCTACAGAGTGCTGCCCAGCCAGAGATTCTACAGAGTGCTGCCCAGCCAGAGATTCTACAGAGTGCTGCCCAGCCAGAGATTCTACAGAGTGCTGCCCAGCCAGAGATTCTACAGAGTGCTGCCCAGCCAGAGATTCTACAGAGTGCTGCCCAGCCAGAGATTCTACAGAGTGCTGCCCAGCCCCGTGAAGAGGGGGCTCTTGCCTCAGCCCAGCCCCGTGAAGAGGGGGCTCTTGCCTCAGCCCAGCCCCGTGAAGAGGGGGCTCTTGCCTCAGCCCAGCCCCGTGAAGAGGGGGCTCTTGCCTCAGCCCAGCCCCGTGAAGAGGGGGCTCTTGCCTCAGCCCAGCCCCGTGAAGTGGGGGCTCTTGCCTCAGCCCAGCCCTGTGAAGAAAGGGCTCAGCCCGTCCCGGTTCCAGCCGGTCCAGCAATACTCCAGGCCCTGCCTGGTCAGTCCGTCCCGGTTCCAGCCGGTCCAGCAATACTCCAGGCTCCGCCTGGTCAGTCCGTCCCGGTTCCAGCCGGTCCAGCAATACTCCAGGCTCCGCCTGGTCAGTCCGTCCCGGTTCCAGCCGGTCCATCAATACTCCAGGCTCCGCCTGGTCAGTCCGTCCCGGTTCCAGCCGGTCCAGCAATACTCCAGGCCCAGCTTGGCCAGTCCGTTCCGGTTCCAGCCGGTCCAGCAATACTCCAGGACCAGCCTGGTCCGTCTCCTTTGGCTCCAGCCAATTCAAGTATCCTTGGATCCAATCCAGTCCTACTCGTCCAGCCAAAGCTTTCTTCAGTTTCATCCTCTAAGCTTTCGTCTGATGGTTTTCCACCTATTTACTTTGATGGAGATTTATTGCAATATGCCGCTCTGGTTGAACAATTTCTCTCTCGGATGGAGTCTGATCCTTCAGGTGCAGTAACTCTTTCCAACGTTACTCGATATCTGTTCCTGGCATTCAGAGGAAGAGCTTTGGAGTGGGCCAACATGCTCTTTGAGAGTAATGATCCTGTGTTCCATGACTTACAGACTTTCAGTAACGCTGTAGTTAAAGAATTTAGTCCTAAACCTTTGGAATCTGCATCAACGAAGGTCCTAAATTCTTCTGTATGAATTTCTCAAGTTCCTCTAAGATTCAAGATGGGTGTCCGGAGTCCACCCTTGAAGAGGGGGATACTGTCACAATCCTGACTGTAGGTTTTATATTTGGTGACTTACCCCTGCCATCTGTCCTGGATCCTGTGTCTTTTCACTCACGGAGTTAAACAGCTTGTCAGTTTTCCTGAGTTCTCTGCCTGAGAGGTAATAGTTAATTAGCTCCACCTGTGGTGATCTCCTGTGTGAGGCTGAATTCAGTAATCTAAAAGCAAGCATCCTGTGTTTTGCAGAAGTCCAGGCTTCAGTGTTCTCTTGGCCTGCTAGGCCTCATTCTACATCACAGCCTTGGCTAGAGTAGTCACATGACAGTGACATCACCTAATCCTGCCCACCAATCATCAAGGACCAGGAAGTATAAATCAGGAGGCTGAGTTGGAATCTGGGCCAGTTCCTTGTGTCACATACAGCCTTGTGTGGGTCTTAAGCTGAGCTCCCTAAAGGTAACCTTTGTACCTAAGTTCCTGTGGAAACTCTGTTCCCTTGTTACCGTTTGGTTTATTTGTGTGTTGCCATTTGATTTCACCATTTCCCTGAGTCTCAATGTAAAGGTACAGCTGCAATGTTTCGTCTTAAAGGCACAGTACTGAATTCCGTGTTCTCCACTGAAAACCACAGCTGTCGTGTTTCAGTTTTACTACTGTTGTAGTTGGGATCTCCAGGGCTCAGTACCTCGTGCCTCAGCATCTCCGTGCTTCCAGCATCTCCGTGCCTCAGCATCTCCGTGCCTCAGCACCTCCGTGCTTCCAGCACCTCAGTATCTTCGTGCCTCAGCACCTCAGTGCCTCAGCATCTCCGTGCCTCAGTACCTCCGTGCTTCCAGCACCTCAGTATCTCCGTGCCTCAGCATCTCCGTGCCTCAGCACCTCAGTGCATCAGCATCTCCGTGCCTCAGTGCCTCAGTACCTCCGTGCTTCCAGCACCTCCGTGCCACAGCACCTCCGTGCCACAGTACCTCCGTGCCTCAGTACCTCCGTGCCTCAGTACCTCCGTGCTTCCAGCACCTCAGCACCTCCGTGACTCAGCATCTCCGTGACTCAGCATCTCCGTGCCTCAGCACCTCAGTGCCTCAGCATCTCCGTGCCTCAGTACCTCCGTGCTTCCAGCACCTCCGTGCTTCCAGCACCTCCGTGCCACAGCATCTCCGTGCCTCAGTACCTCCGTGCCACAGCATCTCCGTGCTTCCAGCACCTCCGTGCCTCAGCACCCCTACGCACCCCAGTGTCTCTACGCACCTCAGTGCCTCCACGCACCTCAGTGCCTCCACGCACCTCAGTGCCTCCACGCACCTCAGTGTCTCCAAGCACCTCAGTGTCTCCAAGCACCTCAGTGTCTCCAAGCACCTCAGTGTCTCCAAGCACCTCAGTGTCTCCAAGCACCTCAGTGTCCCCAAGCACCTCAGTGTCCCCAAGCACCTCAGTGTCTCCAAGCACCCCGTGCCCTTTAGCACAATTATACCTGGTATTCTTCACTGATTCATCAGTGCCTTTCCAGTTCTGTCTTTCAGGAGACCTTCAGCATGCCTCCTGTCTGCCGACCTAATCCTGCATGAGGAGAACCTAGATTCGGCCATCTCTGCTGCGGTTCCTCTTCCCAGTCTCCGGAGGAAACCCAGAGTCCACGGCATTTCCAAACCAGGTCAGTGGTAGTATTCACATAATCCTCCAGTCGCCCGCACAGACTTCACTACACCGGGTTCACAAAAACCTCAGTCATGACACATAAGTTTCTATTAGAGCTGCTAGCCGGTCAGATTTACCAAACTGTGGGATACAAAGGGGGTCATTCCGAGTTGATCGCTAGCTGAATTTGTTCGCAGCGCAGCGATCAGGCTAAAAATCGCCAGTTCTATGCATGCGTATGCGGCGCAATGCGCACGCGCGACGTACGGGCACAACGAACGATGTAGTTTTGCACAAGGTCTAGCGATGCATTTCAGTCGCACTGCTTGCCGCAGAGTGATTGACAGGAAGGGGGCGTTTCTGGGTGGCAACTGACCGTTTTCAAGGAGTGTGCGGAAAAACGCAGGCGTGGCTGGGCGGGTTTGTGACGTCAAATCCGGAACTGAATAGTCTGAAGTGATCGCAAGCGCTGAGTAGGTTTTGAGCTACTCAAACTACACAAAAATTATTTGCAGGCGCTCTGCGATACAACCGTTCGCACTTCTACTAAGCTAAAATACACTCCCAGTGGGCGGCGGCATAGCGTTTGCACGGCTGCTAAAACTAGCTAGCGAGCGATCAACTCGGAATGACCCCCAGTGTTATTTCACGTTCGTTTTCTTCCGGCCCCCACTAATATATGCGCCGTGTCCAAACCCGTAAGCAATATTATAGCAGCTGCAACAGTATCACTTTGATTCTAGACGCCATTTATTCGGAAGCCCTGTTCCGTGCTCCAAGATTGATATATCCATTACCGCACTGTGTGTTGGGGCGTAAATTATCACATTGCACCATGCGAGTATGCCGGGCAGATTTCGTAATAAACACCGAAAGCAGCCCATCCCTGCGGTGTGCTAGTGGAACTACTGTGCATGCATGATCCCGCTGTCCACACATGTGCGTTGGCCACTGCCAAGGATGGTGTCGGGGGAACCCTCTCCTTGCCAATAATGCAATGTGTAGCTCATAGGCTTTAGTGGTGTAACGCCATCTTCATATGGCTAAGTACTCTCCCTTATAATGTCGCTGCAGTAATTACTCTTACTAATACTCTCACTAAGTACTCTCCCTTATAATGTCGCTGCAGTAATTACTCTTACTAATACTCTCACTAAGTACTCTCCCTTATAATGTCGCTGCAGTAATTACACTTACTAATACTCTCACTAAGTACTCTCCCTTATAATGTCGGTGCAGTAATTACTCTTACTAATACTCTCACTAAGGGGGTCATTCCGAGTTGTTCGCTCGCAAGCTGCTTTTAGCAGCTTTGCACACGCTAAACCGCCGCCTACTGGTAATGAATCTTAGCTTATCAAAATTGCGAACGAAAGATTAGCAGAATTGCGAATAGACACTTCTTAGCAGTTTCTGAGTAGCTCCAGACTTACTCGGCATCTGCGATCAGTTCAGTCAGTTTCGTTCCTGGTTTGACGTCACAAACACACCCAGCGTTCGCCCAGACACTCCTCCGTTTCTCCAGCCACTCCCGCGTTTTTCCCAGAAACGGTAGCGTTTTTTCGCACACACCCATAAAACGGCCAATTTCCGCCCAGAAACACCCACTTCCTGTCAATCACATTCCGATCACCAGAACGAAGAAAAAAACCTCGTAATGCCGTGAGTAAAATACCTAACTGCATAGCAAATTTACTTGGCGCAGTCGCACTGCGGACATTGCGCATGCGCATTAGCGACTAATCGCTCCGTTGCAAGAAAAAAATAACGAGCGAACAACTCGGAATGACCCCCTAAGTACTCTCCCTTATAATGTCGCTGCAGTAATTACTCTTACTAATACTCTCACTAAGTACTCTCACTAATACTCTCACTAATTACTCTCACTAATACTAAGGGGATAATTCAGACCTGATTGCTGCTGTGTGCTTTCGCGACCAGGTCTGAACTGCACATGCGTATGCACCACAATGCACCAGCACGTCGGATGACTGCACCGGGCATTGGTGCATAGCGATGGGATGGTGCTAAAGAAACTATCACATGGGCAAGCGCAAGGTGATTGACAGGAAGAGGCTGTTTGCGGGTGGTAACGGACCGTTTTAAAGGAGTGTCCGGGAAAACGCAGGAGGGACTTAGGCGTTTGGAGGGAGGGTATGTGACGTCAGCTCCGGCCCCGATCACCAGCAATCCATCACAGCGTGTGAGTATGTCCTGGGCGGTGTGGAGACTGCACCTGCACTGAACATTTCCCCTCCCCCTGTAGGCGGCGACTATCTGATCGCAGGGATGCAAAAAGCACCCTGGCGATCAGGTCTGAATTACCCCCTAAGTACTCTCCCTAATAATCTGACTGATTACTCTCACCTTGCCGACATTCATAATAACGACATCACAATGTTGACACTAGCATGTCAATATGGTTCAACATGCCGACATTCTCAGAATGTCGATATCTGAAATGTCACTATGTAAAATGTTGACATTTTGAGGATGTCAGTGGTGCTAGGGGAAGGGTTAAGGATAGGCTCTCGGGGGAAGGGTTAAGGATAGGCTCTCGGGGAAGGGTTAAGGATAGGCTCTAGGGGAAGGGTTAAGGATAGGCTCTAGGGGAAGGGTTAAGGATAGGCTCTAGGGGAAGGGTTAAGGATAGGCTCTAGGGGAAGGGTTAAGCATAGGCTCTCGGGGAAAGGTTAAGGATAGGCTCTCGGGGAAGGGTTAAGGATAGGCTCTCGGGGAAGGGTTAAGGATAGGCTCTAGGGGAAGGGTTAAGGATAGGCTCTAGGGGAAGGGTTAAGGATAGGCTCTAGGGGAAGGGTAAAGCATAGGCTCTAGGGGAAGAGTTAAGGATAGGCTCTCGGGGAAGGGTTAAGGATAGGCTCTAGGGGAAGGGTTAAGGATAGGCTCTAGGGGAAGGGTTAAGCATAGGCTCTAGGGGAAGGGTTAAGGATAGGCTCTCGGGGAAGGGTTAGTCTGCAAGGGATGGGGTTAGGGTTAGGCTCTAGCGGGAGGGTCAGTCTACAGGGGATGGGGTTAGGGTTAGGCTCTAAGGGGAGGGTTAGTCTGCGGGGGAGGGGGGTAAGGATAGGCTCTAGGGCAGGGGTATCAAACTCGCGGACCACATGCAGCTCCTACCGCATCCTTTTGCGGCCCCTGACCAGCGGTCCTTATGCGGCCCATTGGCAGGGAATTGGGCTAGAACGCTCCGGCCCCGCTCCGGTATGTAGCCCACCTTGTCCAGGCTCCGTAGGATGACCAGGGGCCCAACAACAATATGCAACTGCAGCCGGTGCCCTCACGTGCAGAACAATGTAGCAGCTTGGAGGTGCGGCACTCAGCGCGGAATGATAGACAACAAGCGGTCCGGTAAGTATTTCACCGATTCAGTACCCCAGCACTGTCGTCAGGTTTAAGGCACACATAAAAAAGAACATACCTTTATAGAAAACATCACCATTGTGATGGTGTGCATTAGACCTGACGACAGTGCTGGGGCACCGAAACGTTGTAATACTTACCTCCAAGCTGCTAAATAAATATATATATATATATATATATATATATATATATATTGGTAACAACAGCCCGGCACTCCCTTGTGCTGAAGAGTTGAACAATGCCCCGGTGCCCTCAGAATGTATGCACATCAAATGGAAAAAGAAGGACTGCGGCACTCAGGGACGTTTTGAAAAAATAGCTGTATTAAGTTCAATACATCATGGCATCGACGTTTCGGGGATTTTAACCCCTTCCTCAAGATGCGGTAGAGACAAAAGATATATATATAATATCTACACAGGTTGAGTATCCCATATCCAAATGTTCCGAAATACAGAATTTTTTGAGTGAGAGTGAGATAGTGAAACCTTTGTTTTCTGATAGCTCAATGTACTCAAACTTTGTTTAATACACAAAGTTTGTTTAATACACAAAGTTATTAAAAATATTGGCTAAAATGACCTTCAGGCTGTGTGTATATGGTGTATATGAAACATAAATATATTCTGTGCTTAGACTTGGGTTCCATCACCATGATATCTCATTATGGTATGCAATTATTCCAAAATACGGAAACATCCGACATCCAAAATACTTTTGGTCCCAAGCATTTTGGATAAGGGATACTCAACCTGTATATATATATATATATATATATATAAAATAGAAAATGCTTGACGCGGCGGCACTCACGACTTGAAACGAAGACAGACAACCGGTCTGCTGTGCATCAATGTTTCAATGTCTTTACAACATTTTCGTCAGGATATAACAAATACAAAAGCGCTACTCACCAAAATACCTCTGTCTTGTGGTCCAAGAAGGTGAGTAGCGCTTTTGTATTTGTTATATCCTGACGAAAATTTTGTAAAAACATTGAAACGTTGATGCACAGCAGACCGGTTGTCTGTCTTCGTTTCAAGCCGTGAGCGCCGCCGCACCAAGCATTTTCATTATTGGACACAGCGAAGCTGTAACCACTGGAGGGCACCGGCGTTTCAACAGTATTACATGATTACACCTCCGGGTCACAGGAGTGCCGTGGACAGTGTTTGCTATATATATATATATATATATAAACTCTAACTCTTTCTTGCAGGCCACCAGAAGATTTGGATCTTGATAATTTGGCCCAGTTGGGATTTTGAGTATGACATGCCTGCTCTAGGGGAAGGGTTAAGAGGGGTACACACGGAGAGATCAGTGCTTAAATTCTAAGCAATTGGACTAGAATGCTTAGAACTTAAGCACGGATCTCTCCGTGTGTATCCCCTACAGTGATAGCGATGCGCAGCCACGCGCGTCACTAGCGCCGGTGCTAGATTGGCTTGCATGCAGGGACAATCTAGTAGGGTTGCTCATTTCACCGCTGGGTGAAATGATCGACCCCCTCCGTCTGCCCCCTTCGCTCAGCACACATTGTTCTGTGCTGAGCGGGTGGAGAGATGTGTGCTGAGCGGTCACTGACAGATCGCACACTTCTCTCCCCGTGTGTACAGGGCTTTAGTCTGCTAAAGAAGGGGTTAGGCTCTAGGTGGAGGGTTAGTTTGCAGGGAATGGGGTTAGAGTTAGGCTCAGGGGAGGGTTAGACTGCGGGGGATGGGGTTAGAGTTAGGCTCTAGGGGAGGGTTAGTCTGTGGTGATGGGGTTAGGCTCAGTAGGAGAGTTAGTCTGCGGGAGAAGGGGTTAGGCTTAGGAGGAGAGTTAGTCTGCGGGAGAAGGGTTAGTCTGCGGGAGAAGGGGTTAGAGTTAGGCTCTAGAGGAGGGTTAGTCTGCGGGGGATGGGGTTAGAGTTAGGCTCTAGGGGAGGGTTAGTCTGCGGGGGATGGGGTTAGAGTTAGGCTCTAGGGGAGGGTTAGTCAGCGGGAGATGGGGTTAGGCTCAGTAGGAGAGTTAGTCTGCTGGGGATGGGGTTAGAATTAGGCTCTAGGGGAGGGTTAGTCTGCGGGGGATGGGGTTAGGCTCAGGAGGAGAGTTAGTCTGCGGGGAATGGGGTTAGGCTCAGGAGAAGAGTTAGTCTGCGGGGAATGGGGTTAGGCTCAGGAGGAGAGTTAGTCTGCGGGGGATGGGGTTAGGCTCAGGAGGAGAGTTAGTCTGCAAGGGATGGGGTTAGAGTTAGGCTCTAGGGGAGGGTTAGTCTGCGGTGATGGGGTTAGGCTCAGGAGGAGAGTTAGTCTGCGGGGGATGGGGTTAGGCTCAGGAGGAGAGTTAGTCTGCGGGGGATGGGGTTAGGTTCTATGGTGAGGGCTAGGGATATTGACCTACCACACCCCTCACTAAGTACTCTCCCTAATAATTGCTCGGCAGCTGAGGTTACCCGCAGACAGCGGACTCACTGTGACCGTCCCCTAGTGTAGCCTCAATACAGATGTGGGTTACGTACATATTACAAGACAGTGTATACAGCAAACAGTTAATCCTCACACACACACCATCCGGCCCACCTGTCATAGCGGCACCACGGCCTCATCTGCCCTCTGTATCATGTGTATCATACAGGTCATTCGGTGGGTGCTTCATACCCCTAATATTTGTGCTGCTGCCGCCACTGATTGCAATTGCTAAATTGCCTCATAAAAGCTACTTTCCCTCCTATAAACAGCACAGTCAGAGTGACACAAATTATTTTCTTATTATATATTGCCATTGTGATCCTAAATAGTCTCTCTCAGTAATGCCTCCTTCACGTAACTGTCACAGCCGGAGTGGGTAGCAATCCTTTCTATACACGCCGGTCCCTCAGTAACTCCTGGGGGGGAGAGCTGCATTATGTCAGCCGCACTCTGTGCTGGGAATATAAGCAGCGCTGTGAACGCATTGTTTACCAATCACCTATTGTTCTATTCTTCTAATGCATTTCCTAATAATAACACAATTGGAACACTGTCATTCGTTTCCGCCAAAGCTGCCATTTAAAGTTACGTCTGCATTTACATGAACCTTGAATGTGTAGTGTTTTTATGCTACACTGTTATATAGAGAGCAGTCAGGGCTAAATCTTATACCAAAGGTATTTGTCCCTAGATTTGCAGAAATATATTGGCGCTGTAACTGGTATCTTCGTTTCGGAGTAACGTGGCAAACCGTCCACCTGCCATTTAGAATGCATTACCATTGTGCTCTGGAAAATGTGACAAGTTGGTGAGCTGTGCCTGTGCACTTGCTGGGTGACCTGGAACATGTGACCTGCCGGGTGGTCTGGAAACTGTGACAGTTATTTGCAGCCACCCATTAAGCAGGGATTTTTCCAAATTCGACTTCCTAAGGGGAGGAAAAGGTGTAAAATGTTCCGCCCAGGAAGCCTTTGCGACTTTGATGTGATATACAGGAAGTTGGGCTGCGATTCAACATTTAGGATGCTGGGTTTTTCATTTCCGGCTGTATGGGTGTTACTGGGTGGCAATGGGATGGTAACGGGGGCAGTCACACACAGAATAAGTTTGCAATGGGCGTCCGGTGGGCGTGCAGACAGAGCTGTGGCCTATGCTGAGCTGTGCGTATGCAGAGATACCCTGGCTTTCTACGAATCTCCTGCACCAAGGATGTCGCTGGTGTAAATACTGGGGATACAGAACATATGGTCTATCCGGTGACTGTGTTCCATCACACAGATTGTTGCTAAGTACGTTTTCTTCTCTGCTAATCACTAATCAGTCTGTCCGCCTTCTCTTATTAAAATCCCTTCTCATTGCTAAGACACAACATCCAATAGACTTGTACTGACCGTTAGTTACAGGCGATTATAACCATTATTACTATGATGCTGACATATGGAGCGGTGGGGAGGGGCACTCCTGTAACCACCCAGCGATTACACCCTGAAGAAGCTGCACCAGCCAATCCCTGAAACGTGTCCCCACAGCAGCGATATAATGCCCAAATAAAAGCCCCCATCTGACGTCACCCGTAATCTCCATCTCTCTGGGATTTGCTGCTGCTCCATAGCTGTAACCTGATAGGACAGGAAATCCTGGCCTGCGCAAGTGACCAATTCACACCGGGCGAACCTGCACACAGCTCCGATTCCCTGGCAGGATCGTTAAAAAAAACTCAGCCATTGACAAAATTCGGAGACAATTCACAGATGACAATGTTTCTTTTGGGGCGTTCTCCACTTGATCTCTCTCCAAGATTTGATATATCTCCCCCTTTGTAAGTCTGATCGCCAAGAAGCACAGTGAATGTATCCCCTGTGATGTAGTGACAACTTTCCACCATCCAGCGCTATACTAATAATAAACGTCGCAGTCTGTTCTGGGCATCTGGGAACACGCAATAGATTGGATTTATTTATGTAGCTCATTTGAGGCCATTTTCAGTCTGATTTATATGGATGGGCTGAGTAACCGGTGCAGATTCCTGAGCTGTCTCCTCCTCTCACCCAATGCTCAGCCACAAGGCATGGCGCTAGAATGAACCCAGACATTTTATAGGCTACCTATTCTCCGGCTACTAGGAGCCTAGACGGGCTCCGAGAGCAGCTGGGCCTCTGAGCCATAGTGAGCTGCTGCCAGAGAACTGGTACGATGGGGAGGGGGTATAAGAAAATGAGTAGCAGAGAACTCACACAGGAGCTGTGTACAGTATCTTGCATTGTTCGGGGTTTAAGAGCTGGCAAAACCTTTAAAATACATTTTAAAGGACTGATTCATTTTTTCAGTGCATGGAAAATCCAGCAAAAAGGGGCAGATGTATTAAGCCTGGAGAAGTGATACAGCAGTGATAAGTGCAAGGTGATAACGCACCAGCCAATCAGCTCCTAACTGTCAATTAACATATTGGAGCTGATTGGCTGGTGCATTATCACCTTGCACTTATCACTGCTTTATCACTTCTCCAGGCTTAATACATCTGCCCCAAAGTCACTAAAAACAGAGAGAACAGCCGAGGTTCTTCAGACAACTGGATGATGGGGCAGATGTATTAAGCCTGGAGACGGCATAAGGAAGTGATAAACCAGTGATAAGAAATCAGCTCCTAACTGTTAATTCACATATTGGAGCTGATTGGCTGGTGCCTTTATCACCTTGCACTTATCACTGGTTTATCACTTCCTTATGCCTTCTTCAGGTTAATACATCTGCCCTTATATTCTTAATGCAGGTTCCCGTGATACCCTGTGGTAACATATTCCTGGGACTACCACTGCACGGGTTGCAAAGAGATATCCGTTTGGATCCATCTGGCCCTGTAGCCCCTCCGTCGGTGAATTCAGTTATTAATGCTTGGTCAAGCCTGGCGGTGGAAACTTTCGGCGGTAAGTAATTAGCGGAGAAAGCGTCGGTGACAGGGCTCGCGGCTTTTCGGAGCAGCTTTCTCCGCACCGGAGCAATACTGAATTGCTGCGATAGGTACATTATAATATTACACATCCGTAATTTCTTCGGCACTTAGGGGGTCATTCCGAGTTGATAGCTCGCTGCCGATTTTCGCAGCGCAGTGATCAGGTGAAAAAACTGCATTTCTGCACATGCGTATGCCCCGCAATGCGCACGCGCGACGTATGGGTACAAAGCCCTTTGCGGCTGTGCTCAGGTTCTAGCGAAGTTTTCCATCGCATTGGCAGCCGCAAGAAGATTGACAGGAAGGGGGCGTTTCTGGGTGTCCACTGACCGTTTTCAGGGAGTGTTTGCAAAAACGCAGGCGTGGCTGTGACAACAAATCCGGACAGGAATAGGCTGAAGTGATCGCAAGTGCTGAGTAGGTTCAGAGCTACTCAGGAACTGCACAAACTATTTTTGCAGAGCTCGGCTGCACATGCGTTCACACTTCTGCTAAGCTAAAATACAGTCCGCAGTGGGCCGCAGCATAGCGTTTGCATAGCTGCTAAAAACTGCTAGCGAGAGATCAACTCGGAATGACCCCATTAGTTTCTCGTTCTGCAAATAGATTATCGGGTGCATTAGAAATGTGATACCACTTAAGCTCAGACAATGTCGAAACCGCCATCCTGTCATAGAAGAATTACACCCGTCCTGGTTCTCTCTTGTTACACAAGCATCTAAAGACTAGTATTTTCATTTTCTGCAGAATGTTCCCCCCCCATGAAACGTGCAGCTGTAGTGGTGACTTTGGAGGGGACAAGGTAAGTAGCAGACAGCGGAGTATTTGTGTGCCAATAACCTGCTAGTCAGGCTGCAGAGGTAATAACTGCTGCGAGACGGAGGCACCGCTTCCAGCGCTCACTGCAACTCATAGTATAATTGATGGTGGGAGCTGAAAGCTTTTACCTGTAATTATACATCATTACGCACGCTGCTTACTCAGTTAACATTTTCTCTGCGCTGACATTTTGTCAAAGGATCTGACTTTAAAGGCTGCATTTAAATACCCCCCCCCCCCTCGCCGGTGTCAGCGCATGCATGTTATGTAATGATGACAAGTGATGTCTCTCCTGTCCTCACCCATAGCGGTGTCTGGCCACGTCCCTGCTGAGACGCTCGGAGAGGTAGGAACCGATGCGATCCAATTTCTCTGGGGCAGAAAGGGCATAAAAGGTCAACTTTTCCATGTTTGATTTGACGAGGCCATCCTGCAAAAGCCACAGAGGCAGAACAAGAGACGCTGATATAATAACATATAAACGTTACACAGTAATACAATAAGAAATATTT
The DNA here is from genome assembly GCF_028390025.1 of Pseudophryne corroboree. Lineage (NCBI taxonomy): Eukaryota > Metazoa > Chordata > Amphibia > Anura > Myobatrachidae > Pseudophryne > Pseudophryne corroboree. The sequence continues at coordinate 55,763,217 of NC_086447.1, read as the reverse complement.
AATAATACTAGCATTAATGACCTGTCATTAGCTGGGTCGCTAGCTAGTGTGGCCTCCTTCCAACTGTGTCCTGCCAGCTTATCCCTCAACGTTCTCTTCAGCCTCATGCCCCCCCCTGCGTGTCTCCAGCCTCATGCCCCCATGTGTGTGCCCAGCAGCATGACCCTCCTGTGCTTCTCCACCCACCTTGTCTCCAGCCCCCCGTGTCTCCAGCCTCATGCCCCGTGTGTAGGTCCAGCCCCAGGCCCCTCCTGTGCTTCTCCACTCACTGTGTCTCCAACCTCACGCCCCCCCCCCCCCCTGCGTGCCTCCAGCCTCATGACCTTGTGTGTGTCCAGCCCCATGCTCAACCTTTGCTTCTCCAGCACACTCTGCATGTCCAGCCTCACGCCCCCATGTTCCTCTAGCAACCCCCCCCCCCCCCCCCCCATGACCCTATGTGTATGTAGAGCCAACTGTCCCTCACGTGCTTCTCCGGCCCCTGTGTCTCCAGCCACATGTCCCCCTGTGTTTCTCCAGCCTCATGCTCCTCCAGCAACGCCCCTCCCCCCCCCCCCCCCCCCCGTTTTTCCATTCTCCTGCCCCCCTATGTTCCTTCAGCACACCCCCGGTGTGTGTCCAGCTCTGTGCCCCTGCACTGACTCCATCTTCATGCCCCCCACTGTGTCTCGCCAGTCTCTCCAGTCTCATTCTCCAGTGTCTCTCCAGCCTCATGATCCCCCCTTCATGTGTTTCTTTCATCTCTGTCCCTCTGTCTTTAGGCTCCAGGCACTGGCAGCTCTGACTAGGGAAGAAGTGAGGCTATGGCAGCTGCGAGGAGAGGGAGTGGGCGGCCAGTGAGAGCTGCGAGGGGAGGGAGTGGGCAGCCAGTGAGAGCTGCGAGGGGAGGGAGTGGGCGGCCAGTGAGAGCTGCGAGGGGAGGGAGTGGGCGGCCAGTGAGAGCTGCGAGGAGAGGGAGTGGGCGGCCAGTGAGAGCTGCGAGGGGAGGTAGTGGGCGGCCAGTGAGAGCTGCGAGGAGAGGGAGTGGGCGGCCAGTGAGAGCTGCGAGGGGAGGGAGTGGGCGGCCAGTGAGAGCTGCGAGGAGAGGGAGTGGGCGGCCAGTGAGAGCTGCGAGGGGAGGGAGTGGGCGGCCAGTGAGAGCTGCGAGGGGAGGGAGTGGGCGGCCAGTGAGAGCTGCGAGGGGAGGGAGTGGGCGGCCAGTGAGAGCTGCGAGGGGAGGGAGTGGGCGGCCAGTGAGAGCTGCGAGGAGAGGGAGTGGGCAGCCAGTGAGAGCTGCGAGGGGAGGGAGTGGGCAGCCAGTGAGAGCTGCGAGGGGAGGGAGTGGGCGGCCAGTGAGAGCTGCGAGGAGAGGGAGTGGGCAGCCAGTGAGAGCTGCGAGGGGAGGGAGTGGGCAGCCAGTGAGAGCTGCGAGGGGAGGGAGTGGGCGGCCAGTGAGAGCTGCGAGGAGAGGGAGTGGGCGGCCAGTGAGAGCTGCGAGGGGAGGGAGTGGGTGGCCAGTGAGAGCTGCGAGGGGAGGGAGTGGGCGGCCAGTGAGAGCTGCGAGGGGAGGGAGTGGGCGGCCAGTGAGGGCTGCGAGGAGAGGGAGTGGGCGGCCAGTGAGAGCTGCGAGGGGAGGGAGTGGGCGGCCAGTGAGGGCTGCGAGGGGAGGGAGTGGGCGGCCAGTGAGAGCTGCGAGGGGAGGGAGTGGGCGGCCAGTGAGAGCAGCGAGGGGAGGGAGTGGGCGGCCAGTGAGAGCTGCGAGGAGAGGGAGTGGGTGGCCAGTGAGAGCTGCGAGGGGAGGGAGTGGGCGGCCAGTGAGAGCTGCGAGGAGAGGGAGTGGGCGGCCAGTGAGAGCTGCGAGGAGAGGGAGTGGGCGGCCAGTGAGAGCTGCGAGGGGAGGGAGTGGGCGGCCAGTGAGAGCTGCGAGGGGAGGGAGTGGGCGGCCAGTGAGAGCTGCGAGGGGAGGGAGTGGGCAGCCAGTGAGAGCTGCGAGGAGAGGGAGTGGGCGGCCAGTGAGAGCTGCGAGGGGAGGGAGTGGGCGGCCAGTGAGAGCTGCGAGGGGAGGGAGTGGGCGGCCAGTGAGAGCTGCGAGGGGAGGGAGTGGGCAGGCCAGTGAGAGCTGCGAGGGGAGGGAGTGGGCGGCCAGTGAGAGCTGCGAGGGGAGGGAGTGGGCGGCCAGTGAGAGCTGCGAGGAGAGGGAGTGGGCGGCCAGTGAGAGCTGCGAGGGGAGGGAGTGGGCGGCCAGTGAGAGCTGCGAGGGGAGGGAGTGGGCGGCCAGTGAGAGCAGCGAGGGGAGGGAGTGGGCGGCCAGTGAGAGCTGCGAGGGGAGGGAGTGGGCGGCCAGTGAGAGCTGCGAGGGGAGGGAGTGGGCGGCCAGTGAGAGCTGCGAGGGGAGGGAGTGGGCGGCCAGTGAGAGCTGCGAGGGGAGGGAGTGGGCGGCCAGTGAGAGCTGCGAGGGGAGGGAGTGGGCGGCCAGTGAGAGCTGCGAGGGGAGGGAGTGGGCGGCCAGTGAGAGCTGCGAGGGGAGGGAGTGGGCGGCCAGTGAGAGCTGCGAGGGGAGGGAGTGGGCGGCCAGTGAGAGCTGCGAGGAGAGGGAGTGGGCGGCCAGTGAGAGCTGCGAGGGGAGGGAGTGGGCGGCCAGTGAGAGCTGCGAGGGGAGGGAGTGGGCAGGCCAGTGAGAGCTGCGAGGGGAGGGAGTGGGCGGCCAGTGAGAGCTGCGAGGGGAGGGAGTGGGCGGCCAGTGAGAGCTGCGAGGGGAGGGAGTGGGCGGCCAGTGAGAGCTGCGAGGGGAGGGAGTGGGCGGCCAGTGAGAGCTGCGAGGGGAGGGAGTGGGCGGCCAGTGAGAGCTGCGAGGGGAGGGAGTGGGCGGCCAGTGAGAGCTGCGAGGGGAGGGAGTGGGCGGCCAGTGAGAGCTGCGAGGGGAGGGAGTGGGCGGCCAGTGAGAGCTGCGAGGGGAGGGAGTGGGCGGCCAGTGAGAGCTGCGAGGGGAGGGAGTGGGCGGCCAGTGAGAGCTGTGAGGAGAGGGAGTGGGCGGCCAGTGAGAGCTGCGAGGGGAGGGAGTGGGCGGCCAGTGAGAGCTGCGAGGGGAAGGAGTGGGCGGCCAGTGAGAGCTGCGAGGGGAGGGAGTGGGCGGCCAGTGAGAGCTGCGAGGGGAGGGAGTGGGCGGCCAGTGAGAGCTGCGAGGGGAGGGAGTGGGCGGGGCCTCCCTACAGCTCTCTACTGAGTTTGTGCTAGAAGGATAATAGTATTATTATATAACAGACAATAACAAATATACTATGCACAACAGCAAATATATAACAAAAGACAAATACATAATACAGTAACAAATACATAATAATACTTTCTCTTACGTCCTAGAGGATGCTGGGGACTCCGTAAGGACCATGGGGGTATAGACGGACTCCGCAGGAGATAGGGCACCTAAAAAGAACTTTGACTATGGGTGTGCACTGGCTCCTCCTTCTATGCCCCTCCTCCAGACCTCAGTTAGATCTTGTGCCCAGAGGAGAATGGGTGCACTGCAGAGAGCTCTCCAGAGTTTTCTGTTGAAGAAGAATTTTGTTAGGTTTTTTATTTTCAGGGAGTCCTGTTGGCAACAGGCTCCCTGCATCGTGGGACAGAGGAGAGAGAAGCAGAGCTGGCTTGTCAAGTTGGGCACTGCTTCTAAGGCTACTGGACACCATTAGCTCCAGAGGGAGTCGGAACACAGGTCTCACCTGGGGTTCGTCCCGGAGCCGCGCCGCCGTCGTCCTCCTCACAGATGCCGAAGATAGAAGCCGGATAGAGAAGGCAGAAGACATCTTAGGCGGCAGAAGACATCAGATCTTCATGAGGTAAGGCGCGCAGCGGTAAGCTGCGCGCCATTGCTCCCAGTCACACACACACAGAGCAGCACTGAAGGGTGCAGAGCGCAGGGGGGGGCGCCCTGGGCAGCAATAAACCTCACATTTTGGCCAAATACAGTTTGATTAGGCTGCGGAGGCAGTAAATCTATGATCCCCCGCCATTTTATTGAAAAATCACTGGGACCGAAGCCCGCCGTCTGGTGGGCGGGGCTTGATCCTCAGCACTAACCAGCGCCATTTTCTCCACAGAAGCTGCATGAAGGAAAACGCTGGCTCCCTGGTCTCTCCCCTGCTGAACTTCACAGGCTTGAAAAAGAGGAGGGGGGCACATTAGCAACGCAGTGAGTGGGAATTGGCATATTATATATAAAAAAGCGCTACCTGGACATATATTTTTCCAGTGTTTTTAAGCGCTGGTGTGTGCTGGCATACTCTCTCTCTGTCTCTCCTTAGGACCTGGTTGGGGTTTTGTCGCCTTATAGGTTAATCCCTGTGTGTGTGGGGTGTCGGTACGTGTGTGTCGACATGTCTGAGGCGGAAGGCTTCTCCAAGGAGGAGGTGGAGCAAATGAGTGGTCTGTCCCCGTCGGTTGTGCCGACTCCAGATTGGATGGACATGTGGCATATGTTGAATGCAAGTGTGGCATCTTTACATAAAAGGCTTGATAAGGCTGATTTAGGGGGACATAAGGGGGTCAATCCTCGGATTGGACCGACTCACAGGGCCCGTCGGGGTCTCAAAAGCGTCCCTTTACACAAGACACTACTACCGACACGGATACTGATTCCAGTGTCGACTATGATGAAGTAAAATTGCCACCTAGGGTGACTAAAACCATTCAGTGTATGATTGTGGCAATAAGGGATGTGTTGCATATTGTGGATGAACCCTCGGTCCCCGACACAAGGGTACACATGTTTAAGGAAAAGAAACAGATTATTAACTTTCCCACATCTCATGAATTAAATGAATTCTTTGGAAAAGCTTGGGAGACTCCGGATAAGAGACCGCAGATCCCCAAAAGAATTTATATGGCATACCCCTTCCCTAAGCAGGACAGGGAAATTTGGGAATCACCCCCCACTGTGGACAAGGCCCTGACGCGCTTGTCCAAGAAAGTGGCGCTACCGTCTCCTGACACAGCAGCCCTTAAGGACCCTGCAGATCGCAGGCAAGAAACTACCTTAAAGTGTATTTATTCTCATACGGGGGCTGTGCTACGACCGACAATTGCGTCGGCATGGGTGTGTAGCGCAATTGCAGCTTGGACAGATGAGCTGACAGATCAATTTGATAATATGGATAAGGATACTATATTCTTAACTCTAGCCCATAATAAAGACGCAGTCTTATTTATGAGGGATGCTCAAAGGGACATTGGATTGCTAGCTTCTAGGGCCAATGCCATGTCTATCTCAGCAAGAAGATCCATATGGACTCGCCAATGGACGGGTGATGCGGATTCCAAAAAACATATGGAAGTACTACCCTATAAGGGTGATGTATTGTTTGGGGATGGGCTGACGGACCTGGTTTCCACAGCTACAGCAGGTAAATCTAATTTTTTACTATATATTCCCAAACAGCAAAAGAAAGTAACACCCTATCAGATGCAGTCCTTTCGGTCGCACAAGTCCAAAAGAGGTCGCGGATCCTCTTTCCTCGCCAGAGGTAAGGGCAGAGGCAAGAAAGCACCTGCTTCGGCAGGTGCCCAGGAACAAAAGTCCTCCCCGGCTGCTCCAAAACCCACAGCATGACGCTGGGGCTCCCCTGAGGGAGTCCGCACCGGTGGGGGCACGTCTTCGACTTTTCAGTCAGGCCTGGGTCAGTTCGGACCTGAATCCCTGGGTGTTGGAAATAGTTTCCCAGGGTTACAAATTGGAATTCGAGGAGGTGCCCCCGCGCCGATTTTTCAAATCGGCCCTACCAGCTTCCACATCGGAAAGGGATATAGTGTTAGCTGCAATTCAAATGCTGTGTATACAGCAAGCGATAATCAAGGTTCCCCTGCACCAGCAGGGAAGAGGTTACTACTCAACCCTATTTGTGGTCCCGAAACCGGACGGTTCGGTCAGACCTATTTTGAATCTGAAATCCCTAAACCTGTACATAAAAAGATTCAAATCCAAAATGGAATCTCTCAGAGCGATAATAGCCAACATGGAGGAGGGGGAGTTTTTGGTGTCTCTGGACATAAAGGATGCGTACCTTCATGTCCCCATATATGCTCCCCATCAGGAATACCTGAGATTCGCTGTACAGGATTGTCATTACCAATTTCAGACGTTGCCGTTTGGACTCTCCACGGCCCCGAGGATTTTCACCAAGATAATGGCGGAAATGATGGTGGTCCTGCGCAAGCATGGAGTCACAATTATCCCATACTTGGACGATCTCCTGATAAAAGCGAGATCAAGGGAGAAATTGCTGAGCAGTGTGGCGCTATCTCTGAGAGTGCTCCGGCAACACGGTTGGATTTTAAATCTACCAAAGTTACAGTTGATTCCGACAACTCGACTACCGTTCCTAGGTATGATACTGGATACGGAACAAATGAAGGTCTTCCTCCCAATAGAGAAAGCCCAAGACATCCAGAACAGGGTCAGAGACCTGCTAAAACCGAAGAGGGTGTCAGTTCACCAATGCACTCGAGTTCTGGGGAAAATGGTGGCGGCTTACGAGGCCATTCCCTTCGGAAGGTTCCATGCAAGGACTTTTCAATGGGACCTTCTGGACAAGTGGTCCGGGTCCCATCTGCACTTACATCGGAAAATAACTCTGTCCCCAGGGACCAGAGTGTCCCTCCTGTGGTGGTTGCAAAGTGCTCACCTCCTAGAGGGTCGCAGGTTCGGAATTCAGGATTGGATCCTGGCTACCACGGACGCGAGCCTCCGAGGATGGGGAGCGGTCACACAGGGAAAAAATGTTCAGGGTCTTTGGTCAGACCAGGAGTCCTGTCTACACATCAATGTGTTGGAACTCAGGGACATTTACAACGGCCTTCGACAAGCGGAGAGTTTTCTTCGAAACCTACCGGTTCTGATTCAATCAGACAATGTCACAGCAGTGGCTCATGTGAACCGCCAAGGCGGGACAAGAAGCAGAGTCGCAATGGCGGAAGCCACAAGGATCCTTCGCTGGGCGGAAAATCATGTAAGCGCTCTGTCTGCTGTCTTCATTCCGGGAGTGGACAACTGGGAAGCAGACTTCCTCAGCAGACACGATCTCCATCCAGGAGAGTGGGGACTTCATCAAGAAGTCTTTGCAGACGTAACACGTCTTTGGGGAACTCCTCAAATAGACATGATGGCGTCACGCCTCAACAAAAAACTTCGGAGGTATTGCGCCAGGTCTCGGGACCCTCAGGCAGTAGCAGTAGACGCTCTGGTAACACCGTGGGTGTTCAAATCGGTCTACGTGTTTCCTCCTCTTCGTCTCATCACAAAGGTGTTGAGGATCATAAGACGAAGAAGAGTACGAACGATACTCGTTGTCCCAGACTGGCCTCGAAGGGCTACAAGAGATGCTCACAGGAGATCCCTGGCCTCTTCCTCTGAGGGAAGACCTGTTGCAGCAGGGGCGCTGTGTATTTCAAGACTTACCGTGGTTACGTTTGACGGCATGGCGGTTGAACGCCGAATCCTAGCGAAAAAGGGGATTCCGGAAAAGGTCATCCCTACTTTAATGAAGGCTAGGAAGGAGGTGACGATAAAACATTATCACCGTATCTGGCGAAAGTATGTGTCTTGGTGTGAGACCAAGAATGCACCTACAGAAGATTTTCATCTGGGTCGTTTTCTCCACTTCCTACAGACAGGAGTGGATATGGGCCTGAAATTAGGCTCTGTTAAGGTACAGATTTCGGCCCTCTCGATTTTCTTTCAAAAGGAATTGGCTTCTCTTCCAGAAGTCCAGACGTTTGTAAAGGGAGTGCTGCACATCCAGCCACCTTTTGTGCCTCCAGTGGCACCATGGGACCTGAACGTGGTGTTGCAGTTCCTAAAATCACACTGGTTTGAACCACTTAACAAGGTTGAGTTGAAATTTCTTACCTGGAAGGTGGTCATGTTGTTGGCCTTAGCATCGGCAAGGCGAGTGTCAGAATAGGCGGCTTTGTCACACAAGAGCCCCTACTTGATTTTTCATGTGGATCGAGCTGAATTGAGGACACGTCCGCAATTTTTGCCTAAAGTGGTTTCTTCGTTCCATATGAATCAACTATTGTGGTGCCTGTGGCTACAAGTGACCTGGAGGATTCCAGATCCCTGGACGTAGTCAGGGCCTTAAAAATTTATGTAGCCAGGACGGCTAGAATTAGGAAAACAGAGGCTCTGTTTGTTCTGTATGCGGCCAATAAGATTGGCGCTCCTGCTTCGAAGCAGACTATTGCTCGCTGGATCTGTAATACGATTCAGCAGGCTCACTCTACGGCTGGATTGCCGGTACCAAATTCGGTTAAGGCCCGTTCCACTAGGAAGGTGGGCTCTTCTTGGGCGGCTGCCCGGGGCGTCTCGGCTTTACAACTTTGCCGAGCGGCGACTTGGTCGGGGTCAAACACTTTTGCTAAATTCTACAAGTTTGATACCCTGGCTGATGAGGACCTAGCGTTTGCTCAGTCGGTGCTGCAGAGTCATACGCACTCTCCCGCCCGATTGGATGCTTTGGTATAAACCCCATGGTCCTTACGGAGTCCCCAGCATCCTCTAGGATGTAAGAGAAAATAAGATTTTAAACCTACCGGTAAATCTATTTCTCCTAGTCCGTAGAGCAGAGGTTCTCAAACTCGGTCCTCGGGGGCCCACACAGTGTATGTTTTGCAGGTCTCCTCACAGATTCGCAAGTGAAATAATTAGCTCCACCTGTGGACCTTTTAAAATGTGTCAGTGAGTAATTAATACACCTGTGCACCTGCTGGGTTACCTGCAAAACATGCACTGTGTGGGCTCCCGAGGACCGAGTTTGAGAACCTCTGCCGTAGAGGATGCTGGGCGCCCGTCCCAGTGCGGAAACTCTGCAAGACTTGTATATAGTTGTTGCTTACATAAGGGTTATGTTACAGTTGACATCGGTCTTGGGCCGTTACTGTTGTTTGTTCATACTGTTAACTGGTTATGTATGTTCCAGGTTACATGGTATGATTGGTGTGGGCTTGTATGAATCTTGCCCTTGGATTGCTAAATCCTGCCTTGTATTGTCCATCTCCTCTGGGCACAGTTCTCTAACTGAGGTCTGGAGAAGGGGCATAGAGGGAGGAGCCAGTGCACACCCATAGTCAAAGTTCTTTTTAGGTGCCCTATCTCCTGCGGAGCCCGTCTATACCCCCATGGTCCTTACGGAGTCCCCAGCATCCTCTACGGACTAGGAGAAATAGATTTACCGATAGGTTTAAAATCTTATTATAACAACTATAACGAAAAACGCTTCTACGTGGGCTAATAAAGCATTTAGTTGTTTTAATTAATATCTCTGTTAATTATATTTCCTAGCAGTAGATTACTCTGAATATTTATGTGTCTGCAATTAGGACATAAAAGGGCTTATTAAATAATACAACACAAGTAGAATCATGAGATGTAACTGAAACCCACCAATCAGCTGTAGGACTTCCTTTCTCTAACTACACTACAGTACTTAAAGCTGACATATTATTGTCTTTTTCTGGTAAATTACCATTTTTCCATGCTGTGTAACAACCTATGTCCACTGAGCGAGAATTAGGTCATTTTGCAGATTGCAACTAAATTCATTCTCGATGTCTGAATTAAGGAGAACTCAAAAATATAAATGCCCTACAAATAGACCCAGATATAGAGCAACACTGCAATAGTCACTAATCAGTGTCTTCACTTTTACAGTACAGGAGCAATTGGGATATTCAACACAGTTTTTAAAACAGTAAATTTTCCTTTGTACTCCCCTCATCCTGCATTTGGCCAAGAGTTTCTGTACTGATCATGCTTGCAGAATTACTGCTGCTTAGTTATGACGTAGCTCAGACGTTCTAAACTTTAATCCTCAAGTACACCCAGCAGGTCATGTTTACTGGATTTTTTTAAATCATGCACATGTGAGTTGATCTATTTTGCTAGGTCAGTAGTTATCTCACCAGTTCACATAGACAGAAATCCCGAAAACATGACCGGTTGGGGGTGCTTGAGGACTGGAGATGAGAACCACTGTCCTAGATGACTAAAGTGCTAGCCCGGCAGTAAAGGAGACACAGAGGGAAGATGGTGAATTTGCTGTAATGTTCCGGTCTCATTTTCCTGCATTGTATCACGTTTCCTCCCCCTTTGGAGGAATAAATTCCCCCGTGGCCACAGGACATCTGTCTCTTGTGCTGGCTCAGCACCTTTGTGCGTTACTGCTGCGGTGTCTGATCTCCTCAATGTCACCGGTTAGTTAAACCTGCGATAACAAATCTCTCTACGTCTCTTCTCACCATGAGTAATGGGGCACGGAGCGTCGCTGTGCCAGGCAGCGCCGTCCTATCATCATTTCAAAAATATTTATGTTATTTTTGTTTTTTTGCTGGACATTCTTTTCAATCTTTTTTATTGAATCCACAAACGGCAGGGGTGTGGCATGGAGGGACGACAGTAACTAGGTCAACAGTGTCTAGGTCGACCACTATTGGTCGACAGTAACTAGGTCGACAGGAATGCTAGGTCGACAGGGTCTCTAGGTCGACATGTTCTAGGTCACAGGTTCTCAAACTCAATCCTCAGGACCCCACACAGTTCATGTTTTCCAGGTCACCTGTGAATATTTAAAATGTGACAGTTGGTGATATACTGTGCACCTGCTGGGTGACCTGGAAAACATGAACTGTGTGGGGTCCTGAGGACTGAGTTTGAGAACCACTGGTCTAGGTCGACAGGTCAAAAGGTCGACATGAGTTTTTAATGTTTTTTGGTGTTGTTTTCTCCGTACAGTGACCAGAAACCCCAATTAGTGCACCGTGTCCCCTGGCATGGCTCGCCCTTCGGGCAAGGTGCCTCGCTCTGCTACCGCTGCGCTCTGCACAGGTTCCTATTCCCAATCGTAGTCCGTGTGGATCGTTAAGTATGGAAAAGTTCAATAAAAGAAAAAAATGTGAAAAAACCTTTTGACCTGTCGACCTAGAACATGTTGACCTAGAGACCCTGTCGACCTAGTTACTGTCAACCACTAGTGGTCGATCTAGACACTGTCAACCTAGTTACTGTCGACCTAGAGACTGGATACCAACGGCAGTGGGTGGAATTCAGGAGGGCAAAGGGGCAGCAGTGCAGAAAGCTACAAGAAAGACCGAGGCCAGACCCTTAATGCCTCTTTTAACAAGCTAGCAAAAGCAAAAAGGGCATTGGCCAAAGGCCCGTCAGTACATAAGGATTCCTAGAAGCTTAGTTCCCAATGGGTAAACTGAAAAAGTCTGTGCCATCCTTAGTCTTTAATTAAGTCACAAGACCCTTCTTTCATTCAAACTGTTCCACGTTCTAGATCAATGTAAGTAATCCTGGGTCGGATAAATAAAATACCGCTTGTCATCTACATTTATCATAATTATACATTTCCACCTGAGAGTAAAGCCAGCATTAGACTTTTATCATGATGACAATTTAGAGGAACTATTAGAGGGAAAATAACAGTGACGTGCGGTGGTGTATGGACTTTTAATGAAGCCAATATAAAATGTTTTTTTTTGCCATTTGACTATAAATAGACTCCGATTATCCTGAAACCTCACCTCTGAATCCTCTGGAAAGATATTATCCACCAGTCTCTTGTAGCGAGGGCGTAGCGCACCACAGCAACAACAGATACCTGGGGGAAGGACATAGGTGGGGTTACTTATACACATTCCCATTCTTATTCAGATACCAGCATGTACTACACACCTGCCTACTTCTCATGCCTGTCCAATAGGAGATGTGGGGAGCAGGAGATGTGGGGACAGGATGGCAGGAGATGTAAAGGGCTGGAGATGTGGGGGGCTGGAGAGATGGAGGACTGAAGATGTCAAGGGCAGGAGAGATGGAGTGATGGGGATGTGGAGGTCAGGAGAGGTAGAGGGCAGGAGAGATGGAGTGCTGGGGATGTGGAGGGCAGGAAAGGTGGAGGGCAGGAGAGGTAGGGGGCAGGAGAGATGGAGGGCTGGGGATGTGGAGGGCAGGAAAGCTGGAGGGCTGGAGAGATGGAGGACTGAAGATGTTAAGGGCAGGTTAGATGGAGGGCTGGTGATGTAAAGGGCTGGAGATGTGGGAGGCTGGAGAGATGGAGGACTGAAGATGTCAAGGACAGGAGAGATGGAGGGCTGGGGAAGTGGAGGGCAGGAAAGGTGGACGGCAGGAGAGGTAGAGGGCAGGAAAGGTGGAGGACAGGAGAGGTAGAGGGCAGAAGAGATGGAGGGCAGGAAAGGTGGAGGGCAGGAAAGGTGGAGGGCAGGAGAGGTAGAGGGCAGAAGAGATGGAGGGCAGGAAAGGTGGAGGGCAGGAAAGGTGGAGGACAGGAGAGGTAGAGGGCAGAAGAGATGGAGGGCAGGAAAGGTGGAGGGCAGGAAAGGTGGAGGACAGGAGAGGTAGAGGGCAGAAGAGATGGAGGGCAGGAAAGGTGGAGGGCAGGAGAGGTAGAGGGCAGAAGAGATGGAGGGCTGGGGATGTGGAGGGCAGGAGAGGTAAAGGGCAGGAGAGATGGAGGTTAGGAAAGGTGGAGGGCAGGAGAGGTAGAGGGCAGGAGAGATGGAGGGCTGGGGATGTGGAGGGCAGGAAAGGTGGAGGGCAGGAGAGATGGAGGGCAAGAAAGGTGGAGGGCAGGAGAGGTAGAGGGCAGGAGAGGTAGAGGGCAGAAGAGGTAGAGGGCAGGAGAGATGGAGGGCAGGAGAGATGGAGGGCAGGAGAGATGGAGGGCAGGAGAGATGGAGGGCAGGAAAGGTGGAGGGCAGGAGAGGTAGAGGGCAGGAGAGGTAGAGGGCAGGAGAGGTAGAGGGCTGGAGGGGTAGCAGTTGATTTACTGACAGACACAATACCGAAGGTCATAGTCCCGACAGCCATTGACCGACAGTCAAAATACCGACAAAGTAAAAATACCAACATTCATTATGCCGACATGTTCAAGATGCTGACGTAGTCAGAATACCGACATTCGATATGCCAACATGCGTTTTTAAGGAATGTTTGTTCAAAAACAGGCTTGTTCATACTTTACCATCCCAGTGGACCTGGAGGGGGAATATAATAGTGTTCCGAGCGCAGCGAGCCATGCGATGGGTCGGGGAACACTTAGACGGTGTCCATGTCGACCTATGTCAACATTAAGGCCCAAAAAAACCCAGAAAAACTCATGTTAGCATTTCAAATGTCAGTATTCTGACTTTGGGGTATATGCAATTAGGGTCGAAACTGCCGTCTTCTCGAAAAGACGGCAGTTTTCGACTTTTTCAGGTCGGAAGGGGTTCTGACCTATTCAGTCCCGAGTATTTTTATTCGACAAGTTGGGGAATTTGACTTGTCAAACATAACGTGAATTGGCGGTATAGCTGCCGATTCGCGTACTTCTGCGGGAAACGGGGCCAAAAGCAACAGGTTTTGGCCCCATTTCCGACCATCTCAGTTCGACTTAAAAAAAAGTCGAACTGAGATGAGGGACCTGAGAGGAGGAGAATGGGGAGAGCCGCGGGGAGACGGGGGACAGCAGCGCTACAGCACAGCGTTGCAGGAGGATGTGGCACAACCGCCGCTCACGGTAGCGTCCACCCAGCTCCAGCAAGTGAGGTCCCGCTTGCTGGAGCCGGGTGGTTGCTGCCGTGAGGTCTGGCGGCTATTACACATCCTCCTGCAGCGCTGCTGGCCGCGGCTCTCCCCGTCTGCCCGCGGCTCTTCCCCCTCTCCCCCCCCCCCCTAATCTCAATTCGACTTTTTTAAAGTCGGAATGAGATGGGCTTTGAATAGCCCTTGTCGGATCCATTCCAACAAATGCATGTCGGAATGGATCCGATACTAATTGAATATACCCCTATGTTGGCATTTTGACCATGTCGGCATAATGAATGTCTGTGTTTTGACTGTTTCTGTATTTTGTCTGTAGGGCAATGGCTGTTGGGATTATGAACGTCGGTATTGTGTCCGTCAGAGAGCTTCATTTCTATCATATAAAAACTTGCATACTATAAAGGATATTGGGGCAATATACTGTATCAAAGCTTGCAGAGAGATAAAGTACCAATCAATCCGCTTCTAACTGTCATGTTACAACAGGGGTGGGGGAACCTGCGGTCCTCCAGCTTTTGTTAAACTACACATCCCAGCATGCCTTGCAACAGTTTTAGTATGGCCAAATAGCAAAACTGTAGAAAGGCTTGCTGGTATGTGTAGTTCAACAACAGCTGGAGGGCCAAAGGTTCCCCAGCCCTGTGTTACAAGCTGTGTTAGAAAAATGACAGGAGCTGCTTGGTTGGTACGTTATCTCTCTACTTTATCTCTCCCAAAGCTTTGATACATACGTCCAAGTGCATCCATACTGTAAAATAATAAGTATTAGGCAGAGTCGGCCCTAACCAATATGATGCCCTAGGTAAGATTTTGGCTGGTGCCCCCTAGCACCACCGCTAGTTCTGCAGGAGATGCCTGGCATGAGTCAGCTGGCAGCTCTGCTAACGTCGGGCAAAAAGGATAAGATAACAGCGCTAACACAAGTGATACTAAATGAGCAAATTTATTAATTTTAAAATATACTAGTAGTCTAAAATTACATATGAAATAATGATAATAATTGCTCTTAGACCAATTGGTAGATGTAAATGGCATGCATCAATAAATGACCTTATAGAGACAGTCTAAAGTCCATAAACGTGGTGACTGATATTATACCAGGTTCAAATAGTCAATTACCCATCAAGTGTTCCAATGCATGGATCCTGATCCAGGTCTTTATTTGTGTGATGGATTCTGGTTCACAGTTCTTTCAGATTGACACTCTTATGTCCAATTCGCTGTGTTCCTTAAAAAATGAATCCTGTAGAATGTGTTTAAAAGACCAAAGCTGGGATCGGGGTCCTGGTTCACCAGTTGCATGCAGATGGTAATGTCCTGGATGTAGGTCTGATGAATTCAATTTGATGTCATCCAATGGTCAAGAGCAATATTCCCTGACGCGTTTCGCCGCTCCTGGCAGCTTTCTCAGAGGGTAATGAATGTTAAAACTTAGCCCCTTTTTATAGGGGAAGTGATATCATCAATTAATTAGCATACCATATTAATTATGTTCAAAATTTAAAATATCAAAAATTCGATTAGCAAAAACAGCAGAAAATACAGACCCATAACACTGTATAAATACACATTCTTAAAATTATTTGTATATCCCTTTAGAAAGACGATGTTAAAACTTAAATAAGTTGCATTTCCGGTCACATGATCGTTGTGCCGATCATGTGACACTGCTTACGACTACTTCCTCTCTATCTTTCTATTTAATACGGGCAGCTGTCTGTCACTCCACGGCTCCCGCCTCACTAATAGCTCCGGCCCGCTCTCAAACCGGAAGTGCGTCACTCCCGCAAGTTTCGTGACCTCACTTCCTGTTAGGCCGGTTGCTAGGTAACAGAACAGGAACCGGACACCTATTGGAGAAGTTCGTGATTAGTCCATTGTTTCAGGAAATGATCCGTTGCTATAGTAACAGGCCGATGTGTCTAAATGTTGTTTACCTAATTCTCAATAAAACATTTGTTTCAAACATTAAAAATGTCCCGTTTTGTCAAATCGCCAATCCACGGGTTTTACAGGTTGAAAATATTCAAAATTACTTTAAATAAAAATAATGATAATAATAATATAATAAATTGCTTAATATGACACAAACTGTATTTTAAACAGATCTGAGGAGAAAATCTTTGCAAAAAACTCATAAACATATATATATAAATATATGTGTAAAAAAAAGAGAGGATAAAAATTAAAATTAAAATAAAACGTCTGCTTATTGATATCTACTTATTCATATTAATGACGGGTAAGGGACTTAAACAAAATATAACATAAATATAAAAAAATACTTAAGTTGAAATAACAATATGGAATATTCATTTTCACCTATTCCCAGGAACGAAGGACTCATAAGTCACCCTTAGATTCAATCTTTAATTTCATTATAGGGGGGTACTAATACAGACAGTAGTGGTATAATCTATTTATTCCGAATATTCATTCCACCATGTGATCACTTTTTTATCAGATAAACTCAGTCAAGGATTGTATTGAGTTCTAAGGCTTCATTCAGACCTTGCGGGTGCAGTGTGTTGAGTTGGAAGGTCCAATAGATTTCTTGCTTACAAAGCCTCGCAAATCTATCGCCACCTCTTTTCGTTGATGGAATATGTTCCAGTCCAATAAGTTTTAATGAAACTGGATTGCCCTCGTGATGTTTGGAGAAATGCCTTGGGACACTGTGGTTGGTTACTTTATTAATTACATTCCTCCTATGCTCCATAAATCTTATTTTTAGAGGTCGGGTGGTTCTCCCCACATATTTCAGGTTACAGCCACATATCAATAGATAAATGACCCAACTTGACTGAGTTTATCTGATAAAAAAGTGATCACATGGTGGAATGAATATTCGGAATAAATAGATTATACCACTACTGTCTGTATTAGTACCCCCCTATAATGAAATTAAAGATTGAATCTAAGGGTGACTTATGAGTCCTTCGTTCCTGGGAATAGGTGAAAATGAATATTCCATATTGTTATTTCAACTTAAGTATTTTTTTATATTTATGTTATATTTTGTTTAAGTCCCTTACCCGTCATTAATATGAATAAGTAGATATCAATAAGCAGACGTTTTATTTTAATTTTAATTTTTATCCTCTCTTTTTTTACACATATATTTATATATATATGTTTATGAGTTTTTTGCAAAGATTTTCTCCTCAGATCTGTTTAAAATACAGTTTGTGTCATATTAAGCAATTTATTATATTATTATTATCATTATTTTTATTTAAAGTAATTTTGAATATTTTCAACCTGTAAAACCCGTGGATTGGCGATTTGACAAAACGGGACATTTTTAATGTTTGAAACAAATGTTTTATTGAGAATTAGGTAAACAACATTTAGACACATCGGCCTGTTACTATAGCAACGGATCATTTCCTGAAACAATGGACTAATCACGAACTTCTCCAATAGGTGTCCGGTTCCTGTTCTGTTACCTAGCAACCGGCCTAACAGGAAGTGAGGTCACGAAACTTGCGGGAGTGACGCACTTCCGGTTTGAGAGCGGGCCGGAGCTATTAGTGAGGCGGGAGCCGTGGAGTGACAGACAGCTGCCCGTATTAAATAGAAAGATAGAGAGGAAGTAGTCGTAAGCAGTGTCACATGATCGGCACAACGATCATGTGACCGGAAATGCAACTTATTTAAGTTTTAACATCGTCTTTCTAAAGGGATATACAAATAATTTTAAGAATGTGTATTTATACAGTGTTATGGGTCTGTATTTTCTGCTGTTTTTGCTAATCGAATTTTTGATATTTTAAATTTTGAACATAATTAATATGGTATGCTAATTAATTGATGATATCACTTCCCCTATAAAAAGGGGCTAAGTTTTAACATTCATTACCCTCTGAGAAAGCTGCCAGGAGCGGCGAAACGCGTCAGGGAATATTGCTCTTGACCATTGGATGACATCAAATTGAATTCATCAGACCTACATCCAGGACATTACCATCTGCATGCAACTGGTGAACCAGGACCCCGATCCCAGCTTTGGTCTTTTAAACACATTCTACAGGATTCATTTTTTAAGGAACACAGCGAATTGGACATAAGAGTGTCAATCTGAAAGAACTGTGAACCAGAATCCATCACACAAATAAAGACCTGGATCAGGATCCATGCATTGGAACACTTGATGGGTAATTGACTATTTGAACCTGGTATAATATCAGTCACCACGTTTATGGACTTTAGACTGTCTCTATAAGGTCATTTATTGATGCATGCCATTTACATCTACCAATTGGTCTAAGAGCAATTATTATCATTATTTCATATGTAATTTTAGACTACTAGTATATTTTAAAATTAATAAATTTGCTCATTTAGTATCACTTGTGTTAGCGCTGTTATCTTATCCTTTTTGCATATACCTTACGGAGACTGACCACCTCCAACATACAGCAGCTAGGAGGAACCACCCATTTCTGCGCCTGTCCAATATATACTTGTTATATATTTCTCTCTGCTAACGTCGGGCGCCTTTTGTTTATGAAAATGCATCTTATTTGCATTACTATGTGGCTAGGATGCACAAGCAGCTTCTGCTGATTAAAATGATATGCAGCATGCCTGTATTCTGTGTGTGACTGCAGCTGTATCTGCATAGAAAATGCTACATTACAGTAATTTCCAGGAATACACGCAACATAGCATTTCGTATGCAGATACAGCCGCAGTCACACACACACAGAATATAGGGATGCCGCATATCATTTTAATCAGCAGAAGCTGCTGGTGCCCCTAAGCATACCAAATGCCCTAGGCATTTGCCTAGTTTGCCTATGCCTAAGGCCGGCTCTGGTATTAGGAGCCGCTGGTGTTCCATGCGCTGGGTCTGCATTATTTCCATAGAACAGAGACACATCCGAGACACGGGGAGAGGGAGCAATAGACCATTAATGACACTCATTATGTGTGGCTGGGCTGTGGGAGCCGAAGAGATCTGACAATGCCTCATTACTTCATTACGTGCAGATACAAAACAAAATATACCAAATGCAATAAAATACAAAAATAAAAAAGCAAGACTCTCAGTGATCTGTGTCATTAATTAGCTAATTAAATATCCAGTACTGCAGGTGGGGCAGATGTAACATGTGCAGAGAGATTAGATTTGGGAGGGGCTGGCCTAGCTGAAATCTAAATTGCAGTGTAACAATAAAGCTGTCTAACATTTGTGGGGGGCTGCGTTTCCCGGCACTACCTGATCTCATACACCATGCCGGGTGAAGAGACTAAAATTGTCTCAAAAGCTTACACCCATATTTATAAGATACATGTATTAAGTTAACCAGACATGACTTTTATAATTATCAGACACCCAATCTGAGAAACACATTACCCTATTTGTGCACAACATAATCACGTAAGGCGCTGGGTATGTTGGGGGTCATTCCGAGTTGATCGCTAGCTGCATTTGTTCGCAGCGCAGCGATCAGGCTAAAAAACAGCAGTCCTGCGCATGCGTATGCGGCGCAATGCGCACGCGTGACGTACGGGCACAACGAACTATGCAGTTTTGCACAGGGTCTAGCGATGCATTTCAGTCGCACTGGTGGCCGCAGAGTGATTGACATTAAGTGGGCGTTTCTGGGTGGCAATTGACCGTTTTCAGGGAGTGTTCGGAAAAAACGCAGGCGTGCCAGGGAAAACGCAGGCGTGGCTGGGTGAACGCTGGGCGGGTGTCTGACGTCAAATCCGGAACTGAATAGTCCGAAGTGATCGCAAACGCTGAGTAGGTTTTGAGCTACTCTGAAACGACACAAAAATTTTTTGCAGGCGCTCTGCGATAAAAAAAACGTTTGCACTTCTGCTAAGCTAAAATACACTCCCAGTGGGCGGCGGCATAGCGTTTGCACGGCTGCTAAAAACTGCTAGCGAGCGATCAACTCGGAAAGACCCCCGTTATCCCAGCGGTCGAGATGCCGGCGGTCACATGACCAACAGCGGCATCCCGGCACTGACGATCCCGACACCGGACTGGTTAAGTATTCTACCCCTCGCCTATCCCCTACCTTAACCCTTCTGGGGGTTCATCTATGAATGCAGAGTGATTGACAGACAGTGACCATTTGTGAGTGATAACATAGGGGAGCAGCATGCACAGGTGCAGTTTCCCTGGCCCCGGCGGACCATAGGGTTGTACCAAGCGGCGGATTTGAGACACCATCTCTAGGCGTCTCAATACAAATCCAGCGGTTGCAGCATTTGCATATCTCCACGGATCCGCTGCGTACAAAAGCAAAGCAGCGACGAGCATT
Source organism: Pseudophryne corroboree (assembly GCF_028390025.1). NCBI lineage: Eukaryota > Metazoa > Chordata > Amphibia > Anura > Myobatrachidae > Pseudophryne > Pseudophryne corroboree. Next base: position 55,743,360 of record NC_086447.1, on the reverse strand, counting down.
GCGCCCACCTCTTAATCAGGGCCAGATGGGTGTATGAGAGAACAGGCAATAACATGCCACTCACCCCACCCCACCACCGGGCTCCAGCTAACGGGTGAGTGGGGTGTGTGTATAGTACATAGCTGGCAGTGCAGCTTTAAATGGCAACAAGTACTTTATGTAGATCGTTTTGTCACTGTCCTGTTTCCAGTCTCTGGCTCCATAACGGCAGCAGCGCCGACAAAGCCATTAATCTGTAACAGAGACCGGCGTAATTCTCGCTGACACTGGAGAACACGCACATAACGCTTCCTAATGATACATTATTCTCAGTGCCCGGCTACTGCTATAATTCACAGCAGATTAATAGCTCTGAGTCGGCAGGCCAAAAAAAAAAAAATCATATTCACCAATAAACATTAGTCCCGAATTGTAGATGCTGTATATTCTGCATAGGTCTTAGCAATGGATTACAGGCAGTGTCACAAACAGGCATCCCTGTGTTTTATATAAGTGCGCTGACAGGTGACCGGCCATTATTACAGCAGGATAAACAGAGAAGATGATTTAGGATGGGTACACACTGGGGCGATGTCAGGCCGTAACGACAAATCGCCTACATCGCTCATGGTGTACGGGTGATTACGCGTTCCCGCGGTCGCTAGCGGCAGTAAATAGGTTTGATGTGATGCACCTTGTTTATGCTAATGAAGGACGGAACATTTATGAGGAAGTAATACACTTCCTCAGTCTGTCTTGGTTCGGGGGCTCTCATATGTTTTTTTTAACCCCTTAGATGCCTACTTGGACTGAAGAAGACGTGATCTACACTTGGAATAGGTGAGTATGTTTTTGTTTTTTTTACGGGTTATGTGAATGCTACTGGAGAAGAGGACCGAATGGCTACAGGGAGTGTTGGTAAGTAAGTGTGAGTGTGTAAGGGTGTTTATTAAAGTTTTACTTTGTAAGGTGTGCGTATCTTCTGTTTATTTAAATATTTATTGTACAGGGGACTGTAGGTACCAGCGGGCCCTTCAATGCACCGCATGCTGGTACTTGTGGTTCTCCAAGTACAAGCATGAGGTTGAGGCTTGCGGGGACCTGTAGTCTCTTCTGTAAAAGATATTTTTTCCAAACTAAAACTAATACCCCTTTTCCACTAGCTCCTTAAAACACGGGTAAATGCGCGGGGGCGCGCATTTACCCGTGTTTTTCCCTAGTGGAAAAGGGTCCCCCTGCAAATTACCGGATCAAGTGATCCAGGAATCCTACCCGGGGAGCTAGCTGGGTTGAACACGTGTCCAACCCGGTAAGCTGTCTAGTGTGAACGGGAGCCGTGTCGAGGCGACACGGCTCCCGTTCACAGTGTATAGGGAGAGCGGCGCTGGGAGATCATGTGATCTCCCAGCGCCGCCCCTGCCGCGTCACTAGCAGCGTTTTACTAACCCGGCAATATGCCGGGTTGGTGAGCTCTGTCTGAAAGGGATCTGTAGCACGGATCGCAGCCGTGACCCGTGCTACAGTGGAAAAGGGGTTTAACTAATGGACTATTTACTCTGCACCCACTGCCCAGGGGTGGTGGGGATAGCCCGGTGCTGGTTCTTAAAACACAGGGGAACCAGACACAATTTTTAAACCAGGACCGGCTCAAAGAGCTCAGGGACAGCTACTGTTTGGGGGACCACCCTACATATTATTTTTATATGTAACTATTTCTTAACTTGTACAGGCGGAAGACTGCGCGGATCTCACTGACCTGCGCACGCTTCTGTCTAACTCCCACCTTGTAATTTAACTCACATTACAAGGTGCGAGTTAACATATGAAAAAACTAGGATGGACTCGCATAATGTAATAGCTTCCAAACCACAATTTCGCAGGTTATTATATTTTGCTGATTTGTGGGACAAACTCGCACCTTCAAACGTGCGAGAAGGTGTGAGTTTGACCAGCACTAAACACTCGGACCCTATTACAGTTAACCCAAAGTGTCAGACCATTTTGGGGGTGGACAGAATGGAGCATTAGGGGTATATTCAATAAGAGTCGGGTCTATTCCGACATGCAGTTGTCGGAATGGACCCGACAACCCCTATTCAAAAGAGCGGCCAAATCCGACTGTCGGATTTGGCAGCTCCCGATGTCCTGTCCTGCTGCTGTCAGCAGCGGGGGAAGCTGTCAGCGGTGCCAGGGGAAGGGAGCTGTCAGCGGGGCCGGGAGGAGGTGATGTCTGTGGCGCTGGGGGGGGGGAGCAGCGGAGATGGAGCGGACGGGGGACCTCCCTTGCTGGAGCCAGGTGGACGCTGCCGCTGGGTTCCTGCTCTCCCCGCTGCTCCCTCCATCTCCTGCTCTCAGCTCACTCATCTCAATCCGACGTTTTTTAAAGTCGGATTGAGATTGTCGGAAACGGGGCTAAAACCTGTCGGGTTTGGCCCCGCTTCCGACAATGCACGCTGCATTCCGACAGCATTCCGACAAGCTGGGTTCCCCGACTTATCGGAATAAATGGGGCTGTAATGAATAGGTCGGAACCCCTTCCGACCTAAAACTGGCGGAAACTGCCGTCTTTCCGACAAGACGGCAGCTTCCGACAGTCATTGAATATACCCCTTAGTCTGTATCCCGCCCCCTCCAGTATCCCACGTAACGCCATGTGCGTTAATGTGTGCGGCCCATCCTGTGCACTGGCCCACATTCCCTTACTGCGGCCCATTTTCCCACCCCTGCACAACTTAATATGTAATGTAGGATAAGCTTTATCTCTGCCCAACTTTGCACACCTTAAACACGCTCATCCAACCACCAAAGGAAAAGAGGATCCCACTGTAGTGCTGCCATTGTGTCACTAGACAATACGGGATTCTCCTCAGTAATGAATGGAAGAGGAGCAGTAACAATCCACCGTTCATCAGCGATGAGAGGACAGAAGAAGGTTTCTCAAGTTATTACGCAAACACAGTGTAAGCCTGACAAATGATTTATACTCTATCTTTATCTCTCGCCATGTGAGGGGACACAGCGCACTAATTGGGGTTCCCCGTCACTTTATGAAGAAAACGACACCAAAAAAAGTTTTAAAAAAAATATCATGTCGACCTTTTGGCCTGTCTAGTATATGTCAACCTAATGACCCTATCGACCCAGTGACCTTATCGACCTAATGCATGTCGACCAATAGTGGTCGACCTAATGACTGTCGACCTAAGTTGTGTCGACCCAACGACCCGGTCTATGGGGGTCATGCCGCCCCACATGTCAGTCCGGCCCCCCCTGCAGAAGTGCAAAGGCATCGCACAGCGGCGATGACTTTGCATTTCAAGAGTAGCTCCCGGCCAGCGCAGCTTTAGCGTGCTGGCCGGGAGCTACTCATCGCTCCCCGGCCCGCAGCGGCTGCGTGTGACGTCATGCAGCCGCTGCGGCCCGTCCCCCATCCGGTCCGGCCACGCCTGCGTTGGCCGGACCGCCCCCATGTTCTGCCCCCTCCAGCCCAGTGACCGCCTCTGCCTGTCAATCAGGCAGAGGCGATCGCAGCCATGCTACGGCCTTCGGCCGTCTGGCATGCGCCGGCGCACTATGGCACCGGCGCACGCGCAGTAGAGACCCGTTCGCTCGGCTGCAACAAACAGCAGCGAGCAAACAGGTCAGAATGACCCCCCATTGTACAGAGAGGATGTAATTAGATAGGAATCCTTAAAACCTGGACTGCAATGTCGGCGTTTGGGAAACTCTGCAGTAAGGACATGATTCAGAGGTGGATGCGGTTCTGATATTTGTGGATCTGAGTCACATTGGGGGGTATTCAATTGTTTGAAAAATTGGTTGGGTGTCTGTTTTTTCCTGTCTATACGATAAGAAAAAACAGACACCCAACTGACTTTTCAAACAACTGAACACCCCCCATTGTGCAGGCCCCAACTTAGATTGCAGACGGTGGGGATTGACAGGCAGGGCGGTAACAGGGGGCGTGTCTGAGCCTAGGACTGCACCTGTGTAGGCAGTTACAATGGCTCCAGCGGCATTCGCTCATAGACTCAGGGTGAGGCGGAACGCGGGCTGCCCTGAGTTATGCATACGCAGAGCTGTGCCTTATTTCTGATGGTGGAGATGACTGTTAGGGGCTGGTTGGCTGGTACTTTATCTCCGTCCACTTTATCTCTCTCCGAGGCTTAGTAAATAGACCCATTTGTTTTCTGTATGTGCATAGCCCTAACAGCACCTGAATCAGTGACAGCTCATACAGAGAATGGGCGCAGCCAGGAGTCCTCTGTGATGTAGTGTAACTCCTCAGAGGCCGCTGTGATGCGAGGTTTTGTATTAGAAGACGACATATGTTGTAGTCTATTAATACAAAGTGTCGCTGCAATCTCTTGTCCCCAGCGTCACTCCGCCTAGATAGTGGCAGTGTCCTTTCTATTTCTGTCAGTCTCTAGATAACAGAAACCCATTGGTGTGTTTATGGTTCAGGCTGCCAGCGGACCTGGGAATATTGCTATGACATGTGCTGGACGTGACTTCTGTCCCCTTATGCCTCAGTCTATAGGGCAGAAACCCCCGGCTCCCAAGACCCTCACCTCTTCTCTGAGCTCTCCCCCGTTTCCTCTCCTGTGCTCCGGTGTATACCATCTATCCTTTTTCTTCTTCCTCTCCTCCTCACCAACTGCTCTCTCTCTCCAACTGTCACTCTCAACTGTATCTCTCTCACCTCGTGCCTCATGCTCACTAACACCGCCTCTACTGATATGATGTGATATATGATATTATGGGGCAGATTTAACAACGGGTGATATTCTTGTTATCACTCATTACAAATGATAAATGATTCTCCAGCCAATCAACTCCTGTCATGTGTTTGAAAATATGACAGAAGCTGATTGGCTGGAGCACCAGTTATCATACGTAACTAGTGATAAAACTACCACTTGATGTTTAATCTGCCCCATAATTTGATCCCCATGAGAGTGACTTACCTCCACTTACCTATGGAAATACAGCAAGTTCATTATCCCCGGCTTCTAGACTGCTTCCTACCTAGTATGTCAGTTTATTCCTATATACAGTTTCACTGATCTATCATTCCGCTGTGATAGGCATTGTTTGGGATCAACATTTGTAAGGCATGCTGGTTGCTGTAGTGCTACTTGGAGATCCCAGGGGTGGCTCCTGTATAAGATAGCCCTCAATTTGGATGTACTGTATTTCTGTATGGGCCTTTAACATGAGGCCTTATAATAGACAATTACATGGCCCTAAGTGTACACTGTTATCATGCAGTGTAGGGACTGACGATAATCAGAGAAGCCGTGAAGGGGCTCGGCAGGTTAACATGTACTTGAAAATATATGCAACAAATATCTCTGAATTTCTATTACCATATAGCCTTCAAATATTGTTGATATAGCCTTCAAATATTGTTGCAATACTATTTAGTGTGCAGGGGATACCAGTGGGGGGGAAAGCCCCCCCCCTTTCTATTTTCGGATTATAATACCCTTTCTAATACAAACATGATGGGTTATAATACCCTCCCCAACACAGAGCTGAGGGATTATAATACCCTCCCTAATACATACATGATGGGTTATAATACCCTCCCCAACAAAGAGCTGAGGGATTATAATACCCTCCCTAATACATACATGATGGGTTATAATACCCTCCCCAACACAGAGCTGAGGGGTTATAATACCCTCCCTAATACATACATGATGGGTTATAATACCCTCCCCAACACAGAGCTGAGGGATTATAATACCCTCCCTAATACATACATGATGGGTTATAATACCCTCCCCAACACAGAGCTGAGGGGTTATAATACCCTCCCTAATACATACATGATGGGCAATAATACACTCTGCAATGCGTGGATGAGGGGTTATAATACCCTCCCCAACACAGAGCTGAAGAGTTATAATACCCTCCCTAACACATACATGACGGGCAATAATACACTCTGCAATACAGAACTATGGTGTTATAATACTCTCCCTAACACAGAGCTGAGACGTAATAATACCCTCCCCAACACAGAGCCTTACCCTGTGCATGTACAGTATGTATGTATTTATGTTTGTATGTGACTGGTATGTAGCAGCAGTGATGAGGTAACATGTGACTCACAATCAGCACCCTGGACAGCTCTCTCTCTTATCTCTGTGTCAACCATATGATACCAAGCACATTCCTGAGAAGTGCACGGTGGTGATACTGAGCACATTCCTGAGCAGTGCACGGTGGTGATACTGAGCACATTCCTGAGCAGTGCACGGTGGTGATACTGAGCACATTCCTGAGAAGTGCACGGTGGTGATACTGAGCACATTCCTGAGCAGTGCACGGTGGTGATACTGAGCACATTCCTGAGCAGTGCACGGTGGTGATACTGAGCACATTCCTGAGCAGTGCACGGTGGTGATACTGAGCACATTCCTGAGCAGTGCACGGTGGTGATACTGAGCACATTCCTGAGCAGTGCACGGTGGTGATACTGAGCACATTCCTGAGCAGTGCACGGTGGTGATACTGAGCACATTCCTGAGCAGTGCACGGTGGTGATACTGAGCACATTCCTAGCTGGACACGGTGGTGATACTGAGCACATTCCCAGTAGCGGATCTTGCCACGGGCAAGCAGGACTTTTGCCCGGGGCGCCGGCGCCATCCGGAGGGTGCCGGCGCCATCCGGAGGGCATTGCACCATGGCAAGATCCGCTACTCTGTGCCCTCCGCTGCCCGCTGTGTCCCCCGCTGGTCCCGCTGTCCCCCGCTGTGAAGGGAAACTAGACGCTACGCGTCTAGTTTCCCTTCGTGTAGAGGACCTTTGCTGTGCGGTGCGCGATGACGTCATCGCGCACCGCACAGCATTGTGGGACTGACAGACGCTAGGGGTCATAATTGACCTCTAGTGTCTGTCATCCGAGGAAAGGAGCGGTGCCGGCGGAGATCTGCAGCAGTCGGGAGCGGGGATAGTAAGTATTTGTTTGTTTTTTTCAGCGGCGCTACTCCACTGTACAGGAGGCGTAACGGACCACGCCCCCTGTATGAAGCCACGCCCCCATTTTCCGCCCGGGGCGCCAAAGGGTCTAGAACCGGCCCTGCACATTCCTGAGCAGTGCACGGTGGTGATACTGAGCATATTCCTAGCAGGGCACGGTGGTGATACTGAGCACATTCCTAGCAGGGCACGGTGGTGATACTGAGCACATTCCTGAGCAGTGCACGGTGGTGATACTGAGCACATTCCTGAGCAGTGCACGGTGGTGATACTGAGCATATTCCTAGCAGGGCACGGTGGTGATACTGAGCACATTCCTGAGCAGTGCACGGTGGTGATATTGAGCACATTCCTGACAGTGCACGGTGGTGATACTGAGCACATTCCTTAGCAGTGCACGGTGGTGATACTGAGCACATTCCTGACAGTGCACGGTGGTGATACTGAGCACATTCCTGAGCAGTGCACGGTGGTGATACTGAGCACATTCCTGAGCAGTGCACGGTGGTGATATTGAGCACATTCCTGACAGTGCACGGTGGTGATACTGAGCACATTCCTGTGCAGTGCACGGTGGTGATACTGAGCACATTCCTGAGCAGTGCACGGTGGTGATACTGAGCACATTCCTGAGCAGTGCACGGTGGTGATACTGAGCACATTCCTGAGCAGTGCACGGTGGTGATACTGAGCACATTCCTGAGCAGTGCACGGTGGTGATACTGAGCACATTCCTGAGCAGTGCACGGTGGTGATACTGAGCACATTCCTGAGCAGTGCACGGTGGTGATACTGAGCACATTCCTGAGCAGTGCGCGGTGGTGATACGGAGCACATTCCCAGTAGCGGATCTTGCCACGGGTAAGCAGGACTTTTGCCCGGGGCGCCACCTTCCGGAGGGCGCCGGCGCCATCCGGAGGGCACCGCACCATGGCAAGATCCGCTACTCTGTGCCCTCCGCTGCCCGCTGTGTCCCCCGCTGGTCCCGCTGTCCCCCGCTGTGAAGAGAAACTAGACGCTACGCGTCTAGTTTCCCTTCGTGTAGAGGACCTTTGCTGTGCGGTGCGCGATGACGTTATCGCGCACCGCACAGCATTGTGGGACTGACAGATGCTAGGGGTCATAATTGACCTCTAGTGGCTGTCATCCGAGGAAAGGAGCGGTGCCGGCGGAGATCTGCAGCAGTTGGGAGCGGGGATAGTAAGTATTTGGGTTTTTTTTTCAGCGGCGCTACTCCACTGTACAGGGGGCGTAACTGACCACGCCCCCTGTATGAAGCCACGCCCCCATTTTCCGCCCGGGGCGCCAAAGGGTCTAGAACCGACCCTGCACATTCCTGAGCAGTGCACGGTGGTGATACTGAGCATGCCTGGATAATATCAGCAGCACCCAGCTAATGAGGAATACAGATAACCCTGCCAAAATGATCATACAGTACAATGTAAGAGATGTAGGTACCAGCTTCCACATCCTCACATGTACTATAGCAGGCCATACTGCTCTACTGTACATGGCTGCTGTATTATAAGCGCTGTCGTGCAGAGAAGCAGACCGGCAATTCCTGCAAAGTGCTTCTGTGCCACAAAAAAAAAAAAATTCTTTACAAAAAAAACAAAACAAAAATAAAACAAACAAAGGCTTATTCCTCACATAATGGATTACAGCAAACAATAGGCCATCTGTTTCCACGGAATAACAAAGCCTCTAAATAATTATAATAATTGCAATTTCAGCAGAAGAATGTGACACACGCTGGCAGTACCAGGTGGGAGATGTTGGTTTGTTCTGCCGCAAAATACTCAACGTCAGCTGATCTAAAGCAGCACCACGCTCTCTGGGGGCTGCGCAGGTAACGCAGCACCTCTCGGTTATCCCGCTGCGTCTATATCACCCCAATGGCTTACACCCACCACTGTTGCACTAGCACTATCCCCCCAGAGAGGAGGACGGAGGACTGTAAACCAAACACAATGATCATCGCACGCATGTATTTACAGATGTCAGAGTCATATGCCGCGTTTCGTATGAACCTTAATTACCTCAAACGCTGATTGGATGACTCAGGAGTCAGATGTACAGTAGTAGACAGAATTTATCTGAGGGAAGACAGAGCATATAGTGGCTGTGTAACAGGATTAAGATTATCTCTTCTGTCTGCGGACTCGCTGAATACAGCCGCCATGTTAATTAATGTGAGACTAAGGATGCATGCTGAGAAATGTGTGAATTGTTACTGGAGCAAATGGCGGGAAAGACCGTCCAGCCTTAAACCATTCTCCTCACGCATACTGTCAGTATAAAATGGCGGGAAACACCGTCCAGCCTTAAACCATTCTCCTCACGCATACTGTCAGTATAAAATGGCGGGAAACACTGTCCAGCCTTAAACCATTCTCCTCACGCATACTGTCAGTATAAAATGGCGGGAAACACAGTCCAGCCTTAAACCATTCTCCTCACGCATACGGTCACTATAAAATGGCGGGAAACACCGTCCAGCCTTAAACCATTCTCCTCACGCATACTGTCAGTATAAAATGGCGGGAAACACAGTCCAGCCTTAAACCATTCTCCTCACGCATACTGTCAGTATAAAATGGCGGGAAACACCGTCCAGCCTTAAACCATTCTCCTCACGCATACGGTCAGTATAAAATGCATGAATATACAGGAGCAGCAGGAGAAAAAGGGATCGACAGACGCAAAATATTCAGACCCAAAACTATTGGTGGGGTATACTCTATGAGCCCCCACACTACCTGCACGCAATGCCGACGTTCACGTAGTTGAAACTGCACACGCACAATAAATTCTGGAAGCCGCATACGATGCAAGCGCTACAGAGTGTACAAAGGGCCTGATTCAGATTTGTAAGTAAAGCAAAAAAAGCAAGTAACTTTGGGGGTCATTCAGACCTGATCGTTCGCTAGCTATTTTTTGCAGCGCTGCGATCAGATAGTCCCCCGCCTATAGGGGAGCGTATTTTAGCTTTGCAAGTGTGCAAACGCATGTGCAGCCGAGCGTTACAAAAAACTTTTCTGAGTTACCCAGAACTTACTCAGCCGCTGCGATCACTTCAGCCTGCGTTTTTCCAACAAATCCCAGAAAACGGTCAGTTGGCACCCACAAACGCCTTCTTCCTGTCAGTCACCTTGCGATCGGCTGTGCAAATGGATTCTTCGTAAAACCCATCGCACAGCATCACTCCGCTTTGTACCCGTGCGACGCGCCGGTGCATACGCATGCGCAGTTCTGACCTGATCGCAGCACTGTAAAAAAAAACTAGCGTGCGATCAGGTCTGAAAGACCCCCTTTATGTCTGAAATTTTGCAATGCATGGGGAGCAAACACTTTTATATATTTTTCTGTGCAGGGTAAATACTGCCTGCTTCTGCATGTAGCCCATAGATGCTAGATAGCTTTATTATTACACTACAGTTTAGATTCCAGTTTGAACACACCCCAACCAAATCTAACTCTCTCTGCACGTTACATCTGGCCCACCTGCAGTGCAGCATGGTATTGCCCAGTTGATTGCTTTTTAGCAAATCAGAGTAAGGCCCTATGGTGCAGTTGCGATCAATTCAAACAGTATCAGAAAGATGGTGGACAAGTAATGGGGTGTTCCTGGGCCGTGACTGGGTGGTGGCTAGTAGTGCACGAGAAACATGAGCCGACGTAAGCATAGGAGGCTGGGGCAAGCTTACATGGTGCGACCAATGCACCAAGGCTCTCAAAGTGATCTTCTCGGCCCTCGCACATGCAGACGCCCGGCTATACACCAGGGAATAATAGCCCAGAACTGAGGCAAAATAAGTCCATAACTACCCAGTTATCTATTTTGAAGGCACAGAGTTCTCATTTCACAATCATTTGCCGGGAAGACATCCTGGAGCAGCACAGGCTACAAGAATAAGCCCGTGTTACTGCCAGGCCAGCAGTATAATATCACATTTCATTTCCTGCCGTTCCTCTAGGCCTGTCCTACAGAACACAAGGGACATTTATTTCCTGACTCGTAGCGGGAATCCATGGGAGGACGGACAACCATAAACATGGGACGTGTGACTGGGACTGGCTCTTGCTGAGGCGGAAATTGGCATTCTGAGGTGATAATGGAGAATGCTACACCTCCGCTTGGTCACGTCCCCAGATAGGATTCATGGCTAGATCAGTCACGCACTGCCCCGGCTGGGTGAGAATTACACGTTGTATAAATGTGATTTATTATAGACTTGTTTTTGTTTGTTTTCACAGCTAGGCGTTCCAGCAACTCTGATGCAAATGCCACCTGGTAACTCTAAGGCTTATTCTGCAACCTGGAGCAACTACATAGGTGAATACATAGGATAATACATAAGGGCCAATTCATGTTTGTACACAATGTCAATATAAGGGACCTTTTGGGGGAGGTAACCGGAGATAAAAGAGAACTAATGTGGAGAGAGATAAAGTGCCAGCCAATCAGCTCCTAACCGCCATGTCACAGGCTGTGTTTGCAAAATGACAGGAGCTGATTGGTTGTTACTTTATCTCCATCCACTTTATCTCACTCCAAGGCTTAGGGGTCTGTTCGTGAATCAGTGAAAAGTGTGATTGTAAGCTTGCGAGCAGGGCCCTCCTACCTCTGTCTGTCTGTTTTTGCCCAGTTTTGTTCTGTTACTGTTGTTCTAATTGTAAAGTGCAACGGACTATGCTGCACTATATATAAAAAAACTGCCAATAATCTCCTATATAATAGCCCTATTCTGTGACCTTGTGATTCATTTGCTAACGCTGGGTGGAGTTACAACAGTGGGCGGAGTTAGTCAAATGAGTCACAGAGATCTGGCCAAATCTACAGGAGACTAGGAGCAGAAGCAGATAGCATGGGCATTGGACATGTCACAGGCAGGGGTGCAGACCTCCCAGCTTTCTGCAGGAGCTTTATCCAGGCAGAAGGAGGGAAACACACTCGGCGAAAAGGGGGCGTGGCTTCACGGGAGGGCCCCGTTTTCGTCAGTGAGGGAGCATGCCCAGCGCTCTGTGAGCTGCTGGCATGCTCCCAGGGGCTGATTATGAGTCCGGGGGGCCCAGGGCACTTGTGACAGGGGAGCCCTATCTCATTGCTGTGCCTGCTGTGGGTTAGGGGCGTGGCCTAATCGCGCCCGCGTGGCCACGCCCCCTTATGCAAATTTCGATTTTTATTTTTATTTTTTTGATGGGATTTTGGCCCCTCAGCTAGGGCTAAATCCAGAGGAGGTGGTCGCTCCCCCCTACACACCCGCACAGGGAGAAGAAAGCAGGGAGACTGCTGCCTCCCTGCAACACCACAGACCTGCCAATATGCAGCAGCGTGTGCTGACTGTAGCACAAATGCTGCCGCTGTTGCTGGCAGGCCGGGGGGGGGGGGGGGGGGGAGCTTCTGAGCTGGAACAGAGCTACTCCAGCCCTAAAACTGTGGGGCCAACGGTACGTATCCCCTGCCCCCCCCCCCCCCCCACCTTAATCCGGCTCTGCTGCTGGAACCCCCCCATTAATCCGTACCCCCTGATGCCCCCTCTCCCTCTGTCTCCACTATTCACCGCTGCTCTGCTAAGCAGAACAGCGAGTACAGGAGCTTTCCAACTGCCCCCCCCCCCCACCCCCCCACCGCCGGACACTGCGACCCGCGGGTGGGACAGCGGGACAGACCGCAAAAAATGGGACTGTCCCGCGAAAATCGGGACATTTGGGAGGTATGGGGGTGTGTGAGGGGTATGTCATACAGACAGACGGGCACCGGCTCACTGTGTGCTTGACCCCCCACATCGGCATACTCAGCAGGGGCTCTCTGGTGCGGAGGAGCGTCACTTTCTAGCACACTCCACACTTCTTAGCTGCAGTTTAGTGGGGCACCTGCCGCTGTGCAGGTTCCGTACTGCCTCTGTTATCTCCAGCCCCGGCAACCCCACCGCTAGCTGCAGCACTGCCACCCGCAGTGAGGTGCGCCCAGCTCCTTCACACACTTTAGCTGGCGGGTAGCGCTACAGAAATCCGAGCTGCTTGCAGGCTCTGACCCACTCCTCCCTCCAGCCGCAGCGTCTCCTGGGAGCTAACCAGTCACTCCCAGTCTCCCCTTACCACAGTGCCCGGAAGCCGTGAGGTCCGCGCCACGTGCATGCTATGACCCCCTCCTCCCTCCAGCCGCAGCGTCTCCTGGGGGCTAACCAGTCATTTCCAGTCTCACCTTACCACAGTGCCCGGCAGCTGCGCGAGGTCTGCGGTGTGTGACTGAGGAGGGGGGGAGGGATGCGGACGGGCAGAGGAAGCAGGAATCCAGCCTGAGAGAGTCAGCCATGCCAAGTCTCCAGCAGCAGCAGATCCCAACAGGTTGGAGTGGAACAGCAGCAGCCAGCAGCAGTGACTCCGGTAAGACACATCTGTCTGTCACCACTGTTTTGTCCCTAATACCAATCTCTCCCGTGCCCTGTGTTCTGTCATGTCCCTGTCACCCCTGGCCTTGCCCTGCCACCCTTATCCTGGCCCTTTCACCCTTATCCTGGCCCTGTCACCCTTATCCTGTCCCTATCATTTCTGTCCTGGCCCCGTCACCCCTGTCCTGGCCCCGTCACCCCTGTCCTGGCACCGTCACCCCTGTTCTGACCCTGTCACCCCTGTCCTGGCCCCGTCAACCCTGTACTGACCCTGTCACCCCTGTCCTGGCCCTGTTACTGCATACCCTCCAACTACCTTTTATGGCATATACAGTACCCGCAGCGCCTCCAGACCTCTCCCCAATGCACCACACCTCCGCACCTTCCCCTCCACCACATGCGGCACTCCACCCCTCCCCAACATGCTGTGCCTCCAGACCCCCTACACCACCCGTGGCTCCCACTCCTCCACCCCTTCACCACCCACAGCACCTCCAGGCCCCTTCCACCATTCACCCCCCTTATATGTCTCCCCCCACACCTGCCCCCCTCCACCCGCAGCATCTGCAGACACCCTCCTCCATCAGCGGTCCCCCCCTCACCCACCCCTCCCCCACCAATGGCACCCCCGCACCTGCCCCTCCACCACCTGCAGCACCTCCGGACCTCCTTTCCCATCCGCCGCAACACCCGTACCTGCCCCTACCCTACCCATGGTGCCTGCGGTCCCCTACCCCACCCCCGGCACTCCCGTCCCTTCCCATCCCACAGCACCTCCGGAACCCTTCATCCATCCACAACATCCCCACACCTGCCCCTCTCCCACCCGTGGCACCCCTGCCCCTCCCCCACCTTCAGTGCCTCCGGACCCCTCCCCCATCTGCATCCCCCACTCCTCTGTCCCTCCCCCACGCGCAGCACCTCCCGAACCTTCCCCATCCAGGCCCCACCCCCACTTCTGCCTCCCCTCCACCCGCAGCATCTACAGACACCATCCGCAGTCCCCCCCGCACCCGCTACATTCTGTACATCGTGCCCTGCAGGTGCTGTTCACGCCGTCGCAAGGGGCTGCGCCTCCTTCACCATCGCACGCCCTTTCATTGTGCAATATTTAACCACTAACAAAGGAATGCAGGTAATACTCCATATAATACAAATATTAAACCCCAGAAAGGCATGCAAGGGTTAAGGGGGCGTAGCCCCTTGCGACGGTGTGAAGAGCGCCCGTAGGGCGCGATGAAGCACCTAGTAATAATAATGTGTGGAGAAGGCAACCAATCAGCTGCTACGTATAATTTTATAGAATGCACTTTACAAATGTTACCTCAACGCTGATTGGTTGCCATGGACAACTTCTCCACTGGCTCACTTCTCCTCTCTTTTCACTGCTTCATGAATAGACCCCTCAGTATAGACCCCAGAGTGGAGAGAGATAAAGTGCCAGTCAATCTGCTCCAAACTGTCATTTTTCAAACAGAGGGGAAGCTAAGCCTTGGGAGAGTGATAAAGTACACTATGGGGTCTGTTGATGAAGCAGCAAAAAGAGTCCAGTGGAGAAGTTGCCCATAGCAACCAATCAACACTGAAGGAAGCCATTATCAAGTACAGCCTATAAAATGTAAGGGAGATGCTGATTGGATGCCATGGGCAACTTCTCCACCGGTCTGTTTCTCCACTCTTTTCACTGCTTCATGAAGAGACCCCTATCCAGACAAAACTGATTGGTCCGTCCGTCCGTCACCCTCGCACACTGCCGCTCTGCATTAGTGTATTAGCGCAGGCTGTGCTTATATATAGTTCCCCTGCACATAGCAGGCAGGTTACGCTCTACGTTCCTGCCACATGGAGTGTGACCCCTTCTGTGAGTGCTGCCAGCAAGGCTATACGTGTACATCCAGCACTTGTGCCGCCTCCTATGGGGGTCTCTCCTAGTCTATCGCTGCGTCTGCGTCTTTATGCCAATGCCACAGCTGATTATGATCATACTGAGACGCCTGCATACCGGCCACAGCGCAAACATCTTCGTGATACCCACATGCACCCGTATAGAACATTTACAGTAGTGTCAGCAGCGCAGGCTTTCCCTCGCATCTCTATTCGCCAGCCATAGGGGACCACGTGGCACCCGCAGGGCTGTATCTGTAAATATAAGTTGCCATGTGGCATAAAAGTATGAAAAGTGCCATTAGCTATTGTCAGGCTGTATTATTGGGTGTAAAGTCAGAATGAACACTGTAAATTCCAGAAGAGTAAATGTCTGAGCCCCAGGGACGCGGCCGGCAGGAGAGCAACAGCAATTTATTTATTTGTGGGTCAGGCCGCCTTCCCTGCTGGGTAAGTGCTATGGGAGAGCCTGTCTAGAGGCCTCCTGTTCAGCGCTGCGGCTGTTATACAGTCAGTGACCTTGTGAGCGCAGCGGCTGAAACGTTACCGGTAGATTTCCCATAGTGTGACCGCAAGTTACAGTAAGTATGGTTTATTATTATTATTATACAGGGGTATTATTTACTGCACTAGATATTATTACATAATAAGGCAGAACAAGAGCCAGTGATATGAAGACCCTAATTCAGCCTGTATTTCAGTCATTAGCATTCCGTAATATACAGTAAATGCTGTTCTGAGGTGCAGCAGATCCTCTCCCGAGAGCATAGGGAACGGAGACATCCACAGGTAATGGGTTCAGTATAACAGTCATAACGTCAACACATGATCAGGTGATGTAATGCGGCGGCAGCTTCCGGATCCAGCAATCAGCTGACAGTGATTTTCTGCTGTTCCTGTGGCGGTTCCGACGGCATCACTGACCCTCCCCCTATTGCCTAACGCTAACACCCCCTTCCGCCTAACCTGATGCCCACTCCTAGTGCCTAACCCTCTCATTCCCCAGCCTAACCCTATCCCTCCCATCCCACAGCCTAACCCTCCCCCTAGTGCACAACCCTCCCCCTAGTGCACAACCCTCCCCCTAGTGCCTAACACTAACCCTCCCAATAGTGCCTAACCCTAACCCTTCCGTCCCCCAGCCGAATCCTAACTCTCCCCACAGTGCCTAACACCCACTAGTGCCTAACCCTAACCCTTCCGTCCCCCAGCCTAACCCTAACTCTCCCCCCTAGTGCTTAACACTAACCCTCCCACTAGTGCCTAACCCTAACCCCCCCGTCCCCCAGCCTAACCCTAACTCTCCCCCCTAGTGCTTAACACTAACCCTCCCACTAGTGCCTAACCCTAAACCTCCCGTCCCCGAGCCGAATCCTAACTCTCTCCCCAGTGCCTAACACTAACCCTCCCACTAGTGCCTAACCCTAACCCCCCCGTCCCCTAGCCTAACCCTAACTCTCCCCCCTAGTGCTTAACACTAACCCTCCCACTAGTGCCTAACCCTAAACCTCCCGTCCCCGAGCCGAATCCTAACTCTCTCCCCAGTGCCTAACACTAACCCTCCCACTAGTGCCTAACCCTAAACCTCCAGTCCCCCAGCCGAACCCTAACTCTCCCCCTAGTGCCTAACAATAACCCTCCCACTAGTGCCTAACCCTAACCCCCGTCCCCCAGCCTAACCCTAACTCTCCCCCCTAGTGCTTAACACTAACCCTCCCACTAGTGCCTAACCCGCATCCTCCAGTCCCCCAGCCTAACCCTAACTCTCCCCCCTAGTGCCTAACACTAACCCTCCCACTAGTGCCTAACCCTAACCTCCCCGTCCCCCAGCCTAACCCTAACTCTCCCCCCTAGTGCTTAACACTAACCCTCCCACTAGTGCCTAACCCTAACCCCCCCGTCCCCCAGCCTAACCCTAACTCTCCCCCCTAGTGCTTAACACTAACCCTCCCACTAGTGCCTAACCCTAACCCCCCCGTCCCCCAGCCTAACCCTAACTCTCCCCCCTAGTGCTTAACACTAACCCTCCCACTAGTGCCTAACCCTAAACCTCCCGTCCCCGAGCCGAATCCTAACTCTCTCCCCAGTGCCTAACACTAACCCTCCCACTAGTCCCTAACCCTAAACCTCCAGTCCCCCAGCCGAACCCTAACTCTCCCCCTAGTGCCTAACACTAACCCTCCCACTAGTGCCTAACCCTAACCCCCCTGTCCCCCAGCCTAACCCTAACTCTCCCCCCTAGTGCTTAACACTAACCCTCCCACTAGTGCCTAACCCGCATCCTCCAGTCCCCCAGCCTAACCCTAACTCTCCCCCCTAGTGCCTAACACTAACCCTCCCACTAGTGCCTAACCCTAACCTCTCCGTCCCCCAGCCTAACCCTAACTCTCCCCCCTAGTGCTTAACACTAACCCTCCCACTAGTGCCTAACCCTAACCCCCCCGTCCCCCAGCCTAACCCTAACTCTCCCCCCTAGTGCTTAACACTAACCCTCCCACTAGTGCCTAACCCTAACCCCCCCGTCCCCCAGCCTAACCCTAACTCTCCCCCCTAGTGCTTAACACTAACCCTCCCACTAGTGCCTAACCCTCATCCTCCCGTCCCCCAGCCGAACCCTAACTCTCCCCCTAGTGCCTAACACTAACCCTCCCACTAGTTCCTAACCCTCATCCTCCCGTCCCCCAGCCTAACCCTTCCACTAGAGCCTAAACATAATCCTGCCCTCCCGTACCCTAACCCTCCCCCTAGTGCCCAACCCTAATCCTTCCCCTGGTGCCCAACCCTAACCTTCCTGTCCTCCAGCCTAACCCTAGCCCTCCCACTAATGTCTAACCCTAATCCTCCCCCTAGTGCCTAACCCTACTTCCTCTCCCCCAGCCTAACCCTAATAGGCTGCGTTCTCATGCAACAAAATGGCTGCCTCCTTTGGGAATTCATTTTATATCTATTTTTTTAATGCTGCTCTTCTATTTAGAAAACAAACAAATGATGGCAGGAAAAATCGGCACAGCAGTAAATCTTTTCATGTGCCTCGATTTGTTGAAATAGGTTTATGGAGGAACAGGTTGGTTGTAAAAATAAGATTTTACTTACCGATAAATCTATTTCTCGTAGTCCGTAGTGGATGCTGGGGACTCCGTCAGGACCATGGGGATTAGCGGCTCCGCAGGAGACAGGGCACAAAACTAAAGCTTTAGGATCAGGTGGTGTGTACTGGCTCCTCCCCCTATGACCCTCCTCCAAGCCTCAGTTAGGATACTGTGCCCGGACGAGCGTACACAATAAGGAAGGATATTGAATCCCGGGTAAGACTCATACCAGCCACACCAATCACACCGTATAACTTGTGATCTGAACCCAGTTAACAGTATGACAAACGTAGGAGCCTCTGAACAGACGGCTCACAACAATAACAACCCGATTTTTTTGTAACAACAACTATGTACAAGTATTGCAGACAATCCGCACTTGGGATGGGCGCCCAGCATCCACTACGGACTACGAGAAATAGATTTATCGGTAAGTAAAATCTTATTTTCTCTGACGTCCTAAGTGGATGCTGGGGACTCCGTCAGGACCATGGGGATTATACCAAAGCTCCCAAACGGGCGGGAGAGTGCGGATGACTCTGCAGCACCGAGTGAGAGAACTCCAGGTCCTCCTCAGCTAGGGTGTGCCCCTGACCAAGTAGCAGCTCGGCAAAGTTGTAAAGCCGAGACCCCTCGGGCAGTCGCCCAAGATGAGCCCACCTTCCTTGTGGAATGGGCATTTATATATTTTGGCTGTGGCAGTCCTGCCACAGAATGTGCAAGCTGAATTGTACTACACATTCAACTAGCAATCGTCTGCTTAGAAGCAAGAGCACCCAGTTTTTTGGGTGCATACAGGATAACAGCAAGTCAGTTTTCCTGACTCCAGCCGTCCTGGAAATCTATATTTTCAGGGCCCTGACAACATCTAGCAACTTGGAGTCCTCCAAGTCTCTAGTAGCCGCAGGTACCACAATAAGCTGGTTCAGATGAAACGCTGACACCAACTTAGGGAGAAACTGGGGACGAGTCCGCAGCTCTGCCCTGTCCGAATGGACAATCAGATATGGGCTTTTGTGAGACAAAGCCGCCAATTCTGACACTCGCCTGGCCGAGGCCAGGGCCAACATCATGGTCACTTTCCATGTGAGATATTTCAAATCCACAGATTTGAGCGGTTTAAACCAACGTGATTTGAGGAATCCCAGGACTACGTTGAGATCCCACAGTGCCACTGGAGGCACAAAAGGGGGTTGTATATGCAGTACTCCCTTGTCAAATTTCTGGACTTCAGGAACTGAAGCCAATTCTTTCTGGAAGAGAATCGACAGGGCCGAAATTTGAACCTTAATGGACCCCAATTTGAGGCCCATAGACACTCCTGTTTGCAGGAAATGCAGGAATCGACCGAGTTGAAATTTCTTCGTGGGGCCTTCCTGGCCTCACACCACGCAACATATTTTCGCCACATGTGGTGATAATGTTGTGCGGTCACCTCCTTCCTGGCTTTGACCAGGGTAGGAATGACCTCTTCCGGAATGCCTTTTTCCCTTAGGATCCGGCGTTCAACCGCCATGCCGTCAAACGCAGCCGCGGTAAGTCTTGGAACAGACATGGTACTTGCTGAAACAAGTCCCTTCTTATCGGCAGAGGCCCTGAGTCCTCTGTGAGCATCTCTTGAAGTTCCGGGTACCAAGTCCTTCTTGGCCCATCCGGAGCCACGAGTATAGTTCTTACTCCTCTACGTCTTATAATTCTCAGTACCTTTGGTATGAGAAGCAGAGGAGGGAACACATACACCGACTGGTACACCCCTGGTGTTACCAGAACGTCCACAGCTATTGCCTGAGGGTCTCTTGACCTGGCGCAATACCGGTCCAGTTTTTTGTTCAGGCGGGACGCCATCATGTCCACCTTTGGTCTTTCCCAACGGTGCACAATCATGTGGAAAAAACTTCTCGATGAAGTCCCCACTCTCCCGGGTGGAGGTCGTGCTGAGGAAGTCTGCTTCCCAGTTGTCCACTCCCGGAATGAAAACTGCTGACAGTGCTATCACATGATTTTCCGCCCAGCGAAGAATCCTTGCAGTTTCTGCCATTGTCCTCCTGCTTCTTGTGCCGCCCTGTCTGTTTACGTGGGCGACTGCCGTGATGTTGTCCCACTGGATCAATACCGGCTGACCTTGAAGCAGAGGTCTTGCTAAGCTTAGAGCATTGTAAATTGCTCTTAGCTCCAGTATATTTATGCGGAGAGAAGTCCCCAGACTTGATCACACTCCCTGGAAATTTTTTCCCTGTGTGACTGCTCCCCAGCCTTTCAAGCTGGAATCCGTGGTCACCAGGACCCAGTCCTGAATGCATAACTGTGGCCCTTTAGTAGATGAGCACTCTGCAGCCACCACAGAAGAGACACCCTTGTCCTTGGAGACAGGGTTATCCGCTGATGCATCTGAAGATGCGATTGTCCAGCAGATCCCACTGAAAAGTTCTTGCGTGAAATCTGCCGAATGGAATCGCTTCGTAAGAAGCCACCATTTTTCCCAGGACCCTTTTGCAATGATGCACTGACACTTTTCCTGGTTTTTGGAGGTTCCTGACTAGCTCGGATAACTCCCTGGCTTTCTCCTCCGGGAGAAACACCTTTTTCTGGACTGTGTCCAGAATCATCCCTAGGGACAGCAGACGTGTCGTCGGAGACAGCTGCGATTTTGGAATATTTAGAATCCACCCGTGCTGTCGTAGAACTACTTGAGATAGTGCTACTCCGACCTCCAACTGTTCTCTGGACCTTGCCCTTATCAGGAGATCGTCCAAGTAAGGGATAATTAAGACGCCTTTTCTTTGAAGAAGAATCATCATTTCGGCCATTACCTTGGTAAAGACCCGGGGTGCCGTGGACAATCCAAACGGCAGCGTCTGAAACTGATAGTGACAGTTTTGTACCACGAACCGGAGGTACCCTTTGTGAGAAGGGCAAATTTGGACATGGAGGTAAGCATCCTTGATGTCCAGGGACACTATATAGTCCCCTTCTTCCAGGTTCGCTATCACTGCTCTGAGTGACTCCATTTAGAATAGGTCTCACCGAGCCGTCTGGCTTCAGTACCACAATATAGTGTGGAATAATACCCCTTTACTTGTTGTAGGAGGGGTACTTTGATTATCACCTGCTGGGAATACAGCTTGTGAATTGTTTCCAATACTGCCTCCCTGTCGGAGGTAGACGTTGGTAAAGCAAACTTCAGGAACTTGCGAGGGGGAGACGTCTCGAATTTCCAATCTGTACCCCTGGGATACTACTTGTAGGATCCAGGGGTCCACTTGCGAGTGAGCCCACTGCGTGCTGAAACTCTTGAGACGACCCCCCACCGCACCTGTTTGTACGGCCCCAGCGTCATGCTGAGGACTTGGCAGAAGCGGTGGAAGGCTTCTGTTCCTGGGAATGGGCTGCCTGCTGCAGTCTTCTTCCCTTACCTCTATCCCTGGGCAGATATTATGGGGACGAAAGGACTGAGGCTGAAAAGACTATGTCTTTTTCTGCTGAGATGTGACTTGGGGTAAAAAAGGTGGATTTTCTAGCTGTTGCCGTGGCCACCAGGTCCGATGGACCGACCCCAAATAACTCCTCCCCTTTATACGGCAATACTTCCATGTGCCGTTTGGAATCTGCATCACCTGACCACTGTCGTGTCCATAAACATCGTCTGGCAGATATGGACATCGCACTTACTCTTGATGCCAGAGTTTCGCATATATAGAAATGCATCTTTTAAATGCTCTATAGTCAATAAAATACTGTCCCTGTCAAGGGTATCAATATTTCCAGTCAGGGAATCCGACCAAGCCACCCCAGCGCTGCCCATCCAGGCTGAGGCGATCGCTGGTCGCAGTATAACACCAGTATGTGTGTATATACTTTTTAGGATATTTTCCAACCTCCTATCAGTTGGCTCCTTGAGGGCGTCCGTATCTGGAGACGGTAACGCCACTTGTTTTTATAAGCGTGTGAGCGCCTTATCCACCCTAAGGTGTGTTTCCCAACGCGCCATAACTTCTGGCGGGAAAGGGTATACCGCCAATAATTTTCTATCGGGGGAAACCCACGCATCATCACACACTTCATTTAATTTATCTGATTCAGGAAAAACCACATGTAGTTTTTTCACACTCCACATAATACCCTTTTTTGTGGTACTTGTAGTATCAGAAATATGTAACATCTCCTTCATTGCCCTTAACAAGTAACGTGTGGCCCTAAAGGAAAATACGTTTGTTTCTTCACCGTCGACACTGGAGTCAGTGTCCGTGTCTGTGTCTGTGTCGACCGACTGAGGTAAAAGGACGTTTTAACGCCCCTGACGGTGTTTTAGACGCCTGGACAGGTACTAATTGGTTTGCCGGCCGTCTCATGTCGTCAACCGACCTTGGAGCGTGTTGACATTATCACGTAATTCCTTAAATAAGCCATCCATTCCGGTGTCGACTCCCTAGAGAGTGACATCACCATTACCGGCAATTGCTCCGCCTCCTCACCAACATCGTCCTCATACATGTCGACACACAAGTACCGACACACAGCACACACACAGGGAATGCTCTGATAGAGGACAGGACCCCACTAGCCCTTTGGGGAGACAGAGGGAGAGTTTGCCAGCACACACCAAAAACGCTATATTATACAGGGACAACCTTTATATAAGTGTTTTTCCCTTATAGCATTTTAATATATATATACATATCGCCAAATAAGTGCCCCCCCTCTCTGTTTTAACCCTGTTTCTGTAGTGCAGTGCAGGGGAGAGCCTGGGAGCCTTCCCACCAGCCTTTCTGTGAGGGAAAATGGCGCTGTGTGCTGAGGAGAATAGGCCCCGCCCCCTTTTCGGCGGGCTTCTTCTCCCGTTTTTCTGAGACCTGGCAGGGGTTAAATACATCCATATAGCCTCCAGGGGCTATATGTGATGTATTTTTAGCCAGAATAAGGTATTATACATTGCTGCCCAGGGCGCCCCCAGCAACGCCCTGCACCCTCCGTGACCGTTGGTGTGAAGTGTGTGACAACAATGGCGCACAGCTGCAGTGCTGTGCGCTACCTTCATGAAGACTGAAAAGCCTTCTGCCGCCGGTTTCTGGACCTTCAATCTTCAGCATCTGCAAGGGGGGTCGGCGGCGCGGCTCCGGGACGAACCCCAGGGTGAGACCTGTGTTCCGACTCCCTCTGGAGCTAATGGTGTCCAGTAGCCTAAGAAGTCAATCCATCCTGCACGCAGGTGAGTTGAACTTCTCTCCCCTAAGTCCCTCGATGCAGTGAGCCTGTTGCCAGCAGGACTCACTGAAAATAAGAAACCTAAAAACTTTTTCTAAGCAGCTCCTTAAGAGAGCCACCTAGATTGCACCCTGCTCGGACGGGCACAAAAACCTAACTGAGGCTTGGAGGAGGGTCATAGGGGGAGGAGCCAGTACACACCACCTGATCCTAAAGCTTTAGTTTTGTGCCCTGTCTCCTGCGGAGCCGCTAATCCCCATGGTCCTGACGGAGTCCCCAGCATCCACTTAGGACGTCAGAGAAATTGTGTGGTAAAGTAGAAGTGTGCACCTACTGATGGAGGAGTAGGGCGGAGCTTGGCGCCCTTGCTAAGTACAGAATAGGCCCCACTGGCGCGCCTGCTTTTGCAGAGCACTAAGAAGATGTCATTTTGATCAGGATGATTAGTGATATGACAATAAAGAGGTGAGGAGGGCACATTTCCCATGGCGATCGCTGCGGGGCAGAGGGGAGTACAGCTGTTTAAGCTCTGCAAAAGGAAATCATTCTTGCACCATCTCAGTACTACATAGGACCAGGTTCTGTCCCATATTATTAACACGACATGTCCTCGCCTCCAGGTCGCAGTTCGGAGGAGAAACACTACGAGCAACGTGATTAAACCTCGCACATACAAAATGGTACTTTAGGAGAAACACAACAACATTTTCCAAATGAAAAGGGGCTGAACTAAAGTGGTGGCAGTAGCTCTCAGATGGTACTTTTACACTTTTGCGTGGTGCAAAATTTCCCCTTTCATTTTTCAAACACTGTAACATGGCAGTTAGAGCTGATTGGCTGGTACTTTATGGGGTATATTCAATTGATGTCGAAAGCTGCCGTCTGTCGAAAAGACAGCAGTTTTCGACGTTTTTCAGGTCGGAAGGGGTTCCAACCTATTCAATATTTTCGACAAGTTGAGGTATTCGACTTGTCGAATACCACGTGGATCGGCAGAATAGCTGCCAATCCATGTGCTTGTGTCGAAAACGGTTTTGGCCCCCTTTTTGACCATCTCAGTCCGACATAAAAAAATGTCGGACTGAGATGTGGAACCCAGAGGAGGAGAGGAGGGGAGCCGCAGGGAGACGGGGGACAGCCGCAGGGCATACAGGGGAGAGAAGCGCTAAAGCACAGCGCTGTAGCAGGATGTCACAAAGCCGCGCCGCTCACGGCAGCTTCCACCCGGCTCCAGCAAGTGAGGTCACGCTTGCTGGAGCCGGGTGGACACTGCCGTTGAGGTCTGGCGGCTGTGAGACAACCTCCTGCAGCGCTACTGTAGCACTGCTCTCCTCCGTCTGCCCGCGGCTGTCCCCGTTGGTCTCCCAGTGGTTCCCCCCCCTCTCCTCCTCTGGGTCCCTCATCTCAATTCAACTTGAAAAAGTTGAATTGAGATGAGATTTGAATAAGGGCATACTTGCCTACCCTCCCGGAATGGCCGGGAGGCTCCCGAAAAACGGGTGACCCTCCCGGCCCCCCGGAAGAGCAGGCAAGTCTCCCGATTTACGAGGGTCACCCCCTGCCCGCCGCCCACTTAACGAGTAAAGTGGGCGGTCCGGGCAGGCGATGACGCGATTCTTGTTGAATCGCGTCATCGTAACCACGCCCCCTGCTGTATAATGCCGGTAATCGCAGCATTACACAGCGGGGGCGTGGCTTAAATGATGTGATCCAGAAGCCACGCCCCGTTCCACCTCCGGTCCGCCCCGTTCCGCCCCCCCCCCCCTTGCGCGTCACCTGACTGCCAGCCCCCCCTGCTGAGCTGACGGGCTGCTCTCTCCCGGAGAGAGCAGCCCAGAAGTCGGTAAGTATGAATAAGGGTTGTCGGATCCATTGTGACAAATACATGTCGGAATGGATCCGGCACTAATTGAATATACCCCTATCTCTCTCCACTTTATCACTTTTCAAGGCTTAGTACATCTGGGGCCAAGGAAGTGAGACGCACAGCACACAGCCACAGCCAGGTCACTGCTTAGCCCACCTTAAATGATTTTATACGAAGAGTAACATACGGAGACTTCTCTTAAACTTAGTAGCCCACGTGTGACGCCCCCTGTGCGTGCACAGAGAGTTCCTCTATCCCCTGAGTGGTTACACAGCTAATATTCACAAACAGAACCTGTTTTTTGAGATTTGTTCCTTTTTTTTCTTTACAATGAGCAATTGTCTAATATTACTTCCCATTTTCTCACAATGTCTTCTTATTCCGTACAGTGCATGAAGTACAAAACCACTAAAGAAGCTTGAACTCTCCAGCCCCCTTCCCCCCGACCACTCGTCCCTTCCCCACTTCTTCCGGAGCTATACAGAAAAGTCCTGATAGGGTAACG
This sequence comes from Pseudophryne corroboree, assembly GCF_028390025.1. Taxonomy (NCBI): domain Eukaryota; kingdom Metazoa; phylum Chordata; class Amphibia; order Anura; family Myobatrachidae; genus Pseudophryne; species Pseudophryne corroboree. The sequence continues at coordinate 55,717,446 of NC_086447.1, read as the reverse complement.
GCCTCCGTGCATACTGCCCACATGACTTACCGATGTCTATACCACAAGTGGGTGCCAGCGGTGAATCATTAATGATGCCAGGCTCTACGGACGCCATGATGCAGCATTCCAGTCACAACAATGCAGAAGTGGAAGTTGCTTAATCAATGTATAAGGGCACAGCAGATGCTAGTAAGGGTGAGGCAACCTAGAGAAGAGACACACTGACAGGAAAAACCCCCGTCTGCACACTGCTGTGACCCTAAGAGGGCTGCTCTTCTGTATGCACATAGGCCCAGATTTATCAAGCCTTGGAGAGAGATAAATTGCACGGTGAAAAAGTACCAACCAATCAGCTCCTAACTGTCATATTACGGGTTGTGTTTGAAAAATGACAGATAAGAGCTGATTGGTTGGTAATTTATCACTCTCCAAGGCTTGATAAATCTGGACCAAAATGCAAAACTACGGGAATCTGTAGTTTCTGTGTCTTATTTTCTGGACAACGGGATATACCGAAAGATAACTGGTTAGTTTACCACAGAAGATCAGCAATTAGACTTACAACAGGACATACTTCGCCCGCCGCTGCCAATCTTTGTCAGGCAGCACCTCTGGGTGGGCCTTCCCCGGATTGATGCTGTGTAAAGGCTGGCGCTGAGGAGAATAATCCGCCTCCTTCTCTGCCCCGCCCGCCTCTGATGCTACCTTGCTCGGTGCTGTAAATGCTGGGATGACAGGCCAAGCTCTGACCGCTGTATGTTAAATATGTTAGGTTTGCAGGGACAGGCTGACTCTATTTCTAAGGGCCCTGGGTCTCCTTGTCAGCTTCCCGCTCTCCTTAGCGCTCCTCCTTTGAGGTAAAAAGGTAAAGATTTGACTTTTATATATATATAGATGTGGGGGTTTTTTGGGGTGGGGAAGGGTTCACACTAGGGATGGCCATCGGTGGGTTATCCATCAATGGTCACCATCGATTGTACCATTGATGGATAACCTCGATGGTGTAAAACCATCTGGAAGGAAACTATCGATGGTTTTACCCATCGATGGTCACCTCTGCATTACTGAACAATGGAATACGGGCCAATCAGAGCCAGGGGGCATGACTTTGCGATGTCAGGGAGAGTGGCTAAGCTCCGTGCCCTGACACTTTGAGAAAAAAAAATTGGTACCACTGAACCATTGATGGTGGAAAACCATCTGGTTCTCCCCCATTGATGGTATAAGTGTTCGACATCAGTCACAGACCATCAATGATTTTGAATCATCGATGGTCGATGGCCATCTCTAGTTCACACCAGTTTGCTGTGGGAATTTGTGTGTCTAGCAATGTAATAAGAGCCTGATACTTTCATGCACCAGACTGGTATAGTGTCCCAAATGCGGGCAGTCAGCACAGAGAGTCGGCTGTAAAGTACAGCTGTGTTTACCTGGCAGGTCTCCATTTTGATCTCTGCCCTCAAATCTGTTTAAACTATATTCGCGTCATATGTAAAAACCCCTGCGCATAAGATCTCTTAAAGGGATTTCCCACTTTAGACAACTTTTAACTTGTTGGCCTGTACTTGGATTTTCAATATTGCTCCTGTCTGTGTAATGCATTCATATTAAATACAGTTTGTTTTGGTTGCCAGAGGAACTATGGCCCTCATTCCGAGTTGATCGGTCGGTATTTTTCATCGCATCGCAATGAAAATCCACTTAGTACGCATGCGCAATATTCGCACTGCGACTGCGCCAAGTAATTTAACAATGAAGATAGTATTTTTACTCACGGCTTTTTCATCGCTCCGGCGATCGTAATGTGATTGACAGGAAATGGGTGTTACTGGGCGGAAACACGGCGTTTTATGGGCGTGTAGATGAAAACGCTACCGTTTCCGGAAAAAACGCAGGAGTGGCTGGAGAAACGGGGGAGTGTCTGAGCGAACGCTGGGTGTGTTTGTGACGTCAAACCAGGAACGACAAGCACTGAACTGATCGCACAGGCAGAGTAAGGTTGAAGTTACTCAGAAACTGCAAAGTAGTTTGTAATCGCAATATTGCGAATACATCGGTCGCAATTTTAAGAAGCTAAGATACACTCCCAGTAGGCGTAGGCTTAGCGTGTGTAACTCTGCTAAATTCGCCTTGCGACCGATCAACTCGGAATGAGGGCCTATGCACATTACTGAACCATGGACACAAATAGCCAATGCCCAAAGCAGAGCTGATCAGTGTCATATCCAAGAGCAATGAAAATAAACACTCCGTTTTATCCACATGACATAAGGGTTTTAATGAAAACCATACAAGGAACTTATATAACGCAAAGCAGTTACTAAAAGTCGCCTGAAGCCGGACCATTGTTGGACAACCCCTACTTAAATATCCATGTACAGCATAGGATATACGCGAATCCCGCTACTTTTGCAATGGTCATCCGTAGCTCTTCAATAGTCTTCCCTAGAAGATGATAGTTGTCGCCTGCAACTGGAATTCAAAGAATCCAGGTGCCGATATAATGATTTTGACTACTGAAAGCTACGGAAATCAGCTGTCAGATGGAGGTGAGATATTTAAAGATGATGAGGCAATTCACCGCGAAATGCGTTAGCACACTTACAAGTGGATGGCATGCGGGGAAATGCCAGACCTTCCAGGAGTATGATACAGAGGTAAAGACAGGTCAAGGTTAACAATTGGGTAGATGGGACTACAGCTCCAGGCCTCCACATGTACATAGGCCCATCTTCCCGGCTTCTTGACGATGACCTCACTCCTATTTCTGTTTTACTCACAAAATTATATTGTTCTTCGACTTTTACATATTTAGGGAGACACTGGGGCTGAAGGTGTGGCCACCTGGCACTGGCCACACCCACACAGTTCTGGCCACACCCACACACTGCCGGTCACACCCACACAGCTTCTAACTATAGGCCTGTGAATATTGTCCCTCAATCCAGCCCTGGATAGAGACTGGAGCTTCATGCCATTACTCTGTGCTGCTGTGGAAACCTCCGCCCCTCTCCTTACATCCAAAATGTGCTCTGGATATAGGGGTACATTTACTAAGCAGTGATAAGAGCTGAGAAGTGAGCCAGTGGAGAAATTTCCCCATCAACCAATCAGCAGCTCTGTATCATTTTATAGTATGCAAATTGTAGATGTTACTTCAGTGCTGATTGGTTGCCATGGGCAACTTCTCCACTGGCTCACTTCTCCACTCTTATCACTGCTTAGTAAATGTCCCCCTTAGTTAAAAGTGAATATATATCGCCCTAAACCATTTCCACTGCCCACCACTATACTTTACTGCCTTAGGAATCTACGTAGCTGGGATACAGGGTAAAATGCAGCCTGGGAGAAGAGGGGATTAGTTTTGCCCCTAAATGAGTCCCCCAGTTTTGCTCAGAATCACTCTGACAAATTTGAATAGAACAAACATATCTACGTTGCTAAAAGATGATCCTTACAAGCCGTCCACCGCCGCAGACAGCCGATACAGAGACACCAGGCAGACGCACTTTATTAGATTACCCTCAGGTCTGGGCAGAGGTCTGAAAGTCTCAAATTAAATCAGAGGATGGGTTGTTACGTTCATGAATAAGGAAGCTGTCTGGCCCTTCGTGACAAATGCTAATTCACATTTTCGCCTTGTCCAAAGAGAAGCTGGAAACATGTTTGAAGCCTGGAGACGCTGATGGGTAAATTAACATCTCTACCCTGTGGGTTATTTATAGCTGCGGCACAGCAGTTCCACGGAGGAAATGAAGTCATTAGAAAGCCGAGGTGAGCCTCATATATATAAATATTTCTACATGGCTCTCCATTAACTTACTTATTTCCATTACAGGGGAGGTCTGCAGTCTAGCTACAAAATACACAAGCGGACTAGACGTAGGAAGGAACGCCACGTGACGGAAAGCTGATTGGTAGTGTCAGCTGCCGCAAAAGCAATACAAATCCTGGGAGGCGTAAGGAGAGGGGCAGGTGCACCTCATGCAATCGGCTTGATATCGATATCCCGGCGTACAATTCTCAACGGTCAGAACGGCGACTTTCAAAATCCCGATGGATTTTGGTATTTTCACCCTAATCCTAATTTTTTACATTTCAAATGTATTTTTCACTTTTATTTTGTCAATTTTATTTAAAAAAAAAAAACAAGTGGACGTAAAAAGTCCAAGCCTGAAATTTCACTTGCACTGGGCATTTTTCCCTATGGATTGTAAGCTTGTGAGCAGGGCCCTCCTACCTCTATGACTGTTTGTTATTACCCAGCTTTGTTTTATCAGTGTGTCCAATTGTAAAGCACAACGAAATTTGCTGCGCTATGGGGGTAATTCAGAGTTGATCGCAGCAGAAAATTTGTTAGCGGTTGGGCAAAACCATGTGCAGTGGAGGTGGGGCAGATGCAACATGTGCAGAGAGAGTTAGATTTGGGTGGTTTATATTGTTTCTGTGCATGGTAAATACTGGCTGCTTTATTTTTACACTGCAATTTAGATTTCAGGTTAAACATACCCCACCCAAATCTAACTCTCTCTGCACATGTTACATCTGCCCACCTGCAGTGCACATGGTTTTGCCCAACTGTTAACAAATTTGCTGCTGCGGTCAGGTCTGAATTACCCCCTATATAAGAAACAGTTAATAAGTCAATAAATAATGTGCAAATCTATGTGAAACAGATTATTATGTACCGGGGGAAAACTCGGATAATAAAATAAATAAACAGGCCCCATAGTGAGGCATGGATCAGCCCTTAACACGTTGATGCAAATTTAATCACACTTACATTATATAACATGCGGAATAAATTGTTCCGCCACCAAGTAGCAGTAAATTATATAATGAGTGTTTGTCGAAGCCCACACAATTCTTCTTCTGGAGCCTTGTATTAAGCACAAGGAGAGACGAGAGGAGGAAGATCATTCTGTGCACAAAGCTGACTTTATGTAGCAGAAGAAATAACGGAGGTTATACCATGAGGTATGCCCTCATGTAGGGTCATGTGCCTTGGGCGCTAGTGATGGGGACGCAGTTCTAGGAATCGCTGCCTCAACTTCTTACACAAAGATCTCCTATGAGTTTCTAGATAAACTTTATGGGTGTGGAACACAGGGTCGACCAGTGTCTAGGTCAACATGACAGAAGTCAACAAGATTTAAAAAAAAAAATTGGTATCATTTTCTCCGTAGAGTGACCGGGAACCCCAATTAGTGTACCAAATAGGGTACGGTGCCTCGCTGCACTTGCCACAAGTTACCATTTCTAATTGTAGTCCTCGTGGATCGTAAAGTATGAAAAAGTTCAAAAAATGGAAGAATTTTTTTTTTTTAAAAACCTCATGTTGACCTTCTGTCATGTCGACCTAGAAACCACGTCGACATACTTACTGTCGACCAACAGATGTCGACCTACACATTGTCGACCTAGAGACCGGATAACAAACTTAATATATAATGTCCACAACTTTCCGCCAACTGTTCTATAACAGTTTTTATTTACTTTGATGTGAAAGTTTACTCTTGCGCCACAGAATGAGATTTCTATTGGATCATCAATATAGACTACAGTATTTTCCTCATTTATACCACAAGGAAGGACCATAAGTGGTCTATAATCATACTTTTTGGACCTCTTATCTGACATGCCAGAGGGAAAGGCCATGGGGCAAGTTCGGAGGGGAACCAATCCCTGCTGTACAATGACGCGTTTCGCTCACGGTTTAAGTGAACTCAGGGAAATCGTGAATCACAAGATCCAGGCCCGGAGCCATACAATTTGCAAGAAAGAGAAGAGAGAGACATGGGTGTAGGCTACTCTACCAGGTGCTGAGGAGGCCTCCCCCAGATGTCGGGAGCCTCCCAGACATTCCGGGAGAATAGGCAAATATGTCATTACTTGTTAGCCTCCAGTATAAAATGAAACGTAAATTTGAAGAAAAACGCAATTGTATTGTGGCCCATGCAGCCCCATAAAATCTTTCACTACAAGTACTACCACAGTCCATGAATAAAGGCCTATCTGCTCTCTCATCTGACAGGCTTTATTTGCGTTCCGTGTCCAGTGGTAGTACAGGTTGAGTATCCCATATCCAAATATTCCGAAATACGGAATATTCCGAAATACGGACTTTTTTGAGTGAGAGTTAGATAGTGAAACCTTTGTTTTTTGATGGCTCAATGTACACAAACTTTGTTTAATACACAAAGTTATAAAAAATATTGTATTAAATGACCTTCAGGCTGTGTGTATAAGGTGTATATGAAACATAAATGAATTGTGTGAATGTAGACACACTTTGTTTAATGCACAAAGTTATAAAAAATATTGGCTAAAATGACCTTCAGGCTGTGTGTATAAGGTGTATATGTAACATAAATGCATTCTGTTCTTAGATTTGGGTCCCATCACCATGATATCTCATTATGGTATGCAATTATTCCAAGATACGGAAAAATCCCATATCCAAAATACCTCTGGTCCCGAGCATTTTGGATAAGGGAGACTCAACCTGTATATTGAAGTAGTGGCATTTAGCTTTGTTTAGCTGCGCGTGTTGGTCTCTGTGTATACCATATAGAATACTTTCACACTCTCCAGGAATTTCTGACAGACGTCTGAATTTGAGAGATCAATTCCCAGCATAATTGCCCATTCTCCAGCAAAGTGGGTGAGCCGCTATGGGCTTCAACGCAGCCCCTTCCTATGGTGTACTGTCGCAGTTCGCTGACCATGTTCCCTCCTGGTCCTCACCAGAGCACAGAAAGAAACAGTAGGGTAATTTTGCAACATGAATATGAGACTATGTAAATTCCCGATGGTTGATGAGTTCTACTCCCTCTAATCATTTTGGGGGATTTATTTTATTTTGGGGGGGAGGGGGTGTTGCATTAGTGATAGCTCACAACAATGAGTCCTGCTTAAAGCATCAGCAGCGTCAGATGTCACTCAGCAGCGGCAGGGTTCCATCGTACAGTCGCACTTTTCATCCACCAAAATTGGCGAGTCACTGTCTGAATCACTCTTTTTTTACTTACATTTTTTTTTTTTTAACACACATCAAAATTTGTTGAAGTTTTCTGTTAACAACTGAGTTTAATAACACACTGCTTTCGCTTTAGAAAAGAAAACGTAATGTTGCTTGCCTTCTGCTTTTTAATTAGGGACTCATGGACGGTCAGAATGTGGAAACTTGTTTGTTTCCACACATAGATGTACATCATGATCATAAATGGCTCATGCGGCTCCAATGAAATCATCAGACGGTCATCTTTTGGAAGTTTGATGAAACTCCAAATGAATTAAATCAGGATGTAATCGGACGGGACGGCTGTTTTTGGTTCGCATACAGAATAACGCCGGGTAAAATTGCAACCACAGATTTAGGTGGGCAGACGCTCCTCTCAGTAGTTAATTCCTTTCGTAAATCCACCCCCACTGAATTTATGAATATGTCCAACTCAACAGCAAAAATATACAAGAGGTTTGAGGGAACTTTTATTAACAGTTATGCGGCAATGCAGCAGCTTTTCACTATATCTCAGATAATGTCACGGTAAGCCATCCTGCATCAGCAATAACACGCACAAAGCTGCGGATGAACAGCTCTTTCCCATTGTGTCTTCTAGGTAATGAAGCGCAGGGTGAGGGTCTCTAATGCACCACATTCCCTGATTACAAAGGAAGAGACGCGGTGACGGAGGAGAATACGAAAGTGCAAGGTAGGAATCCTGTCACCGTGTAACCTGTAATCTGCAGATTAAACATGGTGCTGAGTAATAGCGCAGGCTGCCCTATCACGACTGCAGTCATTAAAATAAACGCCAAATCCCACAGGTTCTCATCTGGAATATGAAAAAAACGGCACACATTAACCTGTTCACGTCAGTCTTCCTTCACAGATACATGACTCTGCCCAAAGCTGAGGCGTTCCATATGTTAGCATGAAACAGTGGAATGCTGGGAATATGGTATGTAAAACTAAAGAAACATTAAGGGGCTGGTTTATAGTTTTAACACACAAGCAACAATACATCTATAGAGTAAAGATGCGGCAATCATTGTCATCGTCTTCAAAACTTGCATATGGAGTCTGTAGGTGCAAAAGGTATGACTTGTAATTAATATATGTCACTGATAATCAGCTTTATTGACACCCTCACTGTATCCAACTCTCGGACCTTCATATGTAAAGGCAGTCAGGGGTGATGTTCATCCGGCAGTCAGGTGTAAGTCCTTCTGGCAGTCAGGGTTGATGTTCATATGGCAGTCAGGTGTGAAGTACTTCTGGCGTGAGGTCCCTCTGGCAGTCAGGTGTGAGATCCTACTTGCCGTCAGGTGTGAGGTACTTCTGGCAGTGAGGGGTGAGGTCCTTCTGGCAGTCAGATGTGAGGTCCTTCTGGCAGTCAAGGGTGATGTTCTTATGGCAGTCAGGGGTGATGTCCATCCGGCAGTCAGGGGTAATGTCATTCTGGTGTGAGGTCCGTCTGGCAGTCAGGTGTGAGGTCCCCCTGGCAGTCAGGTGTGAGGTCCCTCTGGCAGTCAGGTGTGAGGTCCTTCTGGCAGTCAGGTGTGAGGTCCCTCTGGCAGTCAGGTGTGAGGTCCTTCCGGTGTGAGATCCTTCTAACAGTAAGGTGCGAGTCCCTCTAGCAGTCAGGGGTGAGATCCTACTGATAGTCAGGTGTGAGGTTCTTCTGGCAGTCAGATACTAGGTCATTCTGGCAGTCCGGTGTGAGATATTTCTGGCAGACAGGGGTGAGGTACATCTGACAATCAGGGGTTAAGTCCATCAACAGTCAGGTGTGAGGTCCTTCTGGCAGTCAAGTGTGAGGTCCTTCTGGCAGTCAGGTGTGAGGTCCTTCTGGCAGTCAGGTGTGAGGTACTTCTGGCAGTCAGGTGTGAAGTCCTTCTGGCAGTCAAGTGTGAGGTCCTTTTGGCAGTCAGGTATGAGGTACTTCTGGCAGTCAAGGTTGAAGTCCTTCTGGCAATCAGGTGTGAGGTTCTTCTGGCAGTCAGGTGTGAGGTCCTTCTGGCAGTCAAGTGTGAGGTCCTTCTAGCAGTCGGGTGTGAGGTCCTTCTGGCAGTCAGGTGTGAGGCCCTACTGGCACGTGAATATATTGTTTCCTAGTAAATGGAAATGGTGTGTAATCCTCGTAGATGGTCACAACTAGACTGTAGACAGTATTCTGTTTTTCCGAGTATAGAGGAAGAATATACCAATGTAGGCCAATACTATTTATATCTTTTTTTAAACAGTTTCAAAATAAGTTTGTCATATAAAATCTTTTTGGTGTACTCTGAACCGCTAGTTCTGTTTCATCCAGGAAAGAATTTATCTAATCATATGACACCAAAATACCTTTCCTACATCAATTCCAGCAATTTAATGTTAATCTAGTAGACAGGGAACTTGATCTGCAGGCAGAACCGGTATTTTGCCTGCAGGCATAACCGGTATTTTGCCTGCAGGCATTTAAAAATTCATTTCCATACATAAAATGAGTCAAAATTCCTAAATATATGAAAAGGTAAAGAATATAGTTCCACAATTATCTTAATGTTTCAGCAGGGTACGTTCTAAGTGTCTGTACCATGCAACCACTATGGCATGGAACTAAAATAAAAACACTTGCTTTGTGCATGTTTTAGGATTTGAGGGGAGATGTATCAAGTCTTGGAGATAAAAAGGAGAGACATAAAGTACCAACCAATCAGCTCCAGTCATTTTACAGGCGGTGTTTGAAAAATGACAGCACAGAGCTGATTGGTTGGTACTTTATCTCTCTCCTTGATATATCTCCCACCTTGGTTAATAGACAATACTGTCATTTAGAGTGTGGTACAATAAGCTGAAAAAATACTGACCCTGTCCCAGAGAATTTACCAAAGTGTGAGGTACCTGATCGTAAAGGACAGGCAACTGTGGAGCAAAATTCCCCAAAAGTCTAGGCACATTAGTCATAAAGGCCTGTTGTGCTGGGGCTTGTAGTTCTGCAGCAGCCAGAAAGACTTGCCTGCCTCCGCCCCACACTGTATATCTACTGCTGGAACGGTAGCGCATCAGATTTCTGTGACTAATGTGTTTCGGTCTTCTGGGAATTGCGCACACCAGGCACAGCAAGGTATTCTCATTACCTCACAGCGGTCGCCCACAGCTCAGCAGCAACACATTAACCCTTCACCGCACATCAGACGGCGCCGTTCCGTTCTGCCGTGGCCATAAAGCTTCATCTTTTTCCATATTATGAAACTGCATACGTAGATTCTGCAAAATCAGGATCCTGAACAATAAAGAGAACTCCCTGGAGGCAGAAAGCCTATTACCGCAGACATAAGACATACATCAAAGCCTGTACAAGAGGGACAGTCAATAGGAACAACGCAGTAACCTTAATTTGCTCTGCAATGTGCCATCGTTCCCAAATCCTAAAGGTCTCTATCCATCAAAACCTTTCACTATGCTCCATCTGTCACCCTGAAAGTGCTATACAAAGAAGCCACTATATCTGTGTATATGTTATTATCCTCCTCATTATATTGTGCAGCAGTGCTCCTCACAGTGATAGTAGAAGGAACTCAGTAATTATATCTGTGTATATGTTATTACCCTCCTCATTATATTGTGTAGCAGCGCTCCTCACAGTGATAGTAGAAGGAACTCAGTAATTATATCTGTGTATATGTTATTACCCTCCTCATTATATTGTGCAGCAGTGCTCCTCACAGTGATAGTAGAAGGAACTCAGTAACTATATCTGTGTATATGTTATTATCCTCCTCATTATATTGTGCAGCAGTGCTCCTCACAGTGATAGTAGAAGGAACTCAGTATCTATATCTGTGTATATGTTATTATCCTCCTATTATATTGTGCAGCAGCGCTCCTCACAGTGATAGTAGAAGGAACTCAGTATCTATATCTGTGTATATGTTATTATTCTCCTCATTATATTGTGCAGCAGTGCTCCTCACAGTGATAGTAGAAGGAACTCAGTAATTATATCTGTGTATATGTTATTACCCTCCTCATTATATTGTGCAGCAGTGCTCCTCACAGTGATAGTAGAAGGAACTCAGTAACTATATCTGTGTATATGTTATTATCCTCCTCATTATATTGTGCAGCAGTGCTCCTCACAGTGATAGTAGAAGGAACTCAGTATCTATATCTGTGTATATGTTATTATCCTCCTATTATATTGTGCAGCAGCGCTCCTCACAGTGATAGTAGAAGGAACTCAGTATCTATATCTGTGTATATGTTATTATTCTCCTCATTATATTGTGCAACAGTGCTCCTCACAGTGATAGTAGAAGGAACTCAGTAATTATATCTGTGTATATGTTATTACCCTCCTCATTATATTGTGCAGCAGTGCTCCTCACAGTGATAGTAGAAGGAACTCAGTAACTATGGCCCTCATTCCGAGTTGTTCGCTCGGTATTTTTCATCGCATCGCAATGAAAATCCGCTTAGTACGCATGCGCAATGTTCGCACTGCGACTGCGCCAAGTAACTTTGCTATGTAGAAAGTAATTTTACTCACGGCTTTTTCATCGCTCCGGCGATCGTAATGTGATTGACAGGAAATGGGTGTTACTGGGCGGAAACACGGCGTTTCAGGGGCGTGTGGCTGAAAACGCTACCGTTTCCGGAAAAAACGCAGGAGTGGCCGGAGAAACGGTGGGAGTGCCTGGGCGAACGCTGGGTGTGTTTGTGACGTCAACCAGGAACGACAAGCACTGAACTGATCGCACAGGCAGAGTAAGTCTGAAGCTACTCTGAAACTGCTAAGTAGTTAGTAATCGCAATATTGCGAATACATCGGTCGCAATTTTAAGAAGCTAAGATACACTCCCAGTAGGCGTAGGCTTAGCGTGTGTAACTCTGCTAAATTCGCCTTGCGACCGATCAACTCGGAATGAGGGCCTATATCTGTGTATATGTTATTACCCTCCTCATTATATTGTGTAGCAGTGCTCCTCACAGTGATAGTAGAAGGAACTCAGTAACTATATCTGTGTATATGTTATTACCCTCCTCATTATATTGTGCAGCAGTGCTTCTCACAGTGATAGTAGAAGGAACTCAGTAACTATATCTGTGTATATGTTATTACCCTCCTCATTATATTGTGTAGCAGTGCTCCTCACAGTGATAGTAGAAGGAACTCAGTAACTATATCTGTGTATATGTTATTATCCTCCTCATTATATTGTGTAGCAGCGCTCCTCACAGTGATAGTAGAAGGAACTCAGTAACTATATCTGTGTATATGTTATTACCCTCCTCATTATATTGTGTAGCAGTGCTCCTCACAGTGATAGTAGAAGGAACTCAGTAACTATATCTGTGTATATGTTATTACCCTCCTCATTATATTGTGCAGCAGTGCTTCTCACAGTGATAGTAGAAGGAACTCAGTATCTATATCTGTGTATATGTTATTGCCCTCCTCATTATATTGTGTAGCAGTGCTCCTCACAGTGATAGTAGAAGGAACTCAGTAACTATATCTGTGTATATGTTATTATCCTCCTCATTATATTGTGCAGCAGTGCTCCTCACAGTGATAGTAGAAGGAACTCAGTATCTATATCTGTGTATATGTTATTATCCTCCTATTATATTGTGCAGCAGCGCTCCTCACAGTGATAGTAGAAGGAACTCAGTATCTATATCTGTGTATATGTTATTATTCTCCTCATTATATTGTGCAGCAGTGCTCCTCACAGTGATAGTAGAAGGAACTCAGTAATTATATCTGTGTATATGTTATTACCCTCCTCATTATATTGTGCAGCAGTGCTCCTCACAGTGATAGTAGAAGGAACTCAGTAACTATATCTGTGTATATGTTATTACCCTCCTCATTATATTGTGTAGCAGTGCTCCTCACAGTGATAGTAGAAGGAACTCAGTAACTATATCTGTGTATATGTTATTACCCTCCTCATTATATTGTGCAGCAGTGCTTCTCACAGTGATAGTAGAAGGAACTCAGTAACTATATCTGTGTATATGTTATTACCCTCCTCATTATATTGTGTAGCAGTGCTCCTCACAGTGATAGTAGAAGGAACTCAGTAACTATATCTGTGTATATATTATTATCCTCCTCATTATATTGTGTAGCAGCGTTCCTCACAGTGATAGTAGAAGGAACTCAGTAACTATATCTGTGTATATGTTATTAATCTCCTCATTATATTGTGTAGCAGTGCTCCTCACAGTGATAGTAGAAGGAACTCAGTAACTATATCTGTGTATATGTTATTACCCTCCTCATTATATTGTGCAGCAGTGCTTCTCACAGTGATAGTAGAAGGAACTCAGTATCTATATCTGTGTATATGTTATTGCCCTCCTCATTATATTGTGCAGCAGTGCTCCTCACAGTGATAGTAGAAGGAACTCAGTAATTATATCTGTGTATATGTTATTACCCTCCTCATTATATTGTGCAGCAGTGCTCCTCATAGTGATAGTAGGAGAAGGAACTCAGTAATTATATCTGTGTATATGTTATTACCCTCCTCATTATATTGTGTAGCAGCGCTCCTCACAGTGATAGTAGGAGAAGGAACTCAGTAATTATATCTGTGTATATGTTATTATCCTCCTCATTATATTGTGTAGCAGTGCTCCTCACAGTGATAGCAGAAGGAACTCAGTAATTATATCTGTGTATATGTTATTACCCTCCTCATTATATTGTGTAGCAGCGCTCCTCACAGTGATAGTAGGAGAAGGAACTCGGTAATTATATCTGCGTATATGTTATTATCCTCCTCATTATATTGTGTAGCAGTGCTCCTCACAGTGATAGTAGGAGAAGGAACTCAGTAATTATATCTGTGTATATGTTATTACCCTCCTCATTATATTGTGCAGCAGTGCTCCTCACAGTGATAGTAGAAGAAGGACCCCAGTAATTCTATCTGTGTATATGTTATTACCCTCCTCATTATATTGTGCAGCAATGCTCCTCACAGTGATAGCAGGAGAAGGACCTCAGTAATTATATCTGTGTATATGTTATTGCCCTCCTCATTATATTGTGCAGCAGTGCTCCTCACAGTGATAGCAGGAGAAGGAACTCAGTATCTATATCTGTGTATATGTTATTACCCTCCTCATTATATTGTGCAGCAGTGCTCTTCACAGTGATGGTGGAAGGAGTAGCTCAGTAACTATATCTGTGTATATGACATTCCCTTCCTCATTATATTGTGCAGCAGTGCTCCTCACAGTGATGGTGGAAGGAGGCGCTCAGTAACTATGTCTGTGTATATGACATTCCCTTCCTCATTATATAGGGGGTGATTCCGAGTTGTTCGCTCACTAGCAAATTTTAGCAGCATTGCACACGCTAGGCCGCCGCCCTCTGGAAGTGTATGTTAGCTTAGCAGAATAGCGAACTAAAGATTCGCAGAATTGCGAATAGAAAATTCTTAGCAGTTTCTGAGTAGCTCCAGACCTACTCACAGACTGCGATCAGCTCAGGCCGTTTCGTTCCTGGTTTGACGTCACAAACACGCCCTGCGTTCGGCCAGCCACTCCCCCGTTTCTCCAGACACTCCCGCGTTTTATCCTGGCACGCCTGCGTTTTTCCGCACACTCCCAGGAAACGGTCAGTTTCCGCCCAGAAACACCCACTTTCTATCACACTCCAATCACTTCAACGATGAAAAATCTTCGTTCGGACGTGAGTAAATCTACTAAGTTTTGTGCTAAAATACTTACCGCATGCGCACTGTGAACCATGCGCATGCGCATTTTTGCCTTAATCGCTCTGTTGAGAAAATCGGCAACGAGCGAACAGCTCGGAATGACCCCCATTGTGCAGCAGTGCTCCTCACAGTGATGGAAGAAGGAGGCGCTCAGTAACTATGTCTGTGTATATGACATTCCCTTCCTCATTATATTGTGCAGCAGTGCTCCTCACAGTGATGGAAGAAGGAGGCGCTCAGTAACTATGTTTGTGTATATGACATTCCCTTCCTCATTATATTGTGCAGCAGTGCTCATCACAGTGATGGTTGAAGGAGGCGCTCAGTAACTATGTCTGTGTATATGACATTCCCTTCCTCATTATATTGTGCAGCAGTGCTCATCATAGTGATGGTGGAAGGAGGCGCTCAGTAACTATGTCTGTATATATGACATTCCCTTCCTCATTATATTGTGCAGCAGTTCTCCTCACAGTGATGGTGGAAGGAGGCGCTCAGTAACTATGTCTGTGTATATGACATTCCCTTCCTCATTATATTGTGCAGCAGTGCTCATCACAGTGATGGTGGAAGGAGGCGCTCAGTAACTATGTCTGTGTATATGACATTCCCTTCCTCATTATATTGTGCAGCAGTGCTCCTCACAGTGATGGTGGAAGGAGGCGCTCAGTAACTATGTCTGTATATAAGACATTCCCTTCCTCATTATATTGTGCAGCAGTGCTCATCACAGCGATGGTGGAAGGAGGCACTCAGTAACTATGTCTGTGTATATGACATTCCCTTCCTCATTATATTGTGCAGCAGTGCTCCTCACAGTGATAGTAGTAGAAGGAACTCAGTATTTATATCTGTGTATATGTTATTGCCCTCCTCATTATATTGTGCAGCAGTGCTCCTCACAGTGATAGCAGGAGAAGGACCTCAGTAATTATATCTGTGTATATTTATTGACCTCCTCATTATATTGTGCAGTAGTGCTCCTCACAGTGATAGCAGGAGAAGGAACTCAGTATCCATATCTGTGTATATGTGATTGCCCTCCTCATTATATTGTGCAGCAGTGCTCCTCACAGTGATAGTAGTAGAAGAAACTCAGTATCTATATCTGTGTATATGTTATTGCCCTCCTCATTATATTGTGCAGCAGTGCTCCTCACAGTGATAGCAGAAGGACCTCAGTAATTATATCTGTGTATATGTTATTGCCCTCCTCATTATATTGTGCAGCAGTGCTCCTCACAGTGATAGCAGGAGAAGGAACTCAGTATCTATATCTGTGTATATGTTACTGCCCTCCTCATTATATTGTGCAGCAGTGCTCCTCACAGTGATAGTAGTAGAAGGAACTCAGTATCTATATCTGTGTATATGTTATTGCCCTCCTCATTATATTGTGCAGCAGTGCTCCTCACAGTGATGGTGGAAGGAGGCGCTCAGTAACTATGTCTGTATATATGACATTCCCTTCCTCATTATATTGTGCAGCAGTGCTCATCACAGTGATGGTGGAAGGAGGCACTCAGTAACTATGTCTGTGTATATGACATTCCCTTCCTCATTATATTGTGCAGCAGTGCTCCTCACAGTGATAGTAGTAGAAGAACTCAGTATTTATATCTGTGTATATGTTATTGCCCTCCTCATTATATTGTGCAGCAGTGCTCCTCACAGTGATAGCAGGAGAAGGACCTCAGTAATTATATCTGTGTATATGTTATTGCCCTCCTCATTATATTGTGCAGCAGTGCTCCTCACAGTGATAGCAGGAGAAGGAACTCCGTATCTATATCTTTGTATATGTTATTGCCCTCCTCACAGTGATAGTTGTAGAAGGAACTCAGTATCTATATCTGTGTATATGTTATTGCCCTCCTCATTATATTGTGCAGCAGTGCTCCTCACAGTGATGGTGGAAGGAGGCGCTCAGTAACTATGTCTGTATATATGACATTCCCTTCCTCATTATATTGTGCAGCAGTGCTCATCACAGTGATGGTGGAAGGAGGCGCTCAGTAACTATGTCTGTGTATATGACATTCCCTTCCTCATTATATTGTGCAGCAGTGCTCCTCACAGTGATAGTAGTAGAAGGAACTCAGTATCTATATCTGTGTATATGACATTCCCTTCCTCATTATATTGTGCAGCAGTTCTCTTCATAGTGATGGTGGAAGGAGGCGCTCAGTAACTATGTCTGTATATATGACATTCCCTTCCTCATTATATTGTGCAGCAGTGCTCATCACAGTGATGGTGGAAGGAGGCGCTCAGTAACTATGTCTGTGTATATGTTATTACCCTCCTCATTATATTGTGTAGCAGTGCTCCTCACAGTGATAGCAGAAGGAACTCAGTATCTATATCTGTGTATATGTTATTGCCCTCCTCATTATATTGTGCAGCAGTGCTCCTCACAGTGATAGCAGGAGAAGGAATTCAGTATCTATATCTGTGTATATGTTATTGCCCTCCTCATTATATTGTGCAGCAGTGCTCCTCACAGTGATAGCAGGAGAAGGACCTCAGTAATTATATCTGTGTATATGTTATTACCCTCCTTATTATATTGTGCAGCAGTGCTCCTCACAGTGATAGCAGGAGAAGGAACTCAGTATCTATATCTGTGTATATGTTATTGCCCTCCTCATTATATTGTGCAGCAGTGCTCCTCACAGTGATAGTAGTAGAAGGAACTGAGGGGCAGATGTATTAACCTGGAGAAGGCATAAGGAAGTGATAAACCAGTGATATGTGCAAGGTGATAAAGGCACCAGCCAATCAGTTCCAATATGTAAATTAACAGTTAGGATCTGATTGGCTGCTGCCTTTATCACCTTGCACATATCACTGGTTTATCACTTCCTTATGCCTTCTCCAGGTTAATACATCTGCCCCTCAGTATCTATATCTGTGTATATAATATTGCCCTCCTCATTATATTGTGCAGCAGTGCTCCTCACAGTGATGGAGAAAGGAGGCGCTCAGTAACTATGTCTGTATATATGACATTCCCTTCCTCATTATATTGTGCAGCAGTGCTCATCACAGTGATGGTGGAAGGAGGCACTCAGTAACTATGTCTGTGTATATGACATTCCCTTCCTCATTATATTGTGCAGCAGTGCTCCTCACAGTGATGGTGGAAGGAGGCGCTCTGTAACTATGTCTGTATATATGACATTCCCTTCCTCGTTATATTGTGCAGTAGTGCTCATCACAGTGATAGTAGTAGAAGGAACTCAGTATCTATATCTGTGTATATGTTATTGCCCTCCTCATTATATTGTGCAGCAGTGCTCCTCACAGTGATAGCAGGAGAAGGACCTCAGTAATTATATCTGTGTATATGTTATTGCCCTCCTCATTATATTGTGCAGCAGTGCTCCTCACAGTGATAGCAGGAGAAGGAACTCAGTATCTATATCTGTGTATATGTTATTGCCCTCCTCACAGTGATAGTAGTAGAAGGAACTCAGTATCTATATCTGTGTATATGTTATTGCCCTCCTCATTATATTGTGCAGCAGTGCTTCTCACAGTGATAGTAGTAGAAGGAACTCAGTATCTATATCTGTGTATATGTTATTGCCCTCCTCATTATATTGTGCAGCAGTGCTCCTCACAGTGATGGTGGAAGGAGGCGCTCAGTAACTATGTCTGTATATATGACATTCCCTTCCTCATTATATTGTGCAGCAGTGCTCATCACAGTGATGGTGGAAGGAGGCGCTCAGTAACTATGTCTGTGTATATGACATTCCCTTCCTCATTATATTGTGCAGCAGTGCTCCTCACAGTGATAGTAGTAGAAGGAACTCAGTATCTATATCTGTGTATATGACATTCCCTTCCTCATTATATTGTGCAGCAGTTCTCCTCATAGTGATGGTGGAAGGAGGCGCTCAGTAACTATGTCTGTATATATGACATTCCCTTCCTCATTATATTGTGCAGCAGTGCTCATCACAGTGATGGTGGAAGGAGGCGCTCAGTAACTATGTCTGTGTATGACATTCCCTTCCTCATTATATTGTGCAGCAGTGCTCCTCACAGTGATGGTGGAAGGAGGCGCTCAGTAACTATGTCTGTGTATATGTTATTACCCTCCTCATTATATTGTGTAGCAGTGCTCCTCACAGTGATAGCAGAAGGAACTCAGTATATATATCTGTGTATATGTTATTGCCCTCCTCATTATATTGTGCAGCAGTGCTCCACACAGTGATAGCAGGAGAAGGAATTCAGTATCTATATCTGTGTATATGTTATTGCCCTCCTCATTATATTGTGCAGCAGTGCTCCTCACAGTGATAGCAGGAGAAGGACCTCAGTAATTATATCTGTGTATATGTTATTACCCTCCTTATTATATTGTGCAGCAGTGCTCCTCACAGTGATAGCAGGAGAAGGAACTCAGTATCTATATCTGTGTATATGTTATTGCCCTCCTCATTATATTGTGCAGCAGTGCTCCTCACAGTGATAGTAGTAGAAGGAACTCAGTATCTATATCTGTGTATATGATATTGCCCTCCTCATTATATTGTGCAGCAGTGCTCCTCACAGTGATGGTGAAAGGAGGCGCTCAGTAACTATGTCTGTATATATGTCATTCCCTTCCTCATTATATTGTGCAGCAGTGCTCATCACAGTGATGGTGGAAGGAGGCACTCAGTAACTATGTCTGTGTATATGACATTCCCTTCCTCATTATATTGTGCAGCAGTGCTCCTCACAGTGATGGTGGAAGGAGGCGCTCTGTAACTATGTCTGTATATATGACATTCCCTTCCTCATTATATTGTGCAGTAGTGCTCATCACAGTGATAGTAGCAGAAGGACCTCAGTAATTATATCTGTGTATATGTTATTGCCCTCCTCATTATATTGTGCAGCAGTGCTCCTCACAGTGATAGGAGAAGGACCTCAGTAATTATATCTGTGTATATGTTATTGCCCTCCTCATTATATTGTACAGCAGTGCTCCTCACAGTGATAGCAGGAGAAGGAACTCAGTATCTATATCTGTGTATATGTTATTGCCCTCCTCATTATATTGTGCAGCAGTGCTCCTCACAGTGATGGTAAAAGGAACTCAGTATCTATATCTGTGTATATGTTATTGCCCTCCTCATTATATTGTGCAGCAATGCTCCTCACAGTGATGGTAGAAGGAACTCAGTATCTATATCTGTGTATATGTTATTGCCCTCCTCATTATATTGTGCAGCAGTGCTCCTCACAGTGATGGAGAAAGGAGGCGCTCAGTAACTATGTCTGTATATATGACATTCCCTTCCTCATTATATTGTGCAGCAGTGCTCATCACAGTGATGGTGGAAGGAGGCACTCAGTAACTATGTCTGTGTATATGACATTCCCTTCCTCATTATATTGTGCAGCAGTGCTCCTCACAGTGATGGTGGAAGGAGGCGCTCTGTAACTATGTCTGTATATATGACATTCCCTTCCTCGTTATATTGTGCAGTAGTGCTCATCACAGTGATAGTAGTAGAAGGAACTCAGTATCTATATCTGTGTATATGTTATTGCCCTCCTCATTATATTGTGCAGCAGTGCTCCTCACAGTGATAGCAGGAGAAGGACCTCAGTAATTATATCTGTGTATATGTTATTGCCCTCCTCATTATATTGTGCAGCAGTGCTCCTCACAGTGATAGCAGGAGAAGGAACTCAGTATCTATATCTGTGTATATGTTATTGCCCTCCTCACAGTGATAGTAGTAGAAGGAACTCAGTATCTATATCTGTGTATATGTTATTGCCCTCCTCATTATATTGTGCAGCAGTGCTTCTCACAGTGATAGTAGTAGAAGGAACTCAGTATCTATATCTGTGTATATGTTATTGCCCTCCTCATTATATTGTGCAGCAGTGCTCCTCACAGTGATGGTGGAAGGAGGCGCTCAGTAACTATGTCTGTATATATGACATTCCCTTCCTCATTATATTGTGCAGCAGTGCTCATCACAGTGATGGTGGAAGGAGGCGCTCAGTAACTATGTCTGTGTATATGACATTCCCTTCCTCATTATATTGTGCAGCAGTGCTCCTCACAGTGATAGTAGTAGAAGGAACTCAGTATCTATATCTGTGTATATGACATTCCCTTCCTCATTATATTGTGCAGCAGTTCTCCTCATAGTGATGGTGGAAGGAGGCGCTCAGTAACTATGTCTGTATATATGACATTCCCTTCCTCATTATATTGTGCAGCAGTGCTCATCACAGTGATGGTGGAAGGAGGCGCTCAGTAACTATGTCTGTGTATGACATTCCCTTCCTCATTATATTGTGCAGCAGTGCTCCTCACAGTGATGGTGGAAGGAGGCGCTCAGTAACTATGTCTGTGTATATGTTATTACCCTCCTCATTATATTGTGTAGCAGTGCTCCTCACAGTGATAGCAGAAGGAACTCAGTATATATATCTGTGTATATGTTATTGCCCTCCTCATTATATTGTGCAGCAGTGCTCCACACAGTGATAGCAGGAGAAGGAATTCAGTATCTATATCTGTGTATATGTTATTGCCCTCCTCATTATATTGTGCAGCAGTGCTCCTCACAGTGATAGCAGGAGAAGGACCTCAGTAATTATATCTGTGTATATGTTATTACCCTCCTTATTATATTGTGCAGCAGTGCTCCTCACAGTGATAGCAGGAGAAGGAACTCAGTATCTATATCTGTGTATATGTTATTGCCCTCCTCATTATATTGTGCAGCAGTGCTCCTCACAGTGATAGTAGTAGAAGGAACTCAGTATCTATATCTGTGTATATGATATTGCCCTCCTCATTATATTGTGCAGCAGTGCTCCTCACAGTGATGGTGAAAGGAGGCGCTCAGTAACTATGTCTGTATATATGTCATTCCCTTCCTCATTATATTGTGCAGCAGTGCTCATCACAGTGATGGTGGAAGGAGGCACTCAGTAACTATGTCTGTGTATATGACATTCCCTTCCTCATTATATTGTGCAGCAGTGCTCCTCACAGTGATGGTGGAAGGAGGCGCTCTGTAACTATGTCTGTATATATGACATTCCCTTCCTCATTATATTGTGCAGTAGTGCTCATCACAGTGATAGTAGCAGAAGGACCTCAGTAATTATATCTGTGTATATGTTATTGCCCTCCTCATTATATTGTGCAGCAGTGCTCCTCACAGTGATAGGAGAAGGACCTCAGTAATTATATCTGTGTATATGTTATTGCCCTCCTCATTATATTGTACAGCAGTGCTCCTCACAGTGATAGCAGGAGAAGGAACTCAGTATCTATATCTGTGTATATGTTATTGCCCTCCTCATTATATTGTGCAGCAGTGCTCCTCACAGTGATGGTAAAAGGAACTCAGTATCTATATCTGTGTATATGTTATTGCCCTCCTCATTATATTGTGCAGCAATGCTCCTCACAGTGATGGTAGAAGGAACTCAGTATCTATATCTGTGTATATGTTATTGCCCTCCTCATTATATTGTGCAGCAGTGCTCCTCACAGTGATAGCAGGAGAAGGACCTCAGTAATTATATCTGTGTATATGTTATTACCCTCCTCATTATATTGTGCAGCAGTGCTCCTCACAGTCATAGTAGTAGAAGGAACTCAGTATCTATATCTGTGTATATGTTATTGCCCTCATTATATTGTGCAGCAGTGCTCCTCACAGTGATGGTGGAAGGAGGCGCTCAGTAGCTATGTCTGTATATATGACATTCCCTTCCTCATTATATTGTGCAGCAGTGCTCATCACAGTGATGGTGGAAGGAGGCGCTCAGTAACTATGTCTGTATATATGACATTCCCTTCCTCATTATATTGTGCAGCAGTGCTCCTCACAGTGATGGTGGAAGGAGGCGCTCAGTAGCTATGTCTGTATATATGACATTCCCTTCCTCATTATATTGTGCAGCAGTGCTCATCACAGTGATGGTGGAAGGAGGCACTCAGTAACTATGTCTGTGTATATGACATTCCATTCCTCATTATATTGTGCAGCAGTGCTCCTCACAGTGATGGTGGAAGGAGGCGCTCAGTAACTATGTTTGTGTATATGACATTCCATTCCTCATTATATTGTGCAGCAGTGCTCATCACAGTGATGGTGGAAGGAGGCACTCAGTAACTATGTCTGTGTATATGACATTCCATTCCTCATTATATTGTGCAGCAGTGCTCCTCACAGTGATGGTGGAAGGAGGCGCTCAGTAACTATGTTTGTGTATATGACATTCCATTCCTCATTATATTGTGCAGCAGTGCTCCTCACAGTGATGGTGGAAGGAGGCGCTCAGTAACTATGTCTGTGTATATGACATTCCCTTCCTCATTATATTGTGCAGCAGTGCTCATCACAGTGATGGTGGAAGGAGGCACTCAGTAACTATGTCTGTGTATATGACATTCCCTTCCTCATTATATTGTGCAGCAGTGCTCATCACAGTGATGGTGGAAGGAGGCACTCAGTAACTATGTCTGTGTATATGACATTCCCTTCCTCATTATATTGTGCAGCAGTGCTCCTCACAGTGATGGTGGAAGGAGGCGCTCAGTAACTATGTCTGTGTATATGACATTCCCTTCCTCATTATATTGTGCAGCAGTGCTCATCACAGTGATGGTGGAAGGAGGCACTCAGTAACTATGTCTGTGTATATGACATTCCCTTCCTCATTATATTGTGCAGCAGTGCTCATCACAGCGATGGTGGAAGGAGGCACTCAGTAACTATGTCTGTGTATATGACATTCCCTTCCTCATTATATTGTGCAGCAGTGCTCATCACAGTGATGGTGGAAGGAGGCGCTCAGTAACTATGTCTGTGTATATGACATTCCCTTCCTCATTATTTTGTGCAGCAGTTCTTTTGTACTGGAAGAGTAGGTCCCGGCCAGCGCAGCTCCTGCACGATGGCCGGGAGCTACGGGTTGCAGCGGCTGCGTGTGACGTCACGCAGCCGCGGCCCGCCCCCGGCACAGTCCGGCCACGCCTGCGTGGCCCGGATTGCGCCCCTTAAACGGCGGTTTAACGCCCCCTCCCGCCCAGCGACCGCCTCTGTATGTCAATCGGGCAGAGGCGATCACTAGCTAAAGACAGCCGTAGGCTGTCTGGCATGCTCCGGCGCACTGCGGCACCAGCGCATACGCAGTTCAGGCCTGATCGCTGCTGTGCAAACACCCACAGCACCGATCAGGTCTGAATTAGCCCCAATGTGGGGTGAACAATTCCATGTTCTAGGGCATGCAGCCCAGCAGTGAGACACTGGCACGCCACAACCCTACTTATTCCTAAAGTGGATAATACAGCGGAGCAGGGTTTAGTGCGTCAGCCACGCAACGCTCAGCACATCACAAGCAGAGGCATCTTTTAACAGACCACACGGATTAAAAGTCTGGTGTTGTTGTGTAATCTCACAAATCAGAGCAAATCACTTCAAATTAAGCTTCTTACTACCTAATCCAAGAGGATTATCTCCTGTCATCGAATCCATCAGAGTCTACTACATACAGTATGGCTTCACCAGGGACGGGAAACGGGGTGGGGGTGGTGGGGAGGTTCAATGGGCCTCATTCAAAGCTGGATGCATGACCGATGATAGCGCAATTGAGCGATTATTTGCTACTGCGGATGCGCAAGAAGTCTAGGAAATCCTTACTGAACCAAGGTGTTCCGTATGACATCGTTATTACTTGAGACGGCGTCTGCAATCCATGGGGCAATTCAGGGCTGACACTGGAAGGTGACCTAATGTCTTGCAAAAAAGAGGAGGGGTCCTGGGCGCGTTTCAGCATGTGGAGCGATCTCGTTCCCAGCACCGCAGCCACAGTGGACGTACCTTAGGAAAGTTGCAAGGGCGGCCAACTTGCTCAGTAGCGCTGACATTAACGAAAATGATCATAGCTGGGGACTGCATTTCACCGCCAGCCAATCACAGCTGTGGGAGAATTCTTGTGATTGGTTGGTGTGGAAAGAGAGTTCCTGGGACTGTCAGCTGCAGTTTCTCCAATGATGGTTGGAGCCCCACATTTCAGACTGGGCATGGGCTGACACCTGGGGATGCTGATCGAGTGCTAGGCTGTCCCTTAGCCAAATCCTCTCCTGGCTCTTATTCAGCGAAACGCACACCAAGCAGCCGGAGCACGCAGCACCAGTCCAGTGGTATGCAGACCAGTGGGACATATAGTGGCGTATCTACAATGGGTGTAGGGTGGGAGGTGCACTCAGGCACTATGTCATGCAGCGCAGAAGCCCCCACTACCTTCTCCCGGCATCACGATACGTCGGTTGATATATTCAGAAAGGTGATGCCAACACAGAAGACTCAGTTACAGTGCCAGAGTCTCTGCTCTCTTCTGCCATCTTTCTAAATACATCCCTGGAGAGGTGGCACTGCTGGCAGAGGTTCTATACCTGGCACTGAGACACCGATGGCTGCAGTCATGATGGGGGGGTCTGGTGATTTGTTTGGGGGATGGGGGGGGGGAGGGGGCACATTTGAAGAACTGATGACTTAATGAATTGATTTGACTTTAATAAATCAACCTGTAAAATCACTAAAAAGTGACGTTTTTATCATACTTCTGCCAATCAGCTTTCAGTCTTCCTATTATTCTCCTGTCGCTTTCATGACTCACCAGTAATCACTTGTATAACTGCCATGACTTGGATCACGCAAACCACAAGCAAAATAACATTATACTGTTTCACCCAATAGGATAGATAGATAGATAGATAGATAGATAGATAGATAGATAGATAGATAGATAGATAGATAGATAGATAGATAGATAGATACCAGTGCTGACCACCTGCCCCATCCTTCTGTGACCCCCTGCCAGTGCTGACCACCTGCCCCATCCTTCTGTGACCTCCTGCCAGTGCTGACCACCTGCCCCATCCTTCTGTGACCTCCTGCCAGTGCTGACCACCTGCCCCATCCTTGTGTGACCCCCTGCCAGTGCTGACCACCTGCCCCATCCTTGTGTGACCCCCTGCCAGTGCTGACCACCTCCCCCTGCCAGTGCTGACCACCTCCCCCATCCTTCTGTGACCCCCTACCAGTGCTGACCACCTCCCCATCCTTGTGTGACCTCCTGCCAGTGCTGACAACCTCACTATACTTGTGTGACCCCCTGCCAGTGCTGACCACCTGCCCCATCCTTCTGTGACCCCCCTGCCAGTGCTGACCACCTCCCCCCCATCCTTCTGTGACCCCCTGCCAGTGCTGACCACCTCCCCCATCCTTCTGTGACCCCCTGCCAGTGCTGACCACCTCCCCCATTCTTCTGTGACCCCCTGCCAGTGCTGACCACCTGCCCCATCCTTCTGTGACCCCCTGCCAGTGCTGACCACCTCCCTATCCTTGTGTGACCCCCTGCCAGTGCTGACCACCTGCCCCATCCTTGTGTGACCCCGCCAGTGCTGACCACCTCCCTATCCTTGTGTGACCCCCTGCCAGTGCTGACCACCTCCCCCATCCTTTTGTGACCCCCTGCCAGTGCTGACCACCTGCCCCATCCTTCTGTGACCCCCTGCCAGTGCTGACCACCTCCCCCATCCTTCTGTGACCCCCTGCCAGTGCTGACCACCTGCCTATCCTTGTGTGACCCCCTGCCAGTGCTGACCACCTCCCCCATCCTTCTGTGACCCCCTGCCAGTGCTGACCACCTGCCCCATCCTTCTGTGACCCCCTGCCAGTGCTGACCACCTGCCCCATCCTTGTGTGACCCCTGCCAGTGCTGACCACCTGCCTATCCTTGTGTGACCCCCTGCCAGTGCTGACCACCTCCCCCATCCTTCTGTGACCCCCTGCCAGTGCTGACCACCTGCCCCATCCTTCTGTGACCCCCTGCCAGTGCTGACCACCTGCCCCATCCTTGTGTGACCCCTGCCAGTGCTGACCACCTGCCTATCCTTCTGTGACCCCCTGCCAGTGCTGACCACCTCCCCCATCCTTCTGTGACCCCCTGCCAGTGCTGACCACCTGCCCCATCCTTCTGTGACCCCCTGCCAGTGCTGACCACCTGCCCCATCCTTCTGTGGCCCCTTGCCAGTGCTGACCACCTGCCCCATCCTTCTGTGACCCCTTGCCAGTGCTGACCACCTGCCCCATCCTTGTGTGACCCCTGCCAGTGCTGACCACCTGCCCCATCCTTCTGTGACCCCTTGCCAGTGCTGACCACCTGCCCCATCCTTGTGTGACCCCCTGCCCATGTTGACCACCTGCCCCGTTCTTGTGGGACACCTGCCTCTGTGAAAACACAAATCCCCTTTTCTTTAGGACTCATGCTACCAGCAGTGAGTGCCCCATTAATACTACATTACATACACGAGTAACACAACACTGACCTCTCATCACATTAGCTGGGATCTTGGTGCATTTCATAATTATCTATTGCAGAAGCAAGCGCCCGATCCGGTGACTACAGGAGCTTATCTCTCTTTCCACATACACCGAACTAGTACCATGGAGGAAATCTAGCAATACTCTACAACAGTACTTCTGAAATTCTGTCCTCAAGACACACTAACAGTCCAGGTTTTAAGGCTATCCCTGCTTGAGCACGTGTGAATTAATTACTAGCTCATTCACCGTAATTTAGCAATCTGTGCTCAAGCATGGATATCCGTAAAACCTGAACTGTTTTAGTTTGTCTGGAACTAAACCCACCTGATAAACTGGCTATCCGCGTTGCTATATTGCATTGCATGTGTCTCATGGAAATTGTATTCATTCTAACAATATAAACTTTGTACTGGAATTAAAGCAGGCCTCGGTTCAAGTTGTCCTTGGCGATATCAGCTAAGCAGTGCTTTGAGTAATGGCCTTTGTGCGCTTCTCTTGAGCTGGTGTACAGAGCGCCCCATACAAGTCCCCCTTTGTAATCCAGATGACTTTCTGGCGGCTTGGAGCAGTCTTCACATTTCTTCCTTCATTTCAATTATTTAATACTGTCAATCCAAAATGTAATTTGCCATCGAAAACCTAATCTTTAGGACAAGTCTCCCACTTGTGATTCAAGCGTCTTCAACAGGGGCATACAGACTCACGTAGCAGCTCAATTTGGACTGTCGACCAAAAACTGCATGCACGTCCCAGCTGTGGCATGACTTGACTGAGCGATAGCGTTTGCATAGCGCTCAGTGTGTATGCACTACCGCCGACCGCCCCAGCGGGGAAGGGAACACACTAGGCGACGTATCTCATAGAGAACATTGCCTAGGGTGTACCCACCTTTACACTGACAACTGCAATACTCATTTAAGTGACACAATAATCTGAGGCACACACTTACAGTACCCTGCAGAGAGGACGCTTGAGGAAAATAAAACATACCGGGACAAGCATAAAACAATCGCTTTATCAGGCCTGACTCAATCTGCATCCAATGTGCAAATATTTGCTTCAATGGGTGGATCAGAGTGGTCTGCACGGCTGACGATCTAACCGGAAACATGGCTTAAGGCTTCTCTAACTCCGTTGCCGTGGTAACCTAACAGTCCAGGTCTTAAAGATATCCATGGTTAAGCACAGATGATTTAATTAGTATCGCAGTCTGAATATACCATCTGTGCACAAGCATGGGGATCTGAAGAAATAATGAACACCCTTATTATCTCATCCCATAAAAACCTCACTTAGGGCAGGAGGATAAGAGAAACTTTAGAGGGAAATTAGCAGATGTGCTAGGACAATGGAGCTTTCTTCAGAGGAGATGTACTGAGACCTGGGGGTATATTTACTAAGCTGTGAGCTTTTAGAAGTGGAGTTGTTGCCCATAGCAACGAACCAGATTCTTCTTATCATTTATCTAACACCTTCTAGAAGATAATAGCTAGAATCTGATTGGTTGCTATTGGGCAACATCTCCACTTCAAAAAACCCGCACTTTAGTAAATATACCCCCTGAAGTGCTGGGATTCACATATTGATGACTGGAGCTGAGAAAACTAAGGGGGGCATGTACTAAGCGGTGATAAAAATAAGAATTTACTTACCGATAATTCTATTTCTCGGAGTCCGTAGTGGATGCTGGGGTTCCTGAAAGGACCATGGGGAATAGCGGCTCCGCAGGAGACAGGGCACAAAAAGTAAAGCTTTAGGATCAGGTGGTGTGCACTGGCTCCTCCCCCTATGACCCTCCTCCAAGCCTCAGTTAGGATACTGTGCCCGGACGAGCGTACACAATAAGGAAGGATTTATGAATCCCGGGTAAGACTCATACCAGCCACACTGTACAACCTGTGATCTGAACCCAGTTAACAGTATGATAACAGCGGAGCCTCTGAAAGATGGCTCACAACAATAATAACCCGATTTTTGTAACTATGTACAAGTATTGCAGATAATCCGCACTTGGGATGGGCGCCCAGCATCCACTACGGACTCCGAGAAATAGAATTATCGGTAAGTAAATTCTTATTTTCTCTATCGTCCTAGTGGATGCTGGGGTTCCTGAAAGGACCATGGGGATTATACCAAAGCTCCCAAACGGGCGGGAGAGTGCGGATGACTCTGCAGCACCGAATGAGAGAACTCCAGGTCCTCCTTAGCCAGGTTATCAAATTTGTAGGATTTTACAAACGTGTTTGCCCCTGACTAAATAGCCGCTCGGCAAAGTTGTAAAGCCGAGACCCCTCGGGCAGCCGCCCAAGATGAGCCCACCTTCCTTGTGGAATGGGCATTTACATATTTTGGCTGTGGCAGGCCTGCCACAGAATGTGCAAGCTGAATTGTATTACACATCCAACTAGCAAAAGTCTGCTTAGAAGCAAGAGCACCCAGTTTGTTGGGTGCATACAGGATAACAGCAAGTCAGTTTTCCTGACTCCAGCCGTCCTGGAACCTATATTTTCAGGGCCCTGACCACATCTAGCAACTTGGAGTCCTCCAAGTCCCTAGTAGGCGCAAGACACCACAATAAGCTGGTTCAGGTGAAACACTGACACCACCTTAGGGAGAGAACTGGGGACGAGTCCGCAGCTCTGCCCTGTCCGAATGGACAAACAGATATGGGCTTTTTTGAGAAAAAAACCACCAATTTGACACTCGCCTGGTCCAGGCCAGGTCCAAGAGCATGTTCACTTTTCATGTGAGATGCTTCAAATCCACAGATTTGACTGGTTTTAAACCAATGTGTTTTGAGGAATCCCAGAACTACGTTGAGATCCCACAGTGCCACTGGAGGCACAAAAGGGGGTTGTATATGCAATACTCCCTTGACAAACTTCTGGACTTCAGGAACTGAAGCCAATTCTTTCTGGAAGAAAAATCGACAGGGCCGAAATTTGAACCTTAATGGACCCCAATTTGAGGCCCATAGACACTCCTGTTTGCAGGAAATGCAGGAATCGACCGAGTTGAAATTTCTTCGTGGGGCCTTCCTGGCCTCACACCACGCAACATATTTTCGCCACATGTGGTGATAATGTTGTGCGGTCACCTCCTTTCTGGCTTTGACCAGGGTAGGAATGACCTCTTCCTGAATGCCTTTTCCCTTAGGATCCGGCGTTCCACCGCCATGCCGTCAAACGCAGCTGCGGTAAGTCTTGGAACAGACATGGTACTTGCTGAAACAAGTCCCTTCTTAGCGGCAGAGGCCATAAGTCCTCTGTGAGCATCTCTTGAAGTTCCGGGTACCAAGTCCTTCTTGGCCAATCCGGAGCCATGAGTATAGTTCTTACTCCTCTACGTCTTATAATTCTCAGTACCTTAGGTATGAAAAGCAGAGGATGGAACACATACACCGACTGGTACACCCACGGTGTTACCAGAACGTCCACAGCTATTGCCTGAGGGTCTCTTAACCTGGCGCAATACCTGTCCCGTTTTTTGTTCAGACGGGACGCCATCATGTCCACCTTTGGTAATTCCCAACGGTTTACAATCATGTGGAAAACTTCCCCATGAAGTTCCCACTCTGCCGGGTGGAGGTCGTGCCTACTGAGGAAGTCTGCTTCCCAGTTTCCATTCCCGGAATGAAACACTGCTGACAGTGCTATCACATGATTTTCCGCCCAGCGAAAAGTCCTTGCAGTTTTTGCCACTGCCCTCCTGCTTCTTGTGCCGCCCTGTCTATTTACGTGGGCGACTGCCGTGATGTTTTATCCCACTGGATCAATACCGGCTGACCTTGAAGCAGAGGTCTTGCTAAGCTTAGAGCATTATAAATTTACCCTTAGCTATATTTATGTGGAGAAAAGTCTCCAGACTTGATCACACTCCCTGGAAATTTTTTCCTTGTGTGACTGCTCCCCAGCCTCTCGGGCTGGCCTCCGTGGTCACCAACATCCAAAACTGAATGCCGAATCTGCGGCCCTCTAGAAGATGAGCACTCTGTAACCACCACAGGAGAGACACCCTTGTCCTTGGATATAGGGTTATCCGCTGATGCATCTGAAGATGCGATCCGGACCATTTGTCCAGCAGATCCCACTGAAAAGTTCTTGCATGAAATCTGCCGACTGGAATTGCTTCGAAGGAAGTCACCATTTTTTTACCATGGCCCTTGTGCAATGATGCACTGATTTTAGGAGGTTCCTGACTAGCTCGGATAACTCCCTGGCTTTCTCTTCCGGGAGAAACACCTTTTTCTGGACTGTGTCCAGAATCATCCCTAAGCACAGGAGACTTGTTGTCGGGATCAGCTGCGATTTTGGAATATTTAGAATCCACCCCTGCTGTTGTAACAGTATCCGAGATAGTGCTACTCCGACCTCCAACTGTTCCCTGGACTTTGCCCTTATCAGGAGATCGTCCAAGTAAGGGATAATTAAGACGCCTTTTCTTCGAAGAAGAACCATCATTTCGGCCATTACCTTGGTAAAGACCCGGGGTGCCGTGGACAATCCAAACGGAAGCGTCTGAAACTGATAGTGACAGTTCTGTACCACGAACCTGAGGTACCCTTAGTGATAAGGGCAAATTTGGGACATGGAGGTAAGCATCCCTGATGTCTCGGGACACCATATAGTCCCCTTCTTCCCGGTTCGTTATCACTGCTCTGAGTGACTCCATCTTGATTTGAACCTTTGTAAATGTTCAAATTTTTTTAGATTTAGAATAGGTCTCACCTAGCCTTCTGGCTTCAGTACCACAATATAGTGTGGAATAATACCCCTTTTCTTGTTGTAGGAGGGGTAATTTAATTATCACCTGCTGGGAATACAGCTCGTGAATTGTTTCCCATACTGCCTCCTTGTCGGAGGGAGACCTTGGTAAAGCAGACTTCAGGAGCCTGCGCAGGGGAAACGTCTCGACATTCCAATCTGTACCCCTGGGATACTACTTGTAGGATCCAGGGGTCCTGTACGGTCTCAGTGTCATGCTGAGAGCTTGTCAGAAGCGGTGGAACGCTTCTGTTCCTGGGAATGGGCTGCCTGCTGCAGTCTTCTTCCCTTTCCTCTATCCCTGGGCAGATATGACTCTTATAGGGACGAAAGGACTGAAGCTGAAAAGACGGTGTCTTTTTCTGCAGAGATGTGACTTAGGGTAAGAAACGGTGGATTTTCCAGCAGTTGCCGTGGCCACCAGGTCCGATGGACCGACCCCAAATAACTCCTCTTCCTTTATACGGCAATACACCTTTGTGCCGTTTGGAATCTGCATCACCTGACCACTGTCGTGTCCATAAACATCTTCTGGCAGATATGGACATCGCACTTACTCTTGATGCCAGAGTGCAAATATCCCTCTGTGCATCTCGCATATATAGAAATGCATCCTTTAAATGTTCTATAGTCAATAAAATACTGTCCCTGTCAAGGGTATCAATATTTTTAGTCAGGGAATCCGACCAAGCCACCCCAGCTCTGCACATCCAGGCTGAGGCGATCGCTGGTCGCAGTATAACACCAGTATGTGTGTATATACTTTTTATGATATTTTCCAGCCTCCTGTCAGCTGGCTCCTTGAGGACGGCCCTATCTATAGACGGTACCGCCACTTGTTCTGATAAGCGTGTGAGCGCCTTATCCACCCTAAGGGGTGTTTCCCAACGCGCCCTAACTTCTGGCGGGAAAGGGTATACCGCCCATATTTTCTATCGGGGGGAACCCACGCATCATCACACACTTCATTTAATTTATCTGATTCAGGAAAAACTACGGTAGTTTTTTCACATCCCACATAATACCCTCTTTTGTGGTACTTGTAGTATCAGAAATATGTAACACCTCCTTCATTGCCCTTAACGTGTGGCCCTAATAAGGAATACGTTTGTTTATTCACCGTCGACACTGGATTCAGTGTCCCTGTCTGTGTCGACCGACTAAAGTAAACGGGCGTTTTAAAACCCCTGACGGTGTTTTTGAGACGTCTGGACCGGTACTAATTGTTTGTCGGCCGTCTCATGTCGTCAACCGACCTTGCCGCGTGTTGACATTATCACGTAATTCCCTAAATAAGCCATCCATTCCGGTGTCGACTCCCTAGAGAGTGACATCACCATTACAGGCAATTGCTCCGCCTCCTCACCAACATCGTCCTCATACATGTCGACACACACGTACCGACACACAGCACACACACAGGGAATGCTCTGATAGAGGACAGGACCTACTAGCCCTTTGGAGAGACAGAGGGAGAGTTTGCCAGCACACACCAAAAACGCTATAATTATATAGGGACAACCTTATATAAGTGTTTTCCCTTATAGCATCTTTTTTATATATTTCTAACGCCAAATTAGTGCCCCCCCTCTCTGTTTTAACCCTGTTTCTGTAGTGCAGTGCAGGGGAGAGCCTGGGAGCCTTCCCTCCAGCCTTTCTGTGAGGGAAAATGGCGCTGTGTGCTGAGGAGATAGGCCCCGCCCCTTTTTCGGCGGCCTCGTCTCCCGCTCTTAACGGATTCTGGCAGGGGTTAAATATCTCCATATAGCCCCCGGAGGCTATATGTGAGGTATTTTTAGCCAAAAATAGGTTTTCATTGCCTCCCAGGGCGCCCCCCTTCCAGCGCCCTGCACCCTCAGTGACTGCCGTGTGAAGTGTGCTGAGAGGAAATGGCGCACAGCTGCAGTGCTGTGCGCTACCTTAAGAAGACTGAGGAGTCTTCATGCCGCCGATTCTGGACCTTCTTCTTGTTTCAGCATCTGCAAGGGGGCCGGCGGCGAGGCTCCGGTGACCATCCAGGCTGTACCTGTGATCGTCCCTCTGGAGCTAATGTCCAGTAGCCAAAGAAGCCAA
Organism: Pseudophryne corroboree; assembly: GCF_028390025.1. Taxonomy (NCBI): domain Eukaryota; kingdom Metazoa; phylum Chordata; class Amphibia; order Anura; family Myobatrachidae; genus Pseudophryne; species Pseudophryne corroboree. The sequence continues at coordinate 55,683,524 of NC_086447.1, read as the reverse complement.
TCCATCCTGCACGCAGGTGAGTTCACTTCTTCTCCCCTAAGTCCCTCGTTGCAGTGATCCTGTTGCCAGCAGGACTCACTGTAAAATAAAAAACCTAAGCTAAACTTTTCTAAGCAGCTCTTTAGGAGAGCCACCTAGATTGCACCCTTCTCGGCCGGGCACAAAAATCTAACTGAGGCTTGGAGGAGGGTCATAGGGGGAGGAGCCAGTGCACACCACCTGATCCTAAAGCTTTACTTTTTGTGCCCTGTCTCCTGCGGAGCCGCTATTCCCCATGGTCCTTTCAGGAACCCCAGCATCCACTAGGACGATAGAGAAAGTGGAGAAGTAAGCCAGTGGAGAAGTGGCCCATGGCAGCCAATCAGCTGCTCTGTATACATTTATAGTATACAAATTCTAAATGTTAAGTCAATGTTGATTGGTTGCCATGGGCAACTTCTCCACTAACTCACTTCTCCACTTTTATCACTGCTTAGTACATGTCCCCTTAATGCAGAAGGTTAAATACGAGGCAAAGAGGGGGGAGGGGGTTATAGGCCCATACAATGTACTAGGGCCCAGCCCGCCTAGTGGCTCAGTTGTTGCTATGCAAACCAAACCCATAGTAACCACAAACCCTCCCTAAACCACCAAACCACAACCATATCTGACTGAGCAAGCGCACCACCTGGTGACCCCTCACGCGTTTCCCTCTTAGGCAAGCTCTTTCTCAGGGCCCTGTACGTTGGGACAGAGATATACATCCCTGCTCACTTATCAGTTTCTTACAGGTTCCAGAAACTGGCCAACCTTGCTAAGGGTTGTGACACTAACACTAGGCGCTAGATGCATCATCGCTTGGAAAGTGATAAAATGGAGAGTGAAAAAGTCCCAGCCAATCAGCTCCTAACTGCCATTTTCCAAACACAGCCTGTGACATAACAGTTAGGAACTGATTGGCTGACACTTTTTCTTTCTCCATTTTATCACTTTCCAAGCGATGATGCATCTAACCCAATAGCGTGTCACCATCAAAAATGAGCTCCTTGTCACATAAAAATAATAAGAATTTACTTACCGATAATTCTATTTCTCATAGTCCGTAGTGGATGCTGGGGACTCCGAGAGGACCATGGGGAATAGCGGCTCCGCAGGAGACTGGGCACAAAGTAAAAGCTTTAGGACTAGCTGGTGTGTACTGGCTCCTCCCCCTATGACCCTCCTCCAAGCCTCAGTTAGGATACTGTGCCCGGACGAGCGTACACAATAAGGAAGGATTTTGAATCCCGGGTAAGACTCATACCAGCCACACCAATCACACCGTACAACTTGTGATCTGAACCCAGTTAACAGCATGATAACAGAAGGAGCCTCTGAAAAGATGGCTCACAACAACAATAACCCGATTTTTGTAACAATAACTATGTACAAGTAATGCAGACAATCCGCACTTGGGATGGGCGCCCAGCATCCACTACGGACTATGAGAAATAGAATTATCGGTAAGTAAATTCTTATTTTCTCTAATGTCCTAGTGGATGCTGGGGACTCCGAAAGGACCATGGGGATTATACCAAAGCTCCCAAATGGGCGGGAGAGTGCGGATGACTCTGCAGCACCGAATGAGAGAACTCCAGGTCCTCCTCAGCCAGGGTATCAAATTTGTAGAATTTAGCAAACGTGTTTGCCCCTGACCAAGTAGCTGCTCGGCAAAGTTGTAAAGCCGAGACCCCTCGGGCAGCCGCCCAAGATGAGCCCACTTTCCGTGTGGAATGGGCTTTTACAGATTTTGGCTGTGGCAGGCCTGCCACAGAATGTGCAAGCTGAATTGTACTACAAATCCAACGAGCAATCGTCTGCTTAGAAGCAGGAGCACCCAGCTTGTTGGGTGCATACAGAATAAACAGCGAGTCAGATTTTCTGACTCCAGCCGTCCTGGAAACATATATTTTCAGGGCCCTGACTACGTCCAGCAACTTGGAATCCTCCAAGTCCCTAGTAGCCGCAGGCACCACAATAGGTTGGTTTAAGTGAAATGCTGAAACCACCTTAGGGAGAAATTGAGGACGAGTCCTCAATTCTGCCCTGTCCGTATGAAAAATTAGGTAAGGGCTTTTATAGGATAAAGCCGCCAATTCTGATACACGCCTGGCTGAAGCCAGGGCTAACAGCATTACCACTTTCCATGTGAGATATTTCAAGTCCACAGTGGTGAGTGGTTCAAACCAATGTGATTTTAGGAATCCCAACACTACATTGAGATCCCAAGGTGCCACTGGAGGCACAAAAGGAGGCTGTATATGCAGTACTCCCTTGACAAACGTCTGAACTTCAGGAACAGAAGCTAGTTCTTTTTGGAAGAATATCGACAGGGCCGAAATTTGAACCTTAATGGACCCTAATTTGAGGCCCATAGACAGTCCTGTTTGCAGGAAATGCAGGAATCGACCCAGTTGAAATTCCTCCGTAGGGGCCTTCCTGGCCTCGCACCACGCAACATATTTACGCCAAATACGGTGATAATGTTGTACGGTTACATCCTTCCTGGCTTTGATCAGGGTAGGGATGACTTCATCCGGAATGCCTTTTTCCTTCAGGATCCGGCGTTCAACCGCCATGCCGTCAAACGCAGCCGCGGTAAGTCTTGGAACAAACATGGTCCCTGCTGGAGCAGGTCCTGTCTTAGAGGTAGAGGCCACGGGTCTTCCGTGAGCATCTCTTGAATTTCCGGGTACCAAGTCCTTCTTGGCCAATCCGGAGCCACGAGTATAGTCTTTACTCCTCTCCTTCTTATGATTCTCAGTACTTTTGGTATGAGAGGAAGAGGAGGGAACACATACACTGACCGGTACACCCACGGTGTTACCAGAGCGTCCACAGCTATTGCCTGAGGGTCCCTTGACCTGGAGCAATATCTGTCCAGTTTTTTGTTGAGGCGAGACGCCATCATGTCCACCTTTGGTTTTTCCCAACGGTTTACAGTCATGTGGAAGACTTCTGGGTGAAGTCCCCACTCCCCCGGGTGAAGATCGTGTCTGCTGAGGAAGTCTGCTTCCCAGTTGTCCACTCCCGGAATGAACACTGCTGACAGTGCTATCACATGATTTTCCGCCCAGCGAAGAATCCTTGCCACTTCCGTCATTGCCCTCCTGCTTCTTGTGCCGCCCTGTCTGTTTACGTGGGCGACTGCCGTGATGTTGTCCGACTGGATCAATACTGGCTGACCCTGAAGCAGAGGCCTTGCCTGACTTAGGGCATTGTAAATGGCCCTTAGTTCCAGGATATTTATGTGAAGTGACGTTTCCATGCTTGACCACAAGCCCTGGAAATTTTTTCCCTGTGTGACTGCTCCCCAGCCTCTCAGGCTGGCATCCGTGGTCACCAGGACCCAATCCTGAATGCCGAATCTGCGGCCCTCTAGGAGATGAGCACTCTGTATCCACCACAGGAGAGACACCCTTGTCCTTGGAGACAGGGTTATCCGCTGATGCATTTGAAGATGCGATCCGGACCATTTGTCTAGCAGATCCAACTGAAAAGTTCTTGCGTGGAATCTGCCGAATGGAATCGCTTCGTAAGAAGCCACCATCTTTCCCAGGACCCTTGTGCACTGATGCACTGACACCTGGCCTGGTCTTAGGAGTTTCCTGACTAGGTCGGATAACTCCCTGGCTTTCTCTTCCGGGAGAAACACCTTTTTCTGTACTGTGTCCAGAATCATCCCTAGGAACAGCAGACGTGTCGTCGGAATCAGCTGCGATTTTGGAATATTTAGAATCCATCCGTGCTGTCGTAGTACTATTTGAGATAGTGCTACTCCGACCTCTAACTGTTCTCTGGACCGTGCCCTTATCAGGAGATCGTCCAAGTAAGGGATAATTAAGACGCCTTTTCTTCGAAGAAGAATCATCATTTCGGCCATTACCTTGGTAAAGACCCGGGGTGCCGTGGACAATCCAAACGGCAGCGTCTGAAACTGATAGTGACAGTTCTGTACCACAAACCTGAGGTACCCTTGGTGAGAAGGGCAAATTGGGACATGGAGGTAAGCATCCTTGATGTCCAGAGACACCATGTAGTCCCCTTCTTCCAGGTTCGCTATCACTGCTCTGAGTGACTCCATCTTGAACTTGAACCTTTTTATGTAAGTGTTCAAGGTTTTCAGATTTAAAATGGGTCTCACCGAGCCGTCCGGCTTCGGTACCACAAACAGCGTGGAGTAATACCCCTTTCCCTGTTGTAGGAGGGGTACCTTGATTATCACTTGCTGGGAATACAGCTTGTGAATGGCTTCCAATACCGCCTCCCTGTCGGGGGTAGACGTTGGTAAAGCAGACTTCAGGAACCGGCGAGGGGGAGACGTCTCGAATTCCAATTTGTACCCCTGAGATACTACCTGCAGGATCCAGGGGTCCACTTGCGAGTGAGCCCACTGCGCGCTGAAATTCTTGAGACGGACCCCGACCGTGCCTGAGTCCGCTTGTAAGGCCCCAGCGTCATGCTGAGGACTTGGCAGAAGCGGGGGAGGGCTTCTGTTCGTGGGAAGAAGCTGTCTGTTGCAGTCTTTTTCCCCTTCCTCTGCCCCGGGGCAGATATGAGTGGCCTTTTGCCCGCTTGCCCTTATGGGGACGAAAGGACTGAGCCTGAAAAGACGGTATCTTTTTCTGCTGCGAGGTGACTTGGGGTAAAAAGGTGGATTTCCCAGCCGTTGCCGTGGCCACCAGGTCCGATAGACCGCCCCCAAATAACTCCTCCCCTTTATACGGCAATACTTTCATATGCCGTTTGGAATCCGCATCCCCTGACCACTGTCGCGTCCATAATCCTCTTCTGGCAGAAATGGACATCGCACTTACTCTTGATGCCAGAGTGCAAATGTCTCTCTGTGCATCTCGCATATATAGGAATGCATCCTTTAAATGCTCTATAGTCAATAATATATTGTCCCTGTCCAGGGTATCAATATTTTCAGTCAGGGAATCCGACCAAGCCACCCCAGCACTGCACATCCAGGCTGAGGCGATTGCTGGTCGCAGTATAACACCAGTATGAGTGTATATACTTTTAAGGATATTTTCCAGCCTCCTATCTGCTGGCTCCTTAAGGGCGGCCGTTTCTGGAGACGGTAACGCCACTTGTTTTGATAAGCGTGTGAGCGCCTTATCCACCCTAGGGGGTGTTTCCCAACGAGCCCTAACCTCTGGTGGGAAGGGATATAGTGCCAATAATTTTTTAGAAATTAGCAGTTTTTTGTCGGGGGTAACCCACGCTTCATCACACACTTCATTCAATTCCTCTGATTCAGGAAAAACTACGGGTAGTTTTTTCACACCCCACATAATACCCCTTTTTGTGGTACTTGCAGTATCAGAGATGTGCAAAACCTCCTTCATTGCCGTGATCATGTAACGTGTGGCCCTACTGGAAAATACGTTTGTTTCTTCACCGTCGACACTGGTGCCGACACTGTCACGTAATTCCTTAATTACGGCCATCCATTCAGGTGTCGACTCCCTAGGGGGTGACATCACCATTATAGGCAATTGCTCCGCCTCCACATCATTTTCCTCCTCATACATGTCGACACACACGTACCGACACCCAGCACACACACAGGGAATGCTCTGATAGAGGACAGGACCCACTTAGCCCCTTGGGGAGACAGAGGGAGAGTTTGCCAGCACACACCAGAGCGCTATATATGTATAGGGACAACCTTACAATAAGTGTCTATCCCTTATAGCTGCTTATATCTGTTATTTTGCCAAATAAGTGCCCCCCTCTCTTTTTTACCCTGTTTCTGTAGTTGCAGGATGCAGGGGAGATTCTGGGAGCCTTCCTACCAGTGGAGCTGTGTGGGAAAAATGGCGCTGTGTGCTGAGGAGATAGGCCCCGCCCCCTTCACGGCGGGCTCTTCTCCCGCTTTTTTCTGGAAAACTGGCAGGGGTTAAATACATCCATATAGCCCAGGAGCTATATGTGATGTATTTTTTGCCAAATAAGGTAAATTCATTGCTTCCCAGGGCGCCCCCCCCCCCAGCGCCCTGCACCCTCAGTGACCGAAGTGTGAAGTGTGCTGAGAGCAATGGCGCACAGCTGCAGTGCTGTGCGCTACCTTATGAAGACAGGAAAGTCTTCTGCCGCCGATTTATGGACCTCTTCTTGCTTCAGCATCTGTAAGGGGGCCGGCGGCGCGGCTCCGGGACCCATCCATGGCTGGGCCTGTGATCGTCCCTCTGGAGCTAATGTCCAGTAGCCTAAGAAGCCCAATCCACTCTGCACGCAGGTGAGTTCGCTTCTTCTCCCCTTAGTCCCTCGATGCAGTGAGCCTGTTGCCAGCAGGTCTCACTGAAAATAAAAAACCTAAACTAAAACTTTCACTAAGAAGCTCAGGAGAGCCCCTAGTGTGCACCCTTCTCGTTCGGGCACAAAATCTTAACTGAGGCTTGGAGGAGGGTCATAGGGGGAGGAGCCAATGCACACCAGCTAGTCCTAAAGCTTTTACTTTGTGCCCAGTCTCCTGCGGAGCCGCTATTCCCCATGGTCCTTTCGGAGTCCCCAGCATCCACTAGGACGTTAGAGAAATATGTTTTAAAGCAAAGCGGTTTAGAATAAACGGTGTAATCACGATCTGACAATTCGCACTGCGGAGCGAGTCACTGGCAGAGAAGCCGCAGCAGCTCTCTGGCAGGCAGGCAGACGTCTGTCGGCTTTCCGACGTTACTAGGACATGATAAAAAGCTGCGAGCACATCACTCCTACTGTAGATCTAAAACATACATCTATGTAGTATGTATGGAAAATAACTCTTATGGTTGTATATACATGCACTGGGGAAATACAGTATGGGCCACTGAGGATGGGAAAAAAAACTTCCACAATTGGATCAAGCGCATATATTGCAATATCATATAATTAGTACGTGATCCAAAACGTTTAGAAGGCAATGATGTAGCAGTAATTTTATATGTTCTGTCTAATAAATGTGTTTTATGCCTAATTACTGGTTTGAATATTAACCTATAACGAGTACCCACCAGCGTAGTTACTTGCATTCTTATTAATTAGCTGACTCTAACGACTTATCCAGTTCAAGAAGAGGGTTTAAAGCATCAGGGCCATGTGATGATAATAATATTATTGTATATATGTACCAATAAATGTAACCTCAGTCCTGCTGTGCCCGACACCACACCAGCGTTACCCTAGACATACCAGGTGAATTACTCATTATAATGCCGCTAACGAGATCCCTCGTGTAACACAGACGTATGAAGGGGCGGATCCGACAGTCTCACGCCTGTTCACCCTTTACCCACAAGGCACAGAGGGCAGGAATACAGCCACCTGGCATAGGCTATGGGACTTTCCAGCACTCTGTAAGCAATACTGGCACACACATTCCTAATATCTTCTATAGGTGGAATTCTCATGAATATTGCTCAGGACCACAAAATGGCTGCCCCACTCTGTGTAAACAACATTAATACCTCAGTATTGCATGGGCCCTGGACAAGATACCAATATTGGGCCTCTGGGGGTCATTCCGAGTTGTTCGCTCGTTGCCGATTTTCGCAACGGAGCGATTAATGCGAAAATGCGCATGCGCATGGTACGCATTGCGCATGCGCTAAGTATTTTAGCTCAAAATTTAGTAGATTTACTCACGCCAGAACGAAGATTTTTCATCGTTGAAGTGATCGGAGTGTGATTGACAGGAAGTGGGTGTTTCTGGGCGGAAACTCAGCGTTTTTACGGCGTTTGCGGAAAAACGCAGGCGTGCCAGGGAAAAACGCGGGAGTGGCTGGAGAAACGGGGGAGTGGCTGGCCGAACGCAGGGCGTGTTTGTGACGTCAAACCAGGAACGAAACTGACTGAACTGATCGCTAATCGTGAGTAGGTCCGGAGCTACTCAGAAACTGCTAAGAATTTTCTATTCGTTATTCTGCTAAGCGAAGATACACTCCCAGAGGGCGGCGGCCTAGCGTGTGCAATGCTGCTAATATCTGCTAGCGAGCGAACAACTCGGAATCACCCCCTCTGTCTCTACTACTCCATTTGTCAAAAAAAGCCACTCATAACAATGGGTTACTTACAGTCAGTGCTTAAAGTGGTCCTAGAGAGGGGGTGGAGCTCCCCCCCACCCATGCTTGTGAAATAAAGGGATTGTGCCCCGCAAAAGGGGTGTGGCCTCAAAAAGGGGGCGTGATCACCCAATAGTATCCCAATTCAAATTACGCCGCACAGTAGCACAATCTTATTCACATTAAACCACATAGTAGTGTCCCTTATTCAACATATTAGTGCCCCTTATACACAAAGCCCACAGTAGTAGCACCCCTAATACACATAATGCCCACAGCAGTAGTGCCCCTTATGCAATGCCCACTGTAGTGGTAGTGCCCACAGTAGTAGTGCCCCTTATGTCCCCAGGAGTGATGCCCCTTATTAAGTGCCCCCTATGCAATGTTCTCATTAGTATTGCCCCCAGTAGTAATGCCCCCGTAGTTATGCCCCCTGTAGTTATGTCCCAGTAGATATGCCCCCTGCAGTTATGCCCCCTGTAGATATGCCCCCAGTAGTTATGCCCCCAGTTGGTGTGCCCCCAGTAGTTATGCCCTTAGTTGGTGTGCCCAGTAGTAATGCCCCGTAGTTATGCCCGCTGTAGATATGCCCCCAGTTTGTTTCCCACCCAGATATGCCCCCAGTCCCCCCCCCCCTCTAGTAGCGCTGCTTAAACACACAAATGATAAAAATAAAATAAAAAACACAATACTCACCTGCCCCACTCCTGCTTCCGGACCGCAGGCTCCGTCTGGCGCCCGGTCCTCGCAGCTACGGGAGAGACGTGATGACGTCTCTCCCATAGCGCACAGCCGCACACACTGCCTGAGCCAGAAGCCGGAGCTTCCGCCTGCGCTGGGAAAGAGCCGGCGCCCGCTGCTAACACAGTCTCAGTGGGCGCCCTGCATTTCCCTAGGTTAGGTGAGCCAGAGGAGGCGGAACTGCGTTCCGTCTCCAAATGGAACTGACGGAACGCAGCTCTGCCCCATTCCGGCTCACTTTAACCTCTGGTTACAGTAATCAAGTACCGCTAAATGAGCACTGTGGCCTACGCGGTAACAGGGTGCCGAAAGCATGGGGTGATTGTGGCCCTGGGCATGTCGGCCACTCAATGGGCAGAAATAAATTCTTTCATGCGGCAGTCGTTACTCTTGGGCGCCTGATGGAGAAATTCAATTATTGCTCCGTTCGGGTCACGATCAGCTGCAGCGGCCGGCATTTCAGCTCGTTACCCCCAGATGTGGCAAGCTGAAATGAGAGAAAAATGACCCGTTTGCGCATCCAAACTGCACTTTTTTCGCGTCGCGCCCTGCACTTTGGTCAGGTTTAGCCAGTTTTTACGCGGCTAAATCCAGACAGTCTGGGCGAGATCACTTTAGACGTGAGATTGGGCGTGATAAAGAATTGAATTGCGCCCATTTAGTCTTCACTGACATTACACCTGGGCCGGCATGTGAATTTGCCAGCCCAGTTAAGATGTCAGTCACCGGCGGTCTGTGCAGCAAGTGTACGGGTGGTCAGAGCATCGCCGGAACACACAGCCAAATACACCGATATATCAGGAGATATATGGGGCATCTGCTGATGAGATATGTCTGTAAACGATGTGTACACACACACGCCAATCTGCAAACAATATATCGCCCACTCGACACAACGGACAATGGGCCTAATTCAGAGCTGATCGCTGGGCTGCGTTTTTTGCTGTCCTGCGGTCAGATAGTCGCCGCCTACAGGGGGGGTGTAAATTCGCCGTGCAAGTGTGCGATCCCATGTGTACGCAGAGCTGCAAAAAAACACTGTGTGCAGTGTGTGCGCAGCCCAGGACGTACTCCTCCAGTGCGATAGAATCAGGCTGATGGGGGCCGGAGCTGGCGTCAGACACCCTCCCTGAAAACGCTTGGGCACGCCTGCGTTTTTCCAGACTCCCAGTAAACGGTCAGTTGCCACACACAAACGGCCTCTTCCTGTGCAATCACCTTGCGAACGCCCGTGTGAACGGATTTTTTTGCACCATCCCGTCGCTGACCGACGGCGCCCTTTGTTCTTGTCCAACATGCCTGCGCAGTGCGGTGCATACGCATGCGCAGTCTGGACCTGATCGCCTGCTGTGCGAAAACGCACAGCAACGATCAGATCTGAATCACCCCCTATATATCGTTCGGTGTGTACCCATCACAGCTGTCATTTATCTTGCACAATCTCTGACGTAACAGAAGCTGATAGGATACTATAAGCGACTACTCCATTTTATCTCTCTCTAAGGCTTGAGACATCTCCCCCGATAGATGAAAATGTGCCTATTTTTCAGCACTGACCCACTGCCCAATACGATTCTGCCTCTCAGGCGCAGGTTGATATTTATTGAAATACAATATTTAAATGCAAAAAAAAAAAAAGCACTACAAGTACCGTGCTGAAGTGACACAGCCTCCGTGCACCCCTCTTGGCAACTGTGCAATCACTGCAATGCACTTTAATTCTGACTATTAGGACGCGTAAGGGGTATTAGCTCTGTAGTGAGGCTTGGCCGTATAATACCCAGGAGCAATCTCTGCAGCGCACCAGCTGACGGTGCAATTTACCTCCCTACACGCGAGCCCGCAGCGAGATGCTAATTGTAAATCCAGGACTTCTTCCGTGGGCACGGCACAATTAGTGCGATTCTGCTTGCACTAAGCTGATGAAGGATAATCAGCAGAGTACACTTTGGGGCGGCAGCCAAGAGCGGAGTGCAGTTTCCAATAACAGCTGGAGGCCTAATCAGAGTATTGGTGATGGGGGGATATCAGGTGAAATGTCAGATGTCGCTCAGTTATCATGAACGGTGCATGAGAGTCAGCGGGAGATCACCAGCGTGATCCGCTCATCAGAGACTGACATCCGGACGGAGGTGGGGGCCCAGCTGTGAATGATTCATCTTCAGGCTACTGTATGTTAGAAGCCAGCGCCTGACTGCAGACAGCCCGACCAACCCACACACACTCCGCCGAACGCAGCTTCTCACGCACCCCATTAAGGGGGTTATTCAGAGTCGTTAGCAAACCTAAAAAGTTAGCAGGGGGGGCAGATGTAACATGTGCAGAGAGAGTTAGATTTGGGTGGGTTATTTTGTTTCTGTGCAGGGTAACTATTGGCTGCTTTATTTTTACACTGCAATTTAGATGTCAGTTTGAACACACCCCGCCCAAATCTAACTCTCTCTGCACATGTTACATCCGCCCCACCTGCAGTGTAACATGACAGTTAGGAGCTGATTGGCTGCCACTTGATCTCTCTCCAGGCTTTAAATGTAATTTCCAGTGAAAACTAAAGATTAGCGTTATACTGGATCTACAGCAGAGCCTTAACAGGGCTTTAATACGCCCCGCTCGTCACCGCCAGGCTGGGAAGAAGAAGCTGAAGCCGCTGCAGCCACTGGCACAAGGTAGGACAATGCTGGACCACCAGGGACTGTTTGTCGACAACTCAAACATATCGATATGATATTTGTCGACCACTCATACTCAACCCAGACCTGGAGGGAGGGAGGAAGTATGGTATATTACAGGTCTATAGGGGGAAGATGCGAGTAGACTTACGCTTCAAGCAAAAGGGTTGATTGGAAGCTTGAAAAATGACAGGAGCTGGTTGGTTGGTACTTTACCTCTCTCCACTTTAGCAAGCCAAGGATTACAGGGGGCATTTAGAGGGGTGAGGGGTGCCCTGATTAGTGAGGAGCAGCCGAGCATTTTCCTCCCTGCAAAATGAATTATTTCCTTGGGGTTGCAGACACCGGGACCTCATCCTATACCAGAACGGTACCATCGCTGGCTGCTCAGATGCCGTGAAACTACAAGCCCCAGCATGCTTTGCCAGGTAACTGATAGCTGAGACTTGTAGTACCACAACACCTGGGAAGCTCATGCTCGTCCAGGCCCCGCAAAGCAACACATCTACTACAGGAAGAGTAATGAGCATATACTGCAACTGCGCACTGGGCAGTCATCAGCTCACGTCTCGCCCTGGAATACGGCCGGCCAGCTCCAGAAGGAACCCACGGCTACAATTTGTCCTTCCACGTGTGGAGCCCCAGTGACAACCAGTTCGGAGGCCGCATCGTTGCCTGTTTGTCCCACGCTTACAGACACCGGTGGGGTGAGAGCAATGTGCATCTCTGCTGGACTCCAGATTAGGTACACAAGAGGAAACGCAGCAGCCGCTTGTTGTCAGGCCTCAGACATTGAATGAAAATGTAATGCTAAACTGAATAACAACGAAAAAACAGTCATGACAAAAGCGTCATACCGGGAAAACATTCACAGCGCCCACCGGCTCCCCACTACCGGCAAATATAATGCAGGACATAAGGACCACTAACCCACTAATAGTCCTGCAGCAACATTATTATACAATAAGCATCAGGGCCCAGATTTATCAAGCCCTGCAGAGTGATAATAGCACGGTGATAAAGTATCAGCCAATCAGCTCCTAACTGTCATTTCTGTAACACAGCCTGTAACATGGCAGTTAGGAGCTGATTGCTTGCCACTTTATCACTGTGCAATTTATCACTCTCCAAGGCTTGATAAATCTGGGCGTAGATCTATTGGGGTGTCACTAGACAGGCCAGCTCTTTCATATCACGCTAACTGCACAAATACAGAAATACAACCTCACTTCTCTAGCCGGTTATGCTGGGGCTAGTGGTTATCCAGCAGCCAACACTACTAGTATGACGGCATCACACAACCGATCACACCACCATCCTGCGGTCTGTAAAACCATGATAGGGAATTAATTCCCGCTTAACTCCCGAATTTTTAATGCGCAACGTGAAGTTATACTGTAGGCCTTTTAAAGGGTACAATAGAGTTACATTGTCGCAGGATTACACTTCATTATGCCCTGCACTTTGCAAATTCCACTACGCGTGACGGTTTTACACGGAACAAGTTGTCCAATAAGAGATAGATAGATAGATAGATAGATAGATAGATAGATAGATAGATAGATAGATAGATAGATAGATAGATAGATAGATACACACACACACACACACACACACACACACATATAATAAATACACATATAAAGTAGACAAATATACTGTATATATTATGTATATACACACACACACGCACATATACTGTACGTACTTGCTGTGTGTCTCTGTGTGTGTACAGTTTTCTTTTTACTTGTCTTTTAAACTCTGTCACAGCGCACAACAAGATGAACTACAAGTCTCAGCATGATCACGCCTGCAGCAAAAAACGCGCGTTATGCTGGGACTTGTAGTTGTACAGCAATTTAGAACATTTCAGGATTACAATACGGTAATAGAGGACTGTGATGAGTGAAGTCACATAGTTTTGCATTCCATAACGTAGCACAATTAATAGATAATCCCAGTGAACGCAGAGTCAATGATTTGTAGCTAGCGACCGGGTAATGTCTGACATCTACATGGAAATGTCTCTGCACAAAGAGCCTTTCACCATTGTGAGCATAACAGACGCTAGATCCCATATAACGCCAGTATATGGGAGCTAGAGAATGGGCAGCAACGTACCGCAGAAGTGGCACCGCAGGGGTCCATGTGTAAGCATTACATTCACAATATAGGAGGAGGAGTACTATGCCCATACATACAACTGCACACAGGTGCTGAGAATTACACCAGGCATGCAATCCAACGGAAGTGGGGGGTCATTCCGAGTTGATCGCTAGCTGCTTTAGTTCGCTGCACAGCGATCAGGCAAAAAAACTGCACTTCTGCACATGCGTATGCGGCGCAATGCGCACGCGCGACGTACTATTACAACGGCCGATGTCGTTTTACACAGGGTCTAGTGAAGCATTTCAGTCGCACTGCTGGCCGCAGAGTGATTGACAGGAAGAGGGCGTTACTGGGTGTCAACTGACTGTTTTCAGGGAGTGTTCGTAAAAACGCAGGCATGCCAGGAAAAACGCAGACGTGGCTGGGTGAACGCAGGGCGTGTTTGTGACGTCAAAACAGGAACTGAATAGTCTGAAGTGATCGCAAGCGCTGAGTAGGTCTGAAGCTACTCTGAAACTGCACAAAATTTATTTGTAGCCGCTCTGCGATCCTTCTGCTAAGCTAAAATACACTCCCAGTGGGAGGCGGCATAGCGTTTGCACGGCTGATAAAAACTGCTAGCGAGCGAAAACTCGGAATGACCACCATGGCACTTTGTGGTTGTCATTACATACAATAGAACAACAAATAATGATTACTATATGAAAGCTTTAGTACCAACGATGTCTCACTATTGATGCATGGGGACAGATCCTGGAAATGGCATCCCATATACAGATGAAGAGCACTGGTACTGTGCAGCGTACCGTAAATACAGAATAAATGTATATACCGAGAATTACATTCTGCAAACAAAATATCTGAAGTGGTACTGTGCAGCCGTCCATACACACAGAATAAATGTATATACAGAGAATTACATTCTGCAAACAGAACATCTGAAGTGGTACTGTGCAGCTGCCCGTACACACAGAATAAATGTATATACCGAGAATTACATTCTGCAAACAGAACATATGAAGTGGTACTGTGCAGCTGTCCATACACACAGAATAAATCTATATACAAAGAATTACATTCTGCAAACAGAACATCTGAAGTGGTACTGTGCAGCTGTCCGTTCCCACAGAATAAATGTATATACAGAGAATTACATTCTGCAAACAGAACATCTGAAGTGGTACTGTGCAGCTGCCCGTACACACAGAATAAATGTATATACCGAGAATTACATTCTGCAAACAGAACATCTGAAGTGGTACTGTGCAGCTGTCCGTACACAGTCACACAGAATAAATGTATGTACAGAGAATTACATTCTGCAAACAGAACATCTGAAGTGGTACTGTGCAGCTGCCCGAACACAGAATAAATGTATATACCGAGAATTACATTCTGCAAACAGAACATCTGAAGAGGTACTGTGCAGCTGCCCATACACAAAGAATAAATGTATATACAGAGAATTACATTCTGCAAATAGAACATCTGAAGTTGTACTGTGCATCAGTCAGTACACACAGAATAAATGTATATACAGAGAATTACATTCTGCAAACAGAACATCTGAAGTGGTACTGTGCAGCTGCCCGAACACAGAATAAATGTATATACCGAGAATTACATTCTGCAAACAGAACATCTGAATTGGTACTGTGCAGCTGGCCGAACACAGAATAAATGTATATACCGAGAATTACATTCTGCAAACAGAACATCTGAAGTGGTACTGGGTAGCTGCCCATACACAAAGAATAAATGTATATACAGAGAATTACATTCTGCAAATAGAACATCTGAAGTTGTACTGTGCAGCAGTCAGTACACACAGAATAAATGTATATACAGAGAATTACATTGTGCAAACAGAACATCTGTAGTGGTACTGTGCAGCTGCCCGAACACAGAATAAATGTATATACCGAGAATTACATTCTGCAAACAGAACATCTGAAGCGGTACTGTGCAGCTGCCCGAACACAGAATAAATGTATATACAGAGAATTACATTCTGTAAACAGAACATCTGAAGTGGTACTGTGCAGCTGTCTATGCACACATAATAAATCTATATACAGAGAATTACATTCTGCAAACACAATATGTTAAATTGTACTCTGCAGCTACCCATACACAAAGAATAAATGTATACACTGCAAATGACAACCAGCAAACATAACGTGTGAAGTGGTACTGTGCAGCTGTTTGTGTACACATAAAGAATGTATACACAGCAAATGACATCCATCCTTCAAAGATAACATGAAAAGTGGTACTATGCAGCTGTCCGTATGCGCAGAATAAATGTACAGACTATCACACCTAGGAAACAGAACATGTAAAGTGGTACTGTGCAGCTGTCTGTACACACAGAATAAAATAAGAATTTACTTACCGATAATTCTATTTCTCGGAGTCCGTAGTGGATGCTGGGGTTCCTGAAAGGACCATGGGGAACAGCGGCTCCGCAGGAGACAGGGCACAAAAAAGTAAAGCTTTTACCAGATCAGGTGGTGTGCACTGGCTCCTCCCCCCACGACCCTCCTCCAGACTCCAGCTAGGTACTGTGCCCGGACGAGCGTACACAATAAGGGAGGCAATTTGAATCCCGGGTAAGACTCATACCAGCCACACCAATCACACCGTACAACTTGTGATCTAAACCCAGTTAACAGTATGATAACAGAAAGAGCCTCTTAAAGATGGCTCCTTAACAATATAACCCGAATTTGTTAACAATAACTATGTACAGTATTGCAGATAATCCGCACTTGGGATGGGCGCCCAGCATCCACTACGGACTCCGAGAAATAGAATTATCGGTAAGTAAATTCTTATTTTCTCTATCGTCCTAAGTGGATGCTGGGGTTCCTGAAAGGACCATGGGGATTATACCAAAGCTCCCAAACGGGCGGGAGAGTGCGGATGACTCTGCAGCACCGAATGAGAGAATTCCAAGTCCTCTTTTGCCAGGGTATCAAATTTGTAGAATTTTACAAACGTGTTTTCCCCCGACCACGTAGCTGCTCGGCAGAATTGTAATGCCGAGACCCCTCGGGCAGCCGCCCAAGATGAGCCCACCTTCCTTGTGGAATGGGCCTTAACAGATTTAGGCTGTGGCAGGCCTGCCACAGAATGAGCAAGTTGAATTGTGTTACAAATCCAACGAGCAATCGTCTGCTTAGAAGCAGGGGCACCCAACTTGTTGGGTGCATATAGTATCAACAGCGAGTCAGATTTTCTGACTTCAGCCGTCCTTGAAATGTATATTTTTAAGGCTCTGACAACGTCCAACAACTTGGAGTCCTCCAAGTCGCCAGTGGCCGCAGGCACCACAATAGGTTGGTTCAGGTGAAACGCTGATACCACCTTAGGGAGAAAATGCGGACGAGTCCTCAGTTCTGCCCTATCCGAATGGAAGATTAGATAAGGGCTTTTATAAGATAAAGCCGCCAATTCAGATACTCTCCTGGCGGAAGCCAGGGCCAGTAACATAGTCACTTTCCATGTGAGATATTTAAAATCCACCTTTTTCAATGGTTCAAACCAATGGGATTTGAGGAAATCTAAAACTACATTTAGATCCCACGGTGCCACCGGAGGCACCACAGGAGGCTGTATATGCAGTACTCCTTTAACAAAAGTCTGTACCTCAGGAACTGAGGCCAATTCTTTTTGGAAGAATATTGACAGGGCCGAAATTTGAACCTTAATAGATCTCAATTTGAGACCCATAGACAATCCTGATTGTAGGAAATGTAGGAAACGACCCAGTTGAAATTCCTCCGTCGGAACACTCCGATCCTCGCACCACGCGACATATTTTCGCCAAATGCGGTGATAATGTTTCGCGGTGACTTCCTTCCTTGCCTTAATCAAGGTAGGAATGACTTCTTCTGGAATGCCTTTCCCTTTTAGGATCTGGCGTTCAACCGCCATGCCGTCAAACGCAGCCGCGGTAAGTCTTGAAAGAGACAGGGACCCTGTTGTAGCAGGTCCCTTCTCAGAAGTAGAGGGCACGGTTCGTCCGTGACCAACTCTTGAAGTTCCGGGTACCAAGTCCTTCTTGGCCAATCCGGAGCCACTAGTATTGTTCTTACTCCTCCTCACCGTATAATCTTCAATACCTTTGGTATGAGAGGCAGAGGAGGAAACACATATACTGATTTGTACACCCAAGGTGTTACCAGTGCGTCCACAGCTATTGCCTGTGGATCTCTTGACCTGGCGCAATACTTGTCCAGTTTCTTGTTGAGGCGAGACGCCATCATGTCTACCATTGGTCTTTCCCAACAGTTTATTAGCATGTGGAAGACTTCTGGATGAAGACCCCCCTCTCCCGGGTGAATATCGTGTCTGCTGAGGAAGTCTGCTTCCCAGTTGTCCACGCCCGGGAAGAACACTGCTGACAGTGCTATTACGTGATTCTCCGCCCAGCGAAGAATCTTGGCAGCTTCTGCCATTGCACTCCTGCTTCTTGTGCCACCCTGTCTGTTTACATGGGCGACCGCCGTGCTGTTGTCCGACTGAATCAACACCGGTTTTCCTTGCAGGAGTGGTTCCGCCTGGCTTAGAGCATTTTAGATTGCTCTTAGTACCAGAATGTTTATGTGAAGAGACTTTTCCAGGTTCGTCCATACCCCCTGGAAGTTTCTTCCTTGTGTGACTGCTCCCCAACCTCTCAGGCTGGCGTCCGTGGTCACCAGGATCAAATCCTGTATGCCGAATCTGCGGCCCTCCAATAGATGAGCCTTTTGCAACCACCACAGAAGATATACCCTTGTCCTTGGCGACAGGGTTATTCGCAGGTGCATCTGAGGATGCGACCCTGACCATTTGTCCAACAGATCCCTTTGGAAAATTCTTGCATGGAATCTGCCGAATGGAATTGCTTCGTAAAAAGCCACCATTTTTCCCAGGACTCTTGTGCATTGATGTACAGACACCTTTCCTGGTTTTAGGAGGTTCCTGACAGGTCGGATAACTCCTTGGCTTTTTCCTCGGGAAGAAAAACCTTTTTCTGAACCGTGTCCAGAATCATCCCTAGGAACAGCAGACGTATCGTCGGAAAACAGCTGCGATTCTTGGAAAATTTAGAATCCAGTCGTGCCGTCGAAGAACTACTTTAGATAGTGCTCTTCCGACCTCCAACTGTTCTCTGGAACTTGCCCTTTTTAGGTCGTGCAAGTAAGGGATAATTTAGATGCCTTTTTTCTTTGAAGAAACATCTTTTCGGCCATTACCTTGGTAAAAAGGCCCGGGGTGCCGTGGATAATTCAAACGGCATCGTCTGAAACTGATATTGACAGTTCTGTACCACGAACCAGAGGTACCCTTGATGAGAAGGACAAAATTTGGACATGGAGGTAATCCTTGATGTCCAGGGACACCATATAGTCCCCTTTTTTCCGGTTCGCTATCACTGCTCTGAGTGACTTTATCTCGATTTGAACCTTTTATGTAAGTGTTCAAAACATTTTAGATTTAGACTATGTGTCACCAAGCCGTCTGGCTTCAGTACCACAATATAGTGTGGAAAAATAATACCCTTTTCCTTGTCGTAGGAGGGGTACTTTGATTATCACCTGCTGGATATACAGCTTGTGAATTGTTTCCAATGCTGCCTCCCTGTCGGAGGGAGCCGTTGGTAAAGCAGACTTCAGGAACCTGCGAGGAGAAGATGTCTCGACTCTCCAATCTTTACCCCTGGGATAATACTCGTACGATCTAGGGGTCAACTTGCGAGTGATCCCACTGCGCCCTGAGACTCTTGAGACTACCCCCCCACCTTGAGTCCGCTTGCACGGCCCCAGCGTCATGCTGAGGACTTGGCAGACGCGGTGGAGGGCTTCTTTTCCTGGGAAAGGGCTGCCTGCTGCAGTCTACTTCCCTTACCTCTATGTCTGGGCAGATATGACTGGCCTTTTGCCTGCATGCCCTCATGGGAAAGGAAAGATTGAGGCTGAAAAGACGGTGTCTTTTTTAGCTGAGATGTAACTTGGGGTAAAAAAGGTTGGATTTCCCAGCTGTTGCTGTGGTCCCCAGGTCCGATGGACCGACCCCCAAATAACTCCTTCCCTTTATACAGCAATACTTCCATCTGCCGTATGGGATCTGTATCACCTGACCACTGTCGTGTCCCTGACATCTTCTGGGAGATATGGACAACGCACTTATCTTGATGCCAGAGAGCAAATATCCCTCTGTGCATCTCACATACATATATATAGAATGCATCCTATTAAATGCTCTACATGAATAAAATATTTTCAGTCAGGGAATCCGACCAAGCCAACCCAGCACTGCATCTCCAGGCTGATGGCGATCGCTGGTCGCAGTATAACCACCGTATGTGTGTATATACTTTGTAGGATATTTTTCCAGCTTCCTATCAGCTGGCTCCTTGAGGGCGGCCGTATCTGGAGACGGTAACGCCACTTGATAAGCGTGTGAGCGCCTTATCACCCTAAGGGGTGTTTCTCAACGTACCCTAATTTCTGGCGGGAAAGGGTATAACGCCAATATTTGCTATCGGGATAACCCTACGCATCATCACACACTTCATTTTATTTTATCTGATTAAGGAAAAACTACAGGTAGTTTTTTCACTCCCACATAATACCCTTTCTTGTGGTACTTGTAGTATCAGAAACACGTAACACCTCCTTCATTGCCCTTAACGTGTGGCCCTAATGAGAAATACGTTTGTTTATTCACCGTCGACACTGTATTCAGTGTCCGTGTCTGTGTCTGTGTCGACCGACTGAGGTAAATGGGCGTTTTTTAAAAACCCCTGACGGTGTTTCTGAGACGCCTGGACCGGTCCTAATAGATTGTCGGCCGTCTCATGTCGTCAACCGACCTTGCAGCGTGTTGACATTCTCACGTAATTCTCTAAATAAGCCATCCATTCCGGTGTCGACTCCCTAGAGAGTGACATCACCATTACAGGCAATTTCTCCGCCTCCTCACCAACATCGTCCTCATACATGTCGACACACACGTACCGACACACAGCACACACACCGGGAATGCTCTGACAGAGGACAGGACCCACTAGCCCTTTGGGGAGACAGAGGGAGAGTCTGCCAGCACACACCAAAAACGCTATAATTATATAGGGACAACCTTATATAAGTGTTTCTCCCTTATAGCATCTTTTATATATATACAATATCGCCAAAATCCGTGCCCCCCCTCTCTGTTTTAACCCTGTTTCTGTAGTGCAGTGCAGGGGAGAGCCTGGGAGCCTTCTCTCCAGCTTTTCTGTGAGAGAAAATGGCGCTGTGTGCTGAGGAGATAGGCCCCGCCCCTTTTCCGGCGGGCTCGTCTCCCGCTATTTTTGAAGTTAGGCAGGGGTTAAATATCTCCATATAGCCTCTGTGGGCTATATGTGAGGTATTTTTTGCCTCTAATAAGGTTTTTATTTGCCTCTCAGAGCGCCCCCCCCAGCGCTCTGCACCCTCAGTGACTGTTGTGTGAAGTGTGCTGAGAGGAAAATGGCGCACAGCTGCAGTGCTGTGCGCTACCTTTATGAAGACTCAGGAGTCTTCAGCCGCCGATTTTGGACCTCTTCTCTCTTCAGCGTCTGCAAGGGGGCCGGCGGCGCGGCTCCGGTGACCATCCAGGCTGTACCTGTGATCGTCCCTCTGGAGCTAGTGTCCAGTAGCCAAGCAGCAAATCCACTCTGCACGCAGGTGAGTTCACTACTTCTCCCCTAAGTCCCTCGTTGCAGTGATCCTGTTGCCAGCAGGACTCACTGTAAAGTAAAAAACCTAAGCTAAACTTTCTCTAAGCAGCTCTTTAGGAGAGCCACCTAGATTGCACCCTTCTCGTTCGGGCACAAAATCTAACTGGAGTCTGGAGGAGGGTCGTGGGGGGAGGAGCCAGTGCACACCACCTGATCTGGTAAAAGCTTTACTTTTTTGTGCCCTGTCTCCTGCGGAGCCGCTGTTCCCCATGGTCCTTTCAGGAACCCCAGCATCCACTTAGGACGATAGAGAAATGTATATACCAAGAACCACATTCTGCAAATCTGAAGTGGTACTGTGCAGCTGTCTGTACACACAGAATAAATGTATATACCGAGAGACACATTCTGCAAATCTGAAGTGGTACTGTGCAGCTGTCCATGCATACAGAATTAATGTATACACTGAGAATTACACCCGGCAATCAGAATATGCGAAGTGGTACTGTGCAGCTGTCTGTACACACAGAATAAAGTTATACACTGAGAATTACATCTAACAACAGAACATGTGAAGTGTTACTTTGTAACTATCCGTACACACAGAACAAATGTGTGCACCCTTAATTACATCCAGCAAACAGAGCATATGGAGTAGAACTGTGCAGCTGTCCATACACACAGAATAAATGTATATACTGAGAATCGCATTCTGCAAATCTGAAGTGGTACTGTGCAGCTGTCCATGCACACAGAATGAATGTGCAGCTATCCATGTAGAAAGAATGAATGTATACACTGAGAATTACACCTGCCAATCAGGACATTTGACGTGGTACTGTGCAGCTGTCCATGTAGATAGAATGAATGTTTACACTGAGAATTACACCTGCCAATCAGGACATGTGAAGTGGTACTGTGCAGCTGTCCATGTAGAAAGAATGAATGTATACACTGAGAATTACACCTGCCAATCAGGACATGTGAAGTGGTACTGTGCAGCTGTCCATGTAGATAGAATGAATGTATAAACTGAGAATTACACCTGCCAATCAGGACATGTGAAGTGGTACTGTGCAGCTGTCCATGTAGATAAAATGAATGTATAAACTGAGAATTACACCTGCCAATCAGGACATGTGAAGTGGTACTGTGCAGCTGTCCATGTAGATAGAATGAATGTATAAACTGAGAATTACACCTGCCAATCAGGACATTTGAAGTGGTACTGTGCAGCTGTCCATGTAGATAGAATGAATGTTTACACTGAGAATTACACCTGCCAATCAGGACATTTGAAGTGGTACTGTGCAGCTACCCATGTAGATAGAATGAATGTTTACACTGAGAATTACACCTGCCAATCAGGACATTTGAAGTGGTACTGTGCAGCTGTCCATGTAGATAGAATGAATGTTTACACTGAGAATTACACCTGCCAATCAGGACATGTGGAGTGGTACTGTGCAGCTGTCCATGTAGATAGAATGAATGTTTACACTGAGAATTACACCTGCCAATCAGGACATTTGAAGTGGTACTGTGCAGCTGTCCATGTAGATAGAATGAATGTTTACACTGAGAATTACACCTGCCAATCAGGACATGTGAAGTGGTACTGTGCAGCTATCCATATAGAAAGAATGAATGTATACACTGAGAATTACACCTGCCAATCAGGACATGTGAAGTGGTACTGTGCAGCTGTCCATGTAGATAGAATGAATGTTTACACTGAGAATTACACCTGCCAATCAGGACATGTGAAGTGGTACTGTGCAGCTATCCATGTAGAAAGAATGAATGTATACACTGAGAATTACACCTGCCAATCAGGACATGTGAAGTGGTACTGTGCAGCTGGCCAATGGGCATAATTCAGAGTTGTACACTATGCAATGTTTTAGCAACTGAGCAGTTATCGGCAGACTGCGCATGCGCTGCGATTGCACTGCGCATGCGCAAAGGTTAAAGAAAGTGACTGAAAATTCTAGGGACAAATATTTAAAATGTAGGTCATTGTAAAGTCATTTCCTCCACTGCCAGCCACCATCTTGTCAGCAGCACTGAGCCACCTCAGAATCACTTCTCCATTTCTCACCGTTCTAGAATCCACCATAACAAACAGACGTATTGTTCTAGTCACAGAACAATGACGCTGCGATGGGAAGGGGTGGGGGGGTGGGGTCAGACACAATGACCCCGGCTGAGGAAGTCCCTGTCTTCCCCTCATGTACTGCAGCAATCACACTACTGAGATCATTACACACCAATAACACTTGTGTGTAATTGTGTTTTCTATGACAGACACAGACGGTGGCTCCCAGTCCTTGTCAGTCCGCGCACTTAGGGTTCAATCAAGAGAAAATCCAGTACCACAGTCTGTGGATTATGTCCATGTAATTAAAGACTAATCCACACAAAACTCCAAATTGCAAGAACAGAATAATGAATGCATGCACTAAACACAGCTGAAACAGTAAATATACACCCCGAACATATTGCTCGTTTGCAGCAGTGAAAAAACAGGACTGTCATCCTGCCAGGTACTTCCCCCGCTGCTCGGAGTCCAAGTTCTTCCTCTACAGCAGTGACAGGCAAATCAATACCCTTCAGGGGCCGCACTGGGCGTCCCCCTCACCTTCAGAAGGGCCGCACACTACCCTTTATCTCAGTAACCAGGTTAAACAATACATTGAATAAAAGAGGCAGCTACCACTAGTGACACATCAGCAGCATTTTACTCAAGTGCTACAAACTATAACAAACCAAAGTAGGTAGCTGGGGGCCACAGGTGAGGGCTGTAGGGCGCCTATACCGCCCTAGCACCACCTCTTGCCATCACGGCTCACGTTTGTGTGTATTTCATAGTTGGACTATAAAACTTTGTCTAATGTTCGCGGCCTACGTATAAATCCATCCGTAATCCCAGGAGCAGCGTCGAAATGGTCTTAAACACCATCAGAGGAAATCACTGGCACAGCCATCACAAATCGCATACCCTTCACAATACGGGCCCAGCTCCCTTTCCTGCCAGAGCTGCAAAACCCAAAGAACCTTGCGTCTGTCAAATGAGAGTTTATTGTATCCTCTCATGAAACAGGACTATGCAGAAAATCAGGACAGCAGGGACCCGGGAAATGGATCCGCACTTACAGAACTGCAAGCTAAACTCTATTTGCATGGTATGCCAGCCGGCAAACCTGTGCCGGGCACCTGGATACCACCTGCTGTTCCCTTTGGTGGCAGAATAAATGTGTATTCTCACGGGCGGATAGTAAAGACATTTTCAGCTGCAAATCAGGTTTCTCTCCAGGTTACATAATGCACTGAACAGAGTAATAACTAAGCTATAGCAGGGGCAGGGAATATTAAAGACGACAAAATTATCATAAGGAACGGCTCAGTGGTTAAGAGGACCGCCTGCGTCACAATGGGCAAAACATGTTTAAAGCCCAGTAAATGTGAATAGAGAAATTGAGGAACTGTGACCAATCCCTTCACCAAACAGGAAGACGACAAGTTATAGATAAGGCGACCTCTCAATGCCAGTTATCTGTGCCAGATCTTGTCCTTACCCATTCTTGGTTACATTCTACCCTCCCTTACCAATCAATCAGCTCCTAACTGCCATGTTACAGGCTGTGTTTTAAAAATGACAGTTAGGTGCTGTTTGGTTGGTACTTTATCACCGTGCAATGTATCACTCTCCAAGGCTTGATAAATCCTGCCCTGAATCTCTTAGATCCCACTGTTACCTCAGCAGAACTGGTCTGCATCCAGGCACCCAAAATTAGATTATGAGCCAGTGCGGCCAGGGAACCAGAGCCTGGAGACTGTTCTCACTGCTGCAGAAAGTCATGGATGCCGCGCAACAAACACACAAATATAACAACAAAGTTTCTCTAGCTATAAAAAATATTCAGGAATCAATTTAAATGTAAATTCCACAGACGAGCAGCCCAGGGCCGCCTCTAAAGATGCAAATGTTCCCATGTTGCTGTTTTCTATCCTATTTATATTACTCCCGATTCATTGTAACTTTATGTGGTAATGTGAATTTACAGGATTAACACCCAATAGAAAGTGTAGTAAATTGAAATTTGTCACCCATTCCCTCAGGGTAAGTATTTAAATGTGCCAGGCAGGAATGCGGGCATTTACTGGGAATGCCAGCGACAGCTCGGGGAGGGAGATGTAAACTGGGCGTCACAGTCACAATAACAAGGCGGCCTGGTGCTCACAAGCCACACATGAGTTATAGGGTTAGTACTATTATGTAGGACTAGAGGAAAGTGTCCAAAAGATGTGCGCCAGGTGACAGGGCACTGCAGGGAATTCATAACAGGGCACAATGACAGGGCACTGCAGGGAATTCATAACAGGTCACAATGACAGGGCACTGCAGGGAATTCATAACAGGGCACAATGACAGGGCACTGCAGGGAATTAATAATAGGGCACAATGACAGGGCACTGCAGGGAATTCATAACAGGGCACAATGACAGGGCACTGCAGGGAATTCATAATAGGGCACAATGACAGGGCACTGCAGGGAATTCATAACAGGGCACAATGACAGGGCACTGCAGGGAATTCATAACAGGTCACAATGACAGGGCACTGCAGGGAATTCATAATAGGGCACAATGACAGGGCAATGCATGACATTCATAATAGGGCACAATGACAGGGCAATGCATGACATTCATAATAGGGCACAATGACAGGGCACTGCAGGGAATTCATAACAGGGCACAATGACAGGGCACTGCAGGGAATTAATAACAGGGCACAATGACAGTGCACTGCATGGAATTCATAATAGGGCACAATGACAGGGCAATGCATGACATTCATAATAGGGCACATAATAGGGCACAATGACAGGGCAATGCATGACATTCATAATAGGGCACAATGACAGGGCAATGCAGGGAATTCATAATAAGGCACAATGACAGGGCAATGCATGACATTCATAATAGGGCACAATGACAGGGCAATGCAGGGAATTCATAATAGGGCACAATGACAGGGCAATGCAGGGAATTCATAATAGGGCACAATGACAGGGCAATGCATGACATACATAATAGGGCACAATGACAGGGCACTGCAGGGAATTCATAATAGGGCACAATGACAGAGCAATGCATGACATTCATAATAGGGCACAATGACAGGGCACTGCAGGGAATTCATAATAGGGCACAATGACAGGGCAATGCATGACATTCATAATAGGGCACAATGACAGGGCAGTGCAGGGAATTCATAATAGGGCACAATGACAGGGCACTGCAGGGAATTCATAATAGGGCACAATGACAGGGCAATGCATGACATTCATAATAGGGCACAATGACAGGGCAAGGCATGACATTCATAACAGGTCACAATGACAGGGCACTGCAGGGAATTCATAACAGGGCACAATGACAGGGCACTGCAGGGAATTCATAACAGGGCACAATGACAGGGCACTGCAGGGAATTCATAATAGGGCACAATGACAGGGCAATGCATGACATTCATAATAGGGCACAATGACAGGGCAATGCATGACAGGGCACAATGACAGGGCACTGCAGGGAATTCATAACAGGGCACAATGACAGGGCACTGCAGGGAATTAATAACAGGGCACAATGACAGTGCACTGCAGGGAATTCATAATAGGGCACAATGACAGGGCAATGCATGACATTCATAATAGGGCACAATGACAGGGCAATGCATGACATTCATAATAGGGCACAATGACAGGGCAATGCAGGGAATTCATAATAGGACACAATGACAGGGCAATGCATGACATTCATAATAGGGCACAATGACAGGGCACTGCAGGGAATTCATAATAGGACACAATGACAGGGCAATGCAGGGAATTCATAATAAGGCACAATGACAGGGCAATGCATGACATTTATAATAGGGCACAATGACAGGGCAATGCAGGGAATTCATAATAGGGCACAATTACAGGGCAATGCAGGGAATTCATAATAGGGCACAATGACAGGGCAATGCAGGGAATTCATAATAGCGCACAATGACAGGGCAATGCATGACATACATAATAGGGCACAATGACAGGGCAATGCAGGGAATTCATAATAGGGCACAATGACAGGGCACTGCAGGGAATTCATAATAGGGCACAATGACAGGGCAATGCATGACATTCATAATAGGGCACAATGACAGGGCACTGCAGGGAATTCATAATAGGGCACAATGACAGGGCAATGCATGACATTCATAATAGGGCACAATGACAGGGCACTGCAGGGAATTCATAATAGGGCACAATGACAGGGCACTGCAGGGAATTCATAATAGGGCACAATAACAGGGCAATGCAGGGAATTCATAATAGGGCACAATGACAGGGCAATGCATGACATTCATAATAGGGCACAATGACAGGGCAATGCCTGAAATTCATAATAGGGCACAATGACAGGGCAATGCCTGACATTCATAATAGGACACAATGACAGGGCAATGCAGGGAATTCATAATAGGGCACAATGACAGGGCAATGCCTGACATTCATAATAGGGCACAATGACACTGCACTGAATGACATTCATAATAGCACACAATGACAGGGCAATGCATGATATTCATAATAGGCACAATGACAGGGCAATGCATGATATTCATAATAGGGCACAATGACAGGGCAGGGAATGGCAGGGAATTCATAATAGTACACAATGACAGGGCACTGCATGACATTCATAATAGGGCACAATGACAGGGCAATGCATGACATTCATAATAGGGCACAATGACAGGGCAATGCATGACATTCATAATAGGGCACAATGACAGGGCAATGCATGACATTCATAATAGGGCACAATGACAGGGCAATGCCTGAAATTCATAATAGGGCACAATGACAGGGCAATGCCTGACATTCATAATAGGACACAATGACAGGGCAATGCAGGGAATTCATAATAGGGCACAAAGACAGGGCAATGCCTGACATTCATAATAGGGCACAATGACAGGGCACTGAATTACATTCATAATAGGACACAATGACAGGGCAATGCATGATATTCATAATAGGGCACAATGACAGGGCAATGCAGGGAATTCATAATAGGACACAATGACAGGGCAATGCATGATATTCATAATAGGGCACAATGACAGGGCAATGCAGGGAATTCATAGTTGGGCACAATGACAGGGCAATGCAGGGAATTCATAATAGGACACAATAACAGGGCAATGCAGGGAATTCATAGTTGGGCACAATGACAGGGCAATGCAGGGTATTCATAATAGGGCACAATGACAGGGCAATGCATGACATTCATAATAGGGCACAATGACAGGGCAATGCATGATATTCATAATAGGGCACAATGACAGGGCAATGCATGACATTCATAATAGGACACAATGACAGGGCAATGCATGACATTCATAATAGGGCACAATGGCAGGGCAATGCATGACATTCATAATAGGGCACAATGACAGGGCAATGCATGACATTCATAATAGGGCACAATGACAGGGCAATGCATGACATTCATTATAGAACACAATGACAGGGCAATGCATGACATTCATAATAGGGCACAATGACAGGGCAATGCAGGGAATTCATAATAGGGCACAATGACAGGGCAATGCATGACATTCATAATAGGGCACAATGACAGGGCAATGCATGACATTCATAATAGGGCAAAATGACAGGTCAATGCAGGGAATTTATAATAGGGCACAATGACAGGGCAATGCATGACATTCATAATAGGGCACAATGACAGGGTACTGCCTGACATTCATAATAGGACACAATGACAGGGCAATGCAGGGAATTCATAATAGGGCACAATGACAGGGCAATGCATGACATTCATAATAGGGCACAATGACAGGGCAATGAAGGGAATTTATAATAGGACACAATGACAGGGCAATGCAGGGAATTCATAATAGGGCACAATGACAGGGCAATGCAGGGAATTCATAATAGGGCACAATGACAGGGCAATGCAGGGAATTCATAGTAGGGCACAATGACAGGGCAATGCATGACATTCATAATAGGGCACAATGACAGGGCAATGAAGGGAATTCATAGTTGGCACAATGACAGGGCAATGCAGGGAATTCATAATAGGGCACAATAATAGGGCAATGAAGGGAATTCATAGTAGGGCACAATGACAGGGCAATGCAGGCACAAATAGTCAGATGAAGAATTCCCCTGTGAATAAAGTGCTGAGGTAAGACAGGGCAATGTGCAGCTATGTATCAATCCCCTCCACACATGTACCAGACGCTATCAAGCTGGGGGTCCACTAAACACGGCAGTGACCCCTATACTACCAGGACAGCATGTGCCAACCACAGGAAACAGATGTCTCTTTGCAAAATTCACTGTGCCAGCTGCAGGTTATACACAGGATATACATACATATTATATATACAGTATACACAGAGCACTCTATATACCATGCACTGTGCCAACTGCGGGTTATACGCAGGATATACATACATATTGTATATACAGTATATACAGAGAACTCTATATACCATGCACTGTGCCAGCTGCAGGTTATACACAGGATATACATACATATTATATATACAGTATACACAGAGCACTCTATATACCATGCACTGTGCCAGCTGCGGGTTATACACAGGATATACATACATATTATATATACAGTATACACAGAGCACTCTATATACCATGCACTGTGCCAGCTGCGGGTTATACACAGGATATACATACATGCTATATATACAGTATACACAGAGCACTCTATATACCATGCACTGTGCCAGCTGCGGGTTATACACAGGATATACATACATACTATATATACAGTATACACAGAGCACTCTATATACCATGCACTGTGCCAGCTGTGGGTTATGCACAGGATATACATACATATTATATATAGAGATGAGCGCCTGAAATTTTTCGGGTTTTGTGTTTTGGTTTTGGGTTCGGTTCCGCGGCCGTGTTTTGGGTTCGAACGCGTTTTGGCAAAACCTCACCGAATTATTTTTGTCGGATTCGGGTGTGTTTTGGATTCGGGTGTTTTTTTCCAAAAACACTAAAAAACAGCTTAAATCATAGAATTTGGGGGTCATTTTGATCCCAAAGTATTATTAACCTCAAAAACCATAATTTACACTCATTTTCAGTCTATTCTGAATACCTCACACCTCACAATATTATTTTTAGTCCTAAAATTTGCACCGAGGTCGCTGTGTGAGTAAGATAAGCGACCCTAGTGGCCGACACAAACACCGGGCCCATCTAGGAGTGGCACTGCAGTGTCACGCAGGATGTCCCTTCCAAAAAACCCTCCCCAAACAGCACATGACGCAAAGAAAAAAAGAGGCGCAATGAGGTAGCTGTGTGAGTAAGATTAGCGACCCTAGTGGCCGACACAAACACCGGGCCCATCTAGGAGTGGCATTTTTGTTCTCCATATTTTAATAGGCACAACTAAAAGGCACCTCAGGTAAACAATGGAGATGGATGGATTGGATACTAGTATACAATTATGGACGGGCTGCCGAGTGCCGACACAGAGGTAGCCACAGCCGTGAACTACCGCACTGTACTGTGTCTGCTGCTAATATATAGACTGGTTGATAAAGAGATAGTATACTCGTAACTAGTATGTATGTATAAAGAAAGAAAAAAAAACCACGGTTAGGTGGTATATACAATTATGGACGGGCTGCCGAGTGCCGACACAGAGGTAGCCACAGCCGTGAACTACCGCACTGTACTGTGTCTGCTGCTAATATATAGACTGGTTGATAAAGAGATAGTATACTCGTAACTAGTATGTATGTATAAAGAAAGAAAAAAAAACCACGGTTAGGTCACTGGTATATACAATTATGGACGGGCTGCCGAGTGCCGACACAGAGGTAGCCACAGCCGTGAACTACCGCACTGTACACTGGTTGATAAAGAGATAGTAGTATACTCGGAACAACTAGTATGACTGACTATGACGGTATAAAGAATGAAAAAAAAACCACGGTTAGGTGGTATATATTATAATACAATTATGGATGGACGGACTGCCTGCCGAGTGCCGACACAGAGGTAGCCACAGCCGTGAACTACCGCACTGTACACTGGTTGATAAAGAGATAGTAGTATACTCGTAACAACTAGTATGACTGACTATGACGGTATAAAGAATGAAAAAAAACCACGGTTAGGTGGTATATATTATAATACAATTATGGATGGACGGACTGCCTGCCGACTGCCGACACAGAGGTAGCCACAGCCGTGAACTACCGCACTGTACACTGGTTGATAAAGAGATAGTAGTATACTCGTAACAACTAGTATGACACTATGACGGTATAAAGAATGAAAAAAAAACCACGGTTAGGTGGTATATATTATAATACAATTATGGATGGATGGACGGACTGCCTGCCGACTGCCGACACAGAGGTAGCCACAGCCGTGAACTACCGCACTGTACACTGGTTGATAAAGAGATAGTAGTATACTCGTAACAACTAGTATGACACTATGACGGTATAAAGAATGAAAAAAAAACCACGGTTAGGTGGTATATATTATAATAATACAATTATGGATGGACGGACTGCCTGCCGACTGCCGACACAGAGGTAGCCACAGCCGTGAACTACCGCACTGTACACTGGTTGATAAAGAGATAGTAGTATACTCGTAACAACTAGTATGACTATGACGACGGTATAAAGAAAGAAAAAAAAATACCACGGTTAGGTGGTATATAATTATACAATTATGGATGGACGGACTGCCTGCCGAGTGCCGACTGCCGACACAGAGGTAGCCACAGCCGTGAACTACCGCACTGTACTGTGTCTGCTGCTAATATAGACTGGTTGATAAAGAGATAGTATACAACAATATACTACTATACTGGTGGTCAGGCACTGGTCACCACTAGTCACACTGGCAGTGGCACTCCTGCAGCAAAAGTGTGCACTGTTTAATTTTAAATTAATATAATATTATGTACTCCTGGCTCCTGCTATAACAACCTGCAGTGCTCCCCAGTCTCCCCCACAATTATTATAAGCTTTTATACATTGATGTGCAGCACACTGGGCTGAGCTGAGTGAACACAGACTGAGTCACACTGTGTGACTGCTGTGTATCGTTTTTTTCAGGCAGAGAACGGATATAGCAGAGAACGGATATATTAAATAAAAGTTAACTTAACAACAACTGCACTGGTCACTGTGGTAAACTCTGTCTGCACAATCTCTCTCTCTCTCTCTCTCTTCTAATCTATTCTAATGGAGAGGACGCCAGCCACGTCCTCTCCCTATCAATCTCAATGCACGTGTGAAAATGGCGGCGACGCGCGGCTCCTTATATAGAATCCGAGTCTCGCGAGAATCCGACAGCGTCATGATGACGTTCGGGCGCGCTCGGGTTAACCGAGCAAGGCGGGAAGATCCGAGTCGCTCGGACCCATGAAAAAAAAAGTGAAGTTCGTGCGGGTTCGGATTCAAAGAAACCGAACCCGCTCATTTATATATACAGTATACACAGAGCACTCTATATACCATGCACTGTGCCAGCTGCGGGTTATACACAGGATATACATACATGCTATATATACAGTATACACAGAGCACTCTATATACCATGCACTGAGCCAGCTGAAGGTTATACACAGGATATACATACATACATATTATATATACAGTATACACAGAGCACTCTATATACCATGCACTGAGCCAGCTGAAGGTTATACACAGGATATACATACATACATACATACATACATACATATTATATATACAGTATACACAGAGCACTCTATATACCATGCACTGTGCCAGCTGTGGGTTATACACAGGATATACATATTATATATATAGTATACACAGAGCACTCTACATACCATGCACTGTGACAGCTGCGGGTTATACACAGGATATACATACATACTATATATACAGTATACACAGATGACTCTATATACCATGCACTGTGACAGCTGCGGGTTATACACAGGATATACATACATACTATATATACAGTATACACAGATGACTCTATATACCATGCACTGTGCCAGCTGCGGGTTATACACAGGATAACATACATACTATATATACAGTATACACAGAGCACTCTGTATACCATGCACTGTGCTAGCTGCGCTTGACGACAATATAGGACAAGTACAGGGTAAATAAACATAGCTACATCATCAGATGACACTGGAATAAGTATCAGGTGGCAGAAGACTGCTGGATTTGGGGCAGTTGAAGATTATTAAAGTAAGAGAAAGGATAAGCACATGAGGGAAGAGGGCCCTGCTCGTGAGAGCTTACATTCTAAAGGGGAGGGGTAGACAGACAGGGATGACACAGACGGGGTACATAGAGAGCGTGGAACAGAGGGTTAGGATGAGATTTGGCTGGGTTTGGTGAAGAAGTGGGTCTTGGGAGCCCGTTTGAAGTTTTGTAGAGTGATGGAGAGTCTGAGGGGGAGAGGGAGGGAATTCCAGAGAAATGGAGCAGCACGTGAGAAATCTTGTAGGTAGGAGTGGGAGGAGGTAATCAGAAGACAGGAGAGGCGGCATGCCTTAGCGGAGCGAAGAGGACGGGTGGGAGAGTAAAGGGAGATAAGGTCAGAGATGTAACTGGGAGAGGAGTGGGTGAGGGCTTTGTAAGTGAGTGTGAGAAGCTTGAAATGGATTCTGAAAGGGAAGGGGAGCCAGTGAAGGTCTTGTAGGAGAGGAGAGGTAGACGTAGTGCGTTTATATACAGTATACACAGAGAACTCTATATACCATGCACTGTGCCAGCTGCGGGTTATACACAGGATATACATATTATATATACAGTATACACAGAGCACTCTATATACCATGCACTGTGCCAGCTGCGGGTTATACGCAGGATATACATACATACTATATATACACAGTAAACACAGAGCACTCTATATACCATGCACTGTGCCAGCTGCGGGTTATACACAGGATATACAGACATATTATATATACAGTATACACAGAGCACTCTATATACCATGCACTATGCCAGCTGCGGGTTATACACAGGATATACATATTATATATACAGTATATACAGAGCACTATATATACCATGCACTGTGCCAGCTGTGGGTTATACACAGAATATACATATTATATATACAGTATACACAGAGCACTCTATATACCATGCACTGTGCCAGCTGCGGGTTATACACAGGATATACATATTATATATACAGTATATACAGAGCACTATATATACCATGCACTGTGCCAGCTGCGGGTTATACACAGGATATACATACATGCTATATATACAGTATACACAGAGCACTATATATACCATGCACTGTGCCAGCTGCGGGTCACACAGGATATACATACATA
The DNA here is from genome assembly GCF_028390025.1 of Pseudophryne corroboree. NCBI lineage: Eukaryota > Metazoa > Chordata > Amphibia > Anura > Myobatrachidae > Pseudophryne > Pseudophryne corroboree. The sequence goes on along the minus strand of NC_086447.1, from coordinate 55,648,806 downwards.
TTATATATACAGTATAGACAGAACACTCTATATACCATGTACTGTGCCAGCTGCGGGTCACACAGGATATACATACATATTATATATACAGTATAGACAGAACACTCTATATACCATGCACTGTGCCAGCTGCGGGTTATACACAGGATATACATACATGCTATATATACAGTATACACAGAGCACTATATATACCATGCACTGTGCCAGCTGCGGGTCACACAGGATATACATACATATTATATATACAGTATAGACAGAACACTCTATATACCATGTACTGTGCCAGCTGCAGGTCACACAGGATATACATACATATTATATATACAGTATACACAGAGCACTCTATATACCATGCACTGTGCCAGCTGCGGGTTATACACAGGATATACATACATGCTATATATACAGTATAGACAGAGCACTCTATATACCATGCACTGTGCCAGTCGCGGGTCACACATGATACAGATACTGTATATAGACAAGTCTCACACAGATACACTGGCAGGGTGAGGGTGCATATACCCTGGCAGTGCCCCTGTGGGCAGGGTGTGCAGGGAGAGGCAGCCCCTTACCGTACATCGCTGCTCTGCTCTCCCCGACTGCAGCATCAGAGAGGGGGCTGGGGATGAATGGAGGAGCTGCTGAGGCTCATTCAGCTTGTGGAAGCCCAGCTCGTCTCCCGGGGAATAGGGAGGACTCTGTGCAATGTTCCCTCCCAGCCTCTGCTACTACCCTCCCTCCCCACTACATCACACAGTGCACACATTCACACTGCTCCTGCTCTCTCTCCCCACACACTACATCCCCGGATCCCTCTGCTACTACCCTCCCTCCCCACACACTACATCCCCCCACTACATCACACAGTGCACACATTCACACTGCTCCTGCTCTCTCTCCCCACACACTACATCCCCGGATCCCTCTGCTACTACCCTCCCTCCCCACACACTACATCCCCCTCTGCTACTACCCTCCCTCCCCACTACATCACACAGTGCACACATTCACACTGCTCCTGCTCTCTCAGTCTCTCTCCCCACACACTACATGATCCCCGGCCCCCTCTGCTACTACCCTCCCTCCCCACACACTACATCCCCCCACTACATCACACAGTGCACACATTCACACTGCTCCTGCTCTCTCTCCCCACACACTACATCCCCGGCCCCCTCTGCTACTACCCTCCCTCCCCACACACTGCATACCCCCTCTGCTACTACCCTCCCTCCCCACTACATCACACAGTGCACACATTCACACTGCTCCTGCTCTCTCTCCCCACACACTACATCCCCGGACCCCTCTGCTACTACCCTCCCTCCCCACACACTACATCCCTCCTCTGCTGCTACCATCCCTCCCCAAACACTACATCCCCCCTCTGCTACTACCCTCCCCAAACACTACATCCCCCCCTCTGCTACTACCCTCCCTCCCCAAACACTACATCCCCCTCTGCTACTACCCTCCCTCCCCAAACACTACATCCCCCCCTCTGCTACTACCCTCCCTCCCCACACACTACATCCCCCTCTGCTACTACCCTCCCTCCCCAAACACTACATCCCCCCCTCTGCTACTACCCTCCCTCCCCACACACTACATCCCCCATCTGCTACTACCATCCCTCCCCACACACTACATCCCCCCGCTGCTACTACCCTCCCTTCCCACTATATCACACAGTGCACACATTCACACTGCTCCTGCTCTCCCCCGCTACACCCCCCTCTGCTACTACCCTCCCTCCCCACACACTACGTACCCCCTCTGCTACTACCCTCCCTCCCCACACACTACATCCCCCCTCTGCTACTACCGTCCCCACACACTGCATACCCCATCTTCTACTACCCTCCCCACACACAACATCCCACCTTTGCTACTACCCTCTCTCCCCACACACTACATCCCCCTCTGCTACTACCATCCCTTCCCACACACTACATCCCCCCTCTGCTACTACCCTCCCCACACACTACAGCACACATTCACACTGCTCCTGCTCTCCCTCCCCACACACTACACTCCCCCCTCACTCTGCTACTACCGTCCCTCCCCACACACTACATCCCCCCTCACTCTGCTACTACCCTCCCTCCCCATACACTACATCCCCCGTCACTCTACTACTACCCTCTCTCAGTATAGAACGAATAATCTCAGCGCACCTGACTGGATAGAAGTGAGAGGAGTCTATAGCTGACGATACATTCTGTATATAGTCCAGCATTACACTTATCATTGTGGATATAATAATACTGTTGTGGCCGGAGAGCCCCAGCCACGAGGCAAATGGCCGCCCTGGCACTGAAGGGGTTAATCCCTAGTGCCCGGCGCCATTTGCAGAGACAAAGGGGCGCTTGGCGCCAGATTTTAAATATGTTGGGCGCTAGGCGCCGTGTGTTAAAAACTGTGTATTAATATTATATTGTTAAATGTGCCGTGGTCCCGGACCTCTCCGGAGACCACGGCAGGGAGGACAGCCCCTCGGCGCGCTCAGCAGTGTGTGCGCGCCGGGGGAGAGAGGAGGCAGCCGCTGACCGCCGGAGTCCGGGAGCTCCGCTCCCGGCAGCGGTCAGTGTAGCCCCGGGCGCACTGGAGTGTGCGCGCCGGGGAGAAGGGTGAGCGCTGCGGCTGGGAGCTCGGCTCCCGCTGCAGTGCTCTCTGTGAGAGCCGCCGCTGGGGGCCGGGAGCTCTGCTCCCAGCGCCTCAGCCCAGCACGGGTGGCCAGCCGCAGCAGCCGGGACGGACGTCCCGGGCTGCTAGCCGGCGAGGGGGGTGCGCTGCAGCCCGGCTCCCCGCCGGACGCTGCAGCGAGGCCACAAGACAGGCGCCGCTCGTGGGGGACCGGGCTAGCCGGCTCCCTAGCGGTGTGGGCACATTAGGCGGGCGAGCAGGCTGATGAGCGCTGGGGTCCGGGAGCTACGCTCCCGGCGCCCCAGCACCACAACAAAGCCAGAGTCACGGCGGCCAGGACAAGTGTCCCGGGCCGCCGGGCTTCGGTACAGGGGGGTGCGCCGCTGCGTGCGGCGAGGCCACTGAGTAGTGCCACACTGGGGGGACAGGGAGAGCCAGCTCCCTGGAACCCCAGAGGCAGAAAAGCAGGCTGGAGGATGGGGGAAGCCAGCCCCATACCTCCAGCACTGAGAGGGAGAGCCCTAGCAGCCAGGCTGCAGGGCTAGGGAAGCACAGCAGTTAAATAAAACATGGGCCCTCATTCCGAGTTGTTCGCTCGCAAGGCGAATGTAGCAGAGTTACACACGCTAAGCCGCCGCCTACTGGGAGTGAATCTTAGCTTCTTAAAATTGCGACCGACGTACGCGCAATATTGCGATTACAAACGAGTTAGCAGTTTCAGAGTAGCTCCAGACTTACTCTGCCTGTGCGATCATTTCAGTGCTTGTCGTTCCTGGTTGACGTCACAAACACACCCAGCGTTCGCCCAGGCACTCCCACCGTTTCCCCGGCCACTCCTGCGTTTTTTCCGGAAACGGTAGCGTTTTCAGCCACACGCCCCTGAAACGCCGTGTATCCGCCCAGTAACACCCATTTCCTGTCAATCACATTACGATCGCCGGAGCGAAGAAAAAGCCGTGAGTAAAAATACTTTCTTCATAGTAAAGTTACTTGGCGCAGTCGCAGTGCGAACATTGCGCATGCGTACTAAGCGGATTTTCACTGCGATGCGATGAAAAATACCGAGCGAACAACTCGGAATGAGGGCCATTGTGTAAAATAAGGACATACAGTGTGTTGTAAGGCACTGCAGTGCCTGAGTATGTAGAGTCTGTGCAGGGCACAGGCTCAGTGTATATTTAAAGGGAAATGTACAGTGTGATTTAAAATGTAATGTATTTAAAGATAAAATGCACTTACTTGATTGTGTGTCCCAGGAGGGGGGAATCCATAGCTGTGCAGGCTGATGGATTCTCCCAGACCTTTTCCCTAAAAACGGAATGCTTTCCCATCCAGCCTCACAGTTCCAATGGGGACAGGGAGAAAGAGAAGCAGCTTAGCTATAAAACAAGCTGAGTGGTTTCTCGGAGCTCCATGGAGATCAGCCGTAGTGGACCAGAGACCTGGACCGGGGAGCCAGGCTGCCCAGCTCTGGAGCCCAAATCCAGGCTGCAGGCAGTGAGAAGGGGTCCCGGGCAGGTTTCTGGAAGTCAGTTTAGGAGGGAAAACCTCCCCCCAGCCAGACTGAACGGCACCGTGGGAGTAGCCTGCTCTCCCAGATGGGAGAGACAAAGGAGACCAACCACTCCCCACTGTCCATAGGGAACAATGTTGTGTGTGCATGAGACCAGAGCATGCACAGCTCATGGGTAAACATTGATTGGTTGTACACCACAGGGCGGGCTTACCCCCTGTGGTAAGGGGTCTTGGAGAGGGATAAAAGGAGGGCAGTTGGCCCATAGGAGTGTGTATTGTAACATCTTCTTCTGCTGAAAAGATCTTGATTGTATGCTGTTGCCCCTAGCAATAGGGAGGAGCCTTTTTAAAGGTTATTTGAGCAATAAACACCTTTGCCTCAAGAAGACTGCTTCATCTTGTGACCAACAGGGTTAGGCCAAACCTAGCCCCGTTCTCCGGCTGTCCAGGGAAGCACCTGACGTCTCCAAGCTCCGCCTTCCGCCAGCTACCGGTAGAGGCCTAGCAAGTGGCTAGTGGGGATTCGTCAGCACCACACAGCTGTGGTAAAGCAGTGCGTCGGCACATACAGAGCAGAACCGTGGTTCCAAACGCCACGGCAGGTTAGGAGTTTGGTGGTGGCAGCGAGAACCCGCCCACAGCGCAGTGGGTGGAGTCAGTAACAGGCGGTTACTGACGGTAAGCGGGAATCCCCTATGTGGGCAGGCCTCGTGCGGCTTGACCTTCCATTCTGTGCACAGTCAACGGGACGCGGAAACTGCGAGTGCTTCCGTACGGTATCGTCCTGTCACAGAAATTGGTGGCATAGTGGTGGGATAATCCCAGGCGGCTTTTCATCACCTGATTGGAGAAGCCGAGTTACTCAGGAGAGGAGTAACTGCAGCGCAGGAGAACGCACAAGATGGCGGAATTCAGCAGAATGTCCAAGGAGGATCTGGAGATCGTATGCCAGGGGAAGGGTGTGGATATCCCTTCCAACGCGTCCAGAAGCGTCATGAAGGCGGCGCTCAGGAGCTGGGAGGAGTCTCATCGGGCGGAGGCGGAAAGCACTGACGGCGTCAGCATCGCAGAGGACGGCCCAACAGTGGACCTTCGTGAAGAACCGGTGAGAACCACAAGCCCCGCCCTCTCTCACAGCAGCAATGTTTCCCAGCAATCCCTAGCAGGGCCAGGATCCCAACGTCCCAGGGGGGGCGGCCCGGATACCCTAGCAGATCGGCTAGCGGAATTGGGGGAAAGGGCAACAGAGCAAGAGCGCTTGATCATCATCCAGATGTGGCGTGATGAGCGGGCACCACAGGCCGTGGTACCCCGGGAGCTGTTGTCAGCTGTTGTACACAGATCAGGACGAATTCAGTTTGCCAAGTTTGCAGACAGTGATGGGGACATTGATGGACATTTGCAAGTCTTTGAAAGGACTTGCAAACTACACGATTTACCCAAGTCAGAGTGGGTGAGACACCTTGTGCCCACTCTGCATGGAGAGGCCTTGGAGGCCTATCGAGGAGTGGCGACGGAGGACTGTGGGAACTACGACGAAGTCGCGAAGGCCCTCCTCCAGCGATTCTTCATCACTCCAGAGTCTTACAGGAAGAAGTTCAGAGACTTGCCCAAGAATCCTAGCAGCACCCATGAGCAGTTCGCCACCCAGCTGCGGCAGTACGTGGTGAAGTGGGTGAAGGATTCGGAAGCCACTACATGGGACGCACTGATCGACCTGATCTGCAGGTAGCAGTTCTACCGCAGGTGCGCCCAAGAAGTGAAGGAGTGGGTGCTAGATCGGGAGCCACCCAGCTTAAAAATGGCTGCCCAATTAGCCGACAAATATGTGGCAATTCGGCCACGGGGGCAGAAGCGCCCCACCAGCAGCCAGCTCCAACAGACTGTACCACCAAGGGGACCACCCTCTTCAGCTCATCACCCCCAAAGACAAGCATCTTCCAACCCGGGTGCTCTTGGCCAGCAACCGCACCGCAGCGTCCCTGCAACTGATCAGAGATCATCGGTGCCAAGACTGGAGAAGAAGTGCTACGGCTGTGGGAAAATCGGACATCTGAGGATGAACTGTCCTGCATCCCAAGCACCCCAGACTCGTGCCCCAAATCCGAGTGCTGGAGCCCGGCTCGCTTGTTTGACGAGAGGAGATGAGCCTACAGAGACTGTTCCCCCTCCAGTCAGTCCGATGGAGTGTGGCGAGAGACAGGTGCACTCTGCAGAGAGAGTCACCTGCATGGCCAAACAGCCCCTACACAACATGTGGAGGCACCTGCAGCCAGTCCACGTGGGACCCCTACAGGGAGAAGGCCTAAGAGACTCTGGGGCCTCAATCACTGTGGTGAGCCCCCACCTTATAGATCCTGCTGCAGTATTGCAGGGTCGCACTGCCACGGTCACCCTGGCAGAAGGAACAGAAAAAGCGGTTCCCATGGCAAGAGTCTACCTGGACTGGGGAGCTGGACCAGAGTTGCGAGAAGTTGCCGTCATGGATGGTCTCCCAACTGATGTGGTCCTAGGAAATGATCTGGGTGGTGGGATCGTCACTATGTTTGTTGGCGCCATTCCCCGGAGTCAAGTTCCAAAACCACCGTTGACATCAGCTACTTCAGCACAGCCCAGCCCAGAGGAAAAGACTACAGCTGCTAGACAACTGCCAGCACAGCCAACCACAGCATCAACCAGCCCAGAGGAAAAGATCACAGCGGCTAGATCAGTACATCGACCCCGCATGCCTTTTGCCTCTGGTATGCCTACGTCCCCTAGCAACGCAGAGGATGTCGGTTCCAGTTCGTGTGATCCTGTGGGGGTGCCCAATGATGCTCCTGACCCAAGTGGTTTGCCAACTCCGGCGGTGAGTATGAGAAACCACACTGACTTTTCCATGACTGACCCCTACCAGACTGACCCTAGTAATCCCCACCTAGATCCCCCTGTAGAGTGTCCCAATTTAGGAGAGATTGAGGGCCACAGGCAGGAGTTTAGGGAGGTTCAACTCTCCGACCCATCCCCGAAAGGCATGAGGCGCCACTCTGGCAGTGGCCTTGACAGGGTTGGGGCGGGGAGTTTGACCTGGCGGGAAGGGTTACGGTACAGGGTAGCCAGGAAAGTGGGAGGGGATAGACCAGATAGGGAATGTGTCCAACTGGTCCCCCCAGGGAACGTTCCTGCGCAACCGGTGTCGGTTGCCAGCGAAACCCCTTTGGACAGTAACCCGGAGACAGACCGTACCCTGAAGTGCCTGACACAGAGCTTACCCTGGTCTGGAATGTCGGATGACGCCCAGACCAACTGTAAGGCTGGTGCCATGCGTTGGCAGCCGGGGCACTCCAGCGTTTGTGTTGTCTCTGGGCCTCTGCCCATAGGAGAACCCTTGCAGCAAGTTGCTGTGGACATAGCAGGTCCCCTGCCTGTGCGCAGTAGATCGGGGAAGACACGCAGCCTCCCTGTAGTGGATGCCACACAGGATCCAGAGGCTGGTGGTCTGGCCGCCATCACTGTGGCACAGGTAGCGGACGAGGAGGGAAGAGTAGGCCTAGGTGACAGGGTAGGTTTCCCGAGTCATAGGTCGACGGAGGAGGATTGGAGGGCAGGTCTGACCGTTAGGGCAGACAGTTGCCAGATAGGTATGACGAAGGTGCAGTGCCTGGGGCACCATGTGGGAGGAGACAGGGGTAGGCCCAACCCAGAGGGGGTGGAGGCAACCAGAGGCTGTCCCCGACCCACATCACCCAGACCGGTACTGACCTTAGACCCTGTAAGGCCCTACGGACATGTTGTCATTGACTTTAGTCCTGTAGTGAACCCCTTGACAGAGATGGCTAGGAAGGGCATTCCCAAGTCAGTGGACTTTGCACCCGCTTGCGAGTTGGCATTCCAGTCATTGAAGGAGGCTCGGGTACCCGCTCCAGTGCTGATGGCGCACATTCTTGACCAGGACTGTGTGTTACGAACTATTGCGCCACTGCACGGACTGGGAGCAGTACCGAGCCAGAAAGAGCCATATGGGCAGGAGCACCCTGTGGCCTGTTTGAGCAGAAAACTGCTATTGTGGGAGGTGGGGTATGCCACAGTTGGGACACCGTGGGTGGCACTTGTTGGTAACCGGCCCCCCACCGTGGTGACTTACCACCTACCTGTTAGGTGGCTGCAACCTACCTTGGGGGAATTGGACAGACTTTTGTGGTGGAGCCTTGAACTTGGACTTCAGGTGGACTATTTGAACATTGTGCACCCACGAAGAGAGGCCCACTACACTATGGATGAACTGTCTAGGCCAGAGCCTACACCCCCCAGGTAGCGTCCCCTTCACCCCAACGGACTACGGGACCAGGACCCAAATCGTTGGGACATGGGTCCCTGGTTGACCCGCTTGAATGGGGGGGGAGGAGTGTGGCCGGAGAGCCCCAGCCACGAGGCAAATGGCCGCCCTGGCACTGAAGGGGTTAATCCCTAGTGCCCGGCGCCATTTGCAGAGACAAAGGGGCGCTTGGCGCCAGATTTGAAATATGTTGGGCGCTAGGCGCCGTGTGTTAAAAACTGTGTATTAATATTATATTGTTAAATGTGCCGTGGTCCCGGACCTCTCCGAGGACCACGGCAGGGAGGACAGCCCCCCGGCGCGCTCAGCAGTGTGTGCGCGCCGGGGGAGAGAGGAGGCAGCCGCTGACCGCCGGAGTCCGGGAGCTCCGCTCCCGGCAGCGGTCAGTGTAGCCCCGGGCGCACTGGAGTGTGCGCGCCGGGGAGAAGGGTGAGCGCTGCGGCTGGGAGCTCGGCTCCCGCTGCAGTGCTCTCTGTGAGAGCCGCCGCTGGGGGCCGGGAGCTCTGCTCCCAGCGCCTCAGCCCAGCACGGGTGGCCAGCCGCAGCAGCCGGGACGGACGTCCCGGGCTGCTAGCCGGCGAGGGGGGTGCGCTGCAGCCCGGCTCCCCGCCGGACGCTGCAGCGAGGCCACAAGACAGGCGCCGCTCGTGGGGGACCGCGCTAGCCGGCTCCCTAGCGGTGTGGGCACATTAGGCGGGCGAGCAGGCTGATGAGCGCTGGGGTCCGGGAGCTACGCTCCCGGCGCCCCAGCACCACAACAAAGCCAGAGTCACGGCGGCCAGGACAAGTGTCCCGGGCCGCCGGGCTTCGGTACAGGGGGGTGCGCCGCTGCGTGCGGCGAGGCCACTGAGTAGTGCCACACTGGGGGGACAGGGAGAGCCAGCTCCCTGGAACCCCAGAGGCAGAAAAGCAGGCTGGAGGATGGGGGAAGCCAGCCCCATACCTCCAGCACTGAGAGGGAGAGCCCTAGCAGCCAGGCTGCAGGGCTAGGGAAGCACAGCAGTTAAATAAAACATTGTGTAAAATAAGGACATACAGTGTGTTGTAAGGCACTGCAGTGCCTGAGTATGTAGAGTCTGTGCAGGGCACAGGCTCAGTGTATATTTAAAGGGAAATGTACAGTGTGATTTAAAATGTAATGTATTTAAAGATAAAATGCACTTACTTGATTGTGTGTCCCAGGAGGGGGGAATCCATAGCTGTGCAGGCTGATGGATTCTCCCAGACCTTTTCCCTAAAAACGGAATGCTTTCCCATCCAGCCTCACAGTTCCAATGGGGACAGGGAGAAAGAGAAGCAGCTTAGCTATAAAACAAGCTGAGTGGTTTCTCGGAGCTCCATGGAGATCAGCCGTAGTGGACCAGAGACCTGGACCGGGGAGCCAGGCTGCCCAGCTCTGGAGCCCAAATCCAGGCTGCAGGCAGTGAGAAGGGGTCCCGGGCAGGTTTCTGGAAGTCAGTTTAGGAGGGAAAACCTCCCCCCAGCCAGACTGAACGGCACCGTGGGAGTAGCCTGCTCTCCCAGATGGGAGAGACAAAGGAGACCAACCACTCCCCACTGTCCATAGGGAACAATGTTGTGTGTGCATGAGACCAGAGCATGCACAGCTCATGGGTAAACATTGATTGGTTGTACACCACAGGGCGGGCTTACCCCCTGTGGTAAGGGGTCTTGGAGAGGGATAAAAGGAGGGCAGTTGGCCCATAGGAGTGTGTATTGTAACATCTTCTTCTGCTGAAAAGATCTTGATTGTATGCTGTTGCCCCTAGCAATAGGGAGGAGCCTTTTTAAAGGTTATTTGAGCAATAAACACCTTTGCCTCAAGAAGACTGCTTCATCTTGTGACCAACAGGGTTAGGCCAAACCTAGCCCCGTTCTCCGGCTGTCCAGGGAAGCACCTGACGTCTCCAAGCTCCGCCTTCCGCCAGCTACCGGTAGAGGCCTAGCAAGTGGCTAGTGGGGATTCGTCAGCACCACACAGCTGTGGTAAAGCAGTGCGTCGGCACATACAGAGCAGAACCGTGGTTCCAAACGCCACGGCAGGTTAGGAGTTTGGTGGTGGCAGCGAGAACCCGCCCACAGTGCAGTGGGTGGAGTCAGTAACAGGCGGTTACTGACGGTAAGCGGGAATCCCCTATGTGGTCAGGCCTCGTGCGGCTTGACCTTCCATTCTGTGCACAGTCAACGGGACGCGGAAACTGCGAGTGCTTCCGTACGGTATCGTCCTGTCACAACTGTTGTGGCTTTACATCACTATTTATGTAACTTCCTACAGTATGTCAGTGGTTTCCAGACTCTTGATCTGCGACGCCCCAGAGTATCAGCGGCTTTTACCTGACACCCTGAGGCCCAAACTTTCTTATTGAGGAATTTATTACAAATATCCGAGACAAATTGTGCTTACTTGTCTCCCCCTAGGGTGAGGGACGGGGAGGGTGTGCTGCGGCTTGTCACTTATGATTGGCAGCTACCAGCACTAGAATTGCCTGTCACATCGACCATAAATAATTATATTTGGCCCTTGATATATATATATATATATATAGAGAGATCCAGAAAAGACAGCGGCACTCGAGGATTTTGGTGAAGCAAGCAGAATTGTATTCAAAGAAAGTTACAGAAAGCTTTCTGTAACTTTCTTTGAATACAATTCTGCTTGCTTCACCAAAATCCTCGAGTGCCGCTGTCTTTTCTGGATCTCTACATTGCTACTACAGAAGGCACCGGGGTACCCTCACGCTAGTCAGGAGAGTGCCAGTCCCATTTGGGATATTTATATATATATATATATATATATATAAAACAAATGCAGAATTCAAGCTTAGTATTGGGAATAGAAAGCTGAGGAGAAGGAACAAATGCGTCCATATGTGTGTACCCTGTAGGCCAGACGCAGTCTGTGACAGAGCAATGCTAACTACGAACCTGGGAATCACAGCTCTCGGCCACTGAGCTAAGCTGCAGCCATCTTACCCTCACCAGATGTTCTACTACAAGAGCGGCTGGTGAGCTGGTTCCAACACATGCTTGGTGGGATGGGTGTAGCAGACCCATGCTAAAATCTACAGTACAGTGGTAAATGTGGGGGTGAGGGGCAGACAGATCAGTGCTGCTTCCCCCACTAGGGAGGGCCCATTACCTCGCCTGGACTACTTTTGGGCCTATGATGACACAATTTGCATAATGAGGCCCCAACTGCTATACGACGACACAAATTGCGTCCTCGCTCAGCTGACACGGGGCCTGTTGACGCAAATCACTCTCAGATGTACGGTATCTACATACACGACTGCTCCTTTTTGGCCGGTACAGCACCATTTTTTAACGGTCTGTTCCGGCAAAACTGTCTGCACAGACTTGTACCAGGAATGAGAGCACCCACAGCACTGTATGTCTCCGTCTGTTGGCTGGGGCCTGTCGGCCTTAGGACCCGGCGGTACGACCACCTACATGCGTGGCTCTGATATGAGTCTACCCTGGCGTCTACGGATGTCCCAGCAGTCCTGCTTCACTCTGGATTAGTCACCATGCAACAGCCCACGGGGCTTCAGAAGCCCACAGTAGGCACCCCACTACCAGTCACAGTAAGGGCGGGATGTATTAACGTACATCGCCGCCCTCACCGCCCATTGCAGCGATGTTGATCGCATATGTACGGAGGCCCCCCGCGATACCTGTTAGGTGGTGTGCGGGGGTCTCCGTCTTCTCCCTGGGCTCTTCACCTGCTCCCCTGCCAGGAAGCAGGCAGCAGGCTGTCCCCAGCGCCTCTTCCTCTGCCCTGCAGCAGGAAGGACCTCCATCTGCGTTGCTAGGGGGAGGAGGAGATTACCTTCCGGGTTCAGGCTTCCTGGAGAAAGGTATGCCGGGGGGGAGGCGTCTGCGCGGCGGCGGAGACGTCGGATTGCGGCGGCCAGCGATAAGAATCCCACAGGCTATCGACCCTGTGCGGAGAAAACGCGGCGATCGGGTGTTTGTACATACGAAAATTCAATAAAACCCCCGAAAAAGGGGTTTTTATAGCATTCTCCCTTTAGTACATCCCGCCCTAAGTGCGCAGCCTGTAGGTGCATTCTGCACCAAGCGCACTACAACGCTCACCACACCCCGTATACACCAAAATGCCTCTGCTACACCGTAACACCTCTGTATGTAATCTGTACTGCTCTGTTAACCCCTGCACTCCCGGGGTGTTCCTGCATTAACCCTATACCTGCTGTTTATATGTAAAAATGATAAAACATTTTTTTTTATTTTTTGGGTAAATGAGGGTAGGGAAAAACACACCCCATGGGTGGGGCAAGACACGCCTCCTTTTGCTGACACGCCCCTGAACCACCAGAGCATGGGGGAAAGATGCACCTCTTCCATACCCTCCAACATGACCCGCCCCACTAGGTACAAAATGCTCTGTTTCTGGACTTCCCTCTTAATTTATTATTGCCATCACCTGTGAAGAAACAGCTTTCTTATCATCTAACTAGTACAACACAGGTGATGGAAATCATAAATTAAGAGGGAAGTCCAGAAACAGAGCATTTTGTACCTAGTGGGGCGGGTCATGTTGGAGGGTCTGCTCTTCTGGTGGTTTAGGTGTACCTGTTTTTGGCTGGGAAATGTTGGAGGGTATTGTATGTATAACTGCACTAATGTCTGACTGAGATCCCAGATGGTTCCTAAGTACAGATAGAAAGCAACAACAAGATCCAGCCAGAGGCTGATTCATAGTCACACCATCTCTCGCCAGCTATACAAGAGATGATGCTGCCTTGCCAGACACTCCGCACTGCCGCCTGTGGGGAGGCTTGTCCTGCACCATGGAACTGACAGCCAGTAATTACAATTACAAAAACATAAACAAAACTAAAAAGAAATGTAACACCCCCATGTGACAGCAGGCGGAGTGATACACTGCTCTGTGATCTCATAGGGGGAGATGAATCGAGCTTTGGAGAGAGATAGCGGAGAAGTTGTCCAAAGCAGTCGATCAGCTTATAACTGCCATTGTGTGTATATGTATTTGTTCTTCATAGGCTGCTACATGCCTTGAGGGATCTGGACTAAACTTGGTGCACACACCCTTCATTATCACACTTATAATACTGGCGGGGTTTCAAGTGAGAAAATCCACCCCTTGCGAGGTCAGAGCCCCAATCACAACAATACATATAGAAAATGCATTGGTCTGTGTATGTGTCCGGTCTGTCTGTGAGGTCACGCTGTGATGTCATAGTGGTAGTAACTGTCTATACCAGAGCTTTGCTGCTGCTCTGTCTCATACTGCTCCAGAGCCCGGGTAACACACAGCTCACCAGCAGGAGGCGATATCACATAAGGTTAGTGACTGGACAGAGATAAGGGCAGCTTAGTGCAATGCGGCGGCGGCTGCAGTCTTGGAGCGAGATTAACCAGAGTCAGAGGAAAATAGAAATTACAGACAGTTACACATTCCCTTCATTATCTAACTTAACGGCCCTACACACTGGTAGATAACACTGCACGATATGAACGTTCTTGTTCATTAATGAACGAGAACTCATTCATATCGTGCAGCGTGTAGACACCAACGATGAACGATGCACGGCCCCGCGCTCGTTCAACCTTGGTGCCCCGTCGCTTATGCATGCATGCCAACATGGACAACCTCGTCCATATGAGCGTGCAGTGCTATGGAGCCGGGTGACGGGGGGAGTGAAGAAACTTCACTCCCCCCGTCATCCCCCCCCCCCCCCGCCGCCGGGTCGCCTGTCGGCCGTATCCACCATTGGGCAGCTCGGCGGCGGATCACGGAGTCTGTAGGGGGCATTACAGTACTGGTGGGGTTTCAACAACAATAAGTCCACCCCTTTCTCCCTGAATAATCCATCAGTCTCCCTGATTGCACCTCACCCCCATTATGCAGCTATTACTTTCTTGGGGGGGGGAAAGATATCAAATGGGCTCATCAGTGCCATCTCCCTGCATTGGATATTAGGCACAATGATCCCTATGGCTACATGCATTTAAATTAGGGTTTATCGTGGCCATTTACAGTATATAGAACCTCTTGTCAAACACAGTACATGAACAAACCCTGCAAAATATCGGTGTCTTTTCTCTAACAAGTAGATCTTACTGACTTTGAGGCTCATTTACATGTGGATGTAAGTCATGTTTATGACACACCTCTCAGATGAAGCAGTGACGTCTCCGCTGATAGGTGTTACTTTCACATCTCCCTGAAATGCTTTCTCACAAGTAGGCAAGTATGACACAAAGTCAAAGTATGTGTGTATGTATGTATGTATGTATGTAGGTAGGTAGGTAGGTAGGTAGGTGTTTGTTTGTCCTTCATAGGCTCCTGGCTTGATGGATCTGGACCAAACTTGGGACACATACCCTTCATACTTAAAATGTTGGCGGGGTTTCAATTGAAAAAAATCCACCCCTTTTGGGGCCAGAGCCATCTGTATTATATATATATATATATATATATATATATATATATTTATGGACAGTCTGCCGGCACTCTTAGAAGCCACTCCATCTGCTCAGGTGCTCCGCAATGTAATATAAATATCCACTCCAAAAGATGCAGGCACTTACATACAAGTAATTGTATTGTAGTCAAACGTTTTCGGAGCCTCAGCTCCGTCCTCTGGACAATACAAAGTTCTACAGCTGTAGAATTTTGTATTGTCCAGAGGACGGAGCTGAGGCTCCGAAATCATTTACCTTCAATATAATTACTTGTGCATTTACCAAGTCTCCGAGTGCCTGCATCTTTTGGAGTATATATATATATATATATATATATATATTTATATATTTATATATTGCATTTCTTATATATGAAATGCATTGCTCTGTTTGTTTGTTTGTTTGTTTGTTTGTTTGTCATGTTATACATTTGGACACCCCTGCACCGATTGGAATGAAACCAATGCAAGGTGGTCCAGTTGTAGCCTGCACGGGTTTTAGTGGGCTTTGGATCCCGGTCAGACATCACGGCGGAATGCGTCGGTCAGAACTGTGACACAGGGAGCCTGTTTTGGGCCTTCCACTGGATGGATTTGGACGAAAACGTCACAGCGTGACATACCTCCCAACATGACCCTCTCCAGGAGGGACACAATGCTCTGCTTCTGGACTACCCTCGTAATTTGTGATTGCAGACACGTCTGTTGAACAGGTTGATGGATAAGAAAGGAGTTTCAGCACAGGTGATGGCAATCATAAATTAAGAGGGAAATCCAGGAGCAGAGCATTGTGTCCCTCCTGGAGAGGGTCGTGTTAGGAGGTATGGAGTGGTAACATTGAATTCCAGAAGACATACTAGAGCAGCCTTTTTCAACTGGTGTGCCGCGGCAGACGAGTTGATAGGTGTACCGCCGCCCACCCCCGCCGCACAGACCCGCTCGCTGCCGCCAGCAAGACCTGCCACTGCCAAGCAGATCGTCGCACACCGCCCGCCCCCCCGCCCGCCCCCTGCCCCTGCCGCACAGACCCGCTCGCTGCCGCCAGCAAGACCTGTCACTGGTGCCAAGCAGATCGTCGCGCGCCGCACCCGCCGCCCGCCTGACAGACCTGCAGCATCCAGCCCTTCTCATATCCATTCCGCAGCGACAGCCGAACCGTGACCTATGACTCACCATAGGTCACGGTCCGGATGTCGCTGCGGCCGCCCACTCACATCCTGCTCAGCTTGCTGCTCCGTGGTGAGTTCCAGGCACTCCTCACCGCTATTTTTTATATAAAGCACGGGGGAGGAAGGTGTGTGGAAATATGAGGGGTGGGTGTGTGGAATAACTAAGGGGGGGCATGTGTAAGGAATTACTAAGGTGGGAGCTGGTAAGGGGGAGCTGGTGTGAGGGATTTCTAAGGGCCAGAGGGGAGCTGGTAAGGGGAAGCTGGTGTGTGGAATTACTTAAGGGGGGAGCTGGTAAGGGGGGAGCTGGTAAGGGGGAGCTGGTGTGTTGAGGGTATGCTTGTCAACCATCCGTCCTCGGACAAGAGACATCATGAGACATCACCAAGCACAGGTTTCCCATTGATATTCTTATGTAAGTAAAACCTATTTATTTCTACTAATTTTAAGAGAAATAATAACAAAATATCAACATATATTAAATATATGTCGATATTTATTATTATTTGTATTATATTTGATTAAAAAAACTGATGGTGTGCCTTAGCAATTTTAAAATCTTGTTTAGTGTGCCATGAGTTTAAAAAGGTTGAAAATCACTGCTCTAGAGGGTTGGGATCCCGGTCGGACCTCCCATTGGTGTACACTAGGCAGCCCTGGAATAGCAACATTGATAACAAAATGAAAACTTTAAACCTTTCTCGCAATTGAAAAGTGACTATAAAACTGGACAGAAAGAAAAGTTGGGGATCACCCCAATAACAAAATCTTAACTGGGTGTGTTGGAAGAGCTACTAATTATTTTTAATATGTTGACAGTTACATCCAACTCATTGATGACTTAGGCGGTAATTCAAACCTGATCGCTGGGCAGTGATTTTTGCAGCCCTGCGATCAGATAGTCGCCGCCCATAGAGTGTATTTTCGCTGTGCAAGTGTGCGATCACATGTGTAGCAGAGCGGTACAAACAGATCTTGTGCAGTCTCTGCGCAGCCCAGGACTTACTCAGCCGCTGCGATCACATCCTGTCCGGGACCGGAATTGACGCCAGACACCCGCCCTGCAAACGCATGGACATGCCTGCGTGTTTCCAAACACTACCTGGAAACGCTCAGTTGCCACCCACAAACGCCCTCTTCCTGTCAATCTCCTTGTAAACGCCCGTCCCCGTCGCTGACCGGGGATCCGTTTTGCAGCCGCCCGTCGTGCCTGCGCATTGTGGTGCACACGCATGCGCAGTTTGGATCTGATCGCAGGCTGTACGAAAACACACAGCAGCGACCAGGTCTGAATTACCCCCTTAATAACTAGACATTTAAACCTGGGCAGCGCTCAGAGCCGTTCCTAGGCATAGGCAATATAGGCAATTTCCTAGGGCATCTGGTATGCCTAGGGGCACAAGCAGCTTCTGCTGATTAAAATGATATGTGGCATGCCTATATTCTGTGTATAGCATTTCGTATGCAGATACAGCCACAGTTGCACACAGTGTATATTCATTTTAATCAGCAGAAGCTGCTTGTGCATCCTAGCCACATGCAATGCAAATAAGATGCATTTTCATAAAAAATAGGTACCCGTCGTTAGCAGAACTGCCAGTTGACTCACGCCAGGAACTATATGTGTCATTATGTGTATAAGGGCATTAATAATGTGTAACATATGTGTAAGGGGCACTGTGTGTGTCATTATGTGTATAAGGGCACTAATAATGTGCGGCATATGTGTAAGGGACATTATGTGTGTCATTATGTGTATAAGGGCATTAACAATGTGCGGCATATGTGTAAGGGAAATTATGTGTATAAGGGCATTAATAAGGGTTGGCATAATCTGTAAGGCGCATTACGTTTATAAGGACATTAATAATGTGTGTCATATGTGTAAGGGGCTTTACTGTGTGGTATTATGTGTATAAATGCATTACCAATGAGTGGCATTATGTGTATAAGGTGCTCTACTATGTGGCGTAACGTATAGAAAGGGCACTACTGTGTGGTCTAATGTTAATAAAGAGCAATATGGTGTGGTGTAATGAGAATATAGAGCAATATGGTGTGGTGTAATGAGAATAAATAGCAATATGATGTGGTGTAATGAGAATATAGAGCAATATGGTGTGGTGTAATGAGAATATAGAGCAATATGGTGTGGTGTAATGAGAATATAGAGCAATATGGTGTGGTGTAATGAGAATATAGAGCAATATGGTGTGGTGTAATGTGAATAAAGAGCAATACGGTGTGGTCTAATGTGAATAAAGAGCAATATGGTGTGGTGTAATGTGAATAAGGAGCAATTCAGTATGATGTTATGTGAATGAGGGGCACTACTGTGAGGAGTAACGTATATAAGGTAAAGTGGTACTACTGTGCGATGTAATGTGAATAAGGGACACTATCGTATGATACATTGTGAATAAAGTTGCACTACCGTGAGGCATAATTTCAATTGGGGGTACTATTGTTTGGCCATGCCCCTTGCCAACAAAAACAAATACCTTTTTGGGCTGTGCGCCGAATGTGCACACTGTTCTTATTTAAATTACAGGGGGTAGGAAAGCAAAAAAAAGGACTGCTATGGATGGGGGGTGACGGTGCTGGGAAAGGGGTGCAGGGTCAGAGGCGGAACTAGCGGCGGTGCTAGGGGGCACCAGCCAAAATCTTGCCTAGGGCATCATATTGGTTAGGGCCGGCTCTGGCAGCGCTAGCTACTTCAACTAGTTTCTTATAAAGCAGACTCAGTGCTTCCATGCCAGATGGGAAAACGGGGGTAATTCAGATCTGATCGCTGAGGCGCGTTTCCGCACAGCGGGTGATCAGGTACTAACTGCGCATGCGTATGCATCGCTGGTTAGCGACAGGATGGTGCGAAAAATCCGTTTGCACGGGCGTTCGCACGGTGATTGACTGGAGGAAGCCATTTGTGTGTGGTAATTGACCATTTATTGGGAGTGTCCGGAAAAACGCAGGCGTACCCAAGCGTTTTCAGGGAGAGTGTCTGACGTCAGCTCCGGCCTCGATCAGCCTGATGTGATCGCACTGTAGGAATAAGTCCTGGGCTGCGCAGAGACTGCACAAAACAGCGCGGCGTACACATAGGATCGCACACTTGCACAGCGAATTTACACTCCCCCTGGAGAAGGCGACTATCTGAACGCAGGACAGCAAAATTAGCAGCCCAGCCATCAGATCTGACTGACCCCCAATGTTACACAGAGGTGGAGAACAGTCACTGTATAAAGGCTGAAGGGTGTTTTGTTCACGGACAATGCGCTCTGATAATGCCTTTCAGGATCGTCTACTCAGCTTCCCTTTAAACCATTTTGAAAGCTGTTTATTTATTTCCTCCTGCGCTGATTAGGAAGATAACATACTGGCGTGTGTGCAGGTCACACAACAAATGACGTGTAGCATAAGCTACTGGATAACAAGCAGGTAATATCCCACAATAGCTACTGACAGTGGAAGCAGCGATTGTGTGGATGGAATGTTCATTGGGCCTAATTCAGGGGTGTAGTATGGTATGCCGACGCCCGGGCTCCCGGCGACCAGCATACTGGCGCCGGGAGCCCGACCGCCAGCATACCGACAGTGTGGCGAGCGCAAAGGAGCTATTTATTCTCCCTCCAGGGGGGTCGTGGTCCCCCACGAGGGAAAATATCTGTCGGTATGCCGGGTGTCGGGATTCCGGAGCCGGTATACTGTGCGCCGGGATCCCGGCATTCGGCATACAGAAGACCACCCCTAATTCAGAGCTGATCCCTGCTGTGTCTCTTTAATATCTTTGTTGGTGACATTGCAGATGGTATTGAAGGGAAAGTATGTATTTTTGCAGATGATACAAAGATATGCAACAGGGTAGACACACCGGGAGGGGTCAAACAAATGATTAATGACCTAGGTAGGCTTGAGAAATGGTCAAGAACGTGGCAACTACAGTTTAATGCTAAAAAATGCAAAATCATGCACTTGGGTCTCAAAAACCCAAAGGCTAAATATAGTATCAAGGGTACTATGGCCCTCATTCCGAGTTGTTCGCTCGGTATTTTTCATCGCATCGCAGTGAAAATCCGCTTAGTACGCATGCGCAATGTTCGCACTGCGACTGCGCCAAGTAACTTTACTATGAAGAAAGTAATTTTACTCACGGCTTTTTCTTCGCTCCGGCGATCGTAATGTGATTGACAGGAAATGGGTGTTACTGGGCGGAAACACGGCGTTTCAGGGGCGTGTGGCTGAAAACGCTACCGTTTCCGGAAAAAACGCAGGAGTGGCCGGGGAAACGGTGGGAGTGCCTGGGCGAACGCTGGGTGTGTTTGTGACGTCAACCAGGAACGACAAGCACTGAACTGATCGCACAGGCAGAGTAAGTCTGGAGCTACTCTGAAACTGCTAAGTAGTTAGTAATCGCATTATTGCGAATACATCGGTCGCAATTTTAAGAAGCTAAGATTCACTCCCAGTAGGCGGCGGCTTAGCGTGTGTAACTCTGCTAAATTCGCCTTGCGACCGATCAACTCGGAATGAGGGCCTATAATGGAAACTACTGAGGAGGAAAGGGATTTAGGAGTCACTATTTCAAGTGACTTAAAGGCAGGAAAGCAATGCAACAATGCAATGAGAAAGGAAAGTCAGATGCTTGGTTGCATAGGGAGAGGAATCAGTAGCAGGAAAAAAGAAGTGATAATGCCACTGCATAGGTCATTGGTACGGCCCCATCTGGAATACTGTGTCCAGTTCTGGAGACCCTATCTCCAGAAGGATATAAATACATTAGAGAGTGTACAAAGAAGGGCAACTAAAATGGTGCATGGCCTACATCACAAAACTTACCCGGAAAGGCTAAAAGATCTTAACATGTATAGTATGGAGGAGAGAAGGGAAAGGGGGGACATGATAGAAACTTTCAAATATATCAACTTCAAGGGTCTTAACAAAGTTCAGGAGGGAAACATTCTTCAAAGGAAAAGAAGTATTAGAACTCGAGGACATACATTGAGACTGGAGGGGGGGAGGTTCAGGGGAAATTTAAGGAAAAATTACTTCACAGAAAGGGTAGTGGATAAGTGGAATAGCCTCCCATCAGAGGTGGTAGAGGCTAAGACTGTAGAGCAATTTAAACATGCATGGGATAGACATAAGGATATCCTTACAAAGAATTAAGGTTAAAAAAGGGTTGAGATTGCCTAAAGGATAAAATAAAAAAAAGGGGCAGACTAGATGGGCCAAGTGGTTCTTATCTGCCGTCAAATTCTATGTTTCTATGTTTCTATGTAACTGCACATGTGCCGGAGCCGCAGTGTGCCGGCGCATGCCAGACAGTCGACGGCCGTCTCAGCTCTGCGATCGCCTCTGCCTGATTGACAAACAGAGGCGGTCGCTGGGCAGGAGGGGGCATGCCAGCGGCGTTTGGCTACAGTTTAAGGGGCGCGGTCTGGGCAACGTAGGCGTGCCCGGACTGTGCGGGGGGTATACAATCAAATGCAAAAAAATAAATAAAAAATTCTCATTCATTCCTATTGGTCATACTTACCTACCTTCAGGGGCGGATTGGGAATGAAAAGTGTCCCTGGAAAAATTTGTAGAAGTGGCTTCACATGGGTAGTACCAGGGGTGTAAGGTGTGGCGTGTAGCCATGGCACCCCCTCCCGCTCCCTTAAAACTTGCCAGAGAGTGGGCATGTCTAGCATCAAGGAGAAAGTTCAAAGGAAATAGAATTAAACATTAGGGGCACATTATATTTTGCATTTTTGGAATTATGGAAACAATATAATTCTTTAGAAAAATATATTACACCAACCATATATCAAACACATTTTCCTATATGCAAATTATTTTGCACTTGTTCATTATGACTATAAATGGGGCCACATGTCATGAAACAAAACAGGGGATCTTCCCTGAGGGACCCACCTCATCGGTATACATACCCTTCTCTGTGTTTCAGTACTGTGCTCCTATACCCCATCTGTACTGTATGTCCGCTACTGTGCCCCCCACTCCCATCTGCAGATTTCAGTCAATGACCACCATCTAACAATGGGGGTCATTCCGACCCGTTCGCACGCAGCGGTTTTTCGCTGCTGTGCGAACGGGTGCAGAATGCGCATGCGCGGCGGGCGCAGCACGCGAGCGCGACGTTGCCCGGCGACAGGGGTTGCCCGGCGACAGGGGTCGCCAGGTTACGCCACGGCTTCTCGCGGGAGCGGTCGCAGCGGCGACCGCTAAGAAGATTGACAGCAAGGAGGCGTGGAGGGGCGGATCCGGACCATTTGGAGCCGTTTTCGGGGAGTGGTGAGTATAACGCAGGCGTGTCCAGGACAACGGAGGGCGGAGGAGTGACGTCAAAGCCGTGCCCATCATCGCTGGATCCATCACACAGGGTAAGTATGTCCAGGGCTGCTCTACTTCTGCTTGAATTTTTGTAAGCTTAGCAGGGCTGCACAAGCGATCGCAGCCCTGCTAAGCTAAAATACACTCCCCCATAGGCGTGGACTGTTGATCGCAGCAGCAGCTAAACGTTGCTAGCTGCGATCAACTCGGAATGACCACCATTGGGCCTAATTCTGAGTTGATCGCAGCAGCAAATTTGTTAGCAGTTGGGCAAAACCATGTGCAGTGCAGGTGGGGCAGATGTAACATGTGCAGAGAGAGTTAGATTTGGGTGGGGTGTGTTCAAACTGAAATCTAAATTGCAGTGTAAAAATAAAGCAGCCAGTATTTGGGATCCGGTCTGAATATCGACAGTAGTGGTCGACAATGTTTAGGTCGACCACTATAGGTCGACAGTCACTAGGTCGACATGGATGGAAGGTCGACAGGGTTTCTAGGTCGACATGTGCTGGGTCGACAGGTCTAAAGGTCGACATGAGTTTTTCACATTTTTTTTCTCTTTCATTTTTTCATACTTAACGATCCACGTGGACTACGATTGGAACGGTAATCTGTGCCGAGCGAAGCGGTAGTGGAGCGAAGGCACCATGCCCGAAGCATGGCGAGCGAAGCGAGCCATGCGAGGGGACGCGGTGCACTAATTTGGGATCCCGGTCACTCTACGAAGAAAACGACACAAAAATAAATAAATCCTCATGTCGACCTTTAGACCTGTCGACCTAGCACATGTCGACCTAGAAACCCTGTCGACCTTCCATCCATGTCGACCTAGTGACTGTCGACCTATAGTGGTCGACCTAAACATTGTCGACCTAGATACTGTCGATTTGATGAACCACACCCCCAGTATTTACCCTGCACAGAAACAAAATAACCCACCCAAATCTAACTCTCTGCACGTTACATCTGCCCCACCTGCAGTGCACATGGTTTTGCCCAATTGCTAACAAACTTGCTGCTGCGATCAACTCAAAATTACCCCCAATATCATTAGCCTGATATTGCTGCATGCTTGGCTCCAAGCACCTGGGATAACCAGTTATAATAACCCCACTGAAATGATTTGGACCATTATTCGCCTTGTTGTTAGATGGAGTGAGAAGACAACGCTATTACACTCTGTCTTGGTGACGGCTGAACAGGACGTCAATAACCAGCGTGTCTGTAATAACATCATGGAGGACAGTGTTACCGGTGAGCAGTGATTTCCTCTCTCTAATCTGCGGATATTTCTTCATTAAGCTTTTGTACAGCATCTAATGAGAATCACAGCCTGAAGCATCCTGTAAATGTGATTGGTGGGAGCTCTGGGAGTTTTTAACCCAAAGGGTTTTATCTGTATTCGTACCTGGAAACACTCCCCAGGCCTCTGCCTCTGTGGCACAAAACAAGTTATAGCTCAATATGAGGTAAATGTATGAAGCAGTGATAAGAATGGAGCAGTGAGCCAGTGGAGAAGTTGCCCGTGGCAACCAATCAGCTGCTCTGTATAATTTTAAAGTATGCAAATTATAAATGTTACTTCAGTGCAAATTGGTCGCCATGGGCAACTTCTCCACTGGCTCACTTCTCCACACTTTTCACTGCTTCATACATGTACCCCCGGATGCAGCCGACTCACCGGTATTCATCCGCTATCTCAGTCCCCGGGAGGTTCCGGCCACATCGTGCGTCAGGCTGGTGAGGAGAGTCATCGGATGAGTTACTAGCCTCTACTGCTAAATGGCTATCACTCTTATTACAGGGTCATTATACTATTAAGTGACAAATAATTCTGTGCCACGGGCAGCGGCTATTCTACCTGCTCTGTAGTCAGTGTGATTACTGTAAGGAAGAAAAGAGATATTGTGTCACTATGGCGCTCTCAGCGCAGCCCGCGTGTAACGAGCTGCAGCTGCCAAATAAGAAGTATGTACAGTATAGCTCCTTCTATAATTAAGAGAAAAGGTCGGCTGCGCAATAACCATTACATTAAAAGCTATAACACACTGTAAATGCTATGATTTATATATTAAATCCACAATAAATAGATACACATAAAACACTGTATTATTGAACATGTGATGCTCTAATACCCCTTTCAGACCACAGATTGGGTATGGGAGTTAAGATGCCGGCTGTCAGAATACTGACCTCGGCATCATGACTGGTCTTAATCCCGACAGGGGCGCCACACAAGAGGAACCCTAATCCTAACCCTCTGCCTAACCCTATCCCACCCTCCCCGCAGTCTAACCCTAACCCTCCCTCCACCCTTCCTCCCCGCAGTCTAACCCTAACCCTCCCTCCCAGCAGTCTAACCCTAATCTTCCCTCCCCGCAGTCTAACCCTAACTCTCCTTTCCCGCAGTCTAACCCTAACTCTCCTTTCCCGCAGTCTAACCCTAACCCTCCCTCCCTCCCCGCAGTCTAACCCTAACGCTCCCTCCCCACAGTCTAACCCTCCCTCCTCGCAGTCTAACTCTCCCTCCGCAGCCTAAACCTCCCTCCCCAAACCTAAACCTCCCTCCCCAAGCCTAACCCTCACTCCACAGCCTAACCCTCCCTCCCTGCAACCTATCCTTAACCCTCCCTCCGTAGCCTAACCCTAACCCTCCGTCCCCGCAGTCTAACCCTAACCCTCCCTTCCCGCAACATAACCATAAACCTGCCTCCTCAGCCTAACCCTAACCTTCCCTCCCCAGAGTTTAACCCTAACCCTCCCCGCAGGCTAACCCTCCCTCCCCACAGTCTAACCCTCCCTCCCCGCAGTCTAACCCTCCCTTCGCAGCCTAACACTCCCTTCCCAAGCCTAAGCCTAACCCTCCCTCCGCAGCCTAACTCTCCCTCCCCGCAACCTAACCTTAACCCACCCTCCACAGTCTAACCCTCCTTCTGCAGCCTAACCCTAACCCTCCCTCCCTGAAACCTAACGTTCCCTCCACAGTCTAACCCTAACCCTCCCTCCCCGCAGTCTAGACTTAACCCTCCCTTCCCACAACATAACCCTAACCCTGCCTCCACATCCTAACCCTAACCCTTCCCGCAACCTAACCCCAACCCTCCCACTGCAGCCTAACCCTCCCTTCCTGCAACCTGACCATGACCCTCCATCTGCAGCCTAACCCTCCCTCCCCACAACCTAACCCTTAACCCTCCCTCCCCACAACCTAACCCTAACCATCCATCCGCAGCCTAACCCTCCCTCCGCAACCTAACCCTAACCCTCCCTACCCGCAACTTAACGCTAACCCTCCCTCCTGCAGCCTAACCCTCCCTCCGCAGCCTAACCCTCCCTCCCCGCAACCTAACCCTCCCTCCTGCAGACTTTAAGCCTAACCCTCCCTTTTGCAGCCTAACCCTAACCCTCCCTCCCCACAGTCTAACCCCCCCTACGCAGCCTAACCCTCCCTCCACAGCATAACCCTCCCTCCACAGCATAACCCTCCCTCCACAGCATAACCCTCCCTCCGCAGCATAACCCCAAACCTCTTTCCATAGTCTAACCCTAATTCTCCCTCCCCACAGTCTAACACTAACCCTCCCACCCTGCAGCCTAACCCTAAACCTCCCTCCGCAGCCTAACCCTCCCTCCGCAGCCTAACCCTCCCTCCACAGCCTAACCCTCCCTCCACAGCCTAACCCTCCCTCAACCCTCCCTCCGCAGCCTAACCCTCCCTCCGCAGCCTAACCTTCCCTCCACAGTCTAACCCTCCCTCCGCAGCCTAACCCTCCCTCCGCAGCCTAACCCTCCCTTCGCAGCCTAACCCTCCCTCCGCAGCCTAACCCTCCCTCCACAGCCTAACCCTCCCTCCACAGCCTAACCCTAACCCTCCCTCCACAGCCTAACCCTCCCTCCACAGCCTAACCCTAACCCTCCCTCCACAGCCTAACCCTAACCCTCCCTCCACAGCCTAACCCTCCCTCCACAGCCTAACCCTAACCCTCCCTCCACAGCCTAACCCTCTCTCCACAGCCTAACCCTAACCCTCCCTCCACAGCCTAACCCTCCCTCCGCAGCCTAACCCTAACCCTCCCCGGCATACTTACGTTTGGGATCCCAGCAGTCGGGATTTCGGCGTCGGCATTCCGTCATGTGATGGGAATCCGGCGCCGGCATCCCGACTGGCAAGATCCCGAATGCCGGCATGCTGACTACATCCCCAGACCACGACCTGGGAAATTGGCGAGTCTTAGTAAGCTGGCAAATTCCCAGGTCTCAGCCCTGACCCTGGTAAAGAGCAGGGTCAGGGACCCGGGACCTCGTCCTGGGTAGTTTGCTTTTACGCTAAGCAAAATACCCCGTTGCTGCGCGTTCATGTGCAATGTACCCGAATTTTACTTCTAGGGTGAAAGGGGTATCACTGACTTGTGACTGTATGAATATGCTTATTAATGAAGTGAAGAAGCAGAAGTCTATCAAGCACTACAGTCACAGAGGTATGACAAGTTAGTGTAGCAGTAGTTATATTTGTATATTGCAGGTATTTACTGCCATATAGCTTGCTCACCTGTATTCCAATTTATTGAACCCCAAATACTTTTTCTCTCAGCGTCCGGCGGTGTAATGGTGTATTTCACCATATTGTGGCTGATGTAGGGCTCCTAGTAATTGAGGACCTTGTGGGAGCCACTGCGAGCAGCTACCAGCGGAGGTGTAGGGCAGAGAAGAGTGTCGGGGTCCCCGGACAAAGAGCCAGTATCCAATGTAAGCCGTTCTGCGCTGCTTTCGTGCCCGTCTGTTAGTGGCGGCTCAATAGTTTCCTGTGCTCCTGCTAAGATCTGCAGCCTAACCCTCCCTCCACAGCCTAACCCTCCCTCCGCAGCCTAACCCTCCCTCCACAGCCTAACCCTGCCTCCTCAGCCTAACCCTAACCTTCCCTCCCCAGAGTTTAACCCTAACCCTCCCTCTCCGCAGGCTAACCCTCCCTCCCCACAGTCTAACCCTCCCTCCCCGCAGTCTAACCCTCCCTTCGCAGCCTAACACTCCCTTCCCAAGCCTAAGCCTAACCCTCCCTCCGCAGCCTAACTCTCCCTCCCCGCAACCTAACCTTAACCCACCCTCCACAGTCTAACCCTCCTTCCGCAGCCTAACCCTAACCCTCCCTCCCTGAAACCTAACGTTCCCTCCACAGTCTTACCCTAACCCTCCCTCCCCGCAGTCTAGACTTAACCCTCCCTTCCCACAACATAACCCTAACCCTGCCTCCACATCCTAACCCTAACCCTCCCCGCAACCTAACCCCAACCCTCCCACTGCAGCCTAACCCTCCCTTCCTGCAACCTGACCATGACCCTCCATCTGCAGCCTAACCCTCCCTCCCCACAACCTAACCCTTAACCCTCTCTCCCCACAACCTAACCCTAACCATCCATCCGCAGCCTAACCCTCCCTCCGCAGCCTAACCCTAACCCTCCCTACCCGCAACTTAACGCTAACCCTCCCTCCTGCAGCCTAACCCTCCCTCCGCAGCCTAACCCTCCCTCCCCGCAACCTAACCCTCCCTCCTGCAGACTTTAAGCCTAACCCTCCCTTTTGCAGACTAACCCTAACCCTCCCTCCCCACAGTCTAACCCCCCCTACGCAGCCTAACACTCCTTCCACAGCATAACCCTTCCTCCACAGCATAACCCTCCCTCCACAGCATAACCCTCCCTCCGCAGCATAACCCCAAACCTCTTTCCATAGTCTAACCCTAATTCTCCCTCCCCGCAGTCTAACACTAACCCTCCCACCCTGCAGCCTAACCCTAAACCTCCCTCCGCAGCCTAACCCTCCCTCCGCAGCCTAACCCCCCCTCCGCAGCCTAACCCTCCCTCCACAGCCTAACCCTCCCTCAACCCTCCCTCCGCAGCCTAACCCTCCCTCCGCAGCCTAACCCTCCCTCCGCAGCCTAACCCTCCCTCCGCAGCCTAACCCTCCCTTCGCAGCCTAACCCTCCCTCCGCAGCCTACCCCTCCCTCCACAGCCTAACCCTCCCTCCACAGCCTAACCCTAACCCTCCCTCCACAGCCTAACCCTCCCTCCACAGCCTAACCCTCCCTCCACAGCCTAACCCTAACCCTCCCTCCACAGCCTAACCCTCCCTCCACAGCCTAACCCTAACCCTCCCTCCACAGCCTAACCCTCCCTCCGCAGCCTAACCCTAACCCTCCCCGGCGTACTTACGTTTGGGATCCCAGCAGTCGGGATTTCGGCGTCGGCATTCCGTCATGTGATGGGAATCCGGCGCCGGCATCCCGACTGGCAAGATCCCGAATGCCGGCATGCTGACTACATCCCCAGACCACGACCTGGGAAATTGGCGGGTCTTAGTAAGCTGGCAAATTCCCAGGTCTCAGCCCTGACCCTGGTAAAGAGCAGGGTCAGGGACCCGGGACCTCGTCCTGGGTAGTTTGCTTTTACGCTAAGCAAAATCCCCGGTTGCTGCGCGTTCATGTGCAATGTACCCGAATTTTACTTCTAGGGTGAAAGGGGTATCACTGACTTGTAACTGTATCAATATGCTTATTAATGAAGTGAAGAAGCAGAAGTCTATCAAGCACTACAATCACAGAGGTATGACAAGCTAGTGTAGCAGTAGTTATATTTGTATATTGCAGGTATTTTCTGCCATATAGCTTGCTCACCTGTATTCCAATTTATTGAACCCCAAATATTTTTTCTCTCAGCGTCCGGCGGTGTAATGGTGTATTTCACCATATTGTGGCTGATGTAAGGCTCCTAGTAATTGAGGACCTTGTGGGAGCCACTGCGAGCAGCTACCAGCGGAGGTGTAGGGCAGAGAAGAGTGTCGGGGTCCCCGGACAAAGAGCCACTATCCAATGTAAGCCGTTCTGCGCTGCTTTCGTGCCCGTCTGTTAGTGGCGGCTCAATAGTTTCCTGTGCTCCTGCTAAGATCTGTAATGTATGGTTGGTTCCTCAAAGCAATAGTGGTGGGAATGAACACTGCTCGGTGTAGTGCAGAATGACCGGTACTGTACTGTCCGTACACCGTGCAGGTTTTCCGGTGTTGCCACTGCTATAAGTGTGCCGTAGTGTATATTAGCTTAGTGCTGCGTGTCCCGGCTAGATTGCTAATTGTCTCTGTGAGATGAAAGTGTCTAACTCAACGCGTTTCTGTGCTCCAGGCAACTTCTTCAGGAGCATGTAGACGGCTTTGTGTGGGGCATCCTTATAAAGACATTTCATTAGAACCCTACACAGGTGTTCTCTTAATAAAGCATTTCTCCCTGTACTGCAGAAGTTAACCATTTTAGTGATTACAATTCAGAGATAAAGGAATATATCATACAACAATACTTTTGTTTGACAAAAAACTGTTATAAAATACATTGAACGCGCTATATATTCAGGAATGGATATGGCACGCAGAAACAGAATATCTAAAAAAAAAAATTATTTTAAATACCTGTGACTGTATAACTGATATTCTAATTAAAATCAATGTTTTTTTTTGCAAGAGAGAGAAATGTGAACATATGAGAATAAAAAATAGATTTTATTGTATTTTATTCATTTGTATATACTGGTGACATAACCTAAAACATTTCCCCCCCCCACTCCCATAACATATTTGTAGACACTGGATTAATATTTCCTTACTCATTTACTTTTATAAGGGTGTTTCCACACTTATGGACCACCCTGTATAATTAATTTATTAATTTATTTGTAATTTGAATCTTTTATTTTTATTTTGTATTACTGTGGTGTAAAACATTTTTCCAGCTAATAGTTATGTACAGGGCTATTTTTAGTCTGGAACGTTCCAGAACGCCGTTACTGAAGGTCTGATGAAAAATGACGTTACCAGGAACGGCGTTCCGGAACGTCATAGCCGCTGAAACTTTTTTTTTTAATGTAGGTGGACGGGTTGCGGTCGGGTGCGGGGGTTGCATAGAAATAGCACCCGCAGCCCCTGTAGCAGCTTGGGAGCACCGTGGGCTGCGGAGGAGCCCGCTGTTTAAAAAAAACCACCCAAAATGGCCACCGCAGAGCAGGAGACAGACGCTAGAGGTAAAGTAGGATCTCTAGTATCTGTCTCCTGCTCCACGGTGGCCATTTTATAACACAGTGGGCTCTCCCACAGCCAATGGTGCTCCCAAGTCACTATGGGGCTATTTTTATGCCCCCCACCCCCCCCCACACACACACACACACACACACACACACACACACACACACACACACACACAGTCCCCAGTGCTCTCTGTAGAGCAGAAAACCCCTTGGCAATGAGCATGAGACCCCTGGCAGCAAGCAGAGAAACCCCTTGGCAATGAGCAGTAAACCCCTTGGCAACAAGCATGGGACCTCTGGAAGCGGGCATGAAACCCTTGGCAACGAGCAAGAAATCCCTTGGCAATGAGCATGAGACCACTGGCAGTAAACAGGGAAACTCCTTGGCAACGAGCATGAGAGCCCTGGCAACAAGCAGGTAAACCCCTGACAATTAGCATGGAACCCAGAGCATGAAACCCCTGGCAACGAGCATGGGACCATTGGCAACGAGCATGAGACCCCTGACAACGAGCAGGTAATTTAAAAGTAAATAGAAGCCTTACTGTGGGGTATAATTTGTAAGGGGTACTACTGTGTGTGTGGCATAACTGTGTGTGGCATATTGTGTAATGGGAATTACGGTGTGTGGCATATTGTGTAATGGGCAATACTGTGTGTGGCAAAGTGTAATGGGCATTATGGTGTGGCATAATGTGTAAATGGCATTATGGTGTGGCATAATGTGTAATGGGCATTATGGTGTGGCATAATGTGTAATGGGCATTACGGTGTGTGGCATATTGTGTAAGGGGCATTACTATAAAGCTGAAAAATTACAAATAATA
Source organism: Pseudophryne corroboree (assembly GCF_028390025.1). Taxonomy (NCBI): domain Eukaryota; kingdom Metazoa; phylum Chordata; class Amphibia; order Anura; family Myobatrachidae; genus Pseudophryne; species Pseudophryne corroboree. The sequence continues at coordinate 55,617,476 of NC_086447.1, read as the reverse complement.
TAAGCATGAATAAGGATTTTTATTTTTTCTGTGGTGGCCAATGTCTGGGTGTGCATTTTGCAAAACTGCAGTATAATGCAGTCTTTTCCTTCAAGGCCATGCCCGTTGCAGCAAGGCCACGCCCCTTTTGGGGGGGAAGCACCCCGCAAATCCTCTATACTTACATGGGATGATTTATTCCTACAAAGGTGCCCTGACCACTATATCTAAACAGTAACATCAGACCATTTGTAACAAACTTATTGCAAGTGGACCCCCATAATTGGACCCATTATTATTTTTCTAGATTATGTTTAGTTTGCAAAGAAACAGAGACAATACAAAATTTACACTTTTACATTAGAGCATAGGAGAGATCAATTCCAAGTGCAGCCTAGAATCATTAGCAACATAAATTATATAATCCAATGAAAAAAGAAGCTTAGAGTAAGAGAGGGAAAGAAAGGAAGGACAAAGGGAACCAAAGGGGGTAGGGCGTGAAGAAGGGAACAATAGGTAGAGGAAGGAAAGGGATTCCCATATTCCATTGGGGTATACGGGAAACCTGGTTCAACAATAATAGCTGGTACAAGGCATAGACTGTATGAGAAGATGAAATGGGAGAATCACAGAGTTTCTCAAAAATGGTAAGGTCTCTATTTAGCAAGGGCCAGCCTATCTCCTGAGGTCAGAAAATGGTGGAGAAAACTGGAGAAATTTCAAAAAATCAGAGTGGGGATCGCCCAATATTCTCAGATCTCCGCAAATTGTTTAACGCCCGAAGTGTTCACCAGCCTGCCAACTCTAAAGAGGCCCCCAACCACCCAATCGAGAAAGTTAAAGGGAGTACTATCTGGTGTAAAGTTAGGCTTAGACAAGAATGAAGTGAAAGGACTGAAACTCGAGGAGATAGTTAAAAGACGTCGGAAAGTGTAGGGGATATAGTCGGGTGAGGAGTAGATATTTTAGGGAGGGAAGGTAGCCAAGTCAAAATTTCAGGAGGGAGACACACGAGGCAGCGACCCATTGCTTGGCATCTCTGTTTCTCATCCATTCAAGGATTCTGTTGAGATGTATGACTTGATAGTTAGATTTGATATCCAGGAGTTGGAGACAATAAAAGGCATGGAGAAGGCCTCCAACAGTGTGCCATTAACTTTCACTTTAGCAGATGGAGATGAATAGAGGGCCAGGATCCTGTGTAAAGCGAGAGGAGCCAGTCCCATGTGGACCAGCACATACCTCATAAAAGTCCAACTTATCCTATCAGGCGCTTTTTCGGTGTCCGTGGACAGGAGGATCATGGGAACATTTGCCTGTGACGCTAGGCAGATCAGGTTTAGGACCTTAGCTGTATTATCTTGGGCTTCTCGGGCTTCTTGGAGTACAGTTTAAGGTCAACATTGAGCAATGAAATGAGTCTGTAGCTTGGGCACAGGGAGGGGACCTTACCCAGCTTGGCGATGACAGAGTGCCTCCAAAGATTGATAGAAAAACTGTGAGCCTGACAAAATGGCGTTGAAAGCACGGAGCAGCATGGGGACCAATCTGTCTTTAAAGACTTTATAGTAAGCAATTGTGAGGCCATCAGGTTCTGGGCTTGTACCAGAGGGAGTAGAAGAAAATGGCCATCTCAATCACATGTGGTGAAAATGGACGTTCTGGTGCAGCTTTATCGGGGAGATGGTTGGGAAGGAAACTGAAGATAAATAATCTAAAACATCCTGTGAGGAGGGAAGGGGTATTGGCCCAGGAGAGGGTCCAATCAATTTATAGAGAGTAGAATGGTAATCTTGAAAGCAGGAGGAAATTTGGAAGTCTCAGAGTGTGGTTTACCAGATGGGTCTTTGATCGTATGTATAAACCCAGATGTTCGCTGAGCGCGTACGGCCCGGGCTAAAAGCTTTCCAGGTTTATTTCCCCATTGGTAGAAGCGACTTTTGGACTTTCGCAATGACCACTTCATTTTGTCAGAAAGTAGTTGACTAAGAGCAGCTCACGCCTCCAACAATTTGACACAAACATCACCAGATAGGGCCGACTTATGTAACGACACAAGTCATTCCATTTGCTGAAGCAAAGCTTAGACTTGTGTAGATTTTTGTTTTTTTTAAATATGAGCCCAGTTGGATGAATTTGCCTGGAATTTCCCTGAGATTTCTCTACTGCGCATGTGCAGAACACCGTGAAGATGGCCGCTGGGCAATTTTCACAGATTTTTAACACCGCCGTGGACGTCGCCGCGGGACTCCGGAGGGGTGAGTATTCAGAAAATGGGTGCAGCGTGTCTGGTGGGGGCCCCCTCTGGACTCAGGGGCCCGTGTGCACCGCACACACTGCACCCATTATACAGACGCCAGTGGCTGTCTCCCATCTTCCATCTCAACCTCCGCCACCAGAAGCAGATCTCCCTGCAGCAGCAGAGGCTGAATATTACAGCTATAGGGGTCTATTTACTAATCCTTGAATGAAGATAAAGCGACAGAGATAAAGTACCAGCCAATCAGCTCCTAACTGTCATTTTCCAAACCCTGGCTGTGACATGGCAGTTAGGAGCTGATTGGCTGGTACTTTATCTCCATCCACTTTATCTCCATACAAATCTTAGTAAATAGACCCCTTTGTCCCTGAGTGGAGGGAGATGCCACACAGCTGCACACGGGACATTGCACAGCTTGCAGGCGTGGGATCCTCTGCACTCATCCTCCCCTGGCAGCATGATACCCTTCCTTCCCGACTGCCTGAAATCTACTCTCCCCCCATGCAGCATGAAACCCTCCCACACAGCCTGAAATCTGAAGGTGTGTGCAAGTGCATCGTTCAGTAATCAGACTCATTGTGATGGGGGGACACAGACATGGGGCAGTTCCTGACAGGAGGGGGAGGACACCCTGGCTTAGGTGTCCTGGGCTCCCCTGAAGGCTTAATCCGACCCTCAGTCCACTGTCTGGGAGAGGAGTGCGGAAGCAGAGGCAGAACTCTGGGAGGCAACGGAGTCATCTGCCGCCGGGCTCCTGCTCTGTAGGGGGGCACCTCTCCTTCCATTCTGTGACACCATTGAATTAAGTTAATTGATAGCTGTCACTATCTCTTCATTGGCCGACTTCCTCACTGGTCCCTGCACCTTACAAATCACACCCTCTTTATTATACTGAATTTACACATTTTACAAGTGTCACACCCAGGATTAGAAACCACAACCTATTACACTGGAAGCAGTCACCTTACTAATGGAGATATTTGCTCCTGTATAGGAAATATGAGAATTCTAACTATATGAAGATACTTCTCTGACAATTACACATAACTTCATATAGTTAGAATTCTCATGCTTCCTCTACAGGAGCAAATAGCTCCATCAGTAAGGTGCCTGCTGTTAGTGTAACAGGTCATGAGTTCTAATCCTGGGTATGACTGCTAAGAAATGTGTGATTTAAAATAAAAGACAATTAAATGTATACATACAGTATATAATTTTTTTTCAGAACACTCCATATACACACACACACACACACGCACGCACGCACGCACGCACGCACGCACACATACATACATATATTTATCTTAATATAGGAAATAGGGGGGGCACCAATATTTATCTTGCCTCTGGGCAACTGTGACGAACTTACGCCACTGTGCGGAAGGGCATGGTCTGACCAGGTGACCGGTCCTATGGTAGCATCAGCATATGGAGATATCTGTAACTTAGGGGGGGGCATTTACTAAGCAGTGATAAGAGCGGGGGAGTGAGCCAGTGGAGAAGTTGCCCCGTCAACCAATCAGCAGCTCTGTATCATTTTATAGGATGCAAATTATAGATGTTACTTCAGTGCTGATTGGTTGCCATGGCCAACTTCTCCACTGGCTCACTTCTCCGCTCTTATCACTGCTTAGTAAATGTCCCCCTTAGAAACAAATAGTCTTATAAAAATACTTTTTTACATATGTTAGTTGTAAAGAGAAGAAAAAAAAAATCCTATAAAAAAAACAATTGTATCCAAATTACAGATGCTATAGAGAGCCTGGGCTGGTCCAGGCCGCCCCTCTCTTTAATTTCCATAGTTTAGACACAGTTGTATTTTGGATACAAATGCAAAATCCATTAATTAATATATGGAATGTACAATGCATTTCATCATTTTTTTTTTGTCAAATGAAAGTATTGTTCATGATGTATACCTGTATCTCAGAATTTTACTTACTGAAATGGTTACCTTCTGTAGTACAGTGTAGGGTTCTAACTAAAAGCCTTTACAAGGACCCCCCACACAAAGCAGTCTACATGCTCCTGAAGAAGGTGCCTGGAGCACAGAAATGCGTTGAGATAGACACTTTTATCTCGCAGAGACAACTAGCAATCTAGCCGGGACACGCAGCACTAAGCTGATGTTATGAGCCACGGCTGTGGCTCATTCCTGTTTTGCATTTTTGTTATGTATTTTATGTTATACTTCTGTTTATGTTCCCCGTGGGTGTCATGGGGTGCTCGGAGCTCACCCTTAAGGAGGGGATACTGTTATGAACCACAGGTAGTGGTTCATTTCTATTTTATGTTTATTTAGTTGTCTTGCATGCCAGGATTTCCCATTGCTCTGTTTTAGATTACTCTTGTCTGCTGCCGCTGGTGAGTCTGTGCAATTGCAGCTTGTTCCCATGTGTTCAGCCTCATCTGGCTGCTAATTGCATCTTGTCAGCTTGGAGTCCTGCAATAGGCCAGCTGCACTGGATTATTAATTAGGCCTCTCTGTTATATGCTGGCTGATTGCAGTTCGCAGATGCTGGTGATATTTCTGGGTTTTCAGTCTGCTTGAGTTCTGAGCTTGGTTCCTGCTAGTTCCTGAGCTTCCTGAATGCTGAATCTGTTTGCTGAAAGTGTTTCCAGTCCTGCTGTATCCGGTCGTTCCTGTTCTCAGTTGTCCTGTACTCGGAAGTCGTCATCTGTTCCTGGAGTCCTGACTGAGCACCTTTGAACATCCAGTGGTGTTCGTGAGTCACGGCGTAGCCGTGTGTTGCGGCTTGGGCCGCTTAATTATTTATCTTTTATTATTTGTGTTCCGGAGCTTTTGCGGAGGATTCCGCTCCCACAGATCCACTCTGGTATCCAGCGGTGCTGGGTAGGAGTACGGACTAGTGGATTTTGGTTGTCCTTTTCCCTGGCTGGTTACCGCACATACCTCAGGTTTAGTCAGTTAGCTTGTAGCCCCTGGCCTGGTTGTTTAGTCAGAGGGCCCCTTGTTATCACCCTGTCTCGGATTTCCCTTTGTCTCCCATTAAGACCTGAGGGGGCATCGGAGTTGGGCAGACATAATCCGCCCTTCAAACGCGGCTGCCATGGGCTCAAGCAACCATAGTCTCGCAGGGGATTTCTGACCACACGGGCGAGACAACGGAGTTAGGGCGCCAGGGGCTATTCCCTTTCCATTCCCCTTTCCCAGCATTACGTCCTGGTGCTCTGGACTCGCTTCATAACATCTCCCTTGTTCTGGCCCAGTCCAGTGTCTAGTCTAGAATCCAGTCCGGTGTTTTGAATCCAGTCCGGTGTTTTGAATCCAGTCCGGTGTTTTGAATCCAGTCCGGTGTTTAGAATCCAGTCCGGTGTTTAGAATCCAGTTCGGTGTTTAGAATCCAGTCCGGTGTTTAGAATCCAGTCCGGTGTTTAAAAAAAAAAAAAAGTCTTGTTTTGTTTAGCAAAATTTAGTCTTGCCTTGCCTTGCCTTGTCTTGCCTTGCCTTGCCTTGTCTTGCCTTGTCTTGTCTTGCCTTGTCTTGTCTCGTCTAGTTTTAAATCCTCCTATGTCTACTATGCAAGCCCTGCAGGCATCTCTCGCAGCTCTGAACTCTGTATTCAGTGCTTTGAGACCAGAGCGACTAGAAGTTTTGCAGCAATCCCTAAAGCAACTGCAAAACCTTCTGACTAAAATCTTGCTCATTTTGCCAGAAGTCGTTGAGAGTACATCTATCTCTAAAGAGACTCTTGCTCACCGTATGGTGACAAGAGAATCCTCTGGTCTAATTGAAGAGAAAAGGTTTAAAAGTTTTCTGCGGCCCAGGCTCTCAGAAGAGGAGCGTCTGCGTCGCAGAAACTTAAACTTATGCCTATATTGTGGGGGTTTAGGCCATTATCTGCAGACCTGTGAGTTGCGCAAGCCAAAGTGTGGTGACGAGTCTTGCCCTCTGGCCAAGTTGAGTCATGATACAAGACCTACTCCTGTCTCTACTGTGGCAGAGGCACTTGTCACACAACCCACACAAAAAAGCTCTCTGTCCTATAATTGGGGTCCTTGGGCAAGGGAGCCCCATTATAGATTCAGGAATCAAAAGAGAATGTTTCTCTCCTCTCTTGAGGTTCCTGTGGAAGCGGAGTTGCAAGTCCCTGGAGTGATGCCTGATGCCCAGGTTCCTGGAGTGGTGCCTGATGCCCAGGTTCCTGGAGTGGTGCCCGATGCCCAGGTTCCTGGAGTGGTGCCCGATGCCCAGGGTCCTGGAGTGGTGCCCGATGCCCAGGGTCCTGGAGTGGTGCCCGATGCCCAGGGTCCTGGAGTGGTGCCCGATGCCCAGGGTCCTGGAGTGGTGCCCGATGCCCAGGGTCCTGGAGTGGTGCCCGATGCCCAAGGTCCTGGAGTGGTGCCCGTAGCCCAGGGTCCTGGAGTGGTGCCCGTAGCCCAGGGTCCTGGAGTGGTGCCCGTAGCCCAGGGTCCTGGAGTGGTGCCCGTAGCCCAGGGTCCTGGAGTGGTGCCCGTAGCCCAGGGTCCTGGAGCGGTGCCCGATGCCCAGAGTGCTGGAGCGGTGCCCGATGCCCAGAGTGCTGGAGCGGTGCCCGATGCCCAGAGTGCTGGAGCGGTACCCGATGCCCAGAGTGCTGGAGCGGTACCCGATGCCCAGAGTGCTGGAGCGGTACCCGATGCCCTAGCTTATAGAGGGACATCAAATATTATAGTTCAGGTGTCCATATCGGAAGGGGTCTCAGAAGCTGTTACCCCAGGTAGGGACTTGAAAAGCGCAACCCTAGAAAGGGTCTCTAAAACCATAGTTCTTGAGGGGAACTCGAGAAGCAAAACCCCAGAAGGGATCTTTGAAGTAATATCCCCAAGTGGGGTCTCGAGAGACGCAGCCCCAAAGAAGGGTCTAGAAGTCGCTTCCCCAGGAAAGAACTTAAGAAGCATAGCATTAGTGGAGGATCTGAACGTTATTGCTTCAGCAAAAGTCCCGGAAGTCATAGTCCCGGGAGAACTTTCGATAATTATCGACTCAGAGAGGGAGGCCGATGGCCCGATCCCAGTCAGGGAGGCCAACGGCCCGGTCCCAGTAAAAGAATCCGAGGTGCTGGCCCCAGCGGGGTTCTCGGAGGCCACTGCCCCAGCGGTGTTCTCGGAGGCCACTGCCCCAGCAGGGTTCTCGGACGCCACTGTCCCAGCGGGGTTCCCGGAGGCCACTGTCCCAGCGGGGTTCCCGGAGGCCACTGCCCCAGCGGGGTTCCCGGAGGCCACTGCCCCAGCGGGGTTCCCGGAGGCCACTGCCCCGGGTGGGGTTCAGAAAGTCACTGCCCCGGGTGGGGTTCAGAAAGTCACTGCCCCGGGTGGGGTTCAGAAAGTCACTGCCCCGGGTGGGGTTCAGAAAGTCACTGCCCCGGGTGGGGTTCAGAAAGTCACTGCCCCGGGTGGGGTTCAGAAAGTCTCAGCCCCGGGTGGGGTTCAGAGAGTCTCAGCCTCGAGTAAGGTCAATAGTGACCAGGTCCTAGGAAAGCACTCCAGTCAGTCAGATGAGAAGGAAACAGATCCTGACTCTGATATCTCAACATCCATAACCTTTGATGGGGACTTCGCCCAATTTCTGGCGCTTTTCAAACACTATTACACTATTATGTTGTCTAGACCATTTCTGGGCATCACTTCAGAAAACCTTGGGCTCTATCTGATTTATTCTTTTAGAGGAGAGCCTTCTGAGTGGGCAACCAGCCTAATGAAAGCTGAAGATCCCATTCTTCAGGATCCCCTAGCATTCTGTGATGCAATTGTTAAAAGATACGGTTCCAAAGAAATTGGTTCAGGTTCCTTTAAGTCACCCGTCTTGTCTGCTGAGAGTCCACCAAATACTGTAAACTCTGCACAAGAGTCCCAGCCCGATGTTTTGACTGCAGGATGTGCTTTTTTGACTTCTTCTTCTTCTAATAATAGTACTTTACCAGAAAGTTCAGCTCCCAAGGGTAAGAAACCTGTCTCTGATTTGAACGCAGCCTTGCTGGGTGGTACCATCAGTTCAGACAATGTTTGGGGAATTACCTTGGTCAGACCTAAAGAGCTTTGTAAAAAGAAGAAGAAGAAGAAGAAAAAGAAATAATTTTTTGACTCTTGCCTTGATTTAAAAAAAAAAAAAAAAAAAGAGATTTTTTTTTTTTCTCCTTGTCTTGTGTCCTGTGGCCACCGTTAGGGGGAGGGCACTGTTACAAGTTGTTGCTACAGCTTGTTTTTGTTTTCTTGTCTGTTAGACCAGTGTGTCAGGTTTTTTTTTTTTTTTTTTTTATCCCTTGTTCTGGGGGGGGTAATGTTATGAGCCACGGCTGTGGCTCATTCCTGTTTTGCATTTTTGTTATGTATTTTATGTTATACTTCTGTTTATGTTCCCCGTGGGTGTCATGGGGTGCTCGGAGCTCACCCTTAAGGAGGGGATACTGTTATGAACCACAGGTAGTGGTTCATTTCTATTTTATGTTTATTTAGTTGTCTTGCATGCCAGGATTTCCCATTGCTCTGTTTTAGATTACTCTTGTCTGCTGCCGCGTCTGTGCAATTGCAGCTTGTTCCCATGTGTTCAGCCTCATCTGGCTGCTAATTGCATCTTGTCAGCTTGGAGTCCTGCAATAGGCCAGCTGCACTGGATTATTAATTAGGCCTCTCTGTTATATGCTGGCTGATTGCAGTTCGCAGATGCTGGTGATATTTCTGGGTTTTCAGTCTGCTTGAGTTCTGAGCTTGGTTCCTGCTAGTTCCTGAGCTTCCTGAATGCTGAATCTGTTTGCTGAAAGTGTTTCCAGTCCTGCTGTATCCGGTCGTTCCTGTTCTCAGTTGTCCTGTACTCGGAAGTCGTCATCTGTTCCTGGAGTCCTGACTGAGCACCTTTGAACATCCAGTGGTGTTCGTGAGTCACGGCGTAGCCGTGTGTTGCGGCTTGGGCCGCTTAATTATTTATCTTTTATTATTTGTGTTCCGGAGCTTTTGCGGAGGATTCCGCTCCCACAGATCCACTCTGGTATCCAGCGGTGCTGGGTAGGAGTACGGACTAGTGGATTTTGGTTGTCCTTTTCCCTGGCGGGTTACCGCACATACCTCAGGTTTAGTCAGTTAGCTTGTAGCCCCTGGCCTGGTTGTTTAGTCAGAGGGCCCCTTGTTATCACCCTGTCTCGGATTTCCCTTTGTCTCCCATTAAGACCTGAGGGGGCATCGGAGTTGGGCAGACATAATCCGCCCTTCAAACGCGGCTGCCATGGGCTCAAGCAACCATAGTCTCGCAGGGGATTTCTGACCACACGGGCGAGACAACGGAGTTAGGGCGCCAGGGGCTATTCCCTTTCCATTCCCCTTTCCCAGCATTACGTCCTGGTGCTCTGGACTCGCTTCATAACATCTCCCTTGTTCTGAGCACCAGGAACCTAACAGCTGATATACACTACGTCACACTTATAGCAGTGGCAACACTGGAAAACCTGCACGGTGTACGGACAGTACAGTACCAGTCATTCTGCACTGCATTAGCAGTGTTTTGTTTCCATCACCACCAGTGGGTGGGGCTACAGCACAGTCCAAAGTTCAAATAGGGGAGCCGCATCAACTGCCAGTGAGTCCCGGCCGGCGATGTTTGGCAGTGGAATTTCGACCTGGGTTGACCCTTTCACACAGAAAAAAGACCCGTGTTGATCCGCAAATTACCGGGGAAAAAAATGTTTTACCCGGTAATTTGGTTTTCTGTGTGTAAGGGGTAGGACCCGGTAATTTGTGGATCAACACGGGTCCTTATTCTGTGTGAAAGGGTAAACCCAGGTCCAAATTCCCGGGACTTCGATCCTTGTTGACCATTTCACACAGGAGAAATAACTGGGTTGATCAGCAAATTACCGGGTAGAACCACTTTATCCGGTACTTTACTTTCCTGTGTGAAAGGGGTTAAGGGCTGGGACTGGCAAATCGACGTAAGTATAGCCACTGGGCTAGGTTTAGGGCCATAGGTTAGGGTTAGGCTGTGGGGGTTAGTGTTAGGCTGCAACGGGGGGTTGGTTAGGTTTAGTTTAGGCTGCGGGAAGGGAGGGTTAGGCACCCCCGGAGGAAGGGGAGGGGGAGGGGGGGAGGGTCAGGCTGCGGGTGAGGGGGACTTTGATTTAGGCACCTCTGGGGTGGGGGGGGGGTTATGGTCAGGAACGAAGGAGGAGGTTAGGGTTTGGCTCTGGGATGGGAGGGTTAGGGGACAGGGGTAAAAACACCACCTACTCACCCGTGACGTTCTTTTCAACATCGGGATCCTGGCGTCTGTATTATTACTGTCAGTATCCCAAGCGCCGGCTTTTCTTACCGGACCTTTATAAAAAATATTGATACAATTACCAGTCAGTGAGAGGCCCTGATTGGTGTTTAATAATATCCATTGATATTCTGTTGCTAGAGCATCACATGTTCTATAATACAGTGTTTTGTATGTGTTGTATGTGGATCTATGTATTGTGGATTTCCTGTAGAGACCAATAAAATATATATCATAATATTTACAGCGTATTATAGCTTCTAATGTAATGTTTATTGCACAGCCGGCCTTTCTTTCTTGTTTAAGTGCTGTAACTGCTGAAGTATTTTCTCCATGCCAAGTATATGCTACAGGTGAAGCAGACTTTAGTTTATACTCTGCAGTGTGCTGCAAATGTTGCTGATTTTTACAGCCATGGGCCATTTATTTGACTGGAAAATGATGAGCATGTCTCAATAAAGACTGCTCCATCTGCACACTGCAGCACAAGCAGCATTCAGCTGTTTGGGATACATAAGATAAGAGAGTAATCCTACGTGTAACATCAGACAATTTCCCCCCGGATTACTTTTCCATATGAGAACCATCTGCTATTATTAGTCGATTAATCCTCAATGTAACAGCTCGATCTTGGCTCTGCCAGAGGTATCTTGTCCATTCACAGCCATGTTGGATCTACAGAAAGAATGAAAACACTCTTCAGCTGCAGATATTCTCTGAGCGGGGCTGCAGATAGGAACATTGAGCCCTGGTAAGGACACTCTTGGCGGAGAACCTTGCGTGGTAGAAACCCCCTCCCAAGGCTTAGCACGCAGCTTTAGGAAAAGGCCTCGGAGGGGCATGACTATAGGATAACTATTATTCCATTGTTCCATGCAGTCTCCTGCCCCAAGGGAAAGCCATAGGAAGGACAGCATCAAATGGCAATCGTATTTTCCTCAATGCATAAATCCTATTGATGGTGTGTTACCATCGGTCAGGAACCATTCAGTGGCTAAAACCATCGATAGTTGAACATGCTAATGCGCAGCACAGGAGGCTGTCACATTGTACAAACCTCTGAGAGGCTTTAAGAGTGGCAGCCAATCAATGCAAGCCATGTGACAGCCTCCAGTAAAGCTCACCGTCGTGTCACCATCAAATCTCAATGGTGGCGAACAACACAATGACACCATTTAATGGAATTTATATTCCCAGCAGAAATAAAATTCATAGTTTCTACCCATTACCCGTAGACGGTCATTATTACCTTCCTTCACCCATAATCCAGCCGAGCTGGGTCCATGGATGGACAGGTGGAGCCAAAACATAACTAGTGTGTCACAACTGAGGGCTGAGGCTGAGTGAGGGAAGCCTCAGATGTAGGGGCTGGCGTGTAGGTAATCCGTGGAGGTGAGATTAGGTTCCTAGACATACAGGATGTTAGAACACCATGAACCTGAAGGCGTGACCACAACCACGGAGTAAAATATAACGGTCAGTTTATTGAACACAGTATAAATCTTGGCAACGAGATATCTTCAGCAGTGAGTGCAGAATGAAAATGCAGTACAGTTCCTGGGAATGCAACTGGTGTTTGAGACTGTGGCTATGCAGAACAAGAGAACAAAGTCCTTGCCAAAATCCGGAGTTGGAAAGTCCGCGGCCACAGCTAACCGCTGTAATGAGGAACGAGCAAGTACTGCCCAGTAGGTGGTAGACAGGAGACTGGGATAGGCACTGATACACTGAGGTTGAAGAGATGTAGATAGGATTGCCAGAGACTACCGGACGGAACCGGTTTGAGGAAAGATGTGCTGAACTCACCACTGGAGCAACAGTTCGATGGTGAGCATCGATGGATACTGTGGTCCGATGTTGTGTGGAATGATATGCAGGGCAATATATGAATACCGCTGGAGATGACGTGAAGCACCGATGTAGGCAGATGGTAACACCAATCACTGCTGGAAGCTGAAAGCAATGTAAGTGACACGCTGGAAGCCAGTGACACTATACCACAGAAGCTAGTGAGCGATGCCGTAGATAATGGAAGCAATAACGATACCAGGATACCGCTGGAAGTTGGAGGCAGAATAGAACCAACGCTGGAAGTCGATGTCAGAACCGCAGTAGAAAGCCAGGAAGCAGAGCTGGAACACTGCAGGAGTCAGGCTGCACCGCAGGATGGTAATTGGTGCTGGTCTCTTGGAGAAGCTGAATCACAGGAGCTGGAATACCTGGAAAGTCAAGATGAGAATTCACCAAACAGGAGAGACATGTATGCAGGATTGACAACCAAAAGCATTGACGATTATCCAGCCCTGGAGCAGGATATTTATACCAGCTGGTGAGCAGGGATTGGCTGGATAATTACACAGAGTCCAGACTGCAGCGGATAGGCTGAAAACAACATGTGATGAAAACAAACATGGCTGCGCCCATGTTTGAAACTGGAGGGAAAGTCTGTTTGTATTTTACATGTGAGAATCGGCAGTAATGGCGCGCAGGAGACGCCATACTTTAAACAGATGGATGTTTAATATAATGTTGCCATGTCAACGCTGCTGTGATCACAGAGGAGAACCTTGAGACACAGATATGCAGCGTGCTGCCCGCAGACAGCGCAGGTGGAACCCAGGCCTGGAACGCCGGGCCAGTCTCAGAAGGCAATTGGCAGGATCGTGACATAGTGCTTGTATATTTAATTGTTGTTTGTGTAAGTGGCAAGAAGTAGCTTTTGTAGCTGTGTCACATGACTTGGTATGAGGATCCGCTCTGTTAGTTGTGGTTGTTGTTTGTTACTGTGGACATAACGTGTGTTAGTTTAGCTGTAAAGTACAGGCTTTATAACACCCTGACAGTGTACTAATTCTTGCAGTGGCGGTACTTGCAAGTGGGGGGTCCAGGAGCAAAAATATGCTTTGGGTCCCCTCCTCCACCCCACCCCGACTTCATAATATCTTGGTTGTGCACCATGTTGCTACAAAGGAGACGTTAGACATGGGAAGGCAGTAAGTGACGGGGGGAGGCAGAGGATGATGGAGTAGGCAGTGAATGACAGGGAGTGACGAGGAGGCAGAAGGTGACAGGGGGAGGCACACAATCAGTCCCTTACCATGGATATACATTGTGTGTCCCCTGCACCCACTGAGGCAGCACTGCAAGACATGGAGACACCAAGTGCTGCCCTCATCTCTACCGGGCCCACATCTGCACCTGCCCGCATCTAAACCTGCTGCACCACCGGTAGTTCCGCCCTTGCCTCCTTGATAGCCAGTGAAATGAAAAGTAACAGCTCAACTGTAATGGATTACATGTTCTTTCCAGCACTGATTGTGTTAGAATACAGTAACGTTTGCCTCGCAGCTGACAGAACTGGGAGCCAGAGGGTTAAATCCATTTACTGCGCTGTATCTGTGACTAACACAGTACCCTGTTATCGGTGTGACATCTTCCCTGGGATTCTGCAGTTTGAAGAGAGCACATTTGCATTCCTGGCACAGCCGGGCACGTTACAAAGGACTTTGGTCTGAGGAATGCAAATGTAATCCTCAGACAACCCCACTGTGTGCATCACCCCTGTGCGTGCACGGCATCTGTACTGATATGTAACATCCTCGCTGCCTGAGAAATGATATTACAGTATACAGTCCTAATCATCATTAAAGGAAACCTTTCCACACACATACAATGGAAGCAGAACACGTCCGCCATCATGTAGACAAAAGAGGCCTCCCTGTCCCGACAGCAGTGGATTTTCCGTTTACTCTAGCTGGATTTAAAGTCCCTGACTGCATTCCCTTCACACCCCAGCCTGTATTCCAACTAGTGGGCAGGGGTACAGAGAGGGAATGAGGGGGAAGGGGGGGGGGGGGGGGGGGGCGGGTGTTAAATACCAGGGCCAAGGCTTGCTTGAGAGGCCCGGGCCTGCTGCTATGGGGGGACATTGCCCCTCTTTACAATGCCGCTGAGGGGGACAAATATTGCCCTGTGCGACCACCCCCTGTTTGGCCACTGAGGCCCCCTGTGCAGCTCCACGGAACCCAGTGTGGTCTCCAGCTCCAGGAAAACTATTATGACCATGCCCGCACTCAGTACCTGGTCCCGTGGCCGCTCTCAGTGGCCCTGCCTAGTGGTCATGGAAGTCATCAGTGGTTTGATTACAATGAGGCAAACCCTGGCAGTGGTCCTAGGCGGTAAATTGTTGGAGGCAGCAAAATGAAGGGAATAAATGTAAAAAAAAAAAAACACGTACTGTAGCACTTATATAAATTGGTGGCATTTACCTTGTTGGTGAAACCACAATACTTAAAATTAAAAGATGTTTAGTTCACTCAAATGCAATGTTCACGGTAACTCTTCAGACGGTGGTAGCTGCGGGGGCCAATCTTGGGAATTGGTAAATATGGCAGCAATGCATGCCCCATAGAAACCTATGAGGGATGCGGCTGTGGGTGGCTATGGTGGGGCTGCAACACAGATACCTGCTGCGATCCCTCCTTCTTACATTGCAGGGATGATTAATATTTGTGACTAACCCCCGAAAATGGGTGTTTTTCTGGGACATAGCCACAAATATTGTTTGATAAATGGGCCACTAACAGAGGACACTAGAGGAGATTGGCCAAGCCATTCAGGCAGAGTGTGGAGGGTCTAGAAGAAGACACCGGAGGGCATTGGCCTAGCTATTCAGTCAGAGTGTGGGTGGGTTAGGAGAGGACACTGAAATTGGCCTAGCTATTCTGGTAGAGTTTGAGAGTCTAGGAGAGTACACTGGAGGAGATTGGCCTAGCTATTCTGGTAGAGTTTGGAGAGTCTAGGAGAGGACACTGGAGGAGATTGGCCTAGCCATTCTGGTAGAGTGCAGAGTGTCTAGGAGAGTACACTGGAGGAGATTGGCCTAGCTATTCAGGTAGAGTGCAGAGTGTCTACGAGAGGACACTGGAGGAGATTGGCCTAGCTATTCTGGCAGAGTTCAAAGTGTTTAGGAGAGGACACAGGAGGAGATTGGCTTAGCTATTCAGGTAGAGTGCAGAGTGTTTAGGAGAGGACACTGGAGGAGATTGGCTTAGCTATTCAGGTAGAGTATGGAGTGCTAAGAAGAGGACACTGGAGGCGATTGGCCTAGCTATTCTTGTAGAGTGCAGAGTGTCTAGGAGAGGACACTGGAGGAGATTGGATAAGCTATTCATGTAAAGTGCAATGTTTCTAGGAGAGGAGACTGGAGGAGACTGGCCAAGCTTCAGATAGAGGGCCCGATTCAGATGTAAACAGAGGTGCTATAGGTGCTGCTTACATGGAAGCAAGCGGTGTCCTAGGATGCGGCATTGGATCACCTGCAACGATACTATCCAGCTGCAGGACCCATGAGAACGCGTAAACCAGGTGCCGCAGATCCAACAAAGTATATATGCAAATGTCGCAGCTGCCGAGATTTGTATTGAGGCGCCCACTGCTGGTGTCTGATCTCTGCCCCTTGTGTACGAAGACGCAGACATCGGACACACATCGGTCAATAATCAAACTACTGACTAATCCCTATGTTTGCGCAACATGGCTGTCAGAAGTAAGACGCCGGAGCCATTAACGCTCCTTGCCCGTGACCAACATCGCAAGACATTGCAGCACACGTGCAGTGCGACTTATATGCATGCACAGTTAAAAAAGCAAGCACCTGGGCAAAACCATGTGCACTTCAGGCGGGGGGGCAGATGTAAAAATAAAGCAGCCAGTATTTACCCTGCACAGAAACAATATAACCCACCCAAATCTAAAGGCCCATACACACTTACTGAGAAAATGAGTGATGTCGCTCATTTCTCCCTTCCTGAGCGACGTCGCTCATTTTCTAGGCAAGTGTGTATGCCGCCAGCGGCGATCAATGCGTGACCCCGTGGGTCGACAATGATCGTTGCTGTTGGCAGTGCATGGATGATCGATCTGTCATATCGCTCAGTGTGTACGGCCGGCCGCTGACCGCCCAGCCCGAGAGGGGAAATGCTAGACATAGGGGGTCAATCCGAGTTGATCGTAGCTGTGCTAAATTTAGCACAGCTACGATCATGAACTCAGACATGCGGGGGGACGCCCAGCACAGGGCTAGTCCGCCCCCCGCATGTCAGTGCCCCCCCCCCCCTCCCCCGCAGAAGTGCACAGGCATCACACAGCGGCGATGCCTTTGCACGTCAAGAGTAGCTCCCGGCCAGCGCAGCTTTAGCGTGCTGGCCGGGAGCTACTCGTCGCTCCCCGGCCCGCAGTGGCTGCGTGTGACGTCACGCAGCCGCTGCGGGCCACTTCTTGCACGGTCCGGCCTCGCCTGCGTTGGCCGGACCATGGCCACGAAACAGCGGCCAAATGCAACCGTTTCTCCCCCTCCCGCCCATCGACCGCCTATGCCTGTCAATCAGGCAGAGGCGATCGTAGCGCAGCGACGGGCGGCCATGCGCCAGCGCACTGCGACGCCGGCGCATGCGCAGTTCTGACCCGATCGCTACGCTGCAAAAAACTGCAGCATGCGATCGGGTCAGAATGACCCCCATATAGCGACATCGTCTAGTGTGTATGTACCTTTACTCTCTCTGCACATGTTACATCTTCCCTTCTCCCCCTGCAGTGCACATGGTTTTGCCCAGTTGCTTGCTTAATCAGGCTCTATGTTTTGAATGTCTCAGCTACTTACCCAACTCCTCTGGACCCAGGGGCAATAACCCACTTGTCAGTGGTTCTGTACCAGAGAACACACTGTCCTTCCCTTACACTCATGTGTGAACATTCTGCAGGAATATCAGCGGCCGGCAGCACATAGCTGACTCTATTACAGAGAAAGGCGCTGCCAGAATATTCATGGTGTTAGTAACATCAGTTTTCCAGTAAATACCACTTGCATTGTTTGTCTTCCTAATTAAAGCAATTGCGAATAATGTCATATTTACGTTATGCTGTTAGTAATAGATTATTCATTACTTCTGAGCATAGCCTGTCCCAGAGAATGGATGCAAGGCTCTGACTGACATCCTGAAAACCCAATTTTGTATCATATTATTTCTGCTGCAAATAAATGTCGAGGGATTTGCTTTATATTAATAACTAACAAAATGGAGCCAGACAGAGCCATTATTTGTTGCCTGTGGGGCTTGGGAGTATTTTATGAATGAAGAAAGGTTTGCCTTTCCATCATCAGAGTCTGGCAAACGGTAACACCTCTTTACCGGGGGCTTCTGAGCGATATAGTGGTATGTGCTGCTCTTTTATTGGCTCCGCCCAAATCTCGCTGCTGGGGGGTAATGTCCCGTATCAATAATTGTTTTCTGCAATGGCCTTTGATATACTGTACTGTTGTGATAGAGCCGTAATGCCGGATAAGGCCACTTACAGGTATGTCGCTGGTGATTTTGTGTTTTTTTGTGGTAAAAACGTGTTTGGCATGGTAACCGGTGGAATCTGGAGCATGGAGAATTTTGCATTTACCTGTGATGTGTCTATATCAGTGATGCTCACTTTACATGGAGGGGGTAATTCAGACTTGATAGTAGCAGCACATTTGTTAGCAGTTGGGCAAAACCTAGGGCCTAATTCAAACCTGTTCGCTTGCTAGGTTTTTTTGCAGTCCTGCGGTCGCATAGTCGCCGCCCATAGAGTGTATTTTAGCTGTGCAAGTGTGCGATCACATGTGTAGTAGAGCTGTACAAACAGATTTTGTGCAGTCTCTGCGCAGCCCAGGACTTACTCAGCCGCTGCGATCACTTCAGCCTGTCCGGGACCGGAACTGACGTCAGGAACCCTCCCTGCAAACGCATGGACACGCCTGCGTTTTTCCAACCACTCCCTGAAAATGGTCAGTTGCCACCCACAAACGCCTTCTTCCTGTCAATCTCCTTGCAAACGCCCGTGCGAATGGATTCTTCGCACAAACCCATCGCTGAGCGGCGATCCGCTTTCTACCCGTGCGACGCACCTGCGCATTGCGGTGCTTACGCATGTGCAGTTTAGACCTGATCGCCCGCTGTGCGAAAACGCAGCCTAGCTATCAGGTCTGAATTAGGCCCATGTGCAGTACAGAGGGGGGAAGATGTAACATGTGCAGAGAGAGTAGATTTGGGTGGGGTGTGTTCAAACTGAAATCTAAACTGCAGTGTAAAAATAAAGCAGCCAGTATTTACCCTGCACAGAAACAAAATAATCCACCCAAATCTAACTCTCTCTGCACATGTTACATCTGCCCCCCCCCCTGCAGTGCACATGGGCCCTCATTCCGAGTTGATCGCACGTAACAACTTTTTGCTGCTCGTGCGCTCACCTTGACTCCGCCTATGGGGGAGTGTATTTTAGCGTAGCAGGGCTGCGATCGCTTGTGCAACCCTGCTATGCTAAAAACGTTTTCCTGCAAAACAAGACCAGGGTCAGACTTACTTACCCTGTGCAACGGATCTAGCGACGAAGGTCCCGGGATTGACGTCAAACATCCGTCCTCCAAACGCCTGGACGCGCCTGCGTTCGGATCTCCACGCCCAGAAAATGGTGAGTATCCGCCCCGGAACGCCTCCCCGCTGTCAATCTTCTTGCTATCGCGCTAGCGATCACTTTCTTCTCTCTTCTGGTCGTTGCCCGGCGACAAATTTGCTGCTACGACCAGGTCTGATTTACCCCCTGAGTCTCTATGTTTTTCACTCTCAGTAGACTTTGTGGGTTCTCTACTCTACTATTCTCTCTTCTTGTGATCATGGATTGTGATCTTGAGAGTTAACTTCTTCCCCCACAGCAAAGAAAATAATGGCCATGGTCCTCTTTCCTCCCCGGCGTTAGGATCCGGCAAGGCTCTGTCAGTAGGCTTACAGAGTGGTCTATTCTCCACTTTCATGCCTGATCTCTCATGTTCTGGATCTTGTTTATCATAGTCCGTGGCTTTGTCAGCGTGGTCTCTATATCCAGGGTCCGGGGCAGCTTCTATTGCACTACGCTCACATTTATGAAACTACTCGTAGTTCCATGTCTGATTCAGCATAGTCGTTTTCCATTTTTAGGGGAAACTTTATAAAAATCCGCATCTGAGGATGCGGATGTGGGAGGTCATTCCGAGTCGTTCGCTCGTAAAATTTATTCGCATCGCAGCGTTTTTCCGCTTAGTGCGCATGCGCAATGTCCGCACTGCGACTGCGCCAAGTAAATTTGCTATGAAGTTTGGATTTTTACTCACGGCTTTTTCTTCGCTCAGGCGATCGTAGTGTGATTGACAGGAAATGGGTGGTACTGGGCGGAAACAGGCCGTTTTATGGGCGTGTGGGAAAAAACGCTACCGTTTCCGGAAAAAACGCAGGAGTGGCCGGAGAAACGGGGGAGTGTCTGGGCGAACGCTGGGTGTGTTTGTGACGTCAAACCAGGAACGACAAGCACTGAAATGATCGCAGATGCCGAGTAAGTATGAAGCTACTCAGAAACTGCTACGAGGTGTGTAATCGCAATATTGCGAATACTTCATTCGCAATTTTAAGATGCTAAGATTCACTCCCAGTAGGCGGCGGCTTAGCATGAGCAAATCTGCTAAAATCCGCTTGCGAGCGAACAACTCGGAATGACCCCCGTGATGCGATATAATCGCCCCAATCCGCAATGTAATAATTGATTACATTGCATGGAGATATCATTTATCGCATGCAGGGACAGAACTTGCGAGAAAACTCTGTCCCTGCGATTCCAATCCATAGCCTTATCGGGGTATTTTTCACAAAAAAACGTATGTGCTGCGCATGCACCGCCACGTAACCCTCCCCCTCCCGCAGCCGGGATACATGCGATATCCCGGGAGACGGGAATGCTGGCTATCAATAAACCAACAGCAGCATCCTGTCTGCTGGAATCCCGGCACAGAGGCCCCACGCGGGCTCGGTGTGCTCTCTGTTGGTGGTGTGGACTTAACAACCGAGTGGGAATCAAAGGTGAGTGTCAGGATTCCGGCTGTAGGTATATTATCGGGTGTTAGGATTCTGGCGTCGGTCTCTTGAACGCCGGGATCCCGACAGCTGGTAAAGTGACTGCATCCCCCGCAGTCTAACCCTGACCCTCCCCAGGGGTGCCTATCCCTAACCTCCCTTCCCGCAGCCTAAACCATGCCCCGCAGCTTAACCCTAACACTCATCCCGCAGCCTAAACCTACTCACCTAGTCACCTAACCCCCCCCCTCCCCGCTGGGCACGCCCCCAGTCCCCCTCTCCAGTAAATATATGCTAAGCAGAGCAACAGGCGACAGGGGGCCTCCCAACCTACCCCCCTGAGGGGAGAGAGAGGTGAGCCACAGCAGCCTGAGGGGCAGAAAGAGGTGCTGCTGCAGCCTGAGGGGCAGAGAGAGGTGCTGCTGCAGCCTGAGGGGCAGAGAGAGGTGCTGCAGCAGCCTGAGGGGCAGAAAGAGGTGCTGCTGCGAACAACTCGGAATGACCACCATTAGCAGACTTGCTAACGAATGCAATTTCCTTGCAGTTTCTGAGTAGCTCCAGACCTACTCCTAGATTGCGATCACCTCAGTCCGTTTAGTTCCTGGTTTGACGTCACAAACACGCCCAGCGTCCGACCAGCCACTCCTCCGTTTCTCCAGCCACTCCTGCGTTTTTACCTGGCACGCCTGCGTTTTTTAGCACACTCCCTGAAAACGGCCAGTTTCCGCCCAGAAACACCCACTTCCTGTCAATCAGCAGAGCGATTGAAAAGCTTTGTTCGCCTGTGAGTAAAATAGCATAGTTTTGTGTAAATTTGCTTAGCGCGTGCGCACTGAGATGCATACGCATGCGCAGAACTGCCGGATTTTAGCCTATTAGCAAATCTGCTAAAATTAGCAGCGAGCGAACAACTCGAAATGAGGGCCAGAGGGCGGTGGCTTTGTGTTTGCATTTCTGCTAAAAGTAGCTAGCGAGCGAACAACTCAGAATGAGGCCCAATGTGTAGAAATGTTTTAGGTCCGTTTACGTTTATGTAGCCCTCTGGACCCAGAGAAGAAGATACAGGTATCTATGTTAGTACGCGCTCATACGAGTATTTTCTCCTGTTAATTTTTGTATGCATGTGTTGTTGGGTGTGGTGACACCATTTAGGAGGATTTATACGTTAGAGCAGCTTTTCTTGCGCATATCTCTAAGATACCATTTTTTTCTTTTGAAGGGGTGCTGCAGCAGCCTGAGAGACAGAGTGAGGTGTTGCAGCTTCTTATGTAGAGAGAGGTGCTACTGCTGCAGCTGGGGAAGAGAGAGAAGCTGCTGCATCATTGTAGAGAGAAGTGCTGCAGCAGCTGGGGCAGAGAGAGGTGCTTCAACAGGCCGGGTAGAGAGGTACTACTGCAGCTGGGGCAGAAAGAGGTGCTGCAGGAGCTAGGGCAGAGAGCTTCTGCAATACCTCTCTCTGCCCGTCTGCTGTAGCACCTCTCTCTGGCCTGGCTGCTGCAGCACCTCTCTCTGCCCCTGCTGCTGTAGCACCTCTCTCTGCCCCGGCTGCTGTAGCACCTCTCTCTGCCCTGGCTGCTGCAGTACCTCTCTCTGCCCCTGCTGCTGTAGCACCTCTCTCTGTCCCGGCTGCTGTACCACCTCTCTCTGCCCCGGCCGCTGTAGCACCTCTCTCTGCCCCTGCTGCTGTAGCACCTCTCTCTGCCCCGGCTGCTGTAGCACCTCTCTCTGCCCCGGCTGCTGTAGCACCTCTCTCTGCCCTGGCTGCTGTACCACCTCTCTCTGCCCCGGCCGCTGTAGCACCTCTCTCTGCCCCTGCTGCTGTAGCACCTCTCTCTGCCCCGGCTGCTGTAGCACCTCTCTCTGCCCCGGCTGCTGTAGCACCTCTCTCTGCCCCGGCTGCTGTAGCACCTCTCTCTGCCCCGGCTGCTGTACCACCTCTCTCTGCCCCGGCCGCTATAGCACCTCTCTGCCCCGGCTGCTGTACCACCTCTCTCTGCCCCGGCCGCTGTAGCACCTCTCTCTGCCCCGGCCGCTGTAGCACCTCTCTCTCCCCTGCTGCTGTAGCACCTCTCTCTGCCCCGGCTGCTGTACCACCTCTCTCTGCCCCGGCTGCTGTAGCACCTCTCTCTGCCCCGGCTGCTGTAGCACCTCTTTCTGCCCCGGCTGCTGTAGCACCTCTCTCTGCCCCGGCTGCTGTAGCACCTCTCTCTGCCCCGGCTGCTGTACCACCTCTCTCTGCCCCGGCCGCTGTAGCACCTCTCTGCCCCGGCCGCTGTAGCACCTCTCTCTGCCCCTGCTGCTGTAGCACCTCTCTGCCCCTGCTGCTGTAGCACCTCTCTCTGCCCCTGCTGCTGTAGCACCTCTCTCTGCCCCTGCTGCTGTAGCACCTCTCTCTGCCCCGGCTGCTGTAGCACCTCTTTCTGCCCCGGCTGCTGTAGCACCTCTCTCTGCCCTGGCTGCTGTACCACCTCTCTATGCCCCGGCCGCTGTAGCACCTCTCTCTGCCCTGGCTGCTGTACCACCTCTCTCTGCCCCGGCCGCTGTAGCACCTCTCTCTGTCCCTGCTGCTGTAGCACCTCTCTCTGCCCCGGCTGCTGTAGCACCTCTCTCTGCCCCGGCTGCTAGGGCAGAGACTGTATTTGAAGTAGAGACATGTGCTGCAGCTTCCAGGAAAGAGAGAGGTGCTGCAGCAGCAGCGGGGGCAGAGAGTGGTGCTGGGGGGCAGAAGTAACCCTGCTGCACAGCTACAAGCACACAGTGAGACATATAAAGAGGTAGTTGTTCCCTACCTAGTCTCTGAGTCTGAGTCAGTGTACTCCCCTCTGCTTCTCCTACTCC
The DNA here is from genome assembly GCF_028390025.1 of Pseudophryne corroboree. Classification (NCBI taxonomy): domain Eukaryota; kingdom Metazoa; phylum Chordata; class Amphibia; order Anura; family Myobatrachidae; genus Pseudophryne; species Pseudophryne corroboree. The sequence continues at coordinate 55,594,243 of NC_086447.1, read as the reverse complement.
TGCTCTGCGGCTGCCAGTACAGTGGCCTGCGGGAAGGGGGGGTGGTGGGTGGTAGTGCACACTCTTACTTTTTCAGCGCCTGGAGCTCACACTCGACCGAAGCCACCCTCGCTACACCCCTGGTCTGAGGCGACTGACTCTTAGGATGAAACTGGATATTCAATAGCTGTGGCTGAAGAACACTGAAGACTGGAACCAGAGTATCACTGGACTGGCTGGAACTAGAGTATCACCGGAGTATCACTGAACCAGATGGCACTGGCGTATCGCTGAACTGGATGGCACCGGAGTATCACTGAACCAGCTGGCACCGGAGTATTGCTGAACCGGATAGCACCGGAGTAACGCTGAAACGGCTATAACCGGAGTATGGCTATAACGGTTGGGAGCGGGAGATTGGACCAGCTGGAACCGGGTAACTGGACCAGCAGGGATCGGCTGGGATGGGGAGATTGACCGGGCTGGACCTGGAGTAGCAGAGTCTGTAGAATACCAGGCTGAATCTGTATAAGCTAGGGCTACACAAGCATGACTGAGCCTAAACGTTGCTGGAGAGTGACGTTGTTCCGGCCATTTGCTAGTACCAGTGAATATCCTCTTATACCCCTTGCTGTGCAGCGATAGGGCAGTGGAGTCAGCTGACCAGACTGAGGCCGGCAGTTGGTGAAGTGGAGATCAGCTGGAAATCATGGGGTGTAGCCATAGGCGTGCCGCTCCGGACTTCCCCCATCCACCGCGTTATGGTCTACTCTCCCCCCCCCCCCCCATCCCCCTATCCAGGACATAGACTGCTTACCTGGGCAGCCTAGGTGAGCAGTTTTATGTCCCAGAGCAAGAGGTGGAGGAGGAGGGGGGGAAGTCAGGAGCGGCACCCCCATGTCGGCATCTGTGCTTGTCTTTGGCATACCTTCCAACATTTGAGATACGTGAAGAGGGATATATGCGCGCGTCTGCCCGAAAAGGGGCGTGGCCTATGGAAAAGGTCGATAGCCACGCCTCTCATTGTCACTGAGGGGGCATGCCCAGCGCTCTATGAGCTACTGGCATGCACTCTCTCCTTCTGTCTCCACTGAATAGACTAGGCAGAGCAGTGACTGACAGGAGCCCCCCAACTGCCCCCCCCCCCCTTCCCACCATGGGACGCTGCGGCCCGTCGGTGGGACAGCGGGACAGTCCCAGAAAAATGGGACTGTCCCGCGAAAATCGGGACAGTTTGGAGGTATGGTATATGGGTGTAGCAATGACAGGGAATATCACAGTACTGCACACAGGCGCTTGCATAAACCTCAGACACACAAATACTGTAGTTACCAGCTGGTCTGAGGTCAGTGCTGCTATCTGGAGTCAGCGCAGGGGACAGTGCTGCAGCAGCTACACAGTCTTACGCTGAATGCACAGCAGATACAGGTGTCAGAGACTGAAACAAAAATCAATATGGAATTCTGAGGCAAGGCTGAGTAACTCTGAGAAGGATTCAGTATGACGGCTGTCAATATCCTGTCCACCAGAATGCCGTCAGTGGGGCGAGCGCTAAGAGTACCCTTGCGCTCGCCACAGGATCTATTCCCACTCTATGGGTGTCGTGGACACCCATGAGTGGGAATAGCTCTGGTGTGGAGAGATTCCGTCTGGCGGTATTGTAGGTTGGCGGGATCCCGACAGCCAGCAAATGAAACGCATTCCTCTGATAATACTGTAGGAAATCCTGGCCTGTAAGACAGAAGGCTGAGGTAAGTCACAGGCTTGGTGATTTAGGTTATTTAGGGGGACATTTACTAAGCAGTAATAAGAGCGGAGAAGTGAGCCAGTGGAGAAGTTGCCCCATCAACCAATCAGCAGCTTTGTGTCATTTTATAGTATGCAAATTATAGATGTTACTTCAGTGCTGATTGGCTGCCATGGGCACTGGCTCACTTCTCCGCTCTTATCACTGCTTAGTAAATGCCCCCCTTTAATAACATAGGAGATTTAAGTCAGGTTCATGACACCATGCCCCCTTCAGCAGCACGGTTCATTGACAAGGGGCTGGGCCGAGACCAAGCAATCAGACCCGCCCACCTCTCAGCACCCATGTACTGTAGGCTGGCACAACCATGTGACAGGCACCAGACCCCAGCCTTGTGGCTTAAGACGCATCCTAACTGCCATGTTACATGCTGTGTTTGAAAAATGACAGATATGTGCTGATTGGTTGGTACTTTATCTCTCTCCACTTTAAGCCTTCACTCTACCCTTTTCGCCTACCCTACTGTTCTATTAGGAATGGTGAAACGCCATGATCTGCAAGTAGACCTCATTAGTACAACACTATGGGCTGATTCAGGCTTGTACACTCACCCGTTGTTTAGCGTACAACTGCGATGGCGGGGAAATTGCGCATGTGCATTATGGGTCCTGCATCCTCGCACGCAGTGCCCCCTAAGCCCCAGCCTGATTGACCTACTGAGGAGGTTTGGGGGCAGGTAAGTGGCGTGTCACGTCCATTTTGTGGGAGTGCCGAAGTCAGTGTCTGCCGACGCAGGTTGACTGGCCTCATCTGTGGATCTGAGACAGCCACATGACTAACCTGAAGGTTGCTCAGATGACCAATGGTCCCGCAGAATGATCCAATGGTGTGTCTTCAGACGTAGCGGTGGATCATGGAATCAGGCAGGAGTCGTCCCTTTACACTAAGGGGGTCATTCCGAGTTGATCACTAGCTTCATTCAGTCAAAAAAGCGGCACTTCTGCGCATGCGTATGCGGCGCAATGCGCACGCGCGACGTACTATTACAACGAACTATGTCGTTTCACACAGGGTCTAGCAAAACTTTTCAGTCGCACTGCTGGCCGCACAGTGATTGACATGAAGTGGGCGTTTCTGGGTGTCAACTGACCGTTTTCCGGGAGTGTTCGAAAAAAACGCAGGCGTGCCAGGAAAAATGCAGGCGTGGCTGGGCGAACGCAGGGCGTGTTTGTGACGTCAAAACAGGAACTGGACGGTCTGAAGTGACAATGCTAAATTCCTTTGTCGTATAAACAACCCTTTATGAAGTCTAAGAACACTGTACGCTGCTTACTTAAGAAGTACCGTAAGGGTACGCTATTTGCGTAACGATCGCTCAGCCGTAGGCGAGACGCTCAAGCGTCACGTTCGCTCACGGCCCAGTGATCACAGGACAACACGTTATTGGTTATGACTAGAGTAATGATTCGCTATGGCGTAGCGGACGCTTGAGACCACGAGGAGATCACCAGCGGCGCAGACGCTCACAACGCTATACCTTTATGTCTAAACCTTATACCAATGAAATGCACAGAATACCTTAATGTGAGTACAGGGTGTAAGTGCAACCTTGTGTAACCTGACTAACTACAAAGCTGCTTGAGCGTCACCGACGCTCAAGTGAACACTTAACACTATAGAAAATACACAGATACTGGTTTAGGGTCCAAAGCCTATTAACTGTATTATATCTAATATACTTGTAAAAGGGGATAACAGTACAAATGATACACTACAATATAACAGAGACTTCCTAACCAAAATACAATACTATCTAATACAATACAATACTAGTCTAGGGGAGATGTGAGAGAAAAGAGAAAGGAGAGAGAGAGAGAGAGAGAGATGGAGAGAGATGAGAGAAATGGCTCACAGAAAGACAATGATTACGGAGAGAAACTTACGCACAGGGTAAACGATCGCATGCGCCTGGACATCCAGCACCCGATTTTCAGCAATGAGAACCGTTGAAGAGTGAGAGCTGGATGTGGTCGGCCTGCCTATTTATGCCCCACACACAATGCAATCCTACAGTCCCTACAATCCCATTGTCCATTGGACGTCGGAATTCGGCCCTGCATCATAACAAAAGGTCATAGGTTGACTCATACAGGTGGGCTGTGACGATTTCAAACAGCTCAGGTGGGTGGGGAACTAGGTTTCCCGCCGCATACCTGAGTATGAGTAAATAATAGAAATGGACATAAACTTCTTATGTCCATAACTATCCGCACGAGCGATTAATACGCTCCAAACCAACACCGGAATATTGCTATTTAAATACTCTTCCGATGGGTACCAAACACTACTGCATGACTCCTGTTAGACCCTTCCTACAATACAAAGAGGGATTCCTCAGCTCAGGGACATTCTATGTTAACCAAACTTTCAGAATCTATCAAAGGGACCATGATCTACAAACTACATTATTACTGAAAATATGTAACGAAGGAGTCGCACGCTACGACTACATAAACTCTACCGTAAATACGCATACCGTGCGCCCGCGGGTGCACGCTATTGCGGGTATGCGCCTTCACGGGAGAGCGTACGCATGCGCAGCGCAGACCAGTGTGCGGTGCAAATATGGCAGCGTGTATAGGGATATTTTTCTGACTTTGACAGTCCACCCTTTGGCAGTCAATAATAACTGCCACCTTCTAAAAACATTTCAAAAGGAGAAAAATATATGTCAGGGGTTAATTCATTTCCATGGTGGGGTAAGGAAGGAGAGAGGAGTAGGTGTGAAGAGGGTATGACCTAGTGAGATAGCAGAAGCATGTGTGTATGAGTCCATGTTTGGAGGGTCATGTATCATCGTGCTGTACGTGTTGTAAATCAAGCTTCGAGGTATTGCGAAGTATACATTTGAATTCCTTCTTATCCCGTGGTACGGGTCTGTGGATGGGCTGTCAAACTTTACCGAGCTCATTTCGGCTTTCAGTTGTAACAAAATGGGGATGCACATTTTAGTTGATGATACATGAATGGGGGAGGTATGTGGTTGCTGATATCTGTGCCTGTATTCCCTATCGACTATGTGTGTCATTACCTGAGGGTTGTAGAGATGAAGATAAAGAACACTTATGGAAAATGCAATGATATTCTATGTCAGGGAAATGTACATCTGTCGTTGAAGTTGTGTTCGGTATCTGTTGAGAGTCGTCTTCTTTGCGCTGTATTGCTCCTTGGGCATGAGCAAATAGCTTTGTCAGTGCCATCAGATTTACAAAAAATGTTGGGCTAGCGTGAGTTTAAAAATACTAGGGAAACTGGGGATCCATGGCAAAGTTCATCAAGTGTCCATATCATAGGTTGTCAAAACTTCATCTTTGGTGCTTGTCTGTTGTCTGTATAGCGTCTCGTCAACTTCCTCGTCCAAGGGGGTCTTTGTATCTTGGAGAAAGGCAGAAAAACAGGTGAAAGAAACGGACCGTATAATCGCATTTTCATCACATTCTGGTTTCTATCATTGGGTCATAAATCAAATCCAGGTTAATTACGGTTTCCTCACTCCTTAAGCTCATCACTTTTGTACTTTGTTTGCACCTCATTAAAGCCTGCCCGCATCTAAATATCAATCCAATAAATATAACAACACCTAAGATACATAGTAGAAACTTTCCAACATCCATTATGACTCCTTGAGCCCAGTCTCCTAAACCGGAGAACCAATTTCGCGGGTTCAACCATGACACCCAACTAGTCAGCTCATTACCTACAGCAGCAAGGGTGAGATTGTGTTTCTGACGAAATTCCCACTTCAATTGGAGAATATCGTCCATCTTTTGGTCTATGACCTCTACCGGATCCTCGGTGCTATTTGTGATATACGTGCAACACTTTATGCCGTACTGTGTTGCCAATGTAACACAATATCCGCCTGTTACTGCTGTAAGATAATTAAGAACCATCCTATGCTGAACTAGTTCTGTTTTATAAGCTTGAAGTTCTCTTCCAGTGTATCTAAACGTGTCATCATACATTTCAGTGATATTATCTAACAAATTGGCGAGTGCGGAAATGTATTTATAGTTCATCACTCCTCGAGCGGTACGAGTGAAATCTAACGCTACCAGAACCTGAATCCCGGTGGATTCATGGATAAGATCAGAGGCCGGATGCTCTAACCTTTCTGACAGTTGTCTTTTAACTCGGTGCTCGTAATGAGTGTGAGTATAAGGAGCTTGGGCACCACGGTGTATGTCCTTCATTTTGTCATGTGTAACAGTCATCACTTCAGGCAATACTTTTCCAATATAACACAATCCTTCAGAGTTTGGGGCAAGCCACTTGTACGCCTTTCTCCCGCATATGAAATATGCGTCATCGGGGAGAACATAAGGGACGGAGAAGGACATTACCATGTTACAAACCTTCCAGGTGAAATCTCCTGACCCTAATTCTTCCATCTGCTTAATGCACGTATCAGTTTGTACGATATGTGCACAGTATCCTGGTGATACCTCTCCAACTCTAGTAATCCTATTTCCTAAGGTATATCGATACCGGAAAGATTTTCCTCTACTGGCTATGTGGCGTACAAGCTCTGTATCTGTAGGCATTCTATCTGCTCTGTGTGAAAAGGTCATGGTAAGGTTGCTCCATGACACTTCCCAATTTCCCGGCTTACGGGGATTGGAGATATTAAAACATAAGAGGGACCTATCCACATGGTATTGGTGGAGCTTCAAACTAGGAGGGCTGGAGATGTTAAACCTCCGGTCCACCGGTCTCCCACCACTTAGCTCAAGTACCTCCCCTAACGTTAAAGGAAATGGTACTAGCCCTGATTTGCTATGACCCTGAGGTACTTGAGAGCATACCCAACAATCTGTTTGGTTTAATACGTTACCCACTAAGGAGTGATAGTCACTCAATGGATGCCGGTCCATATGGATATTAAAACTGGATTGGCACTTCTTTATGCATCCATCTTCAACCATTGTCACAGAGCCTACAGATACAGTTTTTCTTTTTTTTTTGAACTAACAATCCTTCAAAGAAAATGTTTACAGATAACATGGTTGTTAGATCGTGCCCGGTACTCGCCTTTGCTTGGTGATTGGGTTGCTATTGGAAATTTACACCTCCGTCTCAGTCATCAGGACCTTTCTGGATCCTTTCTCGACCTCACTGGTACTCTCACCGAAACAGACTGCTCTGGTCAACATCATGGTTAACGGGAAAATCCATATCACAGTCTCTTGGGGCAAGTCCATCTTACAGGAGGAGAAAAGAAGAAATTTGTAAAGGGGCATAAGAAAACAGTTTGAGGGGGGAGAGAACTTGTTACGATAATAAGTTCTCTCGTCTTGTTGTTCTTCTTGTTCTGCTGTCCTCTCAAAGGTGCTGTCTCTCAGTCTTCCAAACGAACATTCTGGTGATGCAATATTCCTTCCCAACCGACGATCTTTCTGTAAGGAGCAAAAATCTGGCATTACCATTGGTCCAACTGAGGGGTGACATAGCATCTTTAAACCATGGAAACATGAGTGAGAAGAGAGAGAAAGCACACAAAAAAAACAAAAGAGATAGAGAACAATTCATGTGCATATATACATTACATAACTCGACAATAACCATCAATAAGAAAAGAGAAACAAAACATTTTTTTTAAACATTGTCAACATTAAGAAAACATTGTTAGCATTAGAAAAACATTGTCAGACTTATTAGGCTGTCATATCTATGTGTCTAATGGTTTCCTTGAGCAGTCCCTCCCCACCAGCACCTCCATATTCCACTGTCTGTATCTGGCCAGAAATACATTGTGGCGGATAGGTCATGCTGGGGTTTGGTAGACTTCTGCAAGGACCAAGTGGATATGCAATGTGTGAATTCTTACCAATAATCGTCAGAGATGGGGATAGAGAGAGAGAGAAAAAACATTTTTCTTCACAAATACATTTACAACGTTTCACCTGGTCATTCCTGTGTCTTCAGTGAATGACCTCCCAATTTATTAACCGTTACCTCAGGCTTACCATCAGTCCCAATGATCACCTTTCCTGCCTATGTGATCCCTAATTATAATTGTGTGTGTTATAATTTTGCTCATTTCTTGGTCTAGGGGGTCTAACTTTATGTGGGTTATTACAGTTGTTGGCATAATGCCCTTCTCTTCTACAATTGTAACAAATCCTTGGCTTTCTCCATGTGCTAGGGGCCTGGGGTTCCGGTCGACTTGATGCATTCTCTAGTGCTTGGATGTTTAGTGTCATCAACCGCTCTCCCTGCGCTTCCCTGGTTCTTTGGATATTTCGGTCATGCTCGATAGCGGACTCTCTTAATGCTGCAACCGAGATACCTCTCCAATGAGGTATTGAGGTTTGTACCCTAATTTTTAGTGTGTCTTTCAAGTTGCTCGCTAATACGGACACAGCTACCTCTCTGTGGTGTACATTAGTTTCAATGTCATCTATACCAGTGTACCTAGCCATATCCTGCAGAGCCCGGTGAAAATACTCTTCTGCGGATTCACCTTCTTTTTGTCTTATTGTATAGATTTTATTCCACTTCGCTACTGTAGGAAAATATTCTTTCAACTGTAGATTGATTCTTTTTACATTATCTTGGTTATACTCGTTTGTTAGTGGCACTTCCTCATCTAGCTTACAATCAGCGATAAATTTCAATGAATCAACATCGGGGGGTAAACATGCCCTCAAAACTGTCCTCCAATCTTTGTTATTCGGCTCTGCAGTATGTCCTAGCACTCTAATGTATCTTTGACAAGCAACTAAGTCTTTCCTGGGATCAGGAAATTCAGACAGAATTGTTCTTAATTCTGTTCGGGAAAAAGGGCAGTACATGGCGATGTTCCTGACAGGAGTGATTCCTGAAGAGTCAGTTTCCCCATTTGGTACTGCAATTACCCTAACAGGATTAAGTCCAGTAATGTCATTCTGAATTGATTCTATTATATAAGGTACATTTGTTTGTGCGTGATGTATAATACCATACATACCTGTGGACACGACCTCACCTGACCCTCCATTAGGGGGTTTGATTACAGTTTTTACCGATTGGGTCGCGTCCACCTGGATGTCTTGTGTGATGGCTTCTGGAGGAGGTGCTGACATCGTTCTGGGTTCACTTTCTTGTTGGTGTTCCTGAGGAAAGTTTAACATGGGGTGCGACTTGCATGGGTTAATAGTTGTACATTCAACAGCATTACAATTAGCATTGTTACATTTATCACATTTATTCTTATTATCTGTACTACTGTTGCTAAGAGCATTTTTATTGTTTACCCTTGTGCTTCTCTCCGCAACCACAATCCCCTCCATTGCCATCTCTCCCCTCTCAAGATGAAAGTTAGGTAAGTAAGTTACATTTCTTTGCATTTCACTCTCCTGTTGCCATATCTGTAAACAATCATAATGCTTGATTCGTCTCTTTGCTGATTTGATGAGACATATCCTTCGCCTTAAATTACGCAACACCTCTGAGTCAAAACTACCTATCCCGGGAAATGGTGTCTTATCCCCCGCAGTCATTCGTGTCCATTCATCACAAAAGGTCTCAGTGTGGGGACCATATTTCCCCCACATTACTGACCGAGCAGACCCTTGGGGTCTGCAAGCCTCTGGAGTCTGAATCCTGACCTCCGACCGTCTCTGTATTGTGCACTTGGCTGCCATTGTGGACCTTTTTAACACAGAAAAACTTCCTAAAATGCACCAAACACAGAACTTCGTTGGAAATCCTTAAAGCTCTTCCACTGAACTTCTTCTGCTCCGGGTATCTCCGTTCCGCCTTCTAGCAGACACGTGTAGCCGTTGCAGGCCCTATCTCTAGAGATTTTCCTGAGAAAATTCCCTTCCTTTTTATTTACACAAATCACGCTTGCATGTGCTCCCTACAACACGTATGAGGGCAAGATTTACGCATGGATATACGACCTCATATCACGTTGCGTTATTGGTCACACATACAACCGTGCGGTCCAATCGTACCACTTATAGACACTTGTTGCCCATAAATGGTAGGATCATTGGAGTCTCCCTACTGTGCTCCAAAACAGCCAGAGCGTAATACAACGAAAACTTTATCACACTCTGTTGCACGTTTTCACTCAGATCGTGCTCATCACGTTCCACATAGATCACAAAGTTCACAAAGCGGGATTATCACATAGATCACAAAGTCCACAAAGCGGGATTCAATACACTCATACCGTTTTCAACCCAATATCATTCTTATAGTTTTCTGATCAGAAAAATCATTTCCCGTAGTCTGATAGCTCTCCCCAGAGGTATTACAGTAAAGTAAGGTATTTAAACTAAGTTTTGGAAAGCTGAAATCAATTTGTGCTATTTATCGCCTTGCATTATTTACCGCGTTGCGCTACTTATCGCTTTGCGTTGAAAATCAACTTGTGGTTTGAGTTACGTGGGCGTACACAGACGCTCCTTTGCGTAATATACGCTGCGTGCGTCTGCCTTTGGATTGCGTACGCTAGTCTTTGTTAGAGACACGTGTACGCAAACAAAGATCCACCGTAACACAATTTCTACTTTTATCAATGTAGAGGATCCTTTATCATCTACCGCGCACCACACTGACAAGCTGTGTGTTTGTCTATATTTTAACTATATTACTTTTACTCAAACTATTGAAATAGCGGCAAATCTCTCTCAGCACGTTTATTAACTATAAAACTGGCAGACAGGAGAGTGATATACGAAAATACACAAATGAAAAAGAAATGCAGATATATATATGTGCGTGTCCGCAAGACAGAAAAATAAACAGTTTTAAAAGACACTAGCGTTTTGTTCTTACCTCCGGTTCCCGGATTCCTTCAGCACTCGTTATCTAAGCGAAGCAGACGCTTATCCCGTCAGCACTACGAGACAACCTCCTGCCCTTTGCTGAGGGATAATGTCTGCTGATCTACCTAGTGCAGATATGTGAAGGACAGGACGAGTCCCCAATTGACAATGCTAAATTCCTTTGTCGTATAAACAACCCTTTATGAAGTCTAAGAACACTGTACGCTGCTTACTTAAGAAGTACCGTAAGGGTACGCTATTTGCGTAACGATCGCTCAGCCGTAGGCGAGACGCTCAAGCGTCACGTTCGCTCACGGCCCAGTGATCACAGGACAACACGTTATTGGTTATGACTAGAGTAATGATTCGCTATGGCGTAGCGGACGCTCGAGACCACGAGGAGATCACCAGCGGCGCAGACGCTCACAACGCTATACCTTTATGTCTAAACCTTATACCAATGAAATGCACAGAATACCTTAATGTGAGTACAGGGTGTAAGTGCAACCTTGTGTAACCTGACTAACTACAAAGCTGCTTGAGCGTCACCGACGCTCAAGTGAACACTTAACACTATAGAAAATACACAGATACTGGTTTAGGGTCCAAAGCCTATTAACTGTATTATATCTAATATACTTGTAAAAGGGGATAACAGTACAAATGATACACTACAATATAACAGAGACTTCCTAACCAAAATACAATACTATCTAATACAATACAATACTAGTCTAGGGGAGATGTGAGAGAAAAGAGAAAGGAGAGAGAGAGAGAGAGAGAGAGAGAGAGAGATGGAGAGAGATGAGAGAAATGGCTCACAGAAAGACAATGATTACGGAGAGAAACTTACGCACAGGGTAAACGATCGCATGCGCCTGGACATCCAGCACCCGATTTTCAGCAATGAGAACCGTTGAAGAGTGAGAGCTGGATGTGGTCGGCCTGCCTATTTATGCCCCACACACAATGCAATCCTACAGTCCCTACAATCCCATTGTCCATTGGACGTCGGAATTCGGCCCTGCATCATAACAAAAGGTCATAGGTTGACTCATACAGGTGGGCTGTGACGATTTCAAACAGCTCAGGTGGGTGGGGAACTAGGTTTCCCGCCGCATACCTGAGTATGAGTAAATAGAAATGGACATAAACTTCTTATGTCCATAACTATCCGCACGAGCGATTAATACGCTCCAAACCAACACCGGAATATTGCTATTTAAATACTCTTCCGATGGGTACCAAACACTACTGCATGACTCCTGTTAGACCCTTCCTACAATACAAAGAGGGATTCCTCAGCTCAGGGACATTCTATGTTAACCAAACTTTCAGAATCTATCAAAGGGACCATGATCTACAAACTACATTATTACTGAAAATATGTAACGAAGGAGTCGCACGCTACGACTACATAAACTCTACCGTAAATACGCATACCGTGCGCCCGCGGGTGCACGCTATTGCGGGTATGCGCCTTCACGGGAGAGCGTACGCATGCGCAGCGCAGACCAGTGTGCGGTGCAAATATGGCAGCGTGTATAGGGATATTTTTCTGACTTTGACAGAAGTCATCGCAAGCGCTGAGTAGGTCTGGAGCTACTCTAAAACTGCACAAAAAAACTTTGTAGCCGCTCTGCGATCCTTTCGTTCGCACTTCTGCTACGCTAAAATACACTCCCAGTGGGCGGCGGCATAGCGTTTGCACGGCTGCTAAAAACAGCTAGCGAACGATCAACTCGGAATGACCACCCAAACGCCTTCTGCTGCATTAGCATCTTAGTTGGACATTAAAACGGAAATTTTGGAAGGTTTGACCGCATTTTTCCCTGCGTACTTCCCACTCTTTGGGGGTAATTCCAAGTTGATCGCAGCAGGATTTTTGATAGCAATTGTGCAAAACCATGTGCACTGCAGGGGAGGCAGATATAACATGTGCAGAAAGAGTTAGATTTGGGTGTGTTATTTTATTTCTGTGCAGGGTAAATACTAGAAATGAGCGCCGGAAATTTTTCGGGTTTTGTGTTTTGGTTTTGGGTTCGGTTCCGCGGCCGTGTTTTGGGTTCGACCGCGTTTTGGCAAAACCTCACCGAATTTTTTTTGTCGGATTCGGGTGTGTTTTGGATTCGGGTGTTTTTTTCAAAAAACACTAAAAAACAGCTTAAATCATAGAATTTGGGGGTCATTTTGATCCCAAAGTATTATTAACCTCAAAAACCATAATTTACACTCATTTTCAGTCTATTCTGAATACCTCACACCTCACAATATTATTTTTAGTCCTAAAATTTGCACCTAGGTCGCTGGATGACTAAGCTAAGCGACCCTAGTGGCCGACACAAACACCGGGCCCATCTAGGAGTGTCACTGCAGTGTCACGCAGGATGTCCCTTCCAAAAAACCCTCCCCAAACAGCACATGACGCAAAGAAAAAAAGAGGCGCAATGAGGTAGCTGTGTGAGTAAGATAAGCGACCCTAGTGGCCGACACAAACACCGGGCCCATCTAGGAGTGTCACTGCAGTGTCACGCAGGATGTCCCTTCCAAAAAACCCTCCCCAAACAGCACATGACGCAAAGAAAAAAAGAGGCGCAATGAGGTAGCTGTGTGAGTAAGATAAGCGACCCTAGTGGCCGACACAAACACCGGGCCCATCTAGGAGTGGCACTGCAGTGTCACGCAGGATGTCCCTTCCAAAAAACCCTCCCCAAACAGCACATGACGCAAAGAAAAAAAGAGGCGCAATGAGGTAGCTGTGTGAGTAAGATAAGCGACCCTAGTGGCCGACACAAACACCGGGCCCATCTAGGAGTGGCACTGCAGTGTCACGCAGGATGTCCCTTCCAAAAAACCCTCCCCAAACAGCACATGACGCAAAGAAAAATTAAAGAAAAAAGAGGTGCAAGATGGAATTGTCCTTGGGCCCTCCCACCCACCCTTATGTTGTATAAACAGGACATGCACACTTTAACCAACCCATCATTTCAGTGACAGGGTCTGCCACATGACTGTGACTGAAATGACGGGTTGGTTTGGACCCCCACCAAAAAAGAAGCAATTAATCTCTCCTTGCACAAACTGGCTCTACAGAGGCAAGATGTCCACCTCATCATCATCCTCCGATATATCACCGTGTACATCCCCCTCCTCACAGATTATCAATTCGTCCCCACTGGAATCCACCATCTCAGCTCCCTGTGTACTTTGTGGAGGCAATTGCTGCTGGTCAATGTCTCCACGGAGGAATTGATTATAATTCATTTTAATGAACATCATCTTCTCCACATTTTCTGGATGTAACCTCGTACGCCGATTGCTGACAAGGTGAGCGGCGGCACTAAACACTCTTTCGGAGTACACACTTGTGGGAGGGCAACTTAGGTAGAATAAAGCCAGTTTGTGCAAGGGCCTCCAAATTGCCTCTTTTTCCTGCCAGTATAAGTACGGACTGTGTGACGTGCCTACTTGGATGCGGTCACTCATATAATCCTCCACCATTCTTTCAATGGTGAGAGAATCATATGCAGTGACAGTAGACGACATGTCCGTAATCGTTGTCAGGTCCTTCAGTCCGGACCAGATGTCAGCATCAGCAGTCGCTCCAGACTGCCCTGCATCACCGCCAGCGGGTGGGCTCGGAATTCTGAGCCTTTTCCTCGCACCCCCAGTTGCGGGAGAATGTGAAGGAGGAGATGTTGACAGGTCGCGTTCCGCTTGACTTGACAATTTTCTCACCAGCAGGTCTTTCAACCCCAGCAGACTTGTGTCTGCCGGAAAGAGAGATCCAAGGTAGGCTTTAAATCTAGGATCGAGCACGGTGGCCAAAATGTAGTGCTCTGATTTCAACAGATTGACCACCCGTGAATCCTTGTTAAGCGAATTAAGGGCTCCATCCACAAGTCCCACATGCCTAGCGGAATCGCTCCGTGTTAGCTCCTCCTTCAATGTCTCCAGCTTCTTCTGCAAAAGCCTGATGAGGGGAATGACCTGACTCAGGCTGGCAGTGTCTGAACTGACTTCACGTGTGGCAAGTTCAATGGGCATCAGAACCTTGCACAACGTTGAAATCATTCTCCACTGCGCTTGAGACAGGTGCATTCCACCTCCTATATCGTGCTCAATTGTATAGGCTTGAATGGCCTTTTGCTGCTCCTCCAACCTCTGAAGCATATAGAGGGTTGAATTCCACCTCGTTACCACTTCTTGCTTCAGATGATGGCAGGGCAGGTTCAGTAGTTTTTGGTGGTGCTCCAGTCTTCTGTACGTGGTGCCTGTACGCCGAAAGTGTCCCGCAATTCTTCTGGCCACCGACAGCATCTCTTGCACGCCCCTGTCGTTTTTAAAAAAATTCTGCACCACCAAATTCAAGGTATGTGCAAAACATGGGACGTGCTGGAATTTGCCCATATTTAATGCACACACAATATTGCTGGCGTTGTCCGATGCCACAAATCCACAGGAGAGTCCAATTGGGGTAAGCCATTCCGCGATGATCTTCCTCAGTTGCCGTAAGAGGTTTTCAGCTGTGTGCGTATTCTGGAAAGCGGTGATACAAAGCGTAGCCTGCCTAGGAAAGAGTTGGCGTTTGCGAGATGCTGCTACTGGTGCCGCCGCTGCTGTTCTTGCGGCGGGAGTCCATACATCTACCCAGTGGGCTGTCACAGTCATATAGTCCTGACCCTGCCCTGCTCCACTTGTCCACATGTCCGTGGTTAAGTGGACATTGGGTACAACTGCATTTTTTAGGACACTGGTGAGTCTTTTTCTGACGTCCGTGTACATTCTCGGTATCGCCTGCCTAGAGAAGTGGAACCTAGATGGTATTTGGTAACGGGGGCACACTGCCTCAATAAATTGTCTAGTTCCCTGTGAACTAACGGCGGATACCGGACGCACGTCTAACACCAACATAGTTGTCAAGGCCTCAGTTATCCGCTTTGCAGCAGGATGACTGCTGTGATATTTCATCTTCCTCGCAAAGGACTGTTGGACAGTCAATTGCTTACTGGAAGTAGTACAAGTGGGCTTACGACTTCCCCTCTGGGATGACCATCGACTCCCAGCAGCAACAACAGCAGCGCCAGCAGCAGTAGGCGTTACACGCAAGGATGCATCGGAGGAATCCCAGGCAGGAGAGGAATCGTCAGAATTGCCAGTGACATGGCCTGCAGGACTATTGGCATTCCTGGGGAAGGAGGAAATTGACACTGAGGGAGTTGGTGGGGTGGTTTGCGTGAGCTTGGTTACAAGAGGAAGGGATTTACTGGTCAGTGGACTGCTTCCGCTGTCGCCCAAAGTTTTTGAACTTGTCACTGACTTATTATGAATGCGCTGCAGGTGACGTATAAGGGAGGATGTTCCGAGGTGGTTAACGTCCTTACCCCTACTTATTACAGCTTGACAAAGGCAACACACGGCTTGACACCTGTTGTCCGCTTTTCTGTTGAAATACCTCCACACTGAAGAGCTGATTTTTTTGGTATTTTCACCAGGCATGTCAACGGCCATATTCCTCCCACGGACAACAGGTGTCTCCCTGGGTGCCTGACTTAAACAAACCACCTCACCATCAGAATCCTCCTGGTCAATTTCCTCCCCAGCGCCAGCAACACCCATATCCTCCTCATCCTGGTGTACTTCAACACTGACTTCTTCAATCTGACTATCAGGAACTGGACTGCGGGTGCTCCTTCCAGCACTTGCAGGGGGCGTGCAAATGGTGGAAGGCGCATGCTCTTCACGTCCAGTGTTGGGAAGGTCAGGCATCGCAACCGACACAATTGGACTCTCCTTGTGGATTTGGGATTTCGAAGAACGCACAGTTCTTTGCGGTGCTTTTGCCAGCTTGAGTCTTTTCAGTTTTCTAGCGAGAGGCTGAGTGCTTCCATCCTCATGTGAAGCTGAACCACTAGCCATGAACATAGGCCAGGGCCTCAGCCGTTCCTTGCCACTCCGTGTGGTAAATGGCATATTGGCAAGTTTACGCTTCTCCTCCGACAATTTTATTTTAGGTTTTGGAGTCCTTTTTTTACTGATATTTGGTGTTTTGGATTTGACATGCTCTGTACTATGACATTGGGCATCGGCCTTGGCAGACGACGTTGCTGGCATTTCATCGTCTCGGCCATGACTAGTGGCAGCAGCTTCAGCACGAGGTGGAAGTGGATCTTGATCTTTCCCTAATTTTGGAACCTCAACATTTTTGTTCTCCATATTTTAATAGGCACAACTAAAAGGCACCTCAGGTAAACAATGGAGATGGATAGATACTAGTATACTTATGGATGGACTGCCGAGTGCCGACACAGAGGTAGCTACAGCCGTGGACTAACGTACTGTGTCTGCTGCTAATATAGACTGGATGATTGATAATGAGATGAAATCAATATATATATGTATGTATATATAATATCACTAGTACTGCAGCTGGACAGGTAGATAATATATTTATTAGGTAATGATGACTGATGACGGACCTGCTGGACACTGTCAGCTCAGCAGCACCGCAGACTGCTACAGTAAGCTACTATACTATAGTAGTATGTACAAAGAAGAAAGAAAAGAAAAAAACCACGGGTAGGTGGTATACAATTATGGATGGACTGCTGAGTGCCGACACAGAGGTAGCTACAGCCGTGGACTAACGTACTGTGTCTGCTGCTAATATAGACTGGATGATTGATAATGAGATGAAATCAATATATATATGTATGTATATATAATATCACTAGTACTGCAGCCGGACAGGTAGATAATATATTTATTAGGTAATGATGACTGATGACGGACCTGCTGGACACTGTCAGCTCAGCAGCACCGCAGACTGCTACAGTAAGCTACTATACTCTATAGTAGTATGTACAAAGAAGAAAGAAAAGAAAAAACCACGGGTAGGTGGTATACAATTATGGATGGACTGCCGAGTGCCGACACAGAGGTAGCTACAGCCGTGGACTAACGTACTGTGTCTGCTGCTAATATAGACTGGATGATTGATAATGAGATGAAATCAATATATATATGTATGTATATATAATATCACTAGTACTGCAGCCGGACAGGTAGATAATATATTTATTAGGTAATGATGACTGATGACGGACCTGCTGGACACTGTCAGCTCAGCAGCACCGCAGACTGCTACAGTAAGCTACTATACTATAGTAGTATGTACAAAGAAGAACGAAAAAAAAAAAACCACGGGTAGGTGGTATACAATTATGGATGGACTGCTGAGTGCCGACACAGAGGTAGCTACAGCCGTGGACTAACGTACTGTGTCTGCTGCTAATATAGACTGGATGATTGATAATGAGATGAAATCAATATATATATGTATGTATATATAATATCACTAGTACTGCAGCCGGACAGGTAGATAATATATTTATTAGGTAATGATGACTGATGACGGACCTGCTGGACACTGTCAGCTCAGCAGCACCGCAGACTGCTACAGTAAGCTACTATACTCTATAGTAGTATGTACAAAGAAGAAAGAAAAAAAAAAAAACCACGGGTAGGTGGTATACAATTATGGATGGACTGCCGAGTGCCGACACAGAGGTAGCTACAGCCGTGGACTAACGTACTGTGTCTGCTGCTAATATAGAGTCTAGACTGGATGATAAATTATTGATAATGAGATGAAATCAATATAATATCACTAGTACTGCAGCCGGACAGGTACTATATATATTTATTATGTAATGACTGATGACGGACCTGCTGGACACTGTCAGGTCAGCACAGCACCGCAGACTGCTACAGTAAGCTACTATAGTAGTATGTATAAAGAAGAATGAAAAAAAAAAAAAAACACGGGTAGGTGGTATACAATATTATATATATATATATATATTATATACAATTATATATATATATATATATATATATATATATATATTAAACTGGTGGTGATTGATTATTAAACTGGTGGTCACTTCAGGACAGGTCACGTTGCAACTTGCAACTAGTACTCCGAGGCCTAAGCAGACAATCACAAAATATATTATTATACTGGTGGTCAGTGTGGTCACAACAATGGCAGTGTGGCACTGACTCTGGCAGCAAAAGTGTGCACTGTACGTTATATGTACTCCTGAGTCCTGCTCTCAGACTCTAACTGCTCCCCACTGTCAGTGTCTCCCCCACAAGTCAGATAATACACTTACAGTCACACTATCTAATCTATAAATATCACTTCAGCAAGTAGTATAGTAGTATACAGTATAGTAGTACTCCTCCTAATAATGCTCCCCAAAATACTGTGTCTCTCTCTTCTCTAAACGGAGAGGACGCCAGCCACGTCCTCTCCCTATGACTCTCAATGCACGTGTGAAAATGGCGGCGACGCGCGGCGCGGCTCCTTATATAGAATCCGAGTCTCGCGATAGAATCCGAGCCTCGCGAGAATCCGACAGCGTGATGATGGGCGGGTTAGCCGAGCAAGGCGGGAAGATACGAGCCTGCTCGGACCCGTGTAAAAAACCTGAAGTTCGGGCGGGTTCGGATTCAGAGGAACCGAACCCGCTCATCTCTAGTAAATACTGGCTGCTTTATTTTTACACTGCAAATTAGATTGCAGATTGAACACACCACACCCAAATCTAACTCTCTCTGCACATGTTATATCAGCCTCCCCTGCAGTGCACATGGTTTTGCCCAATTGCTAACAAAAATCCTGCTGCAATCAACTTGGAATTACCCCCTTTATATGGCCAAATAAACAGGAGCGGCCGGAAACCCTGACTCGCAGGGCGCGCTTTGGACGGCGTGTTCCTCAGTCGCAGGGCTAGTTATAACGCTGTCAGCCATTCCTTACTGCAAGGAACGCACAGGAAAACCTGCAGTGTTAACGTCTCCTGGCTGCGAGGCGTCCTCCCTCTGGAACGTCTATGGCGCTGTGATTTCTGTTTGAGTTAAATAGTAAGCGGATACTGTGGTTTTCATTATCTCAAGCGGCAATCCCTTTTTTATTAACAGTTTAAATAACATCCCTTCCTGACCCCAGAGAAATTCTCCACGGATCTCTAACCGCGATTATAGATGACATCCGACGCGGTCCTTGTCTCCCATCTCGCTGTGCAATTTATTGAGCTGCGCATTATGCTACAGAGACGGGGCTTATTCTGACATCTCTCGCTGATGCAGGAAAATCATTGTGTCATTCTGTTATGTTTTGTGCTTTCATCTCAGCCCAGATTCTTGCAGTTGTGTTCTGTGCATTGGACAGATGATTATAGCATTGTGTGACCCTATGGGGCGCAGATTGTGTCGGCGGCTTTGTGCGATGAACGTGTGCACTGCTTTCCTGGAGATGATTTAGGAGACAACACACTGTTTTATGGAGGGAGACCAGCACAGAGGATTTAAGGAATAGGCAGCATATACTGTATTTATCATCATGGGGTTTAAAGACAAACAAGAGGGTTGAGAGGCTCAGGTGTCCAGCCAGAATGTCGTCAATGGACATTAGGTCTACATGTAAATGCCGACCTGGCCAAAAAATGTCGACATGTTTATATTGTCAACATTTTAGTGCTTTTTTAATGTCTACGGTTAAGTTAGGCTAAATTATGCAAAATATGATATGTCGACTGTGGCCGGAGAGGCCCCCAGCCCACGTGGAAAATGGCCGCCGCGGCACTGAAGGGGTTAACCCCTAGTGCCCGGCGCCATTATCGGGACAATGGTCGCTTGGCGCCATATTTAAAATATTGTGGGCGCTAGGCGCCGTGTTTGTACAAATGCCTAAAAATTTATTTTAACAATGTGCCGCGGTCCCGGACCTCTCCGGCGACCGCGGCAGTGAGGGCAGCCCCCGGCGCGCTGAGCAGAGTGTGCGTGCCGGGGGAGAGGTGAACCGCTGCAGCCGGGAGATCAGCTCCCGCTGCAGCGATCGGAGTGCGCCGCTGACCGCCAGGGTCCGGGAGCTCTGCTCCCGGCAACGGCAGCGGTGAGCACAGCCCCCCGGCGCACTGAGCTGTGTGTGCGCCGGGGGAGAAGGGTGAGCCGCTGCGGCTGGGAGCTCAGCTCCCGCTGCAGCGCGCTCTGGGGTTGCCTGTGCTGGG